>NC_134407.1:64447646-66847646 GCF_038048845.1 Mixophyes fleayi | reverse complement strand
CAACACTGGTAATACTGAGGTAATGATACACAAGGAACTGTATGGACAAGGACACGTGAAGGTAGTCAGTGGTCTGCGATAGCAAGTTGTACCACTGCTATAGTGAGGAGGAATGTCCAACAGAAACAAGGAGGTGATGAGAGTCAGCGGTCTGCGGGTAGCAAGTTGTACCGCTGTCTGAGTGAAGGAATGGAATCCAAGTGGAGGTATCCAGGTAGTCAGTGGTCTGCGGTAGCAAGTTGTACCACTGCTATGTGAGAGGATAATGGAACAGGTGATACCGGAAACAGGGATCAGTGGTCTGACATCAGCAAGTTGTACCACTGCATATATATGTGAGGAGGTGCACGGGGGAAGACTGCAACACAGGATATACACAGGCACCTTATACACGATCCACAGTAATATGCACAATATAGGTATATATATATGTAAATGACTGATCAGGTCTGCAATCTAGAAAGTCTCTTGAAGTAGTCCAGCACAATGATAACACAGTCAATGATGGCAATAGACTCAGCGGATAGCAGACTCCAGAGAGAACCAAACACAGTCCAGCAAGATATGCAATACACAGCACAGTCAATGAGAAGTATGCATACCGTGGTTCTGCAGTAGCAGTCAGATGGGATTGCAGCGGTACCTGAGCGGCTGGAGGCCGACTGGATAGGAAGTCCCTGGACTGGAGAAGCAGCGGTCTAGCAGGTGCAGCGCACAGGTGAGTAGACCGACAGGGACACGAATCCACAGGAGTCAGCAACACGTGGAACTGGACTCATAGGAAACCCAGGAGAATGGAGATGATCCAGCAGAGGGTAGTAGAAGAGATACAAATCCAATGCTGACAGGAGGGTAGAGGCCAGTGGAACACGTGAAGGCGTGGAGAGTGGATCAGCAGGAGATGGACGATAGCGCTGACCACAGCGGCAGGACTCAGCGGCACACGGAGGTAACCAGTAGCAACCACAGGAACCAACAGCGATGGGAAACAGGAGTGCAGCGCAGGGCGGGAGCTGTAGATCACGAAGTGTAGCAGATGGTAATGAAAAGCGGCAGTCTCGAGGAAGCCACAGCAAAGATGAGATGAGAGCGTAGTGCACGGAGGCAGCGGATAGTAATCAGCTGGCAGTCACGATGTTGAACACAGGCGAGTTGCAAGCAGGAGACTGTAGTGCACAGAGGCAGCGGATAGTAGTCAGCTGGCAGTCACGATGTTGAACACAGGCGAGTTGCAAGCAGGAGACGGTAGTGCACAGAGGCAGCAGATAGTAGTCAGCTGGCAGTCACGATGTTGAACACAGGCGAGTTGCAAGCAGGAGACTGTAGTGCACAGAGGCAGCGGATAGCAGTCAGCTGGCAGTCACGATGTTGAACACAGGCGAGTTGCAAGCAGGAGACTGTAGTGCACAGAGGCAGCGGATAGCAGTCAGCTGGCAGTCACGATGTTGAACACAGGCGAGTTGCAAGCAGGAGACTGTAGTGCACAGAGGCAGCGGATAGAAATCAGCAAACAGACTTGATGAGAAGCAGGTGAGTGAGGTAAAAGCTGGAGTGCACGGAGGCAGCGGATAGCAATGAGTAAACAGTCACATAGATATAAAATAACGTTGAAGTGGTGTAGAAGACTGTAGTGCACGGAGGCAGCGGATAGGAATCAGCAAACAGTCATGATGACACAGTTGATGGTAGAAGTGGTATGGAACCACAGTAGTAGAAGTGGTTTGGAAACCACAGGAATCAGCAGCACTGAATACACAAGTAATACAGGAACACCTTCAGAGACTCATGAGGAATGAGACTCCAAGATCAGGCAACGTGGTAGTGACCACAGGTGCTTAATATAGGGAGGTTGCCTGATCTGCCAATTAAGTTAAAGGGGTATACACTGAAGTATAGAAAAGGGCTGCGCATGCGCAGACCCTCAGGATGGTGGACGGCCACGGTTCCTAAATGTCCGGGAAGAGGCACTCACGGTCCGGTGAGTGACAGTACCATTGAAAACCAATATGGGAGTGCTGGAAGGTACAGCACAATAAATACATGCTGTTGTAGGATTCCCACACACACACAAACACCCGGAGAGGAAACAAATATAGAGGGAAAAAGCACTAAATACGCACTGCATTGCAATAAAAGTTGCCTAACACAAACACAAAATTATTATAAATGTTGCCAAAGTGAATATTTCAACTACAAGTGAAACCAAAGCATGTAAATATGGTATATTTTGAGGGGGCAGATACTAAAAGGGATGTCGAGTAAAATTAGGAATTTTAAGCATATTTAGGGGCAGTTGAAAACAAGAGGTATAACAAAGATGGACATTATTGTGTATTAATACTACTAAATGGGAACCTTGCAATATGTCCAAACTGATAAAAACAATGAACATTGAGAGGGGCAACTTAGGGCATGATCGGTTATATACCCACAAAAAAAGTTTCTGGTCTATTGGAACTTTCACACACAGTTAAAACCGACATTAATAGTGAAGTTCAGACCCATCAGTTTGCATGAGTTAAGTGGCAATAGTGGAAAGGAATTATAAAATATAATGTTGAGAATCTGCATAAACCCAATAAACCTAAATCAGGATATATTGAGAATAATTGTATTGGATATAGTATCAGAGAAGTTCAGTTGTCAGAATGGAAGAAGTCAGAAACAAGCCAGGGTCAGTGCATTCATAAATGAAGTATAATTAAGCAAGTCATATTCGGGATATCGGTAATCAAGCAGAGACATAGTTTAGGACAAGCAAATTTAGTATACACCACAAACGGCAGGCAAGGGTAACTAGAAGCTGTTGGCTCCACTGAATGTTTTCTGATTCCTAGGAATAGTGTTTAAAGAACTATAGTTCAAGTAATTACTGTCAAAGTGTCCTACAGAACAGAAATATAGAATTGAGCTTAAGACTCCAGAAGGTTCATTATCCAATTTTATAGTTACCTTATGAGGGACAGCTTCCAGTTGACCTTTTACCAGGTTTGTTGCGGTAATGGTGGAATTTTGTAAACAAGCTTAGATGATAACATGAAATCCAGGCCTCCAAGATCTTAGCCCTAGCTTTCCTATTGAACGGGGACTTATTTTAAGTCAAATCTTTCTATTACATGGTGCAGGATTTGAGCACCTTGTAAATGGATTCTCCAGGAAGGGTTTCAATAGAGCCTAGTGAAAAGTGTATGCATCTTTATTGAATTAAGGAGTTTTAATTGAAATCATTAGGTCTATTTCTGGAGTGATCTCAAATAGTCCAATAAACATTTGACACAATTTTCAACAGAGAATCCTTAATTTTATGTGTACGGTGGACAGCCAAACCTTATCACCAACAAGGTAATCAGAAATATTTCTGTGGTGTCTGCCTCAGCTTCTTGGAGTGGTGCATGAGATAGCTCCTTTGTAAAGCTGTAAGTCTGTTATTACAGCTGGAATAGAAGTGAAGACAAACCAGGAATGGAAGCTTTATGGAATCTGTAAGAAAAAGGACTATGTGAATTGGATGTATGTACAGCACAATTATAAGAAAATTCTGCCTAAGTTCTCCAACAAGTCATCCTGTAGATGACTAATTATTTCAAAGTTTGTAGGTACATTCAGTTTGTCGATTAGGTTATGGGTGAAGGCTGAATATACATTTAAGCTTATATTCATTATCTACAAATAAAATGTATACATACACCTGGTGTTCACATGCAAACATGTAGACAATTGTAGACAATTGTAATCTTCTGTCACATAGAATTCTTATTCTCTGGTTGACAATCTGAAACCAGAACTCATACGAAAGGCTGCTACAGTGTAGTAAATGTGAATAAACATATAGTCCTCCACCACATATAGTCCTCCACCAATAAAAGATATCCGTTCAAACTAACATAACATACATAACAGACACGATAAAAATAACACATGAAAAACATGTGCGCACAAATTAATGCTATAAAATGCATGATATATTATGCAATAAAATACAATTAAATAGTGCAGTAAAATACATGAAAATAATACATGGATATATTAAAATCTTGAAAACATCATGGGCCTGATTCATTAAAGAAAGTAAAACAAAAAAAATGAGTAACTTTGCAACTTGGCAAAACCATGTTGCATTGAAGGGGGTGTAAATTTAAAATGTAGGGACAGGTTTATAGTTGGGGTAGACCATGTCCTAGAACAACTTTGAAATTCAGTGTAAAAATAAAGCAAGTATTTGTGTGCTACAGCAACCAGCATTTAACTTATGTGCAAAATAATAAACTAATTTGCACCCATTGCATTTTAACATGGTTTGTCAAAGAAAAAACCTACTCATTTTTGTGCCTTACTTTTGTTAATGAATCAGGCCTAATGTGTCTTTATTCATGAGGAAAAAAAAATGTTTCAAGAATCCAGAATGGGGATACCTCAAAAAATAGAGGTAGGTGAGAATAATTTGTTTACCATATCATTAATTATAATTTATACATAACCTTTTGAGGACAAAGTTTAGGTAGGGTTAAACACAGAATTTGAATTAAAATGGATTTTATTATGGATTTTTTACGGATTTGATATTTTACAATATATTATGTATAAATTATGATTAATGATATGGTAAACGAGTCATTCTCACCTATCTCTATTTTTTTGAAGCATCCCCATGATGATGGACTCATTATAGATTGGTAGCAGATATTCACATGTAAACTGGGTTGGCACTGAAATGGGCAGTCAGATGTAAACTGGGTCAGTACACAAGCAGAAAGTCAGTAATAAGCCGGGTGGGTACATGAACAGGTAATAAATTATCCAAAAAGAACACGTTTTGGTAGCAGGAGGTTAACAATTAAAATACTCAAACAAATGCATGGAGTATTTAAATCATATTTTGATAACGATTAATAAATCATATAGTCACACAAGCAACCTTTGCTTACCTGTTTCTTTGCAAAAAATCCTACTCCTTATTCAATAACATTATCATCATCATTTGTTAGTATAGCGCCACTGATTTCGCAGCGCTGTACAGAGAACTCGCTCACATCAGTCCCTGCCCCGTTGGAGCTTACAGTCTAAATTCCCTAAAATATACACAGACAGACAGACAGAGACTAGGGTCAATTTTTGATAGCAGCCAATTAACCTACTAGTATGTTTTTGGAGTGTGGGAGGAAACCGGAGCACCCGGAGGAAACCCACGCAAACACGGGGAGAACATACAAACTCCACACAGATAAGGCCATGGTCGGGAATTGAACTCATGACCCCAGCGCTGTGATGCAGAAGTGCTAACCTCTAAGCCACCGTGCTGCCCCAATATAACTTCTTTCCCACTGGTGTATACGATGGAAGTACCTGTCACTCATGCACAGGGCTGACATGTGGGTGTTGTGGGCAGTGAGTTCATCAAGGTCACAAGCCTGAGGGGACACAATGGCAACAGCATTTCAGCACCCACGGCATCCGGCAGCAGTGTGTCACACCACTGTCAGGGCAGAGGAGCCAATTGGAGGGAGGAAGCCAGGAATAAGACAAAGGATAAAGCAGAAGCAGAAGCAGATATGTGGTCAAGAAGCGTGTGACTGGATCAGTTATGAGTAACTTATGGTATAAATTTATTTAAAGGAAATAGCACAGGGCGCTTATTTATAAAATTGCAAATGCACTTATTTTTTATATTGTGTGTATTTGGTAAAAGAAATATTTTCCATTAACATGTCACATAATTATTTTGATTGGTCAAATCATCTGAATGCTGCTCTGATTGGTTAGTTGTGGAAAAACCCCACATGGGGTCTAATCACAATGAGGTTCATGGATACATTTTGTCAGTATTTGTTTATTTAATATTTTTTTATGCTAACGCACCGTTCATCATTTTCAAATTGATGATGACTGGAGTATGCAGCCATATCATGATAGCTTAAAACATATTTTGATGTGCTTTAAATGTATTTTTATCTGGATGTATTTATGGATTTTGTTTGAGTTGCATGCATCTTTAGAATTTTTTTTGTGCAGCATGCATTTTACATCTACATTTTGGATGCAAATGCATGAAATTCTAAAAGGTATATTTACTAAACGGCGGTTTGGAAATGTGAAGCTGTTGCCTATAGCAACCAATTAGATTCTAACTATCATTTATTTAGTACATTCTACAAAATGACAGTTAGAATCTGATTGGTTGCTATAGGCAACATCTCCACTTTTTTCAAACCCGCAGTTTAGTAAACATACCCCTAAATGTTCACAATACTGTTTTACACAAAGCACAAAATCTTTGGTAAAGTTAGGATGACAATCATATTGTATGCAGAGTTAGTAGTTTATTTATCAAAACATTTTTTATTTCTCTTTAATTCATTATTTTTAATTTTATTCATTATGCAACAAAAGCCCGTATGACATTTGGAAAATGAGTAATGATGTAAAATTGCTTTAATCTTTAAAATGAAGTCCGCGTCATTACCTGTCTAAAAGTAATATGGGGATCTCTGCCACCACAGCTACTGTGGTCTGGATTGAATAAGACTCTTAGAAATGTAACACAGACATCAATTTAGCCAGTGGTGGAATTGCTGTATAGATGCTTATTATAGACTCAAGGTCCCTCTGCACAATTTGAAAAGTTTCCATGATGACTTAAGGTGGTAGCCTGAACCAGCTTATCGCTTCTATATAAGGCATCAAAAAGAGGCTTACATGGCCTGTAGATCCCCCCCCCACCTGGATCTCAAGTCAAGTCATTAAAAAATGAGTTTAGTGTAAAGAACTTATGTTACATCTAGCAAGGGCTGGCTTGTGATCCACACCCAAATGTACCTTTAAGTAGGCTTGATGGACAGCTGCTATTACAACATAAGGCAATATTTTCAGACAAAAACAGAGAAAAAATAAGCCTGCGTTTGGTATATCCCATATTATATTTGGTACCAGCTGCTAGGCAATAAGCCTTCATTTGGTAAATCACATATTGTATACAGTACCAGCTGCATGGCAATATAAATGCCCAGATATGTATACAAAATATATGTATCCCAGCATCAAGGGCACCTAATTATACGCTGGTTCTGTAGCCCTTGCTAGATGTAAACCTCTAAACCTGGGAGGTGAGTGCATATGATAATAACTGACTGCATTTTAATGGTGTTTAAAGCATATAGGTCAATATAGGACCTGCATATAATGAGGTGCCCTTGATGCTGGGATGCAGGCTTTAATGTTTTAATCAAAATAGGAACTAATGCTTCATGTTTCCATTTTGCTAGATACATAAGTTATTAAATATCATTAATATCTTTAAAGTCTCTAAGGCTGAAAACGGGTATGGATCGCTAGGGACACTGATTCTTAGCATCAGAGTTTATATTAATTTAAAATGTGTTTTTTAAACATCCCTGTGTCTCCATAAATTAATTCAAATTGCTCACCCTTATCTACAAAGCCCTCAACAACACCACCCGTTCATACATCTTAAGCTTCATAGAAAAATATTCTACCTCCAGCCATCTTAGATCTACCTCTGACCTGCACCTTGTCTTGTCTCTGGTAACCACTTCTCACTTTCACCTACAAGACTTCTCCTGTGCTGCTACACACTTATGGAATCTCTACCATGCCCAATCAGGTTTTCCCACATCCTTCAAATGTTTTGACGCTCTCCTAAAGCCCATCTCTTTATTAAAGCTTACCTTATCCTTGATGATGCTACACACCCTCACAGCTGTCCCAATATCCAATCTGAACCACACTAATTCTTCTTGTTTTAGCTGTGCCCTCTTACAATTAAAATGTTAACTCTCTCATGAGCAGGGCGCTCCATACCCTTTATTTTCATGTATGCATTTATTTTGCCTACATCA
This sequence comes from Mixophyes fleayi, assembly GCF_038048845.1. NCBI lineage: Eukaryota > Metazoa > Chordata > Amphibia > Anura > Limnodynastidae > Mixophyes > Mixophyes fleayi. The sequence continues at coordinate 66,839,793 of NC_134407.1, read as the reverse complement.
TAGGTCCCTGTTTTATGTATGGCTATGTTTTCCCAACTATATGGTCTTGTGGTACCTTACAAATCTATGATAAGACTTATAATAATAGTAGTGATGTCAGAGGAAGTTGGAGCATCGCTGAGGTGTGGATCATCCTTGCTTCACATATTTCAATGTTTCATAACTGCTGCTTGGTTTGTCTGTGAAGACTAGGCAATCTGAGTTTAAGATGTTTTTATTGGACATTTGTTCCCAGATTTGAGAGCACTCTCTACATTTTACCCCTTTTCTTCGACAAGCTTATGTTGGAGATACATGAGTAAAATAACACATGACCATTTTTACATGTTATTGTTCAAGTTGCAAGCATTTGGAAATTAGATAGAAAATGAACAAAAGCTGAATAGAAAACTGTGACATAACTTCATTTTATTTACATCAGCATGTTATGGAATCGATTGCATTTACAAATCTGGACACGGGAACGGAACAACAAGTTGAGCACCACTTGGCATAATTTATGTGTGATATAGATAAGATTTTAGGACACCAGTCATTTAAATAAACTTTCCAAGGTTTTTTTATAATTTTTTTTGGCTGGTACTATGAAGAAATATTTTAAATATGTGTTTGATAAAAAAAATATTTATACTATTTTTGTATACTTGTGTAATTCATTTATATGGTGAAAGTGGATTATATGTACTGTATCTAGTTGATTAATATGAGTTTATTTTGTAAATAACAGTTAAAATCTTGTGTTTTTGTCAAATCACTTTGGTGTTTGATGTTGTAGCATAAATGATTTTGGTGAAATTGCTGTTGACATTATTCCAATTTTCCACCCTTTGAGTTTTGTGCAACTAAAAGTTCCCACTAGCTTGAGAATGGGACACAAAATACAAATAGGTAGTGTATGTTCCCATGTTGGAATTATATTGAGGTTAGTAAGGGAAATGTCGAAGGTTAGGATTTTATGAAACAATAAGAAAACAGAATGGAAACCAACTGAATACCAATGTCTTACTTCAATTCCTTTTTTGCTTCATGTCAACAATGTTTTTATTTTTTGCCTCTAAAATATCTGAACTCAGCTAGCAAGATTGTCCCCTTTTGAAATAATGAATGAAATAAAGATATCCTGTTGAAAGCAATTCGTGTCCAGCATGTGGCGTAAATATTCAAATTTTGAGATTGTTATAGGTTTGAAATCTGTTGTTTATTTCTATCTCAGCCTCACTTGCACTGAATAATAGATAACCAAGTTAGAGGAACTGTACTATGTTGCTGGAATATTAATTTAGCTTTTTTATTCAAGTAGATAAAACACATTATCATATATATTTAGGAAAGAAGGCAGATGAATTACTTCCAAAATGACTTCTGTGTATGTATATATGTTTTTACTGGTCAAAATTAATTATAATTGTGACATTCTGTAAATGGATATAATAAAAGAAAACCTGGGTATATTTAAAAGGTAAAATTTATTGTAGCTGGTGGATTTATAAGTAAGAAAAAACACTAGCTATAAAATAATTTATAAAATAAATGCTACATAATCACTATATTTTATTTGAAATATAGCATAATTGCAATGGTTAATAAAGGTATTCACACAAACTGTCATTTTTCACATTATGGACCTCATGTAGAGTTGAATGAAAAATTGTGACTTTTGTTTAGCTGCAAAACATGTGTATAGATGCTTCCAATGCAAAGATATGTTTGTCATCACCATTAACACTGAAATGTGCACCAAGACTATGAGAGTTTATAAAAATATGCTTTGTAAAAGACATACATTAAAAATAATTCGAAGAAAATATTGGACACGTCCCTAAGGGACATTGTTAACTTGCAACTGCATACCCTTACTGTTTTGAACTTGAACATGTGAATGGCCCTGAATGACAACTCAAAGTGCAAGTGGACACATTTGCAAGATACACGTGACTCAAAATACAGTCATATACGGTAAATATATGAATGTTGACACCCGGTAGATGACAAACACTACAAGTAGCAACTTATTTCTTCAATAAATATTGCCTTTATTGTTTTAAGACAGCACACTTCCTCAAATGACCCTAACTCTCACTAGACACAGTGGGCTGGTGGCTAGGCCTTCGGCCTAGTCACCAGCCAACTAGCTGGCATCAGTTGCCCGGCCAACAACAAAAAACAGCCTTTTATACTCCTCCAAAGTACCAATAAAGAAAATACCAAACTAATGACACCCATGTGGTGCACCTGTGTTACGAGCCGCGGCTCCACTGTGGGTTGCCGTGTCTCGCTGCCTCGTGCCTCTTGCGTCCCGGTCGTCATGGTGACGGTCACTTCCTCCCTCTATGTCCGGGTTGCCTATGCAACAACTGGGACACTTAGTTTCCTCTGCCACGTACAGGGGGTATGTGAGCACAGCCATATGGCTGATTAGGGAGGGGGCTCGCTTGCACTCTGCTGCTCATTGGTTCCCCTCACTATTTAAGACAGTGAGGACTGAGCCTCACTGCCAGCTATAGCTTCCTGTTTGCTTGGCTTTCTGCTACCTTTTCCTGCTCCAGTTCTGAGTACTCTGACTTTTTGTGTATGACTCCTGGCTTGCTTCTGGACCTTGTGGGATTGCCTGTGACCCTGACCTCAGCCTGTTTTCTGGATACGTTGCCTGGACTTCACTCTGCTGCCTGCTATTGCCCTCCGACCTCGGCCTGTTTACTGGACACTGTTGCTATCTCCTATCTGGCCCTCGCTAGCGCTGTGGTGACATCATAACCTTGTACTACTCTGATTTTAAGACCTGGGGGCATCTGAGTACCTATGAGCATGTCCAGCTCTACGGGAAAGGTGGCTGCTATAGGAGAAGACCTCTCCTGCCTGTTCTACAAGTTCATTGTGTTCCCTGTCAGCCGTAACATTATTACTGGCCAAAACACTTCTAATAGCCTCTGATGGATCCCAGTCCGGCCCAAGTCCTAGCAGGACAGATCCAGACCATTTTGCAAGTGGTTCAGGACCTCCTGCTCAGATTGACTGCTCAAGAAGAAGCCGCCAAGGCCTCACAAGCAACCCTGGCACAGGCACTTGAGCCCAAATTGAACCTTCCGGATCGGTTCTCCGGGGTTAGGACTCTGTTCTGGAACTTCAAAGAAAGTTGTAAGCTGTACTTCCGTCTCAGACCCTGTTCCTTTGGAACAGCAAAGGGTTGGTAAAATTGTCTCTCTGCTCCAGGGCGTTCCACAACCCTGGGCATTCAGTCTTGTCCCTGTTCCACTCTGCAGTCCTTGGATGCCTTTTTCAATGCTCTCGTCTCCTGTATGTCGATCCGGACCGGGTGGCTTTGGCCAAATCACACCTACGGGCGCTGAGACATGGGCGGCGTACCACCAAACAGTACTGTGACGAATTTTGGCTGGGGTCCGTCGATAGCCAGTTGAATGACCACATACTATGGAGTCAGTTCCGCCTGGGCCACTCTGAGCAAATAAAGGATTCCCTGGTCCAGTACCCGTCCTCTCCTACCCTGGAGAGATTAATGCAGCTGGTTATTAAAATCGACTGCAGAATCAAGGAACGGAAGACAAAGAAAGAGTCCTCCTCACCGTCCTGCCCTTCTCCGGCCTTCTACCCTGTTTCTCAGGACTCATCTGAACCCATGCGGCTGAGAGCCTATCGCCTATCCTCAGAGAAAAGATCTAGGCGACGCTCTTTGGGACTCTGCTTGTACTGTGGGAATAAGGTCCGCTTCAGTCTCCACTTTTCTTGATAGTGATGCAGCAGGTAATTTTCTTGATGTGGATTTTGCCAAAAGACTCGGCATTCCCTCTGTGAATCTGGGATCTGGACTTAGAGTCTGTGGATTGGATGGTAGACCTTTGACTGGAAGTATCTCCTCCCGAACTCCACCGCTGCATCTTACGGTGGGAGCCCTCAATTCCGAAGTTCTTTCATTCCTCCTGATTCCCTGTTCCTCCATACCCTTGATCTTAGGGCATCCTTGGCTCCAACTCCACAACCCTCATATTGCCTGAAGGGGTATGGCCTGCTCATCAACCTGCCTGACCTTACCTCTCTGGTTTGTTTTGCCTTGTTCCGAAACTCTTTCTTCACCCTACCAGGAGTTCCAGGATGTGTTCTCTAAGAAGGAAGGAGAATCACTCCCTTCTCATCGAGACTATGATTGTTCCATTGAGCTTATCCCTGGTTCTAAGCTCCCCAAGGGGAGACTATATGCGCTGTCCATTCCTGAGACCAAGGTTATGGATGAATATGTGTAGGAGAACCTACAAAATGGATTCATCAGACCATTTAAATAACCTGTAAGAGCTTGTTTCTTTTTCGTATCTAAAAAGGACGGAAGCCTTCGACCATGTATTGACTATCGGGGCCTGAACGGAATCACAGTGAAAAACACCTACCCCTTGCCTCTCATCTCCGTCCTCTTCGATCAGCTTAAGCAAACCACAGTTTTTTCCAAAATTGATCTGAGAGGGGCATACAACTTAGTCCGCATCAGAGAGGGGGACTAGTGGAAGACGGCTTTCAACACCCACTCAGGCCATTATGAATACCCGGTCATGCCTTTTGGCCTATGTAATGCCACTGGGGCATTTCAAGATTTTATTAACAATGTTTTGCGAGACTTTCTGGGAAAGTTTGTTGTGGTCTATCTCGACGACATATTGATCTATTCCAAATCACTGGAACAGCACTGCATACACGTCAAGGAGGTTCTCCTCAAACTACGTCAACACCATCTCTTTGCCAAACTGGAGAAATGTGAGTTTGAAGTCGCTCATGTCACGTTCCTAGGATATGTCATCTCTCCTTGTGGCTTTTCTTTGGATTCCAGTAAAGTCCAGGCAGTTCTTGATTGCATTTGGCCTAGTAATCTGAAAGCCATTCAGAGATTTTTAGGATTCGCTAACTATTACAGGCGATTCATCCGTTCTTTCTCAGTGTTAGTGGCTCTCATTACAGCCCTTACCCGTAAAGGGGCCAATACTGCTAATTGGTTTTCCGCTGCTTTGACATCCTTCAAGGCTCTCACAAATGCCTTTATCTCCGCGGCCGTCCTCAGACATCCCAATCCAGATCTACCATTTATAACCAAAGTAGGCGCTTCTGATTTTGGGGCTGGTGCCATCTTCTCACAGAAGGATCCCTGCGACCACAGACTGCACCACTATACATTTTTCTCCTGAAAATTTTCCTCTGCAGAAACCCACTACGATGTCGGTAATTGGGAGCTGTTAGCGGTCAAGTGGGCGTTTGAAGAATGGCGGCACTGGCTAGAAGGAGCTAACTATGTGATTACGGTATACACAGACCATAAGAATTTACAGTATATCCAATCTGCTAAAACTGTGAATTCTAGACAAGCCCGGTGGGTTCTCTTCTTCTCCCGCTGCAAATGTATTATTACATTCCAACCAGGGTCCAAAAACACCAAAGCAGATGCCTTGTCTCGCAGCTTCATCGCCTCGCATCCTCCCCATGCAGAACTACCTCTATCATTCCTGCATCCGACATAGTTCTTGGCCTGACACAGGATCTTGGCACGATTCTCCATGGCCTCCAACATATGCTGACTCCGGCGACCCCCATAGGCAAATTGTTCGTACCTGATCATTTATGGAGGACGGTTCTCACCGAATGCCATGACAATAAAACCTCGGGTCACCCTGGAGTATCCAAGACGGTGGAACTTCTGGCTCGCTGGCACTCTGGTGACCGTCGTTGTCTGCAGATACCAGAGAATTCGTCCTGTCCAGTGAAACCTGTGCCTGGAGCAAATCTTCCCGCATACTTCCTGCAGGTCACCTCATGCCTCTGTCTTTTCCAGTAAAACCTTGGACACACATTTCAATGGACTTCATAATGGAACTGCCTCGCTTATCCAGCTTTAACACCATCTGTGTGATCGTGGATCTATTTATTAAGATGGCTGACTTTGTTCCCTTTGCAGGATTACCATGTGCCAAAATGTTGGCTTGCCTGTTTATCCAGCATGTTTTCAGGCTCCATGGACTTCCCATTAGCATTGTTTCAGATTGCAGCTCCCAATTTGCCGCCACCTTCTGAAACTGTTGGACCGAGGAAGTCTCAAATCAATTGAGGTCTCGTTCCTCCACTACTCATCTCTTCCGGATATGGAAAAAGGTTCATATTGCCTTCAACAGGCTTCATTCAAGTCAAAACATGCCGATCGGCACCGCTGACCATGCCCTTTTAAAGTTGGTGACAAAGTTTGGCTGTTGACCGGCAACATCAGACTCAAGCAGCCCTGTAAGAAGTTAGATCCCAGATTCATTGGACCCTCTGTCATTACTAGATGGATTAACCCTGTGGCTTTCAGGTTGAATCTTCCTACCTCACTCAAAATTCCTAATACTTTCCATGGTTCCTTACTTAAAGCGGTTACATGGTCGCATAAATTCAGGCCACATCAACTTCGTAGGCCTCCTTCCGTCTCAGTCAAAGGACACCAAGAGTTCATTGTTGAGAGAATCCTTGACTCCAAAATGGTGCAAATCCAAGTCCACTTTTTGGCCCACTGGAAGGGCTATGGCCCGGAGAAGCAGCATTGGGTGCAGCAAAAACATCTCCATTCTGACAATCCAGGCTTCCCAGGACTTCTTTTAGAAGTTTCCTGAGAAGCCTGGATGTCGGGGTTCTTCATCCCCTCCTCAAGGGGGGGCTCCACTGCGGACCGTGGCTTGTTTCCTGGTGCCTCTGGCATCCCGGCCATCACCATGATGACTGGGACGTCACTTCCTCCCTCTAGATCCCAGGTGCCTAGGCAACAACCGGGACGCTTAGTTTCCCCTGCTGGCACGAGCGCAGGGGGTATGTGAGCACAGCCATACGGCTGATTTGGGAGGGGGCTCGCTGACATTCTGTTGCTCATTGGTTCCCCTCACTATTTAAGGCAGTGAGGACTGAGCCTCACTACCAGTTATAGCTTCCTGTTTGCTTGGCTTTCTGCTCCCTTTTCCTGCTCCAGTTCTGAGTACTCTGATTGACTTCTCGTTTATGACCCCTGACTTGCTTCTGGACCTTGTTGGATTGCCTGTGACCCTGTCCTTAGTCTGTTCTCTGGATACGTTGCCTTCTGCCAGTCCCTGACCCTTGCCTAGACTTCACTCTGCTGCCTGCTATTCCCTTCGACCTCGGCCTGTTTACTGGACTCCATTATTACCTCCTATTTGGCCCTCATCAGCGCTGCGGTGACATCATAAACATGTACTACTCTGAGTTTAAGACCTGGAGGCATTTGAGTACCTGTGAGTGCATCCAGCTCTACCGGAAAGGCGGCTGCTATAGATGAAGACCTCTCCTGCCTGTTCTACAAGTTCATGGTGTTCCCTGTCAGCCGTAACAACCTGTGTGCTTGTGTGCTATAGGAAATATTGAGTGGGAATTTAACTCTGTTTTCAGCCTTTACCTGCAGACTATTTGGGATTTTACCCATACCTATGTAGGAGTGATATGGCAATTAACCCTCTTTGTCACATACCCCTCTACTTAGCATTGCCAACATCAGTGATGCAGATACCGCGGAGAGCGCATCTCTGTGAAATAGAGCATTTACGTTTTTATACAGACTCCCTGGCCTGTACTCTATTTTCTCTAATTGTGGTTTAACTAAACCCTGTCCAACGACATAATACAAATATTTTGCTTCTTTCACTTTCAACTCATGGCATCTTATTTTTGTAAAAGGACGCATATGAGCCATTTTCAACTGTAACTGTACTGTAACAGAGGGATATGCTTTCTGGCATACAGGACAAGCCCTACAAAACCTTTGACAACTAGGTGGACTCTGTGCCAGTTAAGCTTGTTTAGAACTTGTTCCCTATTTCTTTAATTCTCTTAAGTGTCCACCAGCCACCGGAGTTTGTGCAGTTTTGACAGGTTTTGCAATATCAACAACATTTTTAGCCAGTTTAAAGACATGTTGTAAAGTTACATCATTTAACTGGTCATGTGCAAAGTTCTGCAAATATAACAGTTTAGGAAAGTCAGATCAGTCTATGCCTGAAGGCAAGGAAGGTTCCTCTGCACAGTCACCAGCATTTGTGACTATTGGTTGCTCAGGACTTGATAACCAACAAAAACTCTGCAATGGCTTGACTTTTTCCCCATCCTTTTAGATTACAGAGAATTTTCCCTGAACTGCATTCTGGTCCAGGTTCTGTAGCAGAGCATGAGATTTCTCCACTCGCTTATCCTCAAGCTTGTCCTTCAAGTTTGGAACTTCGACTGGTGATTCAATTGCTGGGGTGTCCAGCTGGAAAGTCTCTGTAAATTATCAACAGGTAAGGTAGTTTTGGGGCAACCATCACTATTACCGTGACTGTTGGTAACAGGTAAAAGGGTCCTGTCATATTCCTCAGCAGTCCTGTGGACACAGATAACCTTTACTGTTGGCAATGTTTAAGCAAAAAGCGTTTGGCAATATGGAGCTGGAAACCAAGATCTGTTTACTACTGGAATCTCCATAAAAATGCTACACAGAATAAGCAGGACTTCCCTACACCTGGACTCAAAGTACAGCAGCTTGGATAGATCAGTTTTGTGTCCACCAGTGAACAATACATAGGTTCAATTAACATTGGGCATTGTGCCTGCAAATGTCCAGGCTCTCTGCACTTAAAGCATATTGGACCCAAAGCAGTTTTGGCTGCCTTTCGTCAGGCAAACTTTTTTAAGCCAATGTCTGGGCCACATTCCTCCTTTGTCCACTCAACTTTTGGCCTAGCACAAACTATGGAGTGGGCAACTGAGGTTTGGGCTTAAGCTGCAAGGCAACACATTTCACTACTACAGCAGCCAATTCCTCATACATCTGAGGGTCTGCCCTGTCCACACCTCAGATAAAATGATTGATAGCCAGAATTTCTATTTCTCAAACTATTCTCTTCTGGCTACCACCACTTTTTAAGGGCTTACAAAGTTCAGGAAGCTAAGCAGGAACATACAAACCTTTGGAGAGTCTCCAGTCATGATATCGTTGGGTCTCGACCACATCAGTGACTCCAATCCATGCCAAGATAGCGGTTTCCAACTGCTGTTATCCAGGTCTATATAAGTACGTTGAGCTTCCCCAGAAAGATAGGGAGCTAATTCTTCTACCTTCTCCCCTTACGATTCTACTCTTTTGCTTTATTTGCAAAACAAGCAGATGCTTTAGCATTCCACATAGGCAAATAGCAAAATTTCTTTGCATAGGGACCAAACCCAACTCACAACTTAGTGAATCACCAGGTGTGGCACTACAATAACCAGCAGTTTTTAAAACTTTTGCTTTTTTTGCAAACCAACAGCTGTTCCACAGTTCACGGTTCACAGGTTGCTTTTTCTCTGCTTCTCCACAGATAATAATGTTTGCTTTGTCTGCAACACAGCAATATTTCACATACTGCAACAGAGAGATTTCTAACAGTTTATTGTTGAACACGTTTTATTTACCACTATATATTGACTTGGTGGACAGCAGGCTATGGCTGTCCTTTTGTAATCTCATGATGACACTACTGTGATGCTAATATACATGCTTATCTACATGCCCAGCAGATTACAAACACAACAACTTGTTTCTTGAATGAACAATGCATTGTTTGTTCACATCATCAATAAGACAGCACCCTTTCCTCAGGATGACACCTGGTGACTCTAACTCTGACTAGACACAGTCCTTCTGCCTAGTCACCAGCAAACTAGCTGGCATTGGTCACCTGACCCTCAACAAAAAACAGCCTTTTATACTACTCCCAAACACTACTAGCCAATAAAGTCCTGACTAATTACACCCATGTGGTGCACCTGTGAGCTTGTGTGCTGTAAAGACTGAGTGGGATTATAGTCTGTACCTGTAGAAACTTTGGGATTTTACCTATCCCTATGCACCCTGTTTTCCAGCCCCTAGAAGTGACCGTGCTTGTGAGAGGTTCATAAGCTTTCTCTACACTGTAGTGTTAATATACCCACTTCTTACCCCTGACCTAAACCTGGTGCATATGCTAGAAATATAAATCTGTACTCATCTTGAAATGTGTCTGATTGAATATATGCACATGAATGCACTTTTCCAAGCAACTTTTTTCCATATATTCTGGATGCAAACACATCCAACTCTGTATTTCTTATCACAGTCCCCTATTAAAAAAATATTTTCTGTTTCATTATCTATAATGTCAGTAATGTGCTGCATAGTGATTAAACATAAGTCATCAAGAAATATATAGTAAGGGTTATTAGTAGAGATGGGCGGGATCGGTTCCCCGAGATTAGAACCCGCCCGAACTTCACCTATCCGAGTACCGAGCCGAGCAGGCTCGGTACTCTCCCGCCCTTTCGGATTCAAAATCGAGGAAAAACGTCATTGTGACGTCATCGGATCTCAGAGCTCGGTTCTCTCGATATTTGAAATGCATAAATACCCTCCTCCACAGCAATCCATCGCCATTTGACAGAGGGAGAGAGCAGGGTTAGGTGACAGGCTGTATTAGAGCAGGGACAGAGCAATTATTGTATACCTTATTCTTTCAATTATTATTGAAATTCTGCTAGCAATTCTTCTAGCAATTGTTAGAGCAGGAAGAGAGGAGGCATTTTTTTAAAAATATTTTGCACTGCAAGTGCTTTGAGGTGTCCCATATTCCCTAGTGTGAAACCACATTTTTTTCTGGCTGCAAAAAGTCTTATCTAGCAGCACTATCTATTTAATATTTTGCACTACAAGTGATTTGGGGTGTCCCATATTCCCTAGTGTGAAGCTACAATTTTTCTGGTGTTAGAAGTCTTATCTAGCAACATTATCTATTTCATATTTTGCACTACAAGTGCTTTGGGCTCATTAAAATGGATTCAAAGCAGTCCACATATGAGCAGGATCAGCAAGCATGTGCTGGCACCAGTCCTGATGGTAGTGTTCCCTGTACGTCATCTGGTAAAGCCTATGTAAAAGTACATAGTCTTTTTAAATCAGATAAAAAAAAACACCCAAAAAAAATAAGTATAAGTATAAGTATAGGGTGCAATCTACCCCCAAATAGGAAAGGGACTTGGGGCATTTCTATATCACGTACAGTCTTGAAAGACTGCTGTTTTGTCAATTTCATGATAGGGGTAGGTTGTCATACACAGACAGACACCAAACTGCCTTTGTCCATTTCTATTTCTATTCTACAGTCTAGACCGGCTGAATTGTTTTCTATTTTACTACTAGTGGAGAGGGGGTCTGATACAGACTGCCATTAAACTGCCTTTGTCCATTTCTATTTATATTCTACGGTCTATAAAAGCTGAATTGTTTTCTATTTTACTACTAGTGGAGAGGGGGTCTGATGCAGACAGAAACCAAACTGCCTTTGTCCATTTCTTTTTATATTGTTCAGTCTATGCAGGCTGCTTTTTTTCTATTTACTATTTAACTACAAGTGGAGGGGGGGGGGCTCATAGATAGCCACCAAACTACCTTTGTCCATTTCGTTTTATATAGTACAGTCTATGCAGGCAGCTTCTTTTCTATCTAACTACAAGTGGAGGGGGGGGGCTCATAGACAGCCACCAAACTACCTTTGTCCATTTCGTTTTATATAGTACAGTCTATGCAGGCTGCTTTTTTTCTATTTAACTACAAGTGGAGGGGGGCCTATATAGACAGACACCAAACTACCTTTGTCCATTTCTATTTTTATTGTACAGTTTATGCAGGCTGCTTTTTTTCTATTTAACTACAAGTGGAGGAGGGGCTATACAGACAGATACTAAACTGCCTTTGTCCATTTCTATTTTTATTGTACAGTTTATGCAGGCTGCTTTTTTCTATTTTACTACAAGTGGAGGGGGGGGGGGGTGGGGCTGATGCAGACAGAAACCAAACTGCCTTTGTCCATTTCTTTATATATTTAACTATAAGTGTAGGGTGTAATATACACCCAAAGACGATGGCTGCATTCCCATTAGCCTAAGATGGAGAGGAAGACAATCAGGTTTATTTTCAGAATTAAGGATAGCCTACCAGGGATTAAACAGTTTTTTTCATAATTTATTAGCTTTAGAATTACCTTACTTATCCAAGAAACAGGTGGAGCACTAAATTAGGTTAATTTAGGCCCAAAAAAAATTATTTTTAAACAAAATTGCAAAACAAAACCAAACAAAAAAAAAACAAAAAAACACGCAAGGGCGGTTTTGCCAAAACCAAAACCCGAAGGTAATCCAGATCCAAAACCAAAACCAAAACACGGGGGTCAGTGACCATCTCTAGTTATTAGACTCATAGTAGCACAATGCTGTTTGTTTGTATTGGCAGCTCCCTCAAAGGGGGAAAGAACCAGGCATACATCTATCATGATCTGCTATTGCCTAGGAGAATGCATCCACAGTTTGCATTCCTTTGTTCAGTAGGTCCATACTAACAGCCCTGATAAGGGTTTCCATTGACCATAGCCCTATGTACCTGGGTGGCATTTTGATTCCCTCAACCAACAAATAATTTACAGTTGTGCTAAACATTACACAGGATTAAACAGTTAGCACCAAATTTGACAGCTTTGCTTAGTTGGTCCAAATTGGTATGTAAACAATGTAGATAAGCTTTGCAGCAGTAAAATGCTCACAAATGGATGTGTCTGGAGAGGGAACTGCACAGATGAGTGTTTGCATGAATCCTCAAAGACAAGTGCTTGTTCTAGTTCTATGTGCCACTGCAAACTTGAGTGTAACAAGGTAAAACTTGTTGGGATGATGATGCTGATAAAGCTACTTGTGGGTCTTCTTTCATCTGTCATCTTTTTAACCTTCCTCCACCTCTCATATGAAACACAATGATGATAATGATGATCAGCCGTACTAGCTAGTCTCTTTTAATTGGATGATCTCGGATTGACCCATCTACTGTATTAAATTCATTAGCATGGTTGCTGTATTATAAAAAGTTGGGCTTTCTATTTCCGTTACTTATTTGATATTTACATTTGGACTGTGGCAGGAAATTATTTTTAAAGGGGGTAATAGTAGGTGTTTGTATTTAATTTAATTTACCTTAATTTAAATGAATTTACTATGTATTTGTATTTTGCATTTGTGTTTTTTTATGTTTCACATTTATTACTAGCACTGCCAGATACTATTCTCACTTGTGTACATGATACACCATTACATTATTATATTCTGTAGAGATAGGGTAATGCGACACTTGCGCATTTACTACTAACACTGTCAAGCCATGTCTTTATGCTTTCTCTACGCTACAATTGTTGCTCCTGACATAAACCTGGCTCATATACATAATCTTAACAACCGAATTCCTTTGCTTAAGTGTAGCTGCATCACTCATGCTTTTCCTATTACTTATTGCTGCCAAAATGTTTGTTCTCCAGAAAATATTCTGCTCTAATTTCAAAAATTTAATTAATTGTTTTACACATTGTATCAAAGTCTAATAAAGAGTTGACCTGCTCTTTAAAATAATATTGATAATTTTTCTCCTAATCACTGTAGCCTCACAATGCTGAAACAGTGCCAGACTTTCAACTTACATTATATGGTATGCACTACTGTGTTTTCAAATCCCTAGCTAAGGCTCCAGCTTTTCCTCTCCATCTTTCACTCTCTACAACTAACTACACAAGTGATGACAGATAATAGTCTTTTATCAGCAGGCTTTAAGTGCTGTAGTAAGATGCTTTTATGATACTCTTAGTAATTTTCCTTAAAACAGTTCTATAACTTTTGTAAACTTCATTTATCATTGAAGCTGTAATTTGTTCTGGAGTTATAAGCTGAATACAAGTGCTTGCTTATATCTTCACATTTGCAATCTGACTCATACAACAACCCCTCAATTTCATGTCTGCTATTGGTGTTAAAAGTACTATTTTTGAAAGATCAATACCAAATATTTTTATGAAGTATTATACAGGTGAAAAAGAATTGTACAGGAGATGTGAACGATTTTGTACAATATATAATTTATTTTTGCAATTAAAATAATAATGAGATCTACTTTGAAAAGGGTTCACAAAACTACATTACATATAGGTCTATAATGTTGACATTGGAATAGTTTAGTCATGACCAATCATTTTCAGATGAATTGTGTACTATTTTATTACCAGTAATAACATAATGCTTTTTAATAGAGGAAATTGTAATGTTAAAGGAATAAAAACCTGATAAACACAGTTAAGATTTTTCAGATGTATTGTTGTTCAAGGTACGGTCAGGGATAAAAAAAAATAATTGGATATGAATGCAGTGTTTAAAAGAAACAAAACCAGAGAAAAAAAAAAGCCCTCGCTCTGTATATCCCATATTATATATGGTACCAGCTGCATGGAAATAAGCCTCGCTAGGTATATACCATATTGAGTGGCAACATAAATGCCCATATATGTATACAAAACAAAGAGACAGTTGTCAAGTGCGGGCTTATTGCCATGCAGCTGGTATCATATATAATAAGGGATATACCGAGCACAAGCTTGTTTTTTCTCTGGTTTTGTTTCAAAATATTGCCTTATTGCCATAGCAGTTGTCCATCAAGCCTATTTAAGGCACATATGGATGTGTCTCCCAAGCCGGTCCTTGCTAGATGTAAACCCTTATACCTGGAAGGTAAGTGCATCTGATGTTAAATGCATTTTAATGGTGTTTAAATCATATAGGTCAGTGTAGGGCCTGCATATAATGAGGTGCCCTTGAAACTGGGATGCAGGCTTAAATGCTTTGATCAAAATATGAACTAATACCTCGGGCCTGAGTCATTAAGGAGAGCAAAGCCTAAAAAGGAGTAACTTTGGGAAAAACCATGTTGCATTGTGCATTGGAGGGGGAGGTAAATTTAAAATGTGGGGACAGATTTATAATTGAGGTCGGGCGTGTTCTAGATCAACTTTAAATTTCAGTGTAAAAATAAAGCTAGCAAGTATTTGTCTGTTAGATGTAAAAACAGTCAGTATTTAACTTATGTGCAAAATAATAAACTAATTTGCACCCCTTGCATTGTAACATGGTTTGTCCCGGAGAACATTTACTACTTTTTTTGCCTTACTTCCCTTAATGACTCAGGCCCCTCATGTTTTCATTTTGCTAGATACACACATGCAGTGTTAAGGATAAGCACTGACAATTGTCTTTTTATTTTGAAAAGAAACACATGCACAGCTGATATCAGAATATGTACAAACTCCTGTAAGTAATATAAATAGTATTTGTACTGCTGACAGCAGTTAGAAATAGCAGGACATTCAAATAGCTCTATGCCCTACCACCCACATAAGCTTATTATCAAAAATCTAGAACATTGAAAATTGTTGGAAAATTACTGGAAATGACACTGTAGCAATGAGAAGTGTCATCACAGAAGGCTGTTTCTACCCAAATCTAATGGACTATTCAGCTACTGGACCCACTGCGCTCAACTGTGATTGGTTTTGCCATCTTTGTTCAGTTGCTTTGCAGCTTAGCTCACTTATTTCCTAACCTTTTACCTACCTATTCTCATCATATGTGGGTTTAACACTTTCAATGACAACCACACTGTCTCTGCTGCCACAAAATTTCTTTCACTTGTTCCTTCTTTAGTAACGTTCAGTGAATTTCACCCCAATCACTGTGATGGAGATTCCCCTCACCCTGTCTTCTCCCAAATCTGCTCTCTCATTTCTCCAGCTAGGTCTTGCTGTTTTCTTACCCCAACCTCATTCCTTCAGCCTCATCTTACCATATGTTTGTACCCTATACCCAAATTCACATGTGCATACCTAAATAATGTCAACCCAATCCGCTTCCCAACTTCCGTAAAACTAATCCTCTTTTCTTTAACTACCCTGACTTGTTGCCTTTTTCTATAAGACTACACTAAAATCAACCTTAAGCAATGCATCATATACAGTCTCTAAGGAGCCGAACCTTAACCACGGAACACCAAACAGACAGAATAAGTTACTCTAAACCTAACTTTCTCCACTAAATATTCATCATTCATCTTAAAATACTGACCTTTTACTTGTCTCTATCGACCTGTGCCACCTCCTAATTCCTTCCTTTCAGCCTATAATTTTGTTACCTACTTCAAAGACTAATTTGATACCATTTATCAAGATATTGCCCCATGCCAGACTCCGCACACCCCAGCCACCTTCTTCTACACTGCCCACAGCCTGCCTTATGGACCATATTCACTCCCAAGTTCTCTACACCCTATCTCCAACTGCATGTCCATCTCTAGACCTCCTAATTATCCTGTTTCTCATCACTGGCACATTTCTACCATCCTTTAAACATGTGCTCATCTCACCAATCCTAAAGAAACCACTCTTAGCCCATCTTTCTCTCCAATCACAACCAATTTCCTCTAAACCATATTCATCCCACTTGTCTCAGCTGTGCCCTTACAAATAAAAGAATGCTCATGAGCATGGCAAATATACTCCCCATCAATGGGTTAGTATGTAGTAATGTGAACTGTCCACTTCAATACACTGTGCATGTAACAAATTATATGCAGATCTCACAAGTAAGGAGATATTGTACCTATTATTAAGTCCTAGTGAAGGTTAGATTTACCTTACCATTGGCCACTGGCCTCTGCCTTTGCGTAATTGATGTGACAGACGTGGCTGCCACATTTCCTCAATAAAACCCTATTTAGGACTCATTGTTAAGGCATTGAAGACTAAAGATCATTTTAAGAAAATTACCGATAAAGGGCCTTATGCAGAGTAGGCTGCAATTGTGCTAAAAATCACAATTAAAAATTAAGTTCACAAAAATGGAGGGGTTTGCCTGACTCTACACTTCGGTTCTACTAGTGCAAATTGTGGCTAATTATAGGAATTCACAGTATTCTGAGCAAGTCGGTGATATACAGAAAACTCCCACTCTCATGTACATGGGGGATATTTACTTGAATAGACACATAAAATATAATACATGCACGTGCAATAAGGAAAGCATCTCTTGGAGTCAGTGGAGCACAAGCAGTACACCATTGCTGGTGACCATCATCATCATCTGCAATTTACACCAAAGTAATACAGCTTGGACAGGTGAATATGCATATTTTTTTAGCAATTGTGTGAACACACCCTTACTGTATCCAGCCTAAATTAGAATGACCCTTCCAATCCCACCCCTCCAGGCACAAGTGGGAGAGAGTGCCAAAATCATAGAAATCTGCATAGACGCATTTGTGTATGGCCATTTTTCTGGGCATGTGTAGAGTGATTTCACATATTAAAGGCTAACTTTACTGTTGTAGATTTTGTTTTCTTTTTTGGCTATACTGGACCAAAATGCCGATATGTGTTGTATCTTGCATAAAATCGCTCTGCACATGCCCTGAAACAAGCCATGTGCCTAAGAATGCTGTAATTTTCAATTCACTTTTTAGCACAAAGGATCCTTACAAGCTACAATTTCAGGGCCAGAAAGGGGAGGGCAATAGGCGTATGCACGTAGTCAAAGTACAGTAAGGCCATGTCAAATCTTGAGTGCACACAGTAAATTCAAATGCAAGCTTTGGGCAACTAAGACATATGGTCTGGTGTAACTGTCAAATACTAGTGATGACAGTCATGTATGCAAGCTAGAAGATGTGTTTGTAATCAGGAGCTGATGCACTTAATGTACAATAGACAGTCATAACATACTAAGAAATATATTTTATAGGGGGGTAATAAAAATAAAACCTTATTTATTTTTTAATATTTTGTCACTAATGACTATATTATTAACAGGTGACATTAATTGAATAGTTTTGTTCTGTGCATTCTTTTGGAAATTTATATTCCATATATATATTGGATGTATCTTGCAGTGTATTTGTCTGCTAGAGCAAAGTGGACCTAGACCCAAATTCATTAGAAGACATATGTTTACATCTGCTTCTTGTTGAATATGGACGTGCACATATCCAATCTATGTGCATTTTTTTTTAACTCACAATGGGCCTGATTCATTAAGGAAAGGAAAGCTAAAAAAAAAGACGAACTCTGAACCTTGGCAAAACCATGTTGCAATGCAAGGGGTGCAAATGAGTTTGTTATTTTGCACATAAGAAAAATACTGGCTGTTTTTTCATACAGGACACAAATACTTGATAGCTTTATTTTTACACTTATATTAAAAGTTGATCTGGGACATGTTTTACCCCAATTATAAATCTGTTCTCACATTTTAAATTTACCTCCTCTTTCAATACAACATGGTTTTTGCCAAGGTCCAAAGTTACTCATTTGATCTAAAGAAAATTGGTTGCCAATTGGATCAGCCCCATTCTTCCATTCCTCATACACCCTGTAGTTCAAGTAGGTTCGTGTTGGGATGCCAAGCAGCAGACAACACAAGAGGAGTGCTAAACCTTGTGGACTATGCCTTGAGGAACCATGCCCAGCTGTTAATGCTTTCTCTGGATGTGGAGAAAGCATTTGACAGATTGCACTGAACTATAAGAATCAGGTCTTAATCAAATTTGGTTTTCAGGGTGCCATTCTTCAGGTGTTCATGGCACTCTACAGTAGCCCATCTGCCAAGGTCTTCAATAGCGGGTTTCTATCTGATACGTTTCCCATTATCAGTGGGACAAGACAGAGGTGCCCTCTCTCGCCCCTTGTTTATGTTTTGACAATTGAGCCCCTAGCTGATCACTTGCGTAGATCAAATTCTTGCAAAGGCTTTGATCTCGGGGGGACCTGCCACAGCCTGTGCCTATTTGCAGATGACGTTCTATTATTCATCTCAGAGCCAGAAACCTCGCTGGATCTGCTACATCTTATACTGAATAAATATACCGGGGCTTCATATTATAAACTAAATACTACAAAGACTGAAGCATTACCGATCCATTTACTCTCAGACTCTGAGGAATTTGCCCCATGGCAATGAAACGCGTCAGGCACCTTTGAATTAACTTAATTTGGGATTGTTTACCACTCCTTACAAGAACTTTGTCTATTTTCAACTTTCATCTACTCTCGAGCCGCTGTGTGCACACAGAAATATCACTATTAAAGAGGCGGACTGTTATTCAATTTGAACTTCCATACATTGATGCTGAGGTCTCCAAATTAATCCACTCCTAGAAACTAATAGCCCTCTAACTCCTGATCCAGTCGATCTACCCCAAGCTCCTATCTGAATATCTAATATTGTGTCTATTCCTACCCCTCATAGGATCAATGCTGATATATATTTACACATATGCTGTGTGGTTTAAAATACAATGTTATGTCTGCTCACCACTATGTACCCTCCCTCTCCCCATCTTTTTTGTTAAAAAAAACCTTAACAAAAACTATTAATATTAAGAAAAAAAGTCACTCATTTTTTTTTGCTTTCCTTTGCTTAATGAATCAGACCCAATGTGTTCACTTTGCGTGTCTTAATGAATCAGGCCCAGTATGTGTACAATTAATTCAAAGGGTTTATTTTGAAAATATAATTTTTATTCTATATCTACTCTTTAATTAGATACATTCTTTAGTAGAATGTATGTAACACTTACCTGTCCTTCACAGCTTTCATCTTTGGAGTGATATTGGCAGGTTTACGTAGTCCGTATGAACTCAGCAACTACCACAATCTTGCATACTGAACATCTTTGGGTGTAAACTGACTAGCAACCATGATACAATCTCATTGAAAGTATATCTAATGAATTATTATCTAATGGATGAGGGTTATATTTGCAAACTAGGACCTTTTAGTCAATAACGTGACACAGGTGCTGCTCTGCAACAGTACATGCGCCAGGATAGGAGAAAAACTATAACTCCCAGCAAGCTCCACTGCTGCTGGGGAGAGCCTAGAGGAAGTGTTTAGCCAACCCAGTATACAAGCCTGCTCAAAAGGAGAAAACAGGGCACCAAAACATGGGGGGGGGGGGGGGTGATGTCAGTGTGTGATGAAAATTCTGACAGAGGAATCCGTAAAGACAGAGACGCTGAGGGAGGAAGAAACCAAGTTTGTGACGGGAGAGAAGCAGAGCTGAAATAGAGAGAGGAAGCAGCAAAGCAATGAGAGAGATAACGTGAAGAGTAAATAAACAGAAGACTGAAGCTGCCATTTGGGACAGAGTGAAAGACAGTGGACATTAAAGGAAGTTCAAACTAGGAGCTCTGGAGTGGATGAGTTGCAGATAATATATCTGGTTATATCACTTATTTGCTGGTGGACTGAAATACTACTTTAGAGTGAAGAGAAGAGGCATAGTGTAGGGAGTCCTGAAGATGTGGACTGGTATTATGCATTTTGCTAGTCCTGGATTGAGATTTCTTTTTCAAGGACAATAGCGATTATGGTAAAATGGTGGATAGGTTAGAGAGACTGAGTTTGACCTGCTTCAAGTGCTCTAGATATCTGTTTAGCTAACAAATTGCTACTGCTGTCTAAAGCTGTAGGACTACAGAAAAAATAAAGCAGATGAACAGAGAGAATTGAGCTTCTTATTCGCAATTTTGTGTGATTATAATTCAATCCATGAGGAGCAGTGATTTTGAGATTACAGAGAAAGTTGTGCTATTTGATATGGAAATCTGAAGCTGCATTTATTTAAGTTTAGAGTCAAGTGATGTATCCTGTTACCTACTGTGTGTGTTTACACATCATTTATTTTAAGTGACTGTGTTTACTTTCAAGTTGCTCATCTGCACAGTGAGAGTGTTCAACTGTGCTATAGTAAGAAGTCTCAAGTCAAAGGCACTTGTGTAAAGTACTATGTCCAAGGATTATCTGCCTAGTTTCGGTATATGCATAGATTGTGAAGGATCACAGTCCACCAGTTTGCACCAACAAGAGAACTAAAGGTATTATTGTGCATTTGCATGTTTAAAGGGTTTCGGTATGGTCCAGTGTGTTGAGAACTGTGTAAAATACAGTGAAATTATTGCATAACACATGTGATGATTATGCACTATATCTAATGACTGACAATGTATATTGTATGTAATCTTGTAATGTAATCTCAACATGTGCTTTGCTAGATGACATGTTTGAATTTACGCAAGTGTCATTATTGTTTTTAAAATAGCCAGACCAGGAAGAGATAGGATCTTGGAGGAGTTTGAAGACCCAAAGTTGTAAACCACCTAGCCAAGCAGAACGAGCAAAAGTGGGAAATGAGGTCATGTGAACATTCCGATCTCAGGACATCCCTAGCTCACTTCGATAGACCTGTGACATTTGTGAGATCAATCTCTCCTTATTGACATGTCAAGATTTGGGTACATGCACTGTTCTGAATAAGAGAGGTGAGATGAAATATTACTCTTACACTATTTACATCCACCAATTCCCAGAGGAGCATGGAAAAGGGTGTTATAACTATTATTATTATTATTATTATTATTATTAGTGGCAATGGGGGCAGTTTGCCACATACTAATAGAGGAAGTACTGGTGGTTTTCCTGGGATCTGCAGGCAGAGGATGCAGAGAGGAATAACTTTTTACATCTTCACACACACACAAACACAGCACAAAAACACAGGTGGGGCACCTGGCCTAATCAATTAACGAATCAGAGTAATGCTTTGACAGGAAGCCTAAATAGCTGGTTTGTGCTGTGTGTGCAAGACTGGTGCCAACAAGTGGCATGTGTCCACTTAGGGATCTAACTGTAATAGCCAGCGTTGGGACTATGGGACTTTGTAAATATTTTGAATATGTTTGGTGTGATTTCTGAAGACACTGCAGATGCTGTATTATGCACCCTCACAAGAAAATAAGCAGCAAAGTGGTTCAGCAAAACCTGTGTGAGGAGCAGTTTGTTTGGTGTACTTTTCATATATTATTATTATTATTATTATTATTATTATTATTATAATAATTATTATTATTACTATTATTATGATTCCTCCTCTGCGATAAACATAACAGCATGAAAGTATGGTTATTGAAAGTGATCTATTTCTTTTTACATAATCCACTAATTCACAGCCCCAAAATTGTCCTCTGTATGAAATACACGTTTTTTTTCTCGATGACGTAAATCACCATAGAAAATATTACCTGCATTATGATTTTGATATCAACAAGTGTGTACAATAACGTTCTACTTATTTATTTGCATACATAGATTCAGTATTAATTGGCCAGAGGCTTGTAATGAATCTGTGTATATTATATATCACTGACAATATGATATGAGAACTACAAAACATCCTGCAGCATTATAGAGCATTGCAGCATAAACAATTCATACATTTCTACAACACAACTTTACCTGAGAGATTTGAGGTTTCCCCGACTAAATAAAAATTCTGAATGTTCATTTCCTCCAAAGACTTGAACAACTCGCTAGAATTTCAAGATATTTATTTTATTGTTAATTGTTGTTTTGCCCCTTTTTTTTAACTCTGCACAATGAAATTGCTATACACTGTTAATTGTCAGCTGCATAGTGGCGCATGGTTTTAATGATAGGTCACAGTGATAAG
Organism: Mixophyes fleayi; assembly: GCF_038048845.1. Taxonomy (NCBI): domain Eukaryota; kingdom Metazoa; phylum Chordata; class Amphibia; order Anura; family Limnodynastidae; genus Mixophyes; species Mixophyes fleayi. The sequence continues at coordinate 66,817,361 of NC_134407.1, read as the reverse complement.
CTATAATAATTAGCAATATTACCTTGCATTATGCAGATCAATTATTAAATCAGTTGCTAGATTGCTAATTACTTCTGATTTAATAAGCATAATAATTGTATGTTAAATGTGCATGTTGTATATAATTAAATTCAATATTAGAAGAAAAGTATATTTGTTGATGTGCCTCCTTCAGTATTTTTTGCTTGTATACTTTTTATAAACCTGCAGGTGTCATTGGTGCTGCTGCATTTGCTGGCTACAAGACAAAATATTTCATTTTAAATAAAATCAGAGGTTTTAGTTGACTAATTAACTAAAGATAGGTAAAGGCGGCCTAGCAAGAAAACATTTGGGGGTATTTTTACTAAATTGCGGTTCCAACGAACCGCCGATTCTCAGCTCTTTCCTATAGTTTTTTTAAAGCGACGATTTTATTAAAAGCAACACCGATGGGTTTTGGCTTTATTAAAATTGGCAGTTTAAAAAAAATACAGGAAAGCTCAGAGAATCGTTGGTTCGTCAGAAGCGCGGTTTAGTAAATAGACCCCTTGAAGTATGAATATATGAGGATACATTAAGGATGAGGATACAAATATACAAATAATGGGTTACATCTAAATTTTTCAGCATGTGACCTTTCCATATATCCTCATCTGGTGCTGCTGCAATGCCAGTGTGCCTCAATGTGTTACAGTATCTTCTACTGTGATCATTTCATTACCGCATGTGCTATTGAAAAAATCCTAGAAATATGATATAGGTAATTTGGTATTATCCTGGAAAGTTCAGATACAAGATGGCCTTTAAGCACATACAGTGTATTAGCATTTTGAAGACAGTTCAACACAAGGTTATCACTTTCAAGGCTCAGGTATTCACGAATGGTCCCACTTTTACCAACCCAAAGAGGTTAATGCAGAGTTGGCCTGCAAAAATGGGAGTAAATTACCCTTTAGAAACCAGCAGTGTATAGAGTCTTAAACCAGTGATAAAAAATCTTTTAACATCCTCAGAAAAAAAAGTCTTACAAATACCCTTGTGGTCTTTTAATCTAGAGTTATGAACAAACAGCAGTCATTTTATTTATGCTGTTGCTGGTACATACAAGCAGTGTTTGTACCATATGCTATTTCAATAGGTTAAGTGTAAATCTGAAAGGGATTTGATTTGTTCTCTACCTTTTCTGATGTCAGACAGCATCTCACCAGTGCCAATAGCTCCAGGACATTCGATTTTCAGAGGATTGTTTCTTCTGGTTCATATATGCTTCTTCCATGTATGCTCTGGATAAGGCATCAGCTTACTGATTCAGGGATCCAGAGCTATAAGACTAATGGATCACAAGAGTACAGATTCCAAGTGCTAATCTAGACTGGTGCTGGCCAACAACGGGTGTGAAGCCTGACGAGTCCCTTGAGTTCACCAAGAAGCGCCGCAAGGCGGGATGGGCTAAGCTGCCGAGAACTCTCAAGAGGCGGTCCTATGGCCTGCCACTAAATGTAACACTGTGATAACAAGGATGTGAGGAGATGGGTGGAGCCTAGACAAGGCAATGGGCCATCAACAGGTGCCCAGACGGACTGCGTGATATAACACAGGAGATTAGAGCATAAATAAAATTACAATCAACAATTATTACCCTCTATTAAGAGCTTATAATTTAAATACAAATCAAACAATACAGAGTTGGTTGTGTAGTTGTAGTGGTAATCTACATTAAAATGTGTGTCACCCCTTTTATTATGCTAATTTGTTCACCTATAACGCACCACTGGTGTCTGTGTATCACAACATGCTGACACTTGTGAACCCCAGAGCATCAGCATGACCATTGCCCTGGCAGCCATGAATATGTGCTTGTTGTTACTACAATTGGCAAACTTTTCCACTAGACATAGCACTAATAGGAGTTTCGCCCGTTTGATTGAGAGACCATGCTCGGTGTGTTCCCCTATCGCCCTTTAACCCACTTCTGGACACACTGCTTTACTTAAAAAAAACATAATACCCATTTTAAAACATAAATTATAACATAATTTTTTGCTTTTTATAATATATGAAGAAAAGAAAGAAATCCCATGCTGGGCTACAATGACCTGAAATGCACACAGTGCAGCTGTGATACAAAAGGGTAAATTGCTAATCCCCACTAGAAGACACACATCAAACAGACAATACTGCACAAGAGTGTGACCAATGAGGGGTTCAAAATATACAAAAACATATATAAAATATTAAAAAATATAAAATATTCAAATCACAATAAGAACCAGGGCAGAATACAAAGGGTGGTCACTACAGAAATAAGATAAAAATACACTTGATTAATGCATAGAATAAATAAAGCTCTAATAAATTGCATGCACTAAACACTTACAACCACTCTTGATCCTTTACATAGCATGTAATGAGAAGCACTAACGCTTAATGTTTTAAATTTCTAGGTATTTCTGAACAAGAGTATTGTCAACCCTCTGAAAAAATGCAGAGGCAGCACAATTTCACCTACCCAGAAGTACAGATAGTGTACTCGTCTGCTTACCGCACCATCCAAAGCGAGAATTTCGGATGAAATAACTACTCAGGTCAATGTCGTGGCTCCTACAAGATGGATGGTGACTAAAGTATTAAAAAATGTAACTATGGGATTGTGCAACACTATTTTATTTTTTTATTATTTAAAATGTGTCAAGGTTTTTTTTGATAATTTCATCCTTTTTTTTAAAAAAAAAAAGAAATTCTCACAGGTGTCAAGACTTTAAGTGTCGACTAAGGAAAAGTTGAGAGACCACCTTGAGACCACATTTTTGGCCTGTTTAGATGAGAAGACGGTGCAAAGAGTAAGCTGCATTGACACTAGATGTAGCCCACCCATCAAGGATCCTCTAGAGCCTCTAACACTACCAGGTACATTTCAATTATATTACATTATTGTTTTACATTATTGCTTTTCTATTTGCGTTAACTAACAAAAGCTAAAGTCATACATTTATGCTGGTTGATACAGTCAGAACTAATGAAGCTACATTGTTAACCAAACACACATACACAAACATGCGCAATTGTCTCCATAATCTATCATTACACAGTGGCATATAATTTAAGATGGTGATAATTTTAGTTTTGTTTTTTTCCCTTCATTCTAGATCCCAATACAGATTTTTCCCCAGATCAGCTGGTGGAGGAGCCGCGTTATGTGGAAGAGCATCAGATGACTTTGGAAGCAGAAGTCTATGGCCGTGAATCACTGTACGAGTGCTATAAGAATATCATGGAAACCAATGCCAACATTCAGATGAACACCAATGAAATGTCCACAACCCTCACCCGTATGGAGCAAAATTTACACCCTACACTTACCCATATGGAGCAAAATTTAGACCGTAACCTCACGTCAATCAACAATACCGTCACACATCTCGCTGACCATATTTCACAATACTTCTCTACCAACCCTACAGCACCAATTTCTCAGGTATCCGCTTCTTCTTCTTCTTCGCTAGTGTCAGTCCTATCCATAAACCTTACTTCAACACACTTGATTATCGGTAAAACTGTCGACCCCTTTACCCTCATCCATTTTCACATCCTGCATCACTATCCTCTCCAGGGGGTAAATTTATGAAAGTCCGATTTTTGCAAGTCGCCGGAAATCGACGACTTTGCAAATAAAATTTAAAGCGACGATGGCTTGTAAAGGCAAACTTTCCTTTACAAGCCATCGCCCCTTTATTTTTTCACTGCAAAGTCGCCGATTTCCAGCGACTTGCAGAAATCGGACTTTCATACATTTACCCCCAGTTCCTATTGATCTTAGGGCCAAAAAACAATTTCCACACCATCCTTTTGCTAAACCCCACTATTTTGAAAATGAACCAATGTATCCATATTCCGATTATAATCATAGAAACATAGAAACTTATGTCTTTTCTTTCCCTCCTGCCATTTCTGCCCCTCTTGCCATTTCTGTCCCTCCTGACATTTATATCCCTCCTGCCATTTCTGCCCCTCTTTCCACTTCTTCCATTTCTGTCCCCCATGCCCCCCATGCACTTTGTGCCCCCTATGTCACTCAATTGACGTCTGCTGCACCCCCACTCTCTGCTGGTCCACAGGCTTCTGCTTCCTCCCCATTGTTGCTTTCCACATCACAGGTTGCCCAAAGCCAGACCCATCCAAGACCAGCCCAAAATATTTCAACAATGAGAAAAAGGTAATAAATTTACTTGTATGAAGACACGTGTTGACTTGTTTTCTTTTCTTTGTTACACATTGTAAATACAATTATAAATGATATACTTAAATTTTCTGTATGTGTTATTTGGTTTAAGAAAAAATAACTTACAAAAAGTAGGTGGCCAGAACATATTCCTTAAATGCTGCTGCTTCAATAGATTCAGCAGGGCAGGTTTCAGCATCTACCACCTCCTGTTCAGCAACCTCTGCCTTTTCCACCCAAGGAAACCAACTCCCTGTGGGTTGGGCTCGGTATCCTGATGCTGGGGATACCGACACCCAATACCACTACAAAAGAACACCGAAGCGGGTATTGAACGAACTTATTAAAAAATACACTTAGCTTCTCCCCAACGCTGGACATCCCCAGGGGCGCTGCTCTGAGACTGCTGTTAAATCCAAAGAGGCTTGATGCCAGCACTGCATTGTGAAAGTTAATGTCACAATGCAGCATCGGTATGCAGCCTATTCGGATTTAACAGCATTCTCAGAGCAGCAACTCCGGGGATGTCCTGCGTCGGGGAGAAGGTAAGTGTATATTTTAATAAGTTTGTTCAATACCCGCTTTGGTGTTCTTTTGTAGTGGTATTGGGTGTCGGTATCCCCAGCATCACTGCTTCTAACAGCGATGTTATGAAACACCACACACAGAGCAATGATATCACACACAGTCCTCAGCGCATACATTAGAGAACCACCAGATAAATCTAGGTAATGGAATTTAACCTTTAAAAGACCAAGTGCCCACTCCACAATCAATCTAGTGGATATATGTACCAAGGGTAAGCGTTAGCGCCTTTAAGAGGTGCCAAAAAAGACATAGGGCTAAATATGAATGACAAACTTCTATGTTCATATTATTATTATCCTAGTTATTACTTCAGAGAAGATAAGAGGTCCATATTTTTAAGTCCTTTTTAAATGTTGATACAGTTTTTTAAGGGGAGCTGTCCAGGTGATATAACTAGTTAAGCATCACACTTAAATTTAATGGGGAAAGATATTGTAATGCTCCATGATAATCTGCCAGTATGCTTTGCTATAAAACTAAGGACATGAACATTAACAGTTTTAAGTACTACGTATATGTAGTGTCATTATGTTAAAAAATAAATAATTAAATAGCCATGTGCCACCATGTGTCCTTGCAACCCCTTGCCTCAGTTGCAAGCTTTGACACGTCCCTGATTGCCAGAAGGCAAAGGAGTCATGTGTACTCCCTGGCCACACAGCTACCAGATCACGAATCTGGATAGAAGGGTCACATATAGCCTAGACATTTATTTAGTGTAATGATTCTGATTCAAATAAATGGAAGCATTCCCACTTGACAGGATGGGGCTACATGTTTCCTATCTACTGTCCAATGACGTGCGGAAAGTAGGTTACGGTCAGAAACTGCCACTTTAGGGGCACAAAGGACTCCTCATCGATTGGCAGATGGATGAATTGCCTAAGCCACGTCAGGAATTCTCGCAGAACAACCTTCAACACGTGACTGAAGGACTTCTGGGACATCCCTGTTGTGACACCCATAGTGACCTGGAATACCGCCAACAGTTTGGTCAATTGCGAGATTGCTGTCGGGATATGGCGCATTGGCTCCAGGTCACTCTGCACAACACGCAGGGTGTCCAGGATGACATGAGGTGGAAGCCAATAACGACGGACCATCTCAGCAACAGACATCACAAAGAGGCTGACAAGTGTCCCTGGACCGGCGACGATGGACTAGTTGCTAGTTTTGGTAGGGTTGACAGCTGTTTTCCTCCTACACTGCCACCTGTGACTCGGCCAGTTCTAAGAAACATTATATTTGAGAATGAAAGAGGATGGGGTTCAAAAAATACTTTATCTCATGGCTTTGAAACGTTCATGCCTGTTTGCACATTAAAGATTGCCAATATACACCTACAAGGGTTACCAGGACTCATAATGGGACTGTAAAAGAATAAATATATATTTTTAACCAATAAAACAGTAAACAGAATTATGCATTATGCCACATCACTAGGCCATAACAGGAAACAAAGTAAGAAAAAAAAAAAAAAGTGTCACATTACTAGGGGGATAAATGTATGAGCAAACAAAAAACAGTAATCAGGGGAGGGCTGGTAAATTTCAGCCTGGGGGGCAAGACTCGACTCAGCATCCTATTTTAAAGGGAAAAAAAAGCCCAAGATAGCCCTTTATGGGACCAGCCCGGGTGGCCCCTGACAGTAAAATTAAAGCAAATAAAACATTATTGTACTATTAAACAGCCACATCATCAGGTCATCACATGAAACAAAGTAAGAAAAGCAAAACAGTGGCACATTACTGAAGGTATAAATGGATGAGCAAACAAAAACACAAAAGTAACAATAAAACATAGTAATAATAAAAGCAAATAAAAAATATTGTACTATTAAACAACCACATTAAAAAATGAAAAAAAAATACCTTGTTAATTGCTTGTAGCTCTTGGAGAATTGTACACAAATTAATGCAGATAATCTCAGATGCATACAAAATGACAGCATATAGCACATGCTTCAATTGGGCTTATTACAGCAGTATTTAATGAGCAGAGTGTATGCAGGTGATTGGGGAGCATACGTCACGTTGATGAGCTGCTGTACTGTTGTGTAAGTTGTCAGTTCACCGCTGGGAGTTAAACTAGACCCCTGGCAGTTGCATACTAAACGATGTAAACCATTCTGATACCTACATTCGTCCGACCCTTACTTGGACATCACTGCACGTGAATGCCCTCATTGTGCATTGACTACAGCACCATGCCACTTTCCCTTGCTGTTCACACCCCAAAATCGTCGCCCACAGTAAGTGCCAGTTGCATTTGCATATGTAGTGGACCTGCGTTTGCTGATTGATGAGTGTCCCTGTTTTGAGCATGCGCAGACAGGAGTTGCATTCAAGACGCATAAAAAAGAGAGATTCGTTCCTTAATAGCTCAGGACCATCTACTATATAAATGCCTAGTGGCGTGTGTAAAAAAAAAAAAAAACAAGCTGCAGCGCCACCTGCTGGGCAGATTTATACACTGACCTATATATTTCTTGAAGAAGAAGTGACAGTTGAGAGTGGTTGGTGGTTGCCAGGGGTGACAGTGGGGAGTTTTTAACACCTTAAGTAGCTTGATGAAGGATGTGGTGATGAAAATGAAGAATGAGGTGATGGAGAAAAATGATGAGGTGGTGACATGTGGACAAAACCACGTTAAAAAAGGGCGCTTGCGTCGGGAAGTAACGCTCTTCCCCTGAGGAGGCCTGGGTTAGGCCCAAATGCATGACAAGAACCTTTTTAACACCTTAAGTAGCTTGATATGACTAGAATGCATGAGTATCATGCACGGGTTAACTTGTACAGTATATGTATCTACTTTTAGAAATCCCTTCATTAGAGAGCATACACATGGATTACAATGGAAAATTTGTTTTTCTTTTCTGAAACATCGAAGCATATATTATCATCCCTTATATGTTTTTTTCTACTTTTTTTTTGAATGTGCTATGTCCTAGGTCCCTTGCAAAATTTTTCACACATTATAAGCAAATTGGCCTATTTGAGTCCAATTGTTGCTTCTTCAAATGGAATCTGAATTGATCAGAGTACCTCCACATGAAATTGCTATCACACAGCATTCACTCTAGTGATATAGCATACTGTATTCCAGCGGTTACAGAAAAAGACAAGGTTTTTTTTGTTCATAAATACAATTTCATTTTCCCCTGTCTTGGGCCACAGCCTATTTTTTTTATCTGCCTGCCAATTTAAAATGAAATTGCTCCAATTAGTCATTTTCAGTCCATACTTTGTTTTTGTTTTTTTATTTTTATCTAAAACTAGTAAATTGCTTTTAAAAACAAGTTTGTGAGCTCCATTCATCTGGTTTAATCTAAGTCAATATAACATGTTTTGTTAAAAAAAAAAAATACACATACAGGAAAAGTTGTAATTATTGTTAAGAAATAAACCTTACTGATCTAAAAGGAACATCATTATTTACAGACTTTGTGTTACACTAGGGTGTCAGTGCCTAATACCTTGTTTGCATGAAATCCAGCACATTTGCCTCCACTCTTTTTTGCTAAGCACATTTCATTTTAGATGCACATAAATGTAGTGAGTCTCTCTATGAAATAAAATTCGTACAGTGAGTCTGATTTAGAGTTAGATGTAAGTCCAACTGTTAGCCGCAAAACTTGGTTAATCTTTTAATATCATTGCATTTGGTTCAAAATTTGTAATGAACAACAGCACAAGACTGGAGGTAGGCAAATTTTACACCTGAATAAGATACAACTAGACAAATGGAGCAACCCATTGAGATATATTTACTAAACTGTAGGTTTTCAAAAAGTGGAGATGTTGCCCATAACAGCCAATCAGATTCTAGTTATCATTTATTTAGTACATTCTACAAAAATGACAGCGAGAATCTGATTTGTTGCTATAGGTAACATCTCCACTTTTTCAAACACGCAGTTTAGTAAATATACCCTATTGTCTCAATTTGGGGAGTTTAATACTTGCAAAGTTATGATTTGCTGGCAGAAGTATTTCTCCACACAGACAGATTTGTTTTGTGAATATCACAGAAGATTAATTTCTAATAAATGAGCATTAACTATTTAAAATTACTTAATTTGTTACTGTACAATGTAGCAACTGTACTGTTGCTTAAACTGATAGGAAAAGACATTGTTAAAAACAAAAATATCCAATATTTATGTAAATAATGTCCTCAATTTGTGTAAAAAAGGGTTTCCTTTGGAGACCATAATTTATTATGGAAAGCAGAGTATCTGTTCCAAGCAGCACTTTTGTTATGACAGAACCCAAGGACAGGATATTAAAATACAGTATTTTATTATTCTCTATTTTACATAATATATTTTTATTATTGCCTTTATTTCCAGAGAAAATGTTTCCAGAGAAGTGTACTGCATAGATAAAGTAAAAAAACATACCCATGAAATGTTTATTGAAATTCAAATGTAAAGTATTTTTTAAGTCCTTTGCAGATGCCATATATTTAATTGAATACTACTGTGAGGGTTTAAATAATGTCAGAATCTGTCACAAACATCAAAAAAGAGAGATTCTTGGATATTAAAGAACTGCATATTTTTAATCTTCAAAGTTGGGTTATTAAAATGTCAGGCAGAAAGCCACATTAGATCTAAGGATTTATATAATGTTGAACATTTTCTTTAAAAAAAATAGATATCTGAAACAATAAATAATACCGATTCATTTATTTTATGCTTATCATTTTAAGGGACTGCTCACATATTTACATGACATAATTCATGCTAAAACTAAAATTGTTAAAAGAAAATTCTTAGCAATTTCAAATCAAGTAAACTTTTCTTTTTCTGCTTCATATTTTTCTCTGCATTAGCAGATGTGCTAAGTTGCTATTACTGAATATTCCATGGATCTCTGCTATTTGCTGATGGGTTGGAAACGTCAAAGTGATGCTCTAAACCTTGACAGCACATACTCCGACATCAGGGGGCAAATGTATCAAGCTGAGAGTTTTCCGGCGAGTTTGAAAAGTGGAGATGTTGCCTATAGCAACCAATCAGATTCAAGCTATCATTTTGTAGAATGTACTAAATAAATGATAGCTAGAATCTGATTGGTTTTTCAAACCCGCCGGAAAACTTTCAGCTTGATACATTTACCCTCAGGACTTCGAAGATGTCATCCCTGACAGACTCTTCATACCGACGGTTTGAAATACACACTTGAAGAATACCGAACAAAAAAGATGCCAGGCGCCTGCAATTATGTCACTTTCAAGGGCGACTGTATTATTGGTGCTGCTAAGTTTGTAATTTAAGAGGGCATCGGCGGTACAACGTGCAAGGCTTTGTAAAGCACATTGTAGAGCCGATGCCTCTTTAAATTACCATAAGTTTGAAATTTAGAAAGGGTTAATTGTATCTCCAGTTATTTCTATATTTCAGCTTGAATGAATATACTTACCTCATTTGAGAGGGCTAGATGTTTATGACTCAATTAGTTGGAATAGTTGTGTGGTGATTTTGATCAGCACCATATATTATCATGTTTTGTGAGGATGTGTATAAATATATTCTATATATTTATTTATATGTATGTTTTATTTTATATATTTAGATTAGATTAAATGAGTTTTCAACTAGCCATTGATAACCATGTATTGCGGTAAGTCTCTGTTTACAAGGCTTAGAGCAAAAATGAAAACAAATAAACTGGCTATGCTGAAGCCTGGATACTCAGTTTTACCTGTCTGTTTATTGGACAATCAGCCAAAGTGGTTGTTTATAATGATAGCAAAGCAACAGGGTTTTGTTAAACCTTATTTATAAAATTAATGGTTCAATTAAGAACAAAACTAATTGCTGATTGGTCGGCTGTAGTCACATGACCGCGGGACTGTTTTACTATTGATGTCAACTTTGTGTTGTACAGTCATGGTCAAAGTTTTGAGAGTGACACAAATATTATTTTTCACAAAGTCTGCTGCCTCAGTTTTTATGATGGCAATTTGCATATACTCCAGAATGTCATGAAGAGCGATCAGATGAATTCCAATTAATTTCAAATTCTGTCTTTGCCATGATAATGAACTTTATCCCAAAAACAACATTTCCACTGCATTTCAGCCCTGCCACAAAAGTACCAGCTGACATCAGGTCAGTGATTCTCTCATTAACACAGGTGAAAGTGTTGACAAGGACAAGGCTGGAGATCACTCTGGCATGCTGAGTTTGAATAACAGACTGGAAGCTTTAAAAGGAGGGTGGTTCATGAAATCATTGTTCTTCCTCTGTTAACCATGGTTATCTGCAAGGACACACATGCAATCATAATTGATTTGCACAAAAAGGGCTTCACAGGCAAGTATATTGCTGCTGGAAAGATTACACCTAAATCAACCATTTATCAGATCATCAAGAACTTCAAGAAGAGAGGTTCAATAGTTGTGAAGAAGACTTCAGGGCATCCAAGAACGTTCAGCAAGCGCCAGGACCGTCTCCTAAAGTTGATTCAGCTGCAGGGGCACCACTAGTGCAGAACTTGCTCAGGAATTGCAGCAGGCAGGTATGAGTGCATCTACACGCACGGTGAGGTGAAGACTTTTGGAGGATGGCCTGGTGTCAAGAAGGCTACGAAAGAAGCCACCTCTCTCCAGCAAAAACATCAGGGACAGACTGATCTTCTGCAAAAGGTAGAGATTGGACTGCTGAGGACTTTGGTAAAGTTATTTTCTCTGATGAATCCCCTTTCACATTTTTTGGGGCATCTGGAAAAACGCTTGTCCAGAGAAGGAAAGGTGAGTGTTACTATCAGTCCTGTGTCATGCCAACAGTAAAGCATGCTAAGACCATTCATGTGTTGGGTTGCCTCTGAGCCAAGAGAGTAGGCTCATTCACAATTTTGCCTAAGAACACAACCAGGGATAAAGAATGATACCAAAACATCCTCCAAGAGCAACCTCTCCCAACCATCCAAGAACAGTTTGGTGACGAGCAATGCCTTTTCTAGCTTGATGGAGCACCTTGCCATAGGGCAATAGTGATAACTAAGTGGCTCGGGATCAAAACATCAAAATTCTGGGCCCATGGCCAGGAAACTCCCCAGTCTTTAATCCCATTTAAAACTTGTGGCCAGTCCTCAAGAGGCGGATGGACAAACAAAAACCCACAAATTCTGACAAACTCCAAGTATTGATTAGGCAAGAATGGGTGGCCATCTGCCAGTATGAGGCCCAGAAATTGATTGACAGCATGCCAGGGCAAATTGCGGAGGTTTTCAAAAACAAGGGTCAACACTACATATATTGACTCTTTGCATCAACTTAATGTTATTGTCAATAAAAGCCTTTGACACTTATGAAATGTTTGTATTTTTGCTTCAGTATACCATAGCAACATATGACAAAAAGGTCTAAAAACACTGAAGCAGCAAACTTTATGAAAACCAATACTTGTGTCATTCTCAAAACTTTTGGCCATGACTGTATATCTGCTTAATAGATTTTACAATAAGAAACATTTTAACAGTTATTTGCTTGTTATTATATTATTTTGTTTATTGGGATACCTGGTCCCAGGCTATTTTTATATTGATGCCATGGCAACATGCTCTTTTGCAGATCTTTATTTATAGAATCAGAGATTGTAACATGAACAAGTAGAACCAACTGTTCAGTAGGCAACCGGGGTCATTTCACCATCAGATCGTTCTATAAATGGTGTCTAAAATGTAACAAGATCTATATACCTCTGATGAAACCGCAAGTGTAATAACAGTGGGTTTAGAAATGTATCAGTGAACGCTGACAGTCTGTTTGGAGTTTTCAATTTATCTCATCCTCGGGGTTTGTTGGACATTAATGGTATTTGAAAGTTGAAAGTTAACAACAAGAATTGGAGAATGTCTGGATTATTTCATTCTGGAGCTCTCCTTCTAGCTACAGAATATCTATGAAAGGATAAGTACTGTCTTGCTCTAAGTGGGGCTATGTTATGACTTTGTGTGCTGTAACCTTGTTCCATAAGAAGAAGGGTTCATCGACAGACTATGGCGGCTATTGGCATGGGGACACCGTAGCATCCTTGTATTTTAATCCCACTGCATCTGTTTGAGCCAAGAACTTTCAATCATCTCCTTCACGATCCAAAAGGGCACCCGCCAAGGATGCCTATTTTTCCCTCTTGCCTTCGCCCTTATGATGGAACCACTAGACCACAAAATTAGGCTTAACCTTGACATATAAGGAATCTGTCTCTGATCCTCCAAGCACAAGCTCTCGCTATATGTGAATGACATCCTGTTGGTCCTCATTAATTCCCTCATATCCCTCCCTAACCTAATTGATGACCTTACCCTTTTTGGTAACCTCTCCATTTATAAGATCAATCGCTTCAAATCTGAAATCCTAGATCTCAACATTCCACTTACGCAATTACAGCACTTTAAATCCAACTTTGACTTTCGCTGGCAATCCAATAAACTGAAATATTTAGGGGTCTATTTGAATCTCACCTACGATTAATTATATTCCACAAACTTTCTGCCTCTTTTGGCAACAATTAAAGCAGACCTGATCAAGACTTGGATCTCTTGGACAGGTTGTAAAAATTCTCTCAAAATGAAAATCCTCCTGTATCTATTCCAAACCACCCCCATCAAAGGTCCCAGAAGCTTCGTTAAACTCCTTCAACATTTAGCCACTAAATTTGTTTAGTCGACCAGAAAGCTGAGAATACACATGAATTTTCTTCATAAGCCTACGCAGGAAGGAGGGCTCGGAGTTCCCCTCTTCCTGAAATATTACCAAGCCACAATCTCACCCAGTTTATTCTTTATTCACCTCTTGGCCACAGGGTTTGGGTGTATGTTGAAGGTGCCCTTTCAGACACCTTTTCCTCACTTCTGTGGCTCAAACCTCAGCACCGCACCCCACCCCCGCTCCAGGCACCTCCCCTCTTACATTTTTGTTCACAAGTGGGTCCCATACTGTGATAACAGGTGATCTGGCTCCTAATTCTAGCCGCATGACTTGTGGAACAACCCTTCTTTTCCCACTGGCACTCAACCATCTCAATTCTCTTTTTGGACATATTGCAACATTAAATTTCTTAAGACATAGCCCTTTTTCAATTGTTCAATACATTTGCTCACAATACCATATCCCCTCATCCTGTTTCTTCTAATACTTACAACAATGTCACTATTATAACACTATTTGAGGTCCAGGGACTGACATACAACAGACCTTCCCCTTAGTGTCCTTCTGCTCCCTCCGCTCTTCCTCTAGAAGTCTCATCTCCACCTTCTATCACCTCATATTGCTACATAAGCGCCCCACCCTAAGGAACCACATGAGATCAAATGGGAGGAGGACATGGGGAAAGCTCACCCCGGAAGACTGGGATAAAATTCATATTGCTAAAACCTCAATCTGTGTTAAAATTAGTGAACACGCCTAGGAAATATAGTTACGATGGTACTTGATCCCACATAGACTTCACACTATCTATCCAGGCATCTTCACACTGTGTTGGTGCTTGTGTGGTCAGGTAGGCACCCTGTCCCACATCTGGTGTCACTGTCCAAAATTGATCCCCTCATGGGACTCTATAAACCACTGCATCTTTGCCATCTCACACAATTCTCTTCCTGCCTCTCTGTCTTACTCTTTACTATCGTGTCCCCTACCCAGTGTCCCAAAGCATGAGCACAAACTTATTACACATATCTTCAGCATGGTGAAGTCTCAACTGGCATTATTTTGATATTTTGAAAAACTCTGGAATCCCCTTCTCTTCCCTTCATTATTAATCGTATCTGGCAGGTTTACCATATGGAATATATTATGAGCATATTGCGTCACACCACTGCCCCCTTCTCTCGAGTCTGAAGTCCCTAGATCGAGTACCATAGTTCTCCTCTACCTTTGGTGTTCTGACAAGAGTTGATATCTCTTTCATATCACTCCCTCTCACCAATATACTCTGTAGTGACAGTGACTTCCTCCTTCCCTATCCTTTTCCCTCTAGTTCTTTATATTTCTTCCCCTTCCTCCTCCACTCTTCCACTGTAACATTGACCATGTATGACTGTTGAATATTATGTAACTTGCTTGTATGCAATCCTCATGTATGCCTGGTCCTTTGGTTCTTTCTGTTATCTTGCATTTTATTTTGTAAAAACCAATAAAAATGTTTATTACAAAAAAAAGAAGAGTTTGTACTACAGCTAATGCTCCTTTCATCATCATCATCATCACCATTTATTTATATAGCGCCACTAATTCCGCAGCGCTGTACAGCAAATATTCCTTAGATAATTGGGTTTGAAGAGTTTAAATTATTTCAGCTCCTACTTCACTTAGTGGTCTAAACTCCATTTTTCATTTATTATGGTTGTGAATGATTTGTCTATCCATGAGACTCATCTATTGTCAATATGTACCAAACATACTGTTTGAAGACAGTTTACTTGAGTTGATCATTTACAAATAATCAACTATTAATGACAGTATTTCCTCCTTATCAGTCATGTACAGCTTGTTTTTAATTTGTGGTATTTATTTTTATATTTATTATTTATGTTTAATAAATTTGGGATACATTGTCTGTGTACAACGCTCTCTTTCTTTTTATATGTTTGTCATTAATCTTGCAGGTTTCAGACTCCTGTATTGAGAGCTGCAGTGCAGATATAATGCTATTTATTTAAATGGTATATTTAGCCCACTTCATTTATTAATTATTCTCACAAGATAATTTTTGCCTCATCTTGTGAAACTGCTTTTAAAGTCCCACAACTCTCACCTATAAAGAAAAGGGGACAAAAATAAAACAAAACAAAAATAAAATATATCAAGCAGCCTTAAGCATAAGCCCTGGACTCCTATTCAGGCCAAGGTCCCAATACTTTGCATCCACCAAATTCCCTCTTAACATTCCTGAATTTGGTGTGGTATAGAATTAACCATGAGGGTTGTGTAAAGAATTCTGTCTCCCTTCAGTGGGGACACCCAGCCTATTGACTTTGACAGTTTTGTACTACAAGCATGCACGTTACATCATTTTGTTTTATGCTATGATGTCATGTTGTACGATACAGTTTTTAGCACTTTGTGAATGTTTACATTATAGTAATGTGGAACATATCCAAGAGGCTGGAGGTGTCTTTAATAGTAATGTTTGAATAAAACTGAGTGCACTTTTATTATTTTGCTTCAGGAATTTTAATAAGCCCATGCGCTATACTGCTCAATTGGCACGCCGGAAGGGCTAATGCAAGAGTGCTGCCTGTTAATGGCTGGTGCCTCATGTCTTGATAGTGATAGTAACTATCTAAGAAATTTGAATGTATGGAATTTGTTTCATATAGAGGTGCATTGAGGAGTGCGGAATAAGACAGGGTGGTAAAGGGGGCATAGCTTTTCCAAAGTGCTTGGGTCCCAGCACAAAGGGTAGGGAGGGAATTGAGCATGAGAGCTTACAAACTAGTGGGGGAAAGGACATAACTTTTTGTAGCATATTTGTAGCATGTTAAATCTTTATATGTACCTCTAACCAGTGTACAAAGTGGAAATTTATAAATGGAGTATGTAAAATATAAGTGAATGGAATTTGATAGTTTTACAATCAAAGCAGTAGGAGCAGTGGCAGTATGGAATACCACCATATACCAGCCCACTTCGACCACTGCCTCTAACTTACTAATACTAAAATATATTATTAACTATTTAGGATGTTTACTTCTTACATTTATTTATAATTTAGTGATCTTATTGCCTTTTGGGATATGACACGGAGGTTGTATATTGGAGCGAATTTCATAAAATTGCTATAATATATTTATCTAATCATACATATTGGGAGAATGTTAGAGATTCATTGGGTTTATTGCAATTTTTAATCTGCACCACTGTTTGCACTTTTTGTAACTTACTTTTACAGTTATATCATTTTCATTAATTTAGTTGTGTACACACTATTCAGAGCTTATTCAGGTGTTTCCTGCTTGAAAAGAAAAATGTACCAACTACAGGGGCGCACGCAGGATTTTTAAGGGGGTCCCCCCCACCCAAAAATAAACAAAATAACGTGAGAGAGCTCCCGCGCATTCTCAGCAGCTCCGTTTCGGCTGTCAAAGAAGCGTCCGCAGCGGTGCTGTATACAATACAGCACCGCCGTGGACGCTTCTTTGACAGCGCTGCGGCTGCTATATAGTACAGTGCCGCTATGTAGGGGCACTTCTTTAGCAGAGGGGAGGGGTTTCTGGGACCCAGGAACCCCCCCTGCGTGTGCCCATAACTATAAATGTTTGGTTTGCCTTAACTACCTTATAAAAGTTAAAGTTTTTAAAAGATAAAACTTGCAGCACTGTGTATGAGCTGATAAAGCTGTAACAAGACTTAATCAAGAAAAATGATGACTGGAAAGACACTGCTGTGAGAGGAGGCAGTTTAACCTTCCCATAGCATATTATGCAAACATTTTAAAAGGTCACAGAAAATGTCTCTTTAGTGTAGAACACACTAGTTGCATACTGAATCACAGCACCATTCAACAATGAACTTTTTATCACAATCAATAAATCAGTAAGAAGGTTGAAGTGGCAAATTATCATCTGCATGTATCGAAATCAAATGTGCATATTTCCCTTTACAAATTGATATAGCAATCAACAACACTATTATACTTTACTATAGATCAAAAATTAAGAAAAAAGTGAGCTAAATGTTGAATTTTAAATGTACAATGAAAACTTTGGATATTTGTCCAAACCCTTTAATAAAACTCACAAACCTAAGGGCTACATGACTTTTAAACTTTTAAAAACAATAGTGTAAAATATGATTTATGATTTTTATTTACTGAATCTGGGACTTTGAAATGACATTGGCAAGCTGAATTGGATGAATGGTGCGATGGAAGGTGAGCCTATCATTGCACTCTGCAGCAACCTGCCTTACAAATTGTGTCAATATTTATTTACAGGGTTCCCCACTGGACTACAGGATGCATATGGACATAATTTTACAACCACTTTTTTAAAGGGGTACTAGACTGAGAGAGAAAGAGTTGAGAAGATAGACAAAATTTTGCTATAGGGCCTGATTCATTTGGGAGCATAATTGGCATTGTTTACGTATAATGCTCATCGGACCGTACTCTACAGACCGCAGCAGCGTTCCATTCACCTCCAAGCACATAGGTCACTTACAACAGACTACATTTTCAGGGAGGGAGCAGGATCCAAGAAACAAGCTAAGGTCACAACATGAGTCAATCAGATATCAGCAGAGTATCCACAGATACAAAGAGCAGGTCAGAAAATACACAGCACACCGCTATAACTGGCAGGGAGACTATGCTCTAGCTCAGGGTTTCCCAAACCCAGTCCTCAGGGCTCCCCAACAGTGCAGGTTTTCCGGATCACATGTGAAATAATTAGGACCACCTGTGGATCTGTTACAATGTGTCAGTCAGTAATGAATACACTTGTGCTCCAGCAAGGAGATGTGGAAAACCTGCACTGTTGGGGAGCCCTGAGGACTGGGTTTGGGAAACCCTGCTCTAGCTGGTTGTATTTAAAAAAAAAAAGCACTGATTACCTATGCATGTGCCTAAGGCTGCACCCGAGTTACATGTATGCGGTACTTGTGGCCCCATGTATGCTGTACTTGTGGCCCCTTATAGAGTACAGTAAGGGTATGCACATGAAAGCTAAGCACATTCTGTTTAGAGTAGCAAGTATGCAAGATGTGTCTTTTAGAATATGTAATTTTTGTTCATCCATAAGCCTGATGCAAGCTTTGGTGCTGGTAATGAAGAATTGAGTTTTCTCTGTTCTAATAAGTAAATAAATATATATATATGTATATATATATATATATATATATATATATATATATATATATATATATATATTTATTTTTTTATTTTTTATTTTTTAAAAATGAATATTGGAATCTGCTTGAGATTGGCTGAGTGGCTAGTTCAATTAGAAACACATTCAGTGTAAGTAGTTTTTATTTTAGTTTTTTATTCTATTTCCACTAGATAGCATAAAAAGAATAATTACCATTGGGAATGGATTTGGGGAGTTCTTTATTTGATTAAACTTTATTTTTAAAAATGTGTATATGTTTTATTTACTTATTTATCAAATATTAGTTTTTATATGGTAGAAGTCTTTAAGACTTAATTTCTATTACTCTTAGACTTGAGCTAAATTCTACTCTGTTACTGGAAAACTGAACAGTAATATATATATATATATATATGTGTGTGTGTGTATATATATATATATATATATATATATATATATATATATATATACCCACACTGTATATATCCCAAAACATGCTTTATTATTACTCTAAACACATTGGAGTAAATTTTTATGGGATTGAAAGAAACACAGAATATGTAGATCGGTCCTGTTTAGCCTGCCTCTATTGAGAAAGTATAATAAAGCCTCACAGCTGAGCCATCTAGTTGTGAGATGTTCAAGGCCTGTAGTAGAATATTGGTTTACAATTGAAAATGCACTATTGAGAGAGGACCATCTGAACTCCATTTCTTGGCTCTCAAAAGGATTTTAGACAGGCCTCAGCCTATTAAATATTGCCAATTAAACTTACACTAACAATTTGGGATTAAATTAACGCCATGATAAACTCTCAACATATCGTCACCCATTTTCTACTCTGACATAACCTCCAGGAAACACAACTAATTTCTTTTTCCCATGATTTAAAGCAATTGTTAAACATTTCTTCCATATCTCAGCAGATATTGCCACATCCACTTTTGCTGATTTGCAGCATAGACTCACAGAATCATGTTTTCAATATTTACAGATAAACAGTTAATACAAATGTAGATAGTAGTCTCTGTAGATGTAGATGTAGTCTCTTAATAGCTCAGTTTTGTCTTATGGTCATAAACCTAATCACCAGATAATGTACATTCAGCTACCTGTAGATCCAGAAATATATACAAGCTCATCACCCAGTTAAATAAAGCATAAAGACTCATCTAATCATCAACTAGTTTGCAATTTTACATTTATCAATATATGATGTCAATTTGACAAATTGTTTTACTTTTATTTTTGTACTTATTGGTATTTATTAATAAGGAGCATTTAAAAAAAATACACCAGTGGAAATGTCAGTAATGGCCAACAAATGTTTTGCTTACTATAGTACTCAAGCAAGGGCAAACATTTCAAATTAGAATCTTACTAAATGCTCATGGTACTTGGTTGCACTGCAGTTAATGTAAATGCAAATGCATGTTGCCTGTCTGCAGTTATTTGCAAACATGCATTTAATTTGAATGCAATCAAGCCTGGCAAGTTGTTATATTTGGCTGAACTAGAAACACGATAGTTTGTCCTAGCTATCTAGCAAGGTAAAGGAACTACTTCCTGCACCATCAATTGTAAGGGCTTTAAATATACCCAAAACAATATTTTAAAGTATATATTTTATTATGTACCTGTGACGGTTATGTAGTATATCTAATGACTGATTGTTATTTTCTGTTGAATTAATGTATGACAATGTATATTGTATGTTACCTTGTAATGTAATCTCAATGTGTGCTTTGCTAGATGACATGAGTCTGAACTACAAGGGTCAATAATCTGTTGAAAATAGCCAGACCAGGGAGTTTGGAGCCCCAAAGTTGTAAACATCTGGCAAAGCAGAATGAGCAGAGGTGAGAACTCAAGGTCCTGTGAACATTTCTGATCTCAGGACATCCTTAGCTCATTTGGAAAGCCCTGTGACATTTGGGAGATCAATCTGTCCTTATCAACAGCTAAACTCTAAACATGAGCGGTGAGATCTATGTGGAAAAAGGTTTAAAATCTTCTGATTTAAACAATAATGTGTGCTTTATCATGAAGGGGTCTATCAAGACTGAAATGTCTCATATTTCTTAATTGTGTTCCCTCACACACCAGGGGGTAAATGTATCAAGCCGAGAGTTTTCCGGCGGGTTTTGAAAAACCAATCAGATTCTAGCTGTCATTTACTTAGTGCCTTCTACAAAATGTCAGCTAGAATCTGATTGGTTGCTATAGGCAACATCTCCACTTTTCAAACCCGCTGTTAAACTCTCAGCTTGATACATTTACCCCCAGGTCTTAACTAGTAAATAGTGACTCTGATTTTATTTCCTATTTTATTTTCTGAAACTTATTTGTGCAACATATTGTATGCCTTGTTATTCATTTTTGTAACTAAGCCTTGGAACCATTTTTCAGATTAAATAAATTTAATCTAGTGTGTTCCCCGTGATTCTATGTGAACCTACGGAGTCCAGGGAGGCTCATGCTACATGTGTATATGATTTAAGTGTGAAACATTAATAAGTGGTTCTGGTGAACATAAAGACACCCTAATAAATCCTCTGTGGTGGCAGAAAAGGTGTATTCATTGCTATGTGACTAAGGTGATGCCAGTCAGTGCCAGCTGTTCAGATTGCTGTGTCTGGGACAGCCTGGGCGTTCATGACAGTACTCTAAATACAATGCTTTACTGTAAGTAAAGTAATGATTCTTCTTGATCTCTGTTTTGCCAGCCAGCATATATCGGACTGGAGTGAATATTTTTGTTCTTCTCTAAAAACATTTACTGTGTGTATTCTATCAACTAAGAATGTTAATTTCAGTTATTGCAAGTCATTACTCCACCATTGTCTTGATGCAGCTAAAAAATAAATGTGAATAATTGTCTGTACATTACAAATGCAAGTCCAAGTTTTAAACAAACTTAAAATGTGAAAACTGATTTGAACCAGACATAAGAGATCATTAGTCACTTGAATCATTGCACAGAGGACAAGACCAAAAACACTAAAAGCATTTTTAAAGACCTTCCAATTTTAGCTGCCTCTAGGAATTCTAAGACTTTCATAGCAGAATAATCATTTCTTGCTAACAATGCTTTACAAAGAGATGCCTTCATCTATCTCAATTGAAATACTATACCAATTAAGCATTTATCTTTGAATTGTTGGACTGTGAAAAAGGCAGGGAAGGCAAAGTCCAAAGCTTGCAAAGAAGCATTTGTAAAGTGCTTCATCTTGCTGTGTATGTCTGTGAAATTAGCACAAAAGTGTACAGGAAAGTGAGCAAATTTGGCTGCCCCTACAATAATCTGCTTACAACTTCCATAAAAGAAAATGTACGGCTGGTAACATTTTCCAATCATTAACTGATTTTCAAGTGAAAGTAAGATTAAGAATTTACATATTGATTACAATTTCCTGCAGTGTTTTACTGTTTTTTTTTACTATACACAGTGTACAATTTATACAAATTTGACTGCTCTGGTTGAAATTTTCAGTAGTTAAACTTCTTGCATGCAAAACATACTTCAGTGAACATGCCCTTAGGATCCTTGACTGATTCCTTTTTGAATTTGGCAGTTGCCTTTTTGCTCTTTGTAGCCAAATCATTGACTAATATGACCAGAGAATTGCTGGTTGATGAAAGGGAGTGGATCAGTCTCTGCACTGCTCATACAATATAAATTGCAACAATATTCAATATTGCAACTTGTACCTGTAACATCACAAAGCAACTAAAAAAGTATTTGTTCCATCCTATCCTGGCGTATATACACATTTTTGACATGTGTAAACCAAAACAAGAGTAGGAGTAGGAAGCCAAACAGATAAATAAATAGGGGGAGATCAGATGGGGGATAAACTGGAGGGGTGAAGAGGTTCAGTTATTTGACCAATAATTGACTTAAGAACACGAGCATTGTTTATTGTATAATTGTGCATATTGTGATTTTGTTTGCTAATAACATATACTCTGTTATACTTTGGAAAATAAAGAAGGTTTAAAAAAAGTATTTGCTTATTTTTATTTTTTTTAAAGTGTTACAATTACAGTTCCCACTAGAAATGCTTCAACCTGTAACGGTTTTATTCTCAAACTGGTTTGGTGAATCAGTTCTAAAACCTGAAAAATATTTGGAGCAAAACTGGAGGACCTGAATTTCTGGACTTTTACAACCGGTTTAAAAAAAATGAAGAAAGACACACATTTCAACATGATCTAGCCTTTTGGTAAATGTATGAGTTCAACAGTGTTCGAGACTGTTTGCATTCGCGCAAAACGGTTTTGAAATATACGAGTCAGTTCACCCATGTGCAAACCGGCTTGAACACATTTTAATTAAATTTTAATAATTTTGGTATTTTGTACATTGTGATTGGCATACCTAGAACAATTAATTGTGAGCTCTGTAGTGTTTGCTGGTCAATTAAAAAAAAATCACACACAAGTTGTGTTTTAAAAATACAAAAACGGATGTTTTACGTAATTCTGACCGGTTTCAAATTTAAATATTTTAGTTTGAATCTGGATGGAAGTGCGTTCTGCCTAAATATTACTTTGTAGACAGGCAGAACAGACTGCAGTTTACACACAAATGCATGTGCAATATAAGGTCACATCAGAGAAAAAAAAATCCTATTATAAAATAAATGAACAACTTTTTACAGTGTAATCATTAATAAAAATATGGAAAACACATAAATGAAGAGGCTTTTAATGCATACTGTACATGCATTTTTATTGTCTATCTTACTTGCATACACATGTTATGTGCTTGTTTAGCACTCACATATACAGTTTTTAAACCAAATACTGCTGTTTCACTCATCACTGTCAGTCATAACTTACATCTGCCCTATAACTAGTGCAAATGATATGGCTGAAACCAAGCATCTGCATCAGAATGTTCCTTTCCTCCCTTATTCCGTCGCTCAAGTCATAGGCTGTCGTAAGTGTCATTTGCAGTTGGACATGAATTGCATTCATTCATTAGCATAAGGTCCATTTCTGAACATGTGCAGAGCTATTTAATGCAAGATATGCTACGCTAAAGGTATGTTTTAGTCCAATATGAGATGTGTCAAGATTCACTAGTAAGAATTGCTGTTTTTATTTTTTTGCATTTACTTGTATGTCATTATGAAATTTATTGGGCAAGTGTGCCTTACCATGTTTCCTATTCTGTCTAAATGTACTCAACAGGTCCCATCTGAACACTGACCAGGCAAAAAGCACCAAATTGGTCCATGGAGCACTATCTTTACAGTATGACAAAGGTCACATAGTTGTATTTGGAAATATGCAAATAAAAAGAGGGATGTGCTTTAGTTTGGTGAACACTGAAATGCTACATGTGTAATAAATAATATATATATATGGATATAGTTGTGTAGAGAAACAGATATAGATATAGATATAGATATATAGAGATAGAGATAGATAGATGTTCAGTTGCTCAGTGACCCTTGAAGGTTTTTTTTTGCAGGTTTTTTCTTTTGCAGGATTATTTATTCTAATTAAGAGCCCTGCCTATGGGGCCCCCTTGCCCGTGGGGCCCCCGGGCACCTGCCCATCGTGCCCAATGGAAAAGATGGCCCTGCTCTTCACTTGATTTTGTGTATATTTTTGCTTGGAGCACTTGCTTACAGTATAATTATACCACAATAGAAATATAAAAATATTGTCATCCCTTAAACCAAAACTTTATTCTATGACATTATGCTTAGAATAGATTACAAGCCATTACTCACAAGCACATACATTATTGATATTTTGTATTCAAGTACTGTGTGTGGGAGTTTTAAGTCATGTGACACAGGAGCAATTACTATAAAATTTAATATCTTACCGTACACCACTGGTAATACCTCCTTTTTCCATTACTAGTTAACTTAAAAGTTACCTGAAGTTTTTGTGCTCACTGATATATCTTCTACATGTTTTCATTATTGTCATGTTGAACTATAAATCAGCAGAATGCTGATAGAAGGCTCTTACTTTTTGAAGTGGTTACTTTGCATTGTCCAATTCAAGATCTTCACTTTGAAACAGTGAAGTATGCACAATAAAAACAGCAGAGTGTAAAACATATATGCCAGTACTGAGGAATCAAGTTTTCTTTAAAAGAAAATCAAATATTAGTTTTTAAACACATGCAAAAATTTAAGTTGGTGCAATATATAGGTCACTGAGTGTAAATTAAGACTGTAATTGATAGGATATCTTTATCTGTATTTGAATAATGATATCTCAAACCAGAACACAACTTACAATAACTTTCAACTGATCTATTTTGACTGTATACCTTTTGTCTCTGCATTGGTTTACTGTTTATATTGCATATTGTACATTGAGGGGCATAACTAGAATTTTGTAGGCACTTTAGCCAAATTTCAAAAGGGCCACCAAAGTTTCTGTATAGAGATAAGCAAAACAATTGTTTCACAACAGATTTAAAAGGTTTCAGATGGTTTGAAATTAATGGAATGAGTGAATTAATTAATGAAAATGTCACATGTACACAGAATGCTATAGGCAAATAACAGAGAAGCTAATTTGTTTTCTAACCAATAATATTGTAATTTTTTTTAAATTCCTTACTATTGTAACTTGCTTCCAGTGTAGCCTAAAGTGAAAATGCGAAGCAGGATGTGGGAAGAGATGACATAGTTGAAGAAGGAGAGTTTCTTTCTAATATAATTACTTTTAATTAATAGAAGTTGACCACTCTTGGCCATATTAAATAGCTCCCCATAAAGTACTTCAAGGGAGGAAGATAATGGTCTTTGGTTACCTTACCAAGCTCATCCAGTAGCAAAGACTGGATGTGTACAGTGTATACATCATCTTAATAGAGTGGCTCTAATTCCTGTTCTACCAGATTCACAATAAGCCTCACAATTTCAAAGCCAGAATTGTTAAATCATCCATCCAAAATCAATGAGATATTCTATTCATGATTTCAATATGACTAGGAGGTGGTTCATTACAGGTAATGGTGAAGACTTTTGCAGACTATTATTAAAAGTCTACATTGAAGGTCTACCTAATTGGAGACAGTTGTATGAAATTGAAAAAGTCTTTATAAAGCTATGCAGGCTTCTGGAAATATTTTACTCTTAAACATATGGGGAAAGCACTGGGGTCATGAGTTCGATTCCTGACTATGCACTTATGTATGTGTAGCTTGTATGTTCTCTGCGTGTTTCAGTGTGTTTCCATCAGGTGCTCCCACACTCTAAAAACATAGTGGTAGGTTAATTGGCTGATGACAAAAATTGCAAATCTAACTTATAAAGTATATTAAGTGTCAGGGGCAGGGGGGCAACGGCCCCCCCGGGCCGCTAGGTCAGACGGCTATTAGGGCCGGTGGGTAGGCCGGCCGGCCGCCCCCGGATGCAAAAAACATAGTTTTCCCCCCGCGGCCACATCTGATGACATCAGATGCGGCCGTGTCAGCGCACACAGGCGGCCGCATCACATGACAGGGGTGCGGCCGCGTCATCAATGACGCGGCCGCATCCCCTGTCATATGATGCGGTGTGCCCCCCGGCCATCCCTCTCCCAGCCTGCGGCTGTTAAGTGTGTACCTTTTTAGAGGAAGATGAGTAACTTATATGTATTTTTCTTTTGTGTTTTGTTTCTATGTGTTTGGGTCAAAGCCCTGCAATAGAAGAGGCAGTGATTAAATCTATAAAGAAGTCTTGCAATAGAAGTACTGTAAGTGCCACATAGGCAAGACAAAGGGCCGTAATTGAATCTAGTGAGACTAGTATTTCCAACAGTCTGGAGAGAGGCTCCATTTCATTCATTGGCAAGCCCAATATGTAAAGTTAATAAGAAAAGTGATATTCCCCAGCTTATGTGGATAATAACTAAAGTGTAGCCAGGGATAAGTAGTGTGCTATGTATTAATACTAGTGAAAGAAGATTGTCGTGTCCCTGTAATGGCTTAGTTTCAGAAATCCTGAAGGAAAAATTAAGTTTCCCATGTATGTGCTATTAGAAAGTGAGAGATATTCGTTGTTTAGAGGCAAGGGTTTTAGCTAATTGACCCTGTTTGCAATGAGGCTATAGAGTTATAACAATAGAAAATACTAGAGATAACCTTTCCTAGTGATAGATTTACATAAGAAACATTTGCTACCAATGAATGGATACAGCCTGAGTTTTTTTGTTTTCTGCTTTTTTTGTTGCTGTTGGTTGATGAGGACCGTAAAAAAAGAAATGAAAATGTATTGTTTGTTTTCTGATACTAATTAAACTTTGTTTCTTTCTCTTCTTTAGACAATGACAGCCAAAGAGAAATATATTTATTAACTGTGGGGATTGCAGTAGAGATGCAAAATTTTCTCTTAAAGACAGAAGTTAACATTGAGTCATTCTAACACTTTTTCTTATAGTTGCGGTGGCTCATGATAACTTATTTGGCTGAGATTTATTATTTAAATTGAAGTGTGTAATATACTCTGCTTTTAATGGTGTTTTTTATGTATTCCAGGAAGACACACATGGGAGAAACAGAGTATGCATCACAAGGGTTATTCTGCATTTCACTATTATAGCCGCAAGTCCATCAAAGGTTGTAGAATTACTGTGATTAGATATGCCGGATTCCTTATGGACGAATGATGGACGACAATGGATTGGAGGAGTAATGTAACTTCCTGTTAGGTTTAAATACAATGGGGAAGGGAATTAGTTAAGATTTAAGGGATTAATGAAATAATTGAGAGCCAATTCCTCATAGTGCCCAATCCAGCTGTCATCTTGCTGTAAATCTCCTTTTTTGCATTCATGCTTTCCTGCTTTCCTGTTTTTCTGCAAGTCATTTCATTATTATTAATTTTTGCTGTCTTATTTCCCATTCTTTACACTTCTGTCAATACCTCATTCTTTTTTGTTTTAAAGAGGTTCAAAATACATATACAATTTCCCAAAGGTTTATAGGCAACATTAATATCTGGATACAAGCCTGGAATTACTGTTTTCAATCTTTCCAAACAAATAAGGTATGCAGTATGAAAAATAGTATTGCTGTATCCTGATTTGTTTTTATCATCAGTGTTTGAAACTAAATACTTGTTCATTCAATTCTCAGGAACAGGACACAATGTTGAAAAAGAATGGATTACAGACATGCCAGACAAAGGTCCAATACTTGAGAAATTGTCTCACCCAAGGGGCTAAGACATTTTTTTGACAATGGACAGAGTTAAAGGTACACACACTACACTGACATAGCCATAAGGTAGCTAAGGGTTGTATTTCTATGCTTACTGAGGCTGCTAGGGTCCTTTACATAGTATAGGAACATGATTCAAGTTTTTATGTTTTGCATGCGGTATCAGCCCGCCTATGTCCTGCTTAAATTACATATGTCTGTTGAGCAAGGTGTACAAAGTGCAAATGGTGGAAGGAGAAAAGACTAACTAAAGGTGAATTAGGCAGACATACAGATATGCATGACTGAGTGGAACATTTGAATAAGACTTTTGCCACAAGACCTGACCTAAGTGACATCCTTTAGAAAATGTAAAAATTTCCATGTTTTATATTTTTCACAGTCAGACAGAAATGTACTGGATATTGTTATAATTGATGAAGATGCTATAAAAACTGACCCCTTTGCCCGCTTCACTTAGCCAAGTAGCTGACTTTGTGGGATCGAGAATGGCATGTGAGTTGTCAGAGGGTAAATCAGTTTATATACATTGGTTTTAAAGTACGTTTCTAGGTTAGTGGGTGACGTTGAGGCGACAGAGGAACCTTTATAACAATAGCTGGACACGAGTAATGCACTCACATTACATGAGGAACTTTTGACAGTGATTAAAAGACTCAATATTATGTGATAGTAACAGGGCAGATGAAGCAATTGAGTGGGCAGCATGTTTAAATATGACGACTGACAAAGCAATGTTTTGTTTTTAAATTGTAAACACACAACAATTAAGTAAAATGCAAGATTTGTGTTCCCTACAGGAGAAGGTGGTCTAGAAGGTGATCAGGAGTCCTCTGGACCCTGGAGAGATGGACAAGGTAGGCCGTGGCTCCCAGAGCGCATCTTACAAGCCTAGCTGAGACATCACATGGTCTGATTTATCTGGGTAAAGAAGGTATGTGCAAGCTGGTAAGAGCATACTGGTGTGGACCAGACTTTTCTTCTCAAGCTAGTAGGAAGGCAATGTCCTATCTTACTTTATGGAGGAAAAAAATTGAAAAGACAATACCAATAGTGCTATCCCATACCCCTCCTACAGAAGAACATTTTCCAGGTAAAACAAATTAACTTCATCCAACTGCCACCTTGCAGCATTTTTAAGTATATACTGGTGTACTGATGTAATCTATTTCTTGGTGAAGGTTCATTTAAATGTTTCTGTGTAATACTCAAGATTTTTATTAGTAGATGTGGTATCCCTAGAGTTGTAGAAATTGAGAGGGGTATTCAATTTACTATTAATAACTTTTAGATAATGAGAACAATGTATGGGCAGTGATAGTAAGTTACATACTCTTTATCAGCCACAAGCCAGTGGGAAAATAGAGTAAACAGTACTCTCTAGAACAAATTGAACAGAGTTATAGTTGAAACTTGGAGTGGCCAGAAGCTTTGGCCACTAGTCCTCCCCACTATCAGAATCACTCCTAAATCACCTCTTAACCTGTCACCTTTTGAAATACTTTTGATGAGGAACTCTGTCTCTTAATATGATATACACAAACTGTCATGATGTTGGACTGGGAGATTATCTTATGGAATGTAATTTACTATGACAGACAGGTACCAAGTGTTGAT
This sequence comes from Mixophyes fleayi, assembly GCF_038048845.1. Taxonomy (NCBI): domain Eukaryota; kingdom Metazoa; phylum Chordata; class Amphibia; order Anura; family Limnodynastidae; genus Mixophyes; species Mixophyes fleayi. The sequence continues at coordinate 66,787,951 of NC_134407.1, read as the reverse complement.
GATCAGCACCACTTCCCTAGGTGTACCAGACAGAGACACGTGGACCCATTCCACCTACTGCAGAGAATTCAACAACCCGGGGAAGGTTCAAATTACAGCTGAGAATGACACTTGTGAATCTGTGCAGGGAGACCTAAGATTGTAGTTAATAACACCTGAGCCAAGGACTTTGCAAAGATTGTTATCCCATTATTGAGCAGCAGTTTTTCTGTTTATCCATTTCCATTGTTTCTCTCATCCTTCTTCTTTTTCCAGGACATTTAATTCTTTCAATGGTAATCAGGTGATGGAGACTGGCTTAGGTAATGATACTGAGAGTTAATCTGTGTGATTGCATCATTACACGTGGCATACTAATCGCAAACGCTCAATAAAACAATATTAATCAATTTAGTTGACTTCATCCAATTATTTGACTTCCACAGATGTTAGGTGGAACAGGCTGAGAAAAGGAGCACAGTGCCTGGACTTTGTTTTTTCCAGGTGTGAGCTTTATATTCTAAACTTTTTTCTATTTTTCAATACTTGTCAATTTTTAAAGTGTCATTCAGTGACAACTATATTAAAAAAAAGGTGTTTGCAAGTCATTGTTTACGCAGCTATACACCACAAAAAAATGCTATATATTCTAATCATTCCGTTTTACAATACTTGTCAATTTTTAAAGGGTCATTCAGTGCGCATCAGTATCAACGCAGCTGCCCACCACAGAAAAAGCTATATGTTCTAATATTTTCTTTTTTAATTTTCAAAGGGTCATTCGGTGAAATCTATATAAAAAATAGACTGTTTGCATTTGATTTTTTTCTGGGTATTTTTTACATTTAGCAACTGTATATAGAATATTGCAGTGGCTGCAAAGAGAATGTCATCTGCAGGAAGCCCATTAGATAAATTAAACAACAAAATAAAATTAATGTAAGGTGCACGAGATAAAAATGTTGAAACATTATGGACACACTAAATTTGGAACAATAGACTGCATGCATCATGGAGAGTGAAGAGGCAGTGAAGAAGCAGTAACAATCAGATGTCATTAGATGGACAGAGGCATCAGTAGATATTTAGATACCCAATTGTAAAGCACTAAATATTTTGCTGTCACTATATAAATAAATGATGATGATAGATAAAGGTGGCCTGCACTCATATGAAAAACTTCAAAAACTAGTATTATGCACTTCTCGATGGGCAGAGACTTTATCATTGCTAAGGTTGGAGCTTTCAAATACCTTTCCGCTATATAAATACTACAAAACTTCAAAGACTATGCACACAATACATTTTGAATGTTGCAGGGCATCCATCATAGACATTGATGATACAGTAACAGGCAGAGGTTATTGGATGGACTGTGGTATGAATGAATAGAGCTAGACATTTATAAAAGTAAATAGACAAAGGTTACCTGCCCTTATGCCAAAACTTCAAATACTATTACTATGTGCTTCTCAATGGGCAGCGTATCCGTTAGCTAAGAGCAGAGATACAAGTAAGGTTGATCTGTGCTGCAATGCTTCTCTTTTGAATCAAACAAGAGGCTAGAATATATTTATGGGGAGGGCTGAAGAATCAGTGTCCTGTGGGAAACTTAGTTCCACACCAGACCCATGTATATAAATATGAAATGTAAATAAAAACAGTTCAGATAGGTCAATAGTATGCATAATACTCACATTGATGCCCAAATCATATGTTGACAATACAATTGAAAGTCCAGATTGAGAAATCAAGAGGTCATATTTTGGCCCTGTCAAAGAATACATGTAGAGATGTAGATATGATGGCTGGTTACTTACGCTAATTGATGGAGTTAGAGGACTGTATAGACTGATAAATTATTTTTGGAATTTAATGGAAGAAAGCAAATGCAACAATGACAAAATTACAAATACCTTCAATAAGACAGCTAGCTGGTCAAATATTGGTGACAATTGGGACAGTTGTTTTAGGATCATTATAACATAGACTGGAAATGACTGGAAAATAATTTTAATGCTATAAATAGTAATAGAGGAACAAAATCAGCTCAAAATTACATTATTTTTCAAAATTTGCAATTACATCCAGATCCAAAATCAAAACCAAAGCCTTTCACAATTTTTGTCAAAACCAGTTACAAAACCAAAACTCGAACATGGTTTAGAACCAAAAGCACATAAGTGTATTCATTAGTGTCCCTGTATTTGTGCATTTTAGTTGTCTCTCTTCTTTATGTCTATATATATCTCAGGTCAGATTTCTATTTACTTTCTTGGGAAATATATATCTTAATATTATATTATACGGAATAAACTAACTTTTATGGCAAATTAGCTAATTATTTCAAATAATTAAAAGCATATATTATCCATATATCTGTAAGTGTTACCATTTTGATCATCAAGGAAAAATAATATGTGAATTGGATGCATTTTCTCTAGAAATACATCCTCTGATTTGTTGAGTTCTAAACTGCTTTGCATAAGACTTACTGTAAGGCAATGTCTAATCTGTGGATGTTTTCTGGATGCACTTTATAGATTAATGAGTACTTAAATGATTATTTTTAATTTTTCCCATTGAAGTATTCAATAAGTACTCCAGTGCCCTTATTTTAGGAAGCAATGTAGAAACACTGTTTCATTTTGTGGAGCATGAATGATGTAAAGGCTTAATAGAGTACCAATTCTAGGAGCATTTTTTGTTGTTTATTGCCCTTGAATTCCGCCCGAGGTCATAGTTGCTGGAGATCAAGTCAAGATATTTTTAATCTGAGAGATATATCACACAGCACCAAGTAAGTCATTAACACTCCTCAAATAGGTACTGTTTAAACATATATTATTATGTAACTTATATTATATACTAATGGAGGGTGCACCCACACACTTTACTTGGACATGTACTGAAAGTTTTTCCTGAGGCACTCTAATGACAATAGTATTAAGCTAAAATCTCAACCTTTGTTATAATCTATTAAAATCAAGACAAATCGTGTAGAAAATTCTTCATATTCCAATTGTAGAAACTTGAAGCGAAATATTAAAAAGTAAGTACCAATTAGTGACCACACTGAATTACTGTTAAGATAGGTAGCACTATTCTACCTAACCATAACGCTGTTCTTAATAAATCTTAAAGCTTAATTATATATCCTTCAAAATATGATTCATCCTTTTATTAATTTGTATTTATGAATACAAATGTATTGCTCAGACACCTTTCTTAAATAAGAATCAATCCATGACCCCTAATAAATCAATCTTACATTAATTGTGGGTTCTCTCTTTCACCATATAACAAATAAAATATATATTGATACTACATATAAGGTCCCTAATAATATATTATTCTTATGGTTAACATATATTTTGCAAAAGTTTCCCTCATAATCAAAATCTGTATATCCACACCTTCATAGTTGGGATTCTCAGGTGCTTAATTACAGTCCTATGAAGATAGCATTATTCCTTTTTAATTTTATATTTCTATTCCAAGGGCAATAGATCTTTTCAAGTTTATCCCCTTAGTCATTTAAAATACCTAATATAAAATGTTACTATCTCACTCATCTAATCTGGTAATTAGATCATCTATGCTCATTTATTCAATATGTGCAGATCTAGCTCAAACTGAAGCATTATTTAACAGTCCCGCGCACCTATTATTGGTCTCATATGCAAATCTTTTTTAATATATGGATACCACATGTATCAACCATTTTAAAATTGTCTGGATCGATTACAATATAAGAGTTTTATGAGCCTGAATACATATAACAGCAAGTGCGGCTTTCGCCGACGCGCATTTCACTGTAAGGCTTTAACGAGGCGAAAGCCTTGATAAAACACCACAAAAACAGCTTGCTCCCCTGGTCAACTTCCTGGAGATGAAACTGTGGGGACCAGGATAATTAAAAAATGTTAGGATCACTGGAGCGGCAACTTTGTCATATCTGTAGTAACAGTATTTATTTATTTTTACTAAACAAGTAAAATCACACATCTATTTTAAAAAAAAACAAAAAAAACAGACTCAGTTTGAACTAAAGTTTCACTCCAACTGCATATGATTGGTATGCGGTACAACAGTAATCGAACATCAACTTCATTATTTTTTTTCTCCACTGTGAAACAGAGTACCCAGCTGATTTTTTTTGTGATAGTAATGTATACTTTTTTTAAACACCCCCCAAAAAATGGGATCCCTAATGTCAATTGAACCTAGCGTTTTTAATTCTATTTGAAAAACGTACATTTTTGCTGTAACGCAAAACATGAGGCAGATAAAGTAATTTGGTTTGGATTTTTTCGATTCGGGAGGAAGAGTTACCTTAGGGGTCCAAATTTTGTGGTGATTCCTTAATAAACAACCGCGGTACTTCAAATAAACTGGATAAAGAAGCCACGATTAGTAAATTATTTAATAAATTGAAAAATTAATATTTAATCAACTAATTGTCAGACAGTTGAGATATTTGGCAGAAATAGTTGTTTTGACATCCTCTCTTAACTAAAAAAAATTCGTAGAAATCTGAGATGGGTGGTGGACAACCCTGGTTGAACTGACATGGAATGACCCTGATGTGAAATTTAAATAGTGAAGTTTATTAGACACTGTCAGGCACTGCCTCTGCACCCCTCATAGGTGCCAGAAATGGACGCCTCTCTCCTCTTACTCACGTCCCGTTGCCTAGCAACAGGACGCTCTTCTGGTTCGTGACGGCACAGCGCACGCATACACAATACCTCGCATCCCGTTGCTAGGCATTAGGTAGCTGTCATTCTCAGCCTGTCAACGGTCAGCTGTGTTCTGACCGCCGAGACCACAGACTCCAATCAGGAGACACTTCCTTCTATTTAAACCTCACTCTGGTGCCATTAGGGTGCCATTAGGGTGCCAGAGTATTGGTTCACCCTGCTCCAGCATTCCTGTTTGTTCCTTTTGGTTCCTGATTCAGCTTGTTATTGATTTTCCCTGTGGATTCCGTTTGGTATTGCTTTTCTTGTTCTGGTTTTGACCCCTGGCTCATTCCTGACTACTCTCCTTATTTTCTCCATTGTACTGTGCTACCGTTGGTTCTGATCTGTACTGTTCGACAATTTTTCTCTCATCACTGCACTGGTTACTATCTGGGAGAACCGCGACCTGCGCACCTCACGCAGCCAAGTGCATACCTCCTTGCGTGGGTCCTTGGTGAACACCGGGGGTGCATTAGAATCTGTGCCTCCCTGTTTAGTTGCGCTAATACCAGTCAGTGATAATTCTAGTGATAACTACGTGACAGACACATAATGAGATCATAATGGCAGTATGCCTCTGGCCATGTGATTATCCTACTGTGGCTCAGCTGGACATGCAAGTACTGTTATTGCTTACATATGTATTTTATAAAATGTGGAGTAATGTAGTTCTGCCAACTGGGTTGTTCTGATAATATTTTCTTCAACTTCAGCAAGGTGTAGTCTGTAAGATGGGTTCTTCTTAAGACGTTTGGTCTATGCTAATTTGGGTATCTATGTTATTGAGTCTATTGCGTTCAGGATGCAATAAAGTCTCTGCAATGTGGTGCAATGGTATATCTTAGTGTCTATGTGCAATAAGCTCATTGTTCATTGGGATTTCTGGTTTATATGTGTCATAGAGACTCTGGGTAATGAGTTCTATGAGCACTGTATCTGCCAGCAGAATATAGATTCTGAGCATTGTGACTGCTTGTCAATAACATTTGGAAATCATTATTAATTCTCTATAGAACTTTATTGACTAACTTAAAATAGGTAGCATATACCAGTATCAGTGAAACATATTCAACACTGAGTTTAAATTGTTACAATTTTTAGACACATGATGAGATCCTCTATGAATTAATGGGATATTGCTTATTTTCCATTGACCTTAGTGCAAGCCCCACTGGGTGTTGAGGAGTTGCCCTTTTTGTACAACATAAAAAACAGCTGTTAGAAAAGTGCCAATTATGCCAGCAATTCACCTGAGTGCTGAATTTGCATTGTAAATGTCCCTGCACCAATATATTAAATAAGTTAATGTACTCTATGGCTGTAATACAATCTATTAACAAATATAAGTGCAATGACTGCAGTATTTACTTTAAATAATAACAAACTTCTATTCAGTGTTTTAAATTAAATAGCAATGTATGCAAATTAACATATAATTTATGTAAGAGGTTAGTATTCAATTTCCTCTGTTTTACGTTTTCTTCCTGTTATGCTGTACTAAAATAATAATTTCCCTCATGATTTAATCATGCTTATTGCTCAGTTGTTATTGCTATATGCGGGAAAGGAGACACCAACAATATAAAGGTACTATGCTTACATGGTAATTTCAATTTATGGAAAATAAACCTTAAAGTTTCAAGATACATGTCACATAGAAGAGAATGACACATTTCTTAAATTAATTTACTGTTCTGCTTTCACTTATTTTTCATGTTTATCCCCCAATTAAAGTTACTTTTATAAATAAATAATTGACGGTAAAGGCATTTGTAACAAAAAAAGTTTTGTAGTTTACAAAGAAATGAAAAGAAAAAGTTCTATTTAACTTTCATGTTAATGGGAAGTTCGTGGGGGTGAGGGGGGATATAAACAACATCACGATGTGTTTAAAACAGAGCAGATTTATTATAAGAGTACAGAACTTGACCACTGTAGCCCACTGGGCCCCGCCAGATCAGAGTATTACTGCACCGATGCTAAGTAGAAACTTTATATTTTATCATACCTTACTGAATCCCACCCAAAATAAATTATACATTTTGGTTGGTGTTATCATTTAATGCAATCCATTCAATTTTGAAATAAATACGAAAAACAAGAATAGAACAATGTGTTGAAGGTGAAAAGGGTCATTTTGGTAGATATACTTATATTTGCATTTGCTTTCTGACTTTGTTGGTTGAGGATGTTTGGGCAGGGGTTGGCTGAGCTTGAGTGGAGCAGGGCACATGCTCAATGACTCTGACTGTTGCCAGGCATTTATATCAGTGGCTGCCTGGATAAAGTATATCTCTATTTAAAATGATGCAAGCTAAGTCTCTCCTTCTTGCCCCTTGTATTCAAGGTAGGAGCTGTGCAGCACATTATTATAGAGCACTGCCCTTTAACTCCGCTCTGGAGGCTCCTCTATCTCAGACACCACAATGTGACCCCTCCTGCCCTGCATCCACCCAAAAGTCATGATGTGTGGCAGCAATGTGAAAGTGAACAGAGGGGAACTGACCAACAAACCAATCAGCAACAGGTTAATGTGGGTGGAGTGAGGAATTAATATAATTAAGGGAAATTTAACATTCAGGGGATTAGGTATTATGATTGGGGATACTTATGAGGGCAAATGTGTTAATAAATTTAATAGAATTAATTACTATTAAGGAGTTCTTTTGATGAGACTGAGGGAGATAAAAAGGGGTTTAATGAATGTGAATAGAATTAATTCATCATATGAGGGTAATTAATGATGGGGATTAGTGAGTTAATGATTATAAAGGGGTTTAATGAGGTTGGAGTGGTTGTTATGATGACGTTGAGAGAGTTATTGATTTTGAGGAGGTGTTAAATAAATGATGAGGGGAGAGAATTGCTGAGTTAATGATTGTTGTAATGATAAGGCTGAGAAATGTATTTGTCTATTTATTAAAATCTGTCAATAGTGCTGATTTTCTATTGCTGCTTATTGCATTGATAGAACATCACTTTAACTACATAATTTAGCAATATAATTTTGGCACGGCAGCTGAGCAATAATCAGAGCTGTTAGGGTTAACTTGCAACTTCACTCAGGGAATATGAGAATGGGTGACACTGCTAGCCGGTCAGTCAGGTTCAGATCTGAGTTTTCTGTTGCTTCAGAGCTCAGTTTTCTATTACACTAATTAAAAAAATATAAAAATTAAATGGTAAAAAACATGAAAATATTTTAAAAAAATTAAAAATGTTTAAAAAGCACTTGTGTTTGCAGGAAAAAATTATAAATATAACCAAATATGAATGAGTAGGTTAATGACCGAGAATGAGAGGATTGGTTGATGAGGTTAATGCTTATTATAATGTAGGTTAATTATGATGAATGGTTAATTATGAGGGGTTAATCTTATGATGAAGATGAGGGAAATGACAAGAGTGGATGCAAGGTGTCATTTCTGGGATCCGTCTTGGGACCCTTGGGACTAGCTGTGGCAGGGATAAAGTTGAAACTAAGAAGCCGGATGAAGGTCTTATTCATGGAGGATGTACTCTATTCCTGTATACCAGATGTTAGGAGGAGGAATGCTGGACTGCACTCCGTACTTAAATATACAAATGGAATCTGGACCTGGTAGACTGGAAGCTGGACACAGGAACAAAGGGGCTGAACCCACGGCCAGAGACTCAGTACCTCCAAGCATCCAGAAACTCAGAAAATTATAGTACCAAAACTGAAACTCAGAAAATTATAGTACCAAAACTGGAACTCAGAAAATTATAGTACCAAAACTGGAACTCAGAAAATTATAGTACCAAAACTGGAACTAGGAAGGCTCAGAACTCAGGCAGTGGATTGGGTAACTATGTCCTGAGCTGTATAAGCCTGAAACTGGCCCTGGCAACTCAAAGCTCAGAACCTGAGAGAAGCCTGGAACTGGAAGCTGATGACCAGAGACACAAAGATGGCTCCAGAATTTGGAAGACTCAGAGCAGTAGCTTAGTACCCCAATTAGCCAGTAGATGAGTCAGGGGAATAGGCTGAAGAGATCTAGAACTACACAAGGGGTGAAAGCTGGAATCTGTACAGCAGCAGATAGAATGAATCTGAATCTACACAAACGGTTAATGGCTGAAGTCTGTATAGCAGCTAGAAGAAGGAGCAGCAAACAAACAGCAACAGTGGTAAGCTGGAACTAAGAAGTGTTTCATTGGCAACTAGTTGAGGTGACTTATATAGTCTGCAGAGGTAGCTAATTGGTGGATAAAGTCAGGTGCTCAGGAAAAGCAGGATGTAGCAAAATGTCTCACCTAAGATGGCAGCCTTCAGTACAGCAGGCAAAAGGCACGCTTTGTCCTAGGATTTGGAATGCTGCTGACAGAAGGGAGATGCACAGTGATATGATACCAAACAATGCTTAGACCCCGATTCATGACACAAGGCTGATAAAGAGAGAGACTGTGAAGAAAGAATTGGTAGAATGATATGAAGAGCTAGATAAAGTGGTTGGAGAAGAGGATTCATAGGAAAAAGAACAGCAAAAACAGTAAGAGAATGAGCATGGGAATTAAAGAAATTTGAAGTGGATTGAGAAGGGTTATGATGAGGGTGGAAGAGTCAAAACATCAGTTTGCAGGGCTGTTCCCAGCTTAACAACCCCCATACCTGTACAAGAACTGCGTTATATTAACTGAGTCTCTTGGGGCCCACAAACAGAGCATGAGGAAGGTAGATGTCAATATTAAAAAAACATTATATATAATATATAATTTTTTAATTAATTAGTTAAGAAAGTTTATTTTTTCTTTTGGTACTTATAAGTATATGGACACCACTGTATTTCACCAACACCATGCAGCTTCTTCCACTTATTTGTCTTCAAATCTTACACTGCATGTCTGATGTGATGTCTTATTTACTGACTTGAGCCAGGCAGCAAGAGATGTGAAAAAATGGTTCAGGTTAAGGCACTGGTGAGCTATGGTGTTACCTGTATAATTGACAAGGATCTTTCTTGTTTTTTAAATGAATAAAATTATTTTAAAAATACTGCATTAAAAAAGGCTTTATTTCAAGAATAAAGATTTTGGCAATGCTTCTGTACTTGAAAACCATCTGAGGGTGGCGTTACCATACCACAAAGTACTAGCTTGGGGTGATTATGGCATTAATTACATAACTAGTGCTAATTATATAATGTAAAAAATGATGGTTTATTCTCTAGCTGTACAAAAAATAGTTGTTTTAAATTGCAATAAGCCTAGCACTTAATCAGGTATTTATACATATGTCAAAATGAGGTAAAAACTATGATATTTTTTCATATAATTAAAAAAATTGTTGTTTATGGGATGTGGCTTAGCGTGAATGATTCTGTTCTACTATAGAACTTTTTTTATCAAGACAAAAAAATGATCCTCATTCTTAAAAATATGTGGACAGGGAAATTTATTAGAGCAACAGAAATGGTGACTATTTTCTTCACCTACACTTTGTAAAATCTTAAAATTACAGAGTTATGACATCATCAAGAAAAACTATATTGTAACGAATGGATTGCTGCTAGCAGGTCATGGCAATTTCTGTATGGAATATCAGCTGTGCAAAGTTGCTGTCTATTGGCCTGTAATCAATTACAGCTCAAGGACAAGAAAGAACTCTGTACGAGGATCAAAGGACAAGACAGATCCCACATTTTCAAACAGCAAGGGGCTGATGATGATTGATGATAACTCACTGATTTTACTCACTGACGGTGAGAAATATAATGTCAAACAACAGGGCCTCAATCCCAACGCATGTGAAAAATAATCTGTCTTCATGTAGCCTGGCAGAAGAGAGACTGAAAAATTGGCATACATATAAAACAACTAACTAATGCTGTACAATTAACATTTAATTGTATTTAATCTAAAACATATACAAACTATGTTACTGTTTATTAAAATTACTATCAAATCAGCTATGACATAAAAAAATGCAGTCCAAAATAGAATGATAGAATGATATTCTACTTAATACTTATTATACAAAAATACCTTTGTATTGTTCATTTTTCTTCACCCATTTTTATTTTTACATTGCAAATACTGTCCTCCTTCTAATTATTTCCCACTTCCAGGGCCATCTTTTCCATTGGGCACAATGGGCAGCTGCCCAGGGGCCCCACGGGCAAGGGGGCCCCATAGGCACGGCTCTTAATGAGAATAAATAATCCTGCAAAAGAAAAAAACCTACAAGGGTCACTGAGCAAGTACATCTATCTATCTCTATCTCCATATATCTGTATCTGTATACATCTATATATCTATATCTATATCTCGGGGCCCCGGTGCACTGCTTTGCCCGGGGGCCCATAATGTTGTTAAGATGGCTCTGCCCACTTCCCAACTTTTAATTTGAGTTGGATGGGGATAGAGGCTAATAATAACTAAACAGCAGTTGCACTTTATATCTTGTAATCACGTTTCCATGCCACTAAGATGCTTACTGATATTTATATATCTGTGTCCTTCCTCACATATCTTTACAGAGTTCCATAGTATCAACCTTCATTACAACCTATTGTCATGGTATTGGTTACTAGAGCGGTAGCTACCTGGGTTCAAAGGTCACTCGGGTAAGGTGGATAGCAAAGATACAACAGTATCTATTATTGCAAAATTGAAGGATATAATGCAAGACACAAACAACACTATATACAAGCTTACCTAACAATAACCAGGTGAGTCACCTTACTACTTAGGTAGTATCCTTATTTACACAGTCTATGAATGTTAACTTCAGTACAATCCTCATGAGTGATGTTTAAAGTAAGAATTCAGGTGTTGCAGAAACAATACTCCGACGTTGTGTAAGCTCTGGAAAATTCCTTACGGATTGTGATGTCCACTTGCGAATCTGGCGGCTCAGCCACATCACCCTTTGCCAGCTTGGCAGGGAACTGACACACAGTCATTCTACTCCTGTATGTACAGCAGAATATCAAAAACCTTGGGTTTCTCCCAATAGAGATATTACCACAGGATCCGAGATTTATGCATGACTTGCATGAATAAGGCATTCCTCACAATCATTTCAACAGAACTGGTAAGAGCTGAAACTTTTAGAACAGTCTACAGAACAGAACCCTGAGATCCATCCAGTTCCTTATTTTAAATGGACCAAAATACCCAAAATGTCAGGGCTAACCTGGCCATTGGGGAATGACCTTTAATAACTGCTTGGGCTTACAGATTTATGTCCATCGTGCACCCAGAGCTGCTACTCATCTCTGGACTGATTGTTTGCCTTAACGTTACCTGCCTTAAACCCAAGAGCTACCCTGGGATTGATGCAATTTCAGATTTTGCCACAATTAGTGACAACTGGAAAAGCAGAAAGGGAGTTCACTGTGCCTGCACTGCAAGTAAAGCCTAGCACAATAAGTTACCATGGCAGCAAAAAGAAAATTACCAAAAAAGATTTCTAAAGGGTCAAATAAATCTTACTTTGGCAGCTTTTTCTATTATCATTATTTGCAAAATGAATGATTATGTCCATTATTCTTTTTTGTTAGAGGAAGAGTTTCATTAGACTTAAGAAAATAATTGTAATAAAACTAAATATTTAAAAATAAATATTCTCATTGACATTGATCAGCTTATTGTGATGCTAGAATGAGCCATTTATACAAAACATATTTACAGAAATGTCCATTGAGGTGTATAATAACATTTTTAAATTCACTTTTAGATTCTCTAGCGTGTGCACTGTCATAAAAGTTATGTCATTCATTAAGACTTAGATAAAAACAGAAAGCTGATGTTGCAGTAAAAGGTTTATAAAACATCTTTAATTTGGTCAGGCCTAGCTAGAATGTAATAGAGTGTATCAAAAAGTCTGCCACTTAAGGGTTAAGCTCAGTCTAGGTTGTTATTTCAATTGTGTGCTTGACATTTTAGTTTTAGCTGTTATAAATTAAGTACTGGGGGTAAATGTATCAATCTGCGGGTTCTTCAACACCCGCGTGTTCAGCCTCTTCCGCGATTAAATTTCAAGCGGCGCTGCATTGTAAAGGGTTAACTTCCCTTTACAATGCAGCTCCGCTTGAAATTTAATCGCGGAAGAGGCTGAACACGCGGATGTTGAAGAACCCACAGATTGATACATTTACCCCCTGATCTCATTCCACACTTATTCCACACCATAATTTAATCCTATAAGATTTGTGATAAATGTTCCTGTATGTTGTTGATTTTATGGTGGTTAACAGAAGAATGGATCATTTGCAATGGCTCAATATCGACGTAGCTTTACAATTTCATGAGTATGCGTATCTAAAAGGGAAGGTCTAGAATGCGATCTCTAAAGGGAGGTGGCGGGTGGAATGGGAGAGCAGGGCAAGAAGATTCCTGTGGGATTGGTTTGTCTGTTGGTTTAGAATACAATAACAGAAAAATAAAAGAACTAAAACATAAGAAAATAGAATACTAAATTACCAGACGCTTTTTAAAATATATGATAAATGACATGCAATACTATTTAACTTAAAAACATAAAATATATGCTTTTTTCTTTTAAAAAGTAAATATCACAATAATTGCACTTATATTTGTCACTACATTGCAATATAATTATAGATACAAGTGAGTGCATTAACGTATTTAATATATTGGTGCAGGGGACATTTACAATGCAAATCATTCAACACTCAGGTGAATTACTGTCATAATTGTCAGTTTTCTAACAGATGTTTTTTTATGTTGTACAAAAAGGGTAACTCCATACATCCCAGTGGCGGTTACACTAAGGTCAACCAAAAATAAATAACATTACATTGCTTAAAAGAGAATTCCATCATGTGTCTAAACAAAATTTAAATTTAACGGCATGACAAGGACATTTTTCACTTACATTGTTATATGCTATAATTTAATCTAAACAACCTAAACTCTAGACAAATTGATATAATGCTTTCCTAATGTTGGCACCTTGGCCATACTCGTGGCTCCTTGCACACAATAGCAGGAATATGCGCAATAGATAAATTGCTGGTAAATTAGCAGTTTTCAGAACTTGTAGTCCTGCTCCTGATTCATTAAGTAGCATTTCTGCAGATTTTGTGCGTATCATCCACAAAATCACTCTGCATATGCCCAGAACTGGACCATATGCTGTAGAGTGTAGAAACATTCAATTTTCTTTTAGCACAAAGGACCCTTTCTACTGCCTACAATATTGGCGAGGGGACAGGGTGGGGAAAGGGAGTTTGGCTGTAGTCAATGTACAGTAAAGATGTGTTATACTTGAGCGCATGCAGCAGCATCCGATTCAAGCTCTGTGCATCTCTCAGCTACTTTTCTTTTAGCCGTATCTTTTGCTCCAGCTACAGGGCTAGTGTTACTTGCTAATGATGACCGCTGTGTATTAATGCTATAACAAGTGTATGCAGTCAATAGCAACTGTAAAAATATATTTTATGTACTGTAGACATTAATAACATTCTAATAAATGTATTTTTTGGGGAATTTTTTCCCCCTATATTTTGGCATTAATGCCTATATCATTAACAGTAGACCTTAATTCCTTTTTTTTTGTATTCTTTCAAGAATTTATATTCCTCATATATATTGGACGCATCCTGCAGTGTCCTGTGTAGTAGAGCAAAGCATTCGTAAATACATATTCATCAGCGCATGTATCCTCAGATCTGCTCCTTGCTGAATTTGTGTGTACGGATATTCAAATTATGTGTGTTTCAAATCAAATGCATATTGTGCTCAGTATGCGTAACTTGATGAATCAGGCCCCTGGTGTCTCTGGACTAAGAACATTGGTGCAGTAAACTATTCTCAACAGCGTTGATGCTGCATTTGGGTTTCCTGCTGTTCCAGCAATGCAGCAGTTAATGTACTCTGCTGCATCCCTCAGTAGTGGATGAACTGCATCTGCCTCTGGCTCTAAAAATCCTGGCCAGCTTGAGCTAGATCAGTAAGGGAGCTGATGGGGTCACTCTGCTAATGTCCATGAGATCCTATGTAACTGCTATGCTTGTTATTTTGTTCCTGTTACTCCTGACCTGGTTATCATGTGTGTCTGCAAATTTGAAACCACCAGTCTTTGTTCCAGTTCTGATTATCCTGTGCATCTGCAGTCCTTGCTCCTGATCTGTTTCTGTGTCTACAAACTTGTAACCTGTGGTCTGCCCTGTGTAATCTATTACTTTGCTATAAATGGGAGTCTACACAGTATTTTATTTGAGGACAATTCTGAAATCTGATATTTGCTGTTATAACTGATGACTACCAAAATAAATTTTTAGAACAGATGACCAGAGGATAAACAGGGAAATGTCAGAGGTCAAGGCATGTTGCAAGCAAGGATAATTCAATAGACAGGCAAAAATAAGGGGCAGTCAGAGTTCAAGCAGTGTCTAGAAACAAGCTAAGGATCACAACAGGTATCAACAGGTATCAAGTAAGTAGGCAGACGCTATAACCGGAAGGGAGGATAAGCCCTCCCTGCCTTAAAGACACAGATGGGACAATCAGAAGAGGGGAGGCACAGAATCTTAATAAGGTCCTGGAAGGCCGAAAGCCATGGCCAGGTATTTCTAGTGGCCAGATTGTGTGTTAAAGGCAGTCATCCATTCGTCAACCTTTCTAATGCGGATTAGATTGAATTCCCCACGCAGATTGATAATAGAGTAAATACGGGCACTCTTGAGTTGATCAAAAAGAACTGAGATGAGAGAGATTGGATAGGTAATCTTTATGGTGATTTTATTAAGACCTCAGAAGTCTATGGAGGGAATGAAGGCTCACGTCCTTCTTAGACATGAAGAAACATCCGGTTCCTACTGGGGACTTTAAAGGCCTAATGAAGCCTTTCTGAACATTTTCATCCACATATTTCTGCATCACCTTGGTTTCAGGACCAGAAAGTGAATGCAATCTCCCCCAGCTTGGATCCTGGATTTAGATCTATAGCACAATCAAAATCCCTATGAGGAGGTAGGCAGTCAGAAATCCTGAAATTCACGATAGGGTGGAAGAAACTGTTCTGAAAATGGCTGTAGAAACCGGAGAGACAGGGTCAGACAAGTTTGAGAGCAATATGAGCTTCAGCGAACAATCTCCTCTTTGTTCCAATCGATAGCTGGGTTATGAAGATAGAGCCAGAAATGACCCAGGATAAGTGGAACAGAGGGGCAGCTGATAAGATAGAAAGACAGGTTTTTAGAATGGAGGGTTTCCATAGTTAGTTGCAATAGGACAGTCCTAGAAAAAATCTTCACATTTTTGTCACAGAAGGAATATATAAGGAATTGGCAAATCCGATGTACAGGAAGCTACCAGCAGCACCACTGTCTAGGAAGGCCTAGACTGCAGTAGAACGTGAGTCAAAGGAAATCTGAGCGAGAGGCAGTAGTGCATTTTTTAAAGAAATAATCTACAGGCCTAGATGAACCTCTTCCCTGTCCTCTAGGTCTGATCTTTTCCTGGCTTGTTAGGACAGGAGCAAAGAAGGTGATCCTTGTCCTACTTATTCTTGTTTCTTTGGGAGAAAGATGGTATCCTACTGACTGCATTGGTTCAACTCCTTCTAGCTGTGCAGGAAAAGTGGCTGAAGGTCCACCTTTCTCTCCTTGATCTGCATATTAATTTTGATGGTGAGTTGCATAAGTCTTCCAAAGAAGCAGGGGAAAGATATTGAATCCTTAATTTATTTGGACAATACTAAACGGAACTGGCTACAGAGGGCAGGATTGCTCCACTCGCTGTCTGTAGACCATTGCCTTAACTGAGCACAGTATTCCTTGGTGGAGCGCTGACCTTGTTTCCACTATCTGAGTTGGGATTCAGCAGAGGTTACCCGATCCAGACCGTTGTAAAATAAACCTAAAGCATTAAAGAAAGCATCTACAGTTTGTATTAAATCCGAAGGCCCAGGTTTGGGGGTCTCCTTGGAGCAAAGCGATCACAATTCCAACTCACTGATGCTCGGAGCCCTAGGAATGGGGTTTTAAGTGAAAATATAACATGCAACTCTCCTTGAAGTCACAGAACAAGGTGCGGACCCCAGAGAAGCGATCTGGAAGGTTACGCTCAGGCTCCACTGACAGTGCAAGCGTGGCTTATAAGGACTTATAGGCTTCCTCTTGTACAGGTAAATGATAATGAGAGAGTTCTTGAACTACCTGAGACAATGTCTGGATCTGGCCTGCCAAGACCTGAGCTGGACTGGAAGTAGTTTAAGTGGGATCTATAGAGACAACAATTCTCCAGTATATTTGAAGGCTGGTTATAATGTTACTGCTGACTACCACTAAATACACTTTTAGGACAGATGGATAGAGGTCTTCACTTATCCTGTACAGCCAGGGCCGGATTAACCTTAGGGCTAACTGGGCTACAGCCCAGGGGCTCGGGCATCCAGGGGGCCCTTGAAAGTGCTCAGCAGCAGTATTGATCGGTCGGGGGCGGGGGCGCCCCCAGAGCGATCAATGCTGCTGAGCACTTTCACTGCGGTCCGTCCTCGGTGCGCTGTAGTCTCCTTACTGAGGAGATCTCGTGAGTCTCACTCTCACGATATTTCCTCAGTAAAGAGCGTACAGTGCGCCGGGGAAGGACTGCAATGCCAGGAGAAGGAGGTAAGTGCCTTGGGGGCGGCTCGGCCCATGGGGGGGGGGGCGGCTCAGATCACGGAGAGGGGGGCCCTCACAGGGGAATGGAGACCCCCTTAGCCCAGGGGCCTCCATTCCTTTAATCTGGCCCTGTGTACAGCTGATAGTGCTGGTAGGTATGGATGCCCACAGAACTTCATTCTAGCATAGTAAAAGTTTATTTAATGGCTACTGTAGCACCGCTCGCAAAGGACTTTCACCCTGAGAGACACTAGCGCAAGTATCACTTTTTTGTACTATACACTATATCCACGGCCATTATCAGACTTTGTAATATTGGAATACTGTGGGCCACCATTCAAGATATTCATCCAGCAGATGGAAGTGGCTGCATAAGACTGTCTAGCTCTTACCTATACCAGTCAAAAACTACCTATTAAGAGCTTCTATTTGATCAATACCACAGCCAAGGACTTTCTATCACTATTTGGTTAACGTTAGTTAATCTCATACATTGGATTGTTATTGTATTATGTTTATGTTTTATTTGTAATATTAAATAGGATCATTTTATTCAGACAAGTCCACATTCATATTACACACGCCACACACTTTGGATTGAGCACTGAATTTTCTTCTTTTTTCGCTAACAATTGAGAATTGTACCATCTCTATTAGCTTCTCGTCCTTAAGACACCTAGTTTATTTAATTTACACCCACTGTGCGCACCTCTTTTTACCATTTATTAACACATTTTTAATCACTATTTGATTTATGATATGATTTTGTGACATTCAGCAGCACAATAAGGAATTCATCATTACTAGTGAGCTGGAGATGGAAAAAGTAGAGATGATTATTCTAAGTGACGGGCACAGGAACGAGCAGGGCTGACTATGTTAAGAGGAAAGGCACAAACTGAAGTAAGTGTTAGGGATAGAGAAAATGGAGTAGATGCAAACAGATTCAGCATTACATCGGAAGAAGATTTTAAGTTACTTTTTATGTATTTTCAAAGTTTCGTTCATATACCTATATATGTCGGATAAATAAAATTGTGACAAAGTTGGTGATGTCCCTAATTTGCACAGCTATGTCCACTATCAACAAAGACAAGCAAATAAGAATATATTATATATTCTATTTATGTATAGTTAATGATATACTTCTTATGTCCAGTGATCAGTGAATTGATTCATCCAAAGCTTGTACACATTTCTTAAATTAGGCCAGTCAATTTGTGCATTCTGATTGGGATGAGATTCGGTGAAAGATAACTTTAATCTGGGGGTGACTATATGAGCTATGGCTAGTTAAATAGTCATAGCTCATCATATATATGCACATAAACTTAGTATGAAGAAAGCCTGCTTCAGCGAAAATACATAATATATGTAGTTGCAAAAGGATGTCAACTATTTCAATGTGAATGTTGGAGACAGAGGGCAGAGGCCTAGGAACAAGGAAGAGGATTGTGGTAAGGAGAGTGTGGAAGACATTTTTGTTTGAGAGAAAACCATTGGAAAAAGTTTGTAAAGAAAAACATGGTGTGTTAGTTATGATAAAAATATGCAGGGCAATTCACACACTGTTAGACTTTAGCTAGTAGGGATACATTATAACTCTATCGCATTGTGTAGATGAACAGTTGTTTGTCTGGTTGCTCAAGGACAGGAAACCTCTCATACTTGCAATAGTGATTACCAGAGACAAGAAAAGTACAATGGCATGGAGCTTTGCCCACTGAAGAGATATTTTATTAAATAGCCAAAAAGGCAGTTTCTGCTAGCTATCTATTCCTAGCACATCTGTGAACAGAGGTCAATCCCTGCTTGAACTAATGAACAATTTGTTTTATTATACGGACACAGGCGACAGACCATCAAGAGATCCTAATCAGTATGCAATGGACATGGTGGAGTGTTTTATGGAGTGTCCTGTTGTTATTAATGTTCAAGAAGACACTATAGAATACTGGGGAGGTAACTTACAATCACACAACACATTACATTATGCTCTGAACCCTACTCAGCTCACTTAAAAATGCATACCTAATTTTCATTTTTTTTTGGAGTGCCCTTCACAAGGTAAAGATTCACCAAGATTTGCTGGTAAGTGTAACAATCTGAAAATGCACACTGTAATAAATTGCAAAAGTCACATCAAAGTTATACCTCTTGAAATTGTAATACAATCCCTTAAATACAACTTTTCATGTTTGTTTTGCCTAACATGATGCCTGGTATGGCCTCACTTCTGTCCTACATTAATCAGTATTGTGAGGGGACATCAGTACTGTTCTTTTTATTTATGTCATTTTTGTGTGTTTTCAAGCAATTGTTTAAATTATTATTATTATTATCACTTATTTGTTAGGCGCCACGAGGTTTCCGCAGCGCCGTACATAGTACAAACAGTAGACCATACAGGGTGAAACAGTACAGACCAATAAACACAAAGTACCAATACTTCAGAAACTCCGGGCAGACATATGGAGTAAAGACGGAGCAGAAGAATAGGTATGGAGACAGGAGGGGAGAGGGGCCCTGCTCATACGAGATAACATCCTAAGGTGGAATTTTTGTGTGTTTTCAAGCAATTGTTTAAATTGGATAAGTGCACCTAGAATTGTGCTTCAAAACCAGAGTTCTGATTGATCTGACCTTATGAAAAATTCAAGTGCTTTGTATAGTGGAACCAAGTAATGACCTTTAAAATTGCCCATCTTAATTCCCAATACTATTTAAATAATGTTGCTTACAAACAAGTCCAAATTTTTTCAATGTTACACTAAATTAGATACCAGAGTTGAACACAAATAGCTGTTTAGCGCATGCAATAACGACTGATGCAAAATTGTATGGATCTCAGACGTATCAACCCCTACGACTGAGTGGGTTAAATGTGGTGTGAATGAGTGTTTAGAGATTCCTCAATGAACAATAAGGGCATGTTAATGCTATTACAGTCAGATCTTGCAAACAGTAGTTTCTTTTGCACCTTCTCGACCCTGGTGTAATACTAGTGAGGTCGATACTAGTGTTTATGCTACACAATTATCCTAATCAACAAGTGTACAAATGAAATAACAAACAAAACAAGCAAAATGGCAGTTTAATAACAGGATAAAGGAGTAGATACAACATAGCAGCACAAGGAAAGCCTAGTAAGAAACGATAATACACATGGGATGTGTATCATAAAACAGATCAATGCAAAACCGTACTTATGCAAAGCCGCACATATGTAAAACATTTCCTTACTTGTTTATGACTGCATGGCCTGCAAAATATATGCTTACATTAAAAGATCTTTCTCCAATCTCATTTTGCAATCGACTTGCGTACTACTCCCTATCAGGTACCAAGCCTCCATCTTTCTTCAGAAACCAATGTATTGTGGAGGAAATCTAGCTGCACCAATACAAATTATATGAAATTAAATTAAATGCAAACACCCTTTAAAATTCCAATGGCATTCTTCTTTAATGGAATATTACAAAAAATGTAAATATCAATTAAGTATTACGAATAGACGATCATGACTTGATAAAATATAGTCACAATGCTAATTAATAAAGTCCTAACAGCTGGATGGGTCAATACACAATTAGCCAAACAAAAGTGACAAGGTAGTGCTGCTCATTGTCACTATCTTCATAGAGTTTCATTGGGCCAGCTCTACAGCACACATAAGAGATACACCACCAAAAACATCTAATTTTGTCACAATTATGCGAACATGCCCTAACTGTACATGTCTCCTCTCCATGCATGAGGAGACGCAAGTCAACAATACACAAAAGTCTACATATGGACATATGTGTACACATTTTTGGTGCACATACCCAGTACAGAAATGTTCTTGTTATGAATAAACAGACATCTGTCCAAATATAAATGTGTCCCATTGTACATAATAGGGTGAGAAGTATTGTCACTTAGAACACATTTAAGTTGTTGCCCCAAATTAGTAGAGGTTTTTATCTATACTTAATGGTATTTACCAAGATGAGCAAGCAAGCACTGCAGTGTAGTATAAAAGTGTAGGTATATTTTGATCACAGTTAATTTTTGGATGCAATATATTTAATTGAATGCCTGCATGGCCACTCATATATTGTGCTAACCTCAAATGGCATAACATTGGAAATTAACAAGCACAAAAGTATAATTTTTAAGATAAAGCTATAAAACAAGAGACAAACCTACATTTTTTATTACGAGATGGTAAAAATAGAGATGTTCATACAAAAAGGAATAATTATCTTTGTGTGTTAGAAATGGCAAGTCAATAGAGGAAGGATTCATCCTGAATTTCTTAACACCATCATTTATATTACATCAATGTGAGGTGTAGTGGATTTACAAGTGCTGTAGCAAAAATCCCAAGGAGCATAACAAAAGCTTTAGCTTGAAATGTTTTTGGTGAGTTGTAGCTCATCCTTTATTTACATTCTGAGGTTTCCCCTGGTCTTGCCATTTGTCCAAAAACTAAATGTGCTTTATCTGTATGGAATAATATCTTTAGTTACTTTGTGCATAGAACAACATGCAGACTATGTTACTTTGCCTTGATATTTTTCCTTTGGTTCAAATGTGTATTACTAATATTGAAACACAAACACTTTGTCTTTGTGATGTTTCCCATTTCCTTGTGAATTTGTAAGCTGCATGAATAATGATTTACCTGCCACTGTGGAGAATTGTCCACTTTAAATACAAGTTTCAGTAGAAAATATTTTACAGTCAGCTGAGCTATTTATTAATCAATAATCTATAATTTCAAGAAAAATACTGTATATTTTATGAGGGATTCGTTGTGCTATTTCCTAACAGGGAAAATACTTTGGAGTCTGCGTATGAAGCCATATATGTAGAAAAGAGAGCCCCATTTTCACACTTTCCTCCATATTTGCTTCTTCTTGGCAGCTATACGCATATGTCTATTGGGTGGAGAGTAAGGAGTGCATGCATCATAATGTGATTAATCATTACCATGTGGTCTGCGCACCATTTTCTCAATCCTACGTCACCTCTGATGTGGCTGGGATGAGCCCAGCTCTATTTTTTGAGCAGAGCTGCATTAGGTGTAATAACTAAATAGGGCTGCTGGTCTGATCATCAACCCAAAGAACTAATGACGGAGTTTTCACCTACAGCAGCCGCCTTTCCCTTACAGCTAGTTGCGCTCACCGGTACTCAGATGCCCCCAGGACTTGGCTCCAAATGTAGTGTGGGTTTGTAATACAGACAACAGCAGCAGGCCAGGAGAGTGGGTAGAAAGCAGCGGATAGTCAAACAGTAGCCGAGGTCAAGGGTCACAGACAAGCAGGGTAGTCAATAAACACGCCAAAGGTTGGGGTCACAGGCAAAGTAACAGAGTCCAAGGTACAGGCCAGAGTATCCACAGGACAGGGTACAGCACACAGGAGCAGGTTAGCAAGACTGGGTCAGAAACGCTATAACCGGGAGTGAGGTTCAGTCCTCACTGCCTTAAATACATACGCTCAGCGGGGTAATAGCTGAGTCGCAGCGGTCACGGGCACCACTGCGGCTCCTAACATGTACATAGTACATAGAGACCAATGACTTAATCTTAGCATTGAGAATATATTTTATTTGTGCTTTTAAAGTGATCTTTTAATTTGTTTTTCTATTAGACATACTAGTTTATATTTTTCTGAGGCAGTCAACTATACAAGCAGAGAGACCTGTGCCCATTAAAGTTAAATGAGCCACTATGGCACATGACACACAACAAACAAAGTTTCCTTTTTGTTTCTGGACAAAAAATGTTTTGCATACAGCAAATATTTTTTTAACTGACACTCTGTTTTATTTGTCAGACCACAGGTCTTGGTTAAATGAAACAATTACAGAAGCACATTTTTCTTTTTACTATATACCTGTCCCAAGAAGAAAACAAAATATATACTATTATTGTTCGAACTCTGACAGGTAAGTACTATTTGAAAATTGTCACCATACTGTAGGATTCCATATGGTGTTATTTTTCACCCATATCTCAGCATTTAAGGATATTGATACACCATATGGAACTAATGCTATTTGCTTATTATTTGCTTATTATATGAAATGTGTAATTGAATGATATATCCTGTTATGTCAAGAGTACACATTTACACTAATGAGACATAGTCTAGCCACCATGTCCTCTCTTTAGAAACCTCTCTAAATTAGCTAATTAAGCATCTTTTTGATCTTCATTGCCAAAGCAAACCAAATGATAATTGAGAGTCCATTTGATATTATAACATTCTGTTTAGAGTAAAAAACAGATGGCTTATAATTTCAGTAACCTACAGTTGCCCTGTTTTTATTCAGTGAACAATTTATTTTCAAAATATTTTAATTAAAACTATTTTTGATATGAGTATGTAGTGTATTCTTCAGATTTTAATAACAAATATTTGTGCAATAACTCTCTGAGTATGCATTACTATAACCACAGCTATTGTAAAAAATGCAATTAAACACTCTTAAAGAAAAAAAACATTTTATACAGTATATAAATATATATATATATATATATATATATATATATATATAGAATATATATATATATATATATATATATATATATATATATATATATATATATTACATAACATCTACCTTTTCTCCCTTTTGATAAATTAAACCTTAAAGGAGCTATCTGTAAATGATCGCCTTTCAATTATCCATTTCATACATGTCAGTTGAAATACCCAGCACACAACTTTAGCTTTTTTTTTTTTAATTGTGCAGTTTCACTCAAACCTGAATCCAAATCAGTTCAGGATGGATCCAGTTAAAGCCATCTCAGATATATAATAATGAGAGTTTAAGATAGTTTCAGATATCTTAGTAATTTTATTAGGGCTCAAAATGTTATCAATTTCATAGCAATCTTTAACTATGTTGACACCAATAGAATTCCTGGAATTCCTACGGTACCGTATTATCACATAAACTGGAAAATAATTAGTTGATGAATTTACATCAGTAGATCCGAATATTTTGCAATAATTATGTTGTTTACTAAAGTTATTGACAATTTATTTTCGGTACACTAACAACACAAACAATCAGGTTAGGTAAGTAGAAGGTAGAAATAAATGGAACATATTCAGACTGGGTTACAGCTATTAGTATGGCACATAAGATTAATCCCTGACTTTTTATTTTTTTTATTAGTATCCTGTTTGCAAATGAAGACCCGGTTAAGGAAGTGAGGTTTTCCAGGTGACCAGTGATATAATTATACCACCTGTGGAACTTTCAAAATGTGTCAGTCAGTAATCATTACACCTGTGCTCCAGCAAAGAGATATGGAAAACATGCACTGTTAAGGATACTTGAGGACTATGATTGGGAAACACTCATCTAGATAAATGTACCTAAGTCATAGTATCCCTTATGTAATTTTCACGTGAAACATGATAAAGTTTGGAAAATCAAAAATGGAACAGAATTTAGGAATTTTAGTTGGTAGTAAACTAATTAACAGGATGCATTGTAAGGCAATCTACTACTAATCTGCTACTAATCTAATAAAATGTTAAGATGTATTAAAAAGGGCATAGATGTAAACGATGCAAATAGATTATTGCCTCTCTTTCCTTCCTCTTTAAAACTGATTTTTTACACTTGGGGAATACAGGTGTCAAAGAAGGCAGCTACTTCTAAGGATAAGGATAGTATTCAACTTAACTAATGTTTATTTTTCTGTGATGTTCTGTTCTTTATGCACTATTTAATTATGGATTCTAAAATGAATCAAACTGCTTTGAAATTCATCTCAAAGTGTCCAGTTTTGGTAACTCAAATCTGTTTGCAATACTATCTTGGGAAAGTTCTTTGGGTTTGACTGCCATGGCTTGAAGTTTGCATGGAAAATTGTTAAAAATACTATACAATGTAGCCATTTGATATCAAACATGGTAGAACCAGTTTTCCTTGCTGGGCTTAAGCTTTTTTTTTGTTTACTCAATCTAAAGTTCAAGAAGTTATTTTGAATATTTGAACTTTAGAACTGATTCAATGAACCAGTTTTAGAGCTACTTTGAAACCAATTTGATGATCTCTAATAGATATTACCTGTATAACTTGTTAAGTTTTTTTAATTTTTTTTATTTAGGGCAAAGTAAAGGTTTAGTAGGGTTAGTAGAGTCAGATTTTCATTATTGCTGCCTGGATTTATTTTTTATCACTCATACTGAGCACAGACAGGGAGAGGTGGAAAACATAAAATGAATTGAATATTTGTGACAGATGTGAAAGAACATTCTTTATGCTTATCCAAAAGCTGAAATGGTAAACATATGGCTGCATTATATGAACATTTAATGACATTCATCATATATAGCCATGTAAGAATAAGGAGATACATTCAGTGTGTACATTATTATTATTTTTATTAATTTTTATTTATAGGGCGCCACTAGGTGTCCGTAGCGCTGTACAGGGACAAACGAGATTACAATACGAGGTGAGACAGCACAGTACAGTAAACAATAATCACAGTAACTCAGTGAGCTCAAAGCACCGCTAGAGGGGCGGAGGAGGGGAGAGGGGAAGGTCCACCAACAACGGAGTCCAAGAGGGAAGGCACGGATGACAGGGAGACCCCTAGAGGGGAGAGGAGGGAGCGAGAGGGGACGCGGGAAAGAGGGTCCTCAAGGAGGAGGGCTAAGTAGCTGGAGAGCAGAGTTAACAGTGGTGAAGACAGGAGGAGAGAATACCCTGCTCAAAGGAGCGTACAATCTAAGAGTTGGAGTAGACAGACAGAGAGACACGGGGGAGAGATGGAGGAACGGAGGATAAGGATAAGGGGGGAGGAAGAGGCAGAAGAAAAGGTAGGAAGTTAAGTAGGAGACTGGAAGGCTTTAAGAAAAAGGTGGGTTTTTAAAGCCTGTTTGAAACTGGACAGATTAGGGGAAGTTCTGATGAAGGGAGGGAGCTTGTTCCAGTGGAGGGGGGCAGCACAGACGAAGTCTTGGATACGCGCGTGGGAGGAGGTGATCAGGGGGGAAGAGAGGCGATGGTCATTGGCAGAACAGAGAGGGCGGGATGGAGCATAAATAGAGAGGAGGGTGGAGATGTAGGGTGCAGTGGAGTTGGCGAGGGCCTTGTATGTAAGAGTGAGGAGCTTGAACAGGATTCTGTAGGGGAAGGGGAGCCAGTGAAGGGATTGGTAGAGGGGGAGACAGAAGAGGAGCGGCGAGAAAGGAAGATGAGCCTAGCGGCTGCGTTAAGTACAGATCGAAGGGGAGCGAGATGAGAGTGGGGGAGGCCAGGAAGGAGGAGGTTGCAGTAGTCCAAGCGGGAGATGATCAGAGAGTGAATAAGACATTTGGTGGCATCTTGGGAGAGGAAGGGCCGGATGCGAGCGATGTTGCGCAGCTGGAAGCGGCAGGATTTAGCAAGAGAGAGAATGTGGGGCCAAAGGAGAGAGAGGAGTCGAGGATAACACCGAGGCAGCGAAGTTGGGGGACAGGGGAGATAGGGGTGTTGTCGACAGTGATAGAGAGGTCAGAAGGGGGCGAGGTGTGAGGGGGAGGAAAGACTATGAGTTCAGTTTTGGCGAGGTTAAGTTTGAGGAATCGAGAGGACATCCAGGAGGAGATGGCAGAGAGGCAGGTGGACACCCTAGAGAGGAGGGAGGGAGAGAGATCAGGAGAGGAGAGGTAAAGTTGAGTGTCATCAGCGTACAGGTGGTAATTGAGGCCGTAGGAGCTGATGAGTTCACCCAGGGAAGAGGTGTATAGAGAGAAGAGTAAGGGTCCTAAAACAGAGCCCTGAGGGACCCCGACTGGAAGGGTGGATGGGGGGGAGAGAGACCCAGAGGTGGTGACGGAGAAGGAATGGTCCAAAAGGTAAGAGGTCACATTCAGTGACTCTACAAAGAATGTTGATGAAACAGTTACTTGCATTCTATATTTTTCTACAAAATGACTATTTCAGAAGCTATAGTAAATGTAAAGTGTAGTGAATTTGTTTAAATTTTCTATTATTGTATGTAAATTGTCTTGTAACTTGTTTTATGCATCAGTTTAAAGCTGGCAGAGGTCAAATCTTCCTCTATACTTTTAAGGAGACAAAGCAGTCCCAATGCCCATAGCACTGCTCAAAGAAAGAAAAATATGTATGACCACTTCCAAAAGGCTAGCAGCTTCGTCTGTGGGTGTTATTGTAATTAAGAAGATTTACTCTATGGGTAAATGTATCAAGCTGCTGTGGGTTTGAAAAGTGGAGATGTTGCCTATAACAACCAATCAGATTCTAGCTATCATTTAGCTATCATTGCTATAGGCAACATCTTCACTTTTCAAACCCGCCGAAAATTCACAGCTTGATACATTTTTCCCCCTGAAGTTGCAATTTTGCCAACCTAATGGTCTGAGTATAATGCACAGTGACCCAACTGACGGGTCCTAGAGAGACCTGTCTCTAGTACTCATCAGTTGACTCTGATGTGTGGGTAGATGTTTATTTGAGGGAGATTTTTTTTCCATCTGGATAATGGATCAAGAAAGAAGAAATAAAAAGAAACATTTGTGAAAAACAAAAAGTACAAAATAAAATTGTTTTCTATTTATTTTAGTTGTTGGAGATTTTTTAATTCAATTTAAGATTATTTTACAATTATGTGTTTGTCTTTACTCATTTGATCTAGTACACAGGGATCTTAAGTACTCCTGTCCTTTATACTGCGAGAGGAGTTGAAAATCCAGAAATTCGTCTCTTGCTAACGACAAGATTAGGAGGGAGATCCTTTTGTTGTGCTCCTCCTCCATGCTGACCAACCTAGGGCTATTTTTTATGATGACAGGGGAAATCATGCTCTCTTTCACTGAGGCTGATTGAGGATTTGGAGAGAGGAACACTCTTTTAAACAATGGATTTTCCTAATTCTTACTGACCCAACAGAAATGAGAACCTGTCAGTTGGGTTCTATGACATCAGCAGATGCTCAATGCAGTGTTATGCTATGCTGCTATCTACCTGCTATTCAGGCTATTTATACAGAAAATTTTCTGACCGGACTTGTGTCTGTGGGTGCCTCTGGGAAATTCGCTGCAAAAATAATTAGCTGTTTTTGGGGGAGTTTGATCCTATTTTTTTATTTTTTTATCTATTTATTTTTGGAACCTATTTATATTCGGCACCATATGTGAGACAGCTGCAATTAAAAGGGCAAAGTGGCTACACACACAATGAGCAAGCTCCGGTGCCCATTGACTGCTATTGTTGTTGTGACAATTGTAATTATACAAATGAAAGAAATCTCTTTGTTTATTAGGAGGGAGACTAAGCTACAGGAAGCATGGAACAGCTGGGGACCCTGTGGAATCACAAAGGTGTGGAAGGGGTTAAGAACAGGACTATCTAAGATCCGGAGGTGTCATCTGAATATTTACTAACTAGATAGCAGAGGAACGTCAGGTTGGCTGCTGCTGAAGTCATGATCTACCTCCTCCCCTGTTGCCACCTACCAATGAAAATCGATCAAGGCATATGGGGGAGGTGGCCCATGGAGGGAGCAGGATCGGGGGATTTGGGGGATGAACAAGAAGGAAAAGCTGGAGGGCAGAGGTTGTTGTTGCTGGGGGATTCTGGAGAAAGATAACTTGGAATGATGTTGAGTAGCTATACTTTATCAGTGCCAGAGAGGATTGTTTGAACCAGGAACCTATTCAGCCAGATTAGGTGCTGAACCCCTAAGACTTTTTTGTCCTCACTCCATCGAGAGGCACTCACAAATTCTGGGGAATTGGTGAGCCTACATCTGTAGTGAGACTAATATACAGAGTCCCAGCAAGCTGGTGGAGAGTTGACTGAGCATCCGGGATCAGCAAGACACACAGTCCCACCTAACAGATCAGGACCCCCACATAAATTGCCAACTTTGGACTTTGTTGCTCTGAGTTTATGCCTATTAGGACTTTGAGCTGCGAGGTAACATGTTTCTCCTTGGGGTGCACTAATGAATTTACTTTGTGTGTACACTTTGTTTAAATAAAGATGTTATTATCTCTTTCTTGCTTCCTTACATGTGTGATCCGTGAACTTAGAGGTTGAATACCTAGAGAACTACTATTCCAACCCCGGTGTTCTCTCGTCCTTCAATTGACAATAGACATGACTCCGCTACTCAAATGACACACTAAGTCACTAGAAATCTATTAGGGCATGAGAGGGTGCCATAACTAAGAAAACACCATCAAAAGGCATTACCAATATCCATAAATTAAAGTTGACCTCCAGATAGCTTTAGGAAATTCTTGAGCTTACCACTTTTAAATGGCTACAGAGATGAGGTGAGCAGGAGGACAAATCAGAAGCTGCAATGATTGTCATATCACTTATAACAGGAATGGAGCATCTGTTATGTTACCTAGGCAGCCACCTAGGCTCCAGTCAGTACCACCGGCGATGGGGAGGTCTAGGTAACCTAGTGAGTGATCCACATTATGAGAGTTGTTTGGTTCAGCCCCACTATTACTCTGCCTCCTGGTGACTGGCCCCTACTCCAGGACCAGTCACCAATATCCCGAACCGCAGATTAACAACCTGTTGTTCTCAAACCCTTACCATTTCTGTCCCTTACTTCTCCTTCTCATTCAATCTACACCCCTTCCTTCTTCTCTGCCTATTGGTTAGTGTAAAGAAAAGAGCTTTTTCTTCAAGATTAAGTAAATGTCTTATGGGTGTATTAATGTTGTGTGTTGGCTGGTGGGATGAGGGTGGTGTACTAATGCCATGTTGGGGCTGATGTAGAGGATGTATTACTGTCAGGTAGGGGCTGGTGTGGGAGTGTCTTAATGCTATGTTAGGGCTGGTGTGGTGGTATTATGTTATGTGATAGCTCTTTATTAAATGTGGGGGCTCATGGGGATTAACAATGTAATATTGTGACTCTTTATTAAAAGGTTAGCACTTTAGGGTGTGGTAGTTGTTTATTAATTTTGGAGAGTGTTCATGTATTGTGGGGTTGGTGGGGAAATCAGTGTAAATCAGTAAAAATTAGGGAACTCTAATGCAACGTGGGATCTTTAAATGTGGGGAATATTTAATGTGATCATTAGTGGATATTGGCCTATTTATTAAATCTGAATACTTTGGTATTGGGGCTAGTGGGTGGGTTTGCTTATTTATTAAATATGAATGCTACTAATTTAATAAAAGGGCTGTGTAGGGGAAAATAGGAATATTCCAGAAATATACATACTTGTAATTTAATGCACTGCTTATTGGGGAGAAGAAGGCATAATTCTCAAACATAGTTATAATTAAAGTAATATTGAGGGGAGAGTTTTCAGTTATTGCTTAGATTTCCTGGAGAGGAAATTACTTTTCCAAACAGGGCCCCAGAAGTTCAGGTAGCAATAGAGCATAAGGTACCAGCAGGAACAACACATAGTCAAAGCTGCAAAAATAGGTAGGACAGAACAGCAGAGTATGACACTAAAAAAGATACCTCAATGTATATACTTATGTGACATGCGTATGCTTAGTGCTAGCTATTTGTATAATTAAATGTATATAGGTATATATGTGTCATGATTTTGAATAAGAGGACTAAATGGAGAAATAATGTTTAGAGCATGTAAAGCACTACGGAATATGTTGGGGCTATATTAATAAATGATGATGATGATGATGATTATATAAGGTACTATAAATAGAGTGGTACGGTGAAAATACGCCAGGGAACGCGAAAGCATTTTTTCCATGGATAAATCTGAAGGATGGGGGGCCAAAAAAAGGTCCCATCGGGTCTAATTGGCAATCCTGTCGACCTCCTCCAACACTGCATTACACCGTCCAGATTTTTGTCTATGAGATAAAGCATGGAGCCCTGAGATAACGAGTTGTACCAGGCAGTCCTGGTAAATGGAGGTCAGAGTAGAGTGAATTTTTCACACTACCTTGTAGTGCATCTAGATTTTATTATCAGACGGTGGATCAACACACAGCATGGTAGAAACCAGACAGCAGAAAAGGAAGCTACCCACAGGAATTGTCCAGATAACTGAGTAGATAATAAACTGAATATATTAACTTCATAGCTGGTTGTGTGGAAGAATGAGCATGGATATCAGTTAGAATGTATAGCATGTACAGGAAATTTGGTCAGCTGTCACCAGTGAATGCCATAGTGCCAGCAACTGCCCTGTGTATGGCCCAGGTCTCACTGACAAATAATATTAACTAACACACCCCTTCTTCCCAGCATGCTTTTCATCATTATATTACATATGATGATATGTTATACATTTGCACGGTTATTTAGGTTGAGCAAAGACATATGTACATGAATTTCATCTTCTCATCCTCTAAATCCCTCTAGTTGACCCAGAAGAAGACAGAACAAGGAAAAAATAAGTACGAAACAATAAAATAGTCTGATTGCATTAAGGCTGTAAACTATTCCTTCCTGAATCATAATACTATTATATGGAATGCAATTGTTAATTTGCTTGGCAATGAAGATATCTGTTCCTACTATCATGTCTGTCAACAGCAATTATTCTTAAATGCAATTAAAAAAAAAATTGCACTGCCATATCACTATACAGATACAGGTATCACAGAATGCTACAGCTATGAAAATTTTAATTCAGAATGAGATTTTAATCATCTCACTCAATTGTGCTAGTGTATTAACCAGTTGGTTAATTATTATTATTATTATTATTATTATTATTATTATTATCCAGATGCTTCAATAAGACTGCTCCATCTGTAAATCCCCTGAGTTTTGAGCAGAAGTCACATGCTGGGCTCCTCCATTTGTCTCAAAGGCCCCATTGAGATTGTAGTTTGTGGTTGGTACTCCGACTCACACACCATTTCTGTTGCCATTTAAGATGGTGAACCTTATCGATTGCCATTTCTGTTGCCATTTAAGAAGGTGAACTGTATTGATTTGCCAGTTCTGTAATTCTACCTTTGATAAGATCCCCAGACAGCAAGGCCCACCAGTATGTTAATTACCAATCCACCCCCATACCTTCTCCTTCATGCTCAAATTCAGAATATGGTGTATAATTTTAAGGCTATACATATAATGCAGAAAAATGCCTGCAATGAATATTGTTTATGAAGTCACCAATGAAGAAATTCGGAGAAAGAAAAAACTTGTCAGATCAGTTAGGTACACTAAGCACAAAAACAACTTGTTTCAGTGGATCCAAACACTTGGTACATTCACAAAATGTTTTTTTTTTAATAATAATAAACTATTTTATACTATACAGTAGTTTATTTTTTTTTTACTGTTTTCTGTTAATCAGCCACAGATAGTATGCTTTAAAAGTCGATGCTTTATATTCTTCATTCATTATGGAGGTACAAAAGGAAAAATGTTGGCATCTTCAATTTTTAAATTGCTTTCTAGTTTTCAATGCGAGAGTGAAAAATGCTTTAATCCAAATTAGCTCCATTCCATCCTGAAGTAAAATGAAGCTAATCATATCTATGGAAATAAAGTATGGCCTTCACATTTAATTTCACCAGCAGAACTTTTCGTTTTCTCTTTGAAAGAATGGATATTCAGATTGCAGATAGTGTCGCAAGTATTTACGTCAGAGACGTATGAACTGACAGCGAGATGAAGGCTTGTCTCATTGAGATCATAAAAGTTTAGCAATGATGCTGTCCTTTACTTTTAATTATCTGTTTAATAGTTTTTATATCATGTCACCAGTGCAAAATCTCATTGAGAATTGGATAGTAGATTCAAATAAAACCAACTGACTAATCTAAACTGCACTTTTTCTATTCCTTTCTATTTGATGCTAAAATGGTATATATTTTTCTTTAGAATATTACTGTTGTACTTTTCTCATAAATAATTCGAATAGTAGGTGTAATTTGCACAAATTTAAAGATATTTATGGAGACAGCATTTAAAGAGGAAACTAAAACTGTGCTTTCATATATCTTTTTTTCTGTAATTATTAATTATTACTAACAAAAGAAACATTGCATAAAAGTATGACTTTAGATACAAGAAGGCAAAGAAAGTGAGTCCTATTGATGTGAATGTTATTTACCATTGTGCACTTGAGGATTAGAATATGGCCAGTGCCAAACCATGACAGTTGAATCAAATTATAACAATGTGGTGGACATTGTGCTATTGAGATATAAAGCAGATGAAAAATATGCAGAATAACATATACAATCACGTATAAAATGCAAAGCTAGTAATCACAAAAAAGTCTCAAATCTCTCACAGTTCCAATCATGTAAAAACAATTCAAACATAGTTCAAAATGTCAATGTGAATTTTTTTTATTCTCCTCCTGTGTTATTCCAACACAGGAGGACATATAATGAAATGAGAGAAAAAAATACATTGTAGTGTAATCTGTATTTTAAAAAAAACAAATAAATTCCCTCTATTTAAAATGAATAAATTGTGGAAAAAAAACAAATAAAAATATAATAATTCCTAAAGGTTTGCAATTAGTGTGTGCATTTAAAATACACAAAGTAATTACAAATCTTTTAGAATTATTACTCACACTGCCTACATACCTTTTAGAATTGAAGGTTTTATTCACAATGTTTCTGTAAAAAAAACATGACATGAAAATTATGAAACATGACAATTTATTTTAGAAAAAGAAGAAAAAAGAAATCTGTATTATAAATGTATGCTACTACATAATAGGCATGGTATACGACATAGAGCAGACATTCACAAGCTTTTAAAACACACATCCACAATGCAAATATATGCAACAATGCAGGAACTAGATATAATACACATAACATTTTAAAAAAAGGCAAGCATTGTCTAATGTGTGACATGACTACATAGAGGCAATTTTAAACATTTGCACATGCCTAAATTATGCACTGCTTGCATAATATAAAATAATGCATCTACCTTAGGAAAAAAATGCATATTTTTTTATGAAATGACACTATAGTAAACTCCCTCTGTTGATCTTATATAGTGGTGTGTATTGAGACTAGAGATGGGCGGGTCCGGTTCTCCGAGAACCGAACCCACCCGAACTTTGGGTATCCGAGTACCGAGCTGAGCAGCTCGGTACTCTCCCGCCCGTTCCGAATCCAAATCGAGGCCGAACGTCATTGTGACGTCGTCGGATCTCGGGGCTCGGTTCTCGCGATACTTCAACTTTATAAATACACGCCTCCACAGCAATCCATCGCCATTTGACAGAGGGAGAGAGCAGGGTGTAGTCATAGGCTAATTAGAGCAGGGACAGAGAATACAATATTGTTCTTGCAATTGCTCTAACCAAAATCGCTAGTGCAGAGAGGAGGATAGAGGTTTATTATTTTTTCTTCATATTTGGCACTCCCCAGCGCTTTTGGGGTGTCCCCCATAATTGTGCATAAATATTTCTGGCTGTCAAAAGTCATATCTGTCAGCAGTATCTACTAAATAATTTTTAGCACTCCTCAGTGCTTTTGGGGTGTCCTCCCTAATTGTGCATTAATATTTCTGGCTGTCAAAAGTCATATCTGTCAGCAGTATCTACTAAATAATTTTTAGCACTCCTCAGTGCTTTTGGGGTGTCCTCCCTAATTGTGCATTAATATTTCTGGCTGTCAAAAGTCATATCTGTCAGCAGTATCTACTAAATAATTTTTAGCACTCCTCAGTGCTTTTGGGGTGTCCTCCCTAATTGTGCATTAATATTTATGGCTGTCAAAAGTCATATCTGTCAGCAGTATCTACCAAATAATTTTTAGTACTCCTCAGTGCTTTCGGGGTGTCCTCCCTAATTGTGCATTAATATTTCTGGCTGTCAAAAGTCATATCTGTCAGCAGTATCTACTAAATAATTTTTAGCACTCCTCAGTGCTTTTGGGGTGTCCTCCCTAATTGTGCATTAATATTTCTGGCTGTCAAAAGTCATATCTGTCAGCAGTATCTACTTAATAATTTTTAGCACTCCTCAGTGCTTTTGGGGTGTCCTCCCTATTTGTGCATTAATATTTCTGGCTGTCAAAAGTCATATCTGTCAGCAGTATCTACTAAATAATTTTTAGCACTCCTCAGTGCTTTTGGGGTGTCCTCCCTAATTGTGCATTAATATTTCTGGCTGTCAAAAGTCATATCTGTCAGCAGTATCTACCAAATAATTTTTAGCACTCCTCAGTGCTTTCGGGGTGTCCTCCCTAATTGTGCATTAATATTTCTGGCTGTCAAAAGTCATATCTGTCAGCAGTATCTACTAAATAATTTTTAGCACTCCTCAGTGCTTTTGGGGTGTCCTCCCTAATTGTGCATTAATATTTCTGGCTGTCAAAAGTCATTTCTGTCAGCAGTATCTACTAAATAATTTTTAGCACACCTCAGTGCTTTTGGGGTGTCCTCCCTAATTGTGCATTAATATTTTTGGCTGTCAAAAGTCATCTCTGTCAGCAGTATCTACTAAATAATTTTTAGCACACCTCAGTGCTTTTGGGGTGTCCTCCCTAATTGTGCATTAATATTTCTGGCTGTCAAAAGTCATATCTGTCAGCAGTATCTACTAAATAATTTTTAGCACTCCTCAGTGCTTTTGGGGTGTCCTCCCTATTTGTGCATTAATATTTCTGGCTGTCAAAAGTCATATCTGTCAGCAGTATCTACTAAATAATTTTTAGCACTCCCCAGTGGTTTGCGCTCAGAATGGATTCAAAGCAGTCCACATATGATCTGAATGAGCAACCAGGTTCTGTCACCAGTCCTGATGTTAGTGTTCCCAGTACGTCATCTGGCCAAGGCGATGTCAAACAACAGAGTGTTTTCAAATTAGTGCAAAAAACAAAAACCAAATTTTTTTTTACTGTATTGAAACGAAAAAGAAGTGTAACTGAGCAAAAGTTAAGTGACGATAAAAAAAAAATTGCAAGCATGCCATTCTACACACGCAGTGGCAAAGAGAGAATGAGGCCTTTACCTTTGGCTATTAGTGGCAGATCCCAAAAAGTTACCCAGCCTACAATTGGTGCACAACTACTGTTACGTGTCAAAGCCGAGCTGCAAGATAACAGTGAGGCATTACAGGAGAATATTTGCTCTGATTCACAAATGACAACAATCCCTGTGGAGAGTCCATCCAACAGTGGGATATCTAATCGTGAGCATTCTGCTGATGTGTGCCTTAATAGCCCGAATGTAGCCGGTGATACCCAAATTGAGGATGCCACTTTGGAATTAGAAGAGGATGAGGGGGAGATTTGTGTAGGCGACGAGGGCGCTAATGAGGATGTTGATGAGGATGAGGTTGTTTGTGTAAGTCCTGCACCAGTGGCAGCAGTTCTGGCACGTGAAAAGAAAAAGGCCATTGTCATGCCTGGGCATAAAACAAAAAAATCCACTTCTTATGTGTGGAATTATTTCTACCCAAATCCAGACAACAATTGTATAGCCATTTGTAGTGTATGTGAAGCCACAGTCAGTCGAGGGAGGGACCTTAACCATCTTGTAACCTCGTCTATGTTATGCCATTTAACGAGAGTTCATGGCAAAGTGTTGGGAAAAGCTGAAAGTTCTTCCCAAAAGAATACAAGCACTCCCTCATCAGCTAAGACCCTCCGCTCACCGACATACCGACGGCTACAAAATACACCCACCACACCATCCTCATCAATATCCTCAGTAGCGCTCGGAGTTAGCCCGGCATCCCACTTAAGGCTGGATGACTCCGGCACTATTATTGATTCCTCTGAAGAAAGCGTTAGTCCTGCTGCTGCTGTTGCTGCTGCTGGGGGTGAATCGTCATCCCAGAGGCAGGTTAATAAAATGAGCAGTCCTACATTTCAGCAATTAACTGTGAAACAACTATTTGCGAGGGGAAGCAAATATGACAGCAGTCACCCAGTCGCCAAGCGAATCACAGACGCCATGGCTGCAATGTTAGTGTTAGATCTGCGTCCAATCTCCACAATAAACGCAGCTGGTTTTTCACAGTTAATTGAGGTTTTGTGTCCGCGTTACAGAATTCCATCGCGACACCATTTCTCCCGTAAAGCTATTCCACAACTATACCAAAAAGTGTGTAAAAATGTAGAGATTGCGCTGAAAAATGCCATTCTGCCCACTGTTCACTTAACCACAGATATGTGGACAAGTGGAAGTGGCCAAACCAAAGACTATATGACTGTGACAGCCCACTGGGTTGGTCATTCACCTTCACCAGCAGGAACAGCAGCAGCATGTACACCACTACGTAACATTTGTCACAGGCAGGCCACTCTTTGTATCACCGGCTTCACAAACAGGCATACGGCTGACAATTTGTTACGTAAACTGAGAGATGTGATTGATGCATGGCTTATACCACTCGGACTCTCCCCAGGGTATGTCATTTCAGATAACGCCAACAATATAGTGCGAGCATTACAGCTGGGTGATTTCCAACATATTCCCTGTTTTGCTCACACCATCAACTTGGTGGTGCAGAGCTTCCTACGAAATAACCGTGAGGTGCAGGAGATGCTTTCGGTGGCCCGTAAAATTTCAGGCCATTTCAGGCATTCAGCCACAGCATGTAGGAGATTACAGCAGCTCCAAGAGCAGTTTAACTTGCCCTGCCACCAACTTAAGCAAGAGGTGGTAACTCGGTGGAATTCCACCCTGTACATGCTTCAGAGGATGGAGGAACAGCGCAAAGCCATCCAAGCATATTGCACAAGTCATGACATTGGGAAAGGAGGGGGGATGTATTTCACTCTTGCACAGTGGGGAATCCTTTCAGTGCTGTGCAAGGTGCTGAAACCATTTGAAGTTGTGACATGTGAGGTCAGTGCAGACTCTGCTAGTTTGAGCCAAGTCATTCCTTTAATTAGACTATTGGAAAAGCAGCTTAAGAAAATGAAGGAGGAGCTGAAAGCAAGCAATTCAGCAAAGTATGTTGGCCTTGTCGATCAAGTACTTAATTCGCTTCACAATGATCCTCGAGTTATTAAGATCTTGAACTCGGATCAGTACGTTTTGGCCACTGTGCTTGATCCAAGGTTTAAAACCTACATTGAGTCTTTACTTGTAAATGA
Organism: Mixophyes fleayi; assembly: GCF_038048845.1. Classification (NCBI taxonomy): domain Eukaryota; kingdom Metazoa; phylum Chordata; class Amphibia; order Anura; family Limnodynastidae; genus Mixophyes; species Mixophyes fleayi. Next base: position 66,749,616 of record NC_134407.1, on the reverse strand, counting down.
GCGAGATGTGAACTTTTGCAAGGAGCTATTGCTCAGCAAGTTGGCCGCTGAACTGGGCCTCGGCTTGACGACGTGTCCTCCTTCACTTTCTCAAGCTGTTGCTCGTAAAAAATTAAATTTCCAAAAAAGAAGCAGGGAAGACACAGGGGGCAGACCAGAACAATTTAACATCTGGGCTGGTTTGAAGGATTTTTCAAAAAAATGTGTCACTTTGCCCATAACTCCATCCAATATGAGTATAAACATACAAAGGATGGTGGAGGATTACTTTCAAGAGGTAGTTGATATGGAAATGTCAGACAGTCCCTTTCCTTACTGGGAAGAAAAGCAGGCCATTTGGAAACCCATGTACAAACTTGCTTTGCAATACCTAAGCTGCCCACCCTCCAGTGTGTACTCTGAACGAGTGTTCAGCACAGCAGGGAACTTAGTCAGAGATCGCCGAAGAAGGTTACTTCCCAAAAATGTGGAGAAAATGATGTTTATAAAAATGAACTACATCTTCCACGAGGAAGGCCTTCACCATCCAAGACATCCAAGCACTGACTGTTCTCTAATGGCGGATTCAAGCGGCGATGAATTGATAGTCTGTGATGATGACGTACACACTGATGAGGGTGAGGATTCAGCTGAAGATGATGCCGATAACATCTTTTTAAAACTTTCTATGTAAGTGTAGGGTGCAATCTACCCCCAAAGAGGAAAGGGACTTGTGGCATTTCCATATCCCATACCATCTTGAAAGGCTGCTGTTAGGGCAATTTATCCTTAAGGGTAGGGTGTCATAGACAGAGTGACCCTAAACTGGCTTTGTCCATTTTTCATAATATTGTACAGTCTATAATGGCTGAATTTTTGGGTATTTTATACAAGTGGAGGGGGGCCTAGAGAGACAGAAACCAAACTGTCTTTCTCCATGTCAATTAATATTGTACAGTCTATAATGGCTGAATTTTTTAGTATTTTATACAAGTGGAGGGGGGCCTAGAGAGACAGAAACCAAACTGTCTTTCTCCATGTCAATTAATATTGTACAGTCTATAATGGCAGAATTTTTTGGTATTTTATACAAGTGGAGGGGGGCCTTGAGAGACAGAAACCAAACTGGCTTTTTCCATTTCTTTACATATTTAACTATAAGTGTAGGGTGTAATATACATTCAAAGACGATGGCTGCATTGCCAATATGCATAGATGGAGAGGAAGACAATCTGTTTTGTGTGTAGAATAGGCCTACCAACGAAGAATTAAACTGTTTTTTTGGATGATTTATTACCTCAACAATTAGATTACTTGTCTCTAAAACAGTTGGAGCACTAAATTGGGTTAATTTAGGCCCAAAAACATGGATTTTCCAAAAAAATAGCAAACCAAAACCAAAACACGCAATGGCGGTTTTGCAAAACCAAAACCAAAACCAAAACACGACGGTAATCCAGATCCAAAACCGAATCCAAAACCAAAACACGGGGGTCAGTGACCATCTCTAATTGAGATGAGTGGTGTCAGGTGTCCAGATGAATAGTCATTTCTCCCATTAGATAAGGAGAATGTGAATACTGTGTTTGGTTGTCACTATCACCCATCAGTTATGTGTCACGGGCACTAGGAGTTTTACCCAGAATTCACCAGGTGTAGCTACACTTACCAGAAGTGCGGACCTCTGGGTAGTGTGGTGAATCAGTGGAACCATACAGTAGAATAGAGGAAAGGAATGTCAATAGTATAAATGCTGAGTCTTGGCACCGTGGAACTGTGATGGTACAGCAGTTTAGTAAACAGGATAAAATGAGGAAAGAGTCCAAGTGCCTTAGCACGCAGGTAGCATATAGCAGGCCAGTACTTGATAACTGGATAATGTTAGGCAAAGACCAATCAACAATATAGTAGAAGAGTCAGCGACTTGCAGTTACAATACAGAGGCACTTGTAGACTTAGTCTAGCTAATAGGTACCATACAGAGTAGTAGCTATATCAAAAGGAAACATGAATGGTCTACAGCTGGTAAGTTTCACCACGGATATGTAGAGAAGACTTGTCCAGCGCAGGTGTGTAACAGAATAGCGTGAGTGGTCTGCAATTGGCAAGTTGTACCACTGATGTGAAGGGAAAACTTGTCCAGGCGCAGGCATGGAACGGAGTAACGTGAGTGGTCTGCAATAGGCAAGTTTTACCACTGATGTGTAGAGAAGACTTGTCCAGGTGCAGGCGTGGAACGGAGTAACGTGAGTGGTCTGCAATAGGCAAGTTGTACCACTGATGTGAAGGGAAGACCTGTCCAGATGCAGGCGTGGAACGGAGTAACGTGAGTGGTCTGCAATAGGCAAGTTGTACCACTGATGTGAAGGGAAGACTTGTCCAGGCGCAGGCATGGAACGGAGTAACGTGAGTGGTCTGCAATAGGCAAGTTGTACCACTGATGTGTAGAGAAGACTTGTCCAGGTGCAAGCATGGAACGGAGTAACGTGAGTGATCTGCAATAGGCAAGTTGTACCACTTGTCACGGGCACTAGGAGTCTTTACCCAGGGATCACCAGGTGGTAAGCTTACCAGAGCAATGTAGATGGTAATAGTGTACTCTGGTAGCAGGGTGATCACGGAACAGGCAATAGTAGATGATGAGATGCTCAGGAAAGTCTATGACTAGCAGCACTGGTAATATGGAGGTAATAATACACGAGGAACTGTATGGACAAGGGCAAGTGGAGGTAGTCAGTGGTCTGCGTTAGCAAGTTGTACCACTGCTATAGTGAGGAGGAATGTCCAACAGAAACGAGGAGGTGATGAGAGTCAGCGGTCTGCGGATAGCAAGTGGTACCGCTGTCTGAGTGAAGGAATGGAATCCAAGTGGAGGTATCCGGGAAGTCAGTGGTCTGCGGTAGCAAGTTGTACCACTGCTATGTGAGAGGAATGGAACAGGTGATACCGGAACAGGAATCAGTGGTCTGCCTTCAGCAAGTTGTACCACTGAAAATATATGTGAGGAGGTGTACGGGGAGAAACTGCAACACAGGATGTACACGGGCACATTAAACACGATCCACAGTAATATGCACAATATATATAAATGACTGAACAGGTCTGCAAATGTAGGAAGTCTCTGAAGTAATCCAGCACAAGGTAACACAGTCAATGATGGCAAAAGACTCAGCGGATTGCAGACTCCAGAGGAGAACCAACACAGTCCAGCAAGATATGCAATACACCAGCACAGTCAATGAGAAGTATGCATACCGTGGTTCAGAAGGCAGTCAGATAGGAGTGCAGTGATACCTGGGCGGCAGGAGGCCGACAGGATGAGAAGTCCCTGGATGTAAGAGGCAGGAGTCTAGTAGGTGCAGCGCACAGGTAAGTAGACCAACAGGGACACGAATCCACAGGAATCAGTAAAACATGGAACTGGACTCATGGAGGACCCAGGAGAATGGAGATGATCTAGCAGAGGAGTAGCTGATGAGATACGAATCCAATGCTGACAGGAGGGTAGAGACCCGGGGAAACAGGAAGGCGTGGAGAGCGGATCAGCAGTAGATGGACGATAGGACTGGCAGCGGCAGCAGGACTCTGCGGACCCACGGGAGAGATGAGATGAGGCTGACGTGCACAGGAGCAGCGGATAGGAATCAGCTAGCAGTCACGATGATGAACACAGGCGAGTTGCCAGCTGGAGGCTGTAGTGCACGGAGGCAGCGGATAGGAATCAGCTCACGGTCACGATGATGAACACAGGCGAGTTGCCAGCTGGAGGCTGTAGTGCACGGAGGCAGCGGATAGGAATCAGCTCACAGTCACGATGATGAACACAGGCGAGTTGCAAGCTGGAGACTGCAGTGCACGGAGGCAGCGGCTAGGAATCAGCTCACAGACTTGATGATGAACAGGTGAGTGGATAAGGAGAGAAGGCTGTAGTGCACGGAGGCAGCGGATAGGAATCAGCAAACAGTCACTATGGAATATAATAGCGTTGAAGTGGTATAGGAGACTGTAGTGCACGGAGGCAGCGGATAGGAATCAGCAAACAGTCACAATGGAATATAATAGCGTTGAAGTGGTATAGAAGACTGTAGTGCACGGAGGCAGCGGATAGGAATCAGCTCACAGTCACGATGATACAGTTGATGGTAGAAGTGGTATGGGAACCACAGTAGTAGAAGTGGTTTGGAAACCACAGAGGTAGAAGTGGTTTGGAAACCACAGGAATCAGCAGCGCTGAATACACGAGGAAACACAGGAACACCTTCAGAGGCTCATGGGGAATGAGACTCCAAGATCAGGCCACGTGGTGTTGACCACAGGTGCTTAATATAGGGAGTGTTGCCTGATCTGCCAATTGAGTTAAAGGGACATACACTGAAGTATAGGAAAGGGCTGCGCATGCGCAGACCCTCAGGATGGAGGACGACCACGGTTCCTAAATGTCCGGGAAGAGGCACTCACGGTCCGGTGAGTGACAGTACCCCCCCTTTTAAAGGTGGGCACAGAACGCCTGGAACCGGGCTTGTCCGGATTTTTGGAATAAAACTTCTTCAAAAGGGCAGGAGCATTAAGATCTTCAGCTTTGATCCAAGAGCGCTCCTCAGGACCAAAGCCCTTCCAATGAACGAGGAAACGGAGTACTCCTCGCGAAATTTTTGCGTCCAGTACCTCAGTAATTTCAAAATCCTCCTCCTGATGAACTTGAACTGGCTGCGGAGCTGAGGGAGGTTTTGAAAAACGGTTGATAATAAGAGGCTTGAGTAAGGACACATGGAAGGCATTAGAAATCCGAAGATTCTTAGGAAGAAGAAGTTTCACACATACTGGATTAATTACTTGAATGATCCTATATGGACCAATAAAACGAGGGGCGAATTTCATAGATGGGACCTTCAAACGAATGTTTTTAGTAGATAACCAGACACGATCTCCAATTTTTAGTGGTGGAATAGCCCGCCTCTTCTTATCTGCGAAAGATTTATATTTGATAGATGTTTTCTTCAAACAGGTTTTGACCTGAGACCAGATATTTTTAAAGGTCTGACAGGCCGTCTCCACCGCTGGAACTTGGGTGGGCGGGAGGGCAGGAAATTCCGGAAAAGACGGATGGTGACCGTAGACCACAAAAAATGGAGTTTTGGATGATGACTCATGGTACATGTTGTTATGGGCGAATTCGGCCCAAGGAAGCAACTCTACCCAGTTGTCTTGATTGGCTGAAGAGAACATCCTTATAAAAGTCTCAAGATCTTGATTGACACGCTCAGTCTGTCCGTTAGATTGCGGATGGTAAGAAGATGAGAGTGCTAATCGTATGCCCAAGGTTTTACAAAGGGCTCGCCAGAATCTGGAAACGAATTGTACTCCTCTATCTGACACAATCTCAGACGGACATCCATGGATGCGGAAGATCTCTTTAATGAAATGTTCAGCCAGGATAGACGAGGAAGGCAAACCAGACAGAGGGACGAAATGAGCCATCTTCGAAAATCTGTCCACCACCACCCAAATAGTGTTATGATTCTTACTAGGTGGTAAGTCAGTAACGAAATCCATACTAATATGGGTCCACGGCTTGGACGGAATGGGTAGTGGTCGCAGCAACCCTGCTGGAGTTCTGCGGGAAGATTTGAATTGGGAACATAATTCACAGGAAGCAATGAACTCTTTGACGTCTCTCCTCATTGAAGGCCACCAGTAACTTCGAGAGAGCATCTCAAAGGTCTTGTGTTCACCGGCGTGTCCAGAAAAACGAGAGGCATGGAACCACGAAAGGATTTTCCTCCTTAGAGTAGGAGGCACGAGAGTCTTCCCAAATGGTAGCGTTTTGGTGGATGAAGCAGCCAGTGAGATACATTTGGGGTCTAGAATGGTATGGTTGGAAACCTCTTCTATATCAGAGGACGTCACAAAAGCTCTAGATAAAGCGTCAGCTTTTTTGTTCTTGGCAGCTGGTTTGAAGGTTATTATTAATTCGAAACGGGAAAAGAAAAGAGACCATCTTGCTTGGCGAGGGTTCAAGCATTGGGCAGACTGAAGATATGACAAGTTCTTATGATCCGTGAAGATCGTCACCGGATGGCGAGCTCCTTCCAATAGGTATCTCCACTCCTCTAATGCAGCTTTGATAGCCAGTAACTCCTTGTCCCCGATAGTATAATTCTTCTCTGCGGGCAGAAGACCCCGAGAATAGAAGGCACAAGGATGGAATTTTTGCTGTTCAGAGCGTTGGGAGAGAATAGCTCCCAAGCCCACATTAGAGGCATCTACTTCTAGAAAGAAGGGGAGTGTCACATCAGGCTGTCGAAGGATTGGAGCCGAAGAGAAGGACTCTTTGAGTGTTTGAAAGGCTTGAAGAGCCTCAGGCGACCATTGCTTAGGATTAGCCCCTTTTCGAGTCAGGGCCACAATAGGAGATGCAATGGAAGAAAAGTCTTGAATGAAGCGTCTATAGTAATTGGCAAAACCTAAAAAACGCTGAATAGCACGAAGAGTAGTTGGCTGGGGCCAATGTAGTACAGCATTCACCTTGTCTGGATCCATCTTCAGGCCAACTCCGGAAACTATATACCCCAAGAATGGAATCTGGGGCAATTCGAATGAACATTTTTCTAATTTACAGAACAATGAATTTTTTCGTAGCCTGGAGAGGACTTCTGCCACATGTTGGTGGTGAGAAGGCAGGTCCTGGGAAAAGATAAATATGTCGTCCAGGTAGACGACGACACATACATATAATAAGTCCCGAAAGATCTCATTGATGAAGCCTTGAAAAACAGCGGGGGCATTACACAGCCCGAAAGGCATTACCAGATATTCGTAATGCCCGTCTCTGGTGTTAAACGCTGTCTTCCATTCGTCACCGGAACGGATTCTGATTAAATTGTAGGCACCACGAAGATCCAACTTAGTAAAAATACGGGCTCCCTTGATGCGATCGAATAGCTCAGTGATCAGCGGAATGGGATACCGATTCTTGATAGTAATGGCATTGAGTCCACGAAAATCTATGCAGGGGCGTAATGATCCATCCTTCTTTTTGACGAAGAAGAACCCAGCTCCAGCGGGAGAGGTGGAAGGTCGAATAAACCCACGCTGGAGGTTCTCCTGTATATACTCAGATGTAGCTTGAGTCTCAGGTAACGAGAGTGGATAGACCCGGCCCCTGGGGGGAGTCTTGCCAGGTAGAAGGTCGATCGGACAATCCCAAGAACGATGAGGAGGAAGGCGTTCAGACTGAGCTTTATCAAACACATCGGTAAATGAAGCATATTGAGGAGGGAGTCCCGGTGAGGTAGATGAGATGGAAGATTGCTGTACTTTGAGAGGAATAACTTGGGAAAGGCAACGATGGTGACATTCAGGCCCCCAAGACGTGACTTGAGGGGTGCGCCAGTCAATCTGGGGAGAGTGACACTGAAGCCATGGAAGGCCTAAGACAATCGGACTTGTCGTAACAGGAAGGATTAAAAACGATATTACTTCATGATGCAGGGCACCAATCTGAAGTGTTACTGGAGACGTACTCTGAGTGATGAGACCGTTGATGAGACGTGATCCATCTATAGCCGTCACAGTAATGGGTGTTTTTAAGGTAATCACTGGTAGAGACCATTGATTTACTAATGATTTGGAAATAAAATTTCCTGCTGCTCCGGAATCAATTAATGCCTGTGACTCAAAGGTTTTGGTAGCAGAGGAAATCGTAACATCAAAAGCGCAGACTTTAGATTTCATGGAAGATGGAGAGGACTCCAGGGACCCTAACTTCACCTCTCCAGAACTAGTTAGGGCCTGGCATTTCCCGATCTCTTAGGGCAGGAGCTGAGAATATGAGTGGAATCAGCACAATAGATACAGAGTCTATTCTTTACTCTTCGTTTTCTCTCCTCGGAAGATAATTTGGAACGTCCTATCTCCATGGGAATCACAGAGGGTGAAACTGGACGAAATTGAGGGTTAGAACGAAGAGGTGCTTTAGCAGAAGTTGTTTTCTCAGCCTCCCTTTCACGAAATCTCATATCAACACGATGGCAAAGAGAGATCAAATCTTCAAGTGACGAAGGAAGCTCTTGAGTAGTCAGTGCATCTTTAATTTTATCGGAGAGCCCCTGCCAGAAGGCGGCAACTAGGGCTTCAGTGTTCCACTGAAGTTCAGAGGCTAAGATCCTAAATTGAATGACGTACTGGCCTACTGTATGAGGTCCTTGTCGTAGGCGGAGGATGCTGGAAGCAGCGGAGGTCACACGACCTGGTTCATCGAACACACTTCGAAATGTAGAAATGAATTTGGCACTATCTTGCAATATAGGATCATTTCTCTCCCACAGAGGGGAGGCCCAAGCCAGGGCTTGTCCTGAAAACAAAGAGATAAGATAGGCCACTCTGGAACGATGGGTAGAAAAATTTTGAGGTTGGAGCTCAAAATGGACTGAACATTGGTTAAGGAAACCCCTACAAGTTTTGGGGTCTCCATCGTACTTTGACGGAGTAGGCAGGTGAAGCGTGGAAGCTGTAGACACCTGGGATGGCACTGGGGAAACGGAGGAAAGCACAGAAGCCTCAGGAGTAGCTGTCACAGTCTGTCCAGATGTTCCTTGGGAGGTTAATGACTGATAACACTGAAGTAACAGCTGTTGGCGGGCATCCTGTTGCTCCACACGGCTGACCAGATGCTGCAGCATCTCTTTGGCGGTAGGTTCCGTATCTGGGTCTGTCATGGCCTGATCTTACTGTCACGGGCACTAGGAGTCTTTACCCAGGGATCACCAGGTGGTAAGCTTACCAGAGCAATGTAGATGGTAATAGTGTACTCTGGTAGCAGGGTGATCACGGAACAGGCAATAGTAGATGATGAGATGCTCAGGAAAGTCTATGACTAGCAGCACTGGTAATATGGAGGTAATAATACACGAGGAACTGTATGGACAAGGGCAAGTGGAGGTAGTCAGTGGTCTGCGTTAGCAAGTTGTACCACTGCTATAGTGAGGAGGAATGTCCCACAGAAACGAGGAGGTGATGAGAGTCAGCGGTCTGCGGATAGCAAGTGGTACCGCTGTCTGAGTGAAGGAATGGAATCCAAGTGGAGGTATCCGGGAAGTCAGTGGTCTGCGGTAGCAAGTTGTACCACTGCTATGTGAGAGGAATGGAACAGGTGATACCGGAACAGGAATCAGTGGTCTGCCTTCAGCAAGTTGTACCACTGAAAATATATGTGAGGAGGTGTACGGGGAGAAACTGCAACACAGGATGTACACGGGCACATTAAACACGATCCACAGTAATATGCACAATATATATAAATGACTGAACAGGTCTGCAAATGTAGGAAGTCTCTGAAGTAATCCAGCACAAGGTAACACAGTCAATGATGGCAAAAGACTCAGCGGATTGCAGACTCCAGAGGAGAACCAACACAGTCCAGCAAGATATGCAATACACCAGCACAGTCAATGAGAAGTATGCATACCGTGGTTCAGAAGGCAGTCAGATAGGAGTGCAGTGATACCTGGGCGGCAGGAGGCCGACAGGATGAGAAGTCCCTGGATGTAAGAGGCAGGAGTCTAGTAGGTGCAGCGCACAGGTAAGTAGACCAACAGGGACACGAATCCACAGGAATCAGTAAAACATGGAACTGGACTCATGGAGGACCCAGGAGAATGGAGATGATCTAGCAGAGGAGTAGCTGATGAGATACGAATCCAATGCTGACAGGAGGGTAGAGACCCGGGGAAACAGGAAGGCGTGGAGAGCGGATCAGCAGTAGATGGACGATAGGACTGGCAGCGGCAGCAGGACTCTGCGGACCCACGGGAGAGATGAGATGAGGCTGACGTGCACAGGAGCAGCGGATAGGAATCAGCTAGCAGTCACGATGATGAACACAGGCGAGTTGCCAGCTGGAGGCTGTAGTGCACGGAGGCAGCGGATAGGAATCAGCTCACGGTCACGATGATGAACACAGGCGAGTTGCCAGCTGGAGGCTGTAGTGCACGGAGGCAGCGGATAGGAATCAGCTCACAGTCACGATGATGAACACAGGCGAGTTGCAAGCTGGAGACTGCAGTGCACGGAGGCAGCGGCTAGGAATCAGCTCACAGACTTGATGATGAACAGGTGAGTGGATAAGGAGAGAAGGCTGTAGTGCACGGAGGCAGCGGATAGGAATCAGCAAACAGTCACTATGGAATATAATAGCGTTGAAGTGGTATAGGAGACTGTAGTGCACGGAGGCAGCGGATAGGAATCAGCAAACAGTCACAATGGAATATAATAGCGTTGAAGTGGTATAGAAGACTGTAGTGCACGGAGGCAGCGGATAGGAATCAGCTCACAGTCACGATGATACAGTTGATGGTAGAAGTGGTATGGGAACCACAGTAGTAGAAGTGGTTTGGAAACCACAGAGGTAGAAGTGGTTTGGAAACCACAGGAATCAGCAGCGCTGAATACACGAGGAAACACAGGAACACCTTCAGAGGCTCATGGGGAATGAGACTCCAAGATCAGGCCACGTGGTGTTGACCACAGGTGCTTAATATAGGGAGTGTTGCCTGATCTGCCAATTGAGTTAAAGGGACATACACTGAAGTATAGGAAAGGGCTGCGCATGCGCAGACCCTCAGGATGGAGGACGACCACGGTTCCTAAATGTCCGGGAAGAGGCACTCACGGTCCGGTGAGTGACACCACTGATGTGAAGGGAAGACCTGTCCAGGTGCAGGCGTGGAACGGAGTAACGTGAGTGGTCTGCAATAGGCAAGTTGTACCACTGATGTAAAGGGAAGACTTGTCCAGGTGCAGGCATGTAACGGAGCAACGTGAGTGGTCTGCAATAGGCAAGTTGTACCACTGATGTATAGAAGAGACTTGTCCAGGAGCAGGCAGGTAACGGAGGTAGCGAGAGTAGTCTGCAGTGAGTAAGTTCTACTACCGATGTGGAGAGGAGACTTGTCCAGAAGCAGGCAGGTAACGGAGGTAGCGAGAGTAGTCTGCAGCGGGTAAGTTCTACTACCGATGTGGATAGAAGACTTGTCCAGAAGCAGGCAGGTAACGGAGGTAGCGAGAGTAGTCTGCAGCGGGTAAGTTCTATTACCGATGTGGAGAGGAGACTTGTCCAGAAGCAGGCAGGTAACGGAGGTAGCGAGAGTAGTCTGCAGCGGGTAAGTTCTACTACCGATGTTGAGAGAAGACTTGTCCAGAAGCCGGCAGGTAACGGAGGTAGCGAGAGTAGTCTGCAGCGGGTAAGTTCTACTACCGATGTGGAAAGGAGACTTGTCCAGAGCAAACGGATAACACGAGCAGAAACAGGAAACACCTCAGAGTCTCAAGGAATTAGAACCAAGAACAGGCAAAGGTAATAGGGCAACAGGTGCCTTAAGTACTGAGAGGCAATTAATTAACCAATGAGACTAGAGGCGAGGTATTAACAGTTCAGGGTTTCTGCACATGCGCAATCTTAGTCAAGATGGCGGACGGCTGCGGGTCAGGAGAGGCGCCGGCAGGAGCGAGAGAGACCCATGTCCCAACCTAGAGGCACTAACAGTCCGGTGAGTGACATTACGCTTGACCATGAGCAGGTGCAAACCTTACATCTGAAAAACAGCATATTTCTGCATGCACTGATGCTTGAATCGCACGTATCTGCAGAACGCCTTTACTGTACATTGACTGCGTGCATGCACCCCTTCCACTCCCCATTTTTCCCCTGAAATTGTATGGTGTAGCAAGGGTCCTTTGCGCTTCAAGTGAACTCAACATTGCTGTGATCACTGATGTATGTGCCGGTTCTGAGCATGCGCAGTGAGATTTTACACCAAATACGGCGCTTATCAGTATTTACGTTCCTTAATGAATCAATACCACTATACTGCAATGCATGAGATTAAATGGTGTGTGTAATGGGTGTAACTAGCCAGTGTGGACATATTCTAATGTGTGACACTTTGCAATATTATTAGTATAGGGAGCAGGGGACATAGTGTGATGTGTAGGATGTACTGTTTTGTGTGTAAATGTATTACTATACACAGTGGGGATCTGAATGTAATGTTGAGGTTATGTGGTATGTGTTTTGCAGTAGTAGTGTAAAGAGTGTGTACATAGTGTAATCTATAGGTGGTCAATGCTGTGTTGATGATTTTTACTTCAGACATTAGGAATATATCATAACATGTGGGATTAAGTAATGTGTGTATATTTATTGTATGAGTTGCTGTTGTTCAGAATGAAGGACATATTATATTATAAAATGTTTAGTGATATGTGTTGGATTGGTAGTGCACATAGTGGGGGACATAGTGAATGCCATATTTGAGGTGGAAATATTTTTCCTGACACACATGTAATGAAAAAACAGAATACAGACAATCCCATTTTCCCCTCACTGTCATTATTTATGTAAGCCACAAATGAGACTAAATCAATCAGATTTTAGGAGAAAAAATATTTCTTTTATGTTTTATTTATTATAAAAGGTGGTTGGTGGTTAGATTTTTATGTGATATTTACATTTTTCCTTATTTAAAAGCTGCACCACACATCATACAACAACCCAATGTGGACATTGGGGGTCAAGAAGTTAGAAATCACATAATTAGAATAGGGAAAGTGGATCCACTCCATATAGGGCAAGTGTACAGTGCAAGGAGGTTGGAAAGTTACACAAACAAACAGATTTTAAAGAACCTCATTGCAGATGCAGGTATGTGATGGCATTTGTATTATTGTATGGGCAGAGGGGGGAGAGGGAAGATGGGTTGGGGTTAGGGAGGGAAGGAGCTGAGACTTAACATGAGGCCCCTGTATGCTGGTGGGTGCCCACAGAGGGTTAGAAGGTAAATTTAAGCCTTAGATTACAGGAAGAGGGTTGACGCATCTTGAGAGTGGTTATGCAGTGAATTGGAATCAGAGCAGCTATTATAGAGAAACCAATCACACCAAATTTGTGGGAATATATATATTATTTCTCCAGGAATGCCAAATAACAGATTTTGTTAAAAAGTTGTTGTCTAGAAGGAGGGTTTTTCCAGTGCATTGCAACTCAGCATCAGGCTGCATTGAGAATCTGAATGGATAGCTTCTCGGATACTTGTCTAGGACCTCTAGAGGAGAAAACAGAAGGAAAGACCACGAGCACTTAGAAATCGAAACTCAAGCAACTTCACTTATCAGGGCTGCGGAATCATCTCAAAAGGAGCAATCTTTGGGCAGGACCACCATAATTTAAGAAGGACCACTTTCTCCACAATCCCTCCAACAAAAAACGCAAACTGGAGTTTACAGTAGTCCCACATATGACAAGTGAAAGAAGTGACAGGGTGGTTTAATTTTGTAAAGGAGGTCTATTGCCCCACCAGAGCACACCATGCTGAACCTAGGAACAGCATCTTTCAACAGAAGGATCCCAGATCTATCCACTATTGCATTTGCTTCATGTAAATCAGGCCACGGCTTGACTGAAATATGTAGAAGTACAATATAAGCAGACATTTGGAATGCACCTGCCACAGTTGACTGTCTCTCCACACAGAGTGGTAAAGCTAGTGCGCAGAGGTTAATGTTGCCACACAAATTGGGAAAACCAGTGGTGTAGTTGAATTAGGGTGGGTCTGGGTACCATCACTGTAAGAGTTTGAAAGAGGTAGAGCAGGCATGATAGGATATTCATCTTGAGGGCAACTATTTTACCCAGCAAGGATATAATTAGTTTTTGCAACCTTAGCAGATCCAGCTTAATTATTTTTATTACATGAGGAAAGTTTTCTACATAAAAAGAGTCTTATCAGGAGGTAATAAAGATCCCTAGATATTTTATTTTAGACTGGAGAAGTTGTAGTTACTTTTGAGGAGGCCCAGGGTTGGGGATGGCAGATGGAGAGCAATGGACTCTGTTTTAGAAAGATTAATCTTCTATCCAGAACCATAAATATTGAGGGTGTTAATCAGGATCAGGAGAGAGGTTGGATGTGAAGTCAGCGTGAGAAGGATGTCAGCCACAAATAAGCAAAACCTGCACCCATGTCCTATAAATAAACACAGTACACATACCCAACACACAACGGGACTATAAAATCAGTGACACATTCTCATGTACATCCTCCAATATGGTGTACATGATACAATGTGTAAGATGCCCTGAGGGAATTTACATTGGAGAGACCAAGCAGAAACTGCAATCCGGGATACATTTACACAGACACACAATAAGGAAGTCTCTGGACACTTCTGTGGGTAAACACTTCTCTGGACCAGGACACAGTATGACAGATTTAAAAGCCTTAATACTAAAAGGTCTTTTTAAAAATGACAGGGAGAGAAAAATATGGGATATTCAAACTGATAAGAACATTCCAGTCATTAATTTAAGGGCTTAATCTAACACCTGGATTTATGACACACTTCACACCCCACAGCAAAGTGACTCCAGATCTCTGAACTCATAGGACTTTTACTTTTCGTTTTATTACTTTAGCTTATCTTAAGGATGTATCCCCCCCTCTGTACAAATTTCTTGATGTAACATCTCTTAAATGTTGTGCCATTTCCTCAGTCATTCACTTGTAAACTTGCCTGATGAAGAGGCCTCTGTGCTTTGAAAGCTAGCAAATATAAACAATTTCTTTTGGATAGCCAATAAAGGTATCACTCCTATAATACTTTTGTCTTTTTTTGGACACAAAAGTATTTAACATCACATAGCCACAAATAAACAAAGTTTAAATTCTTCAGCACCGACTGTGACACCTTTGCTATTCGGGCAAAAGCAAATAGTAGCCACCAGGGGCTCAATCACAAGGGCAAGATCATGGGAGGAAATGGGGCACCCCTGGAGAGTGCCATTGGTAATCAAGATCAGGGATGACAGCACTCAATTCACAAAGACCCTAGCAGAAGGACCTGAGTACAAGATCTGAGTTCCCAGTGGAAACTGCCATCAATACAAAATTTCCTAAGGGTTTCCTGCATAAATAGCCAGCTGATGCAGTCAAAGGCTTTCTCTGCATCCATAGAAAGCACTAGAGCCGGGAACTTAGCAGAGTTAATACAATGGATAAGGCTGGTGACTTTTCTGGTATTATCTTGCAAATTGCTGTTTGGAGGCTTCTGGGGTACCTCTTTGTTAAGTTAGCTCTCAATTTAAAAACACATATGTATGGCCCAAATATATGGGATTCTCACTGGTTGCATTTTTATCTACAGTAGAAATGGCAGGTCTTTTGCTGGCTATAGCGGTGTACAGGGGGAATTCTTTGTGTGTTTGTTCCATTTAGGATAACCCCACCCTTTCAAGCACCTGCTATGAGCCTATAAATTGATTGAGTAACGTCCACTTCTTTATTATCTCGCGCTTGTCTGCCCGGTATAAAGATCACCTGGTCTTTATGGATCAGTTGGGGTAGTACACAATAAGGTGGTCAGCAAGTGCCTTTGCATAAATCTTGATATCTGTGTTCAAAAGTGAGATATGTGAAAACAATAATCTGCGCTGCACGAGTGTCCTTTGAGAAGGAGTCACCAATTAATACACTATTTAACTGGTCAGCAAGATAAGGTGAAAGAAGCGAGTTGTACGTCTTATAGTACATGACTGTAAATCCATCTGGGCCAGGCCCTGTATTTGGTTTTACATTTTTAATAATGATGGATATTTCTTGTGTGGTGAATTCTGCTCCTAACTTTTCAAGTGTGGCGGGTAGGAGTCTGCGCAAGCGATATTAAGAAAGGAAGTGCATAGTGGGCGCCGCTGAAGCTGGGGCGGGGTCTGTCGTTTGTGATATATTGTTGAGTTTGATAAAAAATCACTGTAACTCCTCCATAATCTGGTTAGGGTTCAGTGTGATACGACCCTTTTTTGTAGAATGTTTGGTTTAGACACGTAAGTGCTTTTCTACTCTAGCAGAGCGCAAAACTTTTAGCTCACCTCTTGCTGCCACAAATTTAGTATAATCCTCTAGCGACTCACTTGGAGGCCTTAAGTAACTTCTGGGTCCTCATCTTCTTAGCATATGTAGCATTCCTAAGCAGACTGCCACGAATTACAGCTTTATGAGCGTTTTAGAGGAGCATAGGTAGAACCAATGGGTCAACATTGGCTGTTTAATAGTGTTGAATGTCAGTGTCAATCTGTGATTTAAAGCGAGGGCTAAGGAAGGCTCTATCGTTTGAGCGGCAGAAAAAATGACACCACCCAGTCTGAGGACCCACAACTTCCACAATAGCCGGGCAATAGTCTGACCAGGTGCTGGGAAGTATATCAACATAAAGGTAACGTTAAATCAGATCAACACAAAGGAAGATCATGTCCAGATGCATATGCACATCATGAACTGGGGAATTAAAGTTTTTGGCAGTGGGTTCTTTAACCCACCAGGCATCAAACCGGAGGTGCTAGGAGAGAAGAGAACACAAAGCCTTAGAGTTAACATTTATAGTGTAACAAGTTGATAGGGGGGAGATTTTGATCTGTTATCTAGGGTGGCACTGAAATCTCCCGCCAGGACCACTCTACTTCTACGGTGCAAGGATAAGAAGTTTTGTACAGTAAGGGAGTGACAGAATTTCACATTGGAAGCATAGACATTGAGGAACATGTAAGGATTATTGTTAAGGTCACCTGTCAAAAGTAGATAACGCTCCTCTGGGTCTCTGATCTACTCAGAGAGCGTGAATGTGATATGTTTAGCTATGAAGATTGCCACACCACTTTTCTTATGAATGGGGTCGACAGGGATAAAAGGATTAGTATTTGGGTTTGAGTTCAGGATGGCAGGGAACCAGAAAAGTGAGTAACCTGTAAAAACACAACGTCGGCTCTCATCTCCCTTATAGTGGGAAACAAAGTGGTTCTCTTCCATGTGCAATTCAGACTCTTTATGTTAAGAGCTAAGATTTGAATAGCCATGTCGAGTGGGTTATACTGCTAAGGCAAAATGGAGAAAACAAAAGAAGTTCGGGCCACCAGGAGCCCAAAAAGTCAGCCTCAGGCATAGGAGTAGGATGGTGAGAAAGGGGAATAGAATGGTGTGAGATAACAAGGGCAAGGGTCACAAGCATGAGGAGTAGGACCCTGAGGGTGGGACGGCCATGTAGCCAAAGTTGTCCAAAGCTGGTACTAGGGACCAGAATTGGTAGTGTGGCGCTGGAATCTGCCAGATTACGTAAGGAAATGTGTAAAAGTGCGTGGTAGGAACAAAACATGAAAAAAATAAGTAGCTGTATGATGGAACATTAGTGCAATATATGTTAACAAGGTGGGGAACAATACCAAACTGAATGTAACTTAGTGTATGGCGTAAGCTAAAAAAATAAATAAAACAGTATAGGACTTATCTAAAGGTGAGTGCAGATAGACAGCTTGTAGGGTAAGTCCAGAAAACCCAGCAAGGTACAGAAAGGAGGCTGCTGTAGTTGTCATCCTTGAAGATGGAAGGTTGGAGCCTGCGTAGAGCAAGAGACTAACAAAGAAAAAATAAGGAGAACAAAGAAAGTCTGAGGAAGTTTAGTGGTCTTGCATGAAGTGGAAGTCTGGTGGGTCTTCACTTTACTCGGGAGGTACCAGCATGTCCAGATTATTGAAAAACTAACAGCAACCAGTGAGGGAGCAACAGACGTAATCTAAGAAAGGTAAATAGAAACAATGAAGATCGACTAGAGTCTGTTCAAGTGACATGAGGAGTTTTCTTCTAGGAAGAGGTGCGTTGCCAAATTTGCTTTAGTGCCCTCTGAGGTAGAGAGGTAACAGCTATCAGATGAATTTTCTTGATGTAGTAGTGCAGGTGTCGGAAAATTCAGCTTCTGAAGCAGTGATCAAGCATAATCAAAGGATTTAGCTTATAGTACCCTTCCCTACCTTTGAACTTGGAGGGAAAATGGAAATTCCCACTTGTATTTTATGTTGTGGTCCCTAAGGATATGAGCCACCTCCTTCATCCATCTCTGTTTGACCAAGATAGAGGGAGCCAGGTCTTGAAAGAGAAGACTCCATCAATAGAGATCTCCGGCCATCTCTTGGCCTCTATGAGTGTTCTTTTGTCTTGTAGTAGTGTAGGCGAAGAATGGTGTCTCTCGAGGTGTCGGTATGTTGAGAGCGAGGGTAAGGTTTCTGGCGAGCCTTGTCCAACAGAAACATGTCATCTAATACAATGGGAGCCAGCACACAAAAGAGGTGAGGGAAATAGTCCTCAAGTTGTTGCTCCTCATCTGTTTCAGGAATATTATGGATTATAAGGTTTATTATATAAAATGCATTAGTGTGTTTTTTGTTTGCCTGTCTGGCTATGTGTTTGGATACCCCTGCACTAATTGGGATGAAACCAATGTGAGGTGGTCCAGTTGAATCCTGGATAGGTTTTAGTAGGGCTACGGATCTAGTCGGACCTCCTGTTGCTGTACGTAGGGCAGAACTTTGACCCAGGGAGCCTGTTCTGAGCCAGGCACTGAATAGATTTGGAGGAAAACCTCACAGAATGGAAACATTGGATCCCAGAACACATACTAAAAGGTTGAGGTCCCGGTCGGACCTCTCTTTGGTGTACACTGAGCAGAACTTTGTCCTGGGGCACTAGTTCTTGACCTTCCACTGGATAGATTTGGATGAAAACTTCACATAGAGGTGGAAATTGTTTTGGGATGCCTAATGAAGTGGTTGTGGTCCTGGTTGGACCTCCCATTGATGCACACTGGGCAGAACTTTGACACAGGAAGCTTGTTCTAGGCCTTCCACTGGATGGATTTGGATGTCGTTGTAGCTGCTAATTATTTTTAAAATGTTGACAGTTGCATCCAACTCATTGATAATTTAATAACTTGAAGATTTATACCTGGGCAACGCTGGGTACTTCATCTAGTTGATTATAAATTACAAGAAACAGAATTTGTTGAATGTACTGCACAAACAGTCTAATAACAATATTTTCAATTGACAATTGTTATCTCCATTCTTTTTTTATAAAAATTTACTTTTAGGGCCTGTTTCATTAAGGAAAGTAAAGCAAAGAATAATGAGTAACTTTAAACCTTGGCCAAACATTTTGAATTAGAGGGGGAGGAAAGTTTAAAAATGTGAAGGCTGATTTATAATTGGGATAGAGCATGTCCTAGATCAACTTTGAATGTCAGTGTAAAAATGAGGCTATCAAGTATTTGCATCCTACATAAAAAAAAACAGCCAGTATTTTCCTTATGTGCAAAATAATAAACTGGTTCGCCCCTTGCATTGCAACATGGTTTTGCCAAGGTTAAAAGTTACAAATTTTTTGCTTTACTTTCATTAATTGTTTATAATTAAAAATAGTTATAATGAAATCAGCAAAATAACAAGCAAAGTAAAGAAAGTCAATAAACGTGAAATTTACAAACTAGTGAGTATAACTATAATCCCTATATCATTTGTAATACAATTTCCATGCTGTATAACATAGTTGAATTCCTTGCTCCAGAGTATCTAACTATTATCTAAGTTAGTGTGTACGTTGTCTGTGAAATAGTTTGTCAAGAAACTATTATTTCTATATTGAAAATAAATGAACATAGGATTCTCTTATTTGATTCTCCACAACCAAACATTTAGTCTGCAGATCATATTGTGAATTACTATCTGCCTCCTACTGCTCCATTAATGCTGGGGGCTGATCTCAGCTTTTTACCTAACACAGGGTAATGTAATACAGCAATCTATGTTTGCAACATTTGGTATAAAGCATATTAGTTCAAAATGTGGATTTGGTATACTCCATAAACTATAACGCATATTTTGAAGAGGCTGCTTTTTCAAGGCATTGGTTATAGAAGGGCTTTTAAACTATTACTGGCCAATCCTTGGTCCACATTATTCATTTACCCATTTGTTCGCTCATATCCCCATTATTAACTCATTGAGATCTGAATCATTTAGCATAATTTGCATTGATTCTGCTGTTGTTATATTTTCATGTTTTGTTACAGATATAATTTCTACTGATGTCACATCCACATTGTATTTTTTTTAAGAAATAATCTCTTGTTTTGTTAAATTGGCAGTGTTTTTTATGATTATGTAACAGCAGCATCAATTGACATTTTAGAAAAAAATACTTATCACATTGATATGGATAATCAATGCATACAAATATGGCAGTTGAATACATTGGTTATGATATAGTATTAGGATGCATAAGAGTTAACAGAACTCACAGTATATATATATTGACAAATTAAATTGTATTTCAGCTATTCTATTGTGACTCAAGGTATATGAAGAAATATGTCTAAGGTATTTTATAGTGCAACTTATCTAGAGAAATGTGCCCTTCATTATGGGAAAAAGGGAAGTTGTGATAAATATGACTAAACCAGATAAGATGTGGCAAGGTCTACTTGGATTTAAGCCTCTATCTGGGGTGATGTTGAGGGGTCCTATCAAGTGGAATGATAATATTGGTTGAAGGTCTTAAATGATTTATCTACATATTATTTTGTGGTTTCAAGCTATAAGAGGAATGCAATATTAACATGTGACCACCATTGTTCAAGTTGAATTAAATGGTATGTATTGCGCGTACATAATAAGCTAAGCATATTCTGAAGACTTTGTCCTTGATTTTATCCTAAGAAATTTCCATATTAACATAAATAAGCTCTTTCAGCTTTACACTATCAACTGCAGCTCTACTAAACCCTACGCAAGTTTACCACATAGAAATATATAAATTAAAAAGAAACCATTCAGGCACTGCAAATATCTCTTACGAAATCTAATCAAAAAGCAAAATATACTTAATCTTAATCAGCATTGTTTTCAGATCTTTTTGTCCTTCCGTAAGGTATTATTCAGATAGAATGCATATAGAAATACAAAGCCTACAATAGTGTACTGTTGCTCATACAAATGATATCTTAAAATCCCAAAAATATTATTAGGAAAAAGAGTTCACTCAGAGTCAAAAATTTCCAACCATAGTGCTCCATTTATGTGTTAAAAAAGAGATTTCCTTTAAGAATTGATGATCTCTGTGACAACACTTGCCAGGAGTTCTGCCCCTGATGTCAAAACACTTACCAGATAATATCTTATATAGGCACTCCTATATAGGGCTTTATTTTCTTCACACTTTTTCTCTGAAAGCAGATCCTGCCTTAATGTCTCACCACA
This sequence comes from Mixophyes fleayi, assembly GCF_038048845.1. NCBI lineage: Eukaryota > Metazoa > Chordata > Amphibia > Anura > Limnodynastidae > Mixophyes > Mixophyes fleayi. Next base: position 66,728,510 of record NC_134407.1, on the reverse strand, counting down.
CAGCATATATGCACAATATTGAAACAAAATAAAATGGACATCTAGCGTAGTACAGTTTAAGAATTCCTCATGTATTCTTTAGTCACAAAAATATTGCACTCACATATTAAACAATAAAATACATATAAAATTGATGTATGCAGGTACTCTTACTGAAATGGGTGGGGGAAAAAAGAGCAGTGTATCAAAGATCTTTCCAAAATAGCCCTAGGGTAGTGTGTATGTTGAAGATGTTTATAATCCTTGATGGTGCAGGTTACCAGAAAGGAGGTTTGTGCAGAGTCCAAAGAAGTATAAAAGATGGCACTCAGATCTATTGCTCCAACACATTTCGACTAATACTAGTCTTTTTTTAAATACCACAGATTAAAGTGATAATCTTAAAGATTTCATGATAGAAGGTATACAATTATCTTATCAAATAATTACTTCTATTTTGAGGAGGAATAATAAATCCAGAAGACAGGAGCAGCCATGGGTACTAGCTTTGCCCCCAGTTATTTCAAAAATTTTATGGCATACTGGAAGTGTCTATTCTTAGGCGATACCAGTAAATTTTGGGCAAGCCTGGTATCCTGGTTTAGATACATCAATGATATCCTATTTTTTCTGAGTGGTGAGAAAGATTTTCTGGGACATTTCTGTTGATATCTGAACAAGAATAATCAAAACATTGTTCTTTAATTTTCTATTAGTCAAACATCTGTAATTGTTTTACATCTTGAGATATATATTGAAAATGGAAAGATCCAATCAAAATGTTATGAACAGCCAATGGACATTTTTAGGAACAGTGAGCATCAGAACACCTGGCTCAATGGGGTACCCTATCACCCTTTCCTCTGATTAAAAAGAACCTGTACTGAACAAATTAACATCTCTAAAACTGAACTCATTGTCTTTCCTCCCCCAGCCTCCCCTTCCACCATGACCTCTCTATCACTGTTAACAACACCTCCATCTCCTCTGTCACCCAACTTTGCTGCCTAGGCGTTACCTTCGACTCCTATCTCTCCTTTACCCCCACATTCAATCCCTCACCCAAGCCTGTCGCTTTCAATTTCGCAACATTGTCCGCATCCGACCTTTCCTCTCTCAGGATGCCACCAAAACTATCATCCACGCACTCATTATCTCCCGCCTCGACTACTGCAACCTCCTCCTCACCGCCCCCCCCCCCTCTCCCACCTCACCTCCCTCCGCTCTATTCCGAACTTGTCTGCCAGACTCATCTTCCTCTCTTGCCGCTCCTCCTCCACATCTCCTCTCTGCCTTGCCCTACACTGGCTCCCCATCCCCTACAGAATCCTCTTCAAACTCCTGACCACCACATGCAAGGCACTCTCCCAGTCTACTGCCCCCTACATCTCCAACCTCCTCTCCATTCACACTCCTGCCCGCTCCCTGCGTTCGCCTCTCCTCCACTCTGATTACCTCTTCCCACTCCAGAATCCAAGACTTCTCCCGTGCTGCCCCCCTTCACTGGAATGACCTCCCTCGCTCCATCCGTCTCTCTCCCACTCTAAGCTCCTTCAAACGGGCACTAAAAACCCACCTGTTCCTTAAAGCCTACCAACCCTCCACCTAACCCGTTCTCCCCTCCCTCCTTCCATCCCCTCTTCTATCCCTTTACGTCAACTGGCTCCCTTTTGTACCTGAGTTTTGTTCACCCTTCCTTAGGATGTAAGCTCATTTGAGTAGGGCCCTCTTCCCTCGTGTGTCCCTACCTACTCTTCTGCTCCATCTTTTCTGCACTAGCCTGCTTGGAGCTTCTGAAGTGTTGGTATTTTTGTTTACTGCTTAGTAATGTTTTACCCTTTACTGTCTATTGTTTGTGCATTGTACGGCACTGCAGAACTCTTGTGGCGCCTAACAAATAAAGGATAATAATAATAACAAGAAGTATTAATAGACCAGGTGGAGGACATGAAACAAAACTTTAAGACTAAAGGGTACAACGAGGAACAGTTATATAAGGCAAAAAAAAAGTTTTGAGTTTTGTTCTTTGAGAAAAAAAAAATGCAAACATCAAAAAAGTATAATATAACTTTTATTACAAGATATAGCTGTCTCTACAAAAAGATAGAAAGGAGTATACACAAGTATTGCTGTGTTTTACATAAATAAGATGTCTTATCAGAATTTCTTCCTGAAAAACTTTCTTTTATATACAAAAGAGCTATTAATCTTAAGGACAAGTTGGTGAAGGGTACACTTCAGAGACTATATCCTGTGGTCAAATAAAAAATAGAGGTTTATACAGATGTGGAATGTGTCTGGTCTGTAGAACAATCAAGAGCAAGGACAGTAAAATTCAGAAATTTACAGTTAAAAACAAAGCTTATAGAATCAACCATTTTATTACATGTAATTCTAAAAATATAATCTATTTCCTGTAATGCAACTGCAGTCTGGAGTATGTGAGTAAGACATCCAGACCACTTAAATAACACATTTGCTGGCATATAGGGAATATTAGAGAAGGTAATATAGCACATTTAGTATCTGTACATTTTAAGGATTATCATCACTGCTCTGCAACAGATCTTGTTCACTTCATAGGGATAGATTCAGTCCAAAGTATTTGGAAATGCAGAGATATAGAAAACAAACTTGCAAGGACAGAGATGTCCTATATTTTTAAATTTGAGTGTCTCATCAATAGGGGTTTGAACAAAGATTTTGAATTAAGATGCTTTCAAGGCTGTTAATGTTGTAAAGTACTGATATGTGTCTTTTCTGTTTATGAATTCTGATTTTTGAGGTTCTTTGAATGAAGAAGGATAATTAATGCTAAGAAGAAAAATAATGGAAAGGAAGAATAAAGAAAAACGAACAACATTATACATTTCTTCTCCTGAAGCTATATTATGCATTTTTGTGTACTGATATTGTTGTAATGATTTAATAATATCTTTGATTGGCTACAATATGTTAAAAACATGTTTTGTTTATATTGGGATATAGAAAAATGATTTTAGTATGGCTTGTTAGGATAAATTATAATATTATAATATATGTATGGACCACGCCATGCGCTTTGTATATAATATTATTTGCCGCGTTTTATATACCATATGAGTTGTTCTGTACTGCTTTGGTATTTGAAACGAGACTTCAACGGCAAAAGAAGAAGTTTTCGGAAAGGAACTTTACTGATTTGGCCATACGGCCTGGGTGACAAGCCTTCTCATCTCTGGATATACTTTCATAGTTGGATTAATTTAAACATAAAACCATGTTGGGCTCCAGCCTCAGGAGTCACTAAGTATCTAACATCTTAATGCAGATTGGATGTAATCCCTAGCAAAGGACTTGATATATCATACCATTTATTTTTTATTTTTATATTTTTTATCTCCCTTTCTTTAAGTTTTTTTGGGACTTAAATCACAAGTATATACATAGATACTTATCTGGACTATGTCATAACAACTTGATTATTTACATATTATTCATTTAATGTTCTTTACTTTTTACTTTTTATTTTAATACAATCTTGGCCATTAATTACATGCAATTGCCTCATTTTGTATCAGCTGTTATCTTACAAATTTCTGCCATGAGAGTATAGACATTCAAATCATTAATATATAAATACATCCTTAAATTTTTAGTCTAACTAAATAGGTGTAGTGCTCAAGTTCCCTCTTTAGCAATATCTACTTACAGAGTTTGGGAATGTTTGTACCCGAACTGCTCCTACTTTAGTTTATTATTGAGTAAATTTGAGCACAGGACCATTATGATCAGTATACAGAAATGTTACTGTTGTCACAGACAGTATCTTGTCACATGTGGGCGTTCGATTTTCACAGCCAAAGCCTGGCGCATTTACAAACTCCAGTTGACCGCTGTGCTCCGTCCCGGCAAACCGCATGCGCAGACCCGATCTCCTTATTAGTTATGCTGCTCCCTCACTGGCTGCAAATTTGCTCCCATTTTAAAGTGCACTTCTTCCAGCAGCAGGGCCATCTTTTCCATTGGGCACGATGGGCAGGTGCCCGGGGGCACCACGGGCAAGGGGGCCCCATAGGCACGGCTCTTAATTAGAATATATAATCCTGCAAAAGAAAAAACCTTCAAGGGTCACTGAGCAAGTACATCTATCTATCTCTATCTCTATATATCTATATCTATATCTATATCTGTATCTCTATACATCTATATATATATATATATATATATATATATATGTAGGGGCCCCGGTGCACTGCTTTGCCCGGGGGCCCATAATGTTGTTAAAATGGCCCTGTCCAGCAGTTCAGTGCCTGTTCTTTTGGTCACCTACCACTCGGTGCTAGACATGGCTACATATATCTCCTGCTGGACTTCCATCTTTCCTGTGCTATATATGCCATCCGCAGACTATTATACCTCCTGTGTGTTTTCCACCATTCCAGTGGTATACCTGCTGTCCACAGACTATTACACCTCCTGTGCCATCTCCACCATACTAGTGGTAAATCTGCTGTGTGCAGACTATCTCACTTCCTGTGTGATATCCACGATTCCAGTTGTATATCTTTCGTCCTCAAATCATCTTGCCTCCTGTGTCTTCAACTAGCTAGCACCGCCATCTGTGGTCTACTATTTCTTGTTTCAGTAACTTCTCTTAAAGGTCTCGCCTGGTACTTTCAGTGAGGGCCGTGACCTGCGGAGCAGGTGCAGCTAAGACCAAACCACCTTGTGGCGATCCCTGCTGCAAGCCACCTGCCCGCTAGATTCTGTGCCTCGTGGGAAGTAGTGCTAAACTGGGCAGACGAATGATCCAACTCTACTAAACCGTGACACATCTCCTGCACTGATCTCTCATTTTTTTTAGTAAATTTTCTTAACGACCAAGTTTATTGTGTGTGCAAGGCATAGACCATGTAGAAATTCACCCAGTCGTAATGCACACACAATGTTCGCTCTGTTTTCAGCAATGAGGTATCCTGAGAAGAGTGTTAGTGGGGTGAGCCATTTTGCTATGACATTCCTTAGTTTATACAACAGATTGATACTGGTATGTTCCTTACTGAACTCAGCAATACAGAGAGTAACTTCCCTGTGACTCACCTGGTATTGTGTGCTAGCACTACTATGCTTAAAGGATGAGGATGATAATGATGTGATGATGCTTCTGAAGGAAATACATCTACCCAGTGGGCTGTCACTGTAAAGTAGTCTTTTGTTTCAGCAGCACCGCTTGTCCACATATATTTAGTGGATCAAAGAAGTGGATCGACAGTACAATGACATTTTCTAGGGACTGAATGAAATTTTGTTTAAACTCTTGGTACAGCTGAGGAATTGCAGTTCAGGAGAAATATAATTGAGATGGAATTTGGAAGTGTGGACACATAACCTCAACTTATCTCGTAAAACCTGAAGCATTCATGGCGGAAATTGGATGCACATCTATTGCTAACATAGCTGATATGGTGTTTGTATTCTGCTATGAAACAGGACGCTGGCTTTCATACCTAGTTCCTCTTGCAAACACTTGTTTCACAGACAATTGTTGTTTAAATCTATGTTATTCTCTTCTTGGTCCCTTCTGTATAAAAATTTCACCCCCAGCAGAAGCAGCAGCTGTAGGTTTGCAAAGATGTTTCTTAGAAATTATGGATTGCTTTAGAGGAGTCAGTTTGCATTTGAAAATTGGATACTGGACTGCATACTAATAATGAAGAGGTTGTTCATGAAGGTGTTGACGGTAAAGATTGCATGATGTGTGTCTATCTATTCTGTTGCTAGCTGATGCTAGACAGCTTGTCACTATACATAATTTTCTACCTTTTGCTAAACTATTTGAATCCACTTGCTGTAAATGATGCAATACAGAGGAGGTGCCTAGATGGTGAACCTCTTCTTATTGTGGTGCCAAAAAGGCTACAGATGCTTTGACAAATCTGGGTTGGGATATAAATATATTCATATGCAATAGGTAGATTATCTTGTCTTTTGCCCAGGCATGCCAATACCCTTAACATGGGCATGATTTGGTACAACTGGTTGCTGCCTTACTTGCACATAATCATCATCTTCCTCATTATCAGGTCAAAGTACAACACATTAAACATTTTCATTTCCATAATTATCCCAAATTCCAAATCAGTATTTTCAATTTATATGTCTAAATCATCATCATTACTACGTCCTCACATTTCAAATGGTTGAGCAATTTTGGAAGGAGGCTGCTCTGTAGTTACAATGTCAGAATCTGAAATGACAGACTCATATTCACCAATAACTTTTCCCTGAAACCTTGCATCAAGAGCTGATGTTTTCTTTGAGATTGACAAACAGTGTTTGGATTTGGAGTGTGCTTTTTTACACTTTCCTCCCACATAACCTTTTTACTGGTAAAGGCTTAAAATGTTTTACTGTTGTCAGTACTTGTACTGCAATGCTCCTGATCTGTAGACTGATCCAAGATTGACAAGAGGAGTAAAGCTACTTGAAGTTGGAGCTACTTTTAGTTATCACCACACCAATTGATTGTGTGAACAATTACTTTGCAATTATTCAGACACTGCTCCACAATATGATTATATTCTCTACAATAGCTTCTTAAAAATATATATATTACTTGCAGTGTTTTTTTTGGGGGGGGGTAGGGGTGCTGCTCAGAGTCAAAACACACCTTGTTTTTTCAGATTCAGTGATACTGCCCTTTACACAATTCCCTTTAGATTGAAACACTTCTTGAAAAGCAAGAAAGAATATTTTTATCCACTCCTAATTAGTTTACTAATATAATTTTATTAGAACTAGTCGCTGATTGTCTACTCTTCACTCTCTCACAACGAATTCATCAGCACACACATTCAGCACACTGATCTGTAAATAAATTAAGATTTGTGCAGTAAAATCACAGCTGTTTTAGTATATATTACCTCTTTCACTCTGTCCAACCCTCTATTTTGAGACCTGAATTTGGCGCAAAACAACAAGTGATTACTGGATTCGACAAGGAGCCCCAAAATTTGGTTCTGACTGATTTCTCCAAATCTGAACTGCTCATCTTTGCTAGAAGGCCTGTGAAACAAGCTTAGGTTTTTTGTCTTCTGTTGTTAACCCTGTTAAACATAAATAACTTGTAGAGAGTGTGCTTCTGGAAACAAGTACCTTCATTAGTCTTCCTTTTTGTAATGAACTAGATTTCATGGAATTTTCAACTTTGGGTCTAAATCATAACTACGATGAATAAAACGCTAGAGCTCTATGTAACAAATGGCCACATAGCTAGAAACTCTGGTCGATCCCAAATCCTGCATACCTTTTATGTTTTATTGCATGAACAAATGTTTTTCTCTTTATTTCCCACTAAGACCAACCAGACTTCAGCAGCCACTCAGCACAGAAATTTTTGCTGCAAACCAAGGACAGGGGTAGATACAGTAGCTTTCCTCCAATGGAGCAAGCACAAATCCTGGACCATGTAATTGTCTAAAGGCAGCCTGGGGATAACTATACTACTGTGGAAACCACAAATGCATTAAGTTGTGGTTAGGGCACCCGTTTGGTCTAACATCGCATTGGTGCTCTCTTGAAGCCTTGCTACATTGTGTACCCACAAAAGCAGAAAAATATTGGACTTGGTCCCTGATCATATGACAGAGGAGTGAACAGTGTGGCTCAGTTACTGGGACAGGGCTTCAGGGAACCAGAACAGCAGTGAACCCTTTGGAATTAATTTAATGTCATTTGTGTTTATACTCTTGTATTATATAATAAAATCCCTGTTGGACCCTTTTGGCTCTTTTCCTGTGATTCTGAACTCATAAAGGATTACCAGGTGTCCACAGTTGCACTCAAGTCTGCCTATGAGCAAACTAGCTAGTGTGAGTGACAAAGTAGCTATCACTACACCTGGTATTACAAAATGTTATTTATGTTTGTGTTATAATCCTACACATGTGTTATGAGTGATATAAGCATATTACGTCTTTAATTTTTATACTCCATTTTATTTTACACATGTTTAGGTTTTCACATCTTTAGCATGAATTGCAGGGAATTTATTCATATAATTCATTAGTTTAAACATGGCATTATACTGACAATGCTATTTTAAAGGGCACTGTTCCCTATATGACATCATACTGATAGAACTCTTATAAAGAGTTCTCCCCTTTAGCTATCCTTTAATTAGACATGTAGAAGTTTATGAAATGTGCAGTTAGAGGTGGAAACTCCAATAAATAATGTAAATCGGGAACTAATAGGACAGATTTGAATGGTTAAAAGTAGAATTAGTGAGTTGATAATAGCCAATGTTTTAATTCCCTTGATGCTTTTATGCAAACTTTTTTTGTAATAATACTAGTTTTTGACATATCATTTAAATCACATAATGTAGCTTAAAAACATAGGGCTGCTTCTGGATTTTTTGCAGTGTCAGCCTTCATAAAGTATCAATACCTCAATGGTTTTGCTTTTGTAATTTATGTGAACATTTTAGACAGAAGCATATATTTGCAGGTTGTATTGCTGTGGGATCTATGCTTGGTGTCCATTGGGCAAAAGAAACTGGTTATAATAAATAAACATAATATTATTGTTCATCCGATTTTTCCCTAAACACCACCTATGTCTTTTTGACAAAACTGTTTTTTTCATTGTTGTTGGACATGACACAGAACCTTGGGCTACTTAGGGCTTAGCTGCTTTTTATTATATTTTAAAGCAAATAAGCTTAGAAGATATAAAGGTTTTTAGTTAAAATCAACAAAAAGTATGATACTTTTATAAAAGTATTCGGTTTCCAATATGACCAGCAACCTGATTTAGAAATAGAAGGCTTTTGTGCTGTCTAGAATTGGCTGTGAGATTTTTATCCACAGTTTTCAGAATTCCCTGATGTACAGTAATACAATTCACTTGTATCAATTCATTATTAAACATTAATCCTTTCAGTAATTAACATTACCCATAGACTTTTTCTAGAATGGATATTTTTTTTAACAATACTTTATATCATGTATTTTCTTTATATCTTGAAGTTTAAGTACAGTACAGTACTTATATTTTACAGATTCACACCAAAATTGACTTCAAGATAAAATACATAACAAATCTCCCTTACTGAGGTATATCAGTATTTCTCTGCTGTATGTCTAATCGTGTGATATATGGCTGTATGTGTGGATTCAAATCTAAGCTAACTGGGAAATCATTATAGCACATTTAGACATTATTTATGGACTTGGCTTATGCGAAGCCTTAGCTAATGCTGCCTGAGATGTGATCTTGTATCACATCAACACAATAGATGCTGTTGTCATCCTGTGACAAAGGTGTCCTTTAGATAACATTTGAAATGCACCATAAATTACTGCTGTTGAAATGAAGATGACTTAGGGCAATAATGTTGTATATTAAGTGCTACCTTGCTGTCTTTTATTTATGGTCTTCTTACATATCAGAAATTATGGTTGGCAAACTTTAGCACTCTAGCCATATTTGAACTACTTCCTAAATTATTCAACTTGCACCATATCATGATTCCATCAGCACAACAATTATCTGTCAGATCCTGTCAAAAACAGAAACTTGCATATTTTAATTAAATAAGTTCTTGTTACAGATTAAACCTCTGTGAACAGTAATAGGAACTGTACACATGCAATTATCAAATTTAAAATGTGTACTCATTTAAGTAAACAATAAACATAACAATATAAAAGTTTGACTTTGCTCGTGTTAGGGTAGAATATTGGTGGTGTTGGTAGTGTGGTCCACATAGTTCTACACAAGGTTTTCATAGAAACCTTTAAACCCATGCCACATCACATTTCTAATGTCTGTATATCATAATAAATTTACTGTTGGAATGCTTGGGGTGCGATTCTAGTAATAGCTTTTGCCTCAATGAAAGGTAAGTGTCAGAATGAGTGGTGAGATATAATAATTTAATAGTACACAAGTTATATGTGAGAATGTGTATGTGATAGCATACATTAACCATTATTTCTTTTTATTTAAATCTCTCTATTTCTGAGGGCTCCTAAACCTAGTTTGAGATACTTGTTAGCAGATAGGATGACCTACGTCTTATGTCGTGAGAAATGTAGAATAATTCCTCTACCACACAGATTATCCTAGTAGTAAGGAGATATTAAATGACAAGTCATTTTTAAATATATCATCTCATGTTCTAATATATGAAACACTGATCAGCAATTTGTATCACTTTTTACATTAATTTTTCCATCAGATTAGTATTGTGTTTAGGTTGTACACTTTAACATTATAGTATCAACAAAGAAAGATTTTGAGGGATATTTGGAAAACCTTGCCACGAACAAAACTGTTGAAGCAATGGCCTAGCGTAGGTACAGTAGAGGCCTGATCACATAATTGCCCCGGAAGTAGACCTGGATTTAGATGCAGAAACACCTGTCAGAGGGCACATCTCTTGTGAGTGCTGTACTGCTGTTGCAATAAGAAGCAATGATGACAATCAGGAGCACTAACTAACCGATTCTGATTGGTTGATTGCAAGTTGACATCTCCAACTAATAGCAATTAAGTTATTAGTGTGCCAGTATTACATCACAATGCAGCTGTCTATTCACATTACTTAATTGATATTTACATTCAGACTGCAGCAAGAAAGAAGATTCCCATTTTACAGGGGAAAACAACAGATCTTTGAATTTAATTAAATGTAATTTACATTTGTATTTGCGTTTGTATTTAATTACATTTTATATGGTGAATGCATTGTTTGCATTTATTAATATCTGTCAAGACAATATTCTATCTCCTGTATGTGGCACTTCATTTTATAAAAGTGTACAGATAATGCAATGCTAAAGACACATTTAATATTACCACTGTCAAGCCACAACTCTACACTATCTTTTTGTCTCTACACTATTGTGAGGCATAAGTTTACACACATGTTACTCCTGATATAATCCAGGGGCAAATGCTAGAGATGTACAGCTGGACACAACTTGAGGTGCGTCCGACTGAACATACGCACATAATTGAGCTTTTAATTGCATGCGTCTTACACTGTGTACAGTCAGACACAAATGCGTCCAATTCTACATGAGCCACACAGAGCCAAGAAATGGTGTGGTAGATTATATTATACAGGCAGTGAGTCCGGCCATTGACGCTTTAAAAACGCAGTTTGCAGTCTGGCCTTTATACGTGACATTATTTGTACAGTAGATGTTGGCAAAAGTCGCATTTGAGATGTGGAGGTAATTAAAGCTGCCAGAAAGAGTGTCTGTTATATGGTAAGTAGAAATTTTGAGTTTGTCGCTGTTATGGTAATCGGTATATTTTTGTCTTTTAAAACTGTTCCGGCATTTAAAGTGCCGATTAAATGACTACCACTGCCCAGAAACATTTTGGGTAAGATGCAATTATAATAAATCTTGTATTATTTATAATTTATTTAGTTAACAATCAAGTCATCAAGGAACTTATCTGCCGATTTTGAGTGTATCGTCCGCAAAATGACACTACGCATTCCCAAACCTGGGCGAAATGGCCATGAAGGCAGCCCTGTCCTCTGCATCTTCGTACGCTAAGGACAGCTAATACAGCCTATGATTTCTTGGAGAGAACTGGGTGGGAAAGGGGTGCCTTGTTGTAGTTAATTTACAGTAGGGGCGTGCCAAACATTTTGGTAACAGTTTTATCATTAATGCCTTTAGTATTAACAGGTGACATTAATTCAAGATTTTTTTTTATTTTCCTGTGAGTTCTCTTGTGAATTTATAATTGTGCTCAGAATGTGTGCATGATGAATCAGGCTCACAAAGCATAGTATAATACAGATATATAAACATGTTCAGTTAAGTTCTAAAGCATGTGTAACAACAAACAGATTTGTTTACAAAAAATAAATTAATTCAATATTGTATAGGTCAATTAGAAAATAAGTTAAAATCATAAAGTGTTGTCGGTACTTGGTCGGTCTAGCCTTGACCAATCACTGCCAACAAAGTATTTGTCCCAAATTTGTCCCAAATATATATATATATATATATATATATATATATATATATATATATATGTATATATATATATATATATATATATATATATATATATTTATTTATTTATTTTGTGTATATATAGGTAGATAGATAGATAGATAGATAGATATATCACTGGTTTGAATCCCAGGTATCCATGTCCCAGGCTCTCTGACTTACATGCTTATTTTAAACCCACGGAGATTGATTTGTATAGGAAGGAGATTCCAAAAGAATGTGTTCGGCTTCAGGAAAAGATGTTACAGGTCCCTGGTGTTTGCATGGAGAAGGCAGGGTGGGCTCCATACATAATGCTCAGTCCGGGGCTTCTGGTCTGACAGTCTCTATGCAGACTGATCAGGAATTTCACCTGTCTGGTGTCTGTTAAAATGCAGCTAAAATGTGCAATCAGTCTCTCAGAACTAGGGATGAGGTTGGATGCCTCCTGAGAAACTCTGCTGTGGTGAGCAATTTGATTTGTGTGTGGGACATAAGGTCCTTCACCCTTGAGAGAGGATCTATGTGAAATGTGTAGTGAGTGCAGGACAGGCAAGGCTTTAATTTATGTTTTTGCTTATTTGAATATGCTAATGAAATTGGCTAAGGTCAGTTACACCAAAAATAATGGACTTGTACGACTTTAGTGCTGCTGTTTGCTTCCATCTACCCCGGGATACACTATATACACACGGTCACAATACATATATATATATATATATATATATATATATATATACAGATAGGCTTGTTTATATTATTTTATTGTGAGTAAGATTCTTATATAATAAATGTATTTATTTTTGAACAAACTACACTATATGGGACATTTTTCATTATATATCTGCCTGTCATGAACCTGTGATGGAGTAAAGGGAGAGCTCCAGCTGTTCAAAGATACCTTACAGATAAGCACATTATTTAGATTTTCTGGTACGCCTAATCTTGGGTGGCTGGGTTATACTGACTCTACTTGTGTAATGGTATTACACTATTTGGTTTTACAGCGGATCTACATGACTATGGTGAAGCACCCAACTTTGTGCTTTGATGAGATACTTTCAAGTATTTATCTGGTACGCATGTGCACACACTCTGGTTTTTGGGATTACACTACCCTCAACATTACAGCACAGTACTCCAGAAAGATTCTACAAACGATTTTGTCTGCTCACTTAGAGAGATTCTGACTAAGGGCCTACGTGATCAGATATTACAAAAGAAGAATACCAATACTTATTAGTTTCCAACCCTGTCACTCCAATTTTTTATTACTTACCCAAGATTCACAAAACTTTGACAAAACCACCGGGTAGACCTATTATAGCGGGCATAGACTCCTTAACATCACATGCCTCAGAATATGTAGATATTGTTCTAAGACAATACGTAGTCCTACCTTAAATACACAACTAGTAAACCTAATCTGTTTAAACATTTTGAATGGAACCCACATTTCATGTGGCTTACTATAGATGTCCAATCACTATACACTGCTATTGAACATGATAAAGGGATCTTATCCTGTAGACAATTTCTAGAACCAGACCCTTTAATTTCTCCTACACATAAAAAATTTATATGTGACCTTATTCTTTTTATCCTTACCCACAACTATTTTGAATTCTTAGACACCTTTTATCTCCAGCATTGTGAGACAGCAATGGGGACAATTTTCGTGCCAAGTTTCGTGAACCTAGTGATGGGAAGTTGGGAACAAAAGTTAATTTTTAACCCTAATCCCTTCTCTTAACACATAAAAATGTATAAGAGAGATATAGATGACACACTGATTGTATGGGAAGGTGATGTAGATTCTATCCAAGAATTCATGCTATAAATAAGCAATAATGATTATAATCTTAAATTTACGGCAAACCATAGCTCTCACAATATAGAATATCTAGACTTGGTCATGTCAGGTATGGATGGCAAGGTTATAACCGAGAATTTCATAAAATCTGTCGACACTAACAGTTATCTCCACTATGAAAGTGGACATGTCAAAAAATGGAAAACCAACATCCCCTATTCACAATTCCATAGGATCAAGAGAAACTGCAGTACTGAACATCAATGTAAGGAACACATATCTATGTATGCACAAAGGTTCCGAAATAGAGGATATCCTGACATCATCTCGAACGCTATAGTGAAAAATGAGGGGGTCAATAGAGCAGACCTTTTGAAATATAAAGAAAAGGAAAAGAAAAAAGACAGTATTCCCTTCATCACCAACTATAATAATTGTGAACATAGAATCAGATTCACGCTGACTAAGCACTGGGAGATCCTTAAAATGGACCCCAGTTTAGTGAACATCCTACCAGACAAACCAGATATTTTATTTAGAAAGAATAAGAATCTAAAAGATATTCTGGCCCCTAGTATGCTTCCTGAAACATGCAGTGATACCAATAAGACGTTCTTGGGGCTAGATTTACTAAGCTGCGGGTTTGAAAAAGTGGGGATGTTGCCTATAGCAACCAATCAGATTCTAGCTGTCATTTTGTAGAAGGTACTAAATAAATGAAAGCTAGAATCTGATTGGTTGCTATAGGCAACATCCCCACTTTTTCAAACCCGCAGCTTAGTAAATCTAGCCCTTGGTCTTCAATGGCTTTATTAAATATAATCATTGTAACATTTGCAAATACGCGAGCCCTGATAAAAAAGTTTTCTATAACTTTGATAATAGTGTCAGATACAACATCAAACAGTTCATGAACTGTCAAACTTCATCAGTGATCTATCTACTAGAATGTTCATGTGGGCTTAAGTATGTAGGGAAAACCAAGAGACCCCTCAAACTGCGTGTACAGGAAAACGTTCGTAATATCTAGAATAGAGTGGAAAGTCACTCAGTTTCTAAACACTTCACGAATACACATAATGCAGATCCCAGCCAAATTACGTTTAAAGGAATTGAACATGCGACCCTAGGATGTAGAGGGGGGATAACCAAACAAAATTGTCAAAGAGGGAGATGTTTTGGATTGACCAACTGAAAACGCTCACCCCATCAGGTCTTAATGAGGGCTATGTGATAGTCCCTTTTTTCTGATCCACTATTCCTCTGTACACTTGCATGTGGCAATTCAAGAAACTCTACTTATAATAATTCCAGCTTCATTACCCCCTATGGGAAGCTAGCACTTTCTGTGTCTATTCGATCACAGGTTGGTTTTACACTTCTCTATTGATCTCCTTATACATATATATGAGCAATAGATGTGTCAGTTTTATATTACAAGCATTTTTGAATGAATCATGGTTTGACATTTTACAACAAATTTATTACAACCATTCTGCATTAATCTATGACCTCCACAACATAATTATATGCACTATCTGAACATATTATACTTTTACAAACCTATTGTTTTATGCCCCCACTATGCATATATTTTTAAATATATATTTTTAAGGAGATATATGCTATATATTATATGTTATGATTTTAATCTGTTTTAAATTTATATTTCTGCAATTTATGTACAATTATTTAGTCTGTATGGATGAACAGTTACTCATCCTTTTAAATGATATGGACAGTTTTTATTTATTAACTTTTATCTCTGGTCATCGCCTTGTTACTTCCATAACAATAGAGTAGAATTACCATTATCCCTTTACAAAGATGGTCGAATCCTACTGTCTTATTCCTTCTTATTCCTTAACAAAGATGGCCGGCAACGAATACTCCCATAAAACATCTATAATCATAGGAAAGAATCTACTACTCGTCCTTTACAAAGATGGCCGATCCTTACTGCTTTATCCTCTTCACATTCCTGCACAAAGTTGGCCGCCGTTTAATATACCTTTAGCCTTATGGACTATATATGCATTCACTATATGATCCACTGTTTATATATACACAGATTGGCTTGTTTATATTATTTTATGGTGAGTGTGATTCTTATATAATAAATGTATATATTTTTGAACATACTACACTATATGGGACTTTTATCATTATATATCTGCCTTTATTGAACCTGTGATGGAGTAAAGTGTACAATGGAGAGCTCCAGCTGTTCAAAGATACCTTACAGATAAGGACATCATTTCGGGTTTCTGGTATGCCTAATCTTGGGTGGCTGGGTTATACTGACTCGGTATTACACTATTTGGTTTTCTTCTCTTCTCATATGAGTACACAATATTAAAGCGGATCTACATGACTAAGTGAAGCATCCAACTTTGTGTATTGATGAGCTACTTTCAAGTATTTATCTGGTACGCATGTGCACACACTCTGATTTTTGGGATTACACAACCCTCAACATTACAGCACAGGCCCCACATCCCTTCTAATTGGCTTTCATATATATATATATATATATATATATATGTATATATATACACACATATATATATATATATATATATATATACCGTATTTGCCGGCGTATAAGACGACTGGGCGTATAAGACGACCCCCAACATTTCCACTCAAAATTATAGAGTTTGTTTATATACTCGCCATATAAGACTACCCCCTCTTCCGCACACCTTCCACACACACACTGTATTAAATCACTGGCCCCCACACACACTGTATTAAATCACTGGCCCCCACACACGCTGTATTAAATCACTGGCCCCGACACACACTGCATTAAGTCACTGGCCCCCACACACACACTGCATGAAGTCACTGGCCCCCACACACACTGCATTAAGTCACTGGCCCCCACACACACACACTGCATGAAGTCACTGGCCCCCACACACACTGCATTAAGTCACTGGCCCCCACACACACACTGCATGAAGTCACTGGCCCCCACACACACACTCATATATGCTGATCACACACACACTCATATATTCTGATCACACACTCTGCATTGACATGACATAACATAAAACAAACATAACATAACACATACTAATAACACTTACCTTCTTCTGCTGTCACTCTCCTCTGTCCCCCTCCTGTCACTCTCATCTGTCCCTCTCTCCCTCTCTCACTTTGCCCCCTCTGCCGCGCCCCAGCCATAAAAAAAAAAACAGAAACACTTACCAATCCGCACGGCGCCGGGACCCAGCATCCTCCTCTCTCACGCAGCCTGTCACTGATATATGACAGGCTGCGTGAGAGAGGAGGATGCTGGGTCCCAGCGCCACGCGGATTGGTAAGTGTTTCTGTTTGGTTTTTTTATGGCTGGCCCGCGGCACCCCTGAGACCCCTGAGTTTGGAACCCGGCGTATAAGACGACCCCCCCACTTGGAGGCATGTTTTTCAGGTCAAAATATACACACACCCACCCGAACTTAGAGGATCCGAATACCAAGCCCACTTTTCGGAATCAAAAACAAGGCACCACATCATTGTGACGTCGTCAGATCTCGGATCTCGCGAGTTTTGGAATCTGTAAATACCGCCCTCCACGGCGATCTAGCACCATTTCAGAGAGGGACACAGAAGGGGTAGCATAGAGTGTAGAGCAGTAGGGCAGGAAAAGTTAGAGAATTGAAAGAGGAGGGTGGTAGCAGTGTTAAACATAGTAATCACTGACATTCAGGAGAGCTCCATAGCTCCAGTGTTAAATCTCATTGCAGAAAAATACAATTAATAGTGCTTACAGGGTTGATTTAATTCTGCAGTCCAATTCTACAGTGTTATATAGGTAACACACAGAAAGGATAGCTGCGTTGGTAATTCTCATTGCAGAAATACAACTACTAGTTCTTACTTGCTTTTCTTCTATAATTGCACAAAAAAGTGTAAGGTGTTATATACACCCAAAGAAAAGAGCTCCATTGCTCCATTGCTAATTGTCATTGCTGAAATACAAATAATAGGCATTGCAGGCATTTCTTCTGACTTTTCTTTTCTGCCACTGCTGTGTGCCAATGTGTCC
Source organism: Mixophyes fleayi (assembly GCF_038048845.1). NCBI lineage: Eukaryota > Metazoa > Chordata > Amphibia > Anura > Limnodynastidae > Mixophyes > Mixophyes fleayi. Next base: position 66,710,650 of record NC_134407.1, on the reverse strand, counting down.
TAGATGTGGTAGGAACTGCCGTGTGTTTGAGTCATTGCTCTGTCACTTAGTATCCATCCAGTTCGCTGCAGTATTTGTCCGACAGTGTATGAAATTAATAATATGATCTGTGAGGTGGTCAAAGTTGACTGCAAATGACTTGAAATTAGTGTTATTGAGGTTAATAATAATGTAGGAGCAAAAAAAGAGCCAAATTATGTGATTTAAGCATATTTTATCAATTTTTCTAAAAAAATACAGAACCAAAATAAAAACACACAAGGGTGGTTTTCCAAAACCAAAACAAAAGCACGAAGCTAATCCAGATCCAAAACCAAAACCAATTCACAGGGGTCAGTGAGCATCTCTAATATATCTATATACATATATATATATATATATATATATATATATATATATATATATATATCTATATCTATAATATAAATGTCTAGTGGCGTGTGTTAGTCTGTCTGTCTGTGTGTGTGTGTGTGGAAAAAATAAAACCAAGCTGCAGCGCCACCTGCTGGGCGGAGTTATACACTGACCTACTAAATTCTTAGTGTGTGGGGAAAAAAAAATTCAGTAAGGCCTGAAATTTGGTATACTAAGATGTTTTTAATTTGTTAATTTAATTTGTTAGTTGTTAAAAGTGTTTATAAAGATTTTAAAAAAAATATATATATATATTTCTTGAAGGAGAAGTGACAGTTGGGAGTGGTTGGTGGTTGCCGGGGGTGACAGTGGGGAGTGGTTGGTGGTTGCCGTGGGTGACAGAGTGAGAGGAGTGTGATACTCAGGACCGCTGAGAGAGATCCCTGTGTCTGGATAGACATCTGGATAGATGTGGCGATGAAAATGAAGGATGAGGTGATGGAGAAGAATGATGAGGTGGTGACATGTGGACAAAACCACGTTAAAAAAGGGCGCTTACATCGGGAAGTAACGCTCTTCCCCTGAGGAGGCCTGGGCTATGGCCCAAATGCATGACAAGAACCTTTTTAACACCTTAAGTAGCTTGATTTGACTAGAATGCATGAGTATCATGCACGGGTTAACTTGTGTGTATATATATAAATATATATATATATATATATATATATATATATATATATATATATATATATATATATATTTGAATTTGTTATCTTTCCTTTTATATAATCTCAAAGGTGATCAATGTGACTAATACCTGGAGGTTAGGTAGGCTGCTTTGCACACTATTTTTTAAAGGGCTATTATCTTTAAAGTATTTCTCCAACAACTGTACAGGTCTGTTGGTGTGGCAAGGCATCTATAAACAAAATGAGTAAGTCAAATGGCTTGGAAATGTAATCTAATGTCGAGACTTCCAAGTTCTCTTCTAATCCAGCAGACGCATTTGGTGTACTGAGAAAATGTTTTTACGTTTCTGCTGCTTTCAATGCTGATCTGCCCCTTAAGCAAAGTTTACTCCTACTCCCTTCTTCTTATTTAATTTTTAATGTGATTGGTCTCTTTAAAGCATTTCCTAATATTGGCAACTGTTCATTTAGGATTTTATATTGTGCTTTCATCTCTTACTGCGATTTTCCTACTTTGGTAACCTTAACTACCACTTCTGCTTGTGCAATTTATTTCTTTGATTTTCAAGTAGATCATTATTTTTAAATCTGCAAAAGGAAAACAACTGATGCAAATTCGTTATGGAAATTAGCTATGCAAATTCGTTTAAGACATAATACTTTTAATCATTTTATTTATTTTAAAAAAATGCAGTTTTCTTTATTCTATAGCACTTACCACAATTCCAATATTCAAATGTTTTTCTGCTCTTCATTACCAGACCAAATTTTATGATATGGTAACCCTTTTATACCCCTATTATCACTTAGTCAATACATCAAATGTTATATTGGGTTTTTTTTGTGGGACAGATGGGATTTACATTTGGTAGTATATTACCACTGAGGGATGGTCATCAGACTGAAGTAAATTAAAAGGCTAAGGTTTGTATTCAAACCAGAAAAGGCTCCTGTGACAGGGTGGACCACGTATGCCACTGTGTCTGTTGTTACTTGGAACTCGCTTTGCTTATTTTGCCACCGTTCCCTTTCGTTATTCCAAATATACCCCTCCTGACACAGTAGGAGGAGCCTGCTGCCACCACTGGACTCCTTTATGGCATCCAGAACCACGTTTCTTCTGGGTAACTGTCGCTGCTAGTGTACTCCTGTGCTGGTACACTTGGGCTGGTACCCCTGACCGCTTACTATGGATCAGAATGCTGTAGATGAATCCCCCCTGGCCTATCACACTGGCCAGATCTGCTGTGTAGCGGGCAGAGTGGTGGTACTAGGAGCTGGGTCCAAACTTCAGAACAGCCGGAGGACAGATTAGATATAGGGTGTAATCTGTAGGTCACAGTATTACAGCAATATTGAAAAAGTTGTCAAGCAGGGTCTTCACGCAGAGAGTGATGTTTATTTCGCTCTAGTGTCCTGACAAGGACAGTTCCACTAATTAAAGGTATCAGTGGTCAGGTCAGATGGAACATCAGAATGATACTTTTCAGTACATGACAGTGCTTTGTATACAGATTTGAACACAGGCTCACAGGCTATTTTTAGAATAAGGATGCAATTTTTTTACCCAAACATGGATTTACATGCAATACAAAGTTAACAATATAACCTGTGATATCCCAAAACTCGCTACCCACAATATCAAAAATAAGTACATTTGCAATTATATAAATAAGAGCCCTGCGCTATTTCCTTTAAATAAATTTATATTATAAGTTATTTCCAGTTACAGCTCCTATCCCCTTTGTCTTGCTTCAAGTTAGATGACTAAGTGACACTACCTTTCTAGATCTGTTTGCTTTTGTCTGTCCTTTCTGTGCTTTGGTGTGGATTACTGTGTGGCTTCTGATTCCCCTCTCCCTTTCTCCTGTGCTTTTGCTCTTTTTCCTTTGCTCATTGATTTTTTTTCCCTTTCTTTCCTTTCTCTCCTTTATTTTTCCTTGTCTTTCCAACTTTTTCTGATGCATTTTGACCGTTCTTCCCTGCTCCCCTTCATTTCATTCACTACTCATTTTCTCCCACCCACATCTCTGCACTTTCCATATATGTCCCTAGTGGTTCCTGCCCGAGCCATGTCTTCTCTGCAGCCGCTAACTCTTTTTCCCCTCTGGCACTGCTTACTGCACTGTTTCAGCACAACCACCATCCATCTTCAAGGCGGGCTAGTGCAAAGCAGGCACACTGCTGCTACACAAGCAGGCAGTGCACCTAGCCAGTACCTTGCCCCCTCCCCTGCAGTTTGCCACTCCCTTCCTCTCTCCTCTGTCCCTGCTGATTCAGAGATTTATGCTGGGGACAGCAACCTGTGCATCCCTGTACCCCAGCCACTTCCCCACTAATAGAAGGATCTCGTGAATCTGTGATTCCTGGCTTGGCTGCTGACTCCATTAACTCCCACTTGGCTGTATAGTGGCATAGCGGGGGGCGGGCTTTTTGGGGAGATGTGGTTCTCCTCGTCTGTCCTGTTTTCCCTCCTGTTGTGCATCTACCTTTGTGCCCTGGTGGGGCAACCTCCAGTCTGACACTTTAGGGTTTCGGCCTCCTACATCTGTCACACCTTTTTTCTCAGTCTTTCCTTTGATTGACCACTTTCTGCAATTTTTCTCTCTTGCACTCAACAGTGTTTCCTCTCCTGCGGTAGGGCCTGGGTGTTTTCATTAATATTCCTAGCCCTGGTTCCCATTGGGGCTTCAGCAGCCCTCTTCCTGCCCTCACTCCCTGACTCTAGTCTCTGCCCTTATCCCTTCAAACCGTTCTCGTTCAGCTAGTGCTTTAGCGGTCTGGATGCCTGAAGCTTCTTGTCTACAGGATCTGGAAGGCAGTGATAGCCTGGCAGCAGTGGACCTGTCTCCTGTTGCAATACCTGGTTCGGAAGATGGCTCTTGTGTGCTGAGTGAGGATGATATTACGTCTGATGTTGTGTTGCCCACATTTTCTGATTATGCGATCATAGTGGGGATTCTTCGGGGACTCAGGTCTTTCTGACTAAGCTGCTTATGGTTCTATGCAAGCATTTCTTCAGTAAGGGGTCACCATAGGACGGGGTCCCCTGCAGCATGTCATGGATTACGGATAATGAGATGCGCCAGTATGGCAATTTTTAGTGGAGTGCGTCTTGTTGTCTGCTTTCCATCTCCTTTCCTTACACCCTGCTTCATTTCCTTTAAATGGGTTTCCATTTGGCCAACGTGGTTTCATGTGCATAAAACCCTCCCTATGGGTTGCACTGTTTTCTGCGCACTTTTTTAATGTTTTAGTTCTTTTCTTCAGTTGTGTTTTTATGTGGATGCCTATTACCTGGAAGATTTATTTGTGGTCCTTGACTGCGAGTCTTCCTCCTGCATTAATGCTCTTTTTCCTGTGATTGCACTTCATTCCCTGGGTATTCCTAGGGCCCTCAGTAAGGCAGAAGGTCCTAATAACTGTTTTTCTTATTTGGGCATTGAAATTTACACTGCTCTGGGTTGTGTCGGCTCCCTGCTGATGAGGTTGGTAAGCTTTAGATGATGATTACGGAGGTGTGGGGATCCGCCAAGGTGACTATGCAAAAGACCCAATTGATTTTGGGTCTCTTTCATTTTGTCTTTCAAATTATCTCTATGAGGCAGTTCTTTTCGTGACTACCATGATTGCACCAAGTCTCTATGCAGCATTTCCTTGTTTGTGAAAATTCGTGAGGATTTGGGGGTGTGGGAGATTTTTTTTCAGGAGTTTAATGAGGTGCGCTTGTGGCCCGAGCCCACTCTGTCTAGCAATGAGTTGCAGCTTTTCATGTTTTGGTGCATAGTTTGGCACCAATTGCTGCATAGCACCTTGCCTGGGGGTGAGGTTGCAGTGGGTTGGACATCTAACCTGGTCCTGCTCAAATTGTTTCCCATTGTAGTTGGGCTTCTTAGTTCCAAGGAAAGTAGATTGCGTTTTGGTGGTGCAGGCCACTAGCAAACAGAGTTGGGGGTAAATGTATCATAGTCCAGTTTTTGCATCCTTTGCGAGATCGGCGAGATGACAGCTAAAATTTAAAGCGGCGCTGCCTTGTAAAGGCAAGTTTCCCTTTACAAGGCAGTGCCGCTTTAAATTTTAGCTGGCATCTCGCCGATCTCGCGCGGGATGCAAAAACCGGACTATGATACATTTACCCCTTGGTCTTTTCTGTCTGTTATCAGCCTCTTGCATCAGTTAGTTTTATGTTGCTTGCAGTTTGGTGTTTCAGGTTGGGCACCTCCTAGGAGTTGACAATGTGTTGGCTGATGTTCTGTCCCGAGAGTTCTGGGATAAATTCAGTGCCCTAACGTTGCATGAGCGCATCATTGGCATGCCTTGTTCTGTTTATGCCTGGCAGATTGTCAAACCAGCATAGAAGGCCTCGCAGAACCGTCTCTTGCTTCCCACATCTTATAAAGCTGTCATTTATTTGAGCTAAATATTGTGGCAGTAGGTACAAGGCAGTGATGACTGTTTTCTTGGTGATCTACCTAAACAGTACTTGTCTTTCGTAGACACATAAAACAGACTGCAGTACACGCATATGTGTTTGTGCAACAAAAGGCTACAATAGAACATATGAAACATTAATGTTATCATAAAATAAAATAATATCTCTAACAGTGTAATTCTTTGTCTAAATATCTTTTTCCCATTATTTACATAAATAAGGAGGCTTTCCATGAGTACTGCACAGAGATGAGCGGTTCGGTTTCAGAGAAATTCAACCGGTCCCGACTTTTGGGGATCCGAGTCGAACTGAGTTTCTGGTAAAATGTTGAATCTTGCAAGTTTTAGATCGAGATCTTTTATTTATAACCCCTGTTCTAATCTGTCATTTTAGAAGTTATTATATGTGGGTAGGAGTTTGGCAAGAAAACTCACTTGGAAAGGATTGGACAGGGTGTAAAAGGCAATATATATTGCAATAACTGTGATCTGCAGTTTATTTAGAGATCAGTCTGCTAGAATTGTGTGCTGATCACTTGGGTGTCAGAAAATGAAGAGCAGACAAGCAGTGGTTGCTGGTTGTTGAAATAGTATATTACAGTATATATATATAGTATAGACATTTTAAATATTTAGTGGAGAAAAAGCAGGCTGCTGTATGACTGTGAACAGTACACCCCAAAAAAATATATATATTTCCTGCTTTTAAAATCCTAAGTGTTTTAATCGGAAAGCAATTGTGTGAAGGGCAATATTGGTAACGTCTTTAGCTAGCTGCCAAAAACAGTGTTCTTTGACTCTGAGCAGCACACCACACAAAAATATATATTTTATGCTTTTAAAATCCCAAGTGTTTCAATCTGAAAGCAATTATATAAGGGGCAGTATCAGTGACATCTTTAGTAAGCGGTCAAAGAACAGGATATACTTTGACTCTGAGCAGCACACCCAATGAAACTAATTTATTTATGCTTTTAAAATCCCAAGTGTTTCAATCTGAATGCAATTTTGTGAGGAGCAGTATTAGTGACACTTTTAGTAAGCGGACAAAAATAGGATGCTCTTTGACTCAAAGCAGCACCCCATGAACAGAAAAAAAAATCCTGTATTTAAAATCGTGTTTCAATTGGAATGCAATAGTGTGAGGGGCAGTATCAGTGACATTTTTAGTAAACAGTCATAAACAGGGTGTTCTTTGCCTCTGAGATGCACTCCCCATTTAACAAATATGGTTTCTGCTTTTACAATACCAAGTGTTTCAATATGAAAGCAATTGTGTGAGGGGCAGTATCAGTGACATTCTTAGTAGGACATCAAAAACAAGGTGTTCTTTGAGTCTGACTACAACACCACAAAAAACAAACATATATATCTTGCTTTTAATGTCCCAAGTGTTTCAATTTGAATGCTATAGTTTGAGGGGCAGTTTCCATGACATCTTTAGTAAGCAGCCAAAGAAAAAGGGTGTTCTTTGACTCTGAGCAAAACATCCCCCCAAAAAAATAAAAATATATTTTGCTTTTAAAATTACAAGTGTTTCAATCTGAATGCAATTGTTTTAGGGGCAGTGATATCTTTATCTTTATCAAATCATGGCCCTTTGATAAAATCCACACAAAACTTAAAATGTAGTTTTAGCTGGAGTTCACTAATAGATGATAAAAACACAACATTTCTAACCTTCTGTGTGGCAATTATCTGTTGTTTAGGTCTCCTTGAGTAGTTCAACATTCCATCATTGCAGTCTGCTATTCTTTTAGAGAATATAAAGCAATTCAGGGATCAAAAACAAGAACGCAATCTATAAATTAAATGGAATTAATTTGGGAGAATCTATAATGGAAAAGGATTTGGGAGTGCTCGTAGACAGTAGACTTAGCAATAGTGCTCAATGTCAAGCAGCAGCTGCAAGGGCAAACAAAGTATTGGAATGCATAAAAAGGGGCATAGATGCAAGGGAAGACATTGTAATTTTGCCACTGTATAAATCGTTGGTAAGACCTCATCTTGAATATGCAGTACAGTTCTGGGCACCACTCTATAAAAAAGATCATTTGGAACTAGAAAGGGTTCAGAGAAGGGCGACAAAATTGATAAAGGGTAAGGAGTCATTAAGTTATGAAGAAAGGTTAGCCAGTTTAGGCATGTTTACTTTAGAAAAGAGGCGTCTAAGGGGAGATATGATTACTATTTACAAATACATTAGGGGTCAATACAGAGAGCTTTCATGGGAACTTTTTACCCCAAGGACCATACACAGGACACGTGGTCATCCCCTAAGGTTAGAGGAGAGGAAATTTCACAACCAGCAAAGGAAGGGGTTCTTTACAGTAAGGGCAGTCAAGATATGGAATTCATTGCCAGGGAAGGTTGTGATGGCAGATTCAATAGATATGTTTAAGAAAGGGTTAGACATATTTTTAGCGGAAAGGTGTATCCAGGTATACGACCGTTAATTTAAAATAAAGGATAGTAGTGGATATAGGGTAAAAATTGGATTGCAATATTGAGTCTGGGGGGATTTTCAAAATTGAAACAGATGGGCGGTTGCCTACTCTGAATTAATTTCAAATATAAGTGCAGGATCGCAGGAGATCCAAAATAGGTTGAACTTGATGGACTGGTGTCTTTTTTCAACCTCATCAACTATGTTACTATGTTACTATGTAATACCTCATGTTTTCCTATTGCTAGATACACACAGATATACACACAGATATGTAGCATTAAGGATGTTCGCTGTTAACAATTGTCTGCTTTGTTTTGTATACATATAGGGCATTTATATTGGCATGCAGCTGGTACCATGTATTATATGGAATTAAATGAATGTGGGCTTATTTATACCTTATACCTGGGAGGTAAGTGCATCTGATTTTAACTGCATGTTGATGGTGTTTGAAGCATATAGGTTAGTGTAGGTCCTGCATATAATGAGGTACCCTTGACGCTGGGATGCAGGCTTAAATGTTTTGATCAAAATATGAATCAATATCTCATGCTTTGTTTTGCTGAATACACACAGATATGCATTGTTAAGGATAAGAGATGGCAACAATTGTCTTTTTACTTTGTACACATATTGGGCGTTTACTTTGCCATGTAGCTAGTACCATGTGTAATATTGGATTAAATGAGAACAGGCTTATTTCTTCTATGGTTTCCTTTTAAGGAAGACCTGTTTCAGACTGTCATTGAGAGTGTTGATGAGAGAAGATTGCAGCATTGGACTGTTTGAGGCTTTATGTGGATAAGCCAAATTAAAGGACCACCACCCGAAAATTTAACTAGTGTACTTTATCATATCTTACTGAACTTCACCCAAGACTGATATTAAACTTTGGGTGGAAATTATCCTTTAAGGAACCACAAGTGGCAGAAGCTACTCTCCAAGCTTCCTTCTTCATTAACGATAACACCACTTCTACTCCAGGTTTGACCCTATAGTAAAATATCCACTTTATTTTTAGATAGTGGAAAATGGGAGAGTAAACAATGATTAATCATAACTTCTTGAAATCAACAAATATCCTATTTGGTTTGCTCTCACAACAAAACACAACAGTGCTTGAACTTAACTCGAATTTTAGGAGACATATATACTTTATGTATTCTGAGATATAGATGATTTACATGTTATAGTCTATCATACCCAAGAAGAATAGATGAATAACTACAACAAAGAGCTTATGACTGATGATGAGGGGGATCTTTAGTGGAAAATGAGACAATAAGCCAGAATTGAGAAGTGGCTTTGTAAACCACCTGTTGTGACTGAAACTGTACAGATGTGATATGATGATCATTTTTTTTTTATACCACAAGTGAAAAGATGATACTGAACTATTTGTGTATATATAAAAAGGGTCCAGAACGCACGTGTGCCATTTAAGATTTGCAAAGGAAATATAATTTTGTGGGCATTCATGCACTGGAAAGACAGATGGGAGCACAGCAGGTAGATAAACTGACATTCCCCTCCATGAATACCTTTAGAAAAAAGGTCAGAGATAAGACAGAGAGTAAAGGGAATGCAAATGAGGCTTTCCGTCTGTTATAATATGATAGGAGGGAAAAACATATTCATTCCTTTTCTTTTAGAGTTTTGTTTTTACAAAGCTATCAGCAAGCATCTGTTACATTTTAAATTCTTTGCCATTTTTAACACCACTCAACCATTTAGACTCCTTCCCACAATAACCCTCAGGAGTAGTTTGCAAATTGTTTGAACAACCTGAGTTTCTAATGAATACTTTATTATGATCATAAAGCAATATGGTGTTCTCGTTAATTTTAAACTGTCTTGGTTTTGTTCATGGCCTGGATGCATAATACAAGATATGCTTGAATGTTGACATCAGATGTTGAAAAGCAAACAGTACTTGGGAGTAACTGTACATGTACAGTTACTAATAGTCCATGAGCTGTGTAACCTGTCTGCATAGAGCGGTCGGAAATGGACAAAGAATATTTATAGTATTGCTAAAAAGAAAAAGTTTGAATGTTGTTTTTAATCAGAAATAGAAGAAAATGAATAGCAATGACTGTAGATCATTTCATTGTGGATTGGCGAACATGAACTAAGAAAAAAAAAATTAAGGCTGGCTATTGACTTTGATAATACAAAATGCATATGAAACGGCAAATAAGCATATACATTTGCATATGCATTAGATATTGTTTGTTCACATTATAGCAGGGGGAAAACGAGCTTGACTTTTTAACGTAAGGTGAAATTATTTAATGCACTGAAATGGAAACAGCAACATCCAAAAAAAACATGTCTCAAAGCAAACCTACAAAGATACAGATATTAAGACAAATGTTTAGGAGCACATACTATATCATTTTTTTAATGGTTTACAAGCATTTGCATGTTGTGTATTTGCTTTACAAAAGTCAGGTGCAGCATTTAGAAATCAGCCTTAGACCTCATTTAGGAAGTGCAAAAAAACAAAGACACAGCACAAAACCCTCTCTGGAGGGGCTATGCCTCTCAATATACACAAGTGAGCCTAGTGGTTCACCAAAAGGCATTGACTACTGGATCAATGTTGCAGCATATGTGGCTGGCAGCCAAAAGGAGGAGTTGGGTGAAGTGAGGCTGTTCTTTAAAAAGTACAGATTAGATGTCATATAAAATTGGGTACACTGCGCAGGCACCCAACTTACATTGTTATTTTGAGCTGCTCGTCTCTAATACTCACCATTGCTTTGAGTGGAAAGTGTAGTACAGTAATGGTGTGGAAGCACAAGTTGAAAAGGCTCATTTAAGATGCATCTTATTTTGGGTTACACATATCCTTAAATTGCTTTAAAATATGTAAATTCTACTCCACACAAGATGGGCGCAATTTCCAAATTTATGATGATGATTGCTGCATATTTGCTCCAGATAAAACTACATGCTATATTAAAGGTTGTTTGTATTATTAGATGTGTGCAGCTCAAAATACAAATGTGGAAACATAAGTGTACAGTTGCATATTTGCACATACTCAAACAGGCAGCTTTTGCATTTAACTTTAAACCACCCGACAGTGGTAAAATTCTTTCTGACACTGAAATAATGATAATTAGAAAAAAAAACGTGATTGAATCACTTCCATAGCGTAATATGTCAGTGCTTTGCAAAAATACTACTACTACTATTACTATTAGTACTACTAATACTACTACTACTACTACTACTACTAATAATAATAATAATAAAAATAACATGCTCTACTAATTACAGCTACAGATACCATTTCTAGTGTGAAATACATCCAATTTATGTTTAAGTTCCACAGCTTAGAAATCCCGACAATAAAACAACCCTCCCTATGGCTATTAATGTGGCTATTTGAAGCCACACTGGCAAAATGCTAAATGGGACATAGAATTAGTTTTTATTATATTTCTCTGTATATGTTCAGTTGAACATGCTTCCTGCATTCCCCCAAACATCTGAATTTATTACCTGTAGAACTACCCACTAGAAAGAAAAATAATCCAATTAATTCTTCTCACTCACCTCCGTGTGACCCAGCATCCATCCCTGAAGTCCTAGGCCTCCCATAATGCACAGTGATGCATTATCTCTAGAAACATATTATCTTATCAAGGCATCATATCCTACCATTATATCTCTTGATTTTTTTCTGAAATTACTTCTGTCATTTGTTAATGGGTAAAAGCTGGTTATAACTTTATAATCCATGACGTGTAAATATTTCAATATTGTGTTTCTGCGTATGGCGCCAAGACCTGTTTGCTAATCTAATATTTCAAAGCAATGACTTTTTAATGTAGCTTCTGCGACACAAGAGAAATGGAGTTATAACATTAATAGACATGATAAGCTATTTGTTTTAATAAATGCTTGGCATAAGCATCCGGGAATTCAGAATCCATTATATGTTGCTAAGGCTGCAAAGAAATGTTTTAACTTTTAATCAACTTCAAGAATAATGACTTTTTGTTGTGTGTTAATAAAGTTAACTCTTAATCCCTACAATTTGTGAGATTCTCTAAAATGTGTGCTGCAGGTTTAATATTACAGTATATTATATGACATTATGTCATAATATTGTATTGCCTCTTCCCCTACGGAAAGAAACACAACAGGACACAATTACTGTATATTTGCAAGCTTTTGAACCTGGTTTTATAAAATAACAAAATGCTTATTGTCAAAGCAATGAATATACCTTTTAAATAGGTTTTAGCCCCGTTTGCCATTTTTTTTTCCTGGGAGACAGACTGGCTTTACACTGGACTTAACCAACAACAGCTTATCATGGGAGATTTAAATATTCTTTTAGCCAAGTATAAGGAGGCCAGTGCCACAGAATCTCCAGATTCCAGGTCCCAGAACATCTAGGGGCTAACATCTAGATGTAAACCCCTATAACTGGAAGGTGAGTGCATCTGATTTAACAGCATTTTAATAAATGTTTGAAGTGTAATGCATGGAGCGTTATGTGTAGGCCCTGCTCCACTGAGTTTTTTAGTGCAGTGATGCAGTACCTAAAATTGGTCACTGGTGATGCGTAGAGTCACGACACTGGGGAGGCCTCCCCATATGATGTTGCTTCATCTGTGAGGGGTGTGGCCAGTGAAACAGCACAAAAGCACCAGTATAGGGACATCACATGGGGTACCAGAGTCTTTAAGCACACTGATGTTCTGCATTTAGTGGTGCAGCCATATTTAAATGTTGGGACCTGAGAGGTAGGAGGGAGAGTCTAGGTCCACACCAGACAGGGGGTGTCACTCCACTAAAGAGTCTAGAGCACCCACATATGATAAGGGCATCTACAGAATGGTGGTGTGCAGCAGAGGCCATGAGGCATCATTTAATATTAAGCCCCATAACATAGGGGCAGAGACAAGAGGGGAATCTGAGAATACGGGGCTCTATATAAGCAAATATATTAACAAAATTCCAGAGGTTTACTGTTATCTAATGTTCAGTACTTTTGAACACTGTGGGCCTGATTCATCAATGAATGTATCTGTCAGTTTTGTGCGTATCATCTGCAAAATCACTCTGTGCATACTCAGAACTGGCTCATATGCCACAAAGCACAGTCACATTCAATTCATCTTCGTGTACAAAGATCGCCTGCTACAGCTCATGATTTCAGGGAGGGAATGAGGAGGGGAAGGGTGCTTGGACATAGTCAATGCACTGTAAAGTAGTGCCAATCGCGCACACAGTAGCATCCGATCCAAGTTCTGGGCATTTCAAAAGTACTTATTTTTCAGCCGTATTTCTTGCTCCAGCTACAGGGCTAATCTAGGTGCTGATTAATGATGACAGCTGTGTATGCATTCTAGAACAGGTGTATGCAATCATTAGCAACTGTAAAAATTTATTTTATGCACAGTAAACCTTCATAACATACTAATAAATGTATTTTATTGAGAAAAAAAAAACTTTTTTTTTTATTGTGCATTCTTTTGATAATTTTTATTCAACATAGATATTGAACGTATCCTGCAATGCCCTGTATAGTAGGCAAAATAATACCTACACCATTTTCATCAGCGCACGTATCTTCAGATCCATTACTTGTGGAACACAGACTCAAATTATATGCAATCTGAAACAAACGCACATTGCGCTCAATATGCATGCCTTGATGAATCAGTCCCTGTGACCCTAATATTGTCCACTTCAGCTCAATATACAAATACGTCACCATTTCAAAGATGCTGGCTGTCTGTGCAAATATCATCAACAGGACCTTTCAGTCTCTCCCAATAGTCATAAAAGCTCTCCGTTTCCAATCATTCCAGTGGTAAACCTTATAAACTTAAATTGGTTGTGATGTTCTGTGCTACATACTCCTTTATCCATACTTGCCAACTCTCCCGGATTGTCCGGGAGACTCCCGCATTTTGCGAGAGTCTCCCGGACGAGTGTGGCAATCTCCCTGATAGGACGTGGGAAAAATTCAGTTTAAACGCCGCGATTCACCCGGCGGGGCCAAAATGACGTGATTTCGCCGCCCCGCCCCCTGCACGCCCACGTCCCAGCCGGCATCTCCCGGAAAAAGAAAAAGAAATGTTGGCAAGTATGCCTTTATCTTGATGCCTCTACTAGCTTGGTAGGGACAAACTTATCTGTCAAACCGCTTCTTAGGCAGGCACACAGCTTCACCAAATCCGCAGCAACTTTCCCTCCCGTAAACGAGCACAACAGTCCCAGGAATATAAAAGAGATCACAGCAACACTCTGACCAAATTCTTCCCTGAAGTAGTGTTACCTCAAACTCCTAGCCAGTCCCTTACACACTCTCACAACTGCTCTGCTATCTGTCTTATATAGCATTTTGGTCCCCCTCCTCCAGGGTGATGTCCATTCACTCATTGTAGTTGAAATTATCCCAAAGCATTGTCCCAGGACCCCAAAGCTAATCAACGATGATGGCATTATGTAGTGTATTAGCCCAGAATGCTGGACAGTTGATGTTCTTAACTTAAATAACCTTTCTCACCCTCTTAACATTTACCTTAAATAATTGACACCAGACATAATTATGGTGAAGTTTTCATCCAAATCCATCCAGCGGAAGACTCAGAACAGGCTCCCTGGGTCAAAGTTCTGCCGAGTGTACACCAATGGGAGGTTTGACCTGGACTCTAACCCCCTTTAAAAGCTGCCCGGAATCCAACTGGAATACCTCGCATTGGTTTCATACCGGTGCAGGGTGTCGAAGATATTCACCTACAAACAAACAAACCTCAGCGTATTTCAATTTGCATATCTACTTGGTGTGAGGAGAAATGCAAAATTTTTCCAAAGATGCCTGTGGAATTATAAAATTAAAGGTCAACTTCCAACCTCTTTAGTTCCACTTCATTAATGTATCTAATTTCAAATATCTCTCACCAAGAAAATAAAAATGAAAAACTTTAAACGTCTCCCCAAAGCTCAGTTTACCTACTCTATGCCTTGCTTTACTCTACTCCTTTCAACAGCTCATATAAACCTGTTCCTCCACTAACACCGTCATTTGCTCCACAAACCCTTACACCCTGTTGAAAATCTAGGTGCCCTGCACAAATCAATGCACAGGGCGGGTACAAAGGTAATTGTGTACTGCACGGTGGATGTTTTACACTTCTGAACTACCACTGATTGCTCTGCATTCCATTTTGACATTCTTTTAAAAATACTTCTGGGACTTAATATGGGACAGGGCCGGTTAAAAAAATACAAAAAGAAAGAACCTTGTCTACATCAAATCAACATTAGTAATGTGATAAATGTGGTCTATAAAACCCTTACGCTATTTCCTTTAAAATTATTCATATCATCTTTTCATTGATGTAATGTGCACACTTAACTGTACATCAATTAAAGATGGTGAAATTACTTGCATTTTAATTTTGATCTGTCAGATTAATGGTTTTCAAAATAGAACAGCTGATTAGAACAAGACTGCCACAACATAGCCAGTGATAAGTGGAACCTGCCCTCACTTTTACTGCTGTATGTCTTACAATTGAGTGTTCCCTGCAATTTTATGCTGCACATTGAGTACTTATGGACATACAAATGGACTAGGTGAATGTAATAACTGTTTGCCACTATGGTTAGTAGCACCCCTAGAAAACAGTGCTTAAAATAATGAAACATTATAAAATTTGTACAAACCTTATTTTAATATGGTGTTTTTCAATTGGCTACAACAAGTTACTTTTGTTGCAAAATTGTACAAGGTACAAGTGAATGCTCACTGTTAAAGGACCTTTGGTAGCGCCTTATCTGTGCACGCTATCCTCTTATTCTGTTCTTAGATACACTCACTATGAAACTCACACTTTTATGCACTTTTCCTAACACAGTGTTGTCTTACTCAGTCTTTTGACCCCACTAAATAACACAAGTTTTACAGAACTGTTTATCCAATAATCACTGTATCTGAGCAGTACTTCACAGTATATATTCGTTATAAATAATCAATACTCACAACATATGTATGTATTTAAATCAAAGTATTTCACTGTTAACACAGAAAAGCTTGTATTCACAATTCACACATATATCATAACGTTGTTCAACATAACATAGTATATAAATATAACATTAACCCTAGGTTCACCACCGTTATTCCTTACACTATCCTTGCTTCACATACGTATCCTTAATAAGAATCAGTATTTATAATATTGATTTAACTATCACAGATATCAGACAATATAGCTACACAGTTATAGGTATATAAATAGTTAAATCCACATTACAAATACACATATAGCTCTATGGATATATATATTAATGATACTTATCAAGTCCTTGTATCCTCGGTCCGATTTTTTATCTGCAATGTAGGGAACGTTCCTATAGCATAGAATCCTTTCTTGTAGCTTAGTGTAGGTTTTCTGTAGTATAATGTATATATATTTTCTGTCATGTAATGTATCTTTTCTGTAGTGTAATAGTATAGTGCAATATATATCTTTTCTGTAATGTAGTGTGTCCCTATTAGTGAGTGTTCCTAGTGTATTTTCTGTAGTGTAATGTGTTGTTCAATGGCAGCAGCAGCAGTAAGAGAAAGGGGAGTCCCGGGTCTGGACTTTAATAGTCCAGACCTGGTAACTCCTAGCAGCAGCGTGTGTGGTGATTCACCACAAACATGTGCAGCTTCTTGTGTCCAGGGGTGATGATGTCATCACCCCTGTCTGTTCTCCCCACTGTGTATGTGTCCAACAGTAAAAATCCAGTGACCCTCCCAGTGTCCCAACACCCTCCTTTGTCAGTTTCAGATAACAGCTTTGAAACCTGAGTTGTGTGTAGGGATTGACAAACACATGCAAAATAGCTGTTTTGCCATGTGGCTGGGAGGATGGGAGATACTTTTGAACAATGCATGAAATGGCTTGAGAATCATATCATAGGAGAAGGTTCTTCAACACTCACTGTAATCATGTTGATGACTCATAGTAATCTTGTACTACTAAACAAGCAAAAAAAAATAGCTATATTTTTTTACAAAAAGTCTTACAGAAGTTTTACTGGGTACATAACGTGGTGGGTGTTTTATATAGCATAATCTATGTAGCAGGAAAGGTTTCTTTAAGTGGAAAACTACTGCCAGAATTGTCACAAAAGGCTGTGATAGAGCCCAGATGGCGCGTAAGGCCTAGTGATGCTAGTCCTTCTGTTCCAGATAAACCTGCCTTGAACTTTTGAGCATGCCCATGACCGGGAACTTACACAGTGAAGGCCCAGTTGGAGCCCAGAAGAGAGCAGAGCAGAGATCTCAGGGGCAGATCTCCACTGCCTCACAAATATTTTTCTATGAGGTCTAGGAAGTGAGTGTTAAGCTCCTGGTAAATATATATGGTGAAAACTAATTCTGACCTCTTGTGCAAGTGTATCTATTCATGTATCTTACTTTGCCCTCTTCCCTTCTTTTTCTAAGAATATTAATGAATTTTAAATAGCATTACCATTCCTTATGGCCCATAATTAACAATAAAGATTTTATTAACCAACTGGGATATTAACCACTTTAGGTGTTATTCCTAAAGGGTCATAAATCCTCAGCTTGTTCGCATTTTAATTAAATGTTTGACGGCTATGTCAAAGTACTACACATGGAGTTACAGACTTACAGTATTTAATAAGTAGTTCATAAAGCAATTAAGTTAAGAGTTAAGTTGATATATCTATCAACTCTAGTAATCATTTTTTAAAAGTAAAGTATGTTCACCATCTCATTTTGATTTTCCTTCCTCTCCAACAAGTAAAGATAGGTCAGATTTGTCATGTAATTCCATTGAAAATCTAGGTAAAATTTTGAAAACATGTTTGCGTTCTGAAGGTACATGCTATTTTATGGATCATAATGCATTTTAATGATTATTAATTTCAGTTGTAGTTATTGTCTGATGTGTGATGTGTTATGTGAGTTGTCAAGGTTATCCAGACAGACTTACCTGTTGGTTATCTAATACTATGTTCACACTGCCCGAAAAATCTGGGATAATGCCTGGGTTGTGGCTCAGTGTGAAGGGAGGTCCCTGCATCTACCAGGGATTGTGGAACCAGGATTTAGACCTGGGAGTTTTGCAGGGTTATTTCCGGGTCCGTCCCAGATAGCCGCCAGTCTGAACGGTGAGACCTGGTTGGGTTTTTCAACCTGGGTCTCACAGAAAAGAACTGATTAGGGGGATTACGGATGCTGGAACATGACGACTTTTAAATGCTGCAGAGGAGAGGGAAAAGCATGACACATTGGCAGGAGGAAGAAGTTTGTGAGCTGCTTGTAATCAGAGGAGAGGAGGAAATTCAGAAACAAATAAATGAAACTGAAAAGGATGCCACAGTGTACTTCAATATTGCTAAAATTTTGACTAGCCGGGGGTACAAGCGCTGCCAGCAGCAGGTAGTCAACAAGCTGAAAGCACTAAGAAAACAATATTCAAAAGTGCATGACCACAACTGCAGAAACAGTGGTGCTGGCCGTATGGAATGGACGTTTTATGAGCAGAGTAACATGGTGTTCGGCAACTCTGCCCTGGCAAAACCTATAGCACTGCCCTACTCAAGCTGTCATGATGCTTACAGTGCAACACCTGAAAGCAGTCAATCAAGCATGCCCTCACTGCGGATTTGTGATTCACAGCAAGAAATGGGTGAAGTAGACTCTTCTGTTGTGAACAAAGACAGCATGAAAATGTCTGTAGATGAATTTGCAGAGTCACAACTTTTGCCAGCGACACCACCTTCTGCAGCAACACAACCATCGCCAGTGACACAACCATCGCCATCGACTGAGGCCCATCCGTTACGTTCCAACAGTAACTTTTAATAACTTTAACATTAAAAAATAGAAAAAATAAATAAATGAGAGTTTAACATTAAAAAACTAAACGTAAATTCATATTGAAACATCAAAACTTATATGTTGCAGCATAAAGTAAAGCTAGTGTGCAGGAGAGAGGAGGACTTAAGCACATATCAGCTTCCATAAAATAAAATAAATAAAATAAATACATATCAGCTTCCAACACTGCTATATTATTTTGCAGCAACATTCATTCTTCCTTGGTGGCCCCAATGTGTTTTGTTTGTTTTTCGCATTTCTAGTTTACAATGTTTCTCAATGGAAGAAGAGGCTCACAAAGATGGAACAAGCAACAATAGCCAGGACCACAGTAATGGCTGAACTGCACAAGGAAATGGATATAGCTATGCAGGCGTAAGAAGATGCAAATCTCCAACACATCTTGATAATGAGCGCGAGCTACAGAACTCTTTTCTTATGCAAAAATGGGTATGCATGAGCGGATAAGCAGGGAAAATAGAGAATCTCAAATCACTTTCCTTGATCGCCTGTTGTCAAGAGTGCAAGGGTCTGCACAACCTCAACCACACTCTCCATACAAACTTGAAGGGACTTACTCCCTATATAAAAAACTGCAACATTTTACTCCCCCAAACTCAGGCATGTCACTAAAAAACCCACATCATCCGCAACAAATTTCTCCACATTGCTAAAAAAATACACACACTTTTTTATTTATATAGGTAAATATGACTAAATATCTAAAGATATTTTACATATTGAATAAAAATATTTTGTTCTGAACACCCTTTGTCTGCTCTACTCGATTGGTGGTGTGAATGACTTCTGCACAGGTATTTGTAAGCTCGACCTCACATGTCCTTGAATCTACAGAAAGCTCAGATAGTTCAGACTCATGTACGTTCCACTCAGGTACAAACTGCTCTTTCTGTACTTCACAAATATTATGTGAAATACAGCTAGCAGCAACTACATGAAGCAGAAGCTTGGTATTAATATAATTTCTCTTCAACTAACACTGCCAACATCCTGTCAGTTGACAAATGGTATTTTCTACCACCATCCGAGCAGAGCTGAGGGTATGGGTGAAGCAAATTGGTTCCGCAGCAAGTTGACTGTGCTGGGTAAAGCCATTTATCAAACATTGCCGCAATGGGTAAGCTGCATCCATGATGATGTGCACTGGGATCTCCACCCCATTAATGGTCTTGAATTTCTGTAAAGCAATACAACAGCTTCAATTTATAGTACCACTGGCGCAAGTATGTTCATGTGGTTGTCTGAAAAATTTTATGTTATGCACAGCAGAATATATGTGTGATCAATGTTATTTTTAACAATTCTTTCTATAATGCACACATTCTGCAGTGCTTTACAGAGAATATTGGAACTTTAACAACAATCATTACACACAATCACTACACCTCTGGATCTTGCAATCTATAATACCTAGCACAAAAAAACCACAAAACATATACACGCTTACCATATATTGTTTATAGGGCACAATTCTCCTGCTGGTATATTTTAGAATTGTATTTGAAAAGCTGAACATCTACAGATGGACAGGGACTGTAAACTAATAGCAAAAAATACATGAATGTATTAGCTTGCTGAGAAAAACATCATAAAAAAAATATAGATATTTACCTCTCTAGGGAACAACCAGCCATCTTGCTTCTCCTCTGCAATCAAATACAGATCCGAATTGGCCAGAACTCTGGCGTCATGGGAATGTCTAGGCCAGCTTATAAAGACATCTGTGAAACTGAAAATAAAATATATTTAACTTTGTTTTACAATACACATCATAAGACAGTCACATTAAAATAAAAAATGATGCTTATCAATATTTATGATCAACTACAGCCTACAGAATAATGGAATGCCAGCCTTTGAGGTTGTAGTAATCCATAGAGAAGTTCAGGCTCGGTTCTCTGAGAACCGAGCCCACCTGAACTGCGCAGATCCGAGTACTGAGCCTCGCGCGCCCTCAGAAGTGAAAACAAGGAAAAACGTCACTGTTGCGTTGTTGGATGTCAGGATTTTGGATTCTATAAGTACCGCCCTCCACAGAGATCCAGCCCCATTTCACAGAGAGACACAGTTGGGCAGCGTCATTAAGGAAAAAGAAAGAGGAGGGGTGGCAGTGACAGTCTCCAATGACATTGTACTGTGACATAGCTCACACAGAAACAGAAGAGGTGGCAGTTTTCAGTGCTGAAAAACAAATTATAGTGCTGGCAGTGTAATTAAAAGTCTCCAGTGACATTCTAATGTGGCATAGCTCACCCAGAAACAGGAGAGGTGACATTTTTCAGTGATTAAAGCAAAATTGTAATAATATGGCTGGCAGTGATTTTAAAGGTCTCCAGTGACATTCTACTGTGCCATAGCTCTCTCAGAAACAGGAGAGGTAGCAATGATTAGTGCTGAAAGCAAAATTGTTATAATAGGGCTGGCAGTGTAATTAAAACTATCCAGTAATATTCTACTGTGCCATGGCTCACCCAGAAACAGGAGAGGTGGCAATGTTCAGCGCTGAAAGCAAAATTGTAAAAATAGGGCTGCCAGTGTTTTTAAAAGTCTCAAGTGACATTCTACTGTGCCATTGATCATACAGAAACAGGAGGGGTGGCAGTATTCTTGTCACTCTCCAGTCTTCAGTCACATTGTTCTTGTCACTCTATAGTCTAAGTGCCATTGGTCACACAGAAACATAGATAGCAGTGTTCTTGTCACTCTCCAGTCTTCAGTCACATTGTTCTTGTCACCCTCCAGTGTCAGTCATGAAGATGCTAATCCCTTAACGTCATGTGATAAAGCCTATGTTAAAGTGCATAGTGGTTTTAAGTTAGGGAAACAAAAATGTAAAAAATCACATTTTACCTTGGTAAAGAAAAAAACACCTGTAATCCAGGCAAAGTTAAGTGCTGAAAAAAATAAAACTGCCAACAATCCATTCTACACATGCAGTGGTAAGGAAAGAATCAGGCTTTTGCCTTTCTCTATGAGTGCTAGTTCTGCAACTGTCAGTGAACCATCTTCTTGTAAGGTAAGTCATGACGATACAAGACCTTGTCATTCTGACTCAAAAAGTGGTGCCCAAATACTTTTCCGTGTAAAAGCCGAGCTGGAAGAAAACAGTAAGGCAGTCGACAATTCAGGTTTCAACAGTATTATTAGGTTCGCCAAATCACATGATGCACAATATGATTAGGTAGACTATTCAAATGTGAACAGTATTATTATAGGGCTAGGGATATGGTTAAGGACAGATCTAGGGACATGGATAAGGACAGGTCTAGGTATAGGGACAGGTCTAGGGACAGGGATAGGGACAGGTCTAGGGACATGGATAGGGATAGGGACAGGTCTAGGGACAGGGATAAGGACAGGTCTAGGGATAGGGACAGGTCTAGGGATAGGGATAGGGACAGGTCTGGGGACATGGATAGGGATAGGGACAGGTCTAGGGACAGGGATAGGGACAGGTCTAGGGACATGGATAGGGAAAGGGACAGTTCTAGGGATAGGGATAGGGACAGGTTTAGAGTTAGGGATAATACTGTCTACATTTGAATTGTCAACCTAATAAATACTGTCTACATTGCAATTGATGTCCTAATAATACTGTTGATATCATTATATTGTCGACTTTATAACCTTGTCTACTCTGCTGCCCATCAATCATATTATGTCAATCCAACATAAGCGTGGGTGGGAGTTCCGAAGGATAGTTACATCTTGCACCACTTTTCTTTTCTGCCACTTGTGTGGCAATGTTTCCTAAATGTGCTATGAACTGCCATGTGTTTGTGCCATTACTAATCAACAGAGCAACCAGGCAGCTATCTGCAGTCTTAGAGTTTATTGACAGCACTGTTAGCTTAGCTGCCTTAAGCCCATTGTTAGCTTGTTTTGTGGGGGCCCAAACAAACCAAGCACTTCAGCCACAAAAGTGGCACTCCTTGTCGCTCGAGTGCTTGCTTTGTTAAACTGTATATGTCCTTTTCTATATCTTACATAAGGGTGGGTGAGAGGGCCCAAGGACAATTCCATCTTGCACCACTTTTCTTTTTTTTTTGCCACTACTGTGTGTCAATGTTTCCTAGATGTGCTATGAACTGCCGTATGTTTGTGTTGTTGCTCTGTTGCTTTGCTTCCAGCCAGCTCGCTGCAGTCTTTGTCCGAAAGTGTGTGAAAATAATATTGTGACCTGTGAGGTGGTCAAAATTTACTGGAAAATACTGGAAACTAGTGTTAATGAGGTTAATAATAATGTAGGAACAAAAAAAAAGAAAGAGCAAAATTATGTGCATATTTTAGCAATTTTTCTAAAACAAAATACAGATCCAAAACCAAAACCAAAACCAAAACACACCAGGGCGGTTTTGCTAAAACCAAAACCAAAACACGAAGCTATTCCAGATCCAAAACCAAAACCAAAACCACTTCACAGTGTTCAGTGAGCATCTCTAGTCAAGATATTCTCTGAGAGATTGAGAAGAATCAACTTTTGTGAGTTAAACTGATCTTTGTGGAAATGTTAAATAAATCAGGTATGGGAGGAACATGATTTAACTAATTGCACAATTTAACTAATTGTGCCGCATCTCTTGCTCCAGCTCTGGAGCTAGCCTAAGTTGAGCCCACCGACTCGATACAGTGCAAAAAAAATTAATAAAAAAAATATTTGTGGGGTCCTACCCTCCTAATGCTATTAACCTTAGTAATGCCAACCTCAATTTCATGAAAACCATGGCTAGGCAAGCCAGCCTGGGTTATTTTTTAATTATTTATTTATACTGTATAGAGCATTTGGGTCAGGCGGATCTAATTCCACCCAATCCGCCGTCTCTCTGGTGTTGACAGGAACTTATAGGTACGTATGCACCTGCAGTGTCCTGTGTAGTAGAGAACAGCAGCCCTGCACCCAAATTCAACAGGGCATAATACTGAACCCGGGTTGCGCTCAGAATACGTGTCTTGATGAATCAGGCCCTGTGTTTCTGTAGGCTAATTTGACATTAATCCTGCCATGCTCTGTACATGAATGGGGTTGGAAACCACTGAGGTGAACCAGAGAGAGGGAATCTAAATAGACAGAATACTAATTCTAACCTGTAGGTCAGAACCTCAAGTTCTATCCCAGAATCTATATTTTAGTGTCTCTGATTTTCAGTTATGCAATACATTCTATTGGGAAACACTTATTTTGGTGTTCCAGAACAACAGTGGACAAAACATCATATAGTATGTGAGTTTTTTGCTGAATGAGCCAAATTTTACCATCAGATGACACACACTGTGGTACATACTCTTATTTGTTCATGTTAATACAGGACACTACTCTATATATGAAACAGGCAACATCAAAATTAAGGGCCTCATCTAGAGTTGGACATAAAGATGAGCCAAGAATACATCTGCACACTTGCGCTTTTACTTCTGTATTTTGAGTTGCACATATTTTTTAGATGTGTGTAGCCTAAATTAGAGCACATGTATGCGTCTGGAGCAAAAGCATGCTTGAAGTGGAGCAAAAATACATAAGTCTTCATCATCACCAGGTAAACTCGCGCTTGAAGATGCATCTATAGGGGCGTATTCAATTGTCGGCGGAAACGCCGAAAATCCCGCGGTCTGCGCACTATAGTGAGCGAAAAAAACGTTAATACTGTAATTTTCTAGCTGGATTTCAGCCCCCTGAGCCGCGAGCTGAAATCCATCTAACTACTACCGTAATAACAGTAGTATTTTTTATGCGGCGGGACTTTCGGCAGTTGAATACGCCCCATAGATTCTTGCAAATTAGGATGCACTTTAAGAAGGGTGTGCTTAACTTGCCTCTGTACAACCTTACTATGATTACTAGCATGAGAATACCTCTTCAGGTGCAACGATCCACAAGTGGATACATGACTATAAATAGGGGCGCAAATTGTGCGCATGAACAGTGCAAACTTTTTCCCTCAAACTGTAAAGTTATAACATGCATTTAACTTTCAGACTACATGAAGCCCTATATCTTTAAAGCGTTAGATTACTTAAAACAGTAATGATTTATATAAAAGTTAAAGAGTGTTCCTTATGACTACATATCATATTTCATTTTACTCCCACTTTCCTCAACCCACAATAAACCTACAGGACTTATAATTAATCTATTGCTAATTTATGTTAATCTAGTGATTTTGCAGTACCACACAGAAAGCATTACAAAGTTTAGTTATACTCGCAGGTTTAATGTTATAAGCGATTACTTTCCAGATTTTGATCTCAAGAAAATGAAATTATCCTAAATAGATATGTAAATCTTTGATATAAATACTATGTATATTGTTATACTAAACAGTGCACCAATTCTGTTTAAAATTTGCACAGAAACTGATACCATTATTGTTGAATGAAAAGGTTGTTAATCGCTGACCTGAGTTATGATAGAGAAATTATCCATCCTTTACAAACTCAATATTTCATTGTCACTTAAGTTAGTCATATGCACTCTCTGTGATTCAGTTTGTGGGAATTTTTTGTGCATTGTGCTATTTAAATATAATGTAGCAGTGTCTCAAAGTCATTAAGATAATATGATTTAGAACAAATTGTAAAAATGGAAAATGGCTCATTTATCAAAGTAACAGAATAAATTCATATGATAATATTTTTCTGCTGCTGAAATATTATTAAAGAGGAATTACCATAAAAATATCCCCCCCCCCACACACACAATTAGATCTACGCAAACGTGTAGTATAGCTCTTTGTTGGGTCAGAATTGTGACTGACAGCATGGTTATATCCCATGTGGCCTAGAGAGGAATAGAAATGCTGATTCCAGACCTTGTGCTTTCTCAGTGAATCATCAATTTAAAAAGGAAATAAAAAAGATCCTGTCAATTGTAATTGGTATGCTGCAGTCCATACTAATATTGTACCTCACCTAAGTTATTTTCTCACAGCTGCATTCACTACAACTTGCCTGACAAGCTGAGACAAGAAGGACCACCAAGCGTTATTTCAAGTTCTGGTTCTTGTAGTTCTTGCACGGGACCCCACTTGGCTGCAAGTGCTGCTCTGGGGTTTCGGGAGTGGACAGACCTGCCAACACTCCATCCTCCCAAGCTGTGCTTCATTATAAGCTGTTGTTAAGCACACAGCCTAGGAGGGTTGACCACGCAGAGCTATTGGTCTGTGCAGTCAATTTGCTTAAATTTTAACATTGCTTAGATGGGGTCTTGACTCTGCCCCCATTGTAATTTGCCACATCTCAACTGTAACTGGTCTTCTAAGATCTTCCCTTTGAGGGTGCACTCTATTCCACCCCTTAAGGGTCATAGCAACTATAAAATTCTTAGTGAAGTCTGGTTTACTGTGCAGCCATGCCATAAAGGATATGCCCGCCAGTAAAGTGGTCATGGATGTTTTTGAGTTGCTGTCTTGATAGTGTGTCCATATGAATCCCATCATGTTGTCACTCTGAGCTGAGCCACGCCACCTCGGAACAACCAGGAAGTGAACCCATTGCTACTAGGCCGCCCAGTAAGCTCTCCTGGTGGATGGGGCTAAAAAAATCTGCCAGTCCTTCCATATCAACTCGCTGCCAAACATAAGAAAGACATTTGATGTGTTAGAACACCTTATTACATCTGCACTGTGTTCCAGCAGCCTAAGTACCATGGCTGTAGATTTGTGCGGAACTTTAGAGCCACTTAAATGTGTATGCAAGAGTTTCATTCATTTGTGAAGTCTGTGGTCTGTGTCAGAAGATTACTCACTGTCTATTAGGGGACTATATGTGTGTGTGTTTAGAATCATGTGTTTCATACTCACCGGAAAGAGTCACCGTCCCTTCTTTGCCCGCAGCCATCATCTTTGTCTGCACGGGGGACGAGAACACTGGTTCTGGAACAGCAGTGTTAGTCTCTCAGTGGATGTTGGCACTGCAGGAAATGAAACTTCCTCCTGCTTGCCATGTACCTGTGGTGCAGAACAATAGAAAATGTTAGTGGCTAGTAAGTATAGGGGAGCAAAGCTGGGGTGAGAGGAGGTGTGTTGGTGGCAGAATGAGGCTGAGGTGGGAAGGGAGGTTCCCAGATTGTAACATGGGACTGAGGGGAGTCCTCTGTTGTGGTGACCTGAGGGGAAGGGTTTGGGCATGGTGTGACCCTGCTAGGGGGAATTTTCATGCAATGGTCTCTTGGGCCTGGGGGCGAGCTGGGGAGTGAGGCACCTGGGAGGTGAGTAGGGAGCAGACCATTGGGTCAGGGGCTGTGAAGTGGCCTAAAGGCCATCATAGGGAAGGGCCAGGAGGAGGTGAGGTCAGGAGGGTTGGCCAGGGTGGTGACCCTTGAATAGCTAGGATTGTGTGGAGGGTGTAGGGGATATGGGTCCAAGGTGGGGTGCTGTGGCCCAGGGAAGGTTATGGTCTGGCCGCCGAATTGTGAGTAGAGTAACAGTGGAAAAAAATAGGTCTGGGATAATAGGGCTGGCAAGACAGCTGACTGGTTGCGAGGGGGAGGGAGGCAATACCAAAGCAAATGGGGGTGGGCAGGACTGGTTTTGTTGTATGTAGGGTGGCGGGGTGCTGTTGAATGGGAAGCATGAAGAAGGGGGAACTGGAGTAGAGAAGACATGAGCTGAAATGGAGGGGTGGCCTAATGACCCCCCTCCCTGATATACTGCTGCCAAGGATCTGTGATTGGGGGAGGTGGAACGGGGTTATTATTATCCCCAATGCTAATATTGTGCGCACTATGAGAAAATCCTGCTGACTTCTTTATGTGGGATGGTAAAGTGAGGGAGCTATCCGGTGGGAGAAGCACAGTCGCACTTTCCTGCAGAGTAATTCCTGCAGGATGGAAACAAGGGAGAGAAAGTGAATCACTCCTTCTCCCATGGCACCTTCCAACATGCAATGGAGCAGCTCCAGCTGCACTGCCCACTCTGGAGCATGTGAACGCCTATGGAGCTTCGTCGCCGTTGCGAGATTGGGAAGCAGTCGTTCCCTAGTGGCTTGCACTAGTGTTGCCACCAGGAGAGCAGTGGATCTGTTGCCGACTGTTGTAAATGACGTCAATTGAAAATGCAACTCCTCTTAAATCGCTGATGCACGGGCTGGGCTGACATTCATGTAATGTAAGTATTATTTTAGGGTTAGGGACTAGGGTCAGGGTTATGGTTAGGGATTATGGGTTAGAGTTAGGGGTTAAGGTTAACCTTACCATTACAAGCCGGGTCCAAGTATTGCCAGGGCCGCCTTTTCCACTGGGCACGATGGACAAGTGCCTGGGAGCCCCATGCGCAAGGGAGCCTCATAGGCAGGACTTTTTCTTTATTAGAATAAATAATCCTGCAAGAAAAAAAACTTACCTTTTGCAGTCACGCAGTCAGCTCAGGCAGTGATCCGGCTCCTTTCCTGTTCCCCTCCTCCGTGCTGCGCTCACACTGAATGTCGGGTGTAACGTCATCATGCCCGACATTTTTATTGAGGAGCACAGCACAGAGGAGCCACAACGCGAGAAGCAAAGGAGAAGCAAGTGACATTCAAAGAAGCAGAAAACAGAAAATAAGGAAAAAGAAGAGAAGAAGGGGGTGCAATTGGAGAACAAGGCAATTGAAAGGTAAGTGAAGGGGGGATTTGATTTTTTAGTTGCTGTACTTCAAGGATGACAGAGCAAGTACATTAAAAAAGTGATATATAAATATATATATATATATATATATATATATATATATATTGAAGTTGTCAGATGGGAAGAACAGATGGGAAGAAATACGGTCGGGAAATCGAAACATCTGTGCAATTACACTACAGCTTAAGTAGCCACAAAAGATCTAGAGGTGCAGTCTACTTAGAATTACCACATTTTTAGAGATTATGTCATACTTGCATGCGCTCCACTCTTGCTGTACTTCATTTGTTCTTGCTTGGCCCACATCTGTCTCTCTAGGTATATTATATACAAGTATAAATTGCAATGAAATATTACTTCCATTCAATTCTAAATCAATGTCCATTTAATTACCTACATTTAAAAGCGATTTGCTTTTTTTTTTTTTTATCTCAGAACAGCTTGAATTGTGTACCTGCCAACATTGCTGATTAGAAAATCAGGACACATAATACCAATCCCCATATGCGCAGACCACTCTCACCAACCCATGCCTATTTTGAGTGAGATCACATTCCTTTCGGGATACTGGAATGCCTTGGGGCTGTCCCAAAAATTCTGTAAACTCTACGTAGGTATAGAATTCATCAGAAAATAAAATCAAGAAGGTGTTGAAAGTGCAGAATATAAATGTCGTGAGAAAATAATAATGATACAAAAACGGCACTTGTGCGAAAGCATCAAGTAATATAATTGATCATTGATCATCATATGCTAAACGAGTCCCCAACAGCTGTGACTTGTCTGATTATGAGACAGGACTTTGGGGGAGGGCATCCTAAGTACAATCCACCAAAGATCCATGTGAATGGCAAATATATATCCTGTAAGTCAAGAAGCTTCCCCTTGCATTGAAGCTGCTTTTATAGAGTGCCAGTAGATACAATTATGATAACTTTTTTGAACAAATATATACTAAGAATAAAATATAAAAAACTTGGCCATTCATAAAAAAGACACATGCCATAGTTTATGAGCTTTGTTGTCTCTAATACCCCCAAATTGTGAACTGTGGATATTAGAAATAACCTTCCGACTTGCACAACTTTTTAAGTTATTTTTACTTCAAAAATTGTAAATTTCTGGTAAACTCTAGGAAGTGTACCTTTACCTCACTGGTGCACCATCTTTTGTTTGTTGTTTGTATTGCTGCTGATGACTAATACTGGCCCCTCTTCATCACTAGTTTCACATGGCCAGCCTTCCAGGAACTTCGCCTGTACCCCGGTGGGCCAGTTGGATATTGCCTGTGTGAAGCCTAATTGAAACTAACACTGTTAGTCAGCTTAATGATACAGTAAGTTTGGCCTGGCTAAGAAGTTGCAGCACATAATAATGTTGCATTTTAATCCTCCAGCATTAAAACAGCTTATACCTAAAGTACAAATATTCAAAAAAATATTTTAATAATAATACTAATAAAAAATCATACATCATATTTTTGACCTTGATTATTCTCCTAGAGCATTAGGAGCCATAACAAGCTATTTGTGAAAGACATCAATGGTTGTTGTGTTTTTGTTGTTAAAACAAGCTTTTTATAATGCGGAAAAAACTTCCTAAAATGTATTATTTGCAATCTTCCTATTGACATCATAAATAACATGCTAGGTCAAAAGACAGTTACAACAACATGGTAACAAATAAAGTACATTGGCAGATATCAGCATCTCCACAAATTGTTGTGATTTGAAAGCACTTAATGTCCAAGAATACTGCAATAGTGCAAGAGAAAAGAACCTTATCTCAATTAAATAAAAATAATGTGTGTTATTTTTATACCTGATTATAGAGTGCAGTGTGATTGATCACTGACTTATGGATCTTTTAAAGGAAAATCATTGTTGAAATACAAGCCACTCTCAAATGTGTAAAATTGCCATTTTATATATATATATATATATATATATATATATATATATATATATATATATATATATATTGAAAGAAATAAAGAAATATAAGACTTGGCACTCACATAAACAGTGGGGAAGCTGAATAGCGGACCCCGATTCTCTTTTATAAGATACTGAAAGATACTGATCCTAGCTTGCAAGGACCTGATTAACTAAGGGGTGTACTGCTAAAAAAAGGAGTAACTTTGCTGCTAGACAAACCATATTACAATGCAAGAGATGCAAATTAGTTTATAAGTTAAATACTGGCTATTTTTTCATGTAGCACACAAATACTTAAATGAATGAAGCTGAATTCACACTAGGGGTTAAAGACTGAAATCTGTACAGTGGCAGGCAGAATGAAGCTGAATTCACACATAGAATTACTGGCTGGAGTATTATAACAGCAGGCAGAATGAATCTGAATTCACACAAAGGGTTAATGGCTGAAATCTAGACAGCAGCAGGCAGAATAAGGCTGAATTCATGCATATAATTAATGTCCGGAGTATTATAACAGCAGGCAGAATGAAGCTGAATTCACACAAAGGGTTAATGGCTGAAATCTGGACAGCAGCAGGTAGAGTGAAGCAGCAAACAAATAGCAACAGTGGCAAGTTGGAACCAGGATCTAGGAAAGTGTTGCACTGGCAATTAGCTGAGTGTAGGTGGTGACTTTTACTCTTGTGTCCATAACTCCTACTCCAGGATTAATATGATCCCCCTCAGCCATGATCTCACTAAAAAACAACTCAAATACACCCTATGCATCAATAACTGTAGACCCCTCAGGTATAACCTTCTGATCCAATACCCCCACATGAAGGATAAATGAATCACTCCTTCAAAACCCCACAGTCAATCTGCAAATCCAAACCCTCCTAACCAACTAGTTCTACCTTAATAAGATTCCAGTATGGTAGTATGGCTAAAGCAGGTATAAGGGAAAGCCTCATAAGCATGGCTTTTAGGTAGATATAAAAAAGAAAAATTACTTATACATGCAACATCGTGATCCATGCAACTGCATGACATGGAACTTCAACATAAACTGACCCAAGACACAACAACTTTGGAGAAAATTAGTAGGTTTAAAACTCAAATGGATAAATTAATATTTTTATGATAAAGGAGCGAAGGTGGTTAGAATTTTTGTCTCTAAACTGAGGGTAAAAAGTTCCCAAAACAACATTTTAGCAGTTAGAACTCCAAAAGAATAACATTTAATCCTAAAATAGGCAAGCAAAAACTTCAATCCTACTACTCTAAATGATATAATCTAGACCAAAACATTCACAATAAACTTATTCTTTAGAAGATGTTACTGACAACCTTTTCCAAAAAGCAGGACTTCATAAATTAACTTTGTTAACTACCCTA
The DNA here is from genome assembly GCF_038048845.1 of Mixophyes fleayi. Classification (NCBI taxonomy): domain Eukaryota; kingdom Metazoa; phylum Chordata; class Amphibia; order Anura; family Limnodynastidae; genus Mixophyes; species Mixophyes fleayi. The sequence continues at coordinate 66,678,912 of NC_134407.1, read as the reverse complement.
TAGCTGAACGTTGAAATATCCTTAGAAGAAATCACACAGGTCATTTAAGATAAGAAGATGGCCAAATCCCCTGACCTAGAGGATTTCTCTGTTGCCTATTATAAGAATTCTCAAACAATTTTGTCCCCCACACCCACTCTCTATTTAATGGAGTGCGTCATGGGGATATTTTCCCTAAAACAGTGCTAGAGGCTAGAACTGTGGTGATACATAATGAGGGGAAGGATCCTCACAACTCACAGCTCAACAATGATATTAAAATGTATGCTAAGATCTTGGCTAATTGGTTAAACAAAATTCTCACTGCGTTCAGGTGGGGATTGTCCTGGGCGAAAATTATAAAAGAAAAGAATCTGAGATCATTTTAACCCTAGATGCCAAAATGGTTTAAAATTTACTGGAAATTTCATCCCTGAGTAAAAAATGTATAATGGAAACCTGAAACACTGAAGGTGGACTCATTTTCATATACGAAGTGACTTGCAATAAAAGTGTTTATGTAGGCAAAGAAAATGAAATAAAATAAAAATGAAATAAATGCAAACAAAATTCTGCTGAATTTTAAAATGATTAAAAACTATGCAAAGGGATTTCGTACTGATAAATCACCATTAAAAGTTAGTAATATGTAACATGTATCCAGTGAAGCAGATTGCATAATATGTTGCAAGATATTGTAATTTTATATATAAACAAGTAACAAATCACTGCTTTCAGAGCCCATATAGTAAAAGTGCTTTCAACTATGAAGAAATTTCACATTCATCCAATGTCAGTATATATGTTTGTTTTTTAATTTAATTCATTTGAATTTTTTTACCTTAGGGACTTAGTATATTATAATGAGTCTGTGTTTAGGCTCCAGGTTTACATTACATTAAGATATATTTATGTATTTGATCTGATCATTTTGCCTTTCTTGAATATTCTCAATTTATATTTCATATAAATATGAGTATTGGCACATGTTCACAATGGGTCTAATTCATTAAGGAAAGTAAGGCAAAACAATGAGTAAGTTTATGCCTGGACAAACCATGTTACAATGCAATGGGTGCATATTAGGTTTTTATTTTGCACATAAGTTAAATGCTGTCTGATTTTTCATGTAGCACACATATACTTGATAGCTTTATTTTTACACTGAAATTAAAGTTGATCTAGGACATTCCCTATCCTAACTATAAATCTGTCCTCACATTTTAAATGTAGCTCTCCCTCCAATGCAACATGGTTTTACCAAGGTGCAATACTGGAATAGAACTAGCTGATCCGTAGTTGCCAACTCAGAGCAACAGCAGGTGAATTACTGGTACAGCAACAGTTCCAATAGAGGCAGTAATAGAGTAGAACTTAGCTGATCCGTAGATGGTAACTCAGAGCAACAGCAGGTGAATTACTGGTACAGCGGCAGTTCAATAAAGGCAGTAATGGAGTGGAAGTTAGCTGATCCGTAGATGGTAACTAAGAGCAACAGCAGGTGAATTACTGGTACAGCGGCAGTCCAATAACGGCAGTAATGCAGTAGAACTTAGCTGATCCAGAGATGGTAACTCAAAGCAGTAGCAGGTGAATTACTGGTAAAGCGGCAGTTTAAATATTGAAGCAGAAGTGGAGTAGAACTTAGCTGATCCGTAGATGGTGATTCAGAGCAGCAACAGGTGAGTACTAGTGCAGCAAGCAGTTCTATTAGTGGCAGCGGCGGAGAGGAGCTCAGCTGATCCAGGACGTTCGTACAAAGCAACAGCAGGTGAGTCAGACCGAAGGAAGTCAGATCCTTACTGAGAGTGAGTAACTAAAAGAACAGGCATTGGACATAAGGAAATTGGAGGTTTAAATAGTGCTCCAAAATGCTAGGACCAATGGGAACAGGTAGGAGGTCATAAGAGAGGGTAGTTGGTAGAATATGCGCAGAACAAGAGACTAGATGGTGGATGTTGATCCGATAACGAAGTTAGCACACCCTGATCACCGCTTACAGGAGGAAGGTAACAACGGCGGTACCTGTCCGCAGGGCGGACATGTGACATCTAGTTAGACTACATCATACAGTTTTGAACACCTCACTCTAAGAGGCACATTGAAGGACATCGAAGAACTCAAGAGCGTTCAGGGGTGAGCAAGCTTTTTAATAAAAATGATCAAACTATTTGATCAGGTTCAAATTATATATATATATATATATATATATATATATATATATATATATATATATATATATATATATTCAAGGTCGGTATACAGATTTGTCTAGTTAGCTCCCATTGCAAGAGCCATACATAGGACAATAGTCAACAGCTGCAGCTGTGAATGGAAGAAAAACATTTTATGTAAGTGTGGTTAAGATTGGGAATTCTTTACCACATTAGGTAATCTGTAGCTTTAATTAGTGGAAAGATTATGAGAGTGATTGATACAGAAAATATATATCTGATTGCCATTTTAGGGACAAAATGTTTTTTTTCCCCTGTGAGGCTAAACTGACACATTATCATAATCCAGTTTTTGTTTTGCTTTCCTCTGGATCAATACAAGTAGAATTTATAAAAGGTTGAACTTGATGGGCCTCTTTTCAACCTTGCTAACCAGAAACATTATTTAGTGTTTGGCGAACGTCAATTTTTGTGACGTTAAAATATGCATTTTCATAGTGCGCATTCCCACAAAAATACATCCATATCTATACTTCTGTCACGGGTATAGTATACCAAGTTGCAGTTGAATTATTTGTTATTTCCATTTGGACTACTGCAGAAAACAAGATTCCCATTTGATTTTAAAGGAGTAAAGAGCAGAGGTGGAGGTATTTGAATTTAATGACAATTTATACAGAAAATGCTACTTTTGTATTTACTACTAACACTGTGAAGCTACACACCTGTTGTACACCTGGCATAAATACTGTTTTTGCGTTTGAAGCATCTTAAGATAAGTGCAACTCAACATACACATACATAAATATGTTTTTTGCAAAAATATTGTTATGCATATGCTCAAAGTGCAAAATGTGTCCAGCGCTAATTGTGGCCTTATCTTATGATGTAAAAATACCCATTTCAGTGCTCATTACGTTTCTAAGTATGAGATTAAACACAATCTGTATTTGTCAAGGAGAAGTAGAAGATGTGCATATATTGAGGGAAGTATCATGAGTGTTACAGCTTGAGTATCATGATACATTAATTTCCCATTTGGAAAAAATGATCTACCCTTGTATGTACATGTGCATTATATTCATTCCCTGTTACACATTTTTTGAATATGATAAACCTGAACCAATGCATTTAACATTGCAGTCACTCCCACCAAAATATATCATTATTGTATTGCTTTGGGTGGGAGTTGAAACCTGCTTAACAGATAACTACAAGCTTGGTTTTAAAATATGCACCTCACCAGTGTTAACAATGTTTTATCGGTCAGATGCTCCAGATAATCTCTTGGTTAATTTACTATACTCCTGTAGTCATTCAAATAAACCACTATGTTATTGATATAAACGAAGATGTTTGTATTTGGTGTTTGTGACATGAGTGGCTGAGATAGCTCTGATAGAATGCTGAACTTTGGAGCTATAAAATATTCAGAAAAAAATGATCCTATGTAATATGCGTAAAATAGAACAGTACGCTGAATGTTATGATGCATGATATGCAGGGCCGCATTAAGACATTATAGGCCCCTGGGCTAGGGGTACTGTGAGGCCCCCATTTGTCAAGCAACTTATGCCCAATCCGATATTGGGGGGCCCCCCAGTAATATCGGATTTGGCATGTCTACCCCCTCACAGCCAAACACTAATTTTTCTTAAACCTAACCTCCACCTACTGCATCACAACCTAACTCTAACCTATTCCTACCTCCTTTTAGTCTAACCCTATGCTTTTACCTACTCACAGCTCCCCTATGGAACCACTAAACTGCACCCCAACTTCAAATTAATCTGCAGCCTAATCCTAACCTAGGAAGAGAATATATTCTTAAAGCTCACTTGTTTTTCTGGATAACATGTCAAGTGCAATATATACAGACATACATTATATATATATACATATATATATATATATACATATATATATATATATATATATATATATATATATATATATATATATATATATGTATCTCCGTGTGCTTCTCCATAGACCTGGAATAAAACAGCATCTGCTGCACTGCGGTTCTCCTCCTTACTATGTCAGAGTCATCCTCTTGTGTTCCCTGAGTTTGTAAGTCGCTTTTCCCCTCACTTTTCTCTCCTTCTGGTGGCTGTCACTTCTCCAAATGGCTGTTGCACCAGTCTAATTACTCTTTACCATCAGTGTTCCAAAAATGTCTGAGCTGTTTAACCTGCCCCTAACGTAATCTATCCAAAATGACCAAGCTTCTATGCTTGTGCTATTTTATACATGCTATTTCACTATATATAAACTGACCATAAAATATCTGCAAACATTTTTAAAAATCCAGGGAACATCAACACACACCCTCACTGTCTTTGTCACACACTTTTTTGATTAGTTACTAACTACTTACCTGTGGTGGCGCGCGCTCAGCTCCGTGATGGACGAGACATTCCTCTGGGCTGAAGTGAAGTGAGTCACACGAGAGCCTCTGCAGCTGCCTCTGTGACAAACAGCCTCCTTATTCGCTGCCAGGACCGCCCCTTCAGGACCAACCAAGTACGAAAGATTCCCCTACCACCCACCACCATCCCACGCGCCGCCGGGAAACAAATTAAAAGTAAATGTACTGAAAGTAAAAAACGCATGAATCAGTGTACGGATGGCCAATCCGCCCCTAGCCCCGACCCGATGAAGAAAAAGTCAGCGTTTTTTTTTTTTTTTTTTAATAAAGAGACCCATTTTAAACTCTTTAGGGCCCCCCAGGTGCTCGAGGCCCCTGGGCTGCAGCCCAGAAAGCCCCCGGGTTAATCCGGCCCTGATATGATGACATGATGATATAATGAGAGATATAACACCCAGGTATTAGATGACAGTTAGGCTGATTACTTAGCATACATACAATAAAGACAAAGAAAAGGTAATGTTTCCATTTTCATCAAGATGTTTGACACTAGAACTGCTAAAAGTATACTCAGATAAACATTAAAAGTTTGAGGGGTGAAACTGCACCTAGATTAATGAATGTCACATCATGTTTGTGAATAAATTCTTTACCTTTTGTATAATCAAAGACTGACAAAGACTAGTGCCGGTACATGATTTCAATGATAAATAGACTGTTTTACCTCTCTCAGAGCTCATGTCGTTATAGCACGTGAATTTCCACAGATGCAGGGAAATTCAAACCTTAAACGGAAGAATATTGAAAACATTATTTGTAGATAGAAAACTCTCCTTTAAATATGTGACCATAGATATATTTGCCGGGTTCCCTACTTCCCACTTAGTTTTTAATAGAGTTTATCTAGGATAGAAAAATATATTAATGAGATTTTGGACCAATCAAAAGTTTCCTGGATGAAATACACTATGTTGGTGTGTCTGGCATTGTAATATATGTGATAATCTCATTTGCACAAAAGTATTACTTATAAGTTATGCAAAAATTCCCTCTTGTGGATATGTTTAAACATAAATATAATTAAACTTAATTATTTGGCTGTTTGACTCTCCGACTGATAGTACTTCAGTTATTATTAATCGTAATTATAATGTACCTTTAAGTATGAATAATGCATAAATGATTTTGCGCTGCATTTTATAAATACGTTTTTTTATTCCTAAACAACAGGCATACTAACTCAGAGAATGCGATCGTTGTGAATCAGTCATAAAATTGTAAACTCCTAACTAGCACACACATTACTTTCTAATTAGATGTTTGTTTCTTTAGCAACATGTTGATAATCCTTTATGAAGAAAAGCGCTCTGCTTTGTATCACAATTATATGTGAGTTGTTGGAGTTTAATTTGTATAATTGCTGCACCTTGATATAAAAGTGACTCACATGACAGATTATTCAGCAAAGTACTATTTAATAAGCCATGGAGAGCTATAGAATTTCTTTACTGCATTCAGCTCCAATAAAACAAACAATTTTTCTTCTCCTCTTCATTACACCATAATTTGTCATACTTGATACTTATTGCAATTATCTCCAAATGGACAAAAGATATCATTTACGTAACACATTTCACATAGCACTTAAACTATTAAACCACGTTGCCTGGAGCACTAAGCAATTCTGTCATGTATATTTTACAGTCCACAGCTCTAGTTTATTTCCAACAAAAATTAACATTAGGTCGACCATGCAATAGATCAATAAATGTGGAAAGAATAAACATTTAAAGGAATACAATATATACTATAACATACTATATATACTGTTTTCCTTGAAATTAGACAGCAAGTGAACAATACATAGGGATCTGAGCGACTCTGACAAGGGTTAAATTGTGATGGCTAGAAGACTGAGTAAGAGTATCTCCAAAACGACAGGTCTTCTTGGGCGTGGTATGCAAGTGGTTAGTACGTATCAAAAGTGGTCCAAGGAAGGACAACTGGTGCCATGGTCATGGGCTCCCAAGGACTATTGATGCTGAAAAAGTTAATGTTGGCCATGATAGAAAGGTGTCAGAACACACAGTGCATCACAGCTTGCTGCTTATGGGGCTGCATACAAGAAGGTGGCCTAGTCTAATGAATCATGTTTTCTCTTACATCATGTGGATTGCCGGGTGCATGTGCATCGGTTACCTGGGGAAGAGATCACACCAGGATGCAATATGGAAGAAGACAAGCTGGCGGAGGCAGTGTGATGCTCTCATTAATATTCTGTTTGGAAACCTTGGGTCCTGTCATTCATGTGGATGTCACTTTGACATATATCCCTTACATAAACATTGTTGCAGACCAAGTACACCATGGCAACTGTGTTCCCTGAAGGCAGGATAATGCACCCTGCCACATAGGAAAAATTCTTCAGAAATATGTTGAGGAACATGGCAAAGTGTTCAAGGTGTTGACTTAGCCTCCAAATTCCCCAGATCTCAATCAGTTCTTGGCTCCAGGCATTTGAAACCACAGGCATTGCACAAGTGTAGAGATTAGAACAAAACATTAAATAGCTCCTATTACTAACATAAATTGTTAGTTAACTGCTAACATCACATTGAACTTCAAACAACAGTTCAACAGCCAGATACTTATGGAGTGGGATTGTTTTTCTACTACTCTTGGATTGGTTGAACCTTTAGAATCCTAACTGTATGGAATGTTTCTGAAGAAGAGTGCATACCAGGCATTTATTGAATATTGCAGAATTGACAGAATGTGGTTCAGTCAATAATAAAGGTCTAATAAAACATTTTAATGATGGGATGTCTGCATTTTTAATTTAGAGATTTTGGGCCTCATTTAGATTCAGATGCAAAGTCCGTTTTAAGCGCATCCAGCAAAAAACACTACCACGCATGTGCAGAAAGCACCAAATCCGCTTGCAACTTGGACGCAATTAACACTTGCGACTCACTACGATAGAATGGGAGGAACACGGATTTGTGAAGGCGTGACCATGTAAATACATCCTAGTCGCAGTGAGGCGCAGATGCAACACACGTCAAAACAGGGCTAAAGCTGTGTGGCAGGAATTAGGTGGTGCAAGCTTTAGCTCGATAGGGTATTACGAGTGGGATGTAACTGGGGTTGCTTGCCACTCGTAATACCCTACCAAGCTGCGTCACACTCCCTCTCCTACACTTCTTAAACGGACTTTGCGTCCGACTCTAAATGAGGTCCTTTAAGAGCATTTATGCAGCTGGACTGTGTTTAAGCCTAGCGGTTTTGCCATGGAAAGCTTGGACATGTAGGATCCTGAAAATTGATAGAAGATTACCCTCCTATGGTAACTGTAAGGAGTGAGATGCACATAATATTTAATAACTTGTCTGGAGGGACAGTTATTGTCCTATATTGACAGCATGGTATTGTAGCATGGACCCAAAAACTACAGCAGGGATTATTTCGTCCCCCCACACCTAATAAACATGGGAGAGCATAATGCACAGTTCTACAATAATATTGCCTTGCCATAGTGTTGTCTTGCTGTTGTTTTTCCACTTATTGTATTGTTGATAACATTGTTACTCTCTTGACGCCAACCAGAATTGTACATCATCATGCACTTTCTAGGCCACTACACCATCCTGGATGTTGCCCAAATAGGCCTCTGTGCCATCTGGATCCTACAGGACTCTGTACCACCTAGTTCACTGCACCATCATGGCCGCATCTAGGCCTCTCTACACTATGGCCCCAGTAGCTTGCAGACCTCTGCACGATAGTGAATCCTATGTTTCCATTTGTTCTTTGTCCTCTAACCTATGTCTGATTTTAGTTTTCTAGTTCTCATGTCTGTACTCTATGTCTTATTCCTGTCCACAGAGCAGCAGAGAGTAGAGGTGTAGCAGACATCGTTTGAGTGGCAGGGGGGGCAGACTAATTAAGAGAAGCAATTGCTTTAAAAATAAATTCTCCTTTGAAAAGCCATGTTGAATTGAAAAGGGAAGTAAATTTAAAACGTGGGACAGATTATTAGTTGGGGTATTGCATGTCGTAGGTTTACTTTAAAATTCATAGTCAAAACAAAGCTATCAAGTATATGTGTACTACCGGATAATTCAAGCAGAATCCTTTGCATTGTAGCATGTTTTGGCCTGGAGCAAATGTAAACCTTTTTTATGGCTTTGCTTTCCTTAATTAGTGAGGCACAATGTCTTGAAGTATGTTTGAGACAGAGGTAAGAGTTATAAACAAACTAATATATCATATTTATTCCAACAGAACACCTCAGACAATGTCACAACCTCTATCACCAGCAAGAGGAGGCCCAGCAGGATTGGGAGGCCCAGCAGGAACATCAAATGTATAATTTTACACCCCTCCTGTTCACACCACAAAGCACAGAAGCTGAGGAGGAGCCACAGTTGCTTGTGGAAGAGAGTAAGTATCTTGATTTTAAAGTAATCTAAATTTTAAATTTAGTTTGGCCAGCATAAAAGTGTTGTCCTCTGAAACAGTTTATTTCCTAAATGTGATTTACCCTAGACCTTGCCACAGTTTTCTATTCCAGAGGTGCCTGACATCATGGAACACATATGTTTTGGAGGAAAACAAACTCCCAACACACACAATATATATCTGCATATGGCTCCGAAAGTCTTATTCATCTGACTACTACTGTTTTCAGCATAACATGAACCATTGGTCATAATTTCACTTAATATAATACTTGGGAACTCTACTGAGCCTGTAAAATGTGTGAACAAAGTACTACCATAGAACTAGCATATGTTTTATCAATGTAATAATAGTACAATATTATCTTTTTTTTCAAGCTGACAAAGAGTTGCTCCCTCCTGAGCAGAGTCAATACACTCCCGAATTACTATCCCTCCCTTGCAATTCACTGGCCCAACCCCAAGTTATAGTAAACCAACTTAAAAGTGAACAATTTTTATTTTTTTTAAATAAAACAAAACAAAAATATAAATTACTTATTACATTTATTAAGGCAAAATTATTAAAACTTCATTTTTTTACATGTTTAAATTAATAAATAAAAGTTGGTTTCAGCTGTAGCAGTGCGTGTCTGTGTGTGTTGTGGAAGTCAAATAATTGGATGAAGTAAACCAAATTGATTAATATTGTTTTACTGTGCGATTGCGATTAATACGCCACGTGTTATGATGAAATCGCATGGATTCATAACACACGCACTTACACTTGTAAATAATACACATTTATTAAGGTTCCAATCCACATTTATTTATTAGTAAAATGTGTTAGAGATTGTTTGTTCATAGGTGATAATATGTTAAAGGTATTTAAGGCTCAGGATATAGGAAAATATCATGTTTAGTGACATTTTGATCTGTTCATTACCATCTCGAATCTGCCACTTTTGGCTTTGTGATCGCTTTCTGCGATCAATAGTTATTGAAGATAAAAGATTGGATGATCAAAATGACACTGTAGTTTAAGTTTAGAACTGGTTTGGGTCAGTTTCCTTGAGAAGCACATGCAGCTGTTGGAGAATTGACCCCCCCACCCTTGGAGGGCATTGTTTTAACCAACCTATGACCTGCATTACACTGGACTGTCTTGAATCCAAAACCAATGTAAACATGCCATGACATCATCAATATTTTTTCTATACTGAAACTGGATACTATCAAGCTGCTTTACCAGCTAAGGCTCTCTTTACTTGCCTGACTACACAGAAAACATGACGTTATCTTATCCTGGGTGAAGCTCATTAGAAAACGTAATTGTAACATCTTTAATGCGTAATAATGGCTTGCTGTAAATCCTGCTATATATTGCAATTAAATATCTTTGTGCTTTGGAACCACAACAATCGCATTGGACAATGTTTTATTGGTAAGCGATAAAATTACGTTAACAGTTTGTGTGTGTGTGTGTGTTATATTAATGCATAGTTGCCTACTCTCCCGGAATGTCCGGGAGACTCTCAAATTTTTGGGAGTTCTCCCAGACTCCCGAGAAAGCAGGCCAACATCCCGGATCCAGCCATCTTTGTTGTTGAAGTGGGTGGGGGACCGGAATAAACGCGTCATCATGGCCCCGCCTCTGCTGCGATTTGCCAAAATTGTCTAAGATTGACAGGGGGCAGGGCCATAACGGCTCAACACGAGTGGCCACACACCCTCGACGGACCCCCTCGCGGACAGCTGTCTTCAAAAGTAGGCAAGTATGGATTAATGTTTGATTGATGTAAATAAAATGTGTATTAAGGTTTTTATACTTAAAAAAATGTCTTCCCCAAACCGCTTAGCTACAAACACCAGAATAGGGGATGCTGGCAGTTAGTCACCACAAGTGCAAGTATGGGAAATGTAGTGCAAGTGTAGTGCACCATAAAATGTAAATCGAACAGACAGAAGTGCAAAAATCTTTTTTATTTATATAAAAACACCCTCAACCCTCATTTACTATTGTTATTGCTCACTGTGACGAAATGAGTGTGATAACCCTGTGACCATTCGGTTTCTCATTTCTCACATAATGTGGATTATAGCAAGTACTTTTTATAGCCCATGCTTTTGTTCCCCAGCTCACCAGACTACAACTGCATTGTCCAATAACATGTGGCTAAGGGGACATTGTAGTTCAATGTAAATATGTATATTGTGTATTGTATATTGATGACTTGCAGTAAGGCTGCTATTCATTGTCTTTAAAGTGAAGCCAGGGGGATTGTGGGTAGGGATCAGGTTGCCATGTGCTGGAGTAGGAAAACTAATTAGTGTTCATTGTTCTCACCAGGCTAGTCCAGACAGGCCATCTAACAGGGGAGGTTGTCTGGAAGTACAGCTCATCTTCACTTCCATGTCCAACCCCCCTAGTCCAGCACTGACCAATGGTTAAGTAGAATAGACCCAGGGGTTTGCCCAGGGAGGGGAAAGACTGTGGAAATTAGACCTGTGATATAAGGAACAACTCCAGGGGGGAAGGGTGTTCATTATGGGATTTCATTCATGAAGTTGCAAGATCTAGCTTTTGAGTTGTTGGATGTATAGAAACTACATAATATAAAAGTACACATTTCCTTTATTTATCTAAAGAAGCTAAACTGATGGCCTTTATTTCATGTATTGTATCTGTGCACATTTTTCACATGCCTACTAACTATTTTTCTCAATTTACATGCATGTGCATGTGTGGGACCTCTGTTTTACCCATGCTGACCCATACACCCTGGGATACATTGTTCCTGAAAAACCTTCTCCCTACAGCCTGTCCAGGGGGGAAGGGTGTTCATTATGGGATTTCATTCATGAAGTTGCAAGATCTAGCTTTTGAGTTGTTGTTCTCTAACTAGAGTCTATATATGCAGCTGAGAGAGATCCATGGGTCGTGAAGATGAGCAGGTGACTAATACTCCTTAAGCTATTGGGGTGAGGGACAGATGATGTGGTAAATCTGCCTGGCATTTATTTACTGTGTGTACATAATATTCTAGTGTTGTTTGTATGACAATAAATATACTGTTGTATTTTTATAACTGCCTTTGCCTGAGTGACTTTGCGAATCCTAGAAGGTACTGGGTAGACTTCCCTGGCATAGGAAGGCACCCGTGGGTGGTCAGCCAGCGTGAAGTGGGTAGCATTGGGCCAGATAAACTTGGTATCTTCACACTCACCTACATCGAGGGTCTTTCGTCTGTAATACGTACATGGATTATTAACAAAAATTAATAACCCAGTATTTTTACTTGGTTTAAAAATGGCTTATACTGTGAAATTCCAATGTGAATAAAGTGATTTATTCTGTCACGTGCTGTTTAATGTGAAGACAAAAGGATGTATAGAAACTACATAATATAAAAGTACACATTTGCTTTATTTATCTAAAGAAGCTAAACTGATGGCCTTTATTTCATGTATTGTATCTGTGCACATTTTTCACATGCCTACTAACTATTTTTCTCAAATTACATGCATGTGCATGTGTGGGACCTCTGTTTTACCCATGCTGACCCATACACCCTGGGATACATGCTGTTATATATGGAGTTCCTGAAAAACCTTCTCCCTACAGCCTGTAAGAATTACTGGTAACCCACCATCTACATTTAAACAACAGAAAATAAATAAATATAAATTTCAGCAGGGCTATGGCATTAATTTATAGAGGTGCAGAGTACATCACAGTTACATAAGGACACATTTACAATCACAGGGTAAACTTAATCCCAAGAAAAGGGATATTGTCTCCTTCCCAGCACCCTGAGGATCTAAGGAACCAGTTCTTTTGTGCATATTTTTTGAGAAACTGCATACAGATTGAGTAAAGTGAAAGAAACTCCTCATTTTGTCACAATAACCTGAGGGCATTTCCAAGAAGATGTCATGCTAATTACACATACATGACCAGGCAAGGGTCAACATAATAGAAGCACACATAAAGCAAAAGTCATATCCAATGTTAGAAAAGGAAAGTGACACAGTTGGTCTTCACTGGGACAATACATTTGTGAACCTTAAAACTTCTTGGAGGCAGACTTTGTCAGAGCATTCCTATTGAGACCTGTGCTTTCCATCCTGAGCCTTCGACAACTGAAATACAATCACATTTTGCAAAATGTTTTACAAAATCTTGCTAGATAGAACACTAGTTTAAGACAAAACAATAAGGGGAGCATAGACAGATTTCCCTGAAATTGACTGTGAGCTGTTATCCTGAGAGGGGAGGGGGAGAAGACGCTAAAGGAGCAGACAGAAAAAAAAATAGATCTTTTAGGGCTATCGGCTACCTAGTTAAACTTTGAGAACAGATTAGATAGAGGTCTTCACCTATAGCAGCTGCCTTTCCTGTAGAACTAGTTGCATTCTGAGGTACTTGGATGCCCCATGACTTCACTCTAGCATAGTAAAAGTTTATCAATGGCAACCGTAGCGCAGAGGTGAAGGGTAACTGGAATACAGGAGATAGATATCAGAGACAGAGGTTGTCAGGATTCACAATATGAAGACCACTGAGAAAGTGTAAGTGGAGCGAAGTGGTTTATTTATTACACAAGTTATACAGGTTTGGAAATGCAATAAATGGTAAGGCAACTAATTTCTAGTCAGTAGGGTATGGTAGTACTGAGAAGCCAGATAAACCATGGGTGTGAGGATACCTGGTTTGCTCTGGAGGCATGAGGCACTGGGTGATTCACGGGTGTCGGGACTGCAGGTAACACGGGAGGCACAAGGCACCAGATAGTCAGCATACAGAAAAAGTGTAGTGGACTGCAGAGCGGAGTACTCAGGAGTCCAGGTAGGCAGACAGCCAGGAGACTGTATCAGACACAGAGGTGTAACAACTGCAGACACCAGAGCTGGATATGCCACAGACTGTAGGTGCTAGATTGCTAGTGATGAAATGTAATGTAGACAGAGGAGCTGGATATACCACAGACTGTAGATGCTGAATTGCTAGGGGTGCAATGGAATGCAGAAACAGTAAAGCAGAAGGGTCAAAGCCACATGGTCCACCACAATACCAGGGAGAAGGCAGAAGAGAAGTCACAAAGCTGAGTTTGGGTCATAAGATGAGGTGCAAAACAAGGAGCGAAGCAAAGGTCAAAACCAGGAAATCAATCAGGATTCAAGGAAAGGAAAACCAGCAGCAGTAAAGGAAACAGATGAACTGGCAAGGAGTGCTGGGGAAAAGCAGACTTTTATAGGCCAGGGACAGGTGCTAAGCATCCCAGAGTAACAAGCTTAACTCTGGCAGGTAGGAGAACAGTTCAAGTACCACAGTGGCCCTTTTGGTGGAACAGTGGTAATGTAGGCTGGATACATATAAAGGCAATATTCCAACATAGTTCTTGGCAGACAGGAGCTGCAGGAGGCAGATTGTGACAGGCGGTGGAAATCAGCATTCACTCATGGTCCAAAAACAAGCAAAGGTTAACAACAAGAAACAAATCAAAGATACCAAGGTACTCCCTACGTTAAATAGTAAAACTGACCAATCCGGAGTCAAGGCCCCAGCGTATTTTAATTAGCCCCAAGAGGCAGTCTAATTAATATATCTAAATCTAATGTGCACGCACCCAGCTACCCACAGTTTCCGTAACGTAGAGCTGATTAGGAGAAGAAAGAAGTGACGTCCTGGCTGTTGCCATGACAGTCAGGGTGCAGCCAGCAGGGGAATGCAGCAAGCCGCGGCTTGTAACAGGATCATGTTACCTTTGTGATGAGAGAGGTTATGGGTCTGTGCAGAAGTCAGGCTTTACTTACTCACTCTTCTGTAGCAGTTAGCTAAGGTCTCCATCAACATACAATTCAGAGACAGTTAACAATGCTTACCCTGGCACTCTTAAATTAGAAAGGGAATCACTCCTCAAAACAACTCTGAAAGAGGAAACTAATGTGACTTTGATCACACAATTCAACAACAACTCTAAAGAATTTGAGAAAATCATTCAGAAACATTGGCCTATCCATCTTAAGGATGACACATTAGATACAATCCTCTCTTAAACACCTGTGATTATATATAGACAGTCTGAGAATCTTAGAAATAACCTAGTCTCCAGTTTCCTTCCCCCTTTCAGTAAAGCCAAACCTGAGACCTGGTTAGGGCAAGGGAAAGAAGGATTCTACTTCTATAACTGCTGTCATGTTTGCAAATCTACTAAGCAAAATATGACTAAGCCCCTTACCCCCTTCAAAGCACACATTGCAGAAAAACAGTTTAATTGTAAAAGCAAAATCTCCAGTATGTCACACCATTTAGCAAATACCACAATCATGACCATACAACCCTTAAATGTATACTTATAGAAAGGGTCCCCAAACACTGGAGAGTGTGAGAATACATCAAATGCATTCCAAAGGAAGAGGCCAACTGGATTTATGATCTGAGCACTCTCTGCCCTAAAGGTCTAAACTTGGGTTTTGATTTAGGTACCTTTCTTTTGAAATATACTGTCTCTCCCATCCCCCATATGTATACTTTTTAACTCTTAGCTACATAGTTATCAAGCTCACCTCTTCATTCCCCATTTTGTCACTGTTCCAGTTACGTAATTTTACTCTGACATTTATCCACACCGATTGTGGTTTTGATATTAGCCTTCAAATACCCAAATTTTGTCTACAAACAAGATTTAGTACTATGCATGTATACTTTTCTTCTATATAATATACCGTATTTCCCCATGTATAAGACGCACCTTTTTCCCCAAAATTGTGGGTCCAAAAAAGGGTGCGTCTTATACACTGCCAGCGCTACTTACCTGAATGAAGAAGTTGATCCCTGGTGTGAGGGTGTCAGAGAGGAGTTCCCGCTGAATAGATCTGCGCTTGCAGGACCTTCAGGACCTTTAGGCGCCTCCCACAGTCTCTGTGTCACTCACCGGACCGTGAGTGCCTCTTCCCGGACATTTAGGAACCGTGGCCGTCCTCCATCCTGAGGGTCTGCGCATGCGCAGCCCTTTCCTATACTTCAGTATATGTCCCTTTAACTCAATTGGCAGATCAGGCAACACTCCCTATATTAAGCACCTGTGGTCAACACCACGTTGCCTGATCTTGGAGTCTCATTCCCCATGAGCCTCTGAAGGTGTTTCCTCGTGTATTCAGCGCTGCTGATTCCTGTGGTTTCCAAACCTCTTCTACCTCTGTGGTTTCCTAACCACTTCTACTACTGTGGTTCCCATACCACTTCTACCATCAACTGTATCATCGTGACTGTTTGCTGATTCCTATCCGCTGCCTCCGTGCACTACAGTCTCCTATACCACTTCAACGCTATTATATTCCATAGTGACTGTTTGGTGATTCCTATCCGCTGCCTCCGTGCACTACAGTCTCCTATACCACTTCAACGCTATTATATTCCATAGTGACTGTTTGCTGATTCCTATCCGCTGCCTCCGTGCACTACAGTCTCCTATACCACTTCAACGCTATTATATTCCATTGTGACTGTTTGCTGATTCCTATCCGCTGCCTCCGTGCATTACAGCCTTCTCTCCTTATCCACTCACCTGTTCATCATCAAGTCTGTGAGCTGATTCCTAGCCGCTGCCTCCGTGCACTGCAGTCTCCAGCTTGCAACTCGTCTGTGTTCATCATCGTGACTGTGAGCTGATTCCTATCCGCTGCCTCCGTGCACTACAGCCTCCAGCTGGCAACTCGCCTGTGTTCATCATCGTGACTGTGAGCTGATTCCTATCCGCTGCCTCCGTGCACTACAGCCTCCAGCTGGCAACTCGCCTGTGTTCATCATCGTGACCGTGAGCTGATTCCTATCCGCTGCCTCCGTGCACTACAGCCTCCAGCTGGCAACTCGCCTGTGTTCATCATCGTGACTGCAAGCTGATTCCTATCCGCTGCTCCTGTGCACCTCAGCCTCATCTCATCTCTCCCGTGGGCCCGCAGAGTCTTGCTGCCGCTGCCAGTCCTATCGTCCATCCACTGCTGATCCGCTCTCCACGCCTTCCTGGTTCCCCTGGTCGCTACCCTCCTGTCAGCATTGGATTCGTGTCCCTGTTGGTCTACTTACCTGTGCGCTGCACCTACTAGACTCCTGCTTCTTACATCCAGGGACTTCTCATCCTGTCAGCCTCCTGCCGCCCAGGTATCACTGCACTTCTGTCTGACTGCCTTCTGAACCACGGTATGCATACTTCTCATTGACTGTGCTGGTGTATTGCATATCTTGCTGGACTGTGTTGGTTCTCCTCTGGAGTCTGCAATCCGCTGAGTCTTTTTCCATCATTGACTGTGTTACCTTGTGCTGGACTACTTCAGAGACTTCCTACATTTGCAGACCTGTTCAGTCATTTATATATATTGTGCATATTACTGTGGATCGTGTTTAATGTGCCCGTGTACATCCTGTGTTGCAGCCTCTCCCCGTACACCTCCTCACATATATTTTCAGTGGTACAACTTGCTGAAGGCAGACCACTGATTCCTGTTCCAGTATCACCTGTTCCATTCCTCTCACATAGCAGTGGTACAACTTGCTACCGCAGACCACTGACTTCCCGGATACCTCCACTTGGATTCCATTCCTTCACTCAGACAGCGGTACCACTTGCTATCCGCAGACCGCTGACTCTCATCACCTCCTCGTTTCTGTTGGACATTCCTCCTCACTATAGCAGTGGTACAACTTGCTATCGCAGACCACTGACTACCTCCACTAGCCCTTGTCCATACAGTTCCTCGTGTATTATCACCTCCATATTACCAGTGCTGCTAGTCATAGACTTTCCTGAGCATCTCATCATCTACTATTGCCTGTTCCGTGATCACCCTGCTACCAGAGTACACTATTACCATCTACATTGCTCTGGTAAGCTTACCACCTGGTGATCCCTGGGTAAAGACTCCTAGTGCCCGTGACACTCTGATGTCTTGGAGCTGTCACGTGACCGGCAGCTCCGCTGACCGCCGATAATTGAGCCCAGATGACCCCTGGTGTGAGGGTATGAGAGAGGAGTCCCCGCTGAACAGATCAGCGCTTGCCAGTTTCAGGTAAAAAGACCATCAGGTCCTTCAGGCGCCTCCCAGTCTCCGCTGACCGCCGATAATTGAGCCCAGCGTGTAGTATGGTATGTACAGCGCTGTGCAGTAGCGCTGCCTTCCTGTAACTGAATGTGGGACTTTATTGTAAACTCTGCTCCTCTAGACCTGATGTGAGATCTTTGACTAAAATCCCAACCAGACAAGCCTTCTGCTTCAGTAACTTATTGTAATACATCTTTTTTTAAATTTTGGGTCCCAAAATTAAGGTGCGTCTTATACATGGGTGCGTCTTCTACATGGGGAAATACGGTATACTAAATATACTGTGATTCATTGCATTTAATTTGTCTGCATTGTGGGAGCTAATAGGAACCTATTAGTGGCCAACACTTGAATGAATAAGTCTTCTTTTTCAATTCATCCCTGAAGAAATTTGCTGATTAGTACAGGTGAAACGCGTTGATTTAGTCATTACAACATTTTCCTTGACATTTCTTGCCATTCATGATCACATATAATCTATGGACAGCACGGTGGCTAAGTGGTTAGCACTTCTGCCTTACAGCACTGGGGTCATGAGTTCAATTCCCGACCATGGCCTTATCTGTGTGGAGTTTGTATGTTCTCCCCATGTTTGCGTGGGTTTCCTCCGGGTGCTCCAGTTTCCTCCCACACTCCAAAAATATAATAGTAGGTTAATTGGCTGCTATCAAATTGACCCTTGTGTGTGTGTGTGTCTCTGTCTGTGTGTGTGTTAGAGAATTTAGACTGTAAGCCCCAATGGGGCAGGGACTGATGTGAGTGAGTTCTCTGTACAGCTCTGCGGAATTAGTGGCGCTATATAAATAAATGGTAATAAATAATAATAATATGGACACTTTTGGAGTAATACCTAGTTTTAAGTGTGACAATTAGAAAAGCAGCATCTTCTCTGCGGCTCTTTCAATATCGGCAAGCTTACAGTCGGCACAAGCACTTATAATTTTGATGGACTTTTACAAATATTTATATGAAGTGAGACACAGATTTAATCAGGAAACAGTGTGCTTATCAGGGTACAGTGTTAATGTAATGTAATATAATGAATTATACTATAGAGTATTGTGCTCTGGTACTAGTATTTAATCAAATAGATAAAAATTACATGAAAACTGGAAGTGCAGTTGTGTCTGATACACAAATGAGAATAATGTAGGTAGTGAGTATTATTTACTAAGAACTCCACCTCTCGCATCCCACAGTCTCATTTACCACTTTAGAAATACAATGGGGATCTACTTTACGGAAGTAGTCCAATTGTAAATGAGAATAAAGACATCCTAACTACAACTTAGTCTTAGTAAGTTACCATCAGCTGGAAGTTTCAATAAACAAACAGCCAATCAGAAGAGAGTATTCTCATCGCACTAAGGATGATTATTGCTTTGTAAGTGTGTAGAACCAGGGCAATGTGTGTGTTACAATGATGTCTAACATGTAAACCAGATGGTGATAATTTCAAATAAGGGATAGTGGTGTGTCCCTGACAAAGTCACACAAGGCAAACACGTAGGTCATGGGTGAGACATTGACTCTACTGAATTTTATCGAGAGTCCACATTACAAAACCTCCAGCGCCATGACAGCAGAAGTAATAGCCTCATATTGAAGATCGCTCGGACGTTTCAGCAGAAGTGACAGATAAGCTTGTGGACCCACTCGATTGGTAGTGTGACCTGCTCAGTCACCTACCCGGCTACAATACAGCATGCCGCAGACAAAGACTCTCACGCAACACTAGAAGGAGGGCCAGGAAAATCATCTTCTACACATATACTATAATAGAGGTGAGTAACAATTAACATTAAGCCTGGTTAAGGAATCCCCTCTTTTTTTCCTATTGCAGTGTCTAGCCTCATTTCAACATTTTAAGAAACTACAGTATAATCATCATCTATATAATAAATTTACTACAAAAAATCTGATATTATCACAGACACATTGAGACCACTATTCAGTATCCTTATTACAGATAGTCATCTTTAAAATATACCAAAAGAAGAATCAGAAGTTTATTAACAAGGTGCACTAGACTTCCCATAGAATTCAATTACAGATGTCAAAGAACAACTATTTTATAAAAATTAACTTTTATTAGTTTAAATAACAATTGAAAAATACCTGCAAAATATTTAAAAAGATATACAGTGGTAGTGAAAATATAGAAAACAAAAAAGATTCTGGTATATCTGCGCAACCTATATCTTGTAAGTGTAATATCTACAGGGGTGAGACCCCATCACGTGGTGTTTTGTAGCATTTGAATCACACTGGAATTTTTGGGACTTTTTAGTCATTCATCTTATATTATATATTTTATGGTACGCTATGAGATGATTTTCTCTCTTCACTTTTTCATATTTACACATTCGTGAGGAGGAGTGTCAGAAATTGGAAAGAGACTGTATCATTTTGTTTGTTATTGGAATCCGAGGATACATACAGCAAGTTGGAATTTTTCACTATAGACTATTTATGACTGTGAGCGACAGCTCTGTTTCTATGTTTGTTAAAGTGGTAGTGAAAAACATAATACTGCAAGATAAAATGGATGGGTGCGCTAAATTCGGTCTCCTGGACTAACCAGGGTCAGAAAAAAGTTTTTTTGCCTTATATAAGCGCAGCCTACCGAAACGCGCGTCGGTGTCATCACTGGGTGCACTAGGATCTCTTTTAATATAGAGGGGATTTTTATGTAGGTGACCAGCTCCATTAAACCCTGAGTGAGCACAAAGCACTTAGGAGACAGGTAGCAAATCCATCTCCCCATAGACTTTGCACGTTTCATGTGTATACAGCTGATATATCGCTAATCTATACATTTGTGGATTGGCCAGCAATATTACTCCTTAGAATAAATTATTGCTCTCTGCTTGTCTGTATTTCCTTTTTGTTCTAACATAATGAGTGGCGAGCAGCCCAATAATAATTCAATACACATTAGGCCAATACCGGCTAGGGACTAGGCTGGAATATATCAAAGGGAACTGTATCGCTGTAACTATAGAACCTGCTATAGATCTCTAACCCTGTTAAATCCAGGAGACCGAATTTAGTGCACCCAGCCATTTTCTCTTGTACAATTTTATTTTTCACTAGCACTGTATATATTTTTAAATATTTTGCAGGTATATTTTAATTGTTATTTGAACTAAGAAAAGTTAAGTTGTATATGATAGAGGTTCTTTGACATCTGTAGTTGAATTCTATGGGCATTCTAGTGCACCTTGTTAATATTAGAGATGCTCACTTATCCCCGTGAATTGGTTGGTAAGCAACAGAGCAATGACTCAAACACACGGCAGTTCCTAGCACATCTAGGACACATTGGCACACAGCAGTGGCAGAAATGAAAAATTGTGCAAGATGGAATTGTCCATGGATCATGAAACCAGTTATGTTTCATTTGATTGCTCCACCTGTTTCTTGGATAACTGAGGTAATTCTACAACTAATACATTGCAACGAGCGCTGACCCACCAGAATGCTTGCTTTTATCAGACCCACAGCAATCCAGGGTCCAGACAATGCACTAATAAGAGCCATTGTAATTAACAGCAAGCAAGTTCATCACTGACCTTAGAAGCAGCACCAATTCCCAAAACATTATAATATAGTTAGGTACCTTTGACATAAAGTGCAGATTACTAACACTTTGTGCAATACTGAAGAAACAGCATCAAAGTGGAAGGTAATACATATACACGTCTATTTAGACATCCATGCTTACATTACTGTGGCTTTACAAACGCTACAAATGGCTAGACAACTGTTGTCAGGATTTGGGTAAAAATAATTCCACACATAAGAGATGGAGTTTTTGGTCTTATACCCAGGCATGACAATGGCCTTCTTCTTACTATGTGCCAGAACTGCTTCCACCAGTGCAGGACATCATCCTCATGAACATCCTCATTAGCACCCTTGTCGGCTACACAAATATCCCCCTCCTCCTGTTGCAATTCCAAAGTGGCATCCTCAATTGGTGTTTTACCGGCTACACTTGGGCTGTTCCGGCACACATCAGCAGAAATGGTGAAAGGGGCCCTCCTTATGGATACACTGTCAGAATGGTCAGGATTACACATAGCACTCATGGGTAGACCCTCCTCAGTGATTTGTGTCATTTCTGTCATTTCTGAATCTGAACAAACATTTTCCTCTAATGCCTTACTGTTTTCTTCCAGCTCGGCTTTTACACGTAAAAGTATTTGGACACCACTTTTGGAGTCCGAATAACAAGGTCTTGTATCGTCATGACTGACCTTACAAGAAGATGGCTCACTGACAGTTGCAGAGCTAGCACTCATAGAGAAAGGCAAAGGCCTCATTCTTTCTTTATCACTGCATGTGTAGAATGGCATATTGGCAATTTTATTTTTTTCTGCAGATAACTGTGCCTGGATTACAGGTCTTTCTTTCTTGACCAAGGTAAAAGGTATTTTTTTTACATTTTTGTTTCCCTGACTTAAAAACACTATGCACTTTACATAGGCTTTACTAGATGACGTGGAGGGATTACTATCATCATGACTGGTGGTTGCAGCTGCTTGGTGTTCCTGCTCTTCTGTGTACTACTGTGAATCCATTTTGATAACACTGTACACTTTGACAGGAAAATCAATCTGCCAGCCCCAGTATTTGTATTTCAGCAATGACAATTAGCAATGGAGCAATGGAGCTCTCCTCTTTGTGTGTAACATATATAACACTGTGCAATTTGACTGCAGATTTACACCAAGCCTGCCAGCACTAGTACTTGTATTTCAGCAATGACACTTAGCAGTGGAGCAATGGAGCTCTCCTTTTTGAGTGTAACCTATATAACATTGTACAATTTTACTGCAAAGTCAGAAGAAAAGCCTGCCAGCCCTAGTATTTGTATTTCAGCTATAACAATTAGCAATGGAGCTCTCCTCTTTGTGTGTAACCTATATAACACCGTACAATTTGACTGCAAAGTCAGAGGAAAAGCATGCCAGCAATAGTATTTGTATTTCAGGAATGACAATTAGCAACGGAGCAATGGAGCTCTCCTCTTTGTGTGTTACCTATATAACACTGTACATTATGGGACTTCAGATTCAGAAGACCAAGCCTTCCCTATTAATTCTATTTCAGAAATGACAATTAGCAATGGAGCAATGGAGCTCTCCTCTTTGTGTGTTACCTTTATAACACTGAACATTATGGGACTGCAGATTTAGAAGACCAAGTCTGCCCTATTAATTCTATTTCAGCAATGACAATTAGCAATGGAGCTCTACTCTTTGTGTGTTACCTATATAACACAGTACATTATGGGACTGCAGATTTAGAAGACCAAACCTGCCCTATTAATTCTATTTCTGCAATGACAATTAGCAATGGAGCTCTCCTAAAAATGTGTGAGATCCGAGATCCAACAACGTAACAATGACTTTTTGCCTCCTTTTCAATTCCGAAAAAGCGCAAAAGTACCGAGCCGGCTCGGCTAGGTACTCGGATATGCTAAGTTCGGGTATTTTTGGTTCTCTAGTTAATATACTCATGATTCTTCTTTTGGAATGTTATACTTTTGTTTAGGGCTGCAACCCAGTTACTATTAAAGAAAGAGAAATGTATTGTGGAGATATTTGTATTGACTGGGTATATAGTTCCCACAATTGATGCGACAGGACAAATTCCTTTTTTCTTTCTTTGAAATATAGTCAGAATCTTGCTATTCAAGCTGAATTCCTATGTACTTTATGTACCACTGTTTATTCATGCTATCCACTATCAACTAAAAACCTATGGACAGCAGATGCTATCTACAAGTTTATATTGTGATTTTTTATTGTGTGTGTAATATTGTGTACTGTGCATTTCTACAAGTTTTATCCTAAAAGATTTTGTTTCCAGTTATCACCATCAGGTTTACCTATTTGACATAATTGTGACACACGCCTTCTGCCATGGTTCTATACACTAACAAAAAAACAATCATCCTTAATGTGTTCAGACTACTCTCTTTGCTATACATAGTGGGCCTGATTCATTAAGGAAAGTAAGGCAAGAAAAGGAGTACATTTTCTCCTAGACAAACCATCTTACAATACAAGGGGTGCAAATTAGTTTATTATTTTCCAAATTAGTAAAATACTGGCTGGTTTTTTTCATGTAGCACTTGATAGCTTATTTTTACACTGAAATTTAAAGTTGATTTAGAACATGCCCTACATCAACTATAGACATCACATTTTAAATTTACATCTCCCTGTAAAGCAACATGGCTTTGCCAAGGTGCAAAGTTACTCCTTTTTTTGCTTTACTTTCCTTAATGAATCAGGCCGAGTATCTTTTTGAGGAAGGGATAGCCGCATTCCCAGTCCATGCTGCAATTAAATACATTATAAAAAGTGCAAAGAGAATTGCAAACGTAGTATAATTAGTAAAGCAGAAGAGGCTAGATACTTGCTGCTGGAATGTTCTTCTTCATCAGCAGATATCTTTACACCAATTATCCAGACCTGCAAAATAACTACCTCATAAGATGGGATTAAGTCATAATAGGCTCTATTTCCAGGTTTTTTTTAAAATTACCTATATTTGCTAATCTGTTTCCCTTTCAAATACCTGGTTCTGTATTAAACCTTAGAGTAAACAGATATCTGTGAAGCAGGTCTAAAGCTATACTGATTCACAACATTATGAGCAGGCTAACTCCCATACATGTAATTACAGAATGCAATGGGAATAAAGTCCTTCCCTCCTTTAACTATTTCTTTAACTGATCAACAGTGTTTTGAAAAGTAATGTTCCAGGTCTTTGCTTAATGTTTTTTTAGACCTTTTAAAAAAGAACATAAAAAACACACACACACACGGCTGAAAAATGCTCTCGATAAAAAGGAACCGAGATAGAAATAAATGAATATTAATGTAGAACTAAAAAGAGTCTTTGGCTGTATGAAGCTTGACATTAAAATGGAATACACGCACAGAAGCCATATCTAAGAGATGTATGTTCTATAAAACTGAATTACACTGTTTCAAAAGATTTTTATCATGTCCTTTGAGTAGTTTTGCCATCTAGGAGCTTCAAGCTTGCTCTTTTGATGAGAATATTCTACCTCCAGCAATGTTATGTTGTTAAAAGGCAGAACTGCAGGTGCAAACTCTTTGAGTAGGGGCTCCCCTCAGCTATGTGAGGCCTAGAAGGGCAGTATATTACCTTGCTGTGTGATGTTGAGTCCTTGAAACAGAATCTAGTCTCATATTAAGGGAAGTAGCCAAAATAAAGATTATGTATCATGGCATTGTACATGGTACGTGAACATATTGGCCTGATTCATTAAGGAAAGTTAAGCAAAAGTAAGTAACTATGTAAGGCAAAATCATGTTGCATTGGAATCAGGGGTAAATTTAAAATGTGATGTCAGATTTATATTTGGGGTAGGGCATGTGCTACATTAACTTTAAAGTTCAGTGTGCAAATAATCTATCAAGTATTTGTATAAACAGAAAGTATTTCCCTTATGTGCAAAATAATAAAATCATTTGTCCAGAAAACTTGACTAAGAAAACTTACTCAATTTTTGTTTAACTTTTCTTAATGAATCAGGCCCATTATACATAGAATAAAGATAAATATGCAAAGTATATACATAACTATTCCGATATATAAATAACTAGTCCATTTGCAAACACCCTCCACTGAGGGTGTTTGCAAATTAATTGTTTTCACTCCTGTGGCTCTTTCATGCTGTTACCTTTGATTTTGAGCATCTATACAGCATATCAGTTACTGTGTATCGTCTGCTACCAATGTTACTCTATTTTTCATGTCCTCTTTCAACTACCATTCAGCTGTGGTTCTTTCCATTATGCAGTTCTCCATACCCTTGTGCTGCTACATGTTATTTATTACACCTAGTGTGGACTAGTGGAGACATGTTTCCCCAGCCACACACGACACCAAGTGAAGTCAAGAAGAACAGCCCCCTTAAGGCAAGAGTGGATACTGCCATTTTACTCTAGCCGCATACCTCGCAAAGTGAGGGTGAGGAGAAACTCCTCTTCAAGCAGAGAGTTATTTCCTAAAATTCAGTTGGTGTTATGCTAGGCTTATCAATATACTGTAGGCTGGAAGTTGTTCTATTATGAAGCCATCCAAACAACACAAAGGAGCATGTGCAAAATATTTTTTTGTATGTATTCCTTAATATATTTTAACACTAGTCTGTATCTGTAGAATTCCATGGTCACCAGCCAAGGAACTAATTCAGAGCAATACGATAACTAGTTCATTTGACCAAGCTCTGCTATAGGAAATAATTAAAGTTACCACCTCACAGATGGTGAGTATCATGCAGCATGTTTTGTCCCAGTGATAGACACTATGGCCTGTACATCATCTTGGGGTGGAGACAGAAGCTGCTTTGTATTAAAATGCGATGTTCCATTTTAGTAAGGGTGATGCAGTTTAGTCATATTATACCTAAATATTTAATTTCATGTTTAAAGTACAGCCATTAAAACAGATTTGTAATATAACTGATATAATATAATTTTTGCATTTAAAGCAAGTACTAAGTTAAAGATACAAATAAATTCTAGACAATGATTATAATTACTTTGACATTACATTTTGCCTTTACTATTTCAAAGAATCACGGTGAGCAAGCAGAAACTTCATTGCAGGTTCCTAATTAAGATCTGTGTGGCCACTCCAAAACATTCTCTGTAAGAACAGTTTAATGGCTTATGATTAAGCATTAATATTTTAGAGAGAAAGAAACACCTGTTCCACAGTGCAATCTTAACCTCTTTTCTGGCAACTGCATGCAGATTTTTTCTACTCTCATTTTGTCAATAACACATAAAATTAAGACTGGCCTGTGGAGTAAATATACTGCCAAAACTAATGTTTAAAGATCATTAGGTGGCACCGTATGCAAATGCAAATGTTAATAGGTGTTGTAAATAAGCCAGATGCCCAAATATCATAACAAAAGTCCAAAAGGTGTTTTTATAATGAAACATGTAAATCAGGGTTGTCCAACCCGCGGCCCAGCACGCCTGTAAATGTGGCCCAGCAGGAGTTTTGATTGTGGCAAGGGGGCAGCGCTGTTAATGAAAAAAAAAACCTGCAAAAAAAAAAAGAAAATACTTACCTTGCGGTCACGTCAGCTGGCGCTCCGGCTCCCTCCCTGGTCTCCTCCTCCGTGCGGCGCTCGCAGCGAATGTCGGGGGTGACGTCATCACACCCAACATCCATTGCGTAGCGCAGCACAGAGGAGTCACCCGCGCGAACTATCAGCAGCAGTGAAAGATTATCCAGTATCTTATTGTTGTTACTCTGAATTTAGACTTTCTGCACCATGCAATTATGAACTAGCTGTGTTCTCTGTATGTATCTAATATAAATATTAAGAGATAATTGTATTTTTAATATTTTAAACCATTTTAAATGTGCAGTGCTGAGTAGGGTGAAAATATCACCCACTGTTACCCTATCTTTAAATCTCTGTAGATTTCTATTAGTCCTCCTGATGCTACCTATATCGGTGACCATTTCAAATTGGTCAATAAAAAAAATGATTCATGGGTGCAGAAAGAGAGGAGAAAAACGTTTTTGGCATTTAATTCCCCGAACCCCACTAAGGGGCAGATGCAGGTAAGTTAAATTGTAGCTGGTAATGGGATTACTGCTTTAATCATGATTCTGCAACAGGTTTCCTAACTCTCACTAACTTCATTTCCAAGTAAGTTTAATATGTTAACTATGTTTTCTATGGTTTTTTGGATGATCAGCTATCGTTAGTGTTAGTGTATTTTATGTGTGGCCCAAACCAACTCGTCGTCTTCCAATGTGGCCCAGGGAAGTTTAAAGCTTGGACACCCCTGATGTAAATAATAAAAAAAGTAAAACAATTCATACAACTAAATGTAACTAGAAATAAAACATATTTGTCCAAATAGTGTTTCTCTCTAAGATACACTGGACTATATGTACTAATGTACATGTAGTCCCAGTGCTCCACTTTTGGAGCAGATGAGCCATATGTAATATTTAGTTATTACATATAAACAGCTCTGATAAAATGTAACAGAGATGATCTCCTTCACGACAGAGGAGACAGAGGATTTTGGTTTTGGATGAGAGGGAGTTGCACAACAAGCCTCATAGTAATGATCAATTTCTTTACTATCTACTCCAGACAGGCTCAGGGATGGACACCTGCGTAAAGTGGCTCTCTGAAGGAG
Organism: Mixophyes fleayi; assembly: GCF_038048845.1. Taxonomy (NCBI): domain Eukaryota; kingdom Metazoa; phylum Chordata; class Amphibia; order Anura; family Limnodynastidae; genus Mixophyes; species Mixophyes fleayi. The sequence continues at coordinate 66,650,621 of NC_134407.1, read as the reverse complement.
AAATATGAAAAAAAGAGAGGTAATGCACCACTATTTCCTCCATATTTGGGTTGACCTCAATGTATCTTGAAATTTTAGGAACCTGCGATACACCTAGTAGGGAGTTTCTTTACCCAAACCTTTAAAGGACCTTACACTGGAAAATTACAGTATATGTTACAAAATTTGATTTGACATGTCCCAAAATATTGCTTGATAAAGCATAAAAATTAATCTTCAATTGTTTTGTATGGTAGCTTGATTGCAAGGAGGACTGGCCTGACCCATCATCATGCACCAGCCATGGCAATGCATCCTGCGGCTGGAGCCGTGCAAATTCAGTCGCCACCCACACCAGGTAAATCAAGCAACTGACAGGCTGATAGTGTAACCTATCATCCACTACCCAGCTGATCCAACTTGGAGCATCATACCTTGCAAGATACAACCAATGGCCAGGACCACATGTTCTGCCAACATCCCAGAAAAAGCAGCAGACCACCCAGAGGCCACCAATTCGCTCACACAATATGCACCAAAGAATAACATGGCAAAGACAGTGCCAAATAAACTACTGTCAAAGGAATCCCACGTCGCTCCGGCCAGCGCTCCCAGCAAACCTTCCAGTATTGCAGGACTAATCGGCCTTCTGCCATCAGGAACAATGGAGCATCTCCGTGCCCAGCTGCACAGAGCCCTAGAGATCATGAAACTACTGGTTACATCCACATGCCTGTGCAATTGTGAGAAAAATTAGATCCCCGTCATAGTGGTGGACATTGTAGATTTTGACTTACCAGCGGTATAGCCAGCAAACAGAAGCACCAGCATCCGAATGCACCAATCTCCAACAGCACCAGGAACTGCATCATGGAAAATGAGCCACACCCGCCAGGTCAACCGGTACTTATGTAGCATGGTAGGAGCCAAGGAAGATTCGGCCAGACCTCTTACTCCAGCTTCACAGCACTCTGCCTATTACTCGCGTGTACATGACAAAGAATACGACCTGCTTACCCAAAACCTCATGGGCCCACAGTTCTAAAGGGAAAGAGCTCCAGCAGGACCAGGTTGGCCGTCCAACCGGAAGAACACAGAGCGACCATTGACACCTCCACCAGGCACCTGCTCTCTCGTGCAGGAAAGCGGTGGCGAGGGAGAAGCCAGCCCATAAGTCAAGGTGCAGCTACACCACGTGACTGGGACATCGATGGATACACTACATCATCCAAAAAAATCCATGGGGGTGCTACTAAGGCTTTCCATGTAAGATGACAACAGTTGGTGAAATAATGAAATACAGAAATGCAGGTGATGGGCGAGCAGAGATAGGGTAGAAATAGAAGAGAAAGGGGAATGCAAAAAGAAGGAGGGGGACGTGGGTGAATAAAAGGCAAGACAGAGGGGGCGTGAAATGGAGCACAAGGGGTGCAGAGCATAAGGGAGTACAGGGAGAGAGACAGGGGTGAAAAGACAGACAGAGACAAGGCAATAAGTCACAAGGCACCAGAGACAGAGGGCGAGAGCTTTCCTGGATCCAAGAGAACTAGATGACTCCTCCCTGCGGTTTTATAGCCTTCTCCACTAAGGCTGCCCCTTATGACACTCACATAGGCGTAACTATATCTTCCTTTGCTTTGTTAACCCTTAGTGAGGTCCCACTAGTTATGTACACAAACTGCAGTTTTTAATCTAATTTGGGCTTAATCCATCCATCAGTTCTAATCCTCACTGACTTTTAAGGTACCACAATTCTTCATTGTGACAAAAAGTTGGGAAAACAGAGCATACATAAGACAGGAACCTACAAGTTAGATAATATAAATGCAAAATAAAACAAAGAGAATACACTTGCTAGCATAGAATTTAGTGGAAAAAGTACAGTTGAGACACGGAGAGTGCATGTGGCAGAAAGTGGAGATAGCTAGTGTGCACCAGTGTAAGTAGTGTATGTGGAAGTTAGGTAGGTTATATATATGAAAAGCAAAAGTAGTGTATGGTGTAATAAGAACTAATGTTCCCCGCTAAAAATTATAAGAATATAACAAGTCATCTCAGAGTTCCTAAACCTATATAAAGGTAGGTTACACAGTCCTCTATATGGTTACTGAATGTTATGACTTCTAATAGTCGTATAATTTATGCCAATGGGTACATTAGCAAAATATAATGAGTAGCTGTGTGTAATATCACTTCACTGCAATAGCAGAATAAACTGCCTATTTGGCAGAGCACTCAACACTCATTCCTATTAAATACAATTCTAGCAATTTAATATACAGAACATGAATTATTTAAACACTACACTACTATTTTTTGTGATTATTTAATAATGCAACTTAGCATCATCTAAAAGAAATCGGACCTCTGAATTAAACACTTGAAATATAGTCAGCACAGGCTGCATTATTTATTTTTAAGAATTAAGAATATTTTTACCTTTATGTATTTTTTTCAATCCAGAACTATTGGCACTCATAATATTGCAATATATCACTGTCTTTCTCTATGCTTTATTATTAAAAATGTTTGCTTAGAAATTGATGCGGTAGCTACAGAATAGCAAATAAAAATACAGCGCTTTCCCTTTCTCTTAGGGGAAATTCAAGTGATTCTTCACAAATAAATCAATATAATTTTCACGTGCTGGAGAATTCATGAATCTTAAAAAAGTGCATTTTTACCTTGATTGCAAGGTTAAAGGGTCAAAGAAATCTTGGAAGCCAATGTGACTGTATTGAAGCAGACATTCAACAAAGCTACTAAATTGTGGTAAGGCATTTTAATCTTATAGGAATATGGTAAACCATAGAAACACTTTGGCATAGAAACACCAACATATTCAATACTGTACAGTGTTCGCAATGTTTTTTGATTACCAACTGTAACCTCAGCTATGTGGTTTTTTTAACCATATTTTTATCTGGCTTATTTATATTTTATTTAGTTGATGGTATGAAAGACTGTCTGCTCCAGTGTGTTAATTGGTGTGGTAAGTCGTTTCAGCCTTACAGTGGTTCCTTTGCTATTATATGTTGCTGGGGAAAAATCTGGACCTTACTACTCACAACAGGAACCATATGAACAAGGTTATGCCCATATAAACAAGGAAATGATATGCCTACAAATTTACCTCCACAGCTATGCTCATCCATAGCAATAACTAGCGCCACAAATGGTCCACCTGTGCCATGATACTGCCCAGTATTTTTGTTTTATTCATTTATATAAAGTAGCACATTTTATTTGTTCTAATGTAAGCACATTTTTGTGAAACTTACCTATATGTAATAAAATTGCTTGTACACTTTTTTTTCTTTACACTACATGCTCTTCTGTCTATTGCAAAGAAAATTACATGAGTATTGAAAGGGGCAACTCCAGCAACAATGAAAATCCTTATTCCGATACATTAGAGAGTAAGCTGTTTTGCATTTATGGACAAAGATAATAATTATAGATGGGGTTTTAAGTCAGACAACAGTTACACTGAACCTCATATTGTTACAGGATATCCAGACATCCAGAATACTATTAGCTAATGCTAGAATTGTACAATCACTGAGTTATCAAATTATTTGACATATTTAAAGAGGAACAAGGTATACAAAATAAATACAGACATGAAAATAAAGGTGAGTGAGGGCTCGCTCATGAGAGAGCTCACATTTTAAGAGGAAGACGGTACAGCTGAAACAAGAAGAGCTAGAGTGTAGATTAGGACAGTTGTGCAATAGTGTGAAGAGTATAAGTGGGAGTAGGGTAAACTTTAATAAAGAGAGAGATTTTCAGAAAGTGTCTAAAGATTTGAAGGCTGTGGAAAAATCTGATTGGGTGTGGTAGGGAATTCCATAAGTGGGTAGCAGCGGATGTCCTGTAGGTGGGGGTGAGAGGTGATTACCAGAGAAAAGGCAAGGCCTAGGTTAGAAGTAAATCTAAGAGTTTGAGAGGGAAAGCAATTTGAAATGTTTTAAGGGATGGTTTTGTTGATGGCTTTGTATATAAAGGTGAGGTAAAAACAATAAGGGAGTGGTTTCATAGATGAGGCGGTAAACAAGGAAAGAACTATGTCATGAAGGCCAATGGAGTGAAGGGTTTGTAGAAGACTTTGACCAACATAGGCAGCAGAGAGGTGCAGGAAGATGAGTATAGAGAAATTACCCTTAGACTTTGTTGCAAGTAGATCATTGATCATTTTGTGAGAGAAGTTTCAGTGGAATATTGGGGGCAGAAGCCTGATTGCAGAGACCAGAAAATAGTGTGAGAGGAGAAAAAGTGAGTATTAGGAGAGAGATGGTCTCTTTAGAATACGTGTGGTGAATGCATGTTTAAAGGAGAATGGACATGTGTGAGTGGAGATAGACAGGTTTAAGAGGTGAGCTAGAGGTGGGCATACAGTGGGGGAGAGGGATAAAAAAATATTTGGGGGCATAGGGTCAAGGAGCAGGTTGCAGAGTGAGATGATGAGGTAAGGGCAGAGACTTCATCTACAGTTACTAGAGAGACTGAACTGAAGATGGTTTGGGGAGTTTAGAAGCAGATGGGTGGGGTGTGCGGAATGTGGTATGCAGAAAAAACTTGTTGAAAGTCAATGATTTTGTCTCTGAAGTAAGTGGCAAAATCACGGGCTGTGAGGAATGGGTGAGTCAGTGAGTGAGTGTGAGGTGCAGTTGAGCAGAGATTCATATTGAAAGTGGCAAAGAGGAGACATAGGTTAGCAGACTTTAGCGGGTCTGTGCCATGGTTGGGGCTTAGGTCATCAGACACTATGTACTAGATAAAACTGCATTGTCTAAGACTGAATTGAGTGAGTTGTTGTAGGAAGAGACCAACTAATAAGGATAGGAAAGTGTAGTCTTTGGAGAAAGTGGTTGTTTTAGTGAAACGAGAAGTCAATTGGGTCAAGAGTATTTAAGTGGCACTGTGTGAATGTGGATATGTTAGGTTTATTTCTGTTTATGTACGTCAGTGTGTGCAGAAAAAAAAGTTAATGGGTGCATACTAGCAAGGAGGGAAGTAGTGAAAGGAAATAATAAAAGGGATGAAGAGGTAGGATGCTAGAGAGAGATGATGCGTTTGGAAAGAAGTGTGGCGAAAGTGAATAGCAGAAAAAGAGTGTAAATTGAGTAGGTGAATGACGGAGGAATGTGAGAGATGTAGGTGAATGTGAATTAGCTAGGTAGTGAGAGAGAGGGAAACAATAACTTGTCCAAAATGTGCATGGCAATGGAGGGAGTGAAGAATACTTTTTTTACCCCCTGAGTTCATAAAATAAGTGTATTTGCAGCTCTGACACAACAAATTCCAGGATGCTAATAGTTATGCTAAGAGTGTCCAGCAGCCAAACAGAGATGGCAACAGCAATCACAGTTGCGCTCAGTGGATAGTTGAACAGATATTCAAACAGTAATTATAGTTGAACTCTGTGGGTTCAACAGTTAAACAGAGATGTTAATAGCAGTGAAGGTTGAGCTCAGTGGTTAAGGCAGCTGAACATATATGGTTGTTAAGTATATCCTAAAACAGAATTGTTTTTGGTGTAAAGTCAGCACTACAGTGCCATGTACCAGTAGTTAACCACAAATATCAAATGTTTTATATTTCTAGGGCAAAGAGCTGTACTAAAGTGCAGCTAACTCCAACATGCCATACAAATGATCTGGAGCCCATGGAATAACACCCTTCATATGACTTCTTTTAAAGTAACATTGCATTTTAGAAGAGAGTTATTGAAATCATTTTATGCATCAGTTACGTGAAATTAAACAACAAAGATTTCTAGTTTAGTGTTATAAAAAGAGCTGCTTTACATTGCAATAGCCCTTCTCTGTATTGATATTACTATTATTTCAACATTTCACAATCCCAAATGCAAGGAAACATGTAGCACACACAGTAACACTAGAAAAGTATGCAAATAATAGATGGACAAGATATACAATATGGCATAGAGATCATCTCCTAATAAACTTAAGAAAGATTCAGAAAAAGGACATTCACATTCATTTCTTTTAACTGTTTAAGAAGATTTGTAATTAGTTTTGAAATCTCTATATTTTAGTGTGTGTCTGTGTGTGTGTAAATAATTTGCATTTTTATACGACCCAACATCTATTGTAGCAAAACCATGCTCACAGTTCTCATAAACCATGGCCCCTTTCCTTGAAACCATGGCCACTCCACACAGCAAGACCCACCCATTTCAAGGTCCGTACATTTTGACCGTCTAGCTGAATCTGGAACAATTAAGAGGTATATATTTCATTTGCCTGGAATTCTTCTGACTGATTTGAAATTCTACAGTTACAATTATTTTTCCAGCTTTATTTTTTTTAACAGCCTCAGCTTATAAAAAAAAGGCATTGTTGTCAAATGTAACTGTGAAAATATGAAAACTGTACACTTAGCCCAACTTTTTGACTGGGGATAATATGTTGTGAGAATGTAAGCTCAAAGTACTTGGATGAAATAAAAGACAGAGTTATCTTAAACAGCATGTTGGAAAAAAGAATTAGTCCTGCTTTCAAAGGAAGATATGGAAGGTATGGGTTTTTTCCTCAGCATCAGTTTTCCATTTATCTCTGCTTGTTTCCGTAGTTCTCCAGGTTTATCCAAAGGCTATGTCTCAAGTTAGTTGTTTCTACTCAATGTGCTACAGCAGAACTGACTGCAGTTTACAAAGGTAAAAAGGCTGCATGGACAATGCAATTCGTGTTCTACGTTTTCTTTGAGGATGAAGTTCTACAGCACAGTCCTAAATCAGAAAGGAAAAGTATACCGTTATAATCATCACAGTAAAATGCATAACATATTCTGTTTTAAATATTTCTGTTTTGTTAGAAGTTTTCTATCTTTGATATGAGCTGGATTTTCTTTGCTGTGAGTACTCTAAGATAAAATATATTTTTTTATTATTGTTATCCTTTATTTATAAAGCACTACCATACTGACTACAACAATGATGTCTAGCCAATTTCTAAAATGTAAAAAAGTAACAATATTTATATAACTTAACAAAGGCATTAAACATGCATGCAATTATAATTTAAGTGACATTAAAATCCTTGCAACAATTTTTTAAATGTCATATTGTCATTATAAAAATTAATTTACAAAAAACTAAAAATTGAATCTTGTCACTGCTTCTTTATTTCTGCAAAAGCACCTACTATCTAGCCTTGAGCATTTCAAGGTCACTGTTCATTTCCAGGTCTTTGAAGCAGCCACCCAAAAAACAACACACACCAGATTTGTAGATAAACTTGAAATTGGACATGGTAGATGAAGTGAAATGCTCCTTCAAAGTCCAACTTTAGAACCAATCTTTCATTTATTTATACATTTTCCTCCTAAAATACCGCTTTTGTTTTAAGGAGAGGGGACATCAAAATTATCTACCATTGTGGTTGTCTAGAGATTCAACATTTTGGGTTGTCTATAACACTAAGTGAGTGACATCATCTTTTATTTTTCCTGGTGCCCTCTTGCAAATTAAGCAAACACTTTCCTCATTAGGTAACAATGAGGAAAGGGAATTGAGCGTGATAAAATATTTAAATTAACAAGAGCAGGCTTTGTGAGCTTCCAAGCTTCCGCCATGATAAAGTTTGCTCCAAATTCCATTTCAAGGATAGGTTGGGAGTTTGGTGCTGCTCTCAGCACCACACTCCTAGCCTGTCACTGAAACACAGGAACAGCATGCTGAAGCATTGCAGATAGCACTGACTATGACATCCCCCTCCTCTGTGTCACTTTTCAGAGTGCCTGTGGAAAGTAGTACCTGAGGGGCACCCAGTATTCTTCCACTGGCCATAATTACTACATGTTGCTGGGAATGCATATAAATATGCAGTGCTTGAAGTGGGTTGGTATGACATACTGGCACTTCTTCTCCCTAATTTGAAGCTGGTTTCATACCTGTCCATCCAAAATAAATAACATATAGTTTTCAGCAAGCAGACGAGCAGCAGAGGTCATACACCAGGTTACGAGTTCAGCTTGCACTTTGATCTGCTTCCTGGCTGCTTGCCCCTCCCTAGGGAAAAGCCATCTTAACACACATGCTGCGCTGACCCCAGAGACACTGCAGATGGGACACTCTGTCTCTCTCCCTTCTCCTCACTAACCCAACGCTGTCAGGAGTTACACAGAGAAAATGTCTGAAGAAAGACAAGTAAAGAATTGTGTGATGCTGGGGCAATCAATGTGATGCTGTGGGGGTCAGTGTTGGTATTAGGGCAGTGTGGACAGCTGGATGGTATTAGGGCAGTGTGGGCAGCAGGGTGGTATTGGGCCACTGTAGTGAGAGAAATGGTATTGGGGCAGTGTGGTGAGAAGGGTGATGTTAGTGCAGTTTGCAGTGAGAATGGGGATAATATTGCTATAGTGTGGGACTAGTATACCCATTTCTGTAATCTGGGAGCGGGGTTACTATAATGTGAAAGGGCTGTATTGTGAGAAAGTGTATCACTGTAATATAGGGATATGTAAGGCTATTGCTGATTTCAATAATATGTGGTGGTTATTTATTATAAATTATATATATGTTATTGATATAACAGGGAAGCTAATAATGTGCTAGTTAGGAGAAATAGGCCAATTTATTAAATTAGAATGCTATGTAGCTTTAATGTTGAAGTTGGTTAGGGTGTACATTATTTGCTTAGCTTTCCAGGTGATGAATAGTAACCATGCATTTTCTAAACAGGTAAACAGGATCTACTTCTAAATTTCCAGTTTGAGAACTGTAAATATGAAAACATATATATATCTAACTTAAAGGTGCAAAATGTGTTTCATTAAAAGTATAGGACAAAATCTAATCTTAAGATTGGGAAAAAAAAGAATGTACACTATCTCACAAAGCAGGAAAATTTTCCTAGATGTGCCCTGGCGACTCATTTACCTAATTTCAATAATCTTGTCTTGAAAAATCTTTATACATTTACTAGAAATGTAGATACATTAACACTATATGGACAAAAGTATTTGGCCACAGCTGTTAATTATTGAATTGTGGTGTTTTAATCAGACACGTTGCCAGAGGTGTATAAAGTCAAGCATCTAGCCATGCCGTCTCCATTTGCAAATATTTGTGATACAAAATGGGTCGTTCTGAAGTGCTCAGTGACTTCAAGCATGGTACTGTGATAGGATGCTTCCTTTGCAATAAGGCAGTTCGTGAAATTTGCACGGTCCACTCTAAGTGATAGTATTAGAAAGTGGAAGAGTTTTGGAACAACCGCAACTTAGCCACGAAGCGAAAGACCACATAAAATCACATAGGGGTCAATGACTGCTAAGGTGCATGATGCGTAAGAGTTGCCACCGCTCTGTTGATTCCATAACTGAAGAATTCCAAACTTCCACTGGCATTAATGTAAGCACATAAACTGTGTGGCGGGAGCTTAATGAAATGAATTTCCATGGTTGAGCAGCTGTATACAAGTCTCAAAATACCAATGCCAAGAGTCAAATGCAGTGGTACAAACCACACAGAAACTGGAATGTGGAGCAGTGGAAACATGTTTTGTGAAGTGACGAATCACGCTTCTCTTTTGGCAGTCAGATGGGCGAGTGTGGGTTTGGCAGATGCCGGGAGAACGTTACCTGCCTGACTGCATTATGCCAACTGTGAAGTTTGGTGGAGGACAGCTTCAGCATACCAAGTCATTTTGAACAATGTTATGCTTCCAACTTTGTGGCACAAGTTTGGGGAAGGCATATTTCTATTCCAACATGACAATGCCCCAGTGCACAAAGCAAGAACTACAAAGACATGGTTTGATGAGTTCATTATGGAAGAACTTGACTGGGCCGCACAGAGCCCTGACCTAAAACCCCATTGAACACCTTTAGGACAAACTGGAACAGAGATTGCGAGCCAGGTTTTCTCGTCCAACATCAGTGCCTAACCTCATAAATGCTCTACAGAATGAATGGGCACAAATTCCCAGAGAAACACTCCAACATCTTGTGGAAAGCCTCCCAAGAAGAGTGGAAGCTATTATCGCTGCAAAAGGGGGACTAACCCATATTAAATTAAATGTATTTGAATACAATGTCATCACAGTCCCTGTTGGTGTAATGGACAAGTGTCCGAATACTTTTGTCCATATAGTGTATATGCTTGATCTGTATTCAATAATAAATGCCCTGATCAGCCAAACTATTCATAACAGATTTTTCATACATTGCACCATTCAAGCAACACCATCCTTGCTTGCAAATCTATGTGCTTCCTCGCATCACTGGGTCCATCATGATGGCTGGAAGGAGCATTTGTGCGGCAGTTTTGCACTTTCAGAGATGGACATTGTTGTATGAATTACAATTTTAAAAAAAAGTACAGTATTGCTGGGGAATCACACAAGTGGAAAGCTGCCTTCCAAGAAATAAGGAACAACTTTTCCATATATATAAATGCAATTAATAAGAAATCTAGTAGTGGCGCTAAACGCTAATACAAAATAGGGAATAAAAACACTTCCACCTAACATGTGAATTATAAGAAGTGCAACAAAGAGTAGTAAACATATGTATTTATAAAAATAATCTTTTTACAATCAACTTTGCTCCAAATGACTCTTTAATGGGTGAATCCCAAATAGAATGCACAGGTGTATATAGTGAAGTTCTGTATGAAAGGGAAAAGAAATGCAAATCATATGATTTCACACTCACCTTATATGAATAGGAAGCAGGTCTTTCACAAAAGTTATGTGATGAATGCTTGTGGACCTTTATGCAATGATGATATGAGAAGGTCCTATGTTAATGAAGTGAAGTTCTAACTGACTCCCATTGCTCAACAGGAATGATGTGTACTGTATTTTTCTTTTATTAGCTGTATGTGGATCAATTTATCCTAATGGTTCCTTAATCATTCTACATGTGCACTCAGCAGTACTTACATGAAATTGCAGTTCATTCAATTTTGTTTTATGCTAAAGGTTTCCCATAACTATGTTATAATATGGATTCTGCATGGAACCTGATATAAGCCTGAGATGTGATAATATGATACAGATTTGCATTGAGCCATATGGTGGAGTATGGCTTGCAAGTACTATGATTAACTTACCCTATGTTTGCTTTGATGATAATTGAATCTGAACTCCTGGTCAGGTTTTAAAATGTATTTTGTCATTAATGAATAAGCATCTCCCATCTAAAAAACAAGGTGTGCTCCAGAGAATAATAAAGAATTAAAAACAAAATTGTTTACATAATATGCTGTTGGTCAGTTTACACTTGTGTGATTTTTACCTGGATATTATATTTTTGAAATGCATGAAATACAACAATTTGCAATGTAAGGTGGGTGGGGGGGGGGGTGAGCTATTATTTTAATGGTTCAGAGAGGGTGGGGTATAATATTAAATAGTAGATGGAAGCTATTAATCTATTGGTGGGGTGAGGGTGATGACTAATTAATAGTAGGGTCATGGTGGTAACTATTAATTTATTGAGGATTGATTGGTATATTAATTTAATTTAATGCTGGGTCGGTTTGGGGGGTATTAGTTGAATGTGGGGCTGAATTTGGGTAGATTTGGGTAGATTTGGGCTATTTTTTAACTCATTTTTTGGGGGGTGGTTAATTTATTAAATATAAATGCTATTAATTGAATATCTGTTCTGGTTTCAGGGAGAGAGGCCTAATCATTAAATGTGGGTGCTATTCATTCAATATTATTCTGTATCTATATCTGTGCTGGTTTCAGGGAGAGAGGCCTAATTATTAAATGTGGATGCTATTGATTCATTATTAGGGCTTGTGGAGAACTAAAGTATTCAATCATTGCTAGGTTTTCCATATTTCATACTGTATACTTATCATTTTTCCAAATATGACCCCAACAATCCAGGATCCAGATAAGCAGCAACTGAGAAGACACGAGTAGCAGCAGATAGTGAAATTTGCAAGAACAGTTAGCAGAGAGCCAACTGTCCTGATTCTGGTGGGGGAGTCCAAACTGCAAGGGACAGTGTGGAAGTATATACCGCTCCACATTGCTCTGCTTTTGAAGAGACAACTGCGTGCACCTAAGAGAAGTGCATGCAACCTTGACCGTGTTTATTGGCAGGCCCCTTGCATGCTGGTCATGCACATTCTAGTGTGTAGTATGGAAACCCCATCTAGAAAATCTGTGTTTGCCTCGAAATAAGCAACATCAATTTTAGTGCTTATATGTGCTTATATCACAACAGTCATAAACCTGAGTTGTAATACATAAATGTCCATAGGAGATATATATTTCTGGGAGAATACAGCCCAAGGCAATAATAATAATTCAGAATAAAATTCCCTCTCTTGGTTACAGTATAGAAGGATACACTGTTCAATTAGCAGGACATATGACTCACTCATTTGAACCTCCCAAATCCTCCATACTCAACCGGCTTGAAACAATAAAGACCACAAGGAGGAACTGTGTATGTAGCTAAGATATGAGATAGTTTAAAAAGTTACCAGAGTTATATACTCTGTAAGCGTAATTGCAGCTTGTGTATTCCAGTACTTTAGAGTTTTGTGCAGCTCTGCAACGAAAATGTCCAATATCAGTGTTGTATCATAAGAAAACTTCTTACTTCACAGCCAGAGTTATCACCAGGATTTATATGATAACCACCAACACTTGTAAGATATCCCTGACTCATTTCTCTCATACTTGTCAATGTTGTTTCACCAGAGGGTTGTCTAATTCATCTTTCCTGGATCTTATTTAAATCCATATCAGCCAATCATTAAGCAATATGAACTGAAATAATAAAACTTTCTTTCATAAAAAATACTTTCTTCAGTTTCTTGTGCACTAATAGAAAAGTATAACAGTTGAATTATATAAATGTATAAATGTAACAGCACTTCACAGACAACTCTCGGCAATATGAAAGGAAGACTCCGGTGCTATATAAATAGAAAATACAGGCAGACATAAACTTACACTAACAATATTGAATCATATATTACCATCTAAAATTTTGGCATAAAGAATCTAATCACCAGAGTATGTACCTCAGATATATTTAGACAATGCTTATTTGTATCTAGAATTTTAAGTCATAAATATAAACAAAAATAGAATCTCAGTTAAAGGGACTGCTGCACAATCTAAAAACTGATGGACAATCTAATTCATTAAAAGGACAGTATAGCTAAGCAATCTAAATCATTAAAATGATAGACTTACTGGAGCAATAGTTTTAACAAAAAAAACAGTGTAATTAGAATTAATTAAAGTATTACAGAAATATTTATATATACAGTCACTAACAATGTGTCTATAAAATATTTTTAATTTAATGTGTTATAATTATAATTATACAAAGCATTATATAATTTTATGTCACATAATTTAGGCCTTGTGTAAAAGGAGACCTTGGGATGCAAATCCAGTATGCCTCTCTTTTACATAAAAGTGTATCTATTACTCCCTCATTGTGTGACATTAGTGTGCTCAACACCAATAATTGTGAGATAGCTCTTAACCTAGGATCATGCAGAGTTGCCAAAATATAGTGATCTGCTTCAAGATGTTGATAACTTTCAGATCTTGGCGAAGCGAATAAAGTATTTGATCTACAAGTACTACATAGTTAGTGGAATTGCTTAGTTTCATCTTCAATTTCTCTAGCTGCTTTTACAAAAGTCTAATTAAGGGAATCACTTGACTCAAGTTAACATTGTCTGAACTCACTTCACAAATGAATACTTAGAGTGGTTTCAGCACCTTGCACAACACGGAAAGTATTCTCCACTGCGCTACACTAAAGTACATTCCCCCTCAAATTTGATTCTTCATGCAGCTGCTGCAATCTCATACATGTTGTTGCAGAATACCGAAAATTACCCAAATTATTTCTGGACACAGTCAGCATCTCCTGCATGTCACTGTTATTTTTTTAAAAAGCTTGGTACCACCAAGTTGATTGTGCTAGCAAAACGAAATGTGATGGAATTCTCCCTGCTGTAATGCTGTCACATATTAGTGGCGTTATCAGAAATCACATATCCTCAGGGGACTCCAAGCGGGATATGCCATGTTGCAATGACATCCCTTAGTTTTCAAACAGGTTGTCATCGGTATGCCTCTTAGTGTAGCTGGTGATACACAAATGTAGGATGTCACTATGTATTTGCAACAGCATACTGTTGCAAATACATAGTGGTATCCTACATGATGTTGTTTGTGTAAGTCCTGCACCAGTAGAAGCAGTTCTTGCCAGTGATAAGAAGAACGCCATTGTCATACCTGGGCATAACACAATTAGATGACTTCTCTCCTATACAGGATTTCTCTGAAGAATTATTGAGTGTTAGTCCCGCTACTGCTGCTGGTGGATCTTCATCCCAGAAGTAGACCAAGAAGAAGACTACTAGTAGTTTACAATAATTGACTGTTAAACAATCCTTTGGAAGAGGAAGTAAGTATGAAAGCTGTCACCCAGTTGCAAAGCGGATCACAGACGCCATGCCAACTATGCTAGTATTAGATCTGCGCCCAATAACCACAATTAATGCAGCTGGTCTTAGACAGCTGCGTCCTAGTTACCAAATTCTGTCACAACACCAATTTACTAAAAAAGCAATTCCTCAACTCTACCATAAGGTTCCATAAAATGTAATTATTGGGCTACAAAATGCCATTCTACCCACTGTACACTAAACCACAGATATGTGGACAAGCGGAACTGGGCAAACTAAAGATTATAGAACTTTGACAGCTTATTAGGTTGGTGAATTGCCTTCAGCTGCAGGAACAGCAGCAGCATGTACCCAACAATGCCAGATTATTCAAAGGCAGGCAACTCTGTGTATCAGCAGCTTCACTAAGAGGCATACCGATGACAACCTGCTTGAAATACTAAGGGATGTCATTGCAATATGGCTTATCCCGTTTGGACTCTCCTGAGGAAATGTATTTTATGATAATGCCACCAATATTGCTAGAGCATTACAGCTGGGTGAAATCCATCACATTCCCTGTTTTGTTCACACAATCTACCTGGTAGAAAAGAGCTTTTTGAAAAATGACAGGGATGTGCAGGAGATGCTGTCTGTGGCCCGAAATATTTTGGGACATTTTCGGCATTCTGCAACAGCATGTAGGAAATTGCAGCAGCTGCAGGAACAATTTATTTTGCCCTGCCACCAACTGAAGCAAGAGGTGGTAACAAAGTGGAATTCCACACTTTATATGCTTGTGAGGATGGAGGAACAGTGAAAAGCCATCAATGCTTACTCCACAACCCATGACATTGGGAAAGGAGGGTGATCGTATTTTAGTCTAGCACAGTAGAGAATACTTTCTGTGTTGTGCAAGGTGCTGAAATGATTAAAAGTAGTCACCTGTGAACTGAGTTCAGACACTGATAGCTTGAGCAAAGTGATTCCCTTAAATAGACTTTTGGAAAAGGACCATTAAAAATTGAAGGAGGAGATGAAACAAAGAAATTACTCTAAGTATGTCGCACTTGTAGATGAAGTATTTTAATCGCGTCGCCAGGATCGAAGAGTTATCAACTTCTGGAAATAGTATCACTACATTTTGGCGACTATGATTGATCCTAGGTTAAAGAGCTATGTTTTTTATTTATTTCCCACTGTCCCAGATCACAAGAGATGCAATTAGCTCCTAGCGGTACCTTACAGGACGGCGCCCCCTACTTCAGTTTCTCTGGCTACTGCTGCTAGAAAAAAATAAGCTTTTCTAAGAGACCCAAGGATGATTCAGCAGAACATTTTGACATTTGGTCTAGTCCAAAAGAATTGCCGAAAAATCGTGACAGCTCTGTCGTAAAATGAACTACAAATTCCATGAGGAAGACCTTTACTGGCATTTAGATCAGAGACTTCTGTAATGGTGGATTCCAGCCGGGATTAATTAGTATTGAGTGATGATGATGTTCACACTGATGAGGGTGAGGATGATGACAATGTAGATTGCAGGTGTTGGGATCTAGCTGAGGGAAGAAGGCTAGCTGATGCTGGAATGCTTATTAATATTTGGGTAAAATGACATGTTTTTCTACAGCAAAGTTTCACCTTTAATAAAGATATGTTTTTTTCTTTAAAAAGGTAAAAGCTTTTTTTTTGCATTTTTGTTTTTGACATTAATGTTACAGAGACTTCTGTAATGGTGGTTTCCTGCGGGGTTGAATTAATATTGTGCTAGGATGAAGTTTGTTTTCAATCATTCTTTCAATTACTTCTCTCTCGTACGTGTGACCACATACTTTATTTTTCACTGGGTTCACCATCTTCAACCCGCCAGGGTACCCCGGATTGGTCTTCGCCTGTTAAATGCATGCATCCCGGGGGGGTCAGAGCTCATTGCCATGTATTAGCTGTGTAATACAGTTATTCAAGTAACGGGTGAAGTGTTCAAAGGAGCCATAAAAGATTTAATGAGCCATTCTCAGTTTCACTGTAACAGCCGTGTGCTCTGAGTGATGGCGATCTCCTCGTCTTCATCTTCCAAATCTTTATTTGCAGGGGCCGGTGACACACACTTTTGTTTTCTCAGCTGTCTTAGCTGTTCTCTAAACTTGACATATTTGTCATCCTGCCTCTGTTGGGTTTAAGGCAGCTAAGCTATTGGTAGCTTGCTTTGTGGAGGTCTGAACAAACCAAGCACTTCAACCACAAAAGTGGCACTCCTTGTCGCTGGAGAGCTTGGTTTGTTAAACCGTACATGTCCTTTTCAATATCTTACATAAGGGTGGGTGGGAAGGCCTAAGGACAATTCCATCTTGCACAACTTTTCCATTTTTTCTGCCACTGCTGTGTGGCAATGTTTCCTAGATGTCATGTGAAATGTCATTTGTTTGTGCTCGCTGCAGACTTTGTCTGAAAGTGTATGAAAATAATATTGTGACCTGTGAGGTGATCAAAATTGACTTGAAATTAGTGTTATTGAGGTTAATAATTATGTAGGAACAAATAGGAACAAAAAAAGAGCAAAATGTAATTTTAGCTTTTTTAAAAAATAAAAATAAAAAAAATACAGATCCAAAACCAAAACCAAAACCAAAACAAGTGAGGGTGGTTTTGCCAAAACCAAAACCAAAACACGAAGTTAATCCAGATACAAAAACAAAACACGGGGGTCAATGAGCATCTCTAATTACAAAGAGGTCATAAAGGAATTTTGAGACAAAGATAAAATCATTGACACAATAATTTTCAAGCAGAGTGAGTACCACTTTTAAAGACTGTTGCATAAAATCATACATCATTAATTAATCTGTATATTTAATTGGGCAAATAAATGTGATGTTTAAGTTTTATGTGACTCTGTAATGGAATGATAATTGTTGGCAAACAGCTATACAAATAGAAAGCAGCTATACAAACATTAAAGTAAAAGTATACTACATTTTAACCCTTTCTAGGTATTGTTAACCTTCATACAGATAGATCAGGCTGTCATTCACATTTTGCAATGCACCTTGAACAAATGTCACAGTTACAACCGCCTATTAATATTCCAATCTTTCTTATTGGTGCTAGTTGAGTAGCCAGGCTAGCTAAATGTTTCAATAAAGACTGTGTCACGGGCACTAGGAGTTCTACCCAGGATTCACCAGATGATAATGCTTACCAGAGGGGCGGGGTTTACACAGCGATCCTCTGGGCAGTAGGGTGAATAGTAGGAACGTTATACAACAGCAGGTGGAAAACAAAGAGATGAGATAGGCCACTTTAGAACGATGAGTAGAAAAATTGTGAGGTTGGAGTACAAAATGAATGGAGCATTGGTTAAGAAAGCCCCTACAGGTTTTCGGTTCTCCATCATACTTAGAGGGAGTAGGCAGGTGTAGCGTAGAAACGGTAGACACCTGGGATGGCACTGGGGAAGAAGGAGATACTGGAGGATCAACAGTAGCTGATACATTTTGCACAGGGTCTCCTCGGGAGGCTAAAGCCTGAAAACATTGGAACAACTGTTGCTGCCGAACATCTTGTTGTTCAATCCGAGTAACCAGGTGCTGCAGCATCTCCCTAGCTGTTGGTTCCGATCCTGGGTCTGTCATGGCCTGATCTTAATGTCACGGGCACTAGGAGTTCTACTCAGGATTCACCAGATGATAATGCTTACCAGAGGGGCGGGTTTACACAGCGATCCTCTGGGCAGTAGGGTGAATAGTAGGAACATTATACAACAGCAGGTGGAGAGAGAATGTCAATGTAGTAGATATGAGTCAGCGACTCGCAACTATAATGGTAGGAAAGTCAGCGACTTGCAACTATAGTGCAGAGGCAGGTATCAACCAAGAAGAGCCGGGCGGACGTGAATAGGTGAAGGAAGCTAACGGGAGAGTCAGTGGTCTGCGGATAGCAAGTTGTACCACTGCTGTGATGAGAAGACTTGTCCAGGTGCAGGTAGGTAGCGGGAGAGTCAGTGGTCTGCGGATAGCAAGTTGTACCACTGCTGTGATGGGAAGACTTGTCCAGGTGCAGGTAGGTAGCGGAGGAGTCAGTGGTCTCCGGATAGCAAGTTGTAGCACTGCTGTGATGGGAAGACTTGTCCAGGTGCAGGTCGGTAGTGGGGAAGTCAATGGTCTGCGGATAGCAAGTTGTACCACTGCTGTGATGGGAAGACTTGTCCAGGTGCAGGTAGGTAGCGGAGGAGTCAGTGGTCTCCGGATAGCAAGTTGTAGCACTGCTGTGATGGGAAGACTTGTCCAGGTGCAGGTAGGTAGCGGGGAAGTCAGTGGTCTGCGGATAGCAAGTTGTACCACTGCGAGGAGGTGAGGACTTGTCCAGGTGCGGATAAGTAGAGTAATAGTAATAGTCTATGGCTGTATGTATACAGCTGGAGAGCAGAGAAGCTTGTCCAAACAGATATCCAGGGTAACAGCTAATAGTCTATAGCGGGTATGTATACCGCTGCTGAGTAGAGAAACTTGTCCAAGGCAGATATGCAGGATAACAGTTAATAGTCAATAACAAGTATACATACCACCGCTGAGTAGAGAGGCTTGTCCTGGTGCAGACACAGCAGGAGAGCTGGGAGGCTGTAGCGGGTATGGGAACCGCCGATGAGCAGAACAGGTAATCCAGCAGGAAACAGAAGACACGAGCAGGACACAGGAAACACCTTCAGAGACTCACAGGGAGTGAGAATCAAGATCAGGCAACGATACAAAGGCCACAGGTGCCTTAAATAGGGAGAGGTGATTGATCCACCAATTAAGTTAAAAGCAAGGTCATAAGAGTTCAGGGATCCTGCACATGCGCAGTCCTATCAAGATGGCGGACGGCCGTGGCTCAGGACAGGCGCCGGCAGGAAGGAGAGAGAACCACGCACAAGAGCAGAGGCACTCACGGTCCAGTGAGTGACAGACTGCTTAATCTGTAGGCCTGAAGTTATCACAGGCCTACAGTCCATAATGCTAAGGTTGACCTGCATCTTAACTATTCAAATTGTCATGTCATTAGCTAGGATGAAGCCTGCAAATAAAAAAAAATGTTTTAAGCAAATATTTTATACAGTAACCAAACAAATATTTCTCAAAAGTACTTTTGCAGCTTTTGTGGCTTTTCAATCTTGTTCAAATTATATTAAATTAATAAGCCATATTGAACTGATATTAAATTGCTATAATTTAATATGTACCTCTGGTTAGAGAGCTAATTATGAATTGATTCATACATTGATTTTAATCTAGAACAAACAGACTTCGATCTGTCAAATAGTCCAATGCAATTTAATAAAATGCTTTTATTATGATTTGAGAATGCTCCTTACTTTTGCTTTTGCAAAAGATGTTGAAAAAATATATCCCATTTTCATTTTATAACAGTATGTGTTAGAAATCATTAACTGATATCCAGTTGTATGCAAAATAATGTCATTATAATAGACGTTTGTGCAAATTATCTTTTATTTTCCTTTCAAATAATGTAGAGCTTGAGTCTCTACTAGGTAGAAGAGAATGTGACTAAGCAAGTATTACAAGGTTTTGATAGAGGTTTGAGAAGAGATATAGCTAGCTGAGGGAAATGGGCTTTGTTTCAGCAGGTAGGAAGAAAGAAGTATTCTAGTTACTCACCATTTATTGCATAGGGTGTACTTATTGGTTACTTTAAGATTACACTGAGCATGACCCTGTTGTGATACCCTCCTAAGTAGGAATAACATAACTGGTTGCTGGTTGGAGCATTTGTATAATGTTTATCTCATCACTAGATTTTCATCATTATCATTTATTTATGTAGCGCCAGCAAATTCCATAGTGCTTTACAATTGGGAACAAACAGTAATAAAACAATACTGGGTAATACATACAGACAGAGAGATAAGAAGGCCGTGATCGCAAGCTAGCTTGGAAAACATCAATTTCCTGACATGGCGAGATGGTGGGATAATGGCAATAAAAGACATATTTGACCCAGATGGCAACATATATACGTTTAGTCAACTAAAGGAAAAGTTAAGAATACCAAACTCTCAATTTTTTATGTATCTGCAGCTCAGACACTATGCAAACTCGATACAAGCGCAGAGAAAAATAACAGGGAGTCCAGATGGTTTGGAAAGCTTACTCACCTTCTTAAAAACTATTAAATTCAAAATTAGATATGTTTATGCGGATCTGGTATACATACAACTCGCAACTCCCTGGAGTCGAACGGTGGACGCTTGGCAAAAAGATATTCCCAGCATAAGTGACCCAGTTACTTTAACCTGCCATTTTGAGCATATTTGGAGGTCGCTGTCCACCACTCGCCTCCAGGAAATTCATTTAAAAGTAATCCACAGGGCATATATCCCACAGTCAAGGCGTCGCTTTATGGTTGAAGGGAAGTCGGGCTTTTGCCCGAAGTGCAAGTCCCAAAGGGCAGATTGGCTGCATAACTTCTGGAGCTGTAGGAAAGTCAGGACATTTTGGAATAAGTTGGTAAACTATATTAATCACGTGTTTGAGATACAGGTTACATTAGCCACAGAACCCCTTTTGCTGGCTGATTTCACCAATTGGAGGGATCGCATGCCGTCCTCTGACATCCTAGCGGCTCTGACGGTAATTGTAACAGTAGCAAAAAAGCTAATCTTACGAAATTGGGTATCACCGGTTTCCCCAACTCTGGGAATGCTCAAAATAGAGATTTTAGATATCATATACTTAGATAGGCGAGCCACTCTCCTAGATATAGAAAAAGGTGGAATAAGGTTCCAGAAAAAATGGGGAATATATATCGAATCACTGGAACATTTAGTCCAGCAGAACATCTTTAAATTGTTTGAGTACACTACCTGGTATTTACTCAGGCAATTAAGCTAGGGAGATAAAAAAAAAGATAAATATATACACAGATAACCGGAACCTCCTAGAAATTCTATAGATGCAAATTTCCGCTAAATTTCACAATATACTAAACCATAGAGCTTACTAAAATAAACAACTACCCCCCCTCCCTCCCTTCCCCCCTCATTTTATTTTATTTTATTTTATTTTGTTTCAATTGCATTCAAATTTTGATTGTAGATCATATCGACAAGCTATATCTGTATTTGTAAATGTACAAGATTATTTACAATGTTCTCATGAATCCTAAATAACGCAATTGGTAAGACGTTATTAATATTTGATGTTGGTATTTAAAGCCAAATTGTAATGAATACTTTAATTGTTTTGAAAACATTGGAATATGTAACAAATATGTCATTTTTGATTTCCTGTATCTGTTTGTAAGGAAAATAACCAATAAAAAGATAAAAAAATAAAATAAATTGAATATCTACCAAGTCAACTAATTAATTAATATTACAATATTGGTAAACAGTATTTAATTTTCTAATTTTGTGGACTTTTGAATCTTTCATCATTTAGAAGACTTGGTTTATTTAACCATTTTCTTTATTTTATAAATTGGACCTGTTCTAGGGGGTTAATATTGTTATTTCTAGACTACCAGACTGACAAATAATCTAGTTTATTTTAGTACATATTAAGGTGTAGTGTTTATTAAGTGAAAATATTTATAGAATGTTAGTATAATATGTTGAGTGTGAGAACACTATGCTGATAGCAATTGGCATTGGCAAGTTCTGAGGTGTAGAACCTGCATTCCAAAGAATTAGCCACACTAGGCAACAACTGACTTTATAGAGGAAACAAGATAGAAAGGCTGATTCATATACAGTCCAATGTTAGGACAGCTAGAACAAGTTCAGAAACATTAAATAAGCCAGTGTCGAAGTCGTATATTTGGATGAACGAAAGTATATTGGTTAATATTGTTTCATTGCTACACGTGGCATAACGCAATCGCACGGTTAAATATGCACGCACACACTCGCACTACAACATTTAGTTATTTATATAATTCATATTCATATTGATTCCATTCTACAGTGATTTATGAGCAGATAGTATTTAGTTTATTATCAGTTTATATATTATGATTATATGTACACCTCAGTGTTATTTAAGGTTCAGGTTATAGGAAATTTGTCATGTCTGATATCATTCTAATCCCCTATTCATCAGAAGCTGTCCCGTTCCATCGGCGAAGAGATTGCATATTGCATACTCTAGTTATTGATGTTAGGCAATATCTTGTCAGATTGATATCAGACTCTAAAATGCTAATGGACTAATTGTAACTGGAGCACATCCCCTGGAGAGATGACCCCCACCTTTGGATTCCTTAGTCTGAACTAGCCTATGACCTGTTTACCCTGGACCCACCCGAAGTCTGGACCTATAGAAGCAAGCCACGTGTTTTCTATTGTTCACTCTGTAACACTGAATGTATATATAATCATAGCTGTGCTCCCAGTCTTCAGTCTACTCTGACCACAGTATTGTAAACAGATATACGGCGTACTGGGACCCATGGAAGCGCAGCGAAGCGCATGCAAAGCGAGCGTGGTATGTATGTATCTTTTGGTATTGGCTGTACTATACTGTATTATAATATAATCATGTATTGAACTGTTAAACTTTGCATCTGCGAAAATAAATCACTTTGTGCGTTAGAAACACAATATAATCGCTTGGGCAATGCTTATTTGGAAACGATAAAATTACTTTAATACCAGGTTCAAAGTCAAAAATCAATGTTCAAAGTCAAGAATATGCCAAATCAATATGAGAAGGTAAGGCAGACCAATACTTAAACATAAGGATTAAATAGACAATAAGTTGCTCAGAAACCAGAGAATAGTCTGAATGGGTATAAACAGAGAGCACCTGGCATCATGGGTATGCACAGAAATGCATGTAGACTGGTCAGTGAGCATGCAAAGTAAAATGGACACAGCACCTGTGGTGTCTTGGATGCAAGTACAGATTATAATGACATGACATCGGAAAATAAAATTACATTCGACAACCTGCTTTCAAAATTGCTTGCAAAGTTCAATCCAGTGGTGATGAAGAGCAACCATTCATTCAACTAGATGTAGCTTCCAATCAGCATAAACATAATATTTCTAAAAAAAAAAATGTACCCACCAATCACATCTGAGAAGCACAACTTTCCCAGTGCAACACACTTAAAAAAATATCATACAGTAAAGAAAATGCAATTTATCACAGACTAATACAATACCAGATATTGCTGGTAGTTCTTCATCACCTACAAACTTGCATACAAGTGCTAAAAAGTTCCAAATTCAAGAAATATAATCCATATCTTTTGCAAAATGACAGATCCCATTGTGAGATGCAAATTGTGATGGTTGCAGGCTAATTTGTCATATGTTCAGGCCCTGGCATTAGGAATCCTCCCCAAAGTACTTAAAATATGTGACCACACCTAACTGCAGATCAGTATAGGATTCATGTTTAGTGAGATGTGTATAGAGTTCAGAAAGCTGTGTGCCCTGCAAGAGGCAGGAAAGTTGAGAGGACCAGCAGAAGAAGGACAATAGGTCTGTGCCAGGAGACTGAAATCCCCCACTTAGAGGCTCATGAAGGATCTGAGGAAACATTTTAGTAAGGAGTTCAGTAGAGGACTAAGTGTGAGGCTGTTATGTGTCCTGCAGGAGGTAGGAGGCTTGAGACAGAGAACCAATTGAAGACAGAAGAACATCCTGTCTCTAAATAGAGAGAGATAGAGATAGAAAGAGAGAGAGTGGGTATGGTGATAGACTGAAGGGAGAACCTCAGAAATACCAGAACTATTAGATTAATGTAATCAACCACTAAATAGGTAAGTCATAAGCAGTCTAGTTGCCCACTGGTTGGGGACGGGCCAAGATGTAGGACAGAATCCTAAATGGCGGCTAGGTGTTTGTTGTTTTCTTTTGGACAGCATTATTATACTGCAAATCTGCTGATAATTAAAGCTCATTCATATTCTATATATCTGAGTTTTTTAAACACCACCACTGACCAAGTGCAGAGAGAGAGAGAGAGAGAGAGAGGGAGAGGGAGAGGGAAAGTGCTATTTTTGCATTATGCCCTCTGACAAAGGGATTTTTAAAACATTGTCAGTTTTTTAAGGAACTTTGTTTGATGCTCAGGGACAGAATGTGAACATCTGCTTAAATGGCCTAATTTAGTATTTCACAAGTTGTTACTGCATTTTGTATGCCGTTATCAATCTTACTTGTAAATCACCTTATGTGCACATAGCACCAATTAATGTGGCACTATGTTAAATTTCACAAGTTTTCAAATTTAGTGTTGCTGACACTATAATATGGTAACGGTTGAAAAAAGTGCCTAATAAGTTACAGGCAGAGCTTGCAATGTTTTCTATGCTGTAAAACTGTACTGTACTTGTATTTCAGATAATTTGCTATTAAACATTTAGATGACTTAATTTAATACACCTATGATGTTAATAGGTGTATTAACAGTTAAGAAAGATATTCTTATATTTCGTAAATAAAGATATATTTTCCAACTGCAATGATCCCATGCAATGATCCCATGTCAAAGTTCTGATCCCACCTTCCTTTTCACTGCCCACTAACTGCTCTGGCACCATTTGAGTCAGCAAAGGAGAGAAAAAAGAAGGCTTATTCTGGAAATAGGAAATTGTGGTTACATGACTTTCAATTTACTATGGATGACATGATAGGCTTGTAGCTTTGCATTATAATATTGTTATAGAACTTCCCAGTAATTTCTATCATTCTTATATTTCACAGCATTTCATACTGATAAAAGACTAAAATATAAGCATAAAAATATGTGTCTTAATATAATTTGCCATGATTCAGATTTGGGTGAATATTGAATAGGGTCACGTTGATTTCTCCTTAAATGAATTAATAAATAAATAAATGATTAAATTCATGTATCCTTCAATCAATCTTTTAGGGTATGATTCCTAAAAAATCAGCAAAATCCCACCCACTTTGAATTGTTCTCTCCATCATTAACTTTGTAGCTTACATTATGTTCACTTTGATGAGATTGCAAAAAATCTCTCCTGTTAGTCTCACATTGACACATCACTCTATTGACAATCATTGAGACTTTCCTGAGAACTTGGTGATCTTAAGTCAGCTTGTGCAATTAAGTCAATATCTAGTCCTAAACATGAGATGCAGTGGTTACAATTATGAAAGTAAGCAACAAATTTAAACAGCTCTCTAAACCACCTGTAACATAAGTGTGTAGCTGTAAGTCATGCTCGCTCCTACGATATCAGCACTTCTCAACATATTTAATGTAGGAATCTCCAAACAAGATGTTCAGATTTAGTCAACTATGGCTCAACACTTTTATTATAGCTTTGCAGGGGTATATTTTCCTAATCATCTTTTATCTGAAGCCAGAAACTAGCACATGTATCACACCCTCACCTCCACTCTGGACGCGGTCGCCCCTGCCCACTCCGTCCACCCCCGCTGCTCCAAACCCGAACCTTGGCACTCCAAATTTACCCGCTTCCTCCAAAAATGCTCCCGTTCCGCCGAACGTCACTGGAGAAAATCCCGCTCCCTGGCTGACTTCCTCCACTTTAAATTCATCCTTTCATCCTACAGCTCTGCCCTCTCACTCGCTAAACAATCTTTCTTTAAATCCCTCATCTCTTCCCAGTCCTCTAACCCCCACCGCCTCTTTGTCACCTTCAGCACTCTCCTGGCCCCCTCCCCTCCCCCCCTCCCTCCTCCCTGACTGCCTCCGATTTCGCCTCCTTCTTCTCCTCTAAAATCGAGGCCATCCGACTTGAAATCTCCTCCTCCACTCTCTCTTCCACCCCTCCCACTCTTCTGTCCTCCCCCCCAACCACCTTCCCCTCCACTCCTTCCGTCCCACCACCGGCGAGGAAGTCCACTCTCTCATTTCATCCTCCCCCCACTACCTGTCCCCTGGATCCCATCCCATCCCACCTTCTTCGCTCCCTTTCCCCCACCACCTGCTCCCACCTTGCTCACCTCTTTAATCTCTCCCTCTCCACTGGCATCTTCCCCTCCTCCTTCAAACATGCTCTCGTATCCCCCATTCTTAAGAAACCTAATCTCGACCCCACTTCTCTCTCGAACTATCGCCCCATATCTCTTCTCCCTTTTGCCTCCAAAATTCTCGAGAGGCTCGTCTGCAGCCGTCTCACCTCCTACCTTTCTGAATACTCCCTCCTTGATCCTCTCCAGACTGGTTTCCGCCCCCTCCACTCCACTGAAACTGCCCTTGCTAAAGTCACCAATGACCTCCTCTCTGCAAAAGCCAGGGGCCACTTCTCCCATCTCATCCTCCTTGACCTCTCTGCAGCCTTTGACACCGTTGACCACCCCCTCCTCCTTCACACCCTCCAGTCTTTCGGCCTCTCCGGCCCAGTCCTGTCCTGGTTCACCTCTTACCTTACTCACCGTTCCTTCTCTGTCACCACCTCTGGGTCTCTCTCCCCCCCATCCACCCTTCCAGTCGGGGTCCCTCAGGGCTCTGTTCTGGGACCCTTACTCTTCTCTCTATACACCTCCTCCCTGGGTGAACTCATCAGCTCCTTCGGCTTCAGCTACCACCTTTATGCTGACGACACTCAACTATACCTCTCCTCTCCTGATCTCTCTCCCTCCCTCCTCTCTAGGGTGTCCGCCTGCCTCTCTGCCATCTCCTCCTGGATGTCCTCTCGATTTCTCAAACTTAACCTTGCCAAAACTGAGCTCATAGTTTTTCCTCCCTCTCATACCCCATCCCCTTCTGACCTCTCCATCACTGTCGACAACACCTCTATCTCCCCTGTCCCCCAACTTCGCTGCCTTGGTGTCATCCTTGACTCCTCTCTCTCCTTTGGCCCCCACATCCTCTCTCTTGCTAAATCCTGCCGCTTCCAGCTGCGCAACATCGCTCGCATCCGGCCCTTCCTCTCCCAAGATGCCACCAAATGCCTTATCCACTCTCTGATCATCTCCCGCCTGGACTACTGCAACCTCCTCCTCACTGGCCTCCCCCACTCTCATCTCGATCCCCTTCAAACTGTCCTTAACGCTGCAGCTAGGCTTATTTTCCTCTCTCGCCACTCCTCTTTTGTCTCCCCCCTCTACCTAGCCCTTCACTGGCTCCCATTCCCCTTCAGAATCCTCTTTAAGCTCCTCACACTCACCTACAAGGCCCTCGCCAACTCCACTGCGCCCTACATCTCCACCCTCCTCTCTATTCATGCTCCATCCCGCCCTCTCCGTTCTGCCTCTGACCGTCGCCTCTCTTCCCCCCTTATAACCTCCTCCCATGCGCGTATTCAAGACTTCACCCGCGCTGCCCCCCTCCACTGGAACAAGCTCCCTCCCTCCATCAGAACTTCCCCTAATCTGTCCAGTTTCAAACGGGCCCTAAAAACCCACCTTTTTCTTAAAGCCTTTCTGTCTCCCACTTAACTTCCTACCTTATCTTCTGCCTCTGTCCCCCTACTTTCCCTCTCTCCCCTGCGTCTCTCTGTCTGTCCACCCCTCCCCTTAGATTGTACGCTCCTCTGAGCAGGGCCATCTCTCCTCCTGTTTCCACCACTTCTAACTCTGCTCTCCAGCTACTTAGCCCTCCTCCTCGAGGGTCCTCCACCCCACGTCCACTCTCGCTCTCTCCTCCCCCCTGTGGGTCTCCCTGTCTTCCGCGCCCTCCTTCTTGGGCTCCGTCATTTGCGGATCCTCCCTCCCCCTTCCCCGCCCTCTCTAGCTGTGCATTGAGCTTACTGAGTTGCTGTGTTTACTGTACTGTGCTGTCTCCCATTGTATTGTAATTTTGTTTGTCTCTGTACGGCGCTGCGGATGCCTTGTGGCGCCTTATAAATAAATGTTAATAATAATAATAATAATAATGTATGTAATTATCAACCATCCAGAGCTAGGAGCTAGTGCTGTACCTTCTATCACCTACTGTCTGGAGGCAGAAATGAACACTTAACTGTAATTACCAACTACTGAGAATTGGTGCTCTGGTGCTCTGTCTGGGGTCATCAAATGTCCAGAGTCAGGCACAAGCAAAGTGCTAGGAGCCAAGAGTTGTCACAGTGGCTATATGCATGAACATGTATCTTCATCAACAGCTAAAATTGCTATTCTGTTACCATATGCATCAAGTGTTTGCCCCACCTCTTAGTTTGTAAGCTTGTTTTGGCAAGGCAATCATTACCTTCTCTTTCTGGTGACAGTGCCTGTTCATATTATTTGTTTTTATCAAGATCCGGTCTATGTACAGTTCGGAATAATATGTTATAAATAAAAGATACTACTACTACTACTACTACTACTACTACTACTACTACTGATAATAATAATGATAATAATAATAATAATAATAATAATAATAATAATAATAATAATAATAATAATAATAATACTTGAATGGTCCTAAACAAGCCACATTCCCTGAAAGCCTATTACCAATTTCACCTGTTTACTTCCCCATCTTATGCCACTCACTGGTGTTCTGTAATACTAGTTTCTCCTTGCTGTAATTGGTTGTTTGTTTTCCTGTCATTTTATCATGACATTTTAAAATTAGCAATTTTACTATCACAGGACAAAATCTTAAACTATAATTAGTCTCACTTAAATTTACTGTGTATCTTCAGATGAGTTTTCATACATTTAGTTTTAACAATAAAAAAATTTCATTGGTTTGTCATGTTGAATCCTCGTTTAATACCTTGGTTAGGTTAGAATTGTTTGTCTTAGGGCTTTGATTTTTCCACAATTTTTCTACCTACATTGAACCTTCCCAACCCTATTCATAACTCATACCTCCAAACAGTGCAAAGGAAGGGTAGATGTCCTAGGACTACTGGTAGTACAATTACCCAAGGTGGGCTAGCATTGACTGCCTTTAAGCATTTTCATACTGAAGCTATAATGGATTAGATCATAAAAGGGATTCCCAATATTTGTAAAATAAATGCTCACCGTATCTTATAATTCTCTAGCACCCGCTTCACTGTCCAAGAAATAGCCTCTACCCCCTTCCCATCCCTCTCCCTGTCCTTTCCTTCCCTCTTTCCCTTTTTATTTTCTCTTGGTTAAATTAAAATCCTGCCATCAAAATGTTATCTTTCTTACTTATTCATGATTACTGTACATCAGCATTTACTGTATCATACTGCATGCATTTTAATTGCATTTATCATATCATTTTTCTCATATTATAAAAAATGTGCAATGTAAATTTATTCAAATATCAAATTGTGATGGCCAGTAAAAGCACATCTTACTTTGCAACATGCAGGCTTACAGATAGGCAAATTATATACTTGAGTACAGCAGCCAAACTGAAGAGAGTTTATGCTGGTACTCATACAAAATACCTTCCTTTCTCAGAGGCAGTCAATGAGAGAAGAACACAGTGGTCCATACTGTATGCTTGAAGAGATTCTTCCCTGAAACATGTTCCCTTAATACTGTGGAATAGTAGCTGTAAAATTAGATAGGGTTAGCAAAGAAGAAATAGATCAAACACAATTTTTTATAACTCTGCCAAGAAATTATTTGAAATTATTAGAAGTGTATTCTGTTTTACACACAATAAACGGGTAAATAGCTGAAAATAAACTGTGAACAAAATAATACATCACTAGAAATCAATAGTTAAAACAGAAAATATCATACACACATGAAATAAATAAACTTAAATTAATCTCACTTAATTTTAACACAAATTAACAGCTCCAAAGATAAACATCTGCCACATTAGTTTTCAACCAGACAGAGTGTTTGTAAATAATGGCAGCTCAGTATCAAGCAACAATTACAGCTACACATCTATTTTAACACTATTAAAGACTGTATATCCCATCTTGATAAAAACCACTGTTAAATACACATCACTTACAGGAATCAAAAAAAAATAAAAACAGAATTTTTAGCAATATAACCAATTTTGGTTTAGTTTTCCTTAATAAATGCATTAGCTAATGAGCCAAGGTAAACACCTTTTATTAGTCCATACTGGCTAACGGCAGCCAGGGCCGGTGCTAGGGTCCACGGCGCCCTAGGCATTTTTAAAAAAGCGCCCCCCCCCGCAAAAATCGCCACCCTCCTCCCTTCTCTCCTTACCTTGTCTCACCACCGCCGCCTCTCTGCTCCATCTCCTCCGCTCCACTCACTGACACTAGTAAGTGTAGGGAAGGAGACGGAGCAGAGAGGCGGCGGAGGTGACAAAATAGCCTCCTCCCCCCCTCCCCGTCCATCTGAATGCTGTGCGGCGGCCGTGACAGGTATGGTCAGCGGTCGCCGTACAGTTTTAAAGTATTTCACAATTCTGTGGCGCCCTCCAGGCGCCCTTCAGAGCCCGGCGCCCTAGGCAAGTGCCTAACCTTGCCTAATGGGAGCGCCGGGCCTGACGGCAGCACTTGCAAAAGGGAAATGCACATCTAAAAAAGCTTTTTAAAAATTTGCACAGACTTGTATAATGCCTCAAGTATTAACATTTAGGTACTGATTCCTCAAGGCATGTATCTGCCGATTTTGATAGTATCGTACGCAAAATCATTGTGCAGAACCGGGAGATACGTCCGTGAACACAGCCCTGTCTGCTGCGTCATCAAACGCAAAATACACTTACTATGGACGATTTCTGGGAGTGTCCGGGGCGGGGTAGGGCATTTTGGCGTAGTTAATTTACAGTAGGGGCCTGCAAATCTCAAGCGCACACCGCCACGTATGAATCCAGCTCTGGCCATCTCCAAGTTACTTGTGCTTCTGCCATGTCTCTTGCTTGAGCTAAAGGGCTAGTCTACGTCCTGATAAGTTGTGATGATAAGTTGTGATGACAGTCTAGTATGTGTAATATGTGTATAGTAAGTAACATGTGTTTGCAATCAGGAGCAACACTATTTTTTTTAAAACTGTTTTATCATTAATGCCTTTATTATTAATGGGTAATATTAATTATTTTTTTTTCCTTTGCATTACTTTACAAATTTATAATCCACATAGGTATTGAATGTATCCTGCAAATTCTTCTGTAGTAGAGCACAGCAGACCTGCCCCCAATTTCAACAGCACAAGTGCCTTTATGAATCTGGGGATGAGCAAAGCCAAAATACGTGCGTATAATACTAAATGCGTGCCTTGTTGAATCAGGCCCTTAGCCTCTAAGCATAGTAAAGGTATAAATAAATATTACTTCTGATGAAGATGAAAACAATCAAATAAGCCAGCACTATTTTAAGATATTATGCTGGTAGTGTCACTATAAATGGTGATCACAGAATACAGAGTAAATGCACCAATAAATCATAACGGACACACTCATAAAACAGTAGATAACACAGGATACATGAGTGATACGCAGATATACATTTGGGTAATCAGAGTCTAGGGTGAGGGGTTGACAACGTCACACACTCTTGTTGCACATTTTTATTTAGAATATTATTAATTTATTTATTATTTACATATTATTTACCTATATTATTTAGATATCTGTTACATAATTCAGTTTAAGCTGCTTAAACTGAATCTGTGGCACATGATAAATGAATAAATAATAATAATAATAATAATAATAATAATAATAATAATAATATTATAAACATTTAACAAAGTTTCAAACTTTTCAGACCTCCTCTCTAGAAGATGTGGAGTGTAGACTTTATAAAGTCAGGGTGAGCAGCACATAATGACCTAACCTGCAGCATAGCGTCCATCTCACTGCAGCACAGCTATGCTGTGGTGGGCATAATGATGTGACTTGCGGCATAACGTCCATCTTACTGCAGCACAACTATGCAGTGTGGGGAGAGGGTGATGATGCTAATAATGTCATCATGCTGGATGCTGCCCACAACTTCTCTGCCTGGCACAGCTTCAGGGAGATTGACAGACTCCCTATAGATACAAATAAGAGAAGGTGTTACTAAAAAATCTACTATTGGTATATAAATTTAAATTATTAGAAAGCTGCACTCTTCACTTCAAATTTCACACGTAAATCATTTTTTGCTGGTCTTATAGATCACATGGTTAATGATCAGATGCCTATTAATTAAATGAAATAAAGATAATAATTTGAAAATAATAAATACAGTATGAAACCCCTGAAAGTATACATTTTGTATCATGATTCTGTTGATAAGCTTATAATCATGTTGTTGATATACCAGTCATTCACCTTCATCTTAATGGATTTAAAGGTAGTTTTAAAAAAAAAAAAGTATGGCTTCTCTCCCAAAGTATGCTAGCACCAGCACTCAAAGCTTGTAGCAGCAAAATTTGGGGGAGGGAAAGCATAGGGTTCATAGTGAAGGTGTTGTCCATAACAACCAGTCAGACTCCAGCTATCATTTTCTAACATGCACTATACAAATAATATCAAGAATCTATTGGGCAACAACTACACTTTTCCAATTTAGAAGGATTAGTAAATCTACCCTAGGATACTTCCCAAACACCCCTTTACTAAACTTATCCAAATTGTGGGGTTTACAACCTATCATACACCTTTACTCTGTGCTGGAATTGACTAGGGATACCCGGGGTGCACGCAGGGGGGGTTTCTGGGTCTCCATAAACCCCTCCCCTCCGCTAACGAAGTGCTCCAGATAACGGCACTGTACTATACAGCAGCCGCGGCACTGTCAAAGAAGCATCTGCGTCGGTGCTGTATTGTATACAGCACCGCCGCGGACGGTTCTTTGACAGCGCCGCGGCTGCTGTATGGTACAGTGCTGCCGAAACGGGCGCATGCGCAGCAGCTCTCTCACTTTTTTTATTTTTTGGGTGGGGGGGAAACCACCCCTTAAAAATCCTGCGTGCACCCCTGATACCAATGTGTAAAAAGACCACATCACTGTGAGCAGTGCAAGGGACATGCCTTTTGACACATCATCATGCCGTTATAGGTTGCTGATGTTCAATGTCCCAACATGAATTGTTATTGTGATGGGAATTGAAAAAAAGTAATTATATTTGAATAAAAAGTGGAATTTCATTTTAATAACAGCCTCATTTTCTCTTATGAGAAAATTGCTAAATCTGCAGAATTCATATGCTTCACCCTTTTTATTTTAAATCTCTCTCTTTGTAAGTATTACATTAACTATGCAATTTTACTTACCTATCTATTCATGTCTTTATAATATAAGTCTTGCACATTGATTTAGCTATACTGTATACAAATTATGTTAAAGCTCTGTAGAAAATAGTATTATAATCTCAACTGTTTCCTTCCATTTATTGCAATGCAAATGTGGCTCATATCTATTAATTGAAACACTGTTTTCATAGCCATCAACTGAAGCGCCACCTTTTGTGTCTGTGCTAGGAAAATATTTTATCAGACAGAACATTCTAAGAGATCTCATCTTTTTCATTATGAAATGAAAGATTTGGATCACTTCTACAAAATTCATTTTCTTGATGGACTAAGATTACTAGCCCCACTGTACTCCATTCAATCAACAGGAAGACAAAAGCAGAGGTAACTTCCTAATAAACAGATAAAGTAATACATATCTGCAGAACACTATATTGCATATATTATTGGGATATTATACTGAAACGTTGCTTACTTTGCAAATAATATAAGTTTTGCAGAAAATGTCCTT
Source organism: Mixophyes fleayi (assembly GCF_038048845.1). Taxonomy (NCBI): domain Eukaryota; kingdom Metazoa; phylum Chordata; class Amphibia; order Anura; family Limnodynastidae; genus Mixophyes; species Mixophyes fleayi. Next base: position 66,616,687 of record NC_134407.1, on the reverse strand, counting down.
TAGAAATAGGTTATCACTTATAAACTATGTACTGTAAAGTTATTGCTCGGTAAATTCCAGCAGCTAAATTACCAGATTACAGGAAAATTTGACTGCTGAATAGATTTTAGAGTTCATATTTAAAGGCAATTCCTATGTCCAATCAGCTGCATTGACTACCATCATAAGTATACCTTCAGGCTGTGAGCACTTAGCAGGACTAGGTCTTCAAATCATGGGGGTCCCAGGACTGGGGTTGCTGCAGTTTTTGGCTGCCATAAACTGCTTCAAGGAAATGAAATTATTGGTGAATAGAATTTTTGCTTATTTCCTCTTCAGACACCATGGCAGGCCTAAAGGATGGAATAACACAGGGTGGGTTCAAGTATTCAAGCAAACACTGATCAATTCATACATAAAAAATATTTTACGGATCAACTGTTTGAAGAATTTTCCTTCCAAATTGAGCACCAGCCGAAGCTACGATATAGGAGGTTGCCACTACCCTTGTGAAATGCACCTACAGTATTTTTGGTACCTCAAGTCCGTTCCTCTTATAAGCATGTGAAATAACATCTCAAATCTACTTTGTAAAAGTGTCTTTGGATGGAGATTGCCCTTGACGTGGACCTTCAGACAGTACTAAATTCCTTTGCTCTTAAGAGATACACAGAACATTTTCTGACCAGGTCTAGTGCATGTAATCTTTTCTCATTTTACTTTTCACAACTTATGACATCAAGAAGAAATCACAATACTTAAAATGATATGAAATGTGTAAACTCCCTTAGACAAAATGGCCAGATTTGGTCTTATCACTATTTAATTGATGTACATGTAAAAGATGTTTTTTTGCATCATAAAGCCTTAACTTCTCCCACTCTTCTATTACATGTAATCGCCACTAAGTATAGTACCTTAAGTGTAAGCCATTTAAATGAAACATAATGAAAGGGTTCAAACAGTGTTGATACTAGATCCTCCAAAATAAGGTACCACAAAACATTCATCATGGTTTTGCTCATGGTGCCTCCTTGTGAGTTTATAAGTGCGACTATCATCTGGGTTTATGAAAAAACTTGAAACGTTTGTGTTGCAATTTAGATAGAAAATGCTGTGTACATGCTCCACTGCCCCTGCTTCAGAATGTCTGGGTGCATTTTCCTTTCCTTTTGAATCCATGCCCTTTTACTACTGTGTGCAGATGAACAACCCAAACTTTTGAGCTGAAATCTGTCTTTTACACAGTTCATTCTGATCCTGAGAGGGGTACTCCCTGTTTCTTTAATGCTGGATTCTGCAACAGGTCAAAAGATACCCTGGTGCTCTGCATAAGAATGTTCAATAGCATGTAGACCCCAAACATGAGCCATTGTTCAGCTATTTTTTGTTGTCATAATTAATGTTCTAATATAATTTTAAATGTATCAAATGAAAAGTGCTTTTCTCAGTATTTTAAAAGTTATTATCTCAGATGTACAAAGATTGATTGATTTGTGAAATAAGAACTAAACAGATAACCAGATAGTCAATAGATAAGTTGTTAAGCAGGAAAAACAAAATGTATTTATATAAGGTGCATAATATTTTGGCTATGTGTGATACTATCACAGGAAGCTGTGAAAAAACTACTGTCTTCTGATAATATGTGGGGAGGCATTCCCAGGTAACCAGGTGTCTAATATGATCAATAGATTCTGGGCTGTGATCCGACTGATTAAGCACCTCTACTGTAGTTGAAGATACCTCATATATCATGTGTCATTTTATCCATTGAAGGATCCCTATGGTTGAGGAAAACATCCCTAAAATCCTTTATTGAAGATTGTTGCTCACACTGAATTGGATAAGTCAGGTTTTGAACTGTCATGAATCTTTCCTCTATCACTGATGCTTTGTAGTTCATTGTGACTATCTGCATTCCCAGAAACTGCATTTGTTAAAAAGGCACATTGTCTAACCATGTTCTTTTAGAAAAGAGATTACTTTGAGTGTTTTGGTTCAAGCCCAGTGTTCTGATTTCCCTATGGCCAGAATATCATTCAGACAAGGCAAAACTGCAGTACCCTGCTTCATGAGAGCATCCATAAGAACCACTAGTACCTTGTTAAAGGTTCTGAGAGATGTTGAGAGGCCAAGTGGCAGACTGGTAAACTGAAAAAGGTGCCCTAGACTGAAGAATCTGAGAACTGATGGTGTTGCAGTGCAATTGGGATGGACAGATCTTTTAATCTACTAATGTAACAAAATCTCCTCTTTCTATAGCATTGATAATGGAATATACGGACTTCATGCTGAAATGTCTTACATGCACAATAGATTGAGTCTTCTAAGATTGAGAACCATTCAATAGACTCCTGACTGCTTTTCTATCCAAAAGATTCAGGAATAAAAGCCTGTACCTCTCTGAATAGTAGGTAATGCATAGATTACTTGTTTCTCCATGAGTGTCTCTAAACTGCTGCATAATGTCATCATTTGCACGGGGGATGACAGGGTTTGTGACTTCACAATAACACTGTCATTGAGTACAACTCAAAACACTGTCTTTGTTTATAATATTCAGAATCCAGCGATTTTGCATAGTGGGTGAACAGGCCTTGGTGTACCTTGCAGCCCTGCCACCCAACAGACCTGCTGACAGAAGTCCCTGTCAATTTTTCTATCTTTTCCATTTGTTCCTCTAAAGGGAGAAAAATGCAGTCTGAATGAATTTTCCACATACTATCTAACATACTGATTGCCAGGAAAGGGTTCAAGCTTCTTTTAAAATGTTGTCTTGAAGGAGATGCAGAATACAGTTTTCTACAAACCAGTGGCTAATTATAAACATAAAGATGGTGTTTATGGTGGATAAATATCAGGTATCGCAAGGATGCAAGAAGTTCACAAAACCAGAGATAAAAGTAACAATATGTTTTTATCATGGTTTTTTTTGTTTTGTTTTTGTCTACCTTGTATGTCCCTGTTTCATGAATGTACTGTTTTCCCTACTGTGCGGCGGTGCGGAGCACTGTGGCGCTTAACAAAAATCTACGATAATAATAACAATAACAATATAAAATTTTTACTGATAGTAAAAGATACACTTAACTACAGATGATGCGTAGATCACCAGTTATGTTCAGTATAAAACAGTATAAAACAATTTTGACTGGGAGGCCCTCCCTACTCCATAGGCCAGACAGTTCAAGTCCTATGTCTTTCTACAGTCAGTCTTAGGTGCAAGGCTGCCAAAAAACCTGTCTATCTAAGCCTCTTATAGCCATTATAATGATGTGGTCTACCAAGCCTAGCAAGCATGAAAAGTACATGTCCATATATTGTAAGCTTGCGGGCAGGGCCTTCTAACCTCTTTGTCTGTTTTACCCAGTTGTTTTTTTTACTGTGTTTATCCCCAATTGTAAAGCGCTACGGAATTTACTGGCGCTGTATAAATTAATGTTGATGATGATGTTGTATTCAGTTCCTCTCAACCCCTTATGGTTCTCATGCCACAGATGAGTGTTTCAAAGTGCTTCACTATCAATTGCTGCTTAAAATGATCAAGTATCAACTATACAAAAGTTGATGAAGTAAGAATAGCAAAAAGATATATCTAGAAATGTTTAAGCGCTATTTATCCTGTGTAGACTTTACGTAAATATCTATAAATTAAAAATGATACTTATATTTAATATCTGGTGCATGTATATTGTGATGTTTTATTAACATTATCCAATAAATTTACGGGTAAAATAGAAAACAGAAAGAAGAAAATAATAGTGCAACATTTTATATAATCAATAATTTCAAATTAATCACATTCCACAGCTGAAGCAGGACTGAAACGGAACCTGGAGGGTTTGATGATCTCTTTGCTCATGTAGGTAACTCAAAGTAGCACATGCAGTATAGGAGTCTTAGAACTGTAATCTGGTGCAATGACGAACTGGAACTGTTTGTAGGAACTCAATCCCAGCACCTTTGGGCAGGCAAACAGGACTGGAACCCACTAATAAGAATGGAAAACACAGGAAACTCAGAACTGAACAAATTGGAACTGGAGACAGTGACTAGGAAGTCAGAACTGTAACAAAGAATGGCAAACTCAGGACTGGCAGCCACAGACCTGGAACCCACAGACATATACACAGAAATGAAAATAAGCCCTAGATACTCAGAACCAGCTGTAGCAACAGAACTGATGATACTGGTAAAGCCACTGATACTGCAGAGTAGACACTGGATAGTGCAAAGTTCTTACTGAGATAAGCACTCTTGCTGAATACAGAATATTGTAGGAAGATGAGCAGCTTAGAAGTGCAGAGTATTTTTGCAGAAAGATCAACTCCGGGTAATGCAGAATACTTGAAGGAAGATATGCACTTGGAATTGGAGATAATTTAAAAGAGGTGTGCACTTTAAAATGCAGGATGTTCACAGAAGATGATCACTTCTTTAAAACTCAGGGTGATCAGGAACAGTGCAGGAACGACTGGAACCTGGAGACAAGAACTATCCTCAGGAAAGAAATGTGTTGTTCTGGCAATGAACATATCTCAGCAGCAGGTTTAAATAGAGTGTTTCAAACAACTATTGGCTGCACAGTTCACAGCTGCTGAACCTGGTTGGTCTGGAATGATCACCTGACTTCATCCACAATGGCCGCGCCCATGCAGCAGAACAAACAGTATCTGTTTGTTTACAAACAGAGATGTAATAGACATGAATGCTGCAGGTGACCAGGAAGTACCCGGGTGATATGAAATCGGCAGATGTGGTAAGTGCAGCTTAGACCCCAATGTGTGACAGTATCCAGTTTATCACAAAAAGAAAATCACCTTTAAAAGGAAACATAATTAAGCGATTTTTAGACTGTCGATCTGCCGCCAAGGATGAAGCCAAAGGGCTCTCCTTGCAGCCACTATTGAAGCTACACTTCCTGCAGAAAGCATGATCATATCCAGTGATGCCTCACAGAGAAAATCAATTCCTAATTTCATGGTTTCCTTGATTCATGGTTTCCATATTCGTCTTCTATTTTGTGTCTATTTACTCTTTCTTGTCTGTCCTTATATTGAATGCCAGATTCTGAATGCCAAGAACACCAAAATCATGGCTACTCTAGATTTATTTACCATTCATGAGGAAATATGAAGCATTTAAAAAAAAAATCTCCATTTTCCTATCTATTTGGTCTCTTAATGACCATCTTCTAATGTGATAGCAGTTTAAAATTGAATTGCCACTTCTCAATTGATCCCATTAATTATCCAAAAGTTCTCTAATCATCCAATGTATTATATACACTTTTTTGCTGCTTTTCTCCAAAAAAAGACATCCTGTAAGTTAGCTGGGATTGACATTCCATATTGGAATAGTCTTATTAACATGTCTAATTCTACATATACCATTTCAGGGTTAAATGTCCTGGGTTCATCTTTAGTTATCCTTCTTCACTATCAGATGAGTCTTCCTCAAATTAATCCAGAGATTCACATGTAGAAAATGATTATACATTATCCAAGTCTATACATATCTGAGACCTGGTACTTTTAAACCATTGAAAGCTGGAAGCTCTTATTTTGATACAAAATATTTCATCATTCAGCTAATTTAGTCCTTATATTCAGGGGTTGCACTGAAGTTTCTCTATGGATGATAAGCAAATTTAAATCAGGCCCTAATGAGCAACTTGTGCAATTTGTGTTAATCCTAACTGCAGCTCCCAATTACAAGAATCTGATACCTATATAAATGCAATACACAGTAAAAGATAGAAAGGGAGCACTGTAGACAGATAATATAAATGTACTAAATTAAATTAAAATTAGTTAGATGCTGAACATATCTGACATATGAATAAATGCCATTCTAATTAATACAACATATTGCACCAATCCAAAATTTGTAACATTAGTGCCTCAATGTAATAAGACCACCTGTAGGAAATAATCCTCTGGAACAGCTATTAATTGGCCAATAGAAAATTGTAGTTATTAATTAGATAGTCCACACCTTTATATAATCACACATTCACAGTGTATTAGCAGCTTTAAAATGTTAAAACAGTTATTAGACTATCTGATGTTGAAATACAGACAATCCTAGATGGTGCTTTTAGATGTAAACAGAACCTTCCAAATTAGGGGAATGTTAGCACAGCATAACAACCTGCAATACTGATCATATAGGTCAAAGTACTTAATCATCAAAGTAATGCTCTGTTCATCTGGAAAGCCATGTAAAGAAACTGTCTGTAGTTCAATAATAAGCCTGCTATTTAGATCACTGTAAATATCAATGAGGGTGTGGAGCAAACCCCGGGTAATAATCTGTCAGTACGAATGTCAGTGAACTGGCGCGTTTCTTCGCCTAATTTTCAGTATTCAGCGGTTTCATCAGAGATAAATATGTTATGAATATTGGAACACTATTTATTCATCTAACAGCCGGTCACATGTGCCCAACTTGGCCAATAGGAAGTCAGTTGCAATAATCCCAATGATGTGACCAATAACGAGTAAGTATTCATCAAATCCATATAAATTAAAGTTAACATAGTTACTATGCATGATAGAATGACAGCCGAACAATAAAGTGGCACAACATAAGTAACTACATCTTACCATTTAGCCTGACAGACGATCATATATATAACCGACTTAAGTTATTAAGGGTCAATAGTATTTAGCCCATTCATGTGATCAGTAACGTATGATTGTAGACCGAATGTAAGTTGAAAGAGTGAGTAGTGTAATACAGCTGCACAACATCGGTACATGTATTATTATTCAGCACTCTGTTAAAAAATATTATGGGTAAATAATTAAACAAATAAATACAAACTATACCAATCCATATTATAGTATGCTGAATATATATATATATATATATATATATATATATATATATATAAATTTAATAATATAAGATGTGTGATGAAAGTAGATATTAAATACTCTGGTATTACTTTATTATTATCCATTTTAATTAAAGATTAATACAATCCAATACAGTCCAATCAAATTAAATAACACACATAAATATATGAACAAATATAGACTACAATGAAATGTACTAGATGTTGTTCAGTTCTATAGTGTAAAGTTCCAGTAGACTTCTCTTTTACAGAGGATCTCCCTCTGTCTTATTAAAACTTTTTTGTTCAATTGCTTTAATCTTTATTCCTTCCAAATTGCCATTGACATGAATTAACGTGTTTAGACAAGCTGTGTGTTTTTACATTTTTAATAATATGGCGTTGATGTTCAGAAAGGCATACATGCAAAGGTCTAATCGGTTGTCCAACATATTGGATCCCACATCGACAGTTAATCAAATAACATATGAGGAATGCAGTCCACCCATAAACCCTCTTTATAATAAGCTGGTGCATTCTTAGGTCATAATTCACAGACATGATAATGAATCTTTTCCCCCTCCACAGGCTCTGAAAAGGAAATAAGGATAAGAAAACAAACTAATATAATGTTGTCAACAAAACATCGCTAGCTAATACTTATCTAGAATGAATGTATTTTTATTACTATTTTTTCTTGTTCCTGTCTATACTCGGCTTGTTAAGGATTAACCTATGCATTAAGACTTCCATGGAGTCTGGAGAGGATAAATAGATTAAGTAAACAACATAGGAATTTCAGAATTGATAGTTAAAGTACCAGAGATTGTTTTACCTCTGTTAGAGACTGAAGCTGAAGATGATGTGTAGACCATATATGTATCTCCAGTATGCTTTTCTGACTTCTGTATTTGAAACTGCTGGTTGAGCTATTGCTTCTGGTCGTAGTGGGACAGCTGACCTTGTGTGTGTCACAAGGGATGGATAATTTGACTCACCATTGTTATCAGGCTATGCACCAGTGGATGCTGTTCTTCATGACCAAATATTTCTATCACAGTTTGATGCAAGTGATTTGCAGGCTGTTCTTCTTGCTTCTTTTTCCTGGACCTCAGTATGCCTGGTAGCTGCATAGTGCAGCTGGCATCCCAGGCCATCCAGCTCCTTTGTGTATGAGTACCTTCAAATGGCAGAAAGAGGTAACCTGTTGTCTATCACCTGCAAGTGAGCAATGCCACATGGCAGGGACTATTTCCCAAATGCACAACTTGCAACGGAGGCATCCAAATGTGCTAGGAAGGCTGCTTAATTAATGAGCCTTAACCATTGGAGCTCTCTGCTATAAAGTAGTGGGCTGGTCAGCTGGACATTTATCCTTCTAATAAAAGAGGAGTCACCAGAAATGTGTTAAGGAAAATCTTTTTCTTATTAACTGAATTTGGAAAAAGCTATTCTGCTTATATTGGTGCACTGATTACAGTGGCTTCTGGATGAATTTCTGTGATTTTTTCTGGATCCTTGTGGTGCAGTATTACATCTATTACAGGACTGATGACAAATTTTTAGGCTGTATTTAAAAACTTCTAAGACCAGAGGGACTGTAAGTGTTTCATCGTATCAGTATCACAGTTTATACTAAGGGTCTCTGTGGTATGTTGTAACTTGAAATTTCATACAAAGAACTACTACACACACACTACTGCCATGCTATTTGAACTCAAGTCTAGTTTAAACATTTGTTTATAATTATTATAGTATTATTTGAACTATAATACTTTTCTAATGTTTTTATTAATAATATAGGTGTATTTTATGCCAATCAAGTAATTAATAAATGTATACATTATTTTTATATCTCTGCGGTATAAAGTATTTTATTTTAATTTATGGTTACATAAACAATTCTCTACATGCTATAGATGGGTGATATATAACACCACTTGCGTCCCACTCATATTACCCTACCAAGCTGCAACCAGTTCCTGCAGCTAGCTAACTTGCGCCACCTAATTCCTGCAGCACTTTTTCAGTCTTGTTTGACATCTGTTCCGCCTGCGTCTTGATCCGACTAGGGTAGTTTTTGCGAGTAGATGCCTATAGGATCTGAATTATTCACGGTCACGACCTACATAACTCCGTGTTCCACCCTTTCCCTCGTACTGAGATGCAAGCTGTTGCAAGTGTTCACTGCGCCTGAAAAGCAGATGGAGCTGCAGGGAACTGTTGCCTACTGTGCATGCCCCGTCAGTGGAAATGTGCAGGATGCGCCTGAAATGGACTTTGCATCCGGCTCTAAATAAAGCCCTTAGTTTAATAACATTTAAAATTTGCTTGAACATTTCAAACATCTCTTGTGACTATGAAACATATTTATGCAGTAATATAATTTTTAAATAATCATGCAGGTTTAACTCGCAATTCATCTACCAAATCTTTCAGCTCAACTACAGTAGGGAAATTAGAGCTCTGTATACCATATGGGACCATATGGGGATTCACCCAAAACGAATGTGTTTTTATTTCCTCTGACTCCTAATGGTGAAAGCCAGATTCCCACATAAAGACTATTAAATAAAAAGAAGTGTCCAACACGATAAAGCAGTGCAATGTTGTATTTAGTTAGATAATGGAGAAAACAGAGTTGTTTAGATCTCAAAAGAAAGTTTATTGTGACTCTTATTTAACTTTGATTTACAGAGGCATAATACAGAGTCATAGTAGTTTATAGTAACTTAACACAGTATATTGTGATATACAATAAAGGAGGAAGAGTTTTTATAGAGAAGGAAAGTATAATAAAGGATATGAGCACTTTAAAGAAAGTCTACCAATAAGTCTAGCAATAAATATTAAAAAAAATTGCCCTCATGGTACAATAGAAATTGAATTTCATTGTATTTAGACATATTGGAATTCATTGTTAACGAGTGCTGTGTGTTGCTATCCATGGGGAACTTGTGACTGTAAAAGATGCTACAATTAGAATACTAAGAAGCAGTTTCAACCAGTGGAGCATACATTCTGTAACCTGTGAGATTATTATCCACAAAAGAAGCAATGTCAATATATTATAGATTACAGAACAAGAAAAACATTTTTTGGGAGATTTATAAATATTAAAGACTGTATTATTGAGCTAAATAAAATACTTGAAATAAAAATGTGTTTATACTTAACCACTTGTCAATGCTCCAATTTGCATACATGGTGAGCTAGACTTCAATAAAGTCTGAGTTTAAATGGCAAGTGTCTGTACACAATTATTGTTTTTAGCTATGGGTGCCAAGTCAGGACAGGGGTGGGCCCTGAATCTACTTCTAGCTGGCCTGTCACTTAGCTGCAAATCACAGTTTGAGATTGCAACTGACATGCAGGGGAGACATGAATAAGAACCACTTTATACTAGAGATGTTCACTGACCCCTGTGTTCTGGTTTTGGTTTTGGTTTTGGATTTGGATTAACTTTGTGTTTTGGTTTTGACTTTGGATCCTGATTTTTTTTCAAAATCCCAATTTTTTTTTAGCTAAAACACATATTTTTGCTTCTCCCCCTACATTATTATTAACCTCAGTAACACTAATTTCAAGTCATTTGCAGTCAATTTTGATCACTTCACAGGTCACAATATTATTTTCATACACTTTCAAACAAAGACTGCAGATTAAGAAGACCAAGCCTACCAGACCTATTATTTCTATTTCAGCAATGACAATTAGCAATGGAGCAAGGAAGCTCTCCTCTTTGTGTGTTACCTATAAAACACAGTACAATGTGACTGCAGATTTAGAAGACCAAGCCTGCCAGACCTATTATTTCTATTTCAGCAATGACAATTAGCAATGGAGCAATTAAGCTCTTCTCTTTGTGTGTTACCTATATAACACAGTACAATGTGACTGCAGATTAAGAAGACCAAGCCTGCCAGACCTATTATTTCTATTTCAGCAATGACAATTAGCAATGGAGCAATGGAGCTCTCCTGAATGTCACTGGAGACTTTGAAGAACACTGCTACCCCTCCTTTTTCTTTTCTACCTATGACGCTGCCCAACTGCACTAGAGACTGCCAAGAACTGTGCTACCCCTTCTGTGTCCCTCTGTGAAATGGCGCTGGATTGCCGTGGAGGGCGGTACTTATAGAATCCAAAGCTTGCAAGATCCGAGAGCCAACGATGTAACAATGACGTTTTGCCTCATTTTCAATTCCGAGGGCACGCAAAAGTACTGGTACTCGGATCTGCTAAGTTCGTGTGTGTTCGGTTCTCAGAGAACCAAGCCTGAGCATGTCTACTTTATACCTATCTGATACCTCTAAGATACAAAATAAAATGAAAAACATGTTTTTAAAAAAGCAACTAAATGATAAAAAACACGCTCTAACTAATCCCCCCGAATCTTTTCCAGCTTAGCATTCTCCATAACGAAGATATTGTATAAATGTTACAATGTTATGCAAAAATGAAATTATAATATGCAAAATGTATGTGGTTACAAACTTAGAAAGCAAAGTTCATCATCTCAATTTTTCTCTGTCCTGGCACTGTAATAACTTCTTGTCCTACCCCCATAGCATTATCTACAAGGAAGAAAGATATTATAAAACTAACATGTGCATCTTTGTTTTGGGTTGAATAGATGCATCAGATATTGTTCAGGGTACATAAGATGACCTTAATTGTTGTTGTTTTTTTCACATCACTCATCTTTATTTTACAGGCTAATATGGGAGGACATGCAGAAGAAACAGTTCAAAATAAAATCTGTGTCCCTTGCCTATTTCCTTTCCTAAAGACTTAAACTGAGATGTGCCTTCTGCTCAAATGGATTTGTGATATAATGTACATCCACATACATACTGTCATAAGCCAGACCCACCACTGTGCTTATGGGTCCTGCACACTCATCCCGTTCACTCAGTTGGTGCCATGGGCTTCTGCCTTCTCTGGCAGTGCCGATGGTATTGGAGGATGGTGGGCATCATCTTTAAACCTCATGAAACCTCCTCCCTCCTCCTATTGGGTCCTGTGCTCCCACCTCATATTTTTTTACTCCTGTGTATTCCTGGATATTCCATTTACTCCAGTGTGTTCCTGGATATTCCATTTACTCCAGTGTGTTCCTAGTTATTCCATCTATTCCAGTGTATTTATTGTAATTATTATCCTGCTCTATATTTGGACCAGACACCAGTCACATCTGATACCAGTACGGAAGGCCACAACCTATATAAGAATAGCACAAAGCCCATATCTTCTTTTGGATGTCCCAGATGAATACCTACCCTTCATTAGACTCTGAACCTCAATTACAGATAAAGTTAAATCAGACTGACTGAAAATAAATGTTCCTGTGTAATTCCTGACACAAACTGGTCGAAGTTGACTGGTTACAGTGGTATACCGCCACTTATGATACATTGAAGTTCATTTTTACTGCACATGTTAAAATTTCTATTTAATTAACATTTGAAAGATCTATGCTGATATTAACTTTGCATCAGGAGTCAAGTATCCGCAAGTGATACAACTGGAAATAAGCCAAACTAAAGACACAGTCTCTTCATCTGTTCCTCCTCTGTAGATGTAGTAGACCGCAAGTGCAATTTGTGAAGAATTCAAAATTCCATGTTGTTTTATTATGGCAAACTTTAATATTGTTTTACTCTTAAATTTTGAACTTATATCCAACTATAATTGAGGTCCAATATGATAATATTGAATATATTCAATACTATTCAATGTCCATAATAATAGTTCAAATAGTCGATTTCTTGACTTGAACCGATTTTTGACTCTTTGAATACCTCTCTCAAGTATTATAAATTTATTTTAGATATAAATTTAGATTTTGAGTATAGATTTCCCAATATATGTTTTCAAGAATGTCCAATGTTGTCCAAACTGCACATATAACAGGGTTATTGGTAATCATTCACAGATGAAATAATGGTCTTCACTTCATTTAACCACCCAGAGCAATGCTGTTTTTTTAAAATTCCATTAACTAATTATTATAGGATCTTTTTTTTCCAGCACTGTTTTTTTGTTGTTGTTTTTTTATGATTTCCATTTATTGAGAACTGACAGGTTTTCAATGACAGACATTAAATGACAGAGTGATATATAAACACAAGCTTGCGACATTTAGGGACAGTAAAATTTTGCCTTGCTTCCTTGCTTTCAGAGCTGAAGTGAGCAGTCTATGATTCTGAGTTTATCCAAGTTCAAGACTAGTAAAACTCAATCTAGACCGATCGTCTTTTTGTACTGTCCTGTGCACATGTTGGACCAAGTTGATTAGTTCTCTTCTATCTATAATAACTAGCTCAGGCTGACCAGTGACGAGTGGATTTTCCCATAAACATGTTACACATATCAGATATCCCAGTCTATTCAACACAGGCTGTCTGGCACATGCGCTGGTTGACAAAATGTAAGGCTGGAGTCATGTACTGTGTGGCCATTTCTAATTCAAAATAGAATAATATGTTCCAGCGCAATTATCTTTTCTTTTCGAAACAGTCCATGTGGCTTGCTCGGTTATTTCCATGGGCACTTCAATACTGCCAGAATAGTGGGTTATTTTACCTGATCTAAGAAAACATGATGTTTCATTTAAATGAATGGCACTACACAAGATGCTAAATAAGTGTACCCATTGACTTGACATTTATATATTAATAATTTGGGTGTGGAGTGAAAAGTGCTGGGGTATATTTTACTGCTGTGGTTTTATACCTATGTTTGGGCCACAAAATTATCTACTAATTTGTGCCCTTTATATTTAGAGAAATCAAATCTGTGCATGAGACTTACTCTATATAAATAAGTGGTTCAGTAATGTGTTCTCATGTGAGCAAGTTCATAAACCATATTGAATTAAACTCTCTTAATCATTTCTGTAACCAATTTAATGCATGAAGGTTAGACTTCTTATATCTAAGTCTGTCAACAATTTATCTTCACTATCACACAGCTCTGCAGTAATGCAATAGCTATGCAAATAGATATTATGGCCATATGTTATTGTTTTAATTAGTTGTCTCAGATGTACATAATCTGCAGTTAATACATTGTTTCTATCATTCTGCCTCCTCAAAGGATTTATACTGTATATTTTCCTATTGTGAATTTCTCAACAGAAGCCTCTAATTAATTTTTAACCAAATTAATCATAGATTATTTATTCTGAGCTTTGTGTCCCTTGTGCATAGACTCAAATAATTGGTTTTAAATATTCTTGGAACATTTTGTTTGTCCAATGTAAAACAAATATTTGTGATAGGATGATAGAAATGCATGGTTTCTGCAAATACATGTATTATAACTGTACTTTTTGTGGGTAGAGTGCAACACATTTTTCCCCTCAAAAGAAATTCTATAAATATTTCTCAGGGTTATTTGTTCATCATCTTAAATGTACTATCACAGTAACTACAGTACAAACTGTGCCATTTGGCAGACTGCAGTCTGGGGAAATTTCTTTGTACATAATGGATAGGAAGCTGAAAAGTAAGAATCCTTGTGTGCGGGTTGTGCACTGTAGGATATGACACGTGGATTTAGTATGTTTTGATATTTACTATATATTAATAATGGTTATTGATGGTGTTCGCACACAAAAAGCAGCAAATTATCCATTATCCATTATCCTCACGAAGATGACTGCTCCACACAAACTAATCCTTGAAGCTAAAACATCCACATAATCTTAATTTTCTATCTGCAGAGTATAGATAGTATACTTCTCAGAAGATAAAATGACATAAGATTTGCAAAAATAATCTGTGTAAGTAGGAATAGCTTTCCTTGTCTCTGACTGGATGCCTAGTCAGGCACACAAACCTCAGTAGACTTTAGAATGTTAATTTGTCTTGTTTTATAAAAATGTATCCTGTATTGAATCTGAAAAAATATATCAGTGTGAATCGAAGTTGCCAAAGTCTCAGTATAAGAAGCAGCAAACCACCAATGCAAATTACATAAGTGAACATAAAAACAAACATATAGTTTTAAAGGGACAATTGGGCTTTAGGATTCAGAGTAGACACAGTACAGGAATACCATAGAAAGCATTATTATTATTATTATTATTATTATTATTATTAATATTATTATTATTATTATTATTATTACGTCCTTACAGGATATGACCACTTTTAAGCAAACAGCTTCCATTAATATTCAATTGAACATGGTATTTTTGAGCTTTTTACATGGTACTATTAATTTTTAAATAATAGTCAGAAATAATCTTCTGTCCTCATTTGCAACACTCAATACAGAGTTCGAAACTGCCTCTGGAAGCAACGTCAGCATGAGAACTGTTGTTTGGGAGCTTCCTACATTCTCTGGAGTGACAAATCATGTTTTCCCTATTTTGCAGTCGGATGGAGGAATCTCGGTTTGATAGATGCAAGGAGAAAGCCTCCTTCCTGAATGTGTACAGCCAATTATAAAGATTGGTTGCCACAAAAATGTCCTGCTTCACACTCCTGTGCTGCTATTTCCCTTTGCCTCTGAGTTAAGATCAACACTTCCTGGTTTGGGTCGTCACATGATTGTGGCTGGGAAGTGGCATATTCGAATCTGCAGACTATATTAGGCTCAACCTGACACTCTAGTAATGTCAGAGAAATAGGTTTCCACACGTGAGTCTGACTCCCTGTGCAGAAGCTGAGCTTTCCTGTGCATTTCCCTTGCATTGCTTCTCTACCTATTAACTCCTTGTGTACCAGTCCTTGCTTGTGTTTGACCACTCCCTCTCAGATCCTGATTTTGAACTACACTACTGCCTGTGTACTAGTTCCAGGATTGTTATTGACTTCCCTTCTGCATACTGATTTTGTACCTTGCTACCGCCAGTGTACCAGTCCTCAGCTTGCTGAACTGCTTCAGGATTATCCATCCTCCATCTCTGATGTGTTATGCCTAGTGGCTTTTCAGAAGGCCGCTACCTGTGGGTTCCCAGCTGCTAAGTCCACCCAGCCCTGCAGTGCTTCTTGTTGAAGCCCAGGGAATACATTAGACTCCAAACCTCTGTGTGGCTCATCCGTAAACCAGGCCAACATGGGTATCCATCACCTCAGGACTCCCTTCCTGATAACCTCATAATGCTAGTGGAGGAGGAATAATGGTCTGGGTATAATTTTCAAGGCTTGGCCAGTTAGAGATGAGCATTACGGATTCAGAGAAATCCATCAGAACCGAGATCAGGGGTTCCTCATGCAAAAATTGGATCTGAATACGAGATAAAACATAATTTCTGGTAAAATGATGGATATTGGGACAGCACGGTGGCTAAGTGGTTAGCACTTGTGCCTCACAGCACTGGGGTGATGAGTTAAATTCCCGACCATGGCCTTATCTGTGTGGAGTTTGTATGTTCTCCCTGTGTCTGCGTGGGTTTCCTCCGGGTGCTCCGGTTTCCTCCCACACTCCAAAAACATACTAGTAGGTTAATTGGCTGCTATCAAAATTGACCCTAGTCTCTCTTTCTGTCTGTGTCTGTGTGTATGTTAGGGAATTTAGACTGTAAGACCCAATGGTGCAGGGACTGATGTGAGTTCTCTATAGATAAATAAATGATGATGATGATATTGCGAGTTTTGATATTGTCTATATATAGCCCTCCCTTGTGTTCTTATCTGCCATTTTACAATAGACAGCGTGTAGGGAGGATGTCGGCTGCAGTGCTCTTCTGTAAAAATCCCATTTAACCTACAGTGTTAGACAGGGTGCAAGGGACAGAGGAAAAAATAGAATAGCTGTGATCATAATTTAATGCAATGCGGTTCAGTTCTCCAGAGATCAGTGAGGTAGAATACTTAGCAGATCAATGTTTCCATATATATTACTATATGGGTTAGATATCATTCTGAACTAACTAGCATTTAGTGGAGAAAAACAATATACTTATGCTGTATGATAATTAGCAACAGAACCCAAAAAAACAATTAGATTTATTTATTTAAAAATGTTAAGCTTTTGAGTGAAACTAATCTTGTGTGGGGCAGTGAGGGTTAGTAGCAGAACCTCTCCAAAAACTTTCTGTAATCTAAACTTTCTTATATTTTTCAATACTTTCAGTGACATCTATATTCAGTGGGAATAAAAAGGTGTTTGCGTGTGAAGGTTTTTTCTGGGCATATTCGACATTCAGCGGCCACAGGTAGAACATTGCAGCAGCGGGAACAAAAAAGGTAATATGCCATGCAACCAACTGAAGCAAGCCCATTACATAAAATTAAACAAAAACATTTGTAGTGTAGCAAGTGTAAGGTGCAAGAGATAAAATGTTGAAACACTGCACACACCTTAGAATTGGAGCTTTAGACATGGAAATTGACAAGGCATTAAGAAGCAGATTTTAAGTAGAAACCCAAATGTAAATGTAAAGTGTTACATAATTTGCTGGCGGTATATAAATAAATGTATATAAATAAATGCTGATGATGTCAGATGAAGGTGGCCTACATTCATATTAAAAAAACTTTAAAGACTGCACACACTTTAAATTTGGAGCATAATTGGGCATCCATCATAGATACCAATGCTAAAGAAACAGGCCAAGGTCATTGGATGGACAGTGGTATGAATGATTAGAGTTAGATATTTATAAAAGTAAATAGACGAAGGTGGCCTGCATCCATACTAAAATAATTAAAATACTAATACTATGCACTTCTCGATGCCAGAGCATTCATCTGGGGCCTAGAGCGGAACTTTCAAATAACTTGTTTTACCTATAAGTGGATGTTTATTCTAAGATTAAGGTAGATCTGACTGAATAATAATAATAATAATAATAATAATAATAATAATTCAATTAATTTTGAATGATACTGGGCATCCATCAAAGATAGTTAAGCAACAGTAACAGGCCCTGGTCATTGGACGGACAGATGTATGAATGAACAGACATCTATTTAAGTAAATAGAAAAAGATTAACAGAACCCATAATAAAAATGTTGAAAGTGTTCGTTATGCCTTTTGATGTTTGTGAAAGGTGTCAGCGGTGTAAGCTGGATGTGAAGTTACAGACACTTTTAACTTAACCAAGTTGCTGGTTTATTTAACTTGGTAACAAACAGTTTATGCAGGTGCTCACAATAGTTATACAGTACTGCAGGCAATTCAGCTGTATGCAGTCTTATGCAGTATGCACTTTTACATTTGTACATATATATGTACGCTTGATGGTATATTCTCCCTGCACGTCCATGTAGAAACTTAATATTGTTGTTGGCAGACTCTCCTACTTATATATAGTGAGAGAGGGGAGAGGCTCCAGTCACACTTTAAAGGCTATCAGCGCAAAGTTTAACTTCCGGTTTGCGCTGTTCGCACATGCGCAGTAGCGAATTTCAGATGCGAAGGGGCCGGCCCCACTTCCTCTTACACTACACTACTGGGGAACTGCAGATAAATATAGGAGACAGAGCACAGTGCTCCTATTCTAACAGAAAGACCATGCACACAAAGCATTTTTAAGGTAAGACAACATGCCTCATGGAAAGTGAAGAGGCAGTAAGAGGCAGAATTCATGAAAATACCCAACTGTAAAGTGCTATGCAATTTGCTGTCACAATATAAACAAACGTTGATGATGTTAGACAAAGGTGAGCTGCACCCATAATAAAATTGTTAAAACACTACGCACTTCTCATTGGGCAGAGCATTCATTAATAGCAAAGAACAGAGCTTTCAAATACCTTGTTTTACTTATAAGTGGTAGTTAATGTTATGAGTAAGGTAGATCTGGCTGAATAGTAATATGTGCTGTAATGCTGTCCTTGTGACTCAAACAAGGGGACTCGTAAATATTTGCCAGTTACCATTTAAATCTACATTCAGTTATCATGTATATTTACATACTAATGTCCAGTTTGAGACTAAAATGTCAATCTTGATTCATCCTTTTGGTTAAGCTCAAGTGTAGTATTTAACCTAGTATGGTTGGTTCGGGATGCACTGAAATTGCAGGTCTCCTTGGTCTGATGCCGGAAGGCCGGTGGTGTTTGGAGCCAAAGGTGCATGTGACTTCAAGGTATTACACTTATTTTATCTAGTCATACTGCAACTTGCTACATGATATATGTTTATACCTATGCGTGCTCTGCATTTGCTTTATTTTATGTCTATTTGTTAAACTTTCTGGCCAGATTGTTATTTATGCAATTTTTTTAATATAAAAATGTGCAATTCATTATGTGCAAAACTTGAATACTCAAAGAAAAAACAACCCACTTATGTACATTTGATCTTCTTAGGAGGTTCCAATGGCATAAAAGGTACAATGCCTATTTTAGCTCACATTTAAATTCCCATGTAACTTAATGGACTTGATTCAGAACTGGGATGGTATACTGTGATAACAGAATTAAACCTTCAACTGAAAATTTTAAACAGCTCCATTCAGGGCACTGCCTCACTTCTTTAAAATTTATAACAGGTAATCTGTTCATAACTGTAGCCTCTCAGCCTCTTTCATGAATCTCTCCCCAGACATGCATATGCCTCACATAGTGCTCTCCTGAGCTCTTCAAACTCCCCTGCTTCCTGCAGGGCTGTACTCAGCTTCTTGTGCCACACATATACTCTATCCTGGGGCTGCTTGCTTGCACCTTTTAGGTCTATCTAAAACTTTGCTGGGGAGGATTCAATCTTCCCAAGCCTGATAGGTGGACAGATAGAAGACCTTGGGGTAAATGTATCAAGGTCTGATTTTGCAAATCCAGCGATTTTATTGTGAGAGTCCGCTGCGCAATGAGCGTAGTTCATTGCGCATGTGCAACGCTCATTGCGCAGCGGAGGTCCTAGCTCTATTTACAGTTTTAGGTGATTTCCCCAATAGCGTGGGAAAATGACCTAATACTGTAAATAGACTATGCGCATGAGCAATGCATGAGCAACGCTCATTGCGTAGCGGACCTCCTAGCTTGCTAGGAGGTGTTTGTGGCGGCTCCAGTTTTTTTAATTTTCCTTCAATCAAGATCAAAGTGTCAAGATGTACAGATATGGGGCCCCCTGGCTGAAGAAAAGAAGACTACTATCAACAAGGGGCCCCTCCTGGGCGAAGCAAAGAAGAGATTTTTCAAGCCAGGACTTTGGATGGTATAAATACTTTGGGACTGGGGCAAGGCTGGATATTTTCATCTTCAATTTGTTTTGTGACTTTTTCAAGCCTGGACTTTGGATGGTGTAAATACTTTGGGACTGGGGCAAGCCGGACATTTGGAAATACAAATTGTTTTGGTACATTTGTGACAGAGAGAAGACTTCATTGGTGAGTATTAGGGTTTTTTTATTTAAAAAAAAAATATATGGTGTAAATGAGGGTGCTTACTGTGTTTATTTTGGGTTTTTTATTTTTATTAAATGTTAGTGGTGTTTACGAGGGTGTTGTGTTTTTTTAAACATTTTCTTTTGTGGAACTAAAGGTCCCAGCCAGCCATGGATGTCAGGGCATGTTGGCACTTGTGGTTCTCCAAGTGCCAACATACCCTGGCTGGCGTGGGTATGCTGGTGCTTGTAGTTATACAGGCAGCAGCATGGCCACACTATTTTGGTCAACCTGGCTGGCTGGGACTTGTAGTTCCACAAAACAAAATGGCGCCTGTTTATTTTTTTAACTCTTTATCACCGGTATTACCCTACTACCCACAACCCAGGGGTAGTAGGAAGAGCCTCAGTTTTTTTGCCTAAAATCGCGGGTTATCACCTGCGACTTGCCGCGATTTTAACACGCTGTCAAAATCGGACCTTGATACTGTCAGAGTTACACCCCAATAGTGTAACTTATCAGCTCTGGTACCTGTGAAACAAATGGGTTATCGATCGATAGAGAAGAGACACACTCAGTTTTTTAGGGCTGAATGAGAATCAATTCTGACTGCCCCCTAGTCAGAAGGCTTTATTTATACATGAAAAATGTGTTCGCAGGCACATTTGTTATCTAGAAACTATTGCATTTTCTCAGGGGAAAATTAGACATAGTATCAACAGATAGAGTTTATACATCTATTATTTCAGTTCTCAGGGATGCTGCTGTAAATGTCAAGGCCAGTAACTCCTGTAACTCCTTATCTTCAAGGACGGTCCATAGCCTTAGTCTCCACCACGGCCTCTGGGCGTATTGCCAAACAGATGATCCTTTCTGATATCTGGATTGTTTGCCATATTGCTCAGCATATTCACATGAGAAAGAAACAAAAAAAGCTGGTGTCAATATCATATTCAGAAAAGCAAGGAAAGCATCTTTTATTTTACAAGTTCGATCAATATATGTACTTTTTACCATATTAACTCTCACAATACATTTACCCCCTAGTCTGTTATTATAAAACATCCCCCCCACACATATCCTTCCCCAGCTCTCATCCTCTGAGATGACCGATTATGGGACATCTGCTTTATGTTGAAGTCCCTCTTCCACCACCTCTTCAATTTCCATCTGGGTTCTTCACTTATCCAGCAGTCTTATCTTACAAGTTATTTTTTCTTTCTTTTATTTAAACTTTGGGAACTTTACATTTCCACAGCATAAAAATCAATCCAAATTGCTGGCACTAGAACAGTATTTCTTCCAGAGGCAAGCTGGGCTGGGGGGCAAGGGGGCATCTGCCTCCCGGGCTGGTCCCATAGTGTGTTAACATGTGCTGCTTCACTGGGTCACCTGTATATTTTTTCCTTTAAATTAGGCTGATAAGTCAAGTCTTGCCCCACAGACTAAAATTTGTCAGCCCTCCCCTGATTTCTTCACTTTAAACCTATTGGTGGTTTTTCCCTTGGCAAATTTTATATATGGACCTTTATTTTCCAGCTTTGGAGCAGCTTTAAGTCTACTTTAAGGTCTATGTTATCTGTCAGCTGTATTTCATTCCCAATTAACCACTTTCTTTCTTTGTTGCCAGAGTTTAACAACTATTTCTTATGAAACTTTTTACTTTGGGATATTTTCTCATGATGAGGTTGTGTTTCTTAAACCTACAGTTTTCAATGGCTATGCCTTCTCTCTTGGTATTTTGCTGACTTCTTCTATTACATGGCACCATTGCACCAACACTTCATTTTTATGTACCTCTGTATCATCCTGATTTCACCTTCAGGTTTTGAAATGTTGTTGTTTTATTCTTTTTTGCAGATATTCTTTTTTCTTCTCTTTTCCTTTCAGTTTTCCTCTTAGCAGCTTTTTTCCTTATTGCAATTGCAACCTGTACACCACATCCATGACCAGAGGTAAACACACTCTCAACATCTTTCCTAGATTAATGAGGTACTTTATTTGTAATCAAACAGCAATTATGGTCAGTCTTCTTGCTGACTATATTCTTCTTTGTCATCACACACACACTGTCATACCAAAAGATGTAATCCACCAGAGTTTTCAGAACCTCCAGTTTGGTCTGATTCATTATATGTTTCTTTGCACTTCTCTTTGAAGACCGTAAATGCTGAATGTTTTATCAGTCAACAATTTGCCTGAGAACGTTTCTTATGACCAATAAACCCAGACTGTTCCTCTGGAGCCAATACATTGCTCTCTAGAAGAGCATTCATCTCATTGACTAGATCATGATGCTCACTCTCCAGAGCTTGTCTGGCCATTTCTAAGCTCTCTTTCACCAGTTTTGTCTACTCCTGCTGCTCAGACAGTATACAACATTGTGTGCATATCTACGCTTGAGCTCCTGGATTTGAGCTAGATAAATATATTTCCAAGTGCTCTGTATGGTGCCTGTATCACAAACATTCCAATAGTGCACCTTCAAATCCTGTTTCAGCATTTTCTTTCACTCTTCTCACAAGTTTGAGAGTTTCCATAACTTGCTGAGACCTTAATTCTTCACTAAAAGATACATTTAGAGCTCCCACTTTAGCAGAGCTCACCATCTTTTTACTTAAATCTGGTCATGCAACAAAGTCTTGTGCTTTTCCAAGTCTTCGTCCACTCTAGGCAGAGCCAGAATCACATTTTAAACTGACCACAAATCTTTTTAGATTTGTTTTGTACTCTAAGGGCCTACATCATTAAGGAATGTAAAAGCTGGTAAGTGCTGTATTTTGGACACCTCATCCTTTAGGATATATTCTTTCTCCACCCAACAAGCCTTACTTTCCGGTAGTAGGGATATCACCTTTTGTGCTGCTTCTTCTGCTTTTTAAGTGTAGTGCTTGTATTGGCCATGTGCTCCTTGGCCGGCTGAAGACCTTCAGCATCAACTGCAGTAGGCATTAACTCACCCCCATACTTCCTCTTTGCCTCAGAAGGTATTCTTGCTTGTTCTTTATAATCCTGTCTGGCTTTCTGCTCATTGTTTATAGTTGTAGTGGCCCTTTGAAGAGCAGCTTGGAGTTCAGTCTGTTGCTCCATGTTTGTAATAGATTCTTGTCCCTAAGCTTCTCAGTCTGATCAGAGTATTTATAGTTCCACATTAGTCTTCAATGCCTCCTTTAGGGAGCAAGGGAATGATACAGCTTTTGCCTCTTTACCATAAACACCTGCTTCTGCTTGATCATGTTGTTCTCCATATTTAGCTGAAATAGTTTTCTTTTTAATTAGTAATTGTTGGCGCTACAAAACACTTTTTTTAAGCAGCTTAATTTCACAATCTTTTCCTTCCAGAGACTGTTTTATAGTCTCTCATTTTTTTCCACATGACATTTTTAAGGATAAGAGGTCATTCTGTAGCATTTCAATAATTTGTTCCTGAATTACTTTATTTTCATCATGCTGCTGCTTTAAGCCACATTTCTTTTTCAAGCATTTGATTTTCCTCCAAATACCATGAAAGTTATGAAAGTTATGCATACAGAACTTTGTTCACATGATCATACTCTTCCATTATCACATAGTCCACTATAGGTAGAGCCAGGATCACATTTTGAACTGATCACAAATCTTTTTAGATTTATTTTGTACTTTAAGGGCCTAAATCATTAAGGAATGTAAATGCTGGTAAGTGCTGTATTTTGCATAAAATCCTACTGAACATGCCCTGAAACAGACTATACGCCAGTAAACACAAGAATACCCAATTCAACTTCGAGCACACAGGACACTTACAACATCCAACAATTTCATGGGTGGAACAATGAGAGGAATGGGTTTATGCACGTAATTTACAGTAAGAGACTGCCAATGTCGAGCACATTAAGCAATGCCTGATTCAAGCTTTGGGCATCTCTATGGTATGATAAATATTTTCTTTTTCTGTGTGTTCTGCTGGGACTTTATATACCACATATGTATTAAACGTACCCTGCAGTGTATTGTGACTATCAGAGCACACCTTACTTAGACCCATATTCAACAGGAGAAGTTGAGCTCATTGTCTCCCCTTCTTCTAGATCTTGATTCCATCTTGATCACTCTATCATTGTCAACAACATGACCATCTCATCTGTTCCCAAACCCCGTTGCCTGGGCATCACCCTCGACCCCACCCTCTGTTTTGCCCCCACATTCAATCACTTGTCCAATCCTTTCACTTTGCAACATCACCTGCATGTGGCCATTTTTATTTCAGGATGCCACCAAAACCATTATCCATGCACTCATCACTATTCATCTTGATTACTGTAACCTTCTCCTTACCGGTCTCCCCTACTTCCACCTCACCCCCTTTGTTCTAAACTTAATGCAGCTGTGAGACTTATCTTCCTTTCCCATTGCTCTTTCTCTGCCTCCCCTTTCTGCCTTGCCTTATACTAGCTCCCCTTCCCCTACAGAATCCTTTTCAAACTCCTCACTCTCACCTACAAGGCCACCTTCTACTCCACTGCCCCATATATCTTTAAAATTCGATGCTCTTTGGAAACCCATCTCTTTTTTAGAGGTGACCTTATCCCTGATTACACTATTCACACTAATGCACCTACACAGCTGTCCCAAAATCCACTCTGAACCACATTTTCTCCTCTTGTTTCAGCTGTACCCTCTTCCAATTAGAATGTAAGCTCTCTAATGAGCAGGGGGGTCCTTCATACCCTTCGGTTTCATGTCTCCATTTATTTTGTCTACCTTGTATGTCCCTGTTTTATGTATGTACTGTTCTCCCTACTGTACGGTACTCTGGAACACTGTGGCACCTTACTAATCTATGATAATAATAATAGTAATAATAATAATAGCCTCCTCTCCATTCACACTTCTTCCCGTTCCTTGCATTTTGCCAATGACCATCACCTTTCCTCCACTCTGATAACCTTGTCCCACTCCAGTAACCAAGATTTCTCCCGGGTTGCCCCCTTCCACTGGAACGATCTCCCATACTCTATCTGACTGTCCCCTAATTTGTGCATCTTCAAACAGGCACTTAAAACTCATCTGTTCCTCAAAGCCTAGCAGTCACCCATGCTTGATCTCCTCACCTCTCTCTTGCCCTGCCCGTTACTTGTTTCTTTTGGGCTAGATCCCCTCCACTGACTCCCATTGTTCCTGCTATCTGTTTGGCCTCCCTTTAGGATGTAAGCTCTTATGCTCTGGAGTCTTGGTATTATTCATTTATTGTTCTGTACTGTTTTAACCTGTATGGTCCACTGTATGTATTCTGTGTGGCGCTGCAGAAACCTTGTGGTACCCTATAAATAAAGGATAATAATAATAATAATAATAATAATAATAATAATAATAATAATAATCTGTTTGTAGTTAAATATGGATGGATGCCAATTACGTGCATTTTTAAAAAAGAACAAACAATATATTTGTTTTGCAGACCTTAATGAATCAGGCTCTAATTTTCTCCTTCACTGAAACAACACTTGGCAAATCATTACTTTGTACTCCATCATAGCACAGAGATGCTCCATAAATGTTAAATCTCATCTTTATAAAAAAAAACAGCTTATTTCCAGTGTGCAGATTCCAGTCCTAGTTTTGTAACTCTCCAAACTGACAATTTGACACATCAGTATGCAATTTTCTTTTGTTCTCTCTTTCTTTCTTCTTATTTTTGCACATGTTTATTTGAGCTAAACATAATGGGCCTGATTCATCATCTAAACACAATTGTCAGGAATAACCCCCTACAGCCACTCCTTGATTTAATATCTTACTATATATTATATTTACACAACCAAACAATATATCACCTCTATTTTGTCAGGAAACCTCTCCTAACTAATGTTACCAGTCACAATCCAGACTCTGTACACTCGTGACTTGGAAGTGTTTACAGTATGGGGTTACACATGATTCCAGCACTCAATTTTCCTCTCACCTATCGCACAGGTCACAGGTTTGACGAATCGCCCCCAAACAACGTTCACACAACCATACTCTTACCTCTCTGATGATGATGATGATGATGACGATACCCACTGTCACGAACAACACTCATTTGAGCCTGCTTGACGTGTGTGTGAAACAGGGTTAACCAAAAGACAACCACCTGGTCTGTCTAAAATGATTAAGTCCTTCCCTATCTGTGCCACACACTAGTTTTGCCGTACCAACTATGCCACCAAGTTTTTTTTATGAAGAGCTTACACTCTTATTTAGGAAGTCTTCGGTTCTCTCTAGAATTAATCTAGCACAATTTACTTTAATCAGAGTTAACACAAACCACAAATGTTCTCCTCATTTCAATTATATAGCGTCTTGACCAGTCGCATGAATTCGTAAGAACACAGAGACTTGAACTTATTAAGGGTAATTTAATATGGAAAATACATTAACAATGCTTAAAATAAAATAGTTAAAAAGATGCATACAAATATAATGCAATTGTTTCTTATAAAATAGAAAGGATAAAACACAGAATTGATAACTCACATATAATCAAGTTTCTGGTGCTGGGAGAAGCAGGAAAAATGAAAGGGACACTCTTCAATATCAGAATGACTCCCAAAAGTGAACGATTTCTTAGAGTCCCAGTCCAGTTTTAAAACCAAGCTGCAGGGCCCACAGCCTCCCTTCCTGTGTTGTCAGAACAAAAAGGTCTGTGAGAATGCAAATTATGGTTTTATGACTCTGCTGGAGAAAACACTTTTTAAGTCAGGTTTTTGTTACCTAACTTTCCACCAGTATAACTTACAAATGTGATTTTACCTCCACACATTTGGTCATAAGTTTCCCTTCATCTGCATACCACACATGCCTCTGGTAAGTATGATATTGGAGAACATGATATGATATTTTCCTGTGACCCTATTCAGCTTGAATTTGTCATTAGCATATAATCCTGTGTCTGCAGTTGGCATGTCTGAGACTTCCCAGACACGTGTTAGATTTCATTGTCTTGAAAGAGATATTTTCAAAGGCTTTCACATTTGTGACCTGCCATAAATGATACAAGGTGCTACAATGGATCCAGGCTCTTATCTACCAGCCCCCTCTGGGTAGTTTAGCATAAACAAAACACAATGATTTAAACTCTGAGTCATGTCACACTATTTCTAGGAATTAATTCACAAACACATATTTGCAGATTTATATGCCTAAAAATTAGCTTGCACGTGACACATCACCGTTCTAGAGGGTGGCAGGGAATTTGTTACCTACATGATGATTATTTCTGCTCACCTAGCACAATGCTTCCTTTGTGACAGTCTGTATGTGTTACCATGTTGCTCTCATTCTTGTGTTGCACAGTAAAGAGACATGGCGGGGGGGTCAGATTCCACCTGGGTAACTTTTCTTTTCTGTGGTCTAAGAGCCATGTACACAGTTGGCCTCACCAACAGCGCTGCACTCTATCCATGAACCCTGTAGGAACCAATTGTACACACCTATCCCAATCACAGCCCCCACTTTTGTTGTGAGATACAGGCAAGGATTCTTCTGTTAGACCTCTCAGGGTCTTAGAGCAAGGACAGTCCACGGTGCAGGCAGCACAGTAGAACATCTCACCTTGGGTCCAGTGTCTAGGAAAAATGGTCTGGGAATAGGGTCTGCCTGTTGAGGGGGGTGAATAGGGGTATGGGTTCTACCTGGCCCTTTACCCATAGATCCCTGCATTTTTCCCACACCCTGTGTTCCCCCCTGAAAGCTCCTTGCGCCCACACTGTTATCCAGCACTGCAGCAATGGCCTCTTGGAAATCGGGGACAGTACCCGACATACCATCTCCTTGTCCTGTCTCCCAATCCATCTGATTCTTGACCCTGTGACACAATACCTTTTTTAGACTTTCCTTTGCAGGATCAGGGTTAAGTCTGGAGGTAACCTCCCGCAATAATCACATCTCTATCCCTAGAAGGGTCTCTTCTTGGGGTTTAAGTGAGAAAGCACCTTCCTTTCCCCTACCCCCAGGTATTGGGGAACCCACTAATTTTGGTGCAGAGAAGTACACACTAGCCCTTACTACTACCTCACAATTAAGCTGTTCCTCCCCATTCTGCCACACTACTCCCCCTCCCCATGTCTCAGTATACAAAGATTGAATATGGGCCCCATCTGCCTGTGATTCTCTCATATCTGTCTTTACCAGAACCTCTAGAGAACTAGCTGAGCTACCCACCTTCTTCCTCTTAAGCTCGGGTAAGTGGGACCACCCTTTAGCCACTACAGTGTTGGGCCATGCTGGTTCAAGCACAGATGGATACACAATTTTCCTCTGCCCTCCCTCCCAGTTACATGTTGTCCTTACTTCAATACACATTAACTGTGGACACATTAGGTTAATTCTGAACACATCAGACTCAATAACAGCCTCAGCTGGCACAGATTGAACATGTATTTTACCCAAATCAGTATCATGTTCAGCATTAATAACACTATTGCCCGCTTCCTAAAATTCCTGGCTGTCTAAAATGATTAAATTCTTCCATATCTATGCCACACACTAGCATTGTCGTACCAACTATGCCACCACCAAGGTTTTTTAATGAAGAGCTAATACTCTTATTTAGGAAGCCTCCATAGAATTAATGTAGCACAATTTACTTTAATGAGAGTTAACACAAACCACAAATGTTCTTGTTTCGATTAGGTAGCATCTTGACTAAACTGTCGAATGAATTTGTAAGAACACTGAAACTTGAACTTATTAAGGGTAATTTAATATGGAAAATACATCCACAATGCCTAAGATAAAACAGTTAAAAAGAGGCATACAAGTATAATGCAATTGTTTCTTATAAAATAAAAAGGATTAAAAGAATAAAAAGGATATTTTCAAAGGCATTCACGTTTGCGACCTGCCATAAATGATACAAGGTGCTAAAATGGATCCAGGCTCTTATCTACCAGCCCCCTCTGGGTAGTTTAACATGAACAAAACACATTGGGACATATTCAATTATTTACTTTTTCCACCTCGGAAAAAGTAAACAGGTTATTACGGTATTCTAATCAGATTTTAGCTCGCAGCTCCCCGAGCCGCGAGCTGAAATCCAGCGAGAAAACTACCGTAATACCGGTATTTATGTGCACTATTACCGTAATGACGGTAATAGTGTGTGCGCCGCAAGATTTTTGGCGTTTTCGTCAACAATTGAATATGCCCCATTGGTTTAAACAACGTCTCTGAGCCATGTCACACTATTTCTAGGAATTAATTCACAAACACATATTTGCAGATTTATATGCCTAAAAATTAGCTTGCACATGATACCCACTTTGGTTATGGAACCACTTATTGGATAAGGGCAATAGGACCCCAATATACTGTCTCACATTGGCACACAATGAGCACTCCTTGTTACAGACAGGTAAGCAAGGAATATATCAGCAATCAAAGGGATTAGCACTTAACCCCTCAAGGCTCTATGACAAAAATGTACATGCAGGCACACACTAGGCTTGGGATACAAATGTATTCACAATTCACACCTCAGCATTTTAAGGGTTACAATGTTCAAGCAATTTCCTTTATAAAGTCTGTGAATTTGTTTAGAGCAATAAGGACAGCACTTATTTATATAGCTTTAGATTTAATATACAAAAAGTACAATGCTTACAGGTTATGAAAACAATTAATAAACAAGTGACATACAAATTAAAAAATGCATAACAGTTATAAAAACAATTAGGATGAAAGTACAGAGCATAACTTATGTATAATAATCTATATGCTTGGGACAGGCAGAAGAGATGGACAGTCCTTCAATGAGATTGATTCCCAAGAGCTGACCCTTTCTTTTAACTGGTCTCAGCTTTTTAAAGATACTTATACACCTTTCCCTCCTCCAGGGGTTGTAGTCTGTGACACTGTTTGCAACCACAATTTGCATGTCCCCTGATTTAATACCCAATGCTACTATGTCACCTAATAGTCCTGTGAAGGTCAAGCAGAATTTTTTTTTTTATTATTAATAGATCCACTATGAATTTACCAATTTATTGATACCAAACAGGCTTAGGTCCAGTGTATTAGTTGAGCTTATACTCATTTTCTCAACTTCTTAGTGTGACAGCATGCTTTATTTGATATATGGGCTCCCATGCTAATTATGAATATGTGGTTGATCACCCCTTTTATTAATTTAAAGTGATATTTTGGGAACTGAAATAAATTTGCCTATAAAAAATATAACAATTCATCATGTGGCCTCCTTATGCAAGACCACAAGCTGTGAACAGTTCGGTCACGGCTGTACAATGTCAGGATGTAGCTCACCCCAGGGGCCTTTGAAGCTGCTTGGCTTTCCCTGAAAGTGGTACTGCTATCTTTTAACATATATGTGGGCAGGGCCACCAAGTAAACACACACCAGACCCTCTGACTCACATTTTTCTCCTTAATAGCTCAATTTATCAATGGAGTCATTTGACATACCATATTTACATTGTAGTTATGATTAGGTCTTATTCCCCACAATTATGTTATGGGATAATCCTTATAGCTGTAATTCCTCTATGTTCACTACATCAATGTGAATGCAACTTGTATTTAAAAAAAAATGCACATAACTTGCATATATGTACGCCCATATACAAGAGCAAGTAGATCTCAAGAAACATTTCCATTTGAATATGGGTATAAGTATGCTCTGGTTTTACGCTACATGCTGTATGCAGACAGACAGAATACAGTGCAACATAGGCTCATTGTATTTGAATTATAAAGTTTCATCAGAACGCATGGAAAAATATTTTTTTATAAAATAAATTAGCAACTCTTAATACTATAATCATTAATAAAAAATACATGTTAGAACATTTTTTATTTTATTTTTATTTTTAAAATTAAATACATAACAGAAATCACTATGTTGTTAATGTGAGCCATACATAAAATAATTTTTT
Source organism: Mixophyes fleayi (assembly GCF_038048845.1). Taxonomy (NCBI): domain Eukaryota; kingdom Metazoa; phylum Chordata; class Amphibia; order Anura; family Limnodynastidae; genus Mixophyes; species Mixophyes fleayi. Next base: position 66,585,669 of record NC_134407.1, on the reverse strand, counting down.
ATGGTAAGTGATATGGCTAAAAAACATATACCTAACATATGCCTTGAAAATAAATCAGATGAATGTGCATGCGCTCAACCCCTGCACTCCCATTCTTTACATTGCCTACTTGTTTCCTTCCGCCTGCACCCTCAAAAGCAGTGTAATTTGCACTTGGATATGATTTGGATGTATTTGCATTCACTGGTTTCACTGTTTCTAAGCATGTGCAGAGCAATTATACGCAAGATACGGCATGCAACGGGAGTTACGTCTGAAGATACTACCACAAAATATTTTCCAGCTTTCAACATATTTGGAACACTTTTTTTATTTGAAAAACAGCAATAATTTAATTGTAACTTAATAGCTCACAGATATATTGATTATCTTTTTTCTCCAAAGACAAATATGACACTGGTGATTTTAACAAATTTCCTTTAAATTCTTCATATTTGCAGCAAACATTTTGAATTAAAAATTACTTCATAGCAAGCTCTGACAACTCACCAGCTCTCTGGATTTGTTGCAGTTTAACCTGTTAGTCCACTGGTACTGTGCACTTGTAGACCACAATAGCCACATTTACAGTGTCTGTATTCCAATCAATGAGCATCATGCAGAGTAGAGCAAATTTTACATAAAAACATAGGCATAAATTGCGTCTGTGAAACTTACGCAATTTGCATAGTACGCAGAGTCACAGATATATTAAGATACCTGTTAAGTTGCATACTATGAAAATTTTATGTATTAGAGTAAATTATGCTTAAAGGGTATGAAACACTAAGCGGTATATTTATTAAACTGCCGGTTTGAAAAAGTGGAGATGTTGCCTATAGCAACCAATCAGATTCTAGCTGTGATTTTGTAGAATGTACAAACTAAATGATAACTAGAATCTGATTGTTTGCTATAGGCAACATCTCCACTTTTTCAAACCCGCAGTTTAGTAAGTATACCCCTAAAAGTGTATGGATACGCTTTAAATGTATGATTCGGTTCTGGTATTTTTGCAAATAAATAAAAAATAAAAAATAAAAGAACATAGCATTACCCACTACAAAAAGGTGAAACCAGAACTAGTGCTGCTAGCCTTGGCAGGTATCAGAAATGTCAGGGGAAGAAAAGCATGGGGTCCCATGAAAATGTTAATACCATCACTAGGGCAGCACAGTGGATAAATGGTTATCACTTCTGTCTCACAGAACATGAGTTCACTTGCCAACCATGGCCTTATCTGTGAGGAGTTTGTATGTTCTCCCCATGTTTGCGTGGGAGTCCTCCAACACTCCAAAAACTGTGTGTGTGTGTGTGTGTGTTTAGACTGTAAGCTCCAATGGGGCAGTGACTGATGTGAGTAAGTTCTCTGTACAGCGCTGTGGAATTAGTGGCCCTATATAAATAAATGGTGATGATAATGATAAGGAGAGGCTATGCCAATTAAAGTTATAGTGAAGCATTTTTCTATGGTACACTATTGATCCCAGCAAGTCCTGGTTACCTTAAAGTGGTTAGGTATGCAAGTACTACAAGTGCCAGCATACCCATGGCTGCCAGGTTATGGTGACACCTCTAGAACTACAAGTGCCGATATGTCCTGGCAGCCAGTGCACATTGGGATCTGCAATGCACCTTGAAAAAATGTTTTAAAAAAAAAATACCATACAAAAAAGACATTTATTCTAAATAAACCATTTTGAAGAAATTTGAGAAGCCAAGTATTATGTAAATTATGAAGGGCTAGTAAAGATGCCAAGTGGTTAAACTCATTGGCAAGTGACTGGGAATCCTGAGAAGGTGTGAATTGAGATTTGTTCAGTTTTTAGTCCTTTACTTAACTTGCCCAATGTCATCTTTTGTGGTCACAATAATAAAACAAGAACACAGACACATTTTTGTGCAAATACTGGCTTTAATACAAATAGTATTTAAAGATGAAATTATTCTTTAACAGTCTTGACTGCAAAATAGGATCCACAGCGACGTCAGGGAAAGAAAGCTATGGAAGGGACAGCAAAGCAAGCCAAAGCTCAGATAAACAAGGGCCATTAAAGGTGGCTGGCAAGAGAGACAAGTAATGGTCAATAAGCCAGATATGTCATAAACCAAAATAAAGTAGTTTATTATAGTTCACCAGCAGGTAAGTATGCAGTTCACCAACAGGTTCATTATGTGTTACGAGCCGCGGCGGTGCCCAGCCGCCGCGACTCACTCACCTGCGTCCTGGCCGTCGCTATGGAGACCGGGACGTCACTTCCGGCCCTGACCCGGCCGTTGCCGGGGCAACGAGAAGACGCTTCAGCGCTGCGTCCCGGCAATGAGAGGAAGCCGGGCGCAGCGCTCACCATATGTTCTAGCCTGTGGGCTATTTAATGCAGCCTATTAATTATGCTGGGGGCTGTGTCTAATTCAGAGCTAGGCTCTGATTGGTGGCCACTGGTATTTAAGGCAATGAGGTCTGCTGCCTCATTGCCGGTTATAGCTCCTGTGTTCCAGTCTGCTAACCTGCTAGTTCCTGTCCTGTATCCTGATATCTCTATTTGACTCCCCGTGTATGACCCTTGGCTTTGATTTGGACCTTGCTCGTGTTTCCTGTGACCCTGATCTTTGGCCTGTTTACCCGTTCTGCTATTTGCCTGTGACCCCTGACCTCAGCTTGTTCATCGATACTGTTGTCTGCTGCCGGCCCTTGACCTCTGCGTGGACCTGACTCCTCTTGCCTGGGTTCTCCCCAGCTGGTACGCACTTCACGACCCTCTGTCAGTCTGCGGCCCAGTCTGTCCCCACCATCAGGGGCTCCAGTGAACACCTGACTGGCAGAGTAGATTCCAGGTTGTGTTGTGCCGGCTGGAGGGGTTCCTAACATTATGTTAATATATTAATTTTATATAACATGCCTGCTATATGAATAAATAAATGAAAACTATTGATGTAGAAGCATAAATAATCACTGATAAACCATTTTGGTTATATTCATGGCTGATAAAAACATTTGTATTTTGCTAGCTTTTCCAGCTGTAGCAAAGAGAATTAAACCTCCATTCAGCACTATGTAGGTGAAACCTTATACACAGTAGTGGGCCAAGAGAGTAACATCTGCCAGGTCAGAGAGTAAGAAAAAAAACCCTCCTTCCCAGATGGAGTGGGAAACAGAAAAAAGTTGATGCAAACCATGTGTTATATATTATACCAGCCAAAAAGAGCCCCATATTATTCCATTAAAATGCCAGTCAGTACCAATATGTCACTATTATGCCCATTGGTATTAATATCCACAGCACTAGTAGTAATATACTTATTAGTACAATTTTGTCACTGCCATATTTATTACTAATAATATATCCTTCAGTAGTAAAATTTCCACTCATACGCTTATAGATAGAATACCACTAATGGTCTCATCAATAGTAAATTATAAATTATATACAGTGCCCATCAATATAAATATTCACTAATTAGTCCATCAGTAGTGATGCCAATTAATATTCTCATGAATTATAATGCTTACTGATTTTCCTATTACAGCATCTCTGCATTCTCATTCTCTTTACTGATATCCTTCTGCCTTTTGATATTTACCCCAAGTATCTTTGCAGCATGAGGATGTGAGGATGTACCCTACCAGTTTAGAATTGGTTACTGCCAATGACCAGCTAAAAGCTGTTGTGCCCACACTTAAATCACATGACACCTAGTATCTAGTATTTAGCATTCTAGTGACCACTGAGCCCACCTAGGGAATCTATATCACCACCACACAATACAGAGATTATGCCCCCCACAATCTATATCATCACCTACCCCTGCCAGACTATTTATCTCCCTCAGACATTTTTATCAACCCCCACCAGAAGGTTTATGACCAGCCATCTATTTCATCCCCCACCGAACCACTCATTTACTCACCCACCCCCCGATTCAGTAACCATTTCCCCAGCAAATTCATAAGCCCGCCAGCTAATTCATTAACCGTTCCCCCAGCCAATTCATCACCCTCTTCAACCAATTCATTAACCCTCCTGAGCTAATTGATTAACCCTCTGTCAAAGTCGTATAATTGGATGAATGAAAGTATATTGGTTTAATATTGGTTTGCCGTGCGTATTGCGAAGCGTACGCCACGTGTTACGTGGCATGACGCGATCGCACGGTAAAATACGCATGCACACACTCGCATTACAACAGTTAGTTATTTATATAATTTCAAATTGGTTCCGTTACACTGTAATTCAGGAGCAGATAGTATTCGGTTTATTATTAGTCTATATATATATATATATATATATATATATATATATATATATAGTGATTATATGTACATTGTAGTGTTATTAAAGGTTTAGGTAATAGGAAAGGTGTCATGCCTGATATCATATTGAAGCCCTAATCATCAGCAGCTGTCCGGTGCAGTCGGCGAAGAGATTGCACATTGCATACTTTAGTTATTGATATTAGAGAGTAAACCTTTGTATGATACTGGCTATGAAAAGGAGCAGACCCCCTGGAGAGAAGACCCCCACCTTTGGATTCCTTAGATTGAATCAACCTATTACCTGTCTGGCCTGGACCCACCCAACGTCTGGACCTATAGAAACAATCTACGTCATCTCTATTGTTCACAATGAAACACTGACTGTATATATATTAGCTGCATCTCACTGGGGCCTCAGTCAACTCTGACACAAAATTCTATACAGAATATTGTCCATCGGGTCCCGTGGGTGTGCAGCGTGCGCAAGCGATTGCATTGGTATGTACTTATCTTTTGGTATTGGCTGTGCTGTACTGTACTTTATCATAATATAATAATGTATTGAAATTGTTGACTATTTACATCTGCTAAAATAAATCACTTTGTGCTTTGGACACACATTCAATTTATTGGGCAATGCTTATTTTAAAACGATAGAATTACTTTAATAATTTGGGGGCTCGTGAGTTAGGAGTTACGTTACCGGCAGGTATGCAACGCTTACGATATTCGGTTCCTCAACAAAGGGTGGATTGACGGACGCGTCGCATAAAGCAGGAAAGAATGTAATGTGTTCAAGACCTGCGGTTCACTGTGTGTTTTGCGAAACCGAATGTCCATTGTTGCATAGACTGAAGGAATGCTAATTAGAATCTAGGGACAAGAAAGAAAAATGTTTCTTTTTTATTGTCGTTTTATGGTTTAAAGTGTATTGCATTGCTGTGCGTATGTGTACTTCCTGCTGTGCGTACACGAACTTCCGGTAGATTTGCCACCTGGTTGAACAATCGTTTTGATAGTTATTATATGCATAGTATAATTACTTGTGAAAGCCTCTGAGACATTATTACGGTTGTTGGGAACTTTCAATTTTCTGCGCAGAAAAGGTGTATAGTGTGCGATTTTGTAACGTAGATACACTGTTTTATTGTGGATTGTGCTCAATTGCTGTCTGACGAGGCGGATTGCCCAACTGAAGGACGGTATACAGGGCAGGTATACCGAATGCGAAAATGAAGTTTTCGCAAAAGCACTACCAATAGATCGCAAGGTTTGCTAATAATTAGTATTGGTAGGCAGTGCGATCCAATCGCACCGTTAGTGCGAATTGGTGAAGCAGCTAGGAGGAATTATACTGGAAAGGTAGGTTGATTGTATCAACTTGCGCTCCCAGCGATAATAAACTCAGCAGATTTTTGTGGTTGAGCCAGGGTAAAGAGGAGCTGATAGCCCTTGGGGCCCACAGTGATATTTCTGTATTAGGGATCCTCGCCTAGTGCAAGCAAAGCGAGTGAACGCGGCTAAAGGAAATATATTCACCGAGCATTATAGATCTCTAGCGGTGAGTATAGCAACAGAGTTGAAATTATTTGGTGGAAAGAACAGAGCATTGCGGTGTGTCTGTATTTCACATTTGGCCGGAAGGAACAGAGCATTGCGGTGTGTCTGTGTTTCGGGTAGAAAGTATATTGTTCAACATGGGTGCTAGGCATACGCTTGAGATTGCCAATTTACTGCCTAAGGAAGGTCTTATTGAGTCAGCGAGATTTCTCATGTGTGAAAAATATGGTGCATACGCAACTGTGTATTGTGACACGTGGGTCGAAATGACCAAAGATTGTGATAGGCCTTTCCCAACAACAGGGAGTTTTAATGCAGAGGTACTAAATACCGTAAAAGATAAAGTACGGTTGATTATATCAACGAAAGTGAGAAACGCACATAATCATTGTTTAAAATCGTGGCAAATGGAAGGTAACACGTGGCAGAGCAGCGAACGCACAGCGGAAGTGAGTGTAAGGAAAAACACGTGTTCAGCGGAACTAAGCGTACCGGAAACAAGCATTCCGGAAGTGTGCGTTGCAAAGCGTGGCAAACTGAGCGCAAACACGTCCCCGATAAATTCGGTTGGGGCGGGAAGTACAGCCAATACCAAAAATGTAAAAACTGTAACTAGTAAGTTAAATGTTGTTTTAAGTAACGTTAAAAGTAATGTTTCAGGACAAAGAAGAGGAACGGTCCCACCAGCAGGGGCAGCTGCTGAAAGTGGTGAGAATAATGAAAAGGTTAACACAGGGGGAGACATCCATTGTACTGCAGCAGCAATTTTAGCAACTAGTTTTAGTATTTTGGTAGACTTACATCCTGTCTGCACAGCAGCAGTTCCCAATGGGAAAGCAGACAGGAATAGTGATGTTCCCTTAAAACATGTAGCAAAGCATGATCCATGCACTAGGTCTGAAACATTTTCAATTTTGTCTGATTTCCCTGATCCTAGGAAAGATTTGACCAAATGTCAGCAGTTTATTAGATATTATGGTAATGTGTATGAGCCAACTAATAACGATTGGCGAGTATTATTGAAGGCCTGTCTTCCTCTCAATACTGATATACAAAAGTTCATTAAGGATTGTATGTTGGAGGAGGATGAATCTTTAACCGAGGATGATAATCAGGACAATATTAAACAAATAATCACACGGTTGGCCACATATTTCCCAGTGATAGTGGACTGGAGTAAAATTTTTAGTATCCAGCAAAAAGATAGTGAAAATGCAACAGACTACTTTTGCAGGGCTCTGATGGAGATGGTCAAATATACTGGGGTACCAGACATAAAAGATAATCCATATTACAGAGAGGTTGCTGTTAAAGTTCTAATGGATGGCCTCAGGGAAAACTTGAAAAGAAGGGTGCAAACTTCATTACCACACTGGAAAGGAACCACTGTAAGTGCTCTCAGGGAGTCAGCTATAGAACATGATAAAAGTATAAACAAACAGAAAGAGACACTAAGTGATAGGGTAATGATAGTAAGTATCCCAGCACTAGAGGGACTGCACACCCGACCACCAGCATACAACCCACATAACAGGAAACCCAGAATAGTGAGATGTTACAATTGCAGAGAAGAAGGACACATTAGGAGAGATTGTAAGAAAGAAGAGAAACAACATGAGTTGAGAAAGTGTTTTAGATGCACTAAAATGGGACACCAAGCACAGGACTGTACAACAACAAGAGCGGAAGCAAAGAGACTTGGCCCATCTAAGGGGGAATCACATAGACACCCACAGAGACGGCGCACACAAGTCTCGGAGACTTCTCAACAGTTTCCTGTGCACCTCATAGCAGCCAATGCCTTGGGGAGAACCATAGTGAACCCTGGAGGTTAGGTCAGACCTGTAGTCCTACAACCAGGTGGGGTTTAAACTGTGGTAAGTACTAGTGTGCAGGGAACGGATTTTAAAAGGTAATCTTTGTTGATTTTGTTTGTTCATTTATGTTGTGAAATGTTTGTTTTCCTAAATTGCTAGCCGACGGCAAAGAATAGAAATGTTTGTTTTGTTTGCTGTTTTAAGATAACTATCTTGGTTTTCTTTTCACAGATAAAGGGGACACAAAAGAAGTATAGACTTAGTGATCAAAAGGGGGGATAGAGAAATAGAAGAATCACTCTTGAAAGACAAATTAACAATAGACAATTGGAACACTCTTTTGTTTTAGGCTGCAGTGACTCATGATAATTTGTTTGGCTGAGAATCATTATCCAACAATGAAGTATGTACATACTTTGCTCCAAAATATCGTTTATGTATTTCAGAGAAAATATGAGTCGCTAAGAGTACATTTTTACATTTCTCTATTATAAGTTAGGAAAGTCCGTTGAAAAGGTATGTAGTCAATGAGATACCGAGTTCTTACTGAACAAATGACGGACGACACTGGATGGCACTGTTAAGACCCCCTAGTCAAGTATGGGGAGGGGTCATAGTTAGCAAATAGCTAAGGGGAACAGTGGAATGAATACAGCCATTTCCCCATAGAGTCAGAGTCCAATCCAGCTGTCACTTTGTTGTAAAAATCTCCCTTTCTACATGTATGTTTCTATTCAAACCTTTGTATTCCCATCATTCATTGCTTTCCTATTTCCCATTCTTTACACAAATGCTAGTCTCTCTCTCTCTCTCTCTCTCTACCCCCCTCTCTCTCTCTCTCCCTCTCTCTACCCTCTCTCTTTCTCTCCCTCTCTCTACCCTCTCTCTCTCTCTCTCGCTACTCTCTCTCTCTCTCTCTCTCTCTCTCTCTCTGCTCTGGTAGAGATAAAATCAGACACAGTCTCAACAATGGGGCTAAAACATGTTTTTATTTTTTTACATGAGACAAATTCAGAGATACACACACTAGATTGACATGAGTTACAGAAACAGTCAGGGGTTTTGTTTTCATGTGTATAGAAACTGCTGATTTTAAGCAGAAAGGTTCTGTTGTGGAAATATGATTCATGTTTTATAGATTGCATATCTGTTTTGTTTTTTTTTGTTTTATGAATCGTCCCTCCTGTACAAAAATGTCCCTTTATATGGAGGCACAAAGGGTGGATAGGAGATTGCTGGAGGTTAGGCATACAGATATGCATGTCTGTATAGAACATTGGAGTAGGATTTTTACCACAAGATACGACATAATGTGAAACCCTAGAAAATGTAGAATTTTCATGTTTTATATTTTTTCACTGTTAGACAGGCATGTACTGGATACTGTTATATTTGAAGAAAGTGTTATAGAAAGAGACCCCTTTGCCTTTCCCACTTAGTCAAGTAGCTGAATATGAGGTACTGAGAATGACATGTGAGTTGGCAGAGGGAAAATCGATTGATATACATTGGTCTTTAGCATTTTTCTAGTCTAGAGGGCGATGTTGAGGTGACTGAGAAATCGTTTTATAGCAATACCAGCACATGATTAGGACACTACATAGAGGACTTTAGACAGTGACACAGTTACCAACTGAAGTAGCTGCTAGTAAGGTCCACACTTACACGCACAACCATACAGGGCTGTCACACCAGGGAGAACATAGCTGTCAAATAGACAGCAGGGTTTTATGTGACAGCTAACAAATCTATGTTTTGCTTGTTTTTCGTTGTATTGTTTTAGTTTTAAAATGTGAACACACACACACATGCACGCATACACATATTGGTTAATATAGGAAGATTTGTGTTACCTGAGGGATAAACTGTCTGGAAGTTGAAGAGATGTGGTGAGGAGTCTGGTGGACTCTGGAGAGATGGACAAGGTAGACCAATAGAGCCATCCCATATCCCTCCTGCTGATGGGTTTTCCTCCAGGTAAAACAAATACACGTCATCCAATTACCACCATGCAGGATCCTCAAGTATACACAGGTGTACCAATGAAATATGTCTGGGTAGAGGTGTATTGAAATGTGTCTAATGTATTACTGTATCATACTCAAAGCTTTTGTTATTTAATGTGATAGTCCTAGAGTTATAATAGATGATAGGGGTATTCATGTTATTGATAATATATGTATAATGTATGAGTAGTGGTAACAAATCCCATACTTTCAGTTAGCCATAAACCAGTGTGAACATAAAGTAGTGGTACTCGGTAGAATGAATTGAATAGAATAAGAGTTGGAACTTGATTGAAGTGCCACTAGTCCTTTCCCGCTACCAAAAGATCACCCCTGGGCAGACTCCTAACCTGTCAGTTTTTGAAATGTTCTTGACCCCTCGTGAGATGAGATTGTAACTGGGAGGCTAGGTTAAACCTTGAGAGAAGGTAAATAGTGAGACAGCAACCGAGAACGTCCAAAACACTGTTTCCTGAAAGGTCACACCAACTGTCAGGATGTTGGATCAGGAGAGTAAGTTGTGGAGCAGAAATTTCTTAAGCTTAGGTTATTTGACAGACAGGTACCAGGTGTAGGCTACCAGCCTCACGGCTTCAAGGGTAGCAGAGACACACTGGTGCCCATACCACCCACTGCAGAGGGGCCAACACTCAGAGAAGGGTCCAAGGGCACTCATGAGTCTGTACTGGAAGGCCTCGAATGCAGTTAGTAGCACATGAGCCAAAGGCTAAGACTGTTGTCCAGCATGAAGTTGTAGTTTTTCCTGTTTTGTGTTCTCTGATTTCAGTTTCTTCTCAGGGCGGTTAATTCTTTTGATTATTAGCAGGTAACAGAGACTGGTTCAGGTAATGATAAGGAGGTATTGGGGAGGAAGAAGTTAGTAGCATAATCTGTCCAGCCAATTACTCTATTCAATTCAGGGGTAAAGGAAAATTTGGAAACCTTGGAGCTTGGAGAAAGTGCGAGGGGCTATTGTCTGAGTAGCATTACATCCGTAAGTACGGCTACCCCATGGTTAGAAAAGAGACACACCCAGCGATGCCAGTCCAGTAATATTCGGACTTGAGCAGGCATCCTTGAGAATGATTATCATTCTTGGGAGGGTAAGGTTTTAGACCAAACAAAGTGCTCGGCGTGCTCACACGTGCCTCAGTGATTATATCAAGTAGGATTAGTTCTCTTTCCACTAAATATTCTTGAGGTACCCGAACTATAGGCGGGAGTTCACTAAGGGAAACAGTAGGACACTTAGGTCCCTTAGTCTGAAGTCTCCCAATGCTTTGCAAGCCGATCACTGTTAAATCTGAGTATTGAGAGACTGGGAAGAACGAACAGACAATAGCCCGCCCACAAGTGTTGATGAAAAGAACTGGTGACATTATTAGATGTGTGTATATTAACACAAGCTGAAGGAGATTGCATATGACATTATTGATAGACATAGGATGATGCTATTGATGAACATGAAGTGTTTAAATGTATACTGAGCTTAAAGACATGCGTTGGACAGAAGAACCTGTTAAACTTGAAGAACTGTAGTAGAGAATTCTGTATAGCTGATACACGTTCCACTGTACCATGTACCTTTCCAAATAATGTATTAAGTGTTTTATTGCACCCTTGAAGGGCATACAAAAGGTTATCTCCAAGCTCCAGAAGTGTACGGTTTATAGTAGAAGAAGAAATCGTTTAGAGGATTAAGACTTTCTCTTATGATAACTTGTTTAGATCTACGAACAGCGTGGACATACACCAAGGGGGATTTGTATTACATAACAATGAAACGTGATACTGAGATCCTGCTTATAACATCTTTAACGTGATAGTTTATTGTACTATCAAAGGGTGGACTGTCAAAGTCGTATAATTGGATGAACGAAAGTATATTGGTTTAATATTGGTTTGCCGTGCGTATTGCGAAGCGTACGGTAAAATACGCACGCACACACTCGCATTACAACAGTTAGTTATTTATATAATTTCATATTGGTTCCGTTACACTGTAATTCAGGAGCAGATAGTATTCGGTTTATTATTAGTCTATATATATATATATATATATATATATATATATATATATAGTGATTATATGTACATTGTAGTGTTATTAAAGGTTTAGGTAATAGGAAAGGTGTCATGCCTGATATCATATTGAAGTCCTAATCATCAGCAGCTGTCCGGTGCAGTCGGCGAAGAGATCGCACATTGCATACTTTAGTTATTGATATTAGAGAGTAAACCTTTGTATGATACTGGCTATGAAAAGGAGCAGACCCCCTGGAGAGAAGACCCCCACCTTTGGATTCCTTAGATTGAATCAACCTATTACCTGTCTGGCCTGGACCCACCCAACGTCTGGACCTATAGAAACAATCTACGTCATCTCTATTGTTCACAATGAAACACTGACTGTATATATATTAGCTGCATCTCACTGGGGCCTCAGTCAACTCTGACACAATATTCTATACAGAATATTGTCCATCGGGTCCCGTGGGTGCGCAGCGTGCGCAAGCGATTGCATTGGTATGTACTTATCTTTTGGTATTGGCTGTGCTGTACTGTACTTTATCATAATATAATAATGTATTGAAATTGTTGACTATTTACATCTGCTAAAATAAATCACTTTGTGCTTTGGACACACATTCAATTGATTGGGCAATGCTTATTTTAAAACGATAGAATTACTTTAATACCTCCTTACCCAATTCATCGGTGGTAGTCACTTTAACGGTGCTGATAACACCAACAATTCACGACTTGTAATAAATGCTGACTGACCGTAACAATGACAAAACAAGTCCCCAACAGTGTGGTAAGAAATCACAAGCATCAGTAATAACGGCAGCCTGTTTTCAAGTCATTTTAAATTGCGACCTCTATATCACTATTTTTAAAGCTGCAATGCCACTTCTCATCGGAACTAACTGTTAGACTTAGGGTTAGGGTTAGAGTTAGGAATAAGGTTAGTGTTAAGGACCCAGCATTGCTGCTTTAAAAATAGTGAGATAGAGGTTGCAATTTAAAATGACGTGAGAATAGGCTGCCGTTATTACTGATGCATATAATTTCTTATCACACTGTCGACTGCATTGGTCATTGGTAAGGTCAGTCAGCATTTATTACAGGTCGGCCAAGTGAGTTTTGCTCATTTTTTGTCATTCTACTACTTGTCTTTTATAGCAGCTCTGGACATTTGTATCCCACCCCAATTCGTCATCCCCTGCAGTCAATTCATCACTCTCCAGCTAATTCAGGAACCATTCCCCCAGTCAATTTATCAGGCTCATCCCCAGCCAATTCATTAAACCTCTCACTAGCCAAGCCATCAACCCTTCCGTCAAGCAGCTGCCATTTAAACCCCCCCCCCTTAGCCCCAGTCACCCTTCCACCTCTCCCCTGATATTTAACAAACATAACTTACTTTGCTGTCTTCTGGTCCTCTTCTCTGAAGGCTTCAGCATTTCTGTCTTCTTGACAGACAGCTAACAGCAAATCCGATGCTATTAGCTGCCCTGTCAGTGTGGGCACAGCCTGTGTGTTTAGTGTATTCATGTGAGATGTCATAGTCTCACAAGACCACACTAAGTAACATACCATAGCTGCACTGGCAGGGCAGCTAACAGCATCAGAATTGCTGTTAGTTGTCTACAAAAGCCACACTGGATGTGGTCACAGTCGAGACTTGAGACCAGGGTCGCCCCGGTCACTGGGGAGACGATCGCCGACATTTGGGGAGGGGAATAAAAATATGACACATTTAAAAAAAATGTAAAACAAATGCTTATTAAAGTGTGCTGGTGCTGCGCCCCCCAGGACCCAGTGCCCCAGGATGCAGCTTGATCAGCCTAATGGTTGATTAGGCTCTGGTTGAGCATATAATTCTTAGTCAAACTTTTTCTTAAAGAAACTTCCTTTTAAAGCATGTACAGTGAAACAAATAAAATCTATGTGTAACTATATCTATTTATTGGGCAACATACTGATATCACTTCAGTTGAGTTGCTTCCTATCTGTTTATAAAAAAATTCTCTCAATTGTTGTTGTTCAATCTCAAAGAGAGGTTTTATAACATAGTCTACACAAGTGACACATTTACTTTTTCCCAAAATCTGGATAAATAAAATAAAGCAACATATTCTCACCAATGCAATGTTTTTGGCTACGATACATTTATAACATTCACCGCCTTGATTTTGAAATTGGCAGTTCAAGATCAACTTATAAAATTCATGGCCTCAAACAAGGCATAATTTGTAGTGCATGTTGTAGAACTATTGAAATTGATGTTAGAGGCTCAACTATCTCTGCATAATGTACATTTTAAGAGTTTCCTTCAATAAAATATGCAAAGAATCTTGCAAGACCTTCGCCAAACAAGAAGGCAAGTCAGATATAGTAGAGTGTCAAGATGTGAGATTACACTGCCATTAACAAAGCAAATCAATTCCTTTCTCTGGCTGTTAGAATAAATCAGCCGTGTTCTTTCCTTTAGCAACCTAATGTACAATAATGTAAGGCTTTAAACATCGTGTAATGAATGTTTATTGGGGTATACATACTGTACTGTAATTTTTTTGTGACATTATATATATATATATATATATATATATATATATATATATATATATATAGTACTTTTGTTAAATGTAATATATGGCTAGCTGTGGAGGGTAAGTAGATAGGCATATCAGTTCCTGTGATTCCACAGTTGCAAAAGGTAGAATGACATATAAAAAGACGTTCACATTCAGTTAGTGTGGACACAGATGCTGTGTCCACATGTATAAGCAGCCATTGAAGGCTGCTTATACATAAATATTTTGCAATAAAAATTATTATAGAAGAAAAATAACAAACAGGACAGAGGCTATTACTTTTATAATAAACAATTATACTATGTAAAAAACTAGTGAAAAAGATTTACATTTATTGACAGTCTAACTAGAGTATCTTTTGAGTGAGGGAGAATGATACACTGAATTGAAAATCATAGATACACTCCGGAAGCTGACATCATTCAGACACTCACATAAAATGCTTGTGCACCATGCGCTAATTGTAGACTTGTAATAGATGATAGTGGTTTAGTAAATTAATTTTATCCTTTTATTGAGTAGTTAGATATATGTTAATAAACATATGTAATTTGTATGTGTGTGTACACACACACACACAAACTTAAATTGAAAAAAATCTTACTTAAAGCACAGTTTCAGTTCAATATAAATCTATAAAGCAGGTAGGATGCCCAACACTGAGGTGAGAGCTGGGGGTGGGGATTAGATATTTTTCTTGGGGTGGCATTTAACCGCCAAGGTATCAATAGGGCCCCTGGCACTAGGTTGGGGGATTATAAATTGCTCCACCCCACCTGGCTTCAAAGGGAGCAAGTAAGGACTACTGTTTTAGGATTTTTACTTTTATATGTCGCAACCACCTAAGGGGTAGATGGACCTTTGGCAGTTTAACTAAGCAAAATTAAACATTAACATGTGTAAAATATAATACATGCCATGTAATTTATAAGAGATTCAGTCAATTGTATATGTAAAAAAACAAATATGCAAGTTTTTGTATTTGTTCGGTTTTATTTATTTTTTTATTTTACTTTTGGAGTTTGTTTGTTTTTTCTTTGACCATTTCCTTGAAACAGGCAGGATTCCAAATATAGGACCAACTACTGGAGGACATAGCCATGATTTTGAGGTGCTGTTTATAATTGGCACCCCAGCACAAAGTCTATCAGTGTCAGATATAAATTGTTGGCAGTTGTAACCAGGTTAAAAAGACACTCAGATTGGCTCAAACTTGTTTACATTATCTATTGTTTTTTAACTTTCAAAATTACTTTTTCAACTATGTTTCTCTATTTGAACCAGGAATAAAAGTAATACATGTTTTATGAATCAAATGTGCTTAAACAAAACTATTGGCTTGGCATAATGAATAATTGTGTGAACCAAACCACAGAGGATGTTTTCATCACTGTATAAACCAATATTAAATAATCTATGACTGGTTGATTATTTTTGAGCATAAGGAAAAAATCTGAATCCTTTCAAAAGGTTTCTCAAAACCCTCTGGAAATTTAAATGTTCAGATAGAGGATTTATTAAACTTTTTTTATATAATTGTATAATACCCTTTGGGCATGCAAAGTTATCAGATAACATTTTGATATTTGTATCAAAATAAATTTGCATTACTTTGCATGTTAGTACTGATTTGAATTTAGTGTATCTGTGTTGGCAAGTGTAGACAAAAAAAATGGAAAGTCATGACTCATTGGTGTAAGCCAGTGGTTCCCAAACAGTGTATATGCAGCCAGGGCAAGCAAGGTGGGGGACTACTTAATAATTATTTTGGCTTAGGGGTGCCTTGAAAAAATTATGGAGACCCTAAGGGTGCATCGAACTGAGAAAGTTTAAGATCCACTGGTGTAAGGGAATGAATTAAATTATGTCTTGGTCTACAACGTTAACTAATACATTATTTTCAGTTATTCAATGTTTTTCCATTAAATTAATTTAAAATTTGTAATAAAAAAAAAAAAACAACTCAATAACACAAACCACTCACTTGTGGTATTTGCTCATTTTGAAAGATTACTACAATGAAATAATTAATACATATGCTAGATAACAGCCAAGACAATATCTGCAAAAAAAGAAACAACAAATTCCTTTGCTGTACTAATGAAATATAGTGAAAAAAATATTATTGTGATTGTGACCCTTTACTTTTGACATGTAGAAAGAAAAAAAATCGTCCAGAATACTTATTACTCATTAGGACAACATGTCATATATATATATATATATATATATATATATATATATACTATATACCTAATATTCAGTGAGCACTTTATTAGTTAAACCTTGTTAACGCAAATATCTATTCATCCAATCATGTGGAAGCAACTTAATACATAAAAACATTCAGACATGGTCAAGAGGTTCAGTTATTCTTCAGACCAATCAATAGAATGTGGAAAAAATGTGATCAAAGTTAGAGAAATGAATGTTGATGCCAGATAGGGTGGTTTGAGTATCTCAGAAACTGCTGATCTACTGGGATATACAACAATCAGTCTACACTTTGGTTCTCACAAACTGTGCACTATAAAAACATATACTTGTTCTTGCATTCTTCTTCCCCATATTTGTCAGTCATATTTAAAGTTATATATATTGTATTTTTTAGTGGTAATATGTCTGTCAGCATGGTTTTCCTATCTTTTGTATACCTACAGACTAGTCCATTGTTTCAGTCTAAGCAGGTCCACTATTCCTGTATGAATGTTAATCACATCAGGGAGTCTCCTGTGTCAAGATAGGGAAAAGATCCACAAATAGAGCTCTTTGTTTAATTACAGAGGACTACATTGTGTGTTTAAATATAATAGGCCTGATTCATTAAGGAAAGTTAAGCAAAAAACTGAGCAAGTCTTCTTACTTACTTCTGGACAAAACCATGTTGCAATTCAAGGGGTGCATATGAGTCTATTATTTTGCACATAAGGAAAATACTGGCTGTTTCTTTGTGTAGTACACAAATATTTGATAGCTTATTTGTACACTGAAATTTAATGTTGATCTAGGACAAGCCCTATCCAAATATAAATCTGCCATCACGTTATAAATTTACCTCCCCCTCCAGTACAATATGGTTTTGCCTTACTTACTTACTTTTGCTTAACTTTCCTTAATGAATCAGGCCCAATGTGTCTGTATTGGGATATCTCCTGTTTAAACAAACTCTGCTGTATAGCCACAGAAATCCAAAATTATATCAAGAATGACTCATCTGCTAACTCTTTGTCTGTATGTTTACCTGTGAAAAAGTAAACACAGAAAAGGACCAAACACGCAGGTACTGAAACTCTTGAGAAGGTAATTTATGACTTTAAAAGAGAGCTCCAGAGGACAGCAAGGAGGCATTCACAACCCAGTGATAACTGAATTCAGGCTGGCATTGAGATTCAGATCTCTGCCCCTGACAGGAAAGGGACAATTGGTCCCTGTAGCAGGGCCTTTGCCCTGATCTACCTCTCCAGGTCTTAGGGAGCTGGGTGTTTGTCAAAGCTGAGTGACAGTGATTCAAGACCACTACCTTGCTGGTAGCCTTAAAGGAGAGAGCATGAGAATCTTGGATGGATAGAAAGCAGTCCCTGAGAGGAGCTAGGATACTGGTGAGGTGTATTCATTATACCCTGTATGTTGTCTGTATGTTAACTGTAATGTTATTTAATGCAGGTCTTTATTTAAATATTATTATTGCTGTTTGGTGCTACCATTTTGTTAAATAAACCTATTTATTTTTAGATACTTGCCTGAGTGATTTTGAACCTTGGATAGGTACCGGGTAGGCCAGCTGTGCGGCACAGAGAGGTACATTAAACCCGGTATATTCACAGCAACATTCTCTAGCATTTACAGCGAATGGTGCCCAAAGCAAAAAAATCACTTGAACATCAGTTCTGTGGGAGAACATGCATTGTTAATGAAAGAGATCAGATGAGAATGGACAGACTGATTCAAGCTGACAGGAAGGTGACAGTAACTCTAAGAATCATGAGTTACACCTGGGGTATGCAGAAAAGCATCTCTGAATGCACAGCATGTTAATTGTTGAAGTGAATGGGCTCAGCAGCAGAAGACCACACCAGGTTCAACTGTTGTCAGCCAAGAACAGGAAACTCAGGCTAGAGTAAGCACAGAATCACCAAAAAGTTTTAGATCAGAGAAACGTTGCCTAGTCTGACAAATCTTGTTTCCTGCTGTGACATGCATATGGTAGGGACAGAATTTGGCATAAACTATTTGAAACCATGTATCCATCCTGACTTGTGTCGATGGTGCAGACTGACGGTTGTGGTGTAGTGGTGTTAGGAATGTTTCTAGGCACACATTAGGCCCTAAATACATATTGAGCAACATTTAACTGCCACAGCTTGAGAGTTATTGGTGATGATGTGCAATCCTTTATGGCCACAGTCTAACTATATTGTAATAGCTACATCACGCAGGATAACGCACCATGTCACAAAGAACATGTCATCTCAAGCTGGTTCCATGAACATGAAAATGAATTCCGTGTGTCACGAGCTGCGGCGGTATGCCACATCTTAGCGTGATGTATCAGCCGAGCACGTGCATAAGTTACAATGCATTGTTATCTTTGTGGCATAGAGTAGGAGGGTATAGGGACATCCTCCAACTCCAGGGGGAACTCTCGCATGATTCTAATTTGTTAATTTATATATTTATATATGTTCCTGGTTTATGATATGACCTATGCTAGTTCTAAGCTAGTAATTAATTAGCAGCCTCCTGAGGCTGATTGTCAGCCCTGTCCTCCTCCTTTCTGATTTGTCCATCAAAAGTATTTAAGGCAGTGAGTACTGGACCTCACTGCCGTTTATAGCGTTCTGTTCCCAATATTGCTGCCTGCTTCCCTGCTGTGTTGGTGTTTAACCTCAGATTGTTCTCTCGTGTATGATCTTCTGCCTGTACCCAGATTCTGAATATTTGCCTGTGACCCTGATCTCCTGCCTGTACCCGGATTCTGAATATTTGCCTGTGACCCTGATCCTCTGCCTGCACCCGGATTCTGAATATTTGCCTGTGGCCCTTATCCAGCTAGCACCTGTCATATCCACCTGTGCTTGGCTAGTCCGCAGATCTCCGGCCGGTCCCTACTCTGTGTATTACCTCCTGTTTCTGTGCGCCGCCGTGTGGACATAAACTTGTACTACACTGAGTGTAAGTCCTGGGGACATCCGAGTACCTGTGAGCATAACCTGTCTCTATGGGAAATGCGGCTGCTATAGGTGAAGACCTCTTCCACTAGTTCTACAAGTTTATGACGCACTGGATGCCATAACACCGTGCACTCCAATGGCCACCATATTCACCAGGGCCCTCATTCATCAAGACTTGCAAAACAAATGTAATGTGAATATTTTTTAAAAATGAAGTACTTCAGACATACACACGTCCGCATTCAAGGTCATGCATATATAGGCAATACGTTCCTTGATGAATATGGTAGTAACTCAGTTATGTGACGTAACAACTGTCGCATGAAGCACTGCATTTTAATTTGCCCCTCTATCTAATTCACAGACAGACGTATGTTCGTGTTTAACATGCCTGTGTATTGCCAATTGACATAGGAACATGCAGTTGACACAGACATGCATTTCCCTCCTTACAAATACGTATATAATATAGGAGACAAGTTTTTAGAGTTTAGAGTTTTAACCTAGGCTTTAGAGTTTTAACCTAAATCAAACTCTAAAGCCTTATTGCTTATTACCTAGCTCCTCTTGTTTGACGCATGGAGGGTGAGTGAACCCTCCACCAGATTGGATATTATATTTCTTAAACCAGATCAATATATTATTACTGCTTCAATTTTTCCCAGCATGTAATCAGATGATGGCCCATTGCAGTAGATATAGTGGGCCCTCAGTCCAGAACACAACTTGGCACAAAAACTATATCATACTTCTAAATCCTCAGTTTAAGGTGCAATAAAATAGTGACATATGTAACTATTTTGCTGCTAATTATAACACAGTAATCTACCCCAAGTTACTGTGGGCCTTCCATTAGTCAGTGATTAGGGGTAGACTGATTGGGAAGGAGGATTATAACAGATTGATAACAGCAAAGGGGGTCCTGAACTTCCCGCTAACAGTCAAAGCTGAAAACTTCCTTTAAGAAAATCTGTACAGGTGAACAAATGACAAGCATCCAAACTAAGCACAAACATATCACTAAGCAATATCTTAGGTATAAAAACCACCTCAAGCAAAATGATAAGAGATCTCAATCAAATTACAGGAGAGTCTCAAATTCAACATTAATCTTTAAAATATTGCACAAAATTTGGGCTCACAATCCTCAATAGTGGAAATAGCACAGTAATTCCTGACACAATGTAGCCTTGCTAAATTTTCATTGAAAACATTGGAGCTGCTCAGTGCAGAAAACACAGAGAAACAAGTTTCAAGCACCATAAAAAACAAGAATAAGGCCTTGAGCCCAGATGACTGACAACCTAAAACTCTCAACACATAATCCATACCTTACCTTATTATAAATATCTTGTTTAACAGTGTTCTAAAGGGTAATCCTTTTGTGAAACAGGCACTTGTGACCAGGATTGTGTTGGCAGCACAGTGGCCTAGTGGTTAGCACATCTGCCTCACAGCACTGGGGTCATGAGTTCAATTCCCGACCATGGCCTTATCTGTGTGGAGTTTGTATGTTCTCCCTGTGTTTGCGTGGGTTTCCTCCGGGTGCTCCGGTTTCCTCCCACACTCCAAAAACATACTGGTAGGTTAATTGGCTGCAATCAAAAAAAAAAAAAAATTGACCCTAGTCTCTCCCTCCCTCTGTCTGTCTGTGTGTGAGTGTGAGTGTGTGTGCCTATAGTAGGAAATTTAGACTGTAAGCTCCAATGGGGCAGGGACTGATGTGAATGAGTTCTCTGTACAGCGCTGCGGAATTAGTGGCGCTATATAAATAGATGATGATGATGATGATGATGATTGCAGTAATTCCAAAAGCAGGGAAGGCATCACAAGCAGCACCCATTACAGGCCTATCTCACTGTTGAACACAAATTAAAAGGTACACAAAAATCTTTGCGGAACACATGAATGCATATCTGCCACAGCTGGTCTACAACAATCATGTTGATTTCATTCCTGGGAAGCAGGTGTGTGACAATACCAGTAGAGCAATTAATGTTATTGTCACATGTGTGTATAATAATACATTTTATTACCTGTACTCTAGTTGTGGGACCCAAATGGCTATAGGCAGTGTGAAGAAAGGACCATGAGGAATCAATAAATGGCTGTTCTTCTACCAGCAGTACTGGATGCGTTTGTTCATATTCAACTGTATAGGTAGATTCATAGATAATGATGAGTAATAATAAAGTGATCAAAAAGGGCAAAGTTCCAATATAAATGTTCTTGCATAGTATAGTACCTCGCTTGATGCATAGCTTTTGCATAAAGCAAGGTCAGCACACAGGTGAACAGCAATAAAGGCAAAGGTTCCAAGGGGTAACACAGCAAGGTCTAGAGGACAAGCCGGGTCAGTATACAAGCAAGCTGCAGGAAAAGCAAGGCACTGAGATTCAGGATACAAATAAGCAGGGAACTGGAATCCAATTACCTAGAAAAATTGAGTCACAGAGGGAATCTTTTCATAGTGTCTTCAGGCGCTGTTTATTGACATTATGCAAATATCTTCAAGTCTCAACTATATAGACCCTTTCAAGTTTGACTCCTACAGGTATAAATTTTCTAGGAGTTTCTCCTGCTAGTTTTATCAGTACAATTTTCTGGTTTACACTACTCATTTTTCTTTTTTAATATTTCGCTAATTTGTCTTATAATTACTTATAATAATATTGTTTTAATTCATACCAATAAAATGTGTTATATGTTTTATCTTAATTGGTTTCTGGAGTGCCCAGTATATACACACCCCTTTTCCTTGTTTCTATGCTTATTGATGAATGTGTATGGGTGCACCACCCCTAGGTTTGGACACTAAGATATTATGAATACAAATAATTAACTAAGAATATAGTAGTATTTAATAATTTCAATTAAAAACCCTAACCTATTTTCTAGGATGGTTAGGACCTATCTGGTGCGGTATATGTTCCCTGTATATTATTTAGAATCAGCAAGTGTATTACCACAGACCCAGATGGATTTTATATTGGACAGTATGAAATTCATACCTCGACACAATTATTTATGGTATGCAGAATCAGGGCACAGCAATGGGCAACAGGTTTGCCCCAAGCTATGCAAATTTGTTTATTAACAATTGGGAGGAAGACTACATCTGGTCCATTCTTGCCGCACAAGTTTGGGGCAAGCCTGGTGCTCTGTAGACGTCATATTGATGCTGTCCTTATTGTTTGGAGGGGCACTCTACAATTGCTGGATGATTTTTTACATTATAATAACAACAACCAGAACATCTTGAGTTTTACCTATGCCTGTAGTCAAACAAGACATTCATTAAATCTGTAGATGTCAATGGGTATATCCTGGCTGCAAGCCATCATTATTACAACCGGTTGACCAATATTCCGCAAGGACAATTCCGTAAAATTGGTAGGAATTGTACCAATCTTAATGTATATGACGTAGAGGGCAAACAGCGAAGGGAGAAGTTCTTGGAAAAACAGTATGATCTTGGTCTGGTGGCTAAAGCATTTGAAACGAATAGGGATGCAGATCGGGCCTCATTACTCCAATATAACCATAAGGTCAATAAATAACAGGATGTTCAGTGGAATCAGGAGCCCTTATTTATTACACAGTATTCCAAATCAGCTTTCCAGTTGAACAAAATTCTTTAAAATTCTTTATCGTCATTGGCATGTACTTTTGAAGGTTGATACACTATGAAGTATCTTACCCCCTAGACCTAAACTTATTTATAGGAAGGCGCCAAATCTGTCCTCTAAAATCTCTCGTACCTGTGAAGACAGCCTCCCACAATTGGCTATCAGAGTTATCTTAAAAAGAGGGCTTTTATTATTGTGGAACATATATTAATTGTAAAACATTGAGATATCGGTCCAACAAATCTATTTGTTCCATTCAGTCCAATCAGACATTGGAACAGTTTACAGTAAACGAACACCTCACATGTAACAGTCAAAATAATGTGTATCTACTGGAGTGTACGTGCCACATTCAGTATGTTGGACATACCACTAGGAAACTCAAAGTGTGTATTAGCGAGCACATTAGGAATATCAAAAAAGGAAACACTTACATAGTGTATCGCAACATTTTTCACAACATCATGGATGTGATGCTAGAGGTCTCAAATTTATGGCTTTGACTCAGAGAAAGCGCTACGGAATTTGCTGGCGCTGTATAAATAAATGTTGATGATGATGATGATGGAGGGGAGGTGATTTGAATAGGAAAATTAATAAGGAAGAAATGAAATGGATTATACAACTGAAGTCCCTAGCCCCTAGAGGGATGAATACTGATTGTGAAATCAATATCATTATATGAAAAAGCAGTTAGGTTGTTGCGTACTTTGAGCTCTTGTTTTTTTTTTAGAACAATACAAGATAGACTAGGGCATTCTTATCACTATATTTTGCATGAACCATATATAATAGAATATGTAGTTATTTATAATGGTATTTTATAATTATTCCTTAGTATGCTGTTCATATTTATATTTATTTGTTATCAAACATCTGTAATATGTTTATAGATTTTATATCTTTTTATTTAATTAGGCCATATATGGATATATTTTAGGACATTATCATAATTTTTATCATATAATTATATGTACATTTTCTTATGAGTATATGTTTTTTTATATGTATGATATTTTGTATTTTGTATTTTATTTTATTTTAGGAACATATTTTTAATAGTAGTCATTGGTCATTCTGTATATGTAGTGATTATTTGTGGTAATTATTTTATGCATATATTTGTATTGATGGATTTTAGACTATATGGGTGACCTGGCATTGTTTTTGAAGTAGAAGGGGTTAACATATCAAACATCATGGGATTTGTATGTGAGGGACAGAAGACTCCACCCTTTGTTCTTTTACCTATTACAGCCTGTAGTGCTAAACCAATAGGTCCACTGCAGTCATCTATAAAAGTATGATTATATCTTTACACGTTTACTCTTGATAAAGTTCCGTTAAGGAACAAAACGCGTTGAGTGACTTTGTTTCCATATCTATCTTTTATCCACATGCGGCGGTGGCCGGTTGCATTGACTCTGCAATACTCTTTTTTTACATGTGAGTACTAATTTGCTTTTTGTTTAATAAAGTTGATTATCACTAATCACTCCCATTGGCTAACTTATTGGGGCATCATTTCTGGTTGGAATGGAGAACACTCCAATTTTATAGGTGCTGGCATTGAGTGGAGGAGGGTCGTGCCTCGTATATGAAGTCCTTTCCTCAGCATGTCATCTGGGAATATCGTTGTCACGGGCACTAGGAGTCTTTACCCAGGGATCACCAGGTGATAGGCTTACCAGAGCAGTATAGGTGGTAATATGGTACTCTGGTAGCAGGGTGATCACAGAACAGGAAATAGCAGATGATGAGATGCTCAGGAAAGTCTATGACTAGCAGCACTGGCAATATGAAGGTAGTAATACACGAGGAACTGTATGGACAAAGGACACGTGAAGGTAGTCAGTGGTCTGCGGTAGCAAGTTGTACCACTGCTATAGTGAGGAGGAATGTCCAACAGAAACGAGGAGGTGATGAGAGTCAGCGGTCTGCGGATAGCAAGTTGTACCGCTGTCTGAGTGAAGGAATGGAATCCAAGTGGAGGTATCCGGGGAGTCAGTGGTCTGCGTTAGCAAGTTGTACCACTGCTATGTGAGAGGATACTGGAACAGGTGAAACTGGAAACAGGGGTCAGTGGTCTGCCACTAGCAAGTTGTACCACTGAATATATATGTGAGGGGGTGCACGGGGAGAGACTGCAACACAGGATGTACACGGGCACCTTAAACACGATCCACAGTAATATGCACAATATATATAAATGACTGAACAGGTCTGCAAATATAGGAAGTCTCTTGAAGTAATCCAGCACAAGATAACACAGTCAATGATGGCAATAGACTCAGCGGATAGCAAACTCCAGAGGAGAACCAACACAGTCCAGCAAGGTATGCAATACACAGCACAGTCAATGAGAAGTATGCATACCGTGGTTCAGGAGAAGACAGTCAGACAGGAGTGCAGAGATACCTGAACGGCAGGAGGCCGGCAGGATGCAAAGTCCCTGGATGGGTGAAGCGGTGGTCTAGTAGGTGCAGCGCACAGGTAGATAGACCAGCAGGGAACACAGGAAAGCGTGGAGAGCGGATCAGCAGTAGATGGATGAGTAGCGCTGAGGAGTAGCAGCAGCGGGTCTCTGCGGGAACACGGAGGTAGCCAATAGCAACCAACAGGTGCAGTAACGATGGGACACGGGAGAGCAGAGTTAAACTGGAACTGTTGATCACGGAGAGTAGCGGGTAGCAATAGTGGCAGCAGACTCAAGGAAACACGGGAGCGTTGACAAGGACTGAAGACTGAAGCGCACAGGGGCAGCGGATAGGAATCAGCCAAACAGTCACGATTAAACACAGACGGGTTGCAGGTTGAAGACTGTAGTGCACGGAGGCAGCGGATAGGAATCAGCTAGCAGTCACGATGATGAAACACAGACGAGTTGCTGGTTGAAGACTGTAGTGCACGGAGGCAGCGGATAGGAATCAGCTAGCAGTCACGATGATGAAACACAGACGAGTTGCAGGTTGAAGACTGTAGTGCACGGAGGCAGCGGATAGGAATCAGCTAGCAGTCACGATGATGAAACACAGACGAGTTGCAGGTTGAAGACTGTAGTGCACGGAGGCAGCGGATAGGAATCAGCTAGCAGTCACAATCATGAACAGGTGAGTGGATGTGAATGAAAGACTGTAGTGCACGGAGGCAGCGGATAGGCATCAGCTAACAGTCCCAATAATACATGGTAGAGTTGAAGTGGTTAGAAGACTGTAGTGCACGGAGGCAGCGGATAGGAATCAGCTCACAGTCACGATGATACAGTAGATGGTAGAAGTGGTATGGGAACCACAGTAGTAGAAGTGGTTAGGAAACCACAGAGGTAGAAGTGGTTTGGAAACCACAGGAATCAGCTGGGCTGAATAAACGAGGAAACACAGGAACACCTTCAGAGACTCATGGGGAATGAGACTCCAAGATCAGGCAACGTGGTGTTGACCACAGGTGCTTAATATAGGGAGGTTGCCTGATCTGCCAATTAAGTTAAAGGGACATACACTGAAGGTTTAGAAAGGGCTGTGCATGCGCAGTCCCTCAGGATGGAGGACGACCACGGTTCCTAAATGTCCGGGAAGAAGCACTCACAGTCCGGTGAGTGACAATCGTATTTGAAGAGAGAATGGATTAGACTCTCCATGCCCACAACAGGAACATTATCACAGTTCCACATCTGTAAGTGCTTCTTTCTGATACTGACTCTTATCTATACTCAGATATCATTCTATTTGTGGGCGTATTGGTCGATCATCAATCAAGGCGGATGATTGTACTACAATTTATGAATCTGGCCATAGAGCTTATGCACATGGACTTCTTTGTTATTGCACGTTTTTTCTGTTAATTTGTTTTGTTTGCTTTTTGATTTGGTCTGGCGCTTTAAGATTTCTATGCATTGTATTTTGGCAATTGGGTTATTTTCTCTTAACAGCAGCTCATTCCAGATGAAGAGTTTTCTGGATTGAAGCGCTATCTTTTATTGTTTTTTTAATACATTTTTCAAGTGAAGTTTTCACATTTCTGGAACTTTTTGCTCTAAGGAGTGAATAAAGGCATTATGATATTATGAAATGTTGAAACTTGCCTTTCAGGTGAATGGTTATTACTTACAAAGCTTGGGCTTGCACTTCCTTAATAGTGTTAGCCACAGAGGTAACATTTTCCAATTTAAACTTCTTTAGCAGAGCCCTGATGAATGAGGCAGTTGCTAGTCCTTCTCCACAGAAATACATTTTTTCAGCCTCAGACAATTGAGACCTTGGCACTATTATCGGGCACAGAAACCCCTTTTTGGTGATGTGCTAATACCCGGAAGTGCCGGGCGCCCACGCTGACAGTGGGACTGAAGGGTAAGTGATCATGCCAGTACCCCCTCCCATAAGGGTAGACCCTGAACACCCTATAAAGGACTATCAGAAAATCTCATGTGGAACTGCTGTAGAAGACGAGGATCATGAACATCAGTGATTCTAATCCAAGAATGTTCTTCAGGACCATAACCTTTCCAAACTCCGAAAAACTGCAAGGTACCTCTGGAAATGCATGAGTCTAGTATTTATCTAAATATCCTTATTAATTTTAGACTAATACAGGTGTTCGAGTACTAGCTTGTAACAACAGGTTTCAACAGAAAAAAATGGAATACATTTGGTACATAAAAAGAAAGCAGGTCCAATCTAAAGGCTAGTGGGTTGATGACCTCTACAATTTTAAAAGGACCAATAAATCTAGGTGTCAGTTTCATACTGGGAATCACAGCCGAAGATTCCAGATAGACAACCAGACTGTCTCTGGGAATTAACTTAGGTACAGCACGTCTCCTTTTATCAGTAGTTTCCTTAAAATGAGCAGACGTCTTACTCAATCTTTCTTATACTACAGCCCAGAGAATGAAAAAATTGTGAAAGAGAGAATCCACTGCTGGCACTGTATAGGAAGGATCTTGAGGCAAAGTAGGTAGCCTGGGATGATAGCAATAAAGTACAAAGAAGGGAGAGCTGGGAATTGCTTTATGAAAGTGATTATTGTAATCCCCAATTACTTCGGTTGACTGAGACATATATTGATAGAAATTAAGGGCAGCACGGTGGCTAAGTGGTTAGCACTTCTGCCTTACAGCACTGGGGTCATGAGTTCAATTCCCGACCATGGCTTTATCTGTGTGGAGTTTGTATGTTCTCCCCGTGTTTGCGTGGGTTTCCTCCGGGTGCTCCGGTTTCCTCCCACACTCCAAAAACATACTGCTAGGTAAATTGGCTGCTAACAAATTGAACCGTGTGTGTTTGTTTACTTGTTAGGGAATTTAGACTGTAAGCCCCAATGGGGCAGGGACTGATGTGAGTGAGTTCTCTGTACAGCGCTGCGGAATTAGTGGCGCTATATAAATAGATGGTAATAATAATAATAATAATAGAAATTATTCAAGTTATTGTTTGGTTCTCTCAGTTAGTCCAATAGACTGGGGGTGATATGCAGATGAAAATCTGTGTTTGATACCAATATTTCTACAAAAGGCACAAACTGGGAACCTCTGTAGGATAAAATCCTAGGACATCCATGTAAAAAGAAGACTTCCTTGATAAAGAGTTCAACTAAGGTTGAAGCAGAGGTAAGGCCTTTAAGAGTCACGAAATCAGCAGCTCTGGAGAAGCGATGTCCCATGTGACTGTGCAAATCTTAAAAGGAGGTAGGTCGGCGATTAAGTCAATTGCAAAGGACCACAGTTAGGAACGGGTAACGGAATGAGTGAGAAATAGGGTCTTTGCCGATGCACATTTTGCTGGGCCCAGATGGTGGATGCAGTAATGAACTTCTTAACATCGCAACACAGAGATGGTCTCCACTAGCGCCAAATGAGCAGCTCCCATGCCTTTCTGATGCCAGAATGGCCAGCAAATCGAGAAACGTGGTTCTAACACAGCAATTTGTTGCGTAATCTGGGAAGGATGAAGGTTTTGCCCAGGGGACAATTGGTGGCCATCAAAGGAGTTGTAGCCATTATACATTTGAGATCTAAAACAAATTTGCTCTTCTCAGAAGATTCCATGTCAGACAGATCAAAGGACCAGAAGGTGCATCAGCCTTCTTGTTGCCGACAGTAGGTAAGTATAAGATTAAAACATGAGAAAAACAGTGACCATCTTGCCTGGTGAGGTTTTAAGCACAGAGCAGATTGTAAATACAACAGATTTTTGTGGTCAGTATAAATGATTACTGGAAATTGAGCTTCCTGCAGGAGGTACCTCTGCCTTCATTCTGCTACGGCTAATTTGATGGCCAAGAACTCTGCTGAAATGACAAAGTCAGTTTAAATAGTGCAGCACATTTGAATTTCCTACCTCTAGATTTTGGACATGTGATGTGCAGGTACTCGGAAGTGCTGGACGCCCACATAGACAGAGGGAGAGACAACACTGGCGTGAGAAAGGATAAGAGATGTGACAAGTAGCTCATAATAACATGTCTATTTGACTTCACAGCTTAGCCACCTTTGTACTGTCACATGATATTTTCTCCCAGGCATCCTTCTTTAAAAAGTAAATAGGAGGCTCTTGAATCATATATACAGCCTTTATCTTAGTGAAGATTATATATGTTCTATCCAACATTCTGACTTTTTTTGTTACTGACCACTTGGAATGTCAGGTATTAAAATTGTGTCTACCACACCATACCATTGAAGCTGAAGGAGTTACAGAATGAGGCAGGAACACTATTTCAGAAGATAGATACTTACATCTTGGTTCGCATGACTGGAATCTGAAATATCTCATAGACCTTAAAAAACTGGAACCACATACCAAAATAGAGTATCCCAAATAACTGAATGATCACATATATCTTTATGTCCCATGGCCTAGCAACATCTTGTGATTCAATATTCCAAATTTTTACACGGTGAGTCCCTATAAACCTTAAAATGACAAAGCTCTTTTACTTTGGTAGTCAAAAGAGACACACCTGAACGATGGAGAAAATCCAAATCAATCCAAACAACAGTGTGAGGAAACCACCCTTAGCTGGGAGGGTGGTTACTCTCCTTGGGATTCAACTCACTCAGGCAGATCAGAATATGTCAAAATAAGGCTTTATTACAATAGGGCAACACCATAAGACATTCACAAGATACAGTCTAAATGGTAGAGTGTACCCTCCAGCAGCCTCTTGCAGCCAGCACCCTAAAAAAAACAGTATCCTTCATAGTCTTATCCTCCTGCAGTATGACACCGTTGACCACCCCCTCCTGCTTCACACCCTTCAGTCCATTGGCCTCTCCGGTACCGTCCTCTCCTGGTTCACCTCTTACCTTGCCGACCGTTCCTTCTCTGTTTCCACATCTGATTCTCTCTCCCCTTCTTCCTCCCTTCCAGTCGGGGTCCCTCAGGGCTCTGTCCTTGGACCCTTACTAATCTCACTATACACCTCTTCTCTGGGTGCACTCATCAGCTCCTTCGGCCTCAAGTACCACCTTTATGCTGATGACACTCAACTCTACCTTTCCTCTCCTGATCTCTCTCCCTCCCTTCTTTCCAGGGTATCCGCATGTCTCTCTGCCATCTCCTCCTGGATGTCCTCTAGATTTCTTAAACTCAATCTTGCTAAAACTGAACTCATTGTCTTTCCTCCCTCTCGTACCTCCTTCCCCTCTGACCTCTCCATCACTGTTGACAACTCATCTATCTCCCCTGTTCCCCAACTCCGCTGCCTAGGTGTCATCCTCGACTCCTCTCTCTCCTTTGCCCCTCACATTCACTCTCTCGCCAAATCCTGCCGTTTCCAGCTTCGCAACATTGCCCGCATTCGGCCCTTCCTCTCCCAGGATACCACCAAATCTCTCGTCCACTCTCTGATTATCTCCCGCTTGGACTACTGCAACCTTCTCCTTATCGGCCTCCCCCTCTCTCATCTCGCTCCCCTTAGATCTGTACTTAACGCCACTGCTAGGCTTATTTTCCTCTCTCGCCGTTCCACCTCTGTATCCCCACTCTACCAAGCCCTTCACTGGCTCCCCTTCCCCTACAGAATCCTTTTCAAGCTCCTCACTCTGACTTACAAGGCCCTCGCCAACTCCACTGCTCCCTACATCTCTAACCTTATCTCTATTCACACTCCCTCCCGCTCACTGCGATCATCCAACGATCGTCGCCTCTCTTCCCCTCTGATTACCTCCTCTCACGCACGTATCCAAGACTTCTCCCGCGCCGCTCCCCTCCATTGGAACAAGCTCCCCCGCTCCATCAGAACTTCCCCTAATCTGTCCTCTTTCAAACGAACATTAAAAACCCACCTTTTCCTTAAAGCCTTCCAGTCTCATGCCTAAACTCCCACCGGTCGGCTACCTCTCTTTCTCATCCCTTCTTCCCTTCTCCCCCTTCCTCCCGTCTCTCCGTCTCATCCATGTGTCTGTCTGTCTTCCCCTCCCTTTAGATTGTTCGCTCCTTTGAGCAGGGCTCTCCTATCTTCTGTTTCCATCACTTTTAACTGCGCTCTCCAGCTACTCAGCTCACCTCCTCTCAGTCCCTCTGCCCTCTGTCTCCTCTCGCTTCTCTCTGCTCCCCTCAGTGACTCTCAACCTGTCATCTGTGCCCACCCTCTTGGGCCATAGTTACCTGCCTGTACTCACTTTTCCCCTCCCTCCCTCTCTTTCATGCTGTGCCTGAGCCCCCAGAGTTATAGTGCTTACTGTTACTTGTACTGTGCTGTTTCACCTTGTACTGTGCCATTGTTTGTCCTTGTACGGCGCTACGGATACTTTGTGGCGCCCTATAAATAAAAATTAATAATAATAATAATAATAAAATATTACCATTACTGTCAGCTAGAAAGTTCAATGTTGTCCAGTGTGGGATACTGACTTACACAGACTGTGTCCTGGTAGGGTTTTCACCAACAGCACTGTGATGCCTGGTCCAGTGTCTTTTCCGCTGGTGTTGAATACACCAGGATCCTCCAAGATAGAATGGCTCCATTGACAAAGTGCTGTCCATATGTTCATTGTTGCATACTCAACAAGTAGGGTAAAGATGTCCCAATCCTTCCCCTTTTAGCAGGGGGTCTAAAACTTAAATTATTTAACTATTAGACATACCGGCTCTGTTACCTTGAGTATACAATGAAATGGCTTGTCTGATTAAAATATTTTGCTAGATATACTTAACAAAGAGTTGCAATGTTACATTAGGGAATAGCATGACACTTCATGCTTGTGTGAACATAAAGACATTTAACATATTGTATCTGTTATTTCTGCTAATATAGTACTGTGGAGACACATTGGACATTGTCTGTAAGTTCTAACCTAATTACCTACCAGATTACCTGTTGACCTAGATAACTAACTTGGGCTGTAAGCATAGCAGATGAAACTTCAGGGGTGCAGAAACCAGAAGGTCAGAGCCATAGTAAAATTTCAGGAAAATATAGTCCTTGAGCTGCTGTATGTAGACCAAGCAGTGACAACACAAATGACTTTTGATTATGACAGAGAATGGCCACATCAAGGGATGTTTTCAGAAACATGTATATTACATATAATATGCAGTTCTAAAAATGCCGGATTTAAAACAGGAATGAATGTTCAATTTCTAAAGGGACACTTTCAAATTACTTAAATGTCTTGCTAAAGATTTCTATGTTAAATATATATTTATGTTAAGTAGAGAAGTGACATGGTGGTGATAATGTATTAAGAAAGTTTGTGATCTACTTTAATAAAAATTTTTTACAGCCTTCACCATTGTTATATTATTATCTGTATAATGTCTTTGCTTGTGTCTATTTTCAGCATGCCATATGGCTCATTTTTGTTTTCGGATCATGAAGGCATTGATATTTATGTTTTTTTTTTAGAAAATGCAAATCAGCATATTCCAATGTGTCAAAGTGTGAAAATTAAAAAAAAATGTTAACTACATCTTATCTGAACCTGGTATTCAATCATTTACTATAATGTTAACACTTTTCTTTAGCTGCAAAGGGCTGCACAGAAAATACGTCTGTGTATGTTTATTTGTATTAAGTGAATTTATGGAAAGTTATCCATATTTTAAAATGCTTTAGGATAAATAATCCTCAAATAATGCATTCTGTCAAAATGTTTATTATGTATTCAGTTAATATTATGCAGATGTGTCTAATTTAAAGACAAGCGTAAATGCCAGATGATAGTGATGACCGATGCTGCATAGTCTTTGATTACAAAATTACATGTATGCGTCTCAATAGCTATCGCAGAACAACAGTGTGCATTTAAGATTTCATTCCAAAACATATTGTATGCACTGTAAAAAATTAAGTATTATTTAGTTAATTTTAAATAATTTATGAAACTACTTTTTTTTAATTATACTGTTAGCAGTTAGTTTAATTTATGATCAAATAAATGTTATGTGCATTCTGATGTGAAATTATTATACATTATTGTATATAGGCATATGCATATATGTCAGTCTGTTATCATAGGCATCTGCAGCACATTTAATTAAGGTGTTCACCCAGGTAAATCTAGAGAGGGATACTCTGCAGGGTGGAGGGAGCTGGTGTAGCACCGCCTAGGGTGTAAATAATCATCATATAAGAACAGCTCTTACCTTGCTGCTGTGTTTGGTGGAAGATGGTTCAAAGGACTATTAATAGCCACACTGCTAGTGCATCCAGTCGCTGTGTAGGGAACTATTGATGTGAGGATAAAAAAAGTCATAAATGTCAAACATGCCCCTCATACCTTTTCACATGAACCTTACATGCTCATCAGGTCTCCCCACATGCTATCAAACCTCCCCACATGCCCATCAGCCATAGGCTCATTAGACCTCTTCATATGCCCTTTACAGATCTCACACATATCCCCAGTTACCTTTACTGCTGGAACTACACAGAAGAATGAGTGAGATCATACTATACTTTCTCCTTCCTCTCTTCCTCTGATGTCACATGGAAGTCAACTACTGCAGGTCAGTTTGCAGTCAAATTGGGAGCAGCTGACTCAGGTTCCAGCTACGCTGATCTGCTTGCTGAGACAAATATTAAATTGTAAGCACTGGCCACCGCAGCATTATAATGTGCTATGTTTATTATGTGTGTCTAAGCTTACAAACTTAGTACAAACCGTATTTCCACTATTCAAATCATAAGGTATCTTAGGAAAAGCTTTGATTTGAATATAGGTGGAATTACGCAAAAGTTGCATAGTCCTTTTAAACACGTAAATTACAGCCAATTTTCATCTGGACCTGAATCAACACAGAAATGAGGCAGCCACTTTGTTAGACTGTAGGTTAATACTTAAGGAAAAATGAGAGTGATTGTTGCATCATCATCGTCATCATCACCATTTATTTATATAGCGCCACTGATTCCGCAGCGCTGTACAGAGAACTCATTCACATCAGTGCCTGCCCCATTGGAGCTTACAGTCTAAATTCCCTAACATACTCACACACACACACACACACACACACACACACACACACACACTGACAGAGAGAGACTAGGGTCATTTTTTGATAGCAGCCAATTAACCATTACAAAATACATTATTAAACTATGCTAATTATATAAAGACCAAAAATCTAATTAACAGATTACCAGGCATTTGGTAATGCATATCAAATCCTTTATAAAAAATCTACCATAAAAATAATTTATGGGACAAGTGAACAAGAGTGATGTAAAGGCCAACATAAAGTAGGCCTGGGCTCAAGAAACTAGGGCTAAGGAAGCAGCCCTAAAGATACAGAGGATGATACAATAGTAGAAGGAGAACCTGAAGAAGGGCCCTACTCAAGAGAGCTTGCATCCTATGAGGAAGGAGAAGACACAAATAGAGTTGCACCGAGTGGGGGATTGGAGGTGGTTAAAGATGCAAAGGAGCAGAGCTGATAGGCCTGAATGAAAAATGTGACCTTTAAGTTTACAATTGTAGTCTTGATGATTACAGACTAAACTGATAAGGTGTTGGAGCTCAATCTACATATGAGAAGCAGGCCAGGCAAAAGTCCTGAAGGTGGAAGTAGAAAGAGGCAATCGGTGTGGTTGTCACACTTGAAGGCTCTGGGAATGTCCCAAAAGATTGCTCGAGTTGGTGCGGAGTCTAACTGAGCGGGAAGTTTTCACCAGTGACTGCCGCATGGGTGTATGGGCTTGGCGGCTTCCTAACCACAGAGAGGAAAAAGTTAGTTTAGTTAGGAACCTAGTATACAGGGACTGGAGGTACAAGGGAGGTACGCTGGGGTGTGAAAGCCCCTAGAATCTGGATGACCGAGAGGTAAGATGTTCTGCATTGGTGGTTGCCATAGAAATCCTGTGGAGCTGGGAAGCCCCTAGAATCACAATAACCAAGGGATGAAATGTTCTGCAACGGTGGTTTCTGTAGAAGTTCTGTGGAGCTGAGAAGCCCTAGAATCTGGATGGAGAAAAGGTGCGATGTTCTGTGACAGCCTGTTAGTGGAGAGAACACCAGAGCATCAGGTGAAGGCTGAATGCGAGTCCTTCTGGCAGACTATCAGAAAACAGCAATGTAGATCAGAATAATACAACACAGGGATACTGCAGGCTTACAGGGGGAAACACGAGCCAAATCCTGGGAACAGCTGGTCAGCAGTATTGATCTGAAAGGCTCTGCCAGAAAGCAGCAACAAGATCCTTGTTCCAGCGAAGCTCTGAGGACAGGGTGCAGAATTGTATTGCATATTGGGAAACGGAATGGGTACCTTGGCGCACTTGAAGAATACTTGAAGCGGCAGAAGAGACATGACTTGGCTCAAAGATTTTCCGAAAAGTTAAGATGAATGCTGCACTGTCGCAAAGAATGGGGTCATCCCGCTCCCAGAGTTGGGAAGCCCAGGCCAATGCCTGCCCAGAGAGGAGGGAGATGATGTAGGCGACCTTGGAGGGGTCTGAAGGAAAATTCTTTGGAAATAGCTCAAACTAGATCGAGCACTGATTAAGGAACCCTCAACAAGTTATCGGATACCCATCAAATTTCTGTGGAAAAGGCAGATTTAGAGTTGAAGAGGCTGCCGCCACCGCGGAAGCGGGAGGTTCAGGCCGGCGCTACAGCTGAAGAGGCTGCTTGGAGAATATCCATATGAATTGCGAAAGCTTGCAAACACTGAAGGAGTTGAAGTCGTGACAGTGGTAGCGAGATGACAGTCATTGACAGAGCAGGAAGAAGTTTGGGTAGAGATGAGGTTGGACGTGGAGAGGAATAGTTGAGGGCTTTGTAGGTTGGGGGTGAGAAGTTTAAATTTAATTGTGTAGTACACTAGGAGCCAGTGTAGCGACTGATAGAGAGGGACACCAGAGAAAAAAAGGTTGGTCAGCACCCTACCCCTCTTAAGGATAGACTGAAGACGGGTAAGTGGAGCTGGCTAGGCCAGAGAGGAGTATGTTACAGTATTCAAGGTGAGATTACCAGGGAATGAATAAGAGTATTAGCATTGATGGTAAGAAAGGGATGAATATTGGATATATTCCAGAGATGGACGCGGCAGCTTTTGGAGAGGGACTAATGTGAGGAGTAAAGGAGAATAAGGAGTCAAGGATGACCTCTAGCAGCAGACTTGAGGGACAGAGCAGAGGGTAGTGTTATCAAATGAAAAAGAGATGGGGGTATGAGATAACCAATAGATTCTGTGAAATAGACTTCAATAAATGGAGTTATAGTTTTGGAATATATGTTTTAGATTAACTACAATTATAAAAAAGCCAAGGAGAAGGAAAAGACAAAGGACACAAAGGAAACACAAAGTGCAAAAGACACAGTGATGCAGAGAACACTAACAAAAGATATTGAGTACATGGATGCGCTCCACTCCATCATGCTTAAATACATCTAGAGGAGCAAAGCCTCCCATCTGTCTTTTACCCGAATGGTTTTGCTCAGAAGACAAGGTGGGCTTGCCCTACCTAACCTAGTAAAATATCAAAAAGCATGTAGATCCGAGATTGGGCCCTTCCAATTCATCACAAGTTTTGGGTTGACCTTGAATATGCCCTCCACCCTTCATTTCCCATAGCTGAACTGATCTGGCTCCCTGATTCCCTGAGACCTCATCCCCCCTAGCTCCCCTCCTCCATTTGGGATGCACTTAAGGTTTGGGATAGGACAGTAGGATCATCCACAGATTCTGTACCCCCAACCAGTAATGTCTTTCTCTCCAGTGTTTCTGCATTTATCCTCGACCTGGACCTCTCTAGCTGTATCTCCTAGAGCTTTTGCTCTTTGGAGCACTTATTCGGTGCAGAGGTTCTCTGCGCCTTTGCACAGCTGCAGGATAGCTTTGGCCTTCCTTTGAAAGACTTCTATATGTACATGCTTCTGCAGCAATGTTTCGCTGACCTTCTCCACCAGATCTGCCCATTGAACTCTCCTCCACCCCTCCTCTTTTCTAAACTGACTAGAGGCAACAATAAAGAAGGCATTACATTCTGGTACACCTACCTTACTACTCTCCCTGTTATGACTAAACATATCTCTCAAACAAAGTGGGAATCTAATCTGGATATATCTCTCACCCCAATTCAATGGGATTATATTTATAATAATTTATCTAAGATGTCTAAATGCACTAATCACCTAGACATGTTTATGAAGCTTCTATGTAGGGCCTAGATAACACCGTCCCTCCAACAAAAGATATGGCTTTCTCACTCTCAAATTTGCTGGCGCAGATGCGGGAAGGTCAGAGATATCCACCATGTATTATGGTCATGTCCGGTAATCCAGTCGATTTGGGTAGAAGTTTTTCAACTAGCTGAAAAAGTCATGAATGTGTCCACTCATTGCCCTCCTCCAACTATTCACCTGAACAACTACCAAAACACCATAGATATGAGTGGGGCCGTATCTTTATTGCTGCCATTCCACAACAGTGGAAGCAACCCTCTTCTCCCTCCATTTACAAAATTGTGAGTAAAATCCACTTCAGTTATGAGATGGACACACACGAGGTCCCTTATTCTATGGTACCATCCTCACCCATAGTTAAGTGGATGTCCTGGTAGGTGTTCACAACTGAAGGCGAGAGTTCGAAGATATTATGCTCACCAGAGATGTTAACCTCTACTACCTTTGACTCTCTCGATTGGCCTCTCCAAGCTCCCCCATGAGACATGCAATAGCTTGGTCATAGCTCATTAGTTGCCTGAATTATGCCTTGTATATTAACTTTTATGCACTAATGCCACTTCATATTTTGATTGTACGTATCTTGTGTTTGTATATATACCCCTTACTATTCCCTTCCTTTCTTCTGTACCCCTTTCCCTTACCATTTAAATACCCCAATAAAAATTATTGTGTTAAAAAAGAGAATAGTATCATTCACTTGCAAAAATGAGGGCTGCGACTTTCGTATGTGTCGTGCATGCGGGTCCTGACAGCAACATTTGACTGTTGCTTTCGGCCTGCAGAGTATGTCAGCAATGAGTAGAAGCTCAATGTCTACAGGGCAGTCTGCAGGCTGCTGTGGTTGGAATTAAGCAAACGGTGCTCCATCATGCAGCGGCAATGGACTGATTTGAGGAGGAGACAACCCGAGTTCCTCGCAGAATTATAGACAGAGACTGCTAAGCTTAAGTTCTCTATCAATTCCACTTCTATATATGTTTGAGACAGTAATAACATATCCCAAAAAAGTAGTGGGTCATATTTATCCAGCTGTCGCAATCAGCGCCAGGAGGAGGTGGCACAGGAGAAGATGTTACAGGAATGAAGGGACAGGAGGGCCCGAGTTTACAGAACTCCCTACTCCTATTTAGCAACCACCAAGTACAGGAGGCAGAGGAGCCACAGGTGCTGGTTGAAGAAACTAAGTATAGGGATGTTGTAATGTGGTACAAATTTACAATTTTGTTTAGCCAGCAGAAAAGTGTTGGCATCTGAAACAATTAAATTTTTGACATAAAAATGATGTACCCTTCCCCTGGTCACAATTTATAATTCCAGAGGGCATTGTACGTACATCCAATCGGGAAGCTGCTTTCCCCACTTCTTATCTTTGTGGAGCTGGGCGTAACAGCAGGGACTGGCAGGAAAATTGTAGCCTGTGGGGTGAGACTGAGCTTAGCAGCCTGTTAGGAACATTTCAAATGTAAAAATATGCTGCTAACTCAGTGACCCAGGCCAAACTCCCAACACAAACAATATATACTATATGGACAAAAGTATTTGACTACTCCTGTTAATTATTGAATTGAGGTGTTTCAATCTGACTCGTTGTCAGAGGTGTATAAAATCCAGCACATAGCCATGCAGTCTCCATTTGCAAACATTTATGTTACAAAATAGGTTGTTCTGAAGAGCTCAGTGACTTCAAGCGTGGTTCTGTGATAGGATGCCACCTTTGCAATAAGACGGTTTGTGAAATTTCATCCCTGCTGGATATTCCACGGTCAAGTGTAAGTGATATTATTAGAAAGCGGAAGCATTTAGGAACAACACCTCAGCCATGAAGCGGAATACCACGTAAAATCACAGAGTGGGGTCAATGACTGCTAAGGCGCATGGTGTGTAAAATGGTCTCCTGATTCCATAGCTAAATAGTTCCGAACTTCCACTGACATTAATGTAAGCACAAAAACTGTGTGGTGGGAGCTTAATGGAAAAAGTACAAAAGAAAGAGATGCGCACTAACCAAAGATATATAATCTGTGAAGCAGCTAGGAAAATATAGGCAAGATGATCCAACCTGCCTTAGAAAATATAAAATATAGTTAAATAACCAGCGCTAAACACAGGTACAAGGAAAGCAATATGTTGATAATAAGGCTGATGATCTCAGATAGTGTAAAACAATTGTTTATTGTTGACAATAAAGTAAAACCATCATGAAAATCAAAGTGCAATGTAAACATATGCAATCAGAGAGCAATTAATATGCAAAAAAAACAGATGGAGTCCATTAATGCGGATACAATGAAGAAAAAGAAAGCAAATTAAAAAGCAAAATAAACAGCAAAATAAACAATATGATAAAGTCTCTGTAAAGGCCAGATCTATTCATAGCAACTGTCTCCTGAAGATGAATCTTACTTGGAAATTCCAAATAGGTAGTGCCTGAGCATGCCAGGTATCGAATGAAAGAGTCTCTATAAATAACTATATTGATATAAATGATGCAGAGATTGAATGAGCGTACTGCCCTCCACTATACATGCGGTTGGGTTGGGAGCTGAGATCCTCTAGGTTCAATTTCCAATGGATGGAGCAAGTCTCAATCTAGTCGTGATGGAGAAGTTTTGAAAAAAAGTCCTTTGCAATATATCGGCAGCATGTATTTTACCTTGAAACGCACACTACTTCCTGCTTCCTGCTAAATGTGAAATGAGGTCCCGACTGGTTTCATCACATTAGTGACTTTCTCAAGGGATGTCTGGGAAATGCGATCCGGATACTCTCTTATGCAGTTCTTCAATAAAACTGATTGGTCATCCAGTCCGTTATATATAACTGATGGTGAAAATGTCTTAATACATGATAATGTCCTTTGGTGAAGTGGGTATTTAATCAAAAATTATAAACAATGAACACATAATAAAAAATATATGGCAACATATTACAGTATGATGCGAATATAAAGATAAATTAATGAAAAAAAAGAACAATTATAAGG
The DNA here is from genome assembly GCF_038048845.1 of Mixophyes fleayi. Taxonomy (NCBI): domain Eukaryota; kingdom Metazoa; phylum Chordata; class Amphibia; order Anura; family Limnodynastidae; genus Mixophyes; species Mixophyes fleayi. Next base: position 66,545,039 of record NC_134407.1, on the reverse strand, counting down.
AAAAATATATATAAAGTATAGAAATAGTAAACAAATAAAAAAAACAAAGAATAATTCAATTGTAAAGCATAAATAATAAAGAAATAGAGGATTAGCAGATAAAAAATATATATCAAGTTACATTTAAATGAAATATGCGTTAAGGTGTACATATTCTTGCTCATACAGAGGATGGGTGAAGAGCTTACTCTAATGTGTGGGTACCAGGACCAGAACTTTGTCACCTGGTTGGAAATCCCTAATTACAGTTGATTTATCGTAGTTTTTTTTTGCCTCGCCTGTGCCTCATTCATATGTTGTTGTACCAATGGTGTGATCTTCCCCAACCTGTCATACAACTGGGACACAAATTGGATCACATTGGGTTCTTTGGACTCTGTTGCTCCAGACCCTGCCATCCAAAATGCCCTTTGCCTGCCTGCCATACAACAATTCGAAGGGGTTGAACCCCAAAGATGCTTGAGGCACCTCCCTCACATCCCAGTCCTGTTTTTCCTTCACCACTGCCTTTCTCACCATGTGTTTGAGTGTGAGAATGTCTGCGGGTGATATACTGATGTGTGTAACATTTGTACTCTTAACAATCGGCATAGCTCTTTCATTAGACAGGACAAAAAGAGAGTACCTTGATCATCCAAGATTTCTTTGGGGATACCCAACCTAGTGCAATACAGAAGCAGTTCTATTGCTATTGTACTGGACTAAGTATAGCGCAAAGGTATAGCCTCGGGATAACTGGTGTTATAGTTATAGTCCACTATAGTTAGTTAGACTATAGTTATAGTCCACTATGACAAATACATGCGGATGAGCGCGAGCCGACTTCTCTAATGGGCCGACCAGATTCATACCAATACGTTCAAATGGAGTCTGCACCACAGGGATGGGAACTAGCGGGGCCCAGTAGTCTGGCTTCGGACATGTTCTCTGACATAGTATTGGAGCTGGATTTTCTTCCTCTTTATTAAAAGCATTGACAAATAATGTAAGTTAATTTTAAAGTAGCACTTTATGCTTATCATTAAATAAACTACCCGTGTGTCACTAAACTTTTGCATCTGTTATTTTTGCTTACATAAAAATAATAGTGTCATTTACAAGTCCTGAATATCTCCAATTTCCGTTTTTTATTTATTTGTTTTCACACTGCATAAATAGAATGTTAACAGTAATAAAATAGATTTGCTGATAAGGCTTTGATACATATATATATTCATCATGGTCCATTATACACTGGCAAACTGAACAAATTGCTCTAAGCATAAAAACACAATAATTTAAAAACTAATTTCACACATCAGATGTTAATGGTAATCGCCTCATCAAAAATCGCTGTTCTCAGTCAACAAGTGAATACATTTAAAATGCTTTAAATACTTGTGACATTTTTAGCAAGTCATAGTACACTGAACAGTCCTTTGCATGGATGGTGTGTTCAGTGAAGCTGCAAAATAAAGTAATCAATAGTATCGTTAGCAAGAATAAGTCTGAATTTGACTTTATTAGAGCCACAAGTGCCTGCCGACCAATATCTTTAATATTATCAGCTTTGACATTTGTGTTATGCAACGCGCAAATATTGAATTGGCTTTCACAGTAACTAGATAAATGTCTGTACTTGAATAGAAATGACAAGGCTATCAAAGCACAAATTACTACTAATATTTTGAATTGCATCCCAGGCACAACATCATTGTGATGGGACAATAACATGGAAAGATAAGAATCAAATGATCCACACTAGTCTTTTGATACATATAAAAGTTAGTTTCAGAAATCCTTAAAACAGACTACTACATTTTGAAGTAGCCAAGCATTGTGTTTTAAAAAGGATTTTGAAAATATGTTTTGTTTTTTTTTTGTGTTGCTTTATTAAAATTTAACATAAATAATATTAAATTATTTGGAAACAAAACAAATATAAGAAAATATCTGCAACAATAAAGAAGTAGGATATATAAATAAAAGGAGCATGTTGCAGAGATATCATGAAAGATGTAGTTACAAATGATTCAAATGTTCTGTTCAATCCATACAAATATATAAATAACTTGGATGCACAAGATGTTGGATGTCTCTGTGTATTTACTGGAGTCATGTCTCTTTCTTCTCCACAGTATGATTTCTAGAAACAATTCTGAAAATCAGAGCCTGCAAAGCCATGGGCAAATACTATTCAGCATACTATTGCCATATAGTCCCACTCAATATTTATAATATTTTTGTTTTTGTGTCCAAAATCTTTCCCTGTGACATTAATGTCAGGAAAAAACACCACCTTTACTTTTTTTGATTAGACAAGCTGAAAATACATTTTAGAAATCACAGTTAATACTTTTAAAGAATAAAACATTTGTCAAAATAATGACGTAGAATCATTGCACAATGTCATACATCGGGGTCTTATTCTCACCTACTTCATCCGCCACTGTCATATCACGGCTATCTCAGTCACTGCAGCATGTGCCTGACTATTTTCATTGTTCAGTGTGACCAATACTGAATAAGTCGGCCAGTGTCTAGAGAGCTGGACTCTGTTCATTTAGCAGTAACATCACAAGAGAGTATATGGAACAACTTTAGAGTATATTGAAAACTTTATGTTGTCAATAACTTTGCCATCCTGACATTAAGGCAAAGTAAAAACCAGGAAGTTGTTTGTGAATGTTTCACCAGACATGTGCTCATGCAGATATATATATATATATATATATATATATATATATATATATATATATATATATATATATATATATATTAGGGATGTGCACGGGCGACTTTTGAGGTCTCGTGTTTTGTGTTTTGGATCCGGATTTTCTTGATGTTTTGGGTTCGGATTTGTTTCGCAAAACACCTGCCGAAAGGTTTTGGTTCGGATTTAAGGTTTTGGTAATTTACCGTGTATTCTGAACACCTCACAATATAGTTCTTAGTCCAAAACGTTGCAACGAGCTATCTTTCTGGACTGCGTAGTGGAGTGGTCCCCACAATATAATAAGAAAACCATCAACTGGTCTTAATCGCATCAAAACATGTACCTGGACTGCGTAGAGGAGTGGGTCACCACGATATAAATTAAAAACTCTGAACTTGTATGATTCGCACCAATAATGTACCTGGACTGCGTAGAGGAGTGGGTCACCACAATATATATAATAAGAAAACCATCAACTGGTATGAATCGCACCGAATAATGTACCTGGACTGCGTAGAGGAGTGGGTCACCACAATATAAATTAAAAACCCTGAACTTGTATGATTCGCACCAATAATGTACCTGGACTGCGTAGAGGAGTGGGTCACCACAATATAAATTAAAAACCCTGAACTTGTATGATTCGCACCAATAATGTACCTGGACTGCGTAGAGGAGTGGGTCACCACAATATAAATTAAAAACCCTGAACTTGTATGATTCGCACCAATAATGTACCTGGACTGCGTAGAGGAGTGGGTCACCACAATATATATAATAAGAAAACCATCAACTTGTATGATTCGCACCAATAATGTACCTGGACTGCGTAGAGGAGTGGGTCACCACAATATAAATTAAAAACCCTGAACTTGTATGATTCGCACCAATAATGTACCTGGACTGCGTAGAGGAGTGGGTCACCACAATATATATAATAAGAAAACCATCAACTTGTATGATTCGCACCAATAATGTACCTGGACTGCGTAGAGGAGTGGGTCACCACAATATATATAATAAGAAAACCATCAACTTGTATGATTCGCACCAATAATGTACCTGGACTGCGTAGAGGAGTGGGTCACCACAATATATATAATAAGAAAACCATCAACTTGTATGATTCGCACCAATAATGTACCTGGACTGCGTAGAGGAGTGGGTCACCACAATATAAATTAAAAACTCTGAACTTGTATGATTCGCACCAATAATGTACCTGGACTGCGTAGAGGAGTGGGTCACCACAATATATATAATAAGAAAACCATCAACTTGTATGATTCGCACCAATAATGTACCTGGACTGCGTAGAGGAGTGGGTCACCACAATATAAATTAAAAACCCTGAACTTGTATGATTCGCACCAATAATGTACCTGGACTGCGTAGAGGAGTGGGTCACCACAATATAAATTAAAAACCCTGAACTTGTATGATTCGCACCAATAATGTACCTGGACTGCATAGAGGAGTGGGTCACCACAATATATATAATAAGAAAACCATCAACTTGTATGATTCGCACCAATAATGTACCTGGACTGCGTAGAGGAGTGGGTCACCACAATATAAATTAAAAACCCTGAACTTGTATGATTCGCACCAATAATGTACCTGAACTGCGTAGAGGAGTGGTTCACCACAATATATATAATAAGAAAACCATCAACTGGTATGAATCTCACCGAATAATGTACCTGGACTGCGTAGAGGAGTGGGTCACCACAATATTATTAAAAAACCCTACACAGGTCTGAATTCCACCCAAAAAGTTTATGGACTGCGTAGTGTACTGTTCCCCACAATATTATTTAAAATTTTTGCAGCAACAGTCAACGTTGTTTAATATCTGATACACCTCTATCTGGACTGCATAGTGGAGTGGCCCCGGTACCCAATTTGGTACCGGGGCCACAATACCTCCTCCAAACATGGTACAGACCATTCGTCATTGAGATCCCATCAAGTATGTTAAAGACAGACAGGGTCGAAGTGTTATTGGTTGACTTTGTAAACCAAAAAACTGTCCCTGTTGCACATTGTCATGCAATGAAGACTGACTTTTTCATTTAGAGGCACCATCTTTCAAGTGTAGTGTTTGTAAGTCATATTATACTTTTGGTAAAATTGGTTTATTTTGTTCCTCTTTATGGTAACTACTAATAGAATTAAAGTATTAAATAGAAGCGGCAGTTCCTCTTTATGGGAATTAGTAATAGAATTAAAGTATTAAATAGAGTGGTATAAAGTGGTAGTGTGGTATAGAGTGGTCCCCACAATATAATAATAAAACCCTCAACTGGTCTGAATTCCACCAAACAAGTATCTGGACTGCGTAGTGGGGTGGCCCCGGTACCCAATTTGATACCGGGGCCACAATAAAATAAATACACCCTCAACTGGTCTGAATTCCACCAAACAAGTATCTGGACTGCGTAGTGGGGTGGCCACAATACCTCCTCCAATTTCCAAGTGTAGTGTTTATAACATCTTAACACTACACTAATTCTAGCACGTCAAAACCTCTTGTTTTAAATAATGACAGGGCATTTAACTTTTGATTTAATTTATTGAATTTGTTGGCATTTTCTTTTACTTTTTGAACATGTGAATTAGAAGAGAAAGAGAGTTTTGACCTAAGAAGCACTCCAGGTGTGAAGTAAATAAACGTTTAATACTAATATTTTAATGGTATGCGTTAAAAAGGTGTATGTCAGTATACAACTGATTAAAAAAGCGAAGTATTTAAAAGTAATAGTGTTGAAAAAAATAGAATTAAAAATAATGTAACCCTGTGGTGGAGCCAATCTTAAGAGTACTGATAATGGGGGAAGATCTGCCAAATAGAAATTCCTTCCACATGTATATACACAATAGATAAGGTGAGAAATAGCCAAGGAGAATGATTATAAGGTCCTATAGTATGGTAACTATGTTACATTCACCAAAACCCTATTCCTGTTGTATTCATGTAGACTCTAGATGGCAGTAGAACGTGAACTTCCTCCCTATGATCTTGACTCACTGGAGAATGTCCCTCTGTTATTAATAAATCAGAATCCTAACCATAGTCAGAAGCTGAATCGCTGGATATTCCCAGATAGACAAAACATATATAACGTGGCTTTACTAATTCCCTAATGGCATAACTTCAGGGAGACCACTCTTATGTGCGGTTTATATTGTTACCTTACCAATAAACTGTTCAGTGTAGTGACAAAGCGCCTTATTTTATGTTATAATAGTGCGCTTATAACCAAAAGAATTTATAACCAAAGGGATTCACCCTAATAGGAGACAGTGTAATACAGTGAAACCACTCATTCATACATCCTATATTACTGCCATGCCACAAGGCTGCACAGTGCAGCGACAAGGTACATTATTCAGTGTTGTTAATGTGGGTTTATAGGCAAAGGGATTCCCCTGGTAATAGGTTATAAAGTATAGTAATAGGTCGCTGTACTTAAATTTGGTATACACTTGTAGAGAGAAAGATATCTACTCTAAAGGTCAGTTATTCCTTACAACGATAAAGCGCCGTAATTGTAGTTACTATGCGCCTGTGAGCAAAAGGATTTACTATAAAGGTAAGTAATACGGTTCAGCGGCGAGACACCGCACTGAGAATTATGTTATTTATTTTATTTCATAGACAGAGAGATTCCCCCTAGTAGTGAGTAGTTAGATAGAGAGGCACAGCGCCGCGATTGGCTCCGCCCACTTCCGGGTTTGACGTCACCTATTGTGACGCCGGCGTCACAATAGGTGACGTCAAACCCGGAAGTGGGCGGAGCCAATCGCGGCGCTGTGCCTCTCTATCTAACTACTCACTACTAGGGGGAATCTCTCTGTCTATGAAATAAAATAAATAACATAATTCTCAGTGCGGTGTCTCGCCGCTGAACCGTATTACTTACCTTTATAGTAAATCCTTTTGCTCACAGGCGCATAGTAACTACAATTACGGCGCTTTATCGTTGTAAGGAATAACTGACCTTTAGAGTAGATATCTTTCTCTCTACAAGTGTATACCAAATTTAAGTACAGCGACCTATTACTATACTTTATAACCTATTACCAGGGGAATCCCTTTGCCTATAAACCCACATTAACAACACTGAATAATGTACCTTGTCGCTGCACTGTGCAGCCTTGTGGCATGGCAGTAATATAGGATGTATGAATGAGTGGTTTCACTGTATTACACTGTCTCCTATTAGGGTGAATCCCTTTGGTTATAAATTCTTTTGGTTATAAGCGCACTATTATAACATAAAATAAGGCGCTTTGTCACTACACTGAACAGTTTATTGGTAAGGTAACAATATAAACCGCACATAAGAGTGGTCTCCCTGAAGTTATGCCATTAGGGAATTAGTAAAGCCACGTTATATATGTTTTGTCTATCTGGGAATATCCAGCGATTCAGCTTCTGACTATGGTTAGGATTCTGATTTATTAATAACAGAGGGACATTCTCCAGTGAGTCAAGATCATAGGGAGGAAGTTCACGTTCTACTGCCATCTAGAGTCTACATGAATACAACAGGAATAGGGTTTTGGTGAATGTAACATAGTTACCATACTATAGGACCTTATAATCATTCTCCTTGGCTATTTCTCACCTTATCTATTGTGTATATACATGTGGAAGGAATTTCTATTTGGCAGATCTTCCCCCATTATCAGTACTCTTAAGATTGGCTCCACCACAGGGTTACATTATTTTTAATTCTATTTTTTTCAACACTATTACTTTTAAATACTTCGCTTTTTTAATCAGTTGTATACTGACATACACCTTTTTAACGCATACCATTAAAATATTAGTATTAAACGTTTATTTACTTCACACCTGGAGTGCTTCTTAGGTCAAAACTCTCTTTCTCTTCTAATTCATATGCCATATATATGACCTTAGCACCCCCTCACTAAGTTGAGTTATCCAAGCAGTGAGGTTGGTTGTTGTCTAGTGCGGAGCGGTTTTTCCCTTTCCCCACTTTCCCAGCTTTTCCCTTTGGGAATACTTTTTGAACATGGCAAACGACTGTTGAATGGTCACATAATGCCAAAAAAAAAGTTGCAAGATGGAATTGTCCTTGGGCCCTCCCACCCACCCTTATGTTGTTGAAATAGGACATGCACACTTTAACAAACCAATCATTTCAGCGACAGGGCCTACCAAACAACTGTGGCTGAAATGATTGGTTTGTTTGGGGCCCCACACCAATAAAACAATTCATCTCTCCCTGTAGAAACTAAACAGGCTCTACTGAGGAAAGATGTCGTCCTCATCCTCAACCTCTGATTCCTCTCCCCATACAGTGTGTACTTCCTCCTCCTCACACATTATCAATTCGTCCCCGCTGGACTCCAGAACCACAGTCCCTCTGTACTGTCTGGAGGGCAGTGCTGTACTTCATTGAGTAATTGATTATTCCTTTTTATAAACATCATTTTTTCAACGTTGTGAGGAAGCAACCTCCTTCGCCGCTCACTGACCAGGTTCCCCGCTGCACTACAAACTCTTTCCGAGTACACACTGGAGGGGGGACAACTCAGTTAAAAAATAGAGCCAATTTGTACAGGGGCTTCCAAACTGCCTTTTGGAGTTCTAGCACGTCACTACCTCTAGTTAATTTAGATTGCAAGGCTTGTAAATATAAATACTTTGAAGATAAAAAAAGCAGGCTGCACAGACTGTGGAGCTAGAAAGTGAAATTAAATTACCCACGTTACTTTGGTGGCTATCTATGCCCCCACCCCCCCCCCCCCCCACCGCCCTACACTTGTAGTTGAATATAAATAAAGCAGCCTGCATAGACTGTAGAACTAGAAATTCAAATATACAAAGAAATGGACAAAGGCAGTTTGGTATCTGTCTGCATCAGATCCCCTCTCCACTAGGAGTAAAACAGAAAACTTTTCAGCCGTTATATAATCTAGAATATAAATAGAAATTGAGAAAGGCAATTTGGTATCTGTCTGCATCATAATCATCAACATCCTCCTCAGCGCCAGCTACATCAATATCCTCCTCCCAGTGTACAACATTCACACCTTCATTAGCCAAATCTGTAACTGGACTGTGGGTGATCCTTCCAGCATATGCAGAGGGCGTGCTGCAAATGCTGGATGGAGTCACCTCTTCCCGTACAGTGATGGGAAGGTCAGGGTTCACAACCAACAACACCCTTTGACTCGCCTTGGGGATTTGTGATGTCATCTGTTTAGAAGGCAGAGTTCTTTGCTGTTTTGTTGTTGTTGCTGACAGCATAACTCTCTTAAATTTTTTGTAGGGGGGGGAGGAGGGCTTAGATCCTTGGGTGAAGCTGGACCACTAGTCATGAACACGGGCCAGGGCCTAAGCCGTTCCTTGCCACTACGTGTCGTAAATGGCATATTGCCAACTTTACGTTTCTCTCCTCAGATGATTTTAAGTTTCTCTTTTTGCTATTTTTGGAGAACTTGGGCTTTTTGGATTTTACATGCCCTGTACTAGGAGATTGGGCATCGGGCTTGCCAGACGACGTTGATGGCATTTCATCGTCTATGCCATGACTAGTGGCAGCAGCTTCAGCATTAGGAGGAAGTGGGTCTTGATCTTTCCCTACTTTATCCTCCAAATTTTGGTTTTCCATTATATGTAGCACAAGAGAGCGTACCCCTAAGCCACACACACTCGGCAAAGCCTTTAAAAATTATATGCGGCACAGGAGAGTAGCACTGGACTTATACTGCTGAATCAGTGAACTTTGTAATAGCAGTACCACTGGACTTATACACTGCTGAATCAGGGAACTGTGTAATAGCAGTACCACTGGACTTATACACTGCTGAATCAGTGAATTTTGTTATAGCCGTACCACTGAACTTATACACTGCTGAATCAGTGAACTTTGTAATAGCAGTACCACTGGACTTTTACTGCTGAATGTGTGAACTTGGTAATATTGCAGTACCAATGGGCTTATACTGCAGGATTGGTTGTGCAAATTTTGTTGTAATTAAAAAAAAATTTAATTAGTTTTTTGTATTTTTTTTAAATAACTTTTTTTTATTTTTTGAAACACTTTGGAATATTGGGGAAACTATGCCCTTAGAAACACAGAGCACAGGACACAGCACCACTGGACTGAACAGGACACAGCACAGGACCCAGCAGCACCACTGACCTCAGAAGGACAGAGCACAGGACACAGCACCACTGGACTGAGCACAGCACAGCACAGAACTTAACTGAACAGCACAGAATTTAACTGAACAGCACGAGATATAGCAGGACAGAGGACCACCTAACACACCCTCCCTCTACCCTGATCAATACCCGAGTGAAGATGGCGGCGACTAGCGGGGAATTTATAGGATCCGAGTATCGCGAGATCCGACAACGGGATTATGAGTCAGAGCCTCAGTTTCAGATTTGAATTTGGCGCCAATACCCGGATCTGTCTCGGATCCGACTCGGATCGGCAACGTTCGGGTGGGCTCGGATTTCATAAATCCGAGTGCGCTCATCTCTAACATATATATATATATATATATATATATATATATAGATATATAGATATTTATATATATATATATATATATATACATACAACAAAAAGTATACTAATCAGTATGTCGCTTCACTTAATGTGCAGCCGAATACGTATCAAAAAGAACCACTCTACCTTTATGTCATAGCCTGAAAAAATTGTAGTGATACGTACATCAGGCACTCATTCATAAACACAGGGAGATGCTAATCCTACTCTTATTCTAAGAAATGGATGTGAAGGAAACAATCGTCTGTTCTGAGGAGCACTGTACATAACCTCATCTATAAATTAAACTCACAACATAGAAACCAACACATAGTGTAGCAATTTTAACACAGGAATGAGATATAATAATCTGTGTATATCTGTATCCTTTTCAATGTGAGGAATTCATACATATGGCTTCACCCGTGATGATAATATTTAAACTCACCAGGGTCTATATATACTTACAAGATTGCAAATAATTTCAACCTTTCAAACCAACACTCCATTTTCGGGTACGTGTTCCCATGGTGTTACAGCTTCTCCAGTCCACCAAGGACACATGAAACAGCAATGGACATGATATAGTGCATTATCTCTTTAATATCGAATAAACCAAAAGAAAAACTAAAACCAATAAAAACAGTACAGTTTGAGTTATAAATGGATTTGTACCAGACTTATCTATAAAAAAATCGGCATGTAGAGAAACAAAGACTGGTCCCATACTTTCAGTTCTCCACTGCACCGATAAAGTAAAACAGTCAACGGGGTTTCAAATTATTCATGAAAGTCTTTATCGAGGCTAATATCCATATCATCTTGTTAAGTCTTTATAGTCCTCTCCAATTTAAGCCTCCGCCTATCTCTCTCTATACAGAAACGAGGCTTGGTTGTGTATCCGCAATCTAAATGAGTCACATAATTCAACCCGCACATCTGATTGGTGCTGATATCAAATCGAGGCTTGGTTCCATTTTGAAATACAGCCCCAGTGACTGTTATTATGCAGACTTTCGATGATAAGAATGTATTTCACTAAGGACACAAAGTATAAAAATGCAGTCCTCATTTCTCTATTAAAAACAAGTTCTTATTTATATATTCTTATATATAGTTCTTATATATAGTAAAATAATATAAGTATTTCAATTTGAACGCAATGTACTAGTAAACAGACAGAATACAGGGTACTGTGAATTACCTGACATTGTGTGTTAGCACTGCTTTGTTGAATGGTTTAGGACAGGGGACAGGGAACTTTTTTACCTTTTACCCCCAAATATATTTAGATACGCCGACGTTACCCCCTTGATTTGAAAGGAAGAAAATCATATATTATTAATTATTGGAATTCAAAATTTTATTGAATCTATTCAAAATGTCTTTGAAAGCTTCAACTTCAAAACTTCAGGTTTCGGAGAAATTATGTTGCTTCATTTTTGATACGGGAGCATCAATATTGGGGCATTTTGAGGTCAGAGCAATTGTATTTGGATACAATCTTCAGCGTCCATTCGATTTCTCTGCTTTGTTTTTATGTCCGTTAGAGTGGAAAATCCTTGTTGGCAAAGGTAGGTTGTTGCAAAAGGCAGCAACTTTTTGACTGCCTCCTCATGTGCAATTTTGATGCCTTTGCAGCTGTTGACATCCAAAACTATGACAGATCTGCTTTGTTTTCAAACGCAATACGTGCTTCATTATTGAATCGGAGCTCAAGAAGTGCCTCTGCCAACCCTTGAGGCTCTTCCGGTACAACAGCAATTTCACAATTAAAGGGGTCTACAATCCAACCGATAGCATGTGAATAGGCAGCATTACCCCCAGGAATTTCATTTTTACCCCATTTGGGGTAATTTACCCCTGTTCCCTGACCACTGGTTTTGGAGGACAATGATGAAGGTGCTACAGGCGTTACTGCTTCTAAAGGTGATACACTTACCCAGAGGACTGTCGCAGTCATTTGTTTGATCAGTACAGCTTGTTCACATATCTGTAGATAAGTGTATACTTGTTACAGCAACATTTTCTAGGGACTGAATATGTTTTTGTTTAACTTCTCCCGCGCTGCCCCCCTTCACTGGAATGACCTGCCTCGCTCCATCCATCTCTCTCCCACTCTTAGCTCCTTCAAACGGGCACTAAAAACCCACCTGTTCCTCAAAGCCTACCCACCTTCCACCTAACCCTGCCTCCCCTCCTTTATATGCCAAATCACTCCCTCTGTACTTGTGTTTTGTTCACCCTCCCTTAGGATGTAAGCTCATTGAGCAGGGCCCTCCTCCCTCTTGTGTCCTTACCAGCTCTTCTGCTCCATCTCTACCGCATTAGCCTGCTTAGAGCTCCTGAAGTGTCAGTATTTTTTGTTTACTGTTTAGTAATGTAATACCCTGTACTGTCTACTGTTTGTGCATTGTACGGCGCTGCAGAACTCTTGTGGCGCCTAACAAATAAAGGATAATAATAATAATAATAATAATAATAACTTCCTGGTACAGTTGAAGAATTGCTGTTCAGGAGAAATGGAATTGAGATAGAATTTGGCACTGTGAACACATGATCTCAATTAATCTGCTAAAACCTGATGCATTGATGGTGGAAATTGGATGTACATCCAATGATAACATAGCTGTCATGGTTTTAGTGATCCTCTGTACATACTTGCAAACACTTACTTCACAGACAATTGTTGTTTAACACTATGTGTACTCTTCTTGTTCAACATCTGTATAAAAGTTTCATCCCAAGCAGTAGCAGCAGCTGTAGTGCGCGGTTGTACAGTCATGGCCAAACGTTTTGAGAATGGCACAAATGTTATTTTTTTTACAAAGTCTGCTGCCTCAGTTTTTATGATGTAAATTTACATATACTCCAGAATGTCATGAAGAGTGATCAGATTAATTGCAATTAATTTCAAAGTCCCTCTTTGCCATGACAATGAACTTTATTCCAAAAACAACATATCTACTGCATTTCAGCCCTGCCACAAAAGGACCAGCTGACTTCGGGTTAGTTATTCTCTCGTTAACACAGGTGAGAGTGTTGATGAGGACAAGGCTGGAGATCCCTCTGTCATGCTGATTGAGTTAATTTAACAGACTGGAAACTTTAAAAGGAGGGTGGCTGTTAAAATCATTGTTCTTTCTCTGTTAATCATGGTTATCTGCAAGGAAAAATGTGCAGTCATCATTGCTTTGCACAAAGAGGGCTTCACAGGCAAGAATATTGCTGCTAGTTAATCAACCATTTATCGGATCATCAATAACTTCAAGGAGAGAGGTTCAATAGTTGTGAAGAAGGCTTCAGGGTGCCCAAGAACATCCATCAAGCACCAGGGCCATCTCCTAAACTTGATTCAGCTGCGGGATTGGGGCACCACCAGTGCAGAGCTTGCTCTGGAATGGTAGCAGGCAGGTGTGAGTGCATCTGCACGCACAGTGAGTCGAAGACTTTTGGAGGATGGCCTGATGTCAAGAAGGCCAGTAAAGAAGCCACTTCTCTTCAGGAAAAATATCAGGTAAAGACTGAAATTTTGTAAAAGGTACAGGGATTGGACTGCTGAGGGGTAAAGTGATTTTCTCTGATGATCCCTTTTCCGATTGTTAAGGGCATCTGGAGAAACCCTTGTCTGGAGAAAGAAAGGTGAGCACTACCATCAGTCCTGTATCATGCCAACAGTAAAGCAACCTGAGAGTATTCATGTGTGGGGTTGCTTCTCAGCCAAGGGAGTGGGCTCACTCGCAATTTTGCCTAAGAACACAGCCATGAATAAAGAATGATACAACACATCCTCCAAAAGCAACTTCTCCCAACCATCCAAGGATAGTTTGTTGACGAATAATGCATTTTCCAGCACGATGGAGCACCTTGCCACAAGGCAAAAGTGACAACTAAATAGCTCGGGATCAAAACATTGAAATTTTGAGTCCATTGCCAGGTAACTACCCAGACCTTAATCCCATTGAGAACTTGTGATTAATCCTCAAGAGGCGGGTGGACAAACAAAATAACACAAATTCTGACAAACTCCAAGGGGTAAATGTATTAAACTGTGAGTTTTCCGGCGAGCTTGAAAAGAGGAGATGTTGCCTATAGCGACCAATCAGATTCTAGCTATCATTTTGTAGAATGTACTAAATAAATGATAGGAAGAATCTGATTGTTTTTTTTCAAACCCACCAGAAAACTCTCAGCTTAATACATTTGCCCGCAAGCATTGATTAGGCAAGAATGGGCAGCCATCAGTCAGTATGTGGCCCAGAAGTTGATTGACAGCATGGCAGGTCGAATTGCAGACGTCTTCAAGATGAAGGGTCAACACTGCAAATATTTACTATTTGCAGAAACTTAATGTAATTGTCAATAAAAGCCTTTGACACTTATGAAATTGTAATTTTACTTCAGTATACCAAAGTAACATCTGACGAAAAGGTCTAAAAACACTGAAGCAGCAAACTTTGTGACTTTGTGAAAACCAATACTTGTGTCATTCTCAAAACTTTTGGCCATGACTGTAAGTTTGCATTTGAAAATTGGATGCTGGACAATGTATTAATAATGAGGAGGATGATGATGAAGGTGTTGATGGTGAATATTGCATGAGGAGTTTGTCCATTCTGCTGCTAGCTGATGCTGGACTGCTTTTTACTATACATGATTTCCTATCTTTTGATAAACTACTTAAATTAACTCACTGCAAATAATGCAACAGGGAGATTGTAAGCCTGCATGCAAGGCCTTCTTACTTGTCTGTCTGTATTACCCATTATGTGGTGATCAGAGTGGAAGATAGGCGATAGTCATTGGCCGATTGCATGGAATGGGACAAAGTGTGAATGAAGAGGAGATTGGGCATATAAGGGGCAGTGGAGTGGGAGAGGGCCTTGTAAGTGATAGGAAGGTCCAGATGTGGACAATGTTATGTAGTTGGAAGTGACAGGATTGGGCAAGATTTCAATGTGGGATGCAATAGAGAGGGAGGAGTCGAGGGTAACACCCGGGCAGTGGAGTTGGGGAACAGAAGATATGGTGGTGTTGTTGACAGTAATAAAGAAATCAAGGTGGGATGAAGATTTAGAAGGAAGGAAAACAATGAGTTTGGTTTACGCAATGTTGATTTTAAGAAAATGTGAGGACATCCAAGAGAAGATGGCAGAAATGCAAAATGCAGTCAGATACATGAGAGGGGAAGGGGAGGGAAAGGTAAGGAGAAGAGTTGTAAAATTGAATGTCATTGGCATAAAGATCAAACTGGAGACCAATGGAATAGATGTGATCACCCAGGGAGATAGTGTCCAGTGAATATAATAGAGGGCACATTTGAATTGTTGACCTAATGATACTGTCGATGTCATTATTGTTGACTTTCTAATCCAGTCTATATTATGGTGTCGACAATATAAATGTCAATCATGTATCTGTCAAACATATGTATCACATGCTTTCCAAATGGTTGTGAAATTTTGGAAGAATGCTGCATTAGAGTGACAGTGTCAGAATCTGAAATATCAGACTGACATATAGCACTCATGGACACCCTCAGGCTCTGCTCAGGATTCTATGAATGACCAATTTGTTCTTCAGCCTCAGAATTTTTTTCATGCACTGATGTAGCTGTTGACAGAACACTATATATATATATATATATATATATATATATATATATACAAGTGTTAACCCGTGCATGATACTCATGCATTCTAGTCAAATCAAGCTACTTAAGGTGTTAAAAAGGTTCTTGTCATGCATTTGGGCCATAGCCCAGGCCTCCTCAGAAGAGCGTTACTTCCCGACATAAGCGCCCTTTTTTAACGTGGTTTTGTCCACATGTCACCACCTCATCATTCTTCTCCATCAACTCATCCTTCATTTTCATCGCCACATCTATCCAGATGTCTATCCAGACACAGGGATCTCTCTCAGCGGTCCTGAGTATCACACTCCTCTCACTCTGTCACCCCCGGCAACCACCAACCACTCCCCACTGTCACCCCCGGCAACCACCAACCACTCCCAACTGTCACTTCTCCTTCAAGAAATATATATATATTTTTTTAAAATCTTTATAAACACTTTTAACAATTAACAAATTAAATTAACAAATTAAAAACATCTTAATATACCAAATTTCAGCCCTTTCTGATTTTTTTTTCCCACACACACTAAGAATTTAGTAGGTCAGTGTATAACTCCGCCCAGCAGGTGGCGCTGCAGCTTGGTTTTATTTTTTTCACACACACACACACACACACACACAGACAGACTAACACACGCCACTAAGCATTTATATTATAGATATAAATATATCCATTTGCTAATTTGCCCATTTCCAACTAATATAAGTTAAAATCTAGCACCTAGAAATGTTAATTGGTTAAGTTAGCACAATGAGCAGTGGCACGTGCACTTATTGCTTTCTGTTCAGGATGCATCCACAGACACATGAGAATGTCACTTGTCCTTGAGATTTGCCAGAGTCAGTGACTAGCATCTTCGCAAGGAAATAGTTTGTTTACAATTAGGAAATTGGACTGGACTGTTTTATTTTCAGTGTTTACTTGATGTTTTTACATCAACAACTGAATGCTTTTAAAGGTAAATAGCATACATAGCATACATTAGGTAACAGGGTCGTAGCTAGGGCGGTGCAGACAGTGCCTTAGCGCTGAGCGCAGGCTGCCATGGGGGCAATATTCATTTGCCGGGCGCCCACTGCAATATTTTTAAAAGCGATGCTCATTCTCTGTAGTCTGCTTCTAACTGTTGCATGGCTGTCAGAACTTCAGGAGAGGAGAGGAGAAGAGAGGGAGAGAGAGTGATGTCTGAGCATGCTGGCAGGCCTATACAAATAAAGCAGTCAGGGAGGAGGAGGAGCTGCAGCCAGTAAGACTTGCTGTTTTCTAAAATAAGTCTCTGTGTGTGATTGGTAAGGTAGAATTAGGGTAAGTGTGTGTGCATGATTGCCGGGGTAGAATTAGGGCAAGTGATTTGGGGTGTTGGAAATGGTCAGAGCATCAGGGGAGCAGTTTGAAGTGTGGGGTAAACAGTATGAGCAATGAGAAAAGAAGTGTGAGGTGTCAAGGGCAGTTTGAGCTCTGGGGAGGAGCAGTGTGAGCTGTGGGAGGAGGGAGCAAGCAGGAGATAAAGCCTTTATCCCCACCAATGCGTATGTGTATATGGTTTACAGAAATTTGTAAGGCAATTTCATTAACAAAGAATAATAATTATTTTTATACAATTGATGTTTTAGAATATTGTGAGAAACCATACAATGTTGTTGAGGAAATGTGAAAGCAGGGCATCTAAAAAGTGACTGTAAAAATCAATGGAAGCCGAATGTAAAGACTTACGGCCAATAGCTTCATTTTTTTAAATCACCTGTACAAGAAGATGCTCCTCACCAAAGGGGTCTAGGAACAAGTGCTTCAGGATCAGTAACTCCAGGTTCAAACCAAGTTGAAAATGAAAACAACCAAACCACCGCAACTACAAACAATGACAATTATGTTCTAAATTCAATGCCTGAGGTTGAAGTTCAACATGTGAATTGAGAAGGAAATTTTGATATTGCTTAGTCTGCTGACACCGAGAGAAGCGGCAGAAGATCCAGTTTACTGTCCAGAAACTCTACTGCAAGAAAGCCGCGAACCAGAAGAGCAAGAATTAATTTCTGCTGAAAGTCATACCACGATCGACATTAGTATTATCAACAAAAGCAGTGCTGCCCAAATGTCATTTCTTAAGATACCTAGTTTTGAAATACCAAATAACATTCCACGAGATGCTAGTAAGCATGCTTTCCCTTATCTTCTACTTAAGAAAAACCTTCCTAATTGTGAGACCTGCCCATGTGTTATGCTGGAGTGTAGCAAAACAATCTCTCCACTGTGCACATACTTCATTTTTAATAAAAGTGCCACAAATGCAAGGGTTTATTTGCTCATTTCAAATGGACCATTAGAAGAGGTTGGAAGAAATTGTATGACCGAATACCATCACACGAAAGTTCAACGCTGCACGAAAAATAAAAAATATGTGGCCTTCAGAGCAATATTATTTGAAATTTCAATTGACTGTTCACTCTTCCCAGAAGTCACTACGGACGCTAATTATTGGAAACAAATTCCTGAGCACATATTGTTGTTCTTTATATTTCTGAGCGAGGATTAGCATTCTGTGGTTTCAGTTCTCTCATTGATGACCATTATAACGGAAACTTTCTAGCTATAATTGAGCTTATCAGCATTTATGATCCAATTTTATCGAGACATGTTAAACTTGTACATGAATTGCAAAAGAGCCAAAAATGCCTGCAGGCTCATTACCTATCAATGCACAAACAAAACAAATTTATTGAGTTGTGTGAGTTATTCATGCAAGAAACAATTATTGATGAAGTTAAAAATGCAAAATAGTTTGCTATCATATTTGATGCCATACTTGATAGCTCTCACAAGGAACAAACCTCTCTGGTGATTCGTTATGTAAAGATTGGAGAATGTTCAACATTTTCAACTGAAAAATGGTTTGTCATGTTTGATAATTTCACAAAAAATGGAAAAGAAATTGCTGATCAAGTATTTGAAAATTTGGTAGGATTAAAGTTAGATTTTCAAGCATGCATTGGCTAAGCATATGACAATGGATCTAACATGGCTAGGAAATACAATAAAGTACAAGCAATTCTGCTTGAGGAATTTTTCTACAGATGTGCAAACCATTTGCCCCCCCCAGCAGCAGACAGCCTACCTTTACAATAGGTCCCAAACGCCGATCAAAATGGGAGGGGGCGGAGCCAATTGAGAGCGGAAGGCTGGGCTAAACAGAGTGGTCAGTAGCCAATCAGAGTGGTCCTAGCCGCCGATGAAAATGCGAGGGGCAGGCCAACCGCGAGCATTGGGCGGGGCTAAACACGGGCCAGACAACTAGAGTAAAGGTAGTAAAGTCTAGGTCCGTCCCTGGTGCACACACTAAACCTTGTGGGTTTTGACTGAGCTGAATTCTGTAAGGAGGCAATTACTTAATTTGGATCTGTGCAATAAATGTACAATATCTTCTGAAAGGTGGGGAATTCTGAAAGAGCATCTCCATGCTTCACTTTATAATATTTACACACAATTAGATGGTCTGTACACGTTGATTCTGTTAAAGTTGCCCATCATTTGCATTCTTTGGGAATGGCTTTATCAAATATTGAAATTCTCAATCTCATTGCACAAACTCTATCACAATTTCAGTCCAAGAAGTACTTGTCCAAATTTGAATTGGTCATTTTTGTGGATAAAGCTACTTACAATGATCGACCAAACTACCCTCCTTTTTGAAGCATGCATTGCTACATTAGACGTTGAGCTGGACAACATCAAATGTCTTATCGAAGACATTGAACAGATGAAATGAAATAATGGGATGAAATTGTCATAGAGTGCAAAATTGTAGCAAAAAGCATTCAAGATTCAAACTGAGTTCTCCACCTGTCACCACTTACCTACTCAATCCAATGCAGAAAAGTAGAAGAGGGTCAACATTTTCTATGTAGTTGTAGACTCCATACTGTATGGTCCTCATCATCTATTTACTTCATTGAAAGTAATTTGTAACTTGTTTAAGTTTGTTTAGGATTTCAATGAAATGAGTGATGAAGACCTGTGCTCTGCAGCTGAAAACGTTCAGGAATAATACAAGAAAGATTTTGCCCAAGATTTGCCCAACTTTCCTGAAGCTAATTTATAGAAAGCAAACCAAAGGAACTTCTTACAGAAATCCTAGAAGTAGGACTTTCTTGCGTGTTTCCAAATATCACAATTGCTTTGCGCATTTTTCTCAGTTTGCCAGCATTTATTCCTTCTGCTGAACGAGCTCAGCGTGCTAAAGAAGAACATAAAAAACTATCATCGCTCAACTATGGGGCAAGGGCGATTGAATGGGCTGACCATAATGAACTGTGAAAGTTGGATTTTTCCAAACTGATAGCTGCATTTGCTGAAAAAAAGCTAGAAAAGCATCTCCAATAATCCAGTACATCAGTATATGTATATAGTATTTCATTTGTAAATTTTAACAGAGCTAAGCATTAAAATCACTTTAAAATATACTAATGCACTTTTAATATTTTTTGTTTGTTTTTTTAAGAAAGAGAGGTTGGGGGCCTCTTTAACCTCTTCATTTTGGTTTCCCTGGGCCTCTATGAACCTCTGAATGGGCTTGTGTGCAAGAGCAGTAGCAGGACCACCATTGGTAAAACGTGATCATGGTCTGAGCCTTTTCTTGCCTTGTGATGTTCTGGAATGTTAGCTATTTTAATTTTTGTAGACAATTCACCACATTCATCACTAACTTTCCCCTTACTACTTACATCAGGAGCTGATGTTTTCTTGAGATTGACAAACTTTTGATCTATAGCCCTCATTCTTACACTTTCTTCCCACATGACTATTTTCACTCCTAGAGATTGAAAAAGTATTACAACTGACAGTATTTGTACTGGGATGTGCCTGGTCTATAGACCGATTGATGATTGACAACTGGAGGAAAGTTACTTGAAGTTTGAGCTACTTGTAGCTGCTACCACTCCAAGTGAATACCCAATGAAATAGGTAAAAGAGAGACTGTTACCTTGCCCCACAATTTCATTTAAATTTGTACAATCGGTTCATTAAAGAAAATGTTTTGTTTTGTTTCGGTTGTGCTGTCAAACATAACATCTTGGCTTTTGTCTGATTACTAATACAGATGTGATAATGCCCCATGTACTATTGCTTTCACAGTCAAACATTTTAAAATCAAGAAATACTTTTTTGTGCTGGTACGCTACTCAAAGTCAAACACAGGCAAGCTTCTCTCTGTTTCTCTGGTTTCACTAAGAAGCATACCAGTGTCAATCGGTTGGAAAAACTCAGGAATATCATAGCAAAATGGCTCACCCCGCTATGACTACCTCAAAGATTCGTCATTCCAAAAAAGATGCCAACATAGTGTGTGAAATACAACTGGGTTTATTTCATCCGTGTACAAAGCATGTACCATGCTTTGTACACAAAACTTGGTTCTTCAGAATATCTTTCAAAAGTGAGAGGTCCGTGCTGTTTGTGGCCTGTAAAATTTCTGGGCATTTTGAGCGACTGCATGTAGAAAAAAAACACCCGTTTACTGTGTTGCAGAGCACCAGACTAATTGATGAGAGAGCCCTTCTGGTTAAATGTAAACTCCATGACACTGTTTATACCTTCATCAATCTATATGCCCCAAATGAGGGTCAACACGCTTTCCTGGCTTCCATCCTGGAGAAGAAGGAGACTCTGGTGAAGGGGGTGCTGGTTGTGGGAGGTGATCTCTGCATCCGAACATTGACACATCCAATGGAGCTCCTAGATATTGCGGGTCTCTACACGGGAAGGTAAGGCATGGTTCTCAGCTGGTCGACAAGTGGAGATTACAACACCCAATAGTCAGGGAATATAGCTTTTTCTCCCACCCACACAAAGTCTACTCCCACATTAGCTATCTGTTACTTTTACATAGACACCTTCCACTGGTACACTCTATATCTATAGGCCAGGGGACTTTGACAGACCATGCCCCTATCTCCCTAACTTTACACTTAGCTCAAAATTGGGTAAAAAGTTTATCATGTAGGTTTAATGAAATCCTTTTGCAAGACCCATACTGCAAGACACAAATAAAACTATATTAAATTCAACACTACCTCGGAGGTCTCAGAGGTATCGGTCTGGTAGGCACATAAATGTGTTCTTCGTGGGAAAATTAATCCAGCTGGGTCCCTACTTGAAAAAACAAAAGAAAGCCCTTAAAAACAAGATTCTTCAAAAAATCATCGACTTAGAATCTAGACATAAAGCCACTTTGGTCGCGGACGTGCTAACTGAGCTAAATAAAGCCAAGACAGCCTTAAACAAGCTTTTGTATAATAGAATAAAACTAGATTACAAAAAATGTCATAACCGATACTATCAGTGGGGCAACAAACCCGGCTCAATGTTAGCAAAGGCCTTAAGATCTCAAAGAGCCAAATCCTGTGTAGCTGTGACTAAGATTGACAAAGGTAAAGACAGCCCCCTCACATCTGACATAGTGTTATGATTCCTAGTGAATGCAGGATGTGACAGCAGAAGTAGAAAACCAAGTGTCTTTATTTAGGTAAAATATGTGAACAAGTATTCAGTTCATGGGAAATGCTGATTTCAGGTAGCAGAATAAACAGGTATACTCCAATACCCAAATATGAGCAGGTGTGATGAATGGCAGGAACAGTCCACAGAAGCGCCAGGTTCCAAGCAATGACAAATACAGTTTAAATGCAGGAACAAGTAGATTGAGTTACCCAATTGCCAGGAGGCATGAGGCAGTCCAGGGAAACAGACAGACTAGCTGAGTCCAGTGACCAGGCAGAGGTCAGGGCAACAAGAGTACAAGCAGAATCCAGTAGCCAGGCAAAGGTCAATGTCACAAGTGAACTTGTATAATCCGGAAATCAGGCAGAGGTCAGAGCAACATTCAAACAAGCAGGGTCCAGTAGAGGGTCACAGTGGGAGATCAGACAGCAGTAAAGCAAAGCTGGAACAGGAATAAACAGGAGACAAGCAGCAGCCAGGTATAAACGATGAACTGCACAGAACACAGATTGAGACAGGTATATGAAGCTGTGACACTGGTGCTGGTAATTAATCAGGTAAGTAGATTAACTCCTACAGGCAAGGTGTAAAGTTCAGGGGCAAAACAGCAGCACCTCTGGTGGAATTGAGGTACTACTGCTACATACAATGTATAGGCATAGCTGTAACACATAGCGGCAATTTCCCACTCCTGTTACTTCCGACTTTACAACATCTCAGGAAAGGCCTCCTGGGAGGACCTCAGTGAGAGGAGCCCACAGATAGATGTTTATCTACAGGAGGTTGGATTTCCCACTCTCTCAGATACAGACATCTCCCTGTTGGAGCAACCCTTCACAAATGGCGAATTATCAGAGGTGATCAAATCTACCCCTTTGGGTAAAAGCCCTGGCCCTGATAGCTTCTCAATTTCTTATTATAAGGCTTTCAAACATAAGTTCATCCCCCTTATGGTGCCAGTTTTCAATGTGGTTTTCAGAGGACGTATCCTTTTCAACTAAATCCCTAGAAGCCCACATTACTGTGATACCCAAGGAAAACAAAGACCCATCCTAGTATCCAAGACTCCCTTACTCAGTGTAGACATCAAGCTATATGCAAAACTAATTGCCAACCAACTGAAATCCCTGCTCCCGGTGAAATACACTCTGACCAGGTAGGACTTATCCCTGACCGGGAGGCTCAGGACAATAAAACTACTGTTATCAACCTGGCTTACTCGTTACTGTGCTATAATAATGCTATTATTCACAGATGTTGAAAAAGTCTTTGACGGTATTGAATGGTCATTCCTGTGGTGCATGCTCTTATACATGGACCTAGGCCCACTGGGTCTACACAGGATTTTGGCTCTCTATCACACCCCCACAGCTCGTAAAAAATCATTGGAACACTCTCTGAGCCAGTTTTGATTGGCAATGGCACCAGGCAGGGATGTCAACTCTCCCTGCTTATTTTCATGCTCTGTATGGAAGCCATGGCCTGGTCCATCAGAGCCAACCCTAACACTTCAGGATTGCAGGTAGGGAGGGTGGAATATAAATTATCACTGTTTGCAGATGACCTCCTTGCAGTGGTCACTAACCCAATTGTGTCAATCCCAAACTTGGTTAAGAATTCCAGCGTTTTGGTTCCCTTTCTAATTTCAAGATTAATTATTCAATATCAGTGGCCCTGAACCTCTCATTACCCTCCCATGTGGCGGAAGGACTCCAACAGGAGTTTCCTTTCCAATAGCACCCCTCCCATATTAAATATTTAGGTGTGCTCATCTCTAATGTCTTGACCCGTTTGTTCGATCTCAATTTTGTCCTTCTTGTAACAAAACTCCGAACAGATCTGAGAGAGTGGAAGGGAAAAGCCTTCTCATGGATAGGACAGGTTAACATAATTAAAATGAATGTCCTTCCGCGCATCTTATATCTCCTACAGGTGCTCCCAAACCACATGCTCGACAAATGGTTCTTTGACCTACAGAAACTGTTGAGAGACTTTGTGTGTAGGGGGGTAGAGGCCATGTTTTAAACATGATGTCATATATTAACACAGACACCTAGGTGGACTCCAACTACCAAATTCCCCCCCCAGACCATGATGCGGTTATGCATGGGAGGAATGTGGAATGGTCCAATTCTACTGGTGAGAAGCAGTGGATTGACATTGAAGGTATATTTATGCCCTCTATTCCCTGGTACACCCCGTGGCTAAGCAAATTACCTGCTATCAGGCATCCCACCATTGGCCCCACCTTCACAAGGTGGTCCAGAATCCATCTACTTATCATATATCCTCACCTATTTCTCCCATATATGACAATCTACTATTCCCACCAGGCTCACGGGTTGGTCCATTTAGGACCTGGGTTCAGGCTCCGATCACACATGTCGGCCAGCTGACTATCACCTCCGGTGTGTCTCCCTTTCATGTGATCCAGGCTAAATGGGAGCTGCCAAGCTTGGAAATATGGAGAGTAAAGCACTTCCTGACCTCAGCGCTCCCCCTGCCAAGAACAACAAGGGATCTCATGGTCTTTAAATTGAAGTGTCAGGCCTCCAGCTGCCCTCTCTAACTCCTCTCTAATATATACAAACTTCTTATATAAAATCTGTTTAACTCTATGTCAAGGTTCACCAGAGTCTGGGAACAGGACTTCCCCTTGCTGAGTCAGGGAATGACTCTAGAAAGTGGAATCCTACAAATCTATGTATGAGATAATTCTCTCCTCCACCAATAAGTTCTCAGAGTACTGTGCCATGTGGTGTCTCTGGTTTTCATTTCAGGACAGGCAAATTAGCATCTTTGACAAGCCCAGCTCCAAACCTCCCACCCAGTAGTGTTCCTCATCCATTGCATCCATAATCAGGAATCTCCCCCTCCCTCCTTTTTCCTCTCTCCCTCTTTTCCTGTCTCTACAAGTGTTGCCCAGTTGGTACCACCTTTCTTTCTGTCTTTACTTTCTTCTCTTCCTTACACTATTTTTAAATTAAGTTTTCAATTGTGCATTGCGAAAAAATATCTATTTTTACTGGTTCTGTTATACTTGTCGATGCTTCTGTAACCCACTGTTATCTATGCCTCTAATATTTAATAAAGAAATATTACGCAAAAAAAAAATTACCTCCTTACCCAACTGAAGCTAGAGGATATATGGTGGATGGCTAGACATTAATTTGATTGAAAGTACTATAAGGTTGACAATTCACATGCTCGACAGTATTATTAGGTTGACAATTAGGTGAACAATTCCAATGGTGGACAGTATTATTAGGTTAATTCAAAATACGACAATTCAAAAGTAGACTGTATTGTATGATTAGCACTAGGGTGAGTCAGGAATAGCTATAATGATAGGATTAGGGATATTATTGTTGACCTAATAATACTGTCTACATTTGAATTATCAACCTAACAAAACATTTGAATTGTTGACCTAAAAATTCTGTTTACATTCAAATTATCAACCTAATGATATTGTCGGTGACATTATTGTTGACTTCCCAACCATGTCATTATAATGGTGTCATCCATATAAATGTTGATCGTGTAACTGCCAAACATATTTATCACACTCAGCAATAGATAGTAACAAGGTATTATATGCTTCAGTGATTTTCTCAAGCCATTTCAGTTGTGCGGGGAAGGCTACCCTGGGATATCTCTTTTTTTTTAAATTACCATCCAATAAGCCAGTGTTCTGCCTTTTTGTTTTAGTTTATTAAACTGCTATCCTATCTACACTGCTGTACCACAATGTTTCATAAGGATTGTTTCTTTTATTGGACTGCTATGTCACAAATTTTAACCAGCTAGCTTGCTGTAATCTTTCGTCAAAACTGGAAAAAATGTTGACATTTGTGAAGAGATCAGTAGGAAATATACTGTAAATGACCGCAAATGAATGTTCATGCTATACATATTAATGTAGGAAGGAAAACAGCTCAAAAATACATGATTTGAACTGTTTTTCACATTTTATTATGAAATCCAGATCCAAACCCAAAAGCAAAAACATGAGGATTTTTGGCCAAAATCAAAACAGGGAGATGGTTTTAGAACTAAAAAAAACAGGGTGGTCTGTGCACATCTCAAAAATGAATAATGGAAGGGCTCTACACTTACTAACCACAAATGATTTTGAAGCAGCTGTTTTTGTCTATTATTTTTATCAATGTCAAATGTGAAATACTGTGATATTATTGAGATAAGACCAATTAGGAAAATTCTATTTTAAACACTTTATATAACATTTTACATAACACTTTATATAACATTTTAGTTGATGTTCTGTGCTAACCACGGATCTGATTCATTGAGGATCTTAAATGAAGAGGTATCTTATTTCAGTCTCCTGGAAAAAAACATGTTACAATGCAAGGGGTGCAAACTAGTTTTCTGTTTTGCACATAAGTTAAATACTGACTGTTTCTTGCATGTAGCACACAAATACTTGATAGCTTATTTGTACACTGAAATTTAAAGTTTATATGTGTGTGCTACATGAAAAAACAGTCAGTATTTAACTTATGTGCAAAACAGAAAACTAGTTTGCACCCCTTGCATTGTAACATGGTTTTTACCAGGAGACTGAAATAAGATACCTCTTCTTTCAAGATCCTTAATCAGGCCCCACCAAAATTTCTAACTTTTCTGACATTAACTAGGGAGGATTGGCTAATAATCACATTAATATGTAATTAATAAAATGCTGTTCTTTGGACTTCCTCCACAGGATACCATATCATTTTAAAATATTTAGAGGAATCATTTTATTGAACAGCATTTAGTTATTTGAAAAATGCCATAAGCCACATGTATAACAGGATCAATGTGTACTAGCAGGGCCGGACTGGGACTAAAAATCAGCCCATGCATTTCAAGCATACAGGCCCATCTCTGTTGATGAGCATGAAAAAAACTGGGTGCCGCTAAGGGCATGGCCACATTATGTTGTGGGCGTGGTCAAGATGGGGCATTGATACATACATTACATACATTATAATAAAACATTACATTTATCAGGCCCTCCCTATCATGCCGCCCCTCCACACCAGAAGCATATTACAACACCCCCAGTCCACTGTACTTATCTATGCTTCTGATGCTGCTGACATCCATCAGGATGGGAACTTCCTGTAGAGTGAGCAGGGAAACTCTTAGTCTCACAAGATTAATAAATCTCATGAGATTTAGAGCTCCTCGGCTTGCTCTGCAGGCTGTGTCCTATCCAGGGACTGGGAGTAGCTATCCGCTCCCTCCTGCTAACCAGAGCTAGATTTAGTCTCAGGGGGCCCTAGGCACTTAAGACAGGGGGCTCCTATGATGTAATATGGTTATTAGACACATTTTCAACAAATACATAGGCAATACTGTGAGCACTACTTTTAGGTGCACACAGTTCTGCCTTTACAAGCAGTACAATGTGAAGTAGGACATACGTCCCAACTGTCCTTGCAGTCAGACCAAATCCTGACTAAGCGGGACAGTCACCCACCAAATTCAGGACAGTTGGCAGACTGTCCTGGTCTCTCTTACCTATCTTGTCATTGTCACCACTTGTGGCTGCTGGTGTCTTTATATCAGTTGCTGCTTGTCTGGATCCTGGAATGTTGGGGGCCCTATTTGGAAAAAAAAATGGGTACATGAAAGTTAGAAAACTCCAAACAGCACCGATGTTAACTCAATATAGCACCCATGTTATAAAATTAGGCCTCACTCCAAGTCCCAACATTAAAATAATAGTATTCCCATTTAATAAATAAATCTATTTCCCTCCCTCCAAACAACCTCAGCAAGAAATTAAATAGCATTTATGTTTAATAAAAATAACCATTTCCCACAAACATCCCAGGCATTAAATAATTCATAATCACATTTCATAATTAGACGTCATTTTCCCCAAACAGCCCCACATTCACTTAATAGCACACATTATAGTCATAAACTGTCCCCCACACACATTATAGTCATATACTGTTCCCACACACATTGAACATTTTTATTTTCCCCCTCCTACAGCCATTGCCCTCCCTTGCAGACATTTTCAATCACCCCCTCTTTCCCTTGCAGACATTTTCAATCACTCCCTCTTCCCCCTGCAGACATTTTCAATCACCCCCTCTTCCCCTGCAGACATTTTCACTCACCCCCCCTTCCCCCTGCTGACATTTTCACTCACACCCCCCCTGCAGACATTTTCACTCACCCCCCCATCCCCCTGCAGACATTTATTGCCCCCCTCCCCCTTGCAGACATTTATTGCCCCTCTCCCCCCCTGCAGACATTTATTGCCCCTCTCCCCCCCACAGACATTTATTGCCCCTCTCCCTCCCTGCACACATAATCCGTTTCTCTCCCCCCCTCCCTACACACATATTCCGTTTGCCTCCCCCCCTCCCTGCACACATATTCCGTTTGCTTCCCCCCCTCCCTGCACACATATTCCGTTTGCCTCCCCCCCCTCCCTGCACACATATTCCGTTTGTCTCCCCCCCCTCCCTGCACACATATTCCGTTTGTCTCCCCCCCTCCCTGCACACATATTCCGTTTGTCTCCTCCCCTCCCTACACACATATTCCGTTTGCCTCCCCCCCTCCCTGCACACATATTCCGTTTGCTTCCCCCCCTCCCTGCACACATATTCCGTTTGCCTCCCCCCCCTCCCTGCACACATATTTCGTTTGTCTCCCCCCCCTCCCTGCACACATATTCCATTTGTCTCCCCCCCCTCCCTGCACACATATTCCGTTTGCCTCCCCCCCACCCTGCACACATATTCCGTTTGCCTCCCCCCCACCCTGCACACATATTCCGTTTGTCTCCTCCCCTCCCTACACACATATTCCGTTTGCCTCCCCCCCTCCCTGCACACATATTCCGTTTGCTTCCCCCCCCTCCCTGCACACATATTTCATTTGTCTCCCCCCCCTCCCTGCACACATATTCCATTTGTCTCCCCCCCCTCCCTGCACACATATTCCGTTTGCCTCCCCCCCACCCTGCACACATATTCTCTACACTTACTTCAACACTGACAGCTGCCTCCACTGCAGCTCGTCCTACGCGGGAGCCGGGCAGGCGCACAGAGCCGTCATGACGTCACACGTCATGACGGCTGCACACAAAAATTTTTTTTTTTTTTTTATTTAATCGGGGTATCACAGGGAGCCGGACCGGCCCATACTGCCAACGGCCCTTCTGGCATTTGCCAGAAGTGCCAGATGGCCAGTCCGGCCCTGTGTACTAGTATATCTGAGAAAAGAGAAAATCTAGGAAATGTGATTTAGCGTCATCAGAACTGAAAATATGTATGTGAATGGTTACAGTAAAAACTACCATCTATTTATATTGTCAGGTAGAAGCAGTATCATTTTTCAGAGACAGGGTTATGATTGGTAGGTAAATGTACTTTTTATGATGGAAATCAGTAATAATGTTACAGCCAGCATGTGCTAATGGAAATGACACCTAATGAAATGGATGACTTTGTCAGGTTTCAAAATTGTTAACATAATATAACTAGGGTGCTTGCTCTTGGTATATATAATGTTGAAGTATAGGTAATGATGTTTGTTAATATAGAAACTTGATTGTGCATTCACTCTTGTCTTGTAAAGTGTAATTTGCACTTCACATCACTAGAATATCTGTCCAAGTGGAAATATGTTTGGCATTCGTCAACTCTAAATCTGTATTATCAGCCTTTTGTAAAATGTTATGCTCATAATATATGTTTGCATTTTATAAAAGCTGTTAGATAGAATGGAGTATACACATAAACTTAACTAGACTTATGCCAGAGAAATGTGTGATGCTGTCATAAACAATTATATCATTATTATATTGTTATTCATGTTACTGATGACATCACATACAAAATGTAACTGATCACTGCCATGGCAACACCCAATATGTCAACAACAATCACTTTGATCAAGCATGTCACATTAAACATTGTGCAATAAATGACAGTATGTTACTACTGAGGTATTACTCTGTAACTTTGGAATATAACATTATGTGCTTTCTTGTTAATGTTCATAAATCTGCTTAATGAAAAATAGACATGGCTGACAAGCACAAAAATGAGACAAAGCAACACATTTAGTAAAGGTTGTAGGTGCAGGGGCCGGTGCTAGGGTCCATGGCACCCTAGGCATTTTTACAAAATCGGCGCGCCCCTCCCCACCGCAAAAATCGGCGCCCCCCCCGCAAAAATCGGCGCCCTCCTCCACCCTCACCCCGTCTTTCCTTACCTTGTCTCACCACCGTCGCCTCTCTGCTCCGTCTCCTCCCCTCCACTCACTGACACTAGTGAGTGGAGGGGAGGAGACGGAGCAGAGAGGCGGCGGTAGTGAGCATAAGCCTCTTCCCCCCTCCCCGTGCATCTGAATGCTGTGCGGCGGCCGTGACAGGTGTGGTCAGCAGTCGCCGCACAGTTTTAAAGTAATTTACCATTCTGTGGCACCCTCCAGGCGCCCTCCAGAGCCCGGCGCCCTAGGCAAGTGCCTAACCTTGCCTAATGGGAGCGCCGGGCCTGTGTAGGTGGAGGAGTTATACCAACAAATTAGAGTAATCTAAGGAAGGAAAACAAGGCCCCGTAGTGGCTATATCCCCTACTTGCTGATAATGCTTTGTCTTTGTCGGGGCCTGAATAAGGGTTCCAGCTGCCATTGGCTACCACAATGGTTGCCACCCCCACCACCACCACCCACCACAAAGGCAGGTGTGGGATAAAATGCTGGAAAGTAAGAATGCTTTCAAAAATGAAGTATTAATAGTTTATTTTTTATTAATTAACAAAATACAAAATGAATGAGCAGAAGAGAAAGCTAAATAAAATCAATATTTGGTGTGACCGCCCTTTTCTTGCACACAGTTTTTGAAGGAACTCGCCATGGAGGTTGTTCCAAACATCTTGGAGAACTAACTACAGATTGTCTGTGGATGTAGGCTTGCTCATCTCCTGAATTCCCTTACACTTTCTCAAATGTAACATGGCCAAAACAGAACTCATTTTCTTTCCTCCAGCAAAAAAATACTCCCCTACTGTCCTCTCTATCACTGTTGACTACAATACTCTCTCCTTTGTTGCCAAACTTCGCTACCTAGGTGTCATTCTTGACTATTTCCTTTCCTTCTCCTCTCATATTCAATCTCTTGTCCAATCCTGTTGCTTCCAGCTTTGCAACATCTCTCGTATAAGAAACTTCCTCTCCCAGGATGCCACCAAAACTCTTATTCACATACTGATCATTTAGGTCTCAACTATAGCAACCTTATCCTTACTGCACTTCCCATCTCACTCATCTTCACTCTATACATGCTGCAGCTATACTTGTCTTCCTTTCCTGCCACTCCACATCTGCCACCCCCTCTCTGCCAAGCCTTTCACTGGCTTCCCTTCCCCTAGAGAATCCTCTTCAAACTCTCCACTCTCACGTACAAATCCTGCTCACTACTTACCCAACCTCATCTCCATACATATTCCCTCCCGATCTCTCTTGGTGGCCAAAGACTGTTGTCTTTCCTCGGTTCTGGAAACCAAACTCTCTCACTCTGTTATCCAAGAGTTCTCCCTTGCTGCCCACCCACCACTGGAATGATCTCCCTCATTCAATCGGAATATCCCCTAGCCTGTGCAACTTCAAACGATCATTGAACATCCACCTGTTTAGAAAAGCCTACCAGTCCTCCACTTAACAATTTCACCATGTAGTATATCTCACCCTATTTCATTCTCCATCTCTTCCTCTCTTGCTTCTTCTGCTCAGATCCCTTTACATTAGTCCACCTCATGTGTCAGTCGATTGTGCCTTTCCCTTTAAATTGTAAGCTCTTGTGAGCAGGGCCCTCTTCCCTCTTGTTTTCGTTACCCATAATTTTTTTTCAGGCCATCAGTAGCTATGTTGTGAGTTGTAGTGTTATTTGCTTACTTTATTGTACTGTAATACCATGTACTGTCTTGTTGTTTGCTCTCTGTACGGTGCTGCGGACCTTATGTGGCAGCCTGTAAATAAACATTAATATTAATAATGCCTAGTATCAGTTTTCCATAGTTCTGTGATCCAATAAGTCAGTGAGTCATTATTCTGGAATCGTAGTATCAATGACCCATTGTTCTGGCACTCCTAATATGAGTGTAACATTGATATGTGAATAACAAATTTCAAATATATTGTATTGCATATTTGACAATGATGGAGCCCTAAAATAGTTAATAATATTAATGAGTAAATAAAAATGTATAACAAATTTTAAATGTCTGATACATTAGCAGTGCTTGTCTATTTGTTGTCAAGTCACCCACTCTGCTCTTCTGAGCATGCACAGGGGCCAGCATATGCGCAGTGAAGTTACATTTCTAGAAATAAAAGTGAGAATCCACTGAGCATGTGGTAGCTCCAAGCATGCTCAGAAGTTCACAGGGTAAGCCTCTGGAGGGTGTACGATCATGCCTGTATAAAGAGTAGTGTAGGGAGAGAAGGCATATAAAAATGATAACTGTAGACGTCTGTAATGACAGTGGGAGATGTCACTTTATGGAGTGGGGGACACAGTCACTTTTGCTCAGTGCATACTTCCCAACTGTCCCAATTTTTTTTCCAAATCTTTTTATTGAAGCATATAAGCGTACATGTTACAAATAATAATATTTACAAATGTATAATAAATCAGTTCCAAGAATCAATATTTAATTTTTTTAATTATATCAATCAAGTTTGAAAGCATAATTTGTGCTACAAAACATAAGATTTGCTATATGGAGAAAGGCACATGTTTCATACCATATGGTGGGACAAAAACATTTCTATGTTTGCGTTGTAACTAACTCTGTCACTAATGCTTTCCCATGTGGTAAGAACTGTTTTAATGGGGTCTCAAGCCAGTCCATATGAAACAAATAAAAAGTTTCTCTCTAAACAAGGAAAGGGATGATGGTGACTTTTGAATTCAAACCAGTAATATACTCTTCCTTGCTGCTGCCAAAGCTGCAAGGAATAACTTTCTATAACTCTTTTGTATCTAAATTTTTTGGGGTAAAATCATCAGAATTGCCCATTCAGGAGATGACGGGAAAGAAGTTATCAAGTGATCATTAGTACATCTAAATATATTAAAGAAACATTTCAATATATGTAATTGCTGGGAGAGTTTTAATTAGAGATGCTCACTGACCCCTGTGTTTTGGTTTTGGATCTGGATTACCGTTGTGTTTTGGTTTTGGTTTTGGTTTTGCCAAACCGCCCTTGCGTGTTTTGGTTTTGGTTTTGGTTTTGGTTTTGTTTCGCAATTTTGTTTAAAAATCAATGTTTTTGGGCATAAAATAACCAAATTTAGTGCTCCACCTGTTTCTTGGATGAGTAATGTAATTGTAAAGCTAATAAATTATGAAAAAAAAACAGTTTAATTCCTGGTAGGCATTCTACACACAAACCAGTCTTCCTCTCCATCTATGCATATTGGCAATGCAGCCATCGTCTTTGGGTGTATATTACACCCTACACTTATAGTTAAATATCTAAAGAAATGGACAAAGGCAGTTTGGTTTCTGTCTCTCTAGGCCCCCCTCCACTTGTTGAAAATACTAAAAAAAAAAATTATTGGCCCTTAACTTTTCCTCAGTTACATTTCTTTTTCGCTTCTACACTGTAAATTTTTTTTGCTGTGTGCTTTTTTTCCCTGATTTAAAAAGACTATGTACTTTTACATAGGCTTTACCAGATGACGTACTGAGAACACTACCATCAGGACTGGTGCCAGCACCTGCTTGCTGATTCTGCTCATATGTGGACTGCTTTGAATCCATTTTAATGAGCCCAAAGCACTTGTAGTGCAAAAAATGTTATAGATACTGCTGATAAATATGACTTTTGACAGCCAGAAAAATTAGTGTTTCAAACTGGGGAATATGGGACACCCCAAAGCACTTGTAGTGTAAAAAATTGTATAGATACTGCTGATAAATATCACTTTTGACAGCCAGAAAAATTAGTGTTTCACACTGGGAAATGTGGGACACCCCAAAGCACTTGTAGTGCAAAATATTGAAAAAAAGCCTCCTCTTTCTTCCTGCTCTAACAATTGCTAATAGAATTGGTAATAATAATATAATTGAATAGATTAGAATTGAAATAATAATACAAAGAATAAGTTGTACAATTATTGCTCTGTCCCTGCTCTAATACAGCCTGTGACCTAACCCTGCTCTCTCCCTCTGTCAAATGGCTATGGATTGCTGTGTAGGCGGGTATTTATGCTTTTCAAATATCGCGAGAACCGAGCTCTGAGATCCGACTATGTCATGATGACGTTTTGACTCGATTTCGATTCCGAACGGGCGGGAGAGTACCAAGTCTGCTCGGCTTGGTACTCGGATAGGCGAAGTTCGGGTGGGTTCGGTTCTCGGGGAACCGAGCCCGCCCATCTCTAGTTTTAATTGAACTAGCAAGAGAAAATAATAAATACTCAACTGACCAGAAATTGAACAGTCCATTGTTATAGAACTACTTTTAAGTTTTCATTGTCAAAATGTTAACATAAGAAAATATAGTGAATAGAAATTGCCCTACGTTTTTGGTTTGGTGTAAATAAAATAGCATTTAGTTGGTTATCACAATCATGCTAAGAAAGCTTTATGATAACTGAGCCAACATAATGTTCACATTGTAGAAATACTAGGTTAAACAGAGTTACTATATCATATTTTTCATTTACTTGAACAAAAGTTAGTGTCTTTTACTATTTTTGTCTGTCAATTGTTTTACAGTACTATTGTCCTCTCTATCCCACAGCATAATGAGGTACCCTTGAAAATCTGGATTTCCTAGGAAGAGTAAATCTAAAGAAACATAAGGATTCAAGTGAAATCTATGAAGTAACTGGTACCTGAGTTGCCTCATAAATGTTAGAAGTGTGTTGCTCTGTATGTATTCCAGATTTTCCTGATTATGTAGATGCAGAAAAGCAAGTAGAAATTTCTGTCAAGTGAAATATTGGTATACATATCAGTATTTTGGATTTGATCCTGTCAATAGATCATCTGTGCTGCTTAACTATATAGGGCCAAGTTGGGAAAATGTATACCACCATGTAGTTTTGATTGGATTTTAATAAAGTGTATTCTAGATTTTTTGCTGTTCCAGATGATGTTTAGGAATATTGAGTTAATATGTATGCTCTCTTTTCATTTTAAAAGCAAGGGTATAATTTGAAGATGATAAAGTAGTTTTGGAAACATGATCATTTTGGGTAAGCTTGCCCTACATAAAATAGGAGAAACACAGACGACAGAGAAACACAGACGATGGAGAAACACAGATGACTTTAACCTTTAACCTCTGTTTAAATCTTAGTAATTGTCTTGGTAATATTAAGTTTATATAAAACTCTAATATTTTTGACAGCTGAATTTCCAAATTTAAGATAGATGTCTTTGCCCATTTTACATTGACAACATTAGCAAAGACTGGATGTATAAAGATGTCATCAGCAAAACGCCATAGGTTTTTTTTCTCCCTATTGCCCACTTTAATACCCTGTAGTAGCTGCCAGTTTTGAATGGTTCTCAACGTGGGGTCTAGTACCAAGTTAAATGATAGTGTGGACATCGGGCACCTCTGACGGGTCCCTCTAGACATCTCAATAATGTCTCCCCTGACACCATTTATTTATAAAGACATCACTATTCATTGAATAAGCGCATAAGTTGGAGTCTGCTAGTGGATCGATATAGACAAATTAAAGAAAAGGACGAAATATTTTACTTTTTCACAACTGAATCTGTTTTCATTGGAAGCAGTGATGCTGTGAATACAGATCTAAAAAATCGTCCTTTGTCACTGAGATCGTGGAGGATTGCATAACTCTTTCATTTTCTGCTTCTTTTTTCTAACTATCCGCTCATACGATAATTAGGAGATTTTTGATATCTCACTGTGAAGGATCACATTATGGGTGAGTCGCTTCTTCTCTCTGCTTCCACACTCTAATATAGCAATCTTGCAATATTTAGGAGACTAAATTACTATACTAAGATTGTGGATTGTTCTCATGTTTCCATATTCCAACAGTGCCGCTCATTCGGTAATTTGCAGACTTTAAACCATATATCCCTAAAAATTATATTTTGCTATGAGGCTTCAAAATAGATATGAATAAGCTGATTAAACAAGCTTATTGAAATATAATATTATAGTTGCAGTTCTATTTAAATGTTGAATTTCTATTTTATAATTTTATATATCTGATGTTATAAACTTTTGTATATTATATGTCTTCTAATTAAATGCATATTTTTAAATCATTGGAATAAGAATTGCGACTCTATTATCCTTTTTACAGTGTATTTGTATTAAATCAAAGAATATTAGGTAGTCCCCAACTTTCTTCTTTTATGTTTTATATATATATATATATATATATATATATATATATATATATATATATATATAAAAGAAGAAGATTGTTTCTTGACACATATATTTGACACCCCTGCACTGATTGGGATGAAACCAACGTGAGGTGATCCAGTTTGATACTGGTCTGGATAAAGTGAGTTGAGGGTCCCGGTCGGACCTCCTGTTGGTGTACGCTGGGCAGAACTTTGACCTTGCCTTTGTCTTCAACCAGATGGATTTGGTTTGTTTGTCTGTCTGGTTATGCATTCAGACACCCTGCACCGATTAGGATGAAACCAATGTGTGGTAGTACAGTTGGATCCTGGCCAGATTTTAGGGGGGTGTTAGTATGCACTGGGCAGAACTTTGACCCTGGGTGTCTGTTTTGAGTCTTACACTGGATGAATTTGGGTGAAAATGTCACAGACTGGTAACATTGGATCCCAGAAGACATACTAGGGGGTCCCGGTTGGACCTTCCATTGCAGTACAGTGGCCAGAGCTTTGACTCAGGGAGCCTGTTCTGGGTCTTCCACTGGATGAATTTGAATGACATTTAAATAAAAAAAAACAACACTGGGAAAGCACCTCATGGGTGTGTTGGAATAGTTACTAATTATTTTTAAAAATGTTGACAGTTACATCCAACTCATTGATAACTTAATAACTTGAAGATTTAAACCCAGGCAATGCCGGGTACTACAGCTAGTTACTATATATGTGTGTATCACATAAACCTTAGAAGACAGCTGTTTATTCTTTGACAGTGACCTTACATTATAACAATATAGCGCCTAAAGTAACATTCTATCTTTCTATTTTCTAGTTTAGCTGATTATAAATCAGCACCCAGCATCTAAGTAAGTGTAATAAATTTTCCTGCATTAAACAGGGAAATGTGCGACTCAGCAGATGAGGACAACCAACATTTTACAATACTCAGCCATAACACTGGCACTTTTCTTCCAATGCATTTAATCCCTCAGGCCAGCCGTGTGCTGACTGTAAGCAGCTACAAACAACTGCAATCAACGCTGCTCTTTAATTCACCATTGAGCACAGTAATTTGTATAGGTCCCACTTTACCTTATGGTTGTTTTCTGCATCCAGATCCTATATGCAATAGAACCAAGATCAAAAAAACAGGGCCCTCCTTGTCAGTCGGTCCGACAAATGGGACAGCGCCAGGTCCACAATAATATTCCTCACCGCCGATACATCAGGCATCCTCTTTTGAGGGCTGTGTTCCGTTATCCCAATCGGAACAGCTTTGTCCCAAGAGTGGGAAATTTGGCAGCCATGTGTTGCTCGCTGCAGCTCTGGACGGCAGGGCAGCAGTACACAAGTGCCACGAATGGTGTCAAAGGTGCTAGACATGCCCTGGGTGTGTGGTCACATAACACATCGTGACATGGCCATCCCCCCATCATGTCGTGGCCATGTCCCCATCGCTCTGCTGGAGAGGCAAATGTTGGGATGTATTGTATGTCAGTGAGAGCCAACATAACAGAATGAACAATAGGAAACAAAAAGCTACTGCAATGCCCTGTGTAACAGATGTCACTTCCTCCTAGTCTCAACAGCTCATATATTTACAGTAAATTTATATAAAGGACATAACAGTCCATCTCATGACTCGATAGCAATTTTATGTTTTATAAGATAAGCACATGATGAACTGTTACGCCCTAATAAGGGTGCCATTTTTAAGTACTTACTTTCCATGCACATCTCTTAAAACATGCAGCTTAGTATTTAATCAAAGAAGCAGAAAAACAAATCACTCTTGACTATTTTAGTACAGTCAGCACAGTACTTGACAGAATAAAATTTATGTTTGCTTGGTTTCTGCAGTTATTGCATTCCAGGCACTGGGTAACTTGATGTCAAAATATTAGGCTTTTCTAAACACAATAATTATACACTCTTCAATCATCTGAAGTTTCTCTCCGTGACACCGTTTCTGTCTTTTAATCTCTCTAGCACACTGGAATTATCTCTTCAATGCAGGCTAATTAGTTATCTGAGAACATAAAAACAAATAAAATTACCATCATTAGCTTTAATCGTCTTTCTCTTTATTTCACTTTCCTTCTTTTTAATTCAGAAACAAAAAAATACATTTTTTGTGTCTTTTTTTTAACAAAAAAACTTGTATATTTACTATACAATCTTGTTTAAACCTTTTTACTTAAATGTACATACTATATTCAACAGCTATAATATCCTTTAAAAAAAAAAGCTTTAAAATGCTTCCAGACATTATCACTTATAGTAAAAGTTGTATTTCTAGCTAATATTTCATACTAAGAATAGTTTTCACACAGGGATAAACTGTCCACACAAAAATTAGACATTTATACTGAAAGCAAATGTTCTTTTTATGTTAAAAATACTCTTTGCTTTGTATGCCCAAAGAAAATCCATTTTGAGAGTGCAAAATGAAAATACTACTTATATGAAATAAAAATGATTATTTAATGTTGTACATAATGTAGTTTTATCTTGCAGAAAAAAACCTCCAAAAGTAATATAAAATAAAACACAATTAAAGCTAAATTTATGAGCTTTTTATGCTATTTAACCTACTTGATCTACAAAACTAATTTTTTTGACTTACACATTGAAGCATTTTAAAGTATTACTGTCTCCTGACTGGATATAATAATAATAACAATAATAATAATTTGCATAAACGTATTTCCTGTTGTCAGTGTTAGCCTTTATTAGCCTGTTTTGTAATCAAACAAGACCTTTGACTTCCTGATGGGATGTATAATGTCACTACGGATTTTTCAACACAATTCGTT
This sequence comes from Mixophyes fleayi, assembly GCF_038048845.1. NCBI lineage: Eukaryota > Metazoa > Chordata > Amphibia > Anura > Limnodynastidae > Mixophyes > Mixophyes fleayi. The sequence goes on along the minus strand of NC_134407.1, from coordinate 66,505,469 downwards.
CAAGCATATTTTTCAAATCAAAAATTTTCAAAATAATATACAAAATTATTTTTATTAGGCCATGAGAAACAACATCATATCACAATACCATCCTTATAGTGCCAGTGTTCAATTTCACCTAATTAATTGTAACTGATTTTCAGGGATAGTTTATCAAACATCAGAAATGAGTTCAACACCAACTGTGTACAGTAATGAGTTCTGGAGATAAACGTTGAGCTGCAATGAAAGTTTGTTTCTAAGGAAAACAAAATTTCAGTGATGTAAAGTTTGTGTCAGGCGCTGTCCCTGTGTTTTCACTCCTCCACAGGGATGGGCGCCTGCTTCCTGTCATGCTCTCATGTCTAGGTGCTCGGCAACCAGATGCACAACTTCCGATGACTCGCTGAGCAATTTGGCGCATGCGCATCCCGTTGCTAGGCAACGGGATGCTACTCCTGGTCCCAGCGGCGGTATTCGACGTCACCGCCACTGGTAATCATGTCCTCTCCTTTCTCTATTTATTCTCGGCTCTGGCACATGTAGGTGTCAGAGTATTGGGTCCCCTTACTCCAGCGCTTCTGTGTTCTGTCATTCTGACTGATTCTTGTGTTTTGACCTCAGCTATTATCCTGACCTGCTCCTGGTTTCCTTCCTGGCTTTGGTGATATTCTGATTCCTGTTTCTGACCTCGGATTGCCTGACTACACCTGTGGATACTCCTTCGGTACCTCTCTTGCCTGTGTGTTTCTGACCCTGATTGCCTTACACCTCTTCCATCTAATTGCTTCATTGATTACCCACTTTGAGGACAGTGACCTGCGTGTCTTCCGCAGCTAAGCCCAAACTCCCTTGCGGTGGTCCCTGGCGAAGACCAGAGACACATTAGACTCCGCACCTCTCTGCTGAGTAGTGTCAAAAATAGCAAGCAACCCTCCAGTTTCCTAAATAACGTGACAGTTTAGAAACTTTGAAGCTGGACAGAGTGGTTAAAGAAAAAATAAAATAGTTTACCCCATGGCCAAAGACCAAGAACCCCAACACTGCAGAGCAAACAGCCAATTAGATATTTTGGAAATGGCATGAAACTGTTTCTCAGAATGTATCTATAATTGACAGGCATATTTGTGGGAGGTCTGTAAATCCTGAAATATTTTAGGGTGACATGTTTAGCTTCAGGAGACCGCTATTAGGATTTAGAAGGCAAGATACTGAATATCGATTTAGAGAGGAAATACTAGTTCACACTATAGCAATCAATCAAACTTATTACAGGCAGCATGATGGAATAGTGGTTAGCTTTGCTGTCTCACAGCACTGGGGTTATGAGTTTAATTCATACCGGGGCCATCTGTGTGTATTTTGTATGTCCTTCCTTGGTATGTGAATTTAGACTCTAATTAAACTAATGCAATGAACTACTTTAAATCACTCCAATAATGGCATAGAGGAAAGATGCGTTTTACATACTGTATATAGCTTTTAATCTCGCAATATATAGCTTTTTATCTCTCACCATCTGTGTTGGCCTGAGTTACTGACTGCCTTGACTCAGAAATATAATTTGTTCCCCACATCGACTGCAAAAACGTTAATTCATGCACTCATCATCTCTCGCAATTCCCTCCTTCCTGATCTTTCCCGAATCAGACACTAACCCTTACAATCTATTTTGCATGCAGTGGCTAGATTGGTTTTCCTGGCAAATCATTTGTTGATCCAATATGTCAATCTCTACATTGGTTGCCTGTTTTTCACTGAATCCAATATAAAACACAAAACTGCACCAACATACATCTCCTCACTTTTCTCTAATTTTTTCCCAACTCGGCACCTCTGTTCTGAACAAGATCTGCATCTCTCATTTGCACTCATAACCTGCCTCCATTCCCAGTTACAGGACTGCACCCAATTTGTGGAATTACCTCCCTTTCACACAAAGTCTTTATACTGGTCTTCAAACCTTCATGGCGCACTCTGAAAGCCTTGCTCTTTTTAGGCAAGCTTATAAAGTTCCTCAACCAGCTTCTTAACCTCCCTAGGTTACCTTATTACCTCTCTTTACACAGTTCACACAAGACAACAACCCTTTGATCAACATTGCTACGTCACTGGATCCTATAGCCCACTAAGAACGTTTTACCTTTGTAAACTGGCTGAACCAATATGCATTATCAAATTTAAAGAAGAAAAAGCAAAGAAAACAGAAAAGCGCAATATAGATCCTATCTAAGGTAAAAATACCACCGCAGAATTATATTGATATATAATAAAATTTATTTTTAAACAAAAATAAGTTAAAAATAAATATCACATATATAAATAAAATATATTTAAAAAAGCATAACTCATAAAAACTAATGATCCGGACAGTTGTAATAATATTTTGTATGTAAAAATCTCTCCTATAGTGCACATATAGGGAAAAAAATCTCAGCATTTTATGCCATATTCCTGAATTGTTGATTATATAAGATCAAGGGACCATTCCTCACTTTCCAAAACTTCTATTGTATTAGATATAATCCATATATCAATATCACAGTCTTATGTGGATCACAATCACTTTTATAGTCACAATCATTTATGTGTTACAACAGTCCATATATCATTCGGGAAGTATAGATCATAATTGGAATGTCTGACTCATGAAATCCTGTCAGCAGCTTTGAACTACTAGAGCTGCATATCGAGTCTATCTTCCGCAGTTCCAATGTTTATGCTCACCCCAATGATCTTACCCCACTTAGGACTTTATGAAGAGGATTAGGAAATCATGAAAGTGGAATCCAAAAGATAATTGTGCTTCTCATTTAGTTAATCCATCCAGCAAACACAATCAGGTTCAGGTCCTTTGATCACAGTTAATAGTTGGTTTCCCTTGGTTACCGCTATCTGCTGTTCAGCCTGGCATTCCTCTATCATCGGACACTGCCTAGTGGTCTGCACATGCGTTTCCCTGGGAACCTTCAAAACCTCTGCTCCGCAGTGATTGGATCATCTGCAGCCATTTCTGTTTATAAAGGCCCTTCTCTCTTTAATGGGTGTCAGATCATCAGGTCTCTCTATCTGATAGGAAGCATTTCCTCAGACTCCTGTTGTTCCTGACATCGTGGATGTGCAGCTTGTTGCTACTCTGAATATCCCTGCTGCTTACTGCTTCCCAGCAATTACCTGTGCAGCTCATCACTACTCAGCAACAACTGTGCTGCTTACAGATTCTCAGCATTACCTGTGCAGTTCATCTCTATTCAGCACTACCTGTGCTGTTCACAGATTCTCAGCATTACCTGTGCAGCTCAGAATTCCTGTGTTGCTCACTGCTTCTCAGTAACTACCTGTGCAGCTCATCACTACTTAGCAATGCCTGTGCAACTCAACACTTCTCAGCAGTTACCTGTGCAGCTCATTGCTTCCCAGCATTATCACCGCAGAGCATCGCTCATCATTGGTCCTGTTCCAGCGTTATAACACCTGTGTGGAACTCAGTGCTATTGCTCCCTGCAGCTCATTGCTTCCCAGCATTATCGCTGCAGAGCATCGCTCATGATTGGTCCTGTTCCAGTGTTATAACACCTGTGTGGATCTCAGTGCTATTGCTCCCTGTAGCTCATCACTTCACCGCCATATTGGTTCAGCTTCCCTCACAGTCAAGGCCTGTAGATTTACTGCAGAGCATCGCTCATCATCGGTTCTGTTCCAGAGTTACACACCTGTGTGGATCTCATGGATCTCAGCGATCCAGCTCTTTGCCGTCCATCTGTTCCCAACTACTTGGTGTTTCTGTGCATTCTCTGCTGCGCCCCCTAGAGAACCACAACCTGCGGTGGAGAGCAGCCAAGGCCATATTCCCTTCCGGGAATCCCTGCTGAACACCTCTCCGCTGTTAGACTCCGCACCTCTCTGGGGGTAAGCTGTCACTCCAGCAGCAATCAGGACCATTCCCAAAATCCGGCTTTCGTAACAGAAATTATAAACATCTAAACAAAACAATATTTAATAGTTTCCAAAAACAAGTGACATTTTCAAATAAACTATAGAAAGAACTTTTGAAAATAGAAGAGATGGGCTACCGCGCTCCCTTTAAAGTGTAAATCAATTGCTGCCTGGGGGACAAATGAGGGTAGTCCCAACCCTAAACATAGACTTAATAAACAGATAGAAAAGTCCCCTATGGCGCAGAAAGTCGGGAGAAGTATGGTGAACACTCGCTAATGAGGGGTAGGTAAGCAACCTATCGAGTTGAGGGTGGCAACCTTGTAAGATTATATACAATAAGCCAATGTGGTATCCCCTTGATACATAGTAAGTGCCTTTTATTTCCTCAGTGGGTAAGAATATAAAATATTTAGACACTAATAGAAAAGGTTGCAACCTTTTAGACAGAGGGTCAATAAAACCAAAAACACTGACAATGATATGTACGTAGGAATATAACAAAAAACAGGTCTCATAAGATTCAGGTTAAATCTTGTAAATACATAGATGCAAATCAGATCAGAGACCCATAGAGGTATTGTTGGTGAGGGTACAAGACTCCTATTCACCATACAAACTGAGGACAAAACAATGCAGCTCCAGACAGAGTCTATATTAATCCAGTGCTTTATGGATAATGTACAATGACAATCAAGTCTCAGAGTGGTGCTGTAGTCCATAAAGATCAAGTCCAAACCATATACATAATTGTTCCAAAGACTGAGAACTCACACGAGTAGCGGGGCCACGGTCCCGTGGAATCTGCAGGTAGCCGATAAATCTACTGTGAGAATAGGTGAAAGAAAAAGTCCCAAGATCCAGTCAGTGGGTCCGGATGTGGAGCGCTTTCACTTACCCTGTCCAGGATTGGTAGTCTCCTCCCAATAGTGATCTCCGGCTATTGCAAGGATCTATGATGTGTCCCACAGTTGCGGCCGCGGTTGGGTATGTTCTGCGCATGCGGCGATGTATCGGAAAACAGACCTCAATAAGTTCTATTGTTCAGAACCAAAAGGAATATGAGGACCAATGTACACCAATTAGGCTTCTTCAGGGATAGTGTTACAACCACATACAAAGAACTTGATTATATTATTTAATCATCCAACTCTCAGCTAATATCATATATGGCTGTATTTTTCTAAACCATGTTAATCTTAATTTGCCATAAAAAACACTATCATAAAAATAATAAACCACCAAAAAATTTCAGACAAAACGTTAGTAAACATCAAAACTCTATGTTCTCTATGTGGCGCAAACTCTTGGCCATCAATATACACAGTAGCTAATCATCCTTTGAACCACAGGGCTCTCAAGTTAACTATCAAATAATTCCCCTCTTCTTTATGATGATTCTGCTGTTCCGTAATTTTATTTTCAGAAATGACATTTGCTTGTCCATTCACTTTTCAAAATAATAATGTTTTTTGTTCATCACAGAGGGCTTATATTAACATAAAAGGAGGCCATATAGCAAATACATAAATATAGTTAAAAACATTCTGTTAATCAAAAATTAACAAACCTCTATCTTAGATAGGAATCCAAATTATAACCTTCAATATACAATGCAGTTAGTCACCCTTTCAAGCCACAAGATTCTCTGGTTCATTAGCAGAAAATTAGTCAAATTGAAGATCTTTAGTAGCCTTTTTTTAATATAATAATTACCCTATTTCTTCTTATTATTTTTCACTTTTTCCAACTTTAATCACTTATCTGTTCCGAACGATCAACAGTGGACAAACTCAAACAACATAAAACAATAGACAGACTAAAAAAAAAGGTCTACACATTCATTTAAACCATTAGGCTAAATAGAATCCATCGCAAAGATCCAAAAGCCTCCCTTTTACAAAGGGAGGCAAATTTATGTCCATCTCTTTCTGTCAGTTTAACTTGTTCAATTGCAGTGATCCGCAAACCTTCTAAGGACCAATTATGTTTCTCACAAAGTGCCTAGTTAGGCTATGTGTGTCGGTCTCTTTATAAATATTTCTTCTATGTTCAAAAATCTAATATTTAATATTCTCTTTTTTCTACCAACATATTGGGCTCCACAGTTACATTCAAATATATAATATATTTTGATTGGCAGTTCATAAAACTGTTTATTTCACAGCTCTCCTTTGTTGCTGAAAACTTAAAATGTGTGGTCTTTTGTAGTATAAATATGAACAAGTAATGCAAGATTTCTTATTACATTTATAAAATCCTGTTAATTTCTCAAGGGAATTTATTTTTAGACCGGCTTCTGTATCTTATTTTTTTCAGTGTTACCACTCCCTGTTTAAAGTGACTGGAAACCAAATTATTTTTTAGATTCAGCCCTCATCTACAGTCAAGTCCATAAATATTGGGACATCGACACAATTCTCATATTTTGGGCTCTATACACCACCACAATGGATTTGAAATGAAACTAACACAATGTGCTTTAACTGCAGACTTTCAGCTTTACTTTGAGGGTATTTACATCCAAATCAGGTGAACAGTGTAGGAATTACAACGGGTTCTATATGTGCCTCCCACTTTTTAAGGGACCAAAAGTAATTGGACAAACTAAACAATCCTACATCAAACTTTCACTTTTTAATACTTTGTTGCACAGTCAATTACAGCCTGAAGTCTGGAACACATAGACATCACCAGACGCTGGGTTTAATTCCTGGTGATGCTCTGCCAGGCCTCTACTGCAAATGTCTTCAGTTCCTGCTTGTTCTTGGGGCATTTTCCCTTCAGTTTTGTCTTCATCAAGTGAAATGCATGCTCAATCGGATTCAGGTCAGGTGATTGACTTGGCCATTGCATAACATTCCATTTGTTAGACTTAAAAAACTCTTTGGTTGTTTTTACAGTTTGCTTCGGGTCATTGTCCATCTACACTGTGAAGCGCCGTCCAATGAGTTCTGCAGCATTTGACTGAATATGAGCAGATAATATTGCCCGAAACACTTCAGAGTTCATCTTGCTGCTTTTGTCAGCAGTCACATCATCAATAAATACAAGGGAACCAGTTCCATTGGCAGCCATACATGCCCACGCCATGACACTACCACCACCATGCTTCACTGATGAGGTGATATGTTTTGGATCATGAGCAGTTCCTTTCCTTCTCCATTCCCATCACTCTGGTACAAGTTGATCTTTGTCTCATCTGTCCATAGGATGTTGTTCTAGAACTGTAATGGCTATTTTAGATGTTGTTTTCCAAACTCTAATCTGGTCTTCCTGTTTTTGTGGCTCATAAATGGTTTACATCTTGTGGTGAACCCTCTATATTCACTCTTGTGAAGTCTTCTCTTGATTGTTGACTTTGACACATATACACCTACCTCCTGGAGAGTGTTCTTGATTTGGCCAAATGTTGTGAAGGGGTTTTTCTTAACCAGGAAAAAAAATTCTTCTGTCATCCACCAGAGTTGTTTTCCGTGGTCTTCCGGGTCTTTTGGTGTTGCTGAGCTCTCCTGTGCGTTCTTTCTTTTTAAGAATATTCCTAACAGTTGATTTGGCCACACCTAATGTTTTTGCTATCTCTCTGATGGGTTTTTTTTGATTTTTTAGCCTAATGATGGCTTGCATCACTGATAGTGACAGCTCTTTGAATCTCATATTGAGAGTCGACAGCAACAGATTCCTGTCACTCACCGGACTGTGAGTGCTACTTCTAAGGTAGCTAGGAACCGTGTCCGTCCATTATTATGAGGTACTGCGCATGTGCAGTCCCTTTTAACCTTCAGTTCTGTTCCTTTAACTTAATTGGCTGATCAGGCAACACTCCCTATATTAAGCACCTGTGGTCAATACCACGTTGCCTGATCTTGGAGTCTCATTCCTCATGAGTCTCTGAAGGTGTTTCAGTACCTGCTCGTGTGTTCAGCTTATGCTGATTCCTGTTTGCCGTTTGTGGTTTCCAGACCACTTCAATTCCTCGTGTTCCTAGTGTCTTCAGCAGCTGATTCCTATCCGCTGCCTCCGTATATCTACAGTTACAGATTACTGCAAACTCTCCTGTGTTTCATCGTGACTCCAGCAGCTGATTCCTATCCGCTGCCTCCGTATATCTACAGTTACAGATTACTGCAAACTCTCCAGTGTTTCATCGTGACTCCAGCAGCTGATTTCTATCCGCTGCCTCCGTGTATCTACAGTTACAGATTACTGCAAACTCTCCTGTGTTTCATCGTGACTCCAGCAGCTGATTCCTGTTCGCTACTTCAGCGTGTCTACAGAGTCTGCTCGTCTCAGCGCTCCAGTCTGCATTCCAACTGCCGTCAGCTGACCCGCTGCCTACTGCTTCTACAGTGTGTCCATTTGTGTCAACTTGCCTGTTGCATCGAGTCTACGCTCCTCGGCTTCCAGCTTTGCTACATCGCTTCGACTCTCCCGTGGTCTCCTGCTGTTCTATTCGATATACTACTGCTTCCTGAGTATTTGTCATCCCTGCTGGCCTACCTACAGTGCGCTGCACCTACCTGCCGCTTCCATTCTGCAAGGACTTCTCATCTCGTCTGTTCCCGGCCACTCAGGTATCCCTGCAGCTATCTCTAACAGCCTGCTCATCTGAACCACGGTATGCATACTTCTCATTGACTGTGCTGGTGTATTGCATATCCATCTGGACTGAGTTGTTCTCCTCCGGAGTTTCCATCCTCTGGGACTATTGCTATTATTGACTGTGTTTCCTTTTGCTGGACTATTTGAGTGACTTTGTTTATCTGTGCAGTGCTGTTCATTCATTATTATCATTGTGTGCAGTTCAACGTGGGATCAAGTTCAGTGTACCCGTGTAGACTCTGTGTCACTCACCGGACCGTGAGTGCCTCTTCCCGGACATTTAGGAACCGTGGCCGTCCTCCATCCTGAGGGTCTGCGCATGCGCAGCCCTTTCCTATACTTCAGTGTATGTCCCTTTAACTCAATTGGCAGATCAGGCAACACTCCCTATATTAAGCACCTGTGGTCAACACCACGTTGCCTGATCTTGGAGTCTCATTCCCCATGAGCCTCTGAAGGTGTTTCCTCGTGTATTCAGCGCTGCTGATTCCTGTGGTTTCCAAACCACTTCTACCTCTGTGGTTTCCTAACCACTTCTCCTACTGTGGTTCCCATACCACTTCTACCATCAACTGTATCATCGTGACTGTTTGCTGATTCCTATCCGCTGCCTCCGTGCACTACAGTCTCCTATACCACTTCAACGCTATTATATTCCATAGTGACTGTGTGCTGATTCCTATCCGCTGCCTCCGTGCACTACAGCCTTCTCTCCTTATTCACTCACCTGTTCATCATCAAGTCTGTGAGCTGATTCCTATCCGCTGCCTCCGTGCACTACAGCCTCCAGCTGGCAACTCGCCTGGGTTCATCATCGTGACTGTGAGCAGATTCCTAGCTGCTGCCTCTGTGCACTACAGCCTCCAGCTGGCAACTCGCCTGTGTTCATCATCGTGACTGTGAGCAGATTCCTATCCGCTGCCTCCGTGCACTACAGCCTCCAGCTGGCAACTCGCCTGTGTTCATCATCGTGACTGTGAGCAGATTCCTATCCGCTGCCTCCGTGCACTACAGCCTCCAGCTGGCAACTCGCCTGTGTTCATCATCGTGACTGTGAGCAGATTCCTATCCGCTGCCTCCGTGCACTACAGCCTCCAGCCGGAAACTCGCCTGTGTTCATCATCGTGACCGTGAGCTGATTCCTATCCGCTGCCTCCGTGCACTACAGCCTCCAGCTGGCAACTCGCCTGTGTTCATCATCGTGGCTGCTAACTGATTTCTACCCGCTGCTCCTGTGCACCTCAGCGTCATCTCATCTCTCCCGTGGGTTCGCAGAGTCCCGCTGCCGCTGCCAGTCCTATCGTCCATCTACTGCTGATCCGCTCTCCACGCCTTCCTGGTTCCCCTGGTCGCTACCCTCCTGTCAGCATTGGATTCGTGTCCCTGTTGGTCTACTTACCTGTGCGCTGCACCTACTAGACTCCTGCTTCTTACATCCAGGGACTTCTCATCCTGTCGGCCTCCTGCCGCCTAGGTATCACTGCACTCCTGTCTGACTGCCTTCTGAACCACGTTATGCATACTTCTCATTGACTGTGCTGGTGTATTGCATATCTTGCTGGACTGTGTTGGTTCTCCTCTGGAGTTTGCAAACCGCTGAGTCTTTTGCCATCATTGACTGTGTTACCTTGTGCTGGATTACTTCAGAGACTTCCTACATTTGCAGACCTGTTCAGTCATTTATATATATTGTGCATATTACTGTGGATCGTGTTTAATGTGCCCGTGTACATCCTGTGTTGCAGTCTCTCCCCGTACACCTCCTCACATATATTTTCAGTGGTACAACTTGCTGAAGGCAGACCACTGATTCCTGTTCCAGTATCACCTGTTCCATTCCTCTCACATAGCAGTGGTACAACTTGCTACCGCAGACCACTGACTTCCCGGATACCTCCACTTGGATTCCATTCCTTCACTCAGACAGCGGTACCACTTGCTATCCGCAGACCGCTGACTCTCATCACCTCCTCGTTTCTGTTGGACATTCCTCTTCACTATAGCAGTGGTACAACTTGCTAACGCAGACCACTGACTACCTCCACTTGCCCTTGTCCATACAGTTCCTCGTGTATTATCACCTCCATATTACCAGTGCTGCTAGTCATAGACTTTCCTGAGCATCTCATCATCTACTATTGCCTGTTCCGTGATCACCCTGCTACCAGAGTACATTATTACCATCTATATTGCTCTGGTAAGCTTACCACCTGGTGATCCCTGGGTAAAGACTCCTAGTGCCCGTGACACTCTGCATAGCATTTATCTCCTCGTGTCCTTCCTCACATATATATTCAGTGGTACAACTTGCTAGAGGCAGACCACTGATTCCTGTTTCCCTGTGTCACCAGTTGCATATATCCTCTCACATAGCAGTGGTACAAGTTGCTACTCGCAGACCACTGACTTCCCCGTTACCTTCACCTGGATTCCATTCCTTCACTACAGACAGCGGTACAACTTGCTATACGCAGACTGCTGACTTCCACCTCCTTATTACTCCTGGACATTCTTCTCACTATAGCAGTGGTACAACTTGCCGTGCGCAGACCACTGACTACCCTCACGTGTCCTTGTCCATCCAGATCCTCGTGTTCAGTTACCTATTGTTTACCAGTGCTGCTAGTCATAGACTTTCTGAGCATTCTCTAACCTTCTGCTGTTTCCAGTTCCATTATTACCCTGCCATCAGAGTATCATATACCAACTCTACTGCTCTGATAAGACCATCAGCGGGTGATACTGGGTAAAGACTCCTAGTGCCCGTGACAATTCCAACTGCAAATGCCATGCCTAGAATCAACTCCAGACCTTTTACCTGCTTAATTGAAGATGAAATAACAAAGGAATAGCCCACACATGTCCATGAAATAGCTTTTGAGTTGATTGTCCCATAACTTTTGGTCCGTTAAAAAGTGGGAGTCACGTATAGAAACCATTGTAATTCCTAGACCGTTCACCTGATTTGGATGCAAATACTCTCAAATTAAAGCTGAAAGTCTGCAGTTAAAGCACATCTTGTTAGTTTCATTTCAAATCCATTGTGGTGGTGTATAGAGCCCAAAATATAAGAATTGTGTCAATGTCCCAATATTTATGGACTTGACTGTAAATAACTCTTGGATTATCTTGCACAGAAAACATTAATATCTTGTCATGCTTTAAAATGGGGACATTTTGCTGAATAATTCCTTTTATTTGACTGGAATACGATTTGAACTGACAAACAAAAAAAACCCCTTTCTTTTTGTCAGATCTTCTTTCCACCCTTAATAAATCATGTCTATTAATCTTTTGATATATCAGAAAGTGCTCTATATAGAACATATTGGGGATATCCTTGACCTTTAAAAGCATCTAGAAGTGTTTTTTTATTGCTTGTTCTAAATAAAGTTTTCTGAGCTACAATTCCCCTGCAACCTAAGGTGCTGGCCTTATGGGATATTCTTCTTCCATGCTCCCAATTGACAGCTCTTGAAATTTAAAAAGTGATTAGTTTCAAGCATCTTTTTGTAAGTTTTAGCTTCCACATTATTTCACTTAACTGATAGAGAAACAACCAGGAAGTTGATAAAGCTTCTACTAGAATTTCTCATAAATTTCAAACCATAAGTTTTGGTGTTCAAATAAGAATAATAACAATAATAATCTGCCAAGTAAAAAATAAATCATTGATATTTCTCCTATAGAGCACTAGATTCGCCTTGAAGCTGCAATCCCAGATGTACTGTTGTTCAAAAAGACCCATATACAGGTTCACAAAATTCAGGCCAAACCTTGTGCCCATAGCTGTCCTATGGATCTGTAAAAAATATTTGTGATCAAAAAACAAAATAATTATGTGTCAAAATTCTCTGATGGTATTTCTTTGTGCTTTTTCTTCTCTAATATCGAAGTTGATACACAACAACTTCTATGAAGAAGCAGCGTTGTTGATCCCTTGCTAAGTGCACCATTGGTATAGCAATGGGTTTTAGTTAAGATATAACATATAAGATTTGGTATAAGTCAGCACTAAGTCTCTATGCCTAATGTTGATGTAGGATTACTGTAGTTCCAATATGCAACCTCATGTATTAAACTCCCATTGTCCCATAGATTGTAAGCTTGCTGGCAGGTCCTTCCTACCTCTTTCTGTCTGTATTACCCACTATTGTTTTACTGCTGTGTTTGTTCCCATTTGTAAAGTGCTATGGGATTTGCTGGCACTATATTAATAAATAATGATGAAGATGCTGATAAATTTAAGTGGGGGCCTCATCCAAACATTCACAGTCCATATAGCGGACACATCACCTGTACTTCTGCCGTTCTGAATGTGGTCATTATGGAGACAATGCAATTCCCCTATTCAATCACAAAGCTCACACAAGCAACAGCCCACAATGTCCCCGCTGTAGGAGGCACTGACAAGTCTTGAGGCTATACTTTCAGAACAATTTAGATTAATTGGATTTGCACAAATCAATTTATCCAGGTTCAAGGATAAAGATGTTGCAAAATTATAGATTAGCCTGTGGTTAAACATGGGTTTTGTTTTCATGGAGGATGAAGGTAACACAGGCATAGTTGGTTGACTGGACTAAAACAAAACATTTGTGGGTAAGAAGGGTGCCAGTTAGGCTATCAAGCCTAACCGGCATCACCTGTTACCTATATTTCATTGCAAATGTCTCCAATGAGACAGGTACCATAACTAGGAATACCTCTGAGTTCTTTCTACATGAAGTTATACAAGATGAAGGTCCCCAGAGGTCAACTGTGGGCTATATTTCTGTTATCATCCACATTACCTGGCTTTGGGAGTGAGTGATCAGATTTTTTACATTTGCCCTTAACTAAATATATGCCATTTTAACTAAATACATCCTTAGTACATCTGTGGATTTCAGGTCATTATTTTATCCAAAATGAAATGCAGGGTGGAAATATAGCTGTGCAGATCCTACTTGTTTTCAGTGCTGAAGAGGGGTAATTATTTTTGTGGTTCCTTCTGATAAAAGTAATCAGCCTCACATAGATTGGTCCTAGATTTGGCTGCTAAGATTAAAGGTATACCAATGTAACACAGGGGTGCTGTTGATATTGTATAATTGCCACCTCTATGGGCGTTATCAATTATTGAGTAATCACAAGTTGTCGTGGAATATAAAAGCAGCTTTGAGAATTTTTGCACTTTGAATTTAAAATGTTTATAGAGTATAGATTAATTCATCACTGCATGGCATTATATAGATGTTGCATGGCTGTTTAGATAGCGCTGCTCCCTACAGTGCAAGTTATTTTTTATACCCTATAAAATTAAAAGACATGCATACCACATTTTTCCATACACTGTATCTGACATTGTAAATAAAGTCATGTACAGTACATGATACAATTAGATTGTAGAGCAAATTCTATAACGTATTGTAATATTTTAACAAAACCAGATATAACTATGAGAACCTGTAACAAATGAGAAAAAGTAGTCACTTGATAATGTAGTAATAATGTTAAACTGGTGAAATGCATACCAGAAATAAAAGGTGGCAAACTTATTTGTTATTACTTTTGTGGTCATCAATGTTCATTACTTGGGGTTTAGAACAATTGCTTGCAATGCAGGTAACAGGCAGAGACTGACTATATAGTGCAGTAATCTTAAAAATAATAATATACAAGTCAAATGTACATCAAATATATAGAAAAGGGTTATTTTGGACAAAAATCCAACTGTGCTGGTTTCAGTGGTTCCATTTAGAAGTAATATGGTTACTGAAGTTCCTGGTCACTACCAATCATTGGATGTAAGTACAGTCCCAGTAATACAACAGAGAAGTAACTCTAGCTTCACTACAACAGCCCAATACTACTACTGTATATGCTAGCAAATAGTTTGGTTAGAGATTGTACACATTCGACAATAAATAGCAAAATTGTATTAAACTAAAATCTATAAATATAATAGACATATATAGCTAAATAACAATTATGGTACACATAACACACACTAGAAAAAAGATAAATATTTTTCAATAAAATAAAATTATACAAAACAGAAATATTGACAGAGTATAACACATTTGTTAATAATAAATCAAGTTCCAATAATAAAACAATGATTAACAATAACAGTCCTGATAAATGAATTGATTTCATATCTTTTGTTCAGTCTGTAAGGAGATAAAGTATTAAATTGGTATATCAAAACACTTCCCTTTTGACAAAAACTTTTGGATATCGACACCCCTTTCATCCAATTTCATATGCTTGATAACCTTAAAGGATAAACCTGATTTGTGTTTAAGCTTAAAATGTTTAGAAACTGATAATTTTTTATTTTGTTCTTTATATTCTTCAGGTATGTCCCTGATGTCATAGAGTTTATAGGTTGTTGATTTCAAATTGTTTAGTGTTGTTTTATTTAAAACATATCTTATGCACTGGGTCTACATATTTATATATGATATAATGATTACATTTGAACATAACAGTATATTGCGCCCCTAGTATGTTTTTTGTAACTTTATAATGTTCTCTGAGCATGCTTAGGAGCAAGCATAACCTTAACATTTTGGGGGCATGGCTTGACTGCCATAGAGAGAAGTCGTGTTTCTGTGTATCTCCAGGGCACAAACACCTAACTGTTCTCAAATTATCCTCTTCAAACCCCTTTATTACCTCAGGGGGATACTGGAAGTCACAACTCATTTTTGGGGGTCTGCTGCACCAGCTAATCGGCATCAATCCCCATGATTGACAGGGGGCAGCCACATTATTACTGGATTTCATCCTCCCAGTGGTGCCTCTCTAGTAACTCTCCTGGACCCTGCCGGAGACCACATCTGTGCCCGTGACTTTCCTGGCAGCTCACCTTACATGAGCTGGGTCTTCAGTTCTTTGGCTGCTTCACCCCTCAGCCGGTTGCCGGACACAGTTACCTCCTTGCTCTGGCTCCTATGGTCGCCTCAGCTCCAGCTCTCCCAGTGGTGACACTGTCCCAGACTACTCAGTGGACCCCATCTGGTGTGGTCTTTGGACGGTTGAGGCGGGCTGAGCCCATCTGGGAACGCCCCGAGCTCTATGCTGCAGGCGGGAACCTCTGACAGGTGGTATCCCTGATCCTGTCAAAAGATCTGCCTTTCTCTGCTTCAGCAACCTGATGCATCTATATCTGGAGGTGCCTGACACACTGGAACTAAGAGGTAAATGCACCCACTCAGTGACTGAAAAGACAAGCCCAAGTTCCATCTGGTGCCTCTGATTTTTAACAAGCCAACATAAGCCTCTGTTTAATGCTGAGGCCACAGAACAGCCAATAATGCATCCAGCATAAATCAAATCTAGCTGCCATCCGCATGCACTACCCTAACCCCTCATAGGAGTTACGGGTCCTCGTTACACTTCGTCATATGTGGTGAATGCAAATCTTAAGGCTATATCAGTATCAACTAATTTGAACCAAACTACTTGGGATCTATACCTGTATACATACTGTTGGAATATAAACATAAATATGGCTCCTAAAAAGATCAAAACAGCTAAACCAGCCAAGCAGTTACCCTTCTTTAAACCCCAAAAACTGAATCCTTCCCCATCTTCCTCCAATGGGCTGAAAACATCTGGGTTTCATTTCCTCCAGCCAGAACTGCGTCACCAGCTCTCCCCCTTCCTCTGAAGAAGGCCAGATTGAACCGGAAGCTACGACCACCTTCATAATGATGCAGCACTTATTCTCTACCTTTAAGGCATATATACTCATCGAAATGCGCTCTTCTATTAAAGCTATTCAAGTGGAGGCGGTAGACTTGGGGAACAGGACAAACAATTTAGAGAACAATATGAAAGAGATGGTGGTTGATCACCTCACATGACCAAATACAACCTCAGGTGTGTATGTTGAGAGACAGGTTGGCAGATGTGGAAGATGGATCGTGTCACAAAAATATTAAGATACGGGGAATCCCAGAATACGTGTCCAATGCCAACCTTCTTTCGTTCACTACAGATCTGGTTCTGAAGCTAATACCATCAGCCTCCACTCAAGACTTTTTATTATTATTATTATTAATTTTTATTTATAGGGCGCCACTAGGTGTCCGTAGCACCGTACAGGGACAAACAAGTACAATACAAGGTGGGACGGCACGGTACAGTAAACAGTAAGCACAGTAACTCAGTAAGCTCAAAGCACAGCTAGATAGAGGGGGAGGGAAGACCAGCAAGCACTGGAGCCCAAGAGGAAGGGCGCGGATGACGGGGAGACCCCTAGGGGGGTGGGGGGAAAGGTAGCTGGAGAGCAGAGTTAGAAGTGTAGGAAACAGGAGGAGAGATGGCCCTGCTCAAGTCAGCGTACAATCTAAAGACTTGCTTATCGATCGAAACCACAGATTACCCAAAGCTAGAAATGTATCAGACACTCTGCCCAGAGATACTCTGATGCGCATTCATTTCTTTGATATCAAGAAGTGCATACTGAGAGCAGCAAGGGAAATGGAAGATTCAGCCATTCTTCAAAACCTGCAGCTGTTCCCGGATTTTTCACAAGCTACAATAGCCAAACATCGTTCGTTCCAGCCAGTAACAAGAAACATGAGAGATAACGACATTCTGTATAGGTGGGGATTCCCAGTAAAGCTCCTTGTTCATAGGAACAAGAAGATGCACGTCTTCTCCACGGTAAATGAAGGGTCAAAGACCTTGACATCTTGGAATCTTCAAACTCCACAGCCTAGAGACCAAACTACCAGCACTTAGACCATGTAGAGGAAACATGGAGTACAAGAAATGACATTCTCCGGGTCAAGACTAAATTTTTGGGTATTTTTAAAAACAATATCCGTCTTACCAGGAAGACATTTTTCTGAAATTGGATTCCACTGTAATACTCTCCAGTGTTTGTTTATAATTATTTTCATTTTTTTCACTTCAGTTAAACTCAGTGATAAGTGTGATTATTTCCTTATATGATTTTTGTGTACTTAAATGGGGATTTAAATTCTATTTCTGTAATTTAGTTTTTTTTATAAAATGTTGTAGATCCCCTCTTGTTTTAAATTTTCCTGCATAAATTTCTATTTGCTCAATACAAGATTAAGTTGTACTACAATTTTTTTCTAATACAGCAAAATAGAGAAAATGGGTATGTGTTCACAGAAATATGAGGTGATGTTGTTAAAAAAAATAATAATGGAGTTCATTATAGTTCAGTATATATAATGATAGCCTGAATATAAGCACACTGGATATTGCAGTCATCAAGAGAAGCCAGGTAAAGAACACAGAATCTGAGGTAGTGCAGGGATGAGTCACATCCAAAAGATAATGCATGAATGTAACACAATCTTTCTGGTAATACAGACATATACACAGTATTTATGGAAATGCAGGTATATAACACTGTCTTTGTGGCAATGCTGGTATAAAGCAGTCTTTGTAGCAATGTAAGAGTTAATACAGCTGGTATACAATTTTTTACTGTAAATGCCGAAAAGATTGAGCAATGATAATTACATATCAGATCTGAGTAGCAAGCAGAGTGCAAAGCAGATGAAAACCTTGTTTTCCATTTATTTTGATCAGCATTTTTCAAATGCAAGTAGCTGTTAGAATCAGTTATTTTTATGTATTTCTTGGTCATTCTTGGTCTACCCCCTATTGGTATAACCTTCTAGAACCTAAAACCATGTCTAGAAATTCAATTATGTCTCCATATTAAAGGTGAATTTCAAATTAAAATCATTACTATTAATAAAAGCCGTAAAAGCTTTATAAATTTCAGATATTCCTTTTCAGATTGCTAATTATGTAATCTATGTATCTTTATACAATTTTATCTTTTTATTGAAGGGATTGTTCATATAAATAAATATTTCTTATTAAACCCCCATAAAAAGATTAGCTAGAGGTAAAAATAGTCCCCATAGTTGTACAGCATATTTAGAGGTAACATTTGTCTAAAAATATAACATAGTTATGAGTCAATATAAAAAATATTAAATCACAAATAAAATCTTTGTGTTCTTCAGCTAGTGTCTATGAAGAAATACTGAAATATTTTTATTTCACATTCACTTTGTTGTTCCAGCTGTCACTGACAGTCTTGCAGCCTTAGAAAAGACTGAAGAGCTGCTTAAAGCAATACTCCAATAAGCACATGTGTGCTATAAAAAGTTAGGTGACAGGTTGGTGATAGATAATGCAGTAATCTCTCTGATTACCATATGGGAGATGAGGTTTGACTTACCATAGTTTATATAAAATTTAAGATGACCCCTTCAAAACTGAGTCAAAAGATTACTCGGTCATTTAATATGTCAATGCAAATAAACCAAGTAAATTTGTGTTAAAATTCTCTAATTCAATAAACATATAAAAAAAAAATTAAACCACAATGGTCTAATCCATTTTCTGGGAGCTCATATACTGCACCATATCCAGTAAGCCTTGAAATTTGCAGTTGGAAAGAATTGTTGATCCAAGAATATTTCTAATTAAGTTACAGTACCTAGTAATAGTAACTAGTGGGAGAGTGATAATAAAAAAACAAGTTTCAAAATTGATTTACGATATCTATCAACAGTAATCTAACAAACCTGGAAAAAGATCCTCCAAAGAACAAGCCTCAAGAAGGAAGAATAATGTCAGGAACCAAATCCACCAGGGTCTGGAACCTCCATTCTCTGTGTTGGTCCATTTATTTTACTATGCCATTGAAACAGTTATTCTTTGAACTAAATTTATTTAAGAGATAATTTCCATGTATTTCTAATTATTCCATAAGCTTCACCTGGAGATAATTAGTGGCTAATCAGAGAAAGCACTGTGCTATTTAAACTCAGTCCCTAATTATTGTGGTTTGTATATGTGATTTGCCATGCTACTTCTATTAATGATACCTGTGTACCAATCCAGCATCTCTTTGACTACGTCTCTGCTTGGTTACCAATGTTCTGGCTTGTTTAACTATGCTCCACTTTTAAAACAAAAAGACAGTTGTTGTCAGTGCTTGACCTTATTTGTGTGTACCTAGCAAAAATGAAAACATGAAGTATTAATTCATATTTTGATCAAAACTTTTAAGGCAGCACTCCAGCTTCAATGGTACTTCATCATATACAGGTAACATAACATATAACTCTAACATACTGTATATGCTTCAAACACTAGCAATTCAGTTAAAATTATATGCACTCACCTCTCATATAAAGGGACTTACATACAACAGGGGATGGCTTGCAAACCACACTCAAAGGGACCTTATATCAGCCAAATAGACAGTAGCCAAGACAACATTAGGCAACATTATGAAAACATAAGTAAAGAAGCATGTGCTCTGTTAATCTGATATTATACTTGGTAAAGCATTACAATATAAATGCATGTACATGTACAAAACATAACAGACGGTCATTATCAATGCATGCATTTGTGTATATCTAGCAAAAATGAAAACATAAGGTATTGGTTTATATTTTGATCAAAAAATGTTAGCCTGTACTCAGAGACTATGGTATCTCATTGTACTTCTTTGTATTGTTTTTTGTACAGGTGAACTTGCCTTGCTACTTCTACTTATGATAGTTGTGTACTGTACAATGGCTATGTGTGTGCATGATTACCAATGTACTGACTTCAGCTTGTTTAACTGTGCAACATTTCTTACTATGCTGACCCTGACCCTACCTTGTATTCGTTCCACTCTGTTATCTGGACTCCTTCTTTGATGCCAGATCAGTTACACCGATGTTATTATTGATGTCATATGTTGTGTAGGAATGTTGTGTTATGTCAGTGATCAGTGATGTAAAAATGTTTGAAATTTTGGATGTGATGACATTAGTGACATCATTAATAATGTATTGTGATTTTGTGAGTTATGGCATCAGAAAACGCTTTTGGTGGATCCATTTAATGTATTTTGTAACTATTGACAGAATCTTATCTGCTCTTTTAAAAAAACAAACCTTCTCTGAAGATGGATAACCCAATTTACCCTTTATACAGGAGAGTACTATTACTGCGGTATCTCCTGAATGAGTCCTGTCTATAGTGGTGCTGCTGTATGGGAAATAGTAGAGGCAATCCCCCCCCCTTTCCAATATATAGACCAAAAAACACTTGCCGCTAGCACTCCATAGTAATATTTATAAAATAACATATTGCTAATGGAGAGATAGATTAGATAGAATATGGTTGATTGGAAGTACCGTTTATTAACTAGTGGTTAAAAGTGTTGACATACTTCAGTTCATGTGTCCATGATATGGCGATTGACTTCATTAGCTATATACCACAAATATAAGAAAATGCATAAAAACGAGATACATGTGGATCAACAATCTAATGATAAAACGTTTAAAAAGACAATTGTCCAAACTCAGATACCTGGCTATGGTGAACTAATTGTCTCTTGAATCGCCTTCCAACATGAAGATTGTGGCGCTGGCTGTATACAGCGCTGTAATTACGATCCCTTAGATCATTTTGGTGCACCTTTATCTTTTTGTCCTTGGATTTGAGATCCACCATATATAACATATGTCTTTTAAATTTGCCACAATTGGGGCTAACAATGAAAACAGTCTAATACAAAGATGGTTAAAGAAGGGTATATATTATTACTGCTGGTGATACTTTTCCATGTCTGGGTCCTTTTACCACCCTGAAGGTACAGGGGGCTGCTTTTGCTTCTGGTCCTAAAAATGGAGTGAAATATAGCAGGGTGCGCATGCTCACTAATCGCTTGGCTGTTATCCCTTTCGAGTAAAAGCGCCTTGGCGTGGCGGATGGCTTAAACATACATTTGCAAATGTGTGCAACAAAGACTTTTGCATTTTTATCTACAGTAGAAATGGCAGATCTGTTGCTGGCTATAGCAGTGTGCTGGGGGAAAAAATGTTGTGTGTATGTTCCTTGCAGGATAACCCCACCCTTTCAAGCACCTGTTTTGGCCTATAAATTGATTTGAGCAGCTTCCACTTCTGTATTTGTCGGAGAGGCATGTTGGTGTCAGTAGCTGAGAGGGGGTACTGGCACTGAATTGCTGTTTGGAGGCTTCTGGGGTACCTCTTTGGTAAGTTGGCTATCAATTTAAAAACACATAAGTATGGCCCAAATATATGGGACTCTCATTGTTTAGAGTAGGACCATCCTATTAGCAAAAGCGCCTTGGCGTGTCGGATGGCTTAAACATACATTTGCAAATGTGTGCAACAAAGACTTTTGCATTTTTATCTACAGTAGAAATGGCAGATCTGTTGCTGGCTATAGCAGTGTGCTGGGGGAAAAAATGTTGTGTGTATGTTCCTTGCAGGATAACCCCACCTTTTCAAGCACCTGTTATGGCCTATAAATTGATTTGAGCAGCTTCCACTTCTGTATTTGTCTGAGAGGCATGTTGGTGTCAGTAGCTGAGAGGGGGTACTGGCACTGAATTGCTGTTTGGAGGCTTCTGGGGTACCTCTTTGGTAAGTTGGCTCTCAATTTAAAAACACATATGTATGGCCCAAATATATGGGACTCTCATTGTTTAGAGTAGGACCATCCTATTATCAAAAGCGCCATGGCGTGGCGGATGGCTTAAACATACATTTGCAAATGTGTGCAACAAAGACTTTTGCATTTTTATCTACAGTAGAAATGGCAGATCTGTTGCTGGCTATAGCAGTGTGCTGGGGGAAAAAATGTTGTGTGTATGTTCCTTGCAGGATAACCCCACCCTTTCAAGCACCTGTTATGGCCTATAAATTGATTTGAGCAGCTTCCACTTCTGTATTTGTCGGAGAGGCATGTTGGTGTCAGTAGCTGAGAGGGGGTACTGGCACTGAATTGCTGTTTGGAGGCTTCTGGGGTACCTCTTTGGTAAGTTGGCTCTCAATTTAAAAACACATATGTATGGCCCAAATATATGGGACTCTCATTGTTTAGAGTAGGACCATCCTATTAGCAAAAGCGCCTTGGCGTGGCGGATGGCTTAAACATACATTTGCAAATGTGTGCAACAAAGACTTTTGCATTTTTATCTACAGTAGAAATGGCAGATCTGTTGCTGGCTATAGCAGTGTGCTGGGGGAAAAAATGTTGTGTGTATGTTCCTTGCAGAATAACCCCACCTTTTCAAGCACCTGTTATGGCCTATAAATTGATTTGCGCAGCTTCCACTTCTGTATTTTTCTGAGAGGCATGTTGGTGTCAGTAGCTGAGAGGGGGTACTGGCACTGAATTGCTGTTTGGAGGCTTCTGGGGTACCTCTTTGGTAAGTTGGCTCTCAATTTAAAAACACATATGTATGGCCCAAATATATGGGACTCTCATTGTTTAGAGTAGGACCATCCTATTAGCAAAAGCGCCTTGGCGTGGCGGATGGCTTAAACATACATTTGCAAATGTGTGCAACAAAGACTTTTGCATTTTTATCTACAGTAGAAATGGCAGATCTGTTGCTGGCTATAGCAGTGTGCTGGGGGAAAAAATGTTGTGTATATGTTCCTTGCAGGATAACCCCACCCTTTCAAGCACCTGGTATGGCCTATAAATTGATTTGAGCAGCTTCCACTTCTGTATCCCTTTCGAGTTGTCAGCTATCGATAGCTTATCCTTCTTTCGGCAAGCAGGCAACTGCAGAAATGTTTATAGTAGTCCCTAATCAAGAAGATGTAGATGGTGGTGAAAAATAAGGGGTTGTTAGCAGTGTTGGACTGGGGCATGAAGGGCCCACCGGGGGACTGCAACGCTAGAGGTCCACCAAAAGGGGTGTGGCCAGCCATAATAGAGGCGAGACCAGGCACTAGAGAGGGAGTGGTCAGCCCACGAAGGATAGCTAACACCATAGTGTAGTATATAAAGAAAGCAGTGTGCATATAAAGAGTACACAGTCTTGACCTGCCCCTTAGCTTGGGCAGAACAGTCAACAAAAATTGGGATTGTTCCACTAGATTTAGAACATTTGACAGACTGTCCTACCTATTCTTGTCATTTTCACCACCTGTGGCTGCAGGTTTCTTTAGTTGCAGCTTGTCTGGATCTTGGAATCTTGGGAGCCCTATTTGGAAAAAAATGGGTACATTTAGAAAATTCCAACCATTTCCGGCAGTAAATCAATAGGACCCACAATTAATACTTAGGCCTTCCTTCAGCCCCAACATTAAAGTAATAGCATTCCCATTTAATAAATAAACCTATTTCTTTCCCTCCAGACAGCCCCAGCAATAAATTAATAGCATTTAAGTATAATAAATATACCTATTTCCATCACTGCCATTAAATAATTCATATTCACATTAAATGAATAGACCTCATGCTCCTCAAACTCAGCCCCACATTCAATTAATAGTCCCCAAATCACCCCTCTTAAATTAATAGTCCCCACAATAAAATTAAATTGCCCCACCATCACCCCACAAACAAAATAGCACCCATTAGTTAGCCACCACCTACCACACACACACATTACATTGCCACAAGCCCGCTGTGCCATCACACACACATTACTGTGCTCCTTCATTACCATACTGTGCCTCCTTATGATCACACTGCACCATCCATGCTACTTTGCCCCCCCTTCACATTCTACCATGCTGCTTTGGCCCCCCTTCACAATCTGCCATGCTGATTTGGCCACCCTTCACACTCTGCCATGCTGCTTTGTCCCCCCTTCACACTCTTCCATGCTGCATTGGCCCGTCTTCACACTCTGCCACGCTGCCTTTGCCCCTTTTCACTCTCTGCCATGCTGTCTGTGCCCCCCCTTCACTCTCTGCTATGCTGTCTGTGATCCCCCTTCACTCGCTGCCATGCTGCCTTTACTCCCCCTTGCTTTAGTTCCTTCACTTACTTTTTCTATTGGATTCTTTCTTCTCTTTTTCTCTTCTATCTTCTGTCTTCTTGCTGACTCCTCTCTGCGCTGCTCCTCTCTGAACATTTGGCGTAATGACGTCATGCCAGACATTCACTGCGAACGGAGCAGAGAGGAGGGGCGCCGGCGCAGCTGTCAAGTGAGCATTTTTTTTTTAAGTTACCAGCTCCCCCCACCAATGAAGAGGGGAGCGATCAGGGTCGGGGCCTACCGGGGATACCCATCCCCCCCGGCGGCCCATTCTGACCCTGGTTGTTAGTATTGGAGAGATGCTTGAAATCTTCGCATTTCACCCGATAGGGCATCCTCAGTGATATGTATTATTAAGATTGAGATCCTCTCTGCTCTCAATCCTTTTATATACTAGCAGTGTTTGTTCACAAGGTGTAATGGAGGGTGACTAATTTATCCTTTAATATGCGATGAAAACAAATAATTTGGGGCCATTAACATATGCCTTGTAATTTCTGATGCAGCATCAGAGTTTTTCAGAGTGCTAAAATGCTATGTCTGTTGTCATGTAATTTAAATTCAGATTATCTATGTCACATAGAACTAATTGCTAATAATTTGACTTAGAAATGTAATAATTTACAAAATCTCTAGAGGTGTTTTTATTACAAGCACTACTTCTTCTACAATAAGCTTTGCCCTCCACAAGATAGTGTAAATCACAGTAATGATATTCTCTGGTTCTGGATGACAGTGTGCAGTAGCATGCGTGGGAGAGAATTTAATGATCATGATTGCCTCAACTTTGCTATGGACACGTCTATACACCAGACATAAGATGATATGTATCACCCTCGCATCTTTGCTTCGGTTACAACGATATACACTTAATATAGGTGCAGCTCAAAATACAGAAGTAAAATTGCAAGTGTTCAGGCAAATTTTTGCATATACGCTCAAGTTGCATATTTTCATCTAATTCTAAATAAGGCCCTGGTGTGTAATGTTGAGATTAATGGAGCATCTATGAATATTGCAGGTACTCAAATGTTGTTTGTAAATCTTTTTAAGTACTCCTAGCCCCATAAAATATATATGTTTCATTGATTATGCATAAATTGAGTAATGAGTAGAAAAATTCACTGGAGGATTCAAAAGCGTATATTTTCCTTTTATAACAGATTGATAAATAGATCAATTACATGATGCTACATAGAAGATTATCTGTAGCTAGTGGCCTTGTGATCAACGCCTCTCATTAATTTATAGATGTGTGCATGTCATTCTATTCTACTTCATTCATGTCAGATTCTATTTCCTTCTGTGTTTTCATTTCAAAATTTTATGTGGATTGTACTTGTGAATAATTATGTGACAGATTCAACATATCCAAGAAAAGATGATGTGCATTGATGTATATTGCTTGGAAATCAGAATTGCTAACAGAAAGTATCTTTTATCAATTGGTATGTCTGGAATGTATAAATGCATACATATATAAATAAATACTGTTTATTAGATGCTCAGAATTAGTCATACAGAGAGCAGGGATCTAGATAGAAAGCATTTCATTTCAAATCAATTTCTAGTGGAATTTATTATAATAAAGGTGCATCCATACTGCACATCCAATGAAGTTCTTTGGGCTCTGTTAGTGGCTGTCAATTACTAGGAAAAAAATACTTTAAAAAGCTAAGGTAAATAAGTCACAATAGAGTATGTTTTATAATTTGTTTCTTGTGGCGCTAACATTTTCAAAACAGCATTATTTTTAATGCCAAGTAATATGCACTGCAATATCCTGTTTATACATGAACTCTTTACATACTTCACAGAGGGAGTGAAAGAAGTAGCTTTGTTGTTTTGGAGTGTTTCCCACTTTGCAACAGCTAGTGGATGGTTATAGCCTCTCAAAGTACACACTGACATGAATAAATTATGTGAAACAAACATTTTTTACAGAGTTCTAAGCATAAGTTGTAAAGCACACATTACCATAAGAGGGAAGATCCTATTTTTCAAAAGAGGCTCTCTCTATTAAAAAAAAAAAAACATGGAGAAACCGTCTGGAACTCCTATAGTCCCCACTTTCACTTTCTCAGAGCCAGTTACATAAAGAAATAGCATATTACCTCATCCCTGTTCAGTGCAACATTCAGGGGATATTAATGAGGCACCCACAGCAGGTTCCAATATGATGTGTGAAGTTTCTTCAAAAAAGTAAAAGAAAAGTGAAGCTTGTTCAAGCAAAATAACATTTCCTGGCATGGCCCATAACAGGTGTGCCTAAGTTGCTGTAAGGTGGTTTTATATCTCTGCCAAGTTATGGAAGCCATAAGGGAGCCAGTCCCGATCATCCAATGTAAAATAAACGGGCTTTACAAACCACTGTTATAAGGGAGGAGGACCTAGTCCTCAAAAATCGCAGCAGACTCCCAGATATTCTGGCCTTAGTAGCCTGGGACATTGACCCTACTGGATTTTTGATTAAAGGGCCATTGTCCACAGATACCTTTTGATAATTCACTTAGGATGATCCAGTTGGTGATCGCTGAAGCAGCCATTCCTTTTTTCCTAATGTTCAAGAAGGCGCAAAAGTAGGGACAGGCTACTGTCTCTAGGGAATGCTTCTAAAGTGGCACTGCTCAAGTCCATAAGTGCTTATAATTGGTCAATCCTTTAACCAGATATATAATATTCAGAGGTCTCACTGATTATCTGTTGTGCAATCTAGCCCTCAGGTCCAACACGTTGTGCAGTTTAAAAAAATTCTGACCTTTTCAGTACAGATTTACCAGATGAAGTGAAATTAAGTCATAAGGTTAGAAAATAATATGCAGATATAACGAGATGCACGTCTCACCAAAGGAAGCCTTTTCGTAAAGAAGTTCATTCCTTCAGAACCAGTTGTCTAACCTGAGACTTCAGAGGTTTTTTCTTATCCAAACATGGAGATGCTGCCTGTACAGCTTCCACCACTAGTAGAGAAGATGGCATAAAATGCATAGGCTCTCAGAAGAGGTCAAAATCATGGTAAGCATAACGCTCAGTCCAATTCAAAGGAGACTTGTTTAGCAGTCTGGAAAAAATTAACTTCAAATAAGAGTGTATTAAGGACAGTTCACTATGGGCTACACCTGTCTTTAGGAGATATACATTTTCAAACTTTCAAACTTCCCAAATCTCAAAAGTTGCAGTCACTTGCTAAATGAGGCATTGGAATCAGCACTCCACCATGGAGAGTAATTCTACCTCATAGAGAATAATTATTCTTGCTTAAAGCTAGAGCTGAAAGATGCCTTCCACACCATTTCCATTCTCCCAAACAACAGATGGTTTCCCAAATTCAGGTGGAAGTGCAAACATATCAATGGACATTAATAATTTTTGGTTTCTCAATCGACACATGTTCACAAGAGTAATTAAGGTTTTAATTTCTTATATCTTCCAAAAAGGTGCATTCTGTTTAATATACATAGATACTATCCTCTCAGGGGCACCTTTACTCTCACAATATCAATTTATTAGTACTAAGAGTTGCCAGATTGGCTCTTTATGCTTTACTTCCTACTCAGCTTCATGCAGTCTCAGTCCTATTTCAATTGGACAACAAAATAGATATGTCTTACATAAATGGAGGGCACAAAGTCCAGAACCCTTTGCAGCCAAGACATATCCAATTAACAATAATATACTTAAGAGAAGAACAGAATGAGCTAGTGGATTTCTTGTGTCACCACAAAGTGTTTCTGGGTTTTGCCTTTCTGACAGCCAAGACCTTCCAGAAAACTGTGCAAGCCTATGGTTATCCCCATGTAGACATTTTTGCAATCCCTTCCAATGCTCAAACTCCAAGTTTCCACATTGTGACCCCCAGAGCGTGGAGGATAGACACATTGGACCTGAGTCCTTAAGGACAGCAAAGCAAAAAAAGAGTAACTTTGTGCCTTGGGAAAACCATGTTGCATTGGAGGGGGAGGTAAATTTAAAATGCGTGGACATATTTATAGCTCGGGTAGGGCATGGCCTAGATCAACTTTAGATTTCAGTGTAAAAATAAAGCTATCAAGTATTAGTGTCCTACATGAAAAAGCAGCCAATATTTTATTTATGTGCAAAATAATAAACTATTTTGCACCCTTGCATTATAACATGGTTTGTCCAGGATCAAATGTATTCCTTTTTTTTGCCTTGCTCTCCTTAATGACTCAGGCCCATTGTCTTTACCATGAATTCCTTATCCGTCTCATCTTGTTTTGCACTCATAATAACAATAACTATAATAATAATAGTATATATTTTCAATCAGAATTGTCAAGATTCCTTTTGGATTCCCATTGGAATGCTTCCAGGGGTCAGTGGATCTCTTACACAAACTGACCAAGTCTGGTAGTATTGCTGGGATGCCAACAAAGAAGCCATTAGTTTACCATACCCAGAATTTATTAGAAGATTCCCTCAGGCCATGTTCTAGATATAAATACTTTAGCATTATTCATTAATATGGTGCTTGGCAGAAAACCACAGCAGACATCTCCATCTTTCTAATGAAGTCAGTTCAGCCCTTGATTTCTTGGCTATAGTTTTATTAGGGTTTGGCAAAATCCCCCCTTCCCCTAGATAATACAGCATACTATTTCCTAATTTGACATAAGAATGACTATACATAAGGCTAATGAAAATGGAATCCCTTTTCAGGCCAGTTGTACCCAAGTAAGATATTGATGTTTTACTGTCATCCCTAAAGTCCCTCATCAACCTCTCCTTGTCTATATACCTGCTATCTATGAGCATTAGCCTTAGCATTGGCCGCCAGAGGTGCTGAATGGTCTCATACATATTATGGACCCATAGACTATTATTATTATTATTATTTATAAGATGCCACAAAAGGCCTGTAACGCTGTATATAAAGTATACAATTGATCTACCTATTCTTTCGGAAGAAGGGGGGGGTGTTCAGGTGGATCTGTGGCAGGGCAAAATTTATCCTAGACTGGAATTGGGACTAAAAAGGAAGCCCCCAGATTCTCCTATTAGATCTGGTGTATACTAAGGGAAATGTAGAGGATCCGAATTTAGAATAGTCAGCAATGTCCCCCCTAAATAACTTAGTGAATGCTTTCAAGTTTGAATATGTCCTGAAACATGTGAGGTGAAAAAACATACACAAATAAACTAGAAAAGAAAAACACCACACAGATGAAGATGGGGGCCTTGTGATCAATGCCTCTCATTAGTTTATACAAATGTGTGTAATTCAATATTTTCTATGGTGACTCTAGATAGGAGGAGGGGGAGATCAGTCATGCCGTCTTTGTCTGTCACTGCAGGCAGGGACACGCCCCCTGACTGCCACAGTGCAATTACAGTATGTGAGGAAGCAAAGTGCTGAAGCAGAAAGAAAGCTTCCAATAAATCAATTGAATTCACAAATTATTAAAGAGTAATAATGTGTCCCCCTGCTATATGTTTCAGGGATGGTCTCCTTTAACAGGTGAATGGAGAACACACTATGCAGGCCAGTAGTACAAGGACAATTTAAAGAGAATCAACAAAGTATTTCAATTAACATAAATAGATCTTGATGTACAACATGTGGTCAAACTCACAAAATTATGCAAGATATTCCAAGAAAACCAACAAAAACTATAAATATATATAAAACAATATAAATATATAAATATGAAAATATATAAAACATTAATCACTCCTGTAGGAAAACATTGAAATCCAAATCGTCATTAAACCATTATAAGGGTATCAAGTATTAATATATGTCTCACATTTCCTCAAAGTAGCCA
Source organism: Mixophyes fleayi (assembly GCF_038048845.1). NCBI lineage: Eukaryota > Metazoa > Chordata > Amphibia > Anura > Limnodynastidae > Mixophyes > Mixophyes fleayi. The sequence continues at coordinate 66,475,358 of NC_134407.1, read as the reverse complement.
AACAATCACACACCCCACCCTAATCATTTAAAGGAGCATTCTCAATAATTATTTTTTTTAGATGTACTGGAACAGCATTTCAACAAAGTTCCTATATATGGCAAGCATGTTACTTTTAACTTTAATGTGCCACTGGAGTTTGTATATATACACTCTAGGAGTAACCTAATCCTATAGCCTACATATTGTTTCCCATTTGAAGCTAATAGTTTACATAAGAAGACTGACAGTTTACGTTTTGGAGAGTACAACCTGTACTGTCCTCTTTGCTACATCCATAAATGCACATTTTACATGTCCAACTGGTCGCCCATAAATTTCAAATATTAATAACCTGTTTTTCTCTTGGGAAAGATAAAATTTTGGATAATTGTGAAACATACTATGGGGTAAATATATCAAGCTGTGAGTTTCTGGTGGGTTTGAAAAAGGGAGATATTGCCTATAGCAACCAATCGGATTCTAGCTATCATTTTGTAGAATGTACTAATTAAATGATAGCTAGAATATTATTGGCTGCTATAGGCAACATCACCACTTTTCAAACCCGCTAGAAACTCGCAGCTTGATACATTTAACCCTGAATATTTACTTATTAGGAAATATTTAAGACGGAATTGTTAAAAATAATAGTTTAATATGACATTGCTGAATATCAAATTTTAAAAGATAACACAATCAAGACATTCACAATACTAGCCATACTATTTAAACTATTTTTACAGGACCATTTTCTGTTTTAATTGAATAATAAATTTGGTGCACTGATTTGGCAACATTCAAATGGCTAGCCTAATAATTTGAATTGTCATAAGAACCGCACCAAGGGAGTTTAGCTCATTGCTGGTAATGTCCACATGACACATTTTTCACTTATAATTTAATAAGTATACATTTTTAAATTATATTTAAAATTACACTTTTATTCAAAAATGTTATTTTAATTCCAAATCCCAAAACGTTTTCTGCTCGACCTATGAGAAATGTTTTGATAAGAGCACTGATATTCATAGAAATTAAACATTTTCTATGTTTCATTCATTCTGTATAAACCAATATGAGTCATAGCAATATAACAGGGGCAATCATCAAAACAGTATTTTCATGTTGCTAAGAGCCCATTAAGATTTTCATAATTGTACTTTGATTAAAAACAGACTTACAAAACATATTGAAAACTTTTGCATATGAGTTTATTTTAGATCCAAATTCTTGTCATGAACGTCAATGTTTGAGATTTCTTGTCACCAATGTTTACACTTCATTCAGGCTATGTTCATCTATTACCTTCCCTTACATAAACAATCATTTTTCAAAGCACTATGCAAGGTCTCTTTCATATTAGAGCTTTGAACAGCAATGTGCTTTCTGTAATGCTTTACCTGCACAAGGTTTGTGTCCTTATCATCCTCTTTTTCCAACACATGTGCTCCAACACAAGAGGTCACCCAGGGCGGAAACATTATGTGATTTACTGAGAAGTATAGTACTGTTAATGTTCAAGTTAACTTGAAAACACAGGGAGTCTCACCAAAGGCTGTTCTAATGCTCTGGCTGTTTTAGGTTATTAAGTTTTAAAGTATATTTTCCTAAAGCAGTTATAATAAGAGATGCTTGGGCTCGGTTCTCCGAGAACCGAGTCTACCAGAACTTCGCCGATCTGAGTACCAACCTGAGCAAACTCAGTACTTTTGTACACCATCAGAAGTGAAAACAAGGCCTTGCATCGTCGGATCTCGCAAGTTTTGGATTCTATATGTGACACCCTGCACGTTGATCCGGCGCCATTTCACAGAGAAACACAGAAGGGGTAGCATGGTTCTTGGCAGTCTCTAGTGAAGTTGGGCAGCGTCATATCTAAAACAGAAAGAGGAGGGGTAGCAGTTTTCTTAAAAGTCTCCAGTGACATTCTACTGAGTTATAGCTCACACAGAAACAGGAGAGGTCCCAGTGTGGTTGCCAGTCTACAATCTACGTGCCATTTCTCCATTGCTAATTGTCAATGCTGAAATAGAAATAATAGGGCTGTAATAATAGGGCTGTCAATGTTCTTCAAAATCTGCAGTCACATTGTACTGTGTTATCAAAATGGATTCACAGCAGTACACAGAAGACCAGGAGTACCAAGCAGCTGCTAGCACCAGTCATGCCATACTACACACGCAGTGGCAAGGAAAGAATCAGGCCTTTGCTTTTCTGTATGAGTGCTAGTTCGCCAACTGTGACTGAGGGATCTTCTTCTAAGGTCAGTCATGACCAAGCAAGACCTTGTCATTCTGATTAAAAAAGTGGTGCCCAAATACTTTTACGTGTAAAAGCCAAGCTGGAAGAAAACAGTAAAGCATTAGAAGAAAATGTATATTCAGATTCAGAAATGACACAAATCTCTGAGGAGAGTCTATCCACGAGTGCTATGTGTAAGCCTGGCCTTTCTGATACTATGCCCATGAAGAAGCCTCCTTTCAGCATTTCTGCAGATGTGTGGATGAGCAGCCCAAATGTAGGCGGTGATACACAAATTGCGGATGCCACTTTGGAATTGCAACAGGATGATGGGGATATTTGTGTATTTGACAAAGGCACTAATGAGGATGTTGATGTGGATGATGTTGTTTGTGTAAGTCCTGCACCAGTGGAAGTAGTTCTTGCACGTGATAAAAAGAAGGCCTGGGCTGTAGACCAAAAAATCCACCTCTTATCTGTGGATATTATTTTTACCCAAATCCTGATAACAGTTGTCTAGCCACTTGTAGCATTTGTAAAGCCACAGTCAGTAGAGGTAGTGACCTTAACCATATAGTAACCTCATCCATATTCTGCCATTTGAAACAAGTTCATGGCAAGCTCTTGGGAAAATCTGAAACTTATGCAAAAAAAAATAACAACAAGCAGTCCAGCATCAGCCAGGTCTCTTCTCTCAGCTAGATCCTTGCACCTGCAATCTACACCCACAATACTTTCCTCATCAATATCCTCAGTAGTGATCGGAGTTAGTCCTGCATTTAAGTTGCTAAGGCTAGTTGACTCCTCAACTATCCAGGATTCCTCAGAAGAATTCTTGAGCATTAGTCCTACTGCTGCTACTGCTGCTGTGGGTTGATCTTCTTCCCAGAAACAGACTAAGAAGAAGACTACTAGTAGTTTACAACAACTGACTGTTAAAGAATCCTTTGCAAGATGAAGCAATATGAAAGCTGTCACCCAGTAGCAAAGCAGAGCACAGGCGCCATGGAGACTATGCTAGTATTAGATCTGCCTCCAATATCCACTATTAATGCAGCTGGTTTTAGACAGTTAATTGAGGTCTTGTGTCCCTGTTGCCAAATTCCATCGCGACACCATTTTACTAGAAAAGCTATTTCTCACTTCTACCAGAAGGTTTGCAAACATGTAATTATTGGGCTACAAAATACCAGTCTACCCACTGTACTCTTAACCACAGATATGTGGACAAGCGAAATTGGGCAAACTAAAGATTATATGGCTGTGACAGCCCACTGGGTTAGTGATTCTCTTCACCAGCAGGAAAAGCAGCATCATGTACCCAAGTACATCACATTTTTCAGAGGCAGGCTACTCACTAATTCACAATTATTGCTGCAAAATCAACAAATAAAAGCAAAAAATATCTACGTAAACGGTTTCATTTCTACAAATTACTTAAACGCTGAAAGTGAAAAAAAAAATTTAATGTACGGTAATCAAAACTAAGGAGGATGCCCATGCACAAGTTTAAAACATGTCAAATAATATTCACCTTTACCATTTGACTTTGCTGTATCCTGTAGAGCACATATTCAGCATTGTACTTAAAAATCTTGTGTGTGCTTTTATGACTATTCTGAATTTTATTTTTTGGTGAAAGGTCAAAATGTAATCTTTATTACTGAATAAAAAAATACAAATTTGTGGTTTCATTCAGAGCAGATTAAGGAAGCCCGGTAACATACAGTATGCAGTGCATTGCTAATAATTTCCTTGTTCCTGTGGTAAGTGTGCTCCCTTCTTTATAGAGTTGGTTGTCATCTACTTCTGTCTGGGCAATGGTCGGGGCAATGGTCACTCCTCTAACTTGTTATCTGAAGTTGGCTTGAAGACAAATGATACTTGCATGCAAAGAAGTTAGCTTGAATGAATGAATTACGTTCTAGCATTAGCATACACCTTTTAGCAAATAAGTAATCTTTGCAGTAACAAATATCCAGCAAATGCTATTAATCAATATATATATATATGTTCTGTGTCTGCTTTTTTCAAGTCAAAGCTAATAGGCAGTACATTTAGAAAGCAGCACATGAGTGTCACTCTAGCTTATTGTATTGTGAGACCTGGAAAGTGACTGCAAAACAAAGCTACTCATACATTTTCGAGTGAATTTCCAACTTGCATAACAGATTTATGTAGATACAAACAAGTCAGTAATCTCATGTATAATATTTAGCTCAGGACTATAGAAACATCACATTGATCCATTCAATCAGAGATATCTTTCTTTTATATGATATCTACTACAGACTTTCTATACATTTGATTCTAGACCTTCTGAATATATTTATCTAGGCTCAATTCATTATTTCATGTAAAAGTATAATTTTATATAAACTAATTGTGCATACATTAATTCAGTCAGTAAGTCTACAGTTAATCCTGAAGTAGATTAATATCTGCCAAAAGATGGAATCAGTTATACATTATTTTGTAATACATAAATATGTAAATAAGAAATATTTTTATGATATTTATATTCGTTATTTGTGTAACAAATGTAGTGTAGTTATCTAGGTATTTTGCCTACTAGCTAACACTGTTTCATTGAGTCCTAAGAATTATAGTTAGTGGCTAAAATTAAATTTAAATATACAATTAATGTTAATAGATGCAAATGTGCACAACACAATGTTCTTTCTGGTTGTACTTAGAGAAAAGAGAACAAAATAGGTACATTTCAATATTTAGTAGATTTTGGCTGTTTCAGATTCAGAAATAAGTTACAGAAGAAAACCGTCAAACTTAGCTCAAAGGGAAATATTTAATATATAGAATTGGTAAAAAAAAATGCTTAAAGTGTTTCTGTTCATCAACATATTCTATGACAAACTGTAAAAAATAAAAACTAGTTGATCATATTTAAACATTTAATATGTGCAATTATGAGCACTTATGTTCCTGTATAGTGTATTTCCCTTTAATTCTCAAGAAAATAGTTTGCTGTGCTGTGGTAAGCATTAAGCATTTACATGACAAAATAAAATGTGCTGCAGCCTGTCTCTATTTCAGTAGCAACACATTTAGGATAGTGTACACAAAACACAAATATTGCACAATGTCAGGCTTCATCTAGAAATAATTCAGTGTCAATATCTACTGGCTTTCGGTGCTTTGCTGCACTTCCACTGATATGACCCATGTGTTATTTATTGAAGAGTTACATTTTTCCAGAGTTTGTCAAGTTGCTGTAAGAAACTGAAGGAAGCGTACATAAATCAGAGATCTCTCAAAGAGCTCATCTGCAAGCTGTTTTCAGTAAATTGAAATTTTCGAAAAGGAATGTTCCTTTTCAAGGCTTTGCTAGTTTAACCTCTTCATATCAAAATAGAAAACGATCCTAGTACATTTTGTGTCATGAATTGAATTTGCTTTCAGCATGTTTTATTTTGGAAGAGGAAAGCAGCACCAATAGCAGAATATTAAATTAGGAATGCACAAAATGCCACAGTTTGTTTTAAGGATTGAATGTATATTTTAGGTTCTTAGCAATATTCAGGCTAGGCAGAATCCTCAATATATAGCCAAATGAATCTTACTATAACTCTTAAAACTATTAAAAATGCAGTTAAGATCTTACCAATTAGGCCCCTCTCACTATAATTTAAATATTGATTCAGGAATTATTCAATCCCTCTCAAATTTGGAAAAATTGGTAGATTTAAAGCTATTACTTTATTTCTGTTATTTTATTATTGTTATTTTATAATACATATTTTTATTGAAATGTAATTGCAGGATTATTTATGAAAGTGAGGCTGCTCAGAAACTTAATGAGAAAGACAATAAGCACAAGCCCACAATTTTTGTAATGATCTTGAATTTGCCAGGGACAGTACGTTAGCCATTGTAAATGTCAGATTATTCATAAGGTACTACTACTCAGAAAAGCTGGTAAAAGAGGATTTATATATAAAAAAAGGAATGTGCTGGATTTTTTAAATTAGATTGTAGTTGGCTAAATATATGAAATAGTTTCTAATGTACTACATAATCTGCAGTTAGGATATTTTGCTTATTTAATTGAGTAACCAGAAAATTGTCTTTTATGTTTCTTATGAAATTAACTTGACTATGAGTATTTATGGTTTCATTTTATTTTAGGTAGCTATATTCATTACTAGTTACTGATGTGTTTATTGTAATGGAATATTAGGGATTAATTGAACCATTCATTCATTAATCAACACCATATGTGTCACATTATGTGTCCTAATAATTGATAGCTTTTCAGTTTTTTGTATTTAACTATACCATGCTCTGTGTACACTGCATAATAACTTGATGTAAGGATAAGTATATTTATGCTGAATATTTGTTTAAGATGAGATTTACATTTTTGCCTCCTTAGGGCGCTCTTTTTATGCTGCTTCCACTGCAACTCTCCAGGGTTCTAACCTCCACTGCACTCTGTCTGTATAAATTAAAGATATTCAAATAGTTTAGTCTTAATTGAAACCATTGTTAATTGTTTAAAATATACAATTAAAAATATGTATAATCCTTAATAAGACACACTCAATTAACACAACGTTATTGCTGTACAAAATGCCAAGACACTTATAAATCTAATCCATGTGTTATTGTAAAAAGTTCAATCCTAAAATTAAATTGTGAGGGATTATAAGATGCATGATGTATTGTACATCCTAATACACCAATGTATATATATATATATATATATATATATATATATATATACCATCATACTTTTCCATACAAAAGTTCTGGCTAGTCAGACAATTAACCAGATATTTTTAAATGCATGCTGCCATATTTCTGTAATAGTCCATCCCAATTATTTTTCTATAAAAACAAGCAAGATCATAGTTTTTTCATTATTGCGGAACATTTTTTCTGTCAACATATCATGAATAATTTCATTCGTTTGATATGAGGTTATATTTAGGAAAAGTTTGTGAAAGTGTCCTAAGTCACTGTAAAACAATCATGCATCACATTCACGTGCGTGAATGATACATTCATTGAAAAAAGAAACAAACTTTTTTTAGTTTAATTACTCGTCAGCTATAACAAACTATTCATTACATAATATATATATATGTGACGTGAGTGCAACAATTTTGTCACAACTATCATTGACAGCCTTAACACCTTCAAATTATTCAAAATAACCTTTTCAAATGAATCTACTGGAAATTTCGATTATCACATTACCGTACATGACATTAGTTATTTGGCCCTAATTAGAGCTGATAAAAAAGGTGAATAAGTAGTGCTGTGACCATAGTAATGCTTCACTTGGAAGACATAACTGTATGTAGAAAATAATGTCATTAATAAACCTGACCATAAAGAGATTTTGGACGCTGAAATAGTGAATCATTTAGGGACTCAAGCTGAGCTGGACCTTCGTCTGTGTTCATGTAGAAGCAGATCTAAAGACACGTTTCCTTTTGAATGTGAGAATAAGTATGGTCTGACTATTAAATACTTCCCATATGCAGACAGACAGAATACACTGTAGGATACGAACAATACATATGTGCAATATCAAGTCCCATCAGAATGTATGGGAAAAAAATGTAAATACATTAACAACTCTTAATACTATAATGCAATGGTTCCCAAAATGTTTCAGTTCGCGGCACCCTTAGGGTCTCCATAATTTTTTCAATTCACACCTAATCCACAATAGTTCCATTTTATAAATAATTGGGTTAAAATAACGTAATAATTATTTCGGTCATGACCAAAATAATTATTAAGCTGTTCGCAAAAATAATACACCTAAATTCAAGGGAAAAATAATATTTGTATACATTTTTTTTTCAATTATATTTCTCTCAAAGAACAATTTACAGCTATCATTAAAAGGAATAAGACCAAACAGAATAAAACAACAATATGTACAAAATAGTCACACTGCGCCCCTTAATGCTCAAACTGTGTTCCTTCACCATTACAGTGTGCCTCTTCATGATCACACTGCCCCCTCATGCTCACACTGTGACTCTTCACCATTATACTGTGCCCCTTCATGCTCACACTGAACCCTGCCCATTACACTGCCCTTTTACCATTTTTCTGCCCCTTCACCATTTCTTTTCCCTCCATCACTGTTTCATATCATTATTTCCCCTCTGTTACTTTATTTACCTTACTTGGACTTCGTTCTTCTATGTTCTTTATTCCAGCTCCTCTCTGTGCACCGCTGGATTGGTATTTTTTGTCCTGGCCGCAGCACCACTGTGACAGTGCCGTGGCACCCCAGGGAGCAGCGGCGCATGCTTTGGGAACCGCTGCTATAGTCATTAATAAAAATATATACTGTATATTTAATTTTTTTTTTTATCAAACTGTTACATGCGCTCGACCTAGGCACCAACTTAATGTACATTGCCTACATTCATCCACCTTTTCCTTCCTCTTCAAATTAAATGCAGTCTGAAGTGTCATTTGCATTTGGACTTGACTTGCATGCACTTGTATTCACTGGCGTAAAGTCCGTTTTTGAATTTCACACAAGATACGGCACACAAGTGGTATTACGTCTGAAGATGAATCAGGCCCACAGTGTGCTAATCATTCTGTCAAACTACCATTACCTGAGAACTGGGGAGGTAATAAGACAGTCTCTCTGATAAGCAGACACCAATCCCAGGCAGAAAAATTTCCTAGGTGCAGCCCTGCTGAAGTCACACTACTGTAAGAGCTAAGTGGGGCATAAAATTGGTGTATCTCAATTGGACAGTTCTGACATGGGATTACGGCTCCTGTATATATTTTCAGTCATGTTAAAAATCATTACATTTCATAGACACAGCAAACTGGAAATTTATAAAGGGAAACAATCATTCACAATGTGACAGTTCATAAAATAGATTAAGTAGATTTTCTGATGAATGAAATGCAGTTGTTCTTGTTTCATGACATGTATGTGAGTTTAAGCAATTGCTTACTGAATCCATGCCAGGTACAGGTTATTTACAAAGACTTATTCAATGTATCAATCTACATTTAGATTTCTATAAAGATATCCTATATGTATTGTCGTGAACATAGAGAACTTACAGTTATTTATAAGGGTTAACCCATCACATAATTATGAGGAATAAGGGATAAATCATAACTGCAGTGTAAATATGTTATATCAAATGAATCCATTGATAAGTTCAGCTGCTAAAGTGTAAAACGTGAAGACAATAAGTCTGTTGTATGCGTATTTGCACATTCCAGTGTGAGAAGATAGGAGTGTCACCTATGGCAGCTTCAAAGAACTCCTGCTGTGAGATATAGCCTAGCCTGGAATGGAGTTGTGACACCTGAATAGACTTTTAGGAATCACACAGCATGTTGTCTGGCTCAAAGAGGCCATGTGCTGACGTAGACTATGTGTGATATAGACAAAAAGAATTCAGTTTAAAATATGCCACTTAAAATCAATAAAAGTAGTGATCAACTACATATTCCTCAAAAGTATGATGAAGGGCAGCTAATAAGTCAAGTAAAGAATTCTGACCCACAGAGAAGTTAAGGAACTGAGTGTAAGCTCTGCGAATACACTGTATTAAGACGTGTTTAGTATCAAAAGATGGACAGATTTATAGGGGATATACTGATGATAAAATTGGATCTGTGTGACGCTCCACAGAAAAGTTAGGTCACATAGTAGAATTGGTTAGTAAATCAGGCAACATACAAATGGTGATTGAAAAATGTGTCACATGTCACAACCCACTGGAGGTATAAAAGAGGTGTGGAAGTGTCTTTAAAAGGCTGAGACCAGGTACAGCAAATTGTCAGACTTTTTGGGAAATCCATTCACATTGATAAGCTATCCATCTTCCAAACGAATTTCCCTTGGCTAGAAAAGGCAATTCACGTAAGTGCTACTCTGAATGTTATCCCTTTTATTTTAAACTGTTTTGCTTGTTTATGTCAATCTATTAATTGTTTATTCATTATTTTTATTTATATCTGAATTCCTGTACTTTTGTATATTAAATCTCTAATTTAATATGTGGTGTCCTTGATACTCTAACAAATCCATTATCGTGTTAGGAAGAATATAGCTCGACCAAGTCAACCCCTTTGAATGCCAGTGTGTGATTTGTTGATACATCTGATTATCAAGCTGTGTATGCTGCATTTACATTTGTGTAACAGTCTGGAGGTGTGAAGAGTTAACCCTTTGCTTGCTGGTGTGGGTCTTGCTAGTCTATGACCAGCTAGAAGCCTTGTCTGCCAGTGTGGGACAGTATATTGGGGTCCTATGAGTTTTTTTCAGCTCTTATTTATTTGCATCCTAAAAAGTGGATTTTTTTATAGTATATAGTGCAAAATTGTATTTTGGTTCCATCAAAGACATGTTTAGGAATATTTTTCAGATTCCTCAACAGTTATACATACCCTTTTTTTAAATTCGCTACATAATGCACTTTTGCATATCTATTTTTCTTTAGAGTGTTTCAGTGATAACACATTTTCTACTAACTGTTTTCTAATTAGTTAGTCTACAAACATACTACTGTACATAATATTTCAAAAACCTCAGGTATCACATGAAAAGCACATTACAAATAAAACAAATTAAGTTCAATGATGTGTTAATAATTTTAGAAGTCAGCATGTTTTACTATTCATGCACTTATGCATTTTACCCACACAAGTTTTTAGTCAACCTTTGTTTTAAACCACATCAACCTCCGTGACATCTGTCACTGTTCAGCAATTTCATGTACCACATAATTAGCTAAGACAAAATTCAAATTATTATATTTGGGCTGACTATTTTTTCAGAACTGGTAATTAGAAAATTACTACTTTTTTGTGTTTTTTTTGTAGTTGTTGTTATTATTATTTGTGAATGTATTAACCGCAGTTGAAGACATAGTGGTAGATTTACTAAAACTTCTAAAAAGGAAAAGTGGAGGTGTTGCTCATCGCAGCTAATCATATTCTAGCTATCATTTATCTAGCACATTCTAGAAAATTATAGTTAGAATCTGATTTTTCCTTTTTAGAACTTTTAGTAAATTTGCCCTTTAGTCTCAATGCATTCAAACCCAGAGCCGTAACTTAGAATTCTAGCGCCCTGGGCGAGAAAGACAAATGCCGCCCCTCTAGCCCTCAATTTTAACCAAATTAACCTAAAATATTCCTAAACTGCGCTCCCCTTCAGCGTTGCGTCCTGGGCGGTCGCACAACCATAGTTACGGCCCTGCTCAAACCCTTTACTCACAGCCAGCTAATTTTGAGGATGAACTTATTTTGTATACAGCTTGGATTGCAATATAGATTTGTGTTTATGTTTCATATATGAAATGTGCTGTATAGCACAAAAATACAGTCAGAAACTTATATATCATAAACAGCAAAGTTTATTGCTGTAAATTTGAAAGTAAGGGAGCAAGAGAAAACAAAAAAAAATAGCATGTACCATTTATAAAAAAATCAGCATTGGGAAAATAATCATGTGTATGCTCACCTAATAGGTCAATAAATCAAACTTTTCATCATTTGAATAGTTGTGATGTGGCCATTAGTGTGAATTTTGCTTAGTGGCTCAATTGAAGGTCCCCAGAACATGTAGGGATAAAATAATACAATAATAAACACCATTGTGAAGAAATAAAAATATAGATACAAATAATAATGTGCTCACCTAGATGTTTTCATAAATTATCAGGACAGGAGTTATGGACACAATACCAACTAAGATTGACAAAGTAAAAGAATGGTGGTGCATGGTTTAAGTTACTATCGGTATTCCCAGAGCCTTTCGAAAGGTGGAATGCATTTGGCTGTATGTAATAACCAGGTCGTGGGCCACTAATTGGCTCTTAGCATTGTGGGTGGAGCCCTACAGTAAGTAGCACAGAATGAAGAGTGGCGAGACTAGCTGAGGAAAACAGGATGCAGGTAGCACAGTACTGAATCAAGAGGCACAGAAAGTCAAGGTTGAACCCAATCTGTCAGCGCAGTACCAAGTCAGGATCCAAGTTGCATAAAAACAGATATAAGCCTGGTCAAATAATTATTATTATTATTATTATTAATTTTTATTTATAGGGCGCCACAAAGTATCCGTAGCGCCGTACAAGGACAAACAATGGCACAGTACAAGGTGAAACAGCACAGTACAAGTAACAGTAAGCACTATAACTCTGTTGGCTCAGTCACAGCAAGAAAGAGAGGGAGGGGAAAAGTGAGTACAGGCAGGTAACTATGGCCCAGGAGGATGGGCACGGATGACAGGTAAAGAGTCACTGAGGGGAGCGGAGAGAAGCGAGAGGAGACAGAGGGCAGAGGGTTAGAGAGGAGGTGAACTGAGTAGCTGGAGAGCGCAGTTAAAAGTGATGGAAACAGGAGGTAGGAGAGCCCTGCTCAAAGGAGCGTACAATCTAAAGGGAGGGGAAGACAGACAGACACATGGATGAGACGGGAGAGACAGAGACGGAGTCGAGGAAGGGGGAGAAGGGAAGAAGAGATGAGAAAGAGAGGAAGCCGACCAGTGGGAGTTTAGGCATGAGACTGGAAGGCTTTTAGGAAAAGGTGGGTTTTTAATGTTCGTTTGAAAGAGGACAGATTAGGAGAAGTTCTGATGGAGCGGGGGAGCTTGTTCCAATGGAGGGGAATAACCAAGAGTCAAGTAGCAATCAGGAGCTTAGAACAGCAAAGCAGGTTTACATACTGCTTGGGGAGCTCAACGCCCCCCACCTCTGTGAAGTCAGTGATAACCTGATTGCTCCTCAGTGAATTTCTATCAAATGTGCTTGTCACACTGTGAAGGGAAAGATAGATACTGAGTCCTGCATCTAATACACCTAAATGCAGGATTCCTGAAATAAATGGGCACTTCAGAGAATATTTATTCTTTCTACTTTTTTCTTTTAGAAACATTCCAAATCTTGAGCCTCCTTGGAAAAAAAAAAAGGGGAAAGAAATAAGGAGAAATGTAATAGTTTTCTGTATTTTTTATGAATAAACATTAAGTGTAAAAATAGGTATACTCAACATAAGATTATATTAGTATATTATATTAGTATAAAAATCAAATAAAGCCTTTCTCAGCTTTCCAAAGATTGTTTTATTCTGAAACAATAACATCTAAAGTAGTGTAATTCCTTAAAAAATTACGGTGATTAATAACCTCATAAATGTTAATCTTATATGGAACAATTCCTCATAATATCCAAAAGTTGTCAGAGTCTTTGTTAATTACTTTTATGCATTTCATGTGTCATCTATTATGCTTCATCACAATGCTATTTAAAAATACTTGAGCAGATGTAAAGAGTTTGAATCCTTTTCTGTCTAATACAATTTAGGATTTAAAGATGACCAATTCCATCTTTCTAGTGAGAAGTGGACTTCCAAATCCTTATGATGATACTGCAGATATAAAAATAAGAATGAAGGTGACTGATGATAATGTTAGGTGTTTAGTGTCAGAATATTACTTTGCCTGGATCACTTATAAATAACTTATTGTAATAATATATTTAAATTATTAGCAAAGTGTGCCAATTTATATAGTTAGAAATGTACTGATTCTTGATACTAGGTATTAGAAATGTACTTATTTTATTATATTGTGTTATATTTCTGTATATGAAATGCATTAATTTCTGTGGTATTGATTTTTAAAGTCATTATTAGATTTGTATAACTTTTGTAGAGAAAGTCCCTCATGTTAATTAGACCATTTCATCTCAGTGGCCAGCATGTCTGTTTAGCCTGTATACACAACAGGAGAGCTGCTGTGTGGTTTGCTATCCTACATCTCAGATCCTGTCCGAATAATGCACACAGAAGCTTTTGGGATATAGCAGATTAGTGTAAATCTTGTTAACTTTGCATTGCATTTAAATCCATGTTTTGGGAAACATATTGTATCTTGATACTAAAAATAACTCAGACGTGTTGGGGAGTTGGGAGGATCAGGGGGCGGCGTTTCCCCCTGCTGACAGGTGTGTCAGAATGTGTATAAAAAGAGGGCTGGTTTGTACTGAAATGATCATTCCATCTGTAAATTTCTGGATGATGCTGGTACCTTCTACTAGTGGCTATAGCTGCAGTTTTATGACTTTTTAAGCTAATAAACATCACTGCTTAAGGAACTTGCATTGATGCCTAATTCCTGTGACCTGCACATTAGACCCAAATCTAATCCATTCTCTGACTGTTCTGAGGTTTGGACCCAGCTTTCCAGCACCAACGCTTTGCCAGATACCTGCAGCTCTGTCTGGTGTGATAGGCCAGGGGCACTGTCCACATCAACCCTGATCTGAAGGCAAGAGGTCAGGGTTACCAGCCCAGGTGTACTAGCAGGGGGGTACACTAGCAGTGATAGTTACCCAGAAGGATAAGGATGCGGTTCTGGATGCCACTAAGGAGTCCAGTGGTGGCAGCAGCTTAAGTTCCTCCTACTACGGCTAGTGGGCACATTTGGGATAAAGTAAAGGGATTGTGGAAAAGTAATCCAAACCAATCCCCATCAGCGCAACGCACAGGGTGACATAGGTGGTCCATCCTGTCACAATTACTCTCTCAGTAAGTCTCGCTAGGGGTGTCTTGAACCAGAGAGGAAGGTGCTTCGCACTGGGATTCTCTGTGTTTTAATTCTTTTAAAACCCTTCGAAATACAAATTACCTTGTTACCTTCACCTGTATCCACCCTCTGGCTAACCAGGATAAATACTTTCTTACATAACCCTTATGTTCTGAGCAAGGAGCAAATGATTTATAACTGGATGGTTTGCTGTGAAAAGTTCATGAACATCTGGTGAAGACAAAGGGGGCCATTATACTTCACTATCCAAATGAACAAGTACCAACCACTAGAGACATGAGAAACCACTTTCAAACCCTTAAAATATTTTATTGCAAAATGTTGTGCTGTTCTTTGATCTCCAGTGTCAGAGAGAAATAAATATTAGCTTTTTTATTTTTTAATATGTTACTCTTGTTTGTATTCAGTATGCCTTGAACTAGGCTGTCTCAAAGCATACACAAGAATAAAAAGTGATTATGTACCAGATGTATGTACTCTACTGGCAAGGAGACTATATACATATACTGTATAGACATGTGTGTCGTGAACATAGAAAGCTTATAGTTATTTATAAGGGCTGAAATTAAAAACTGCAGTGTAAATATGTTATATCAAATGAATCCATTGATAAATTTAGTTAAAGTATAAAATGTGAAGACAGAGAGTCTCATATAAATGTATTTGATGGCTTTGCAATCCCAGTGTGAGAAGATAGGAGTGTCACCTGGGGCAGCTTGAAAGAGCTCCTGTGGTGAGATATAGCCTGGTTGTGACACCTGAATAGACGTGTAGGTACCGCTCATCATGTGGTCTAGCTCAAAGAGGCCATGTGCTGACATAGGCTATATGTAATATAGACAAAAGAATTCAGTTTCAAAATATGCCACTTAAAATCAATAAAAGTAGTGATCAACCGCATATTCCTCAATAGCATAATGAAGGGCAGCTCATGTGTTGAATTAAGAATTCTGCCCCACAGAGAAATAATGGAAATGAGTGTAAGCTCTGCGAATAAACTGAATTTAGGCGTGTTTGATATCAAAAGATGGACAGAGTCATAGGGGATTTATTAATCGTGAAATTGGATCGATGTGACGCTCTACAAAAAAGTTATACCACATAGTAGAATTGATTAATAAATCAGGCTGTCACTCACCGGACCGTGAGTGCCTCTACTCTGGTGCGAGGTCCTCCATCTTTTCTACCAACACCTGTGTGGAATCGTGGCCGCTCGCTATCCTGCCATCTGCGCATGCGCAGGTCCCGCTATTAACTTCACCTGTCCATGGAGGTGATTGACAGATTGACCTTACGGCGGCGCAAAAAATTTTTGGGGCTTACTTCACTATGAGGGGGGCCCCATGAATTTGTTGTACCCGGGCCCTGAATTCTTCTTGGCAGCCCTGACTGTATATATAGCTATCATGGAGACTGCAGACAGAGAAATGCCAAATGTAAGATGAGGGAGGGGAAAACGTTAGAGAATAGATATTATATTTTTACTTTAAGGAAACAGTTATATTTTAAAGGCTAGTTTCACTTTTTTAAAAATATTTGTAAAAATGACTACCCCAATCACCTGAAAATGATAGTACTTCTTCTGGGAGTTAAACTCAGCTCCATCTATGCAATTTGCAGACTAGGCCCTAGCAAAGGAAGTGTTGGAACAACCTTCTGCTGTGCCATTAAACCACTTGAAGATGGCACTTGTATTACATTTTAAAGTCCCAGCAAGATAACTACTGGAAATGGAACTCTGAAACCTAATTATGTCAACAGCCTAAAGTGGCAGATTTAATCAAGAAATAAAATGTGAAGGGTTACAGAGAGAGGAACACAGTTTATTTATGGGAGTGTGTGATTCTTTATTTTATAGTAATTTTTACATAAAATAATAATAATAATAATAATAATAGTAATAATAATAATACAAGCTGAAGGATATGTTTGGAGTTAGGAGTCTCATCGATCATAAAATGAATTCCATGCCATCTAATTAGTTCTGTTTTTAAATGAGCCCTCCTTTTTTTAATGAGACATTTTAATTAAAATACTACTTGCCTTTGTGGAGCCTTGAAATGAGTTTTCTCTAGAGTTGCTGCACTACAGTGCAAATGCCACAGATGAATGCACAGCTTATGTGAGTGTGACCATGTGGACTTATAAGTCTTCCTGGTCCATTTTCAGTGGTCATCTTAGAACATACTTGCCAACCTCATGTTGGTCGGGTCCGGGAGATCCTGGAGGGCAGGAAGGGTGTATGGGTGGAGGGGGCGTGGCTTCACAATTAACGCTATTTTGACCCTCCCCTCCGGTGATGTAATACCTGTTTTGGGACTATTTACAGTGTAAAAAGGCCCCAAACAAGCATTACATCACTGGGGGAGGGACCAAAATGACGCAAATCGTGAAGCTCCGCCCCCTCCGCCCGTACATTCCGGCTCTAATTTTATTGAAGTGGGCAGATTTGCCAGATGCAGGAGAATTGCCAGCTCTCTTGGGAGTCCGTGAGAGCGACCTGGATTTTGGGAGTCTCCCAAACATTCCGGGAGAGTTGGCAAGTATGTCTTAGAATGGCAATCATGCAGAACTCTGACAGTTAGACTAGAGTTCTGTATTCATTTTTTGAAGAAAAAAAAAGATCAGATATCTCTTAATCAATATAAGCCTACATTGGTCTTTATTTTGAAGAAGCAGAATCAAATTGTTTCAGATAAAGTGAACACCCTTTGCAAGAAAAAAATATGTTCTTCCTTCCTGTTTGATTGCCATGTAAATTTATTATGGAATCATACATGTTTTATAAATCATTTGGAGTTAGTGCTGCATTGCTTGTTATATCTGTTTTCTGTCATTTAACTTTCTGAAAGCAACACAAGTGAAACAAAGCTAACTTCGAATGACACCACAGTCTTCATTACTCTGTGCTGCTTGGGAACCCTGCTTACTTTGCTGTCTAATTCCCTTCCTCGTCATAGCACTGCCACTGTCGCAGGAAGCTTTGCCCCCACTAACATAATCACTTTGCATTGCTGACAAGGATATACTTTAATTATCTCTCTCGAAAAGGAAAGTAACGTGCTGGTAGCACTGAGACCAAATAAATGGTATGATAATGAAAGTGCTCTTCACTTTTTGTCCTATTTCTTTAAAACTGTTTGATTTGTAAAATTGTAAAGGTTAAAAGCCTGATATGAACATTGATGTTAGCACAACTTACAAACATTGCCTAGTAAAGTGAATGATTAGGAATGTTGCTTAGACTTTCACAGAAACAAGACAGCATAGTATAAACAACTTTTGATTGCTTTCAGAGCAAACAGAGGTATTATATGCTATACTTTGTAATTCAACTTTTTTCACCAATCTGAAGGTATTTTAAGGTAGATTGTAAAGCATAAATATGGATTTAAAGCTGTCAGTTTGCACCAAATATACAATACCTGGATCAGGCTTCGGTCACATTCCTGCTGGCATTGGGCCTGAGAGTAGGCTGTTTATAATAGTGTAATTTGTTTTCAATCATTACATTGACAAAATTAAAATGCTAAACAGTTGATGTTCTTCCCTTAAATTACCTCTCTTACCCTTTTAACACTCTATTATAAATAATTGACAAAGAGACATAATTGTGGCAAATAAAAGGAGTTTATTTAGCAACAAACACTGTATGTGGAGGATGCAGGTCACTTACCCTCTGGATATCAATCAAACTGGGCAGCATTTTCACACGGTGTACATTTCTCATTGTCATTAACTTGGGGATCACTTATCCCAGGCATCCCAAAACCTGAATCCCCGCTAGGCTAAAAGAAATGTAACCAACAAATCAGCCCCCAAGGACGGTACTTACACCAAAACCTAAACCAACTCTTCAAAGGGAAACAGGTTCAGAGTGCCCCAAATTAAAGTAATGTGCACCCACTAAGCATTGGCCAGCTGCAGAGTTTTTTCTGGACATGCCTGATTCCTCATGAACTGAGGCCCACCACCATATCTAAGCCTATACTAACTAAACTACTATAAATCTCAGACTCTCATCTGACTCATAAAGGTAAACACAATGGACAAAAGGATGCTCACTTCCCAAACCACAAAAAAGAAGGGGAACACCCAAACCTGACCTCCAATCTAACTATCCACCACACCTTCCTAACCACCCCTAATAAAGTATATATCCACACCAGATCAGATCCAAACAAGGAGGCATCAGGACATGTAATAACGGAGGAATGCAACACAGTGCCACACCAGAGTGGCACAGAGCAAAAAAGGAACAGCAAGGAAATACAGGCAAAAAAAATGAAAAATTAGAGAAGAAAGAAATCAGAGAAGAAAAAAGGGAATTTGAAAAGGAGACACAAATGAAAGTAAAGCCATAAAAATCTTGTTGAACCAACAGCCAATCATGTTCACTTTTAGAGGAAAAATTAGGTAAAACCCCTTTGCTCCCTTGCATTCAAAAGCAACAAGTGACCAAATCCCTGTGTCAATCGAAGGCAGAAATCGCAGAAAAGAACAGAGAAGCTGCCCAAACATAAAGCAATCCAAAAGGAATGCTTGTCAAACAGCGCACCATCCAAGCCTAGTGTTCACTTAAAAGCAACTGTAAATAGGTATGCCGAAAGGGGAGACCCATCACAATGCACCAACTATGCTTCCGTTGCATGGGGACACCTAATGGCAAACCCAGGGGTTACTTTAAACTGGGCAAACTTGTTATTTTAGGGAACAAAGTGACCCACCGCCCTTGGCATAGTGGATCAGGTGTGGGCACGCATACTTTACAAACTACATGGAAAGTGTCAATAGTTAAATGCATGGCAATCATGACAGAGGAAGGAGCCAACCTGTAAGAAGCCATCAATTAGCTGGCCCCGGATAGTGCCAAACAACATTACCAAAGTGGCGCTAAACAATGCATATTCAAATGCACCATGCACCACCCATGTAACCAGCCCTAGCAGGTCTTCCAACATATTAGGCTAATTGTCCTCCTCTGGTAAGGGAGGACAGGGCTCTCACGTGCCCATCAGCAAGGCCGTGGAATGAGAAAAACTCTGAGCCACATCCACCACCCCATGAAGTCTAGCAAAGAAGGCCACTTCTGGTCCAGGAAGCTAACATCAAAAACAGATCCACTCCCACCCGGTGGGCTCCGGTCCTTCTCTCTAACATGGATTGTCTCGGGCATCCGATATGCTGGTGACCTTTTGGACCAAGGAAGACCTATGAATTATGACGCTATCTGCTCCAAATACCCCCAACTAAATCCGCCATTTATCAATACCTACAGGTTAGGCACTTTTTCCTCTCTCTCCTGTCGGTCCCTTCACCTTCACTGATCTCACCATTTGAGACCCTCTGCCTCTCCTCACCGCTTCAAAAAGGCATGATCTCTTCAATATTTAGTCTAATTCTCAATAGAATATTGGTCTCTGGAAGTGTCCACGAACGAGAGTGGGAGAGGGACTTGGGTCCCCCCCCGGAGGAGGACTGCTGGGTGACCATCAGAGCGAATGTAGCCTCTAGTTCCATCTCTACATTAATTAAGGAGAATGCATATAAAATACTCTACATGTGGTATCTTACGCCTGATACACTGGCTAAAATGCACCCAACTGCCCCCCCTGCCTGCTGGCGGGAATGTGGTCATAAAGGCACCCTCTTTCATATCTGGTGGTCTTGCCCTATTATTTCCTCCTTCTGGCATAGGGTGACTACCCTCCTTTCCTCTCTTCTCCAATACCCCGTTCGGAAAGACCCTTGGTCTTTTCTCCTCTGTTACCCTATACAAAATGCTGATGTCCAATCTGCAAAACTGGCCTCGCATATTCTGGTGGCTGCCAGGTGCCTGATAGCCAAATCCTGGAAAAGCGCAGCGCCTCCCCGCGTGTCCTCTCTAAAAACATATGTCTGGTTTTATTGCTAGTATGGAAAAAATCACCCTCCACCTGCAAGATAAAGATGACAGGTTCTACCAAATCTGGGCCCCTTGGTTGCACCAATAATATCCCCAACACTCGCCCTCCCATAAATGGCCTAGTCCATACCGGACACTTCTGTTTATAATATCCCTGTAGGCTAAGCTATGCTCACTGATATCTGAGATTCCTCCCAGCCTTGTCTTACAATGACAGACGACTTCACCCCCTCCAGTCCCTCTCCCCCTCCCACTTTCCCACTACCTTTCTAATAATATGGATATTGCTTGTGCCAATACAATTTTTCATTCATGTATTATGTTTTGTTATGCATAGCAATTACTGATATGCTTTGTGACAATGCTTGTTTCTCCTTCCTGCTATCTTCTGAATTGTTTGCTGTCACTGATGTGAATTCAATAAACTTTGAGTTATGAAAAAAAATAAAAAAATAGATCCACATCGAGAGAGCCCATGCAGAAAGCTAGTTACAGGGGGAAAGATGTTCTCTGCTCAGCAATGGCTCTCACAAAGCCCAGGGTAGTACACCTGAAAATTACCTGCCTGACATGAAACCCATGTCCCCACAATTCAACCTCCACACTAAAGAGTAGAGGTCCAGCAGGACAAGATTAGCAGTCCAACCAGAACTAAATCAAATGGACCAGGTGTAGTGCATCAATCACCGGCAAAAAGTCCATAGAAGAATGTCTCATTTTGTTCAAAATATTTTTCAGACGAACATCGGAAAACTTGGAAGTAAGTGATAGTGTTTGGCTATCCACTCGTAATATCAAACTATGACAAGCCTCAAGAACGTGGACCCAGTTATATTGGGTCATTCAAAAGCATTAAAAAAGTTAACCCTGTTGCCTTCCATTTTGATCTTCCTAGATCACTGAAAATTCAACAAATAAACAGATTTTTACTGTTCCATTTTCAAGCCTGTCTTTTAGTCTAACAAGTTTGGGTCTAATTCTTCTGCTAAACCTCCTCATTATTTACTTCATTAGAAAAGATGTGGATCTGAGGAGAGATCTTGGATTTATTTTAAGTACCTACATGCTGAGAAATGTAAAAACATTTTTTATAAAAATTGTTGAATAAACCTGGATGGTTCTTTAACCCCTCCTGAAGGGGGGTTATTGTATCGAGCCACCATGCTGATTACGATGGCTTGATCAGCTCTTCCATCCCAGCTGCCTTCTAGCAGCCACATCCTGTAGGTGTGCCTTGCATTCATTTACATCCTGTCGCCATGGCTGCATAGTGATCACATGATCGCAATTTTCCTATGGGTTGGAAGGGGGCTCATTTTTGGGGAGCACATACTTTAAATATGCTCTCTGTTGGTTATAGAGATGTGCTTGACCCACTTTTTCCTGCTGTTGATGACTCTATATTGTTGGATTACCTGTGAGAGCTCATGATAGCTGTCGGCCCCGATGTCGGCCTGTCTCCATTTATCTTTGTACGCTTCAACGATTTGCATTCTCTCCAGTTACCTCTTGTCCACCTCTTGTCTGTCGACCACTTGGTCTATCCTCTCAGTTTGTTAGCTCCATGAGTCTCAATACACCTACCTGGTGCCCGTGATAAATTATTATTGCTCTGAACTCAAGTCCTGGAGGCATCCAAGTATCTGTGAGAATATTGCTTTCTATGGGGAAGGTAGCTTACTATAGGTGAAGACCCCTCATAGTTTGTTTCTAAGAATTTATCGGGTGTTAGTGGAAACTTTCATATATTTACTAGGTCTTTTGCTTTTAAATTCTCTTTCAGACTCTGTATTAATTCAACTTTATTCCCTTTTACTTAAAACATAATGGAAGGTAATCTATATAGATTAGTAGATACAGCCATTTGTCAGTTATTATCTTTGTGTATATCATTGAAGAATGCTGTCTTGACATCAAAGTGTCATCCCTTTTGTGCCTGCTAAAGTAAGTAGATACCTGGTAGTAATGTGTTTTACCACTGGAGCAAATATCTCAACGTAGTCCTCTCCATATTTTTGAAAATACCCCTTTGCTACTAATCTGGCCTTATTTTGTTTATGTTTAATTGCTCCATTTATGTTAAAGATGACCTTGAATAGCCATTTGCAGCCTATAGTTCTTCTTCCTACTGGCTGCTCTGATATTGTCCATATCTGATTGTCATGCATGAATTTAATTTTTTCCATTTCCACTTCTATTCATTTGTTAGCTTACCTTTCTGGAAGGTCAGTTATTTCTTCCCAAGATGTCGGTTCACATATATTGATTGCTTTAGCTTTATCCGAGAGGTGCATAGATGCTTTACCTATGTTTTATCTTGCAAAGTTCATACAAGTATGGCTACAGTTTACATCTTCTGCTTTGAATCTAAACTGTGCTACAATTTCCAGAAGTTCATTTTTATGCTCTTGCATATACTTTCCTTCGCTAAGTCTCATTTGGTACAGTTTTCTTAGCAGGAATAATTTGCAGTTTATACTGGATCTTTCATGTAGATTCTGTAGTGCCTGCTTGTTTTTTATTATCCCATTCTTGATTATTAATCTCTGTTCTTTATGTGATTATAACTTCTCTCAAGTCATCTTTAAACAGCACTATTTCAACTTTGAATTTCCACAATTTACAGTTATTATTATTATCATTATTAATATTATTAATAATAATAATAATAATAATAAGAATAATTATTATTATTTTCTTCCATTTTGTACATCTTTGTTCCCTCTGAGGTGTAATACTGGGTTACTGATATTTTTTTCTGCAGATTTTCTCTCTGGGAGGTTGCTTCTGTCTAGATCCTTGTGACTGGATTAGTGGTGTTTGTGACTGGCCTCATAAGATGTTGCAGATTATGCTTCTTTCATTCAGTCAATAGGCACATACAGGGAACTTGTTTATGAAATAACTTCTTTATTAAACAGTGTAGACATCTCGGCATACAAACACAACACATCTTACATGTACAACCAATAGGACGGTCTTTGTAAAACAGAGTACATTGCTATAACATAGAGCAGCGGTAGGGAACCTGCGGCTCTCCAGGTGTTGTAAAACTACAAGTCCCAGCATGCTTTGCCAGTAGATAAACTGCAGATAGGTGGCAAGGCATGCTGGGATTTGTAGTTTCACAACACCTGGAGAGCCACAGGTTGCCTACCCCTGACATAGAGCAACAACACATTTACACTTTAATGAACAGCCCGACCTGTATTCCTTCTAGTGTAATCACTCAAGCAATAATACTCTGCGTCTGTTGCAGTAGCTTAACCATCTCCTCCTCTCCAATCACTGAGCCTCTTTACCTTGCCACCCCCCTCCTGCTTCCCCTCAAATACTCATCTGTGCTTTCACTCAGTAATCCCACATAAGTTCTGGTCATATATAAAACATGAGATAATGAAAGGACTTTAGTGGGTTCTCAGAAATCACCTAGGCAGATTGTTGCAACCAAAATAAAAAAAATTTGCGTAGTGATAATACAGATTTTGCTGATATTCATTTCATCAGGTGGGTGCTAATATTCGTACAAAGGGAAGCACACAGTCGTATGGTCTTCTGAAGACTCTTACAAGGATCCCGGCCGCTCGGCATGATAGTTACCCCTATACCGCAAGGTAGGGCCAGTGCAATGCCTTTTCGCTTTTGGCAGATACACTTAGTCACAAGCCACAGAGTATTATTGAATCACAGTCACAACCTGTACCTGGGATGGAAGAGCAGTAATAGGACACAGAACCTCCTACTTTTACCGTCAGCAGCATACCACAACAACACTACAACAAGTTTAGGTAGTCCTAAACCCTCTTCCACAACGCAAATTCCCACTTTGATCACAGCCTGAGATATAATGTATAGCTGCTGTGTATCATTTCCCATAAATATGAACATAAAAATTCTGTCTAATGATATAAATTCATTGCTAAAAAACTAAGAACTTAAAAAAATAAGTAAACGTTGGTGAGGGTATATTCAAGTCAATAAATGGTGGACACCTCCTTTAACGGTTTCTCAAATATTGCGCAACATTACCTATCATTTCATTTTACAATGCAATTTTTTCTCTATATTATTTTGACTAGTCTTTTTTTTATAATCAAGTATCAATTCTCATTTTTATAATCTGCAGTTTCCAGTTTATTACTATTTGATTTACGCTGATGAATAGGTTTTGTTTGAGACTTCACAGTTAGTAACATCCTAAAGAAGAGGAGCACTGGTTCAAAATTCTAAATACAATCAAAGCAAAAGCTTTTTTTCAGTGAAACTAAATGTTTTAGTGAAATGAAATTGGTTTAAAACAATCTGATGACTACTGTTTTTAAATGAGTTTGAATCATGTCACAGAAACAATTGATACGGTACGGTGAACCCTATGAAAAATGTATCTGTGTGTAATTAGTAAAAGTGCGACACTTAGTACGGCCCACACATTTTTTCTCTTTATAATGATGATCTGCTGTGAAAGAATATAAATTGCAATTCTCTGTCATGCAAGCTTTGTTCTCCTTTAACATAAAAATAAATATGCCAGTGATGTAGTTTAACTGTAGCTATTTTAAGGGCCTGATAAAGGGTTCCAGCCGCCCTAGGCTAATACACCAGTGACCGCCTCCCTACCACCCACCACCAATGTATAAACAGTGTTCAAAGTGAAAATTCAGAAAAGTATTACAATGAAGACGGTAGAAGTGGCAGTATGGCATACAACCATCTACCAGCCCACTTCTACCACTGTGTGTATGTATATATATATATATATATATATATATATATATATACACACGAAATTGTAACATATTAATACATGAAACACACTTAATTCTGCAAACATATTAAAATGTCATTACAGTAAGATTCCGCAGTGAAAGCTAGGCAAATTGCGTCGTTCTCTCTTACCTGATCTTGCAGCGTAGACTACCTGATGTTCTCTTTTGCTTGTCCTTGGAGCGATGTTGCTAGTTGGCTGGATTCTGGAAACTGGAGTCCTGTATTGAAAATGTGCAAAAATTTTATTATAGTGCAAAATGTTAACAAACCCTGAATGATACAAGCACAACACTTCATTAAGACCAAATAAAACAAACCCCTAGTACAAGCATATATATTTCCCGTGCCGCGCCCCTTCACTGGAATGACCTCCCTCGTTCCATCCGCCTCTCTCCTACTCTGTGCTCCTTCAAACGTGCACTGAAAACCCACCTCTTCCTTAAAGCCTACCAACCATCCACTTAACCCCTTCACCTCCACTCGCTCTCCCCTCTGCCTCTTCTGGCTCCCCTTGTATCTTTCTGTTTTCCCTCCCTTAGGATGTAAGCTCAAATGAGCAGGGCCGTCTTCCCTCCTGTCTCCTCACCTGTTCTTCTGCTCCATGTTTATTGCTGAACTTGCCTGGAGTTTCTGAAGTACTGGTATTTTTGTTTATTGTTTTGTGCTGTTTCACCCTGTATAGTGTACTGTTTGTATGGTGTACGGCGCCGCGGAAACCTTGTGGCGCCTAACAAATAAAGGATAATAATAATAATATTATATAGACAA
Source organism: Mixophyes fleayi (assembly GCF_038048845.1). Classification (NCBI taxonomy): domain Eukaryota; kingdom Metazoa; phylum Chordata; class Amphibia; order Anura; family Limnodynastidae; genus Mixophyes; species Mixophyes fleayi. The sequence goes on along the minus strand of NC_134407.1, from coordinate 66,449,115 downwards.
TAAAATATATGAAAATTATCTATAATCATATACTACCATCTACCAGTCCTGCCTGTCTAGTATATAGCATTCTAGTGACCATTGAGATTGCAGAGATCATTCACGTCACAGCCACACAATACAGAGATCATGGCCCCCACAAGCTATTTCATCACCTACCCCAGCCATTTTGTAAACCCTCACCAGAAAGTTTGACACCCCGTCCATATCATCACCTACCCAACCACTCATTTGCTCACCCCCCAGCCATTTAATCACCTCACTCTAACCAATTCATTAACCCTCCTTAGCCAATCCATTAACACCCCCCGGCTAGCTAATTCATCAATGGTTTCAGGCAATTCAGTAACCCCCCAGGCAAATCCATCAACCTGTTGCAGCCAATACATTAACCACCCCAAATTTTTCAACGCACTGCAGGCAATTCATTAACCCCCCTCACAGGCAAGTTGATCACCCCATTACAGCAAATGCATTAACTCCCCCCACATTATCAACCTACTGCAGGCAGTTCATTACTCCCCTCCTTCACACAATCATCAACCATTTGCAGGCAGCTCATTACCCAACCCCACCAACTGATTCTTCAATCCCATTCCTGCCAATTCATTAACCCATTAACCCCCTCCGCCCCTCTGCAGTCAATGTATCACCTCCTCCTCCATTATAATCAAAGACAGAACTTACCTTGCTGTCTTCTGTTCCTCCTCTCTTCAGATGCTAGAACTTCTGTCTTTTTGACATGCAGCTAACAGCAAATCCGATGCTGTTAGCTGCCCTGTCAGTGCGGGCGCGCCCTCACTGCTTAGTGTGTTCACGTGAGATGTGATAATCTCACATGACCACACTAAGCAGCGTACAGCATCCGCACTGGCAGGGCAGCTAACAGCATTGGATTTGCTGTTAGCTGCCTGCATGAACCTAATTGAATCCACTGACAGTCGGAGCCGTCACCCTTGAGATCAAGGGCGGCCCTGGGATTGGAGAAAGGCGCCGATCGCCAGTATTTGAAAAAATATATACATAAAAGCAAATATTAATGTGCTCAGCGTTGTGCCCCCCTAGACCCAGCGCCCCAGACTGCAGCCTGATCAGCCTATTGGCTGATCAGGCCCTGGCTATTTTAAACATGTAAATTATATTTGCACCAAATTAAAACAAAGACTACAAGTAAAATAATTATAAGGTATATAGAGAGCATATACATAACATACAAGTTAAAAACTTTGGAGAGAAACACACATCTCTGGCATTTTTCAATTTAATTTGATACAACATATATTAAAAGGCACATTGATTTCCTTAGAAAATGTATTTAACCAGGAAGGTATATTTGCAGATTTTGCGCAGTTAGTAAAATGCAGACTACTGAATTGGGGGTTATGACATTAAAAGTCCGGGTTCATGAGTGCTGTTTCAGTCAATTTGCATTTATCAATCTGTTTTTTCTTTTTTTTTTTTTGTTGTTGTTTATTTTTCCATGCTATTTATGTTTCTGAAAAAAAGCTATTTGCATTATTCCCTTGCTAGGTAAAGTAGTCCCTATGCAGATTTTAAAAGACACAATTAAGTATGACAGGAATTTATATTGGAGCATGTCAACAAGATGGAATTCAATGTTTTTGCATGCTCAAGTCTCCATTAGGTAAGATGAAGAAGGTGTGATGCATGATTATGCCATTGTGAATGTTGTTAGTGAGAGTAACAAATGTGCACTTTTACAGTGGCTAAAATACTGAAAGACATCTGCTTTCAAAGCAATCCCATTGAGGCTCCAATCTAGGGTATGTCCTCTGACACATACTTTTTAAGCCAGGACTTTCCTCTCATCAGGCTGCTGAATACCATCTGGACCTGAAGAGAAAGTATATCAAATGAAAAAGAAAATCGCTGTGCAGCACTCCCTAGAGAGAAGCACTAAGCAAAGGTTCATATAGAGAGTGTTTCTCCAGGGGATGCCATTACCGAAAAGGGAAGTTTCTGAAAATGGATGTCACTGACTTTTTCACATCAACACAACTCACATTCCAACATATTAAGCATATTTAAGCAGATGTCTAAGTAAACATTGCAAATGATTACGGAGAATTAACTATAAGACACAATGCTTCCACATCTGGCATATTTGTACTGTAAATTACCAAAAACTAGTCTAGAAAAGAAATATGTTGGTAATAAAATATGTTCATTATGTTATAAAACACATGGCTAAACAAAAGTGTTATTTGTAAGGAAGTGAGAGAGGTAAAAATAAGACTATATATTAGAGATGTGTACAGACTACAGATGAGCGGTTCCAATTCGGAGAAATCTAAAAGATCTGAATTTTGTATTTGATAATGGGTCAAAACATCATAAAATGTTGGATCTTGCAAGTTTTGGATCAATATCTTCTATATATAGCCCTCCCCTGTCCTTGTCTGCAATTTTATCATGTGGATAGGATGTAGGCTGCAATTCTCTGCTAAGACAATTGGTTGGAGATGGTTGGACAGGGTGAAAGGGGGGTATTTATATTGCAAAAGCTGTAATTATACTGTACTTTATTTAGAGATCAGTCAGCTAGAACTGTATGCTGACAGCAAGGATATAAAGAGAGGCAACAGAAGAATTTGCCGCTGAAATCTACAGAGCCAGTCTGCAAAATGTAAGTGTGGGGAGAGGGCTCTTACTCTAGTAGGTGTTAAAGTTGACTATTAATTTATTGGTGAGGGTGGGTGATAATAATTTATTACTAAGTGGGAAATATTAATTTATTTGTGGTTGACAATTTATTTGATGTGGGGACTATCTCATTTAATAGTTAGGCATTGTAATGAGTATAAATTAAAGGTTTGATGGCAATTAATTTAATGTGGGGATGAGTTTAAGGAGAAGGAGGGCTATTTATTAATTTTGAATGCCAGTCAGTTAATATTAAGATAATTTATGGAGAAATACGTTTAATTATTAAATGAGAATACTAATTATGTAATATTGGGGCTGTTCAGGAGGAAATACGTGCATTTTTTAAATATGAGTAGTTTAATATCAATGAATGTTGGGGGGGAGTAGATCTATCTATTAATTTCAAAGGCTATTATCTTGATGTTGGTCCTAATTGGGGGAAATAGATGCATTTATTAAATGTAAATGCTATTTAATGTCTGAACTGGTAGTGAGGCAATATGTATATCTTTTAAATAGCAATGCTAATCATTTAATGTCAGCGCTGGTTTCAAGTAGGGAGCCCTAATTAGTAAACATAGATGCCATTGATTTTACGTTGGTGCTGGTTTGGAGGATAAAGAGCCCTAAATCCTTCACTCTACTAGACTTTCCATATTAAATGTACCTATCCCTTTTTTCCAAACAGGGCCCAAACATTCCAAGATCCAGACAATCAGCAACTCAGCTTAAGACACTGCCAGCAACGAGTAGTGGAAGTTCAAGAAAAGAAGAAGAGATCAGAGCAATCTGCAAACTGTTCAGATTCTGGTGGCGTAGACTCCATTTTGTGCGGATCCCCGGTTCTGTTAGAACTTTGTCTTGACTGCAGGGATAGTTGGGAGATAGTTGGGAGATGTGTCCCACTTTTCACTGTACTGCTCATTAAGGGCCAACTGTGTGTACTATTGTTAGATGGAAGCAGCTCACCCTTAATAATCAGTATAGTGTGAAGCGGGACATTCCTCCCAACTATCCTTAGAGTCCGAACAAAGTTCTGACTGAACTGGACAGTGGTCCAAAATTTGGGCTGCCAGAATGAGAACAGTTGGCTTTCATTGCCCATGTATTAGATAGGGATGGAAAGAGTTGGAGAGCAGCCTAGCACTGTCTCAAATGATAGTCACGCCCCTATATACACTCAAGTCAGATCAAATTTTATCAGTCCGCAGTTTGTCTCTCTGATTAGTGTGATCAGTCTGTTGTTTTTTCATTATTCTGTCTACATTGGTGTAATTTACATATAATTAGCTAAAAGTTTTATTCTCCTTATTCATCCTATATTGGTTTCTTTTTTAAATTATTTTATGATATGTATGCAAAGTTTGCAAGTTTGATATATTCAATTGCCCTTTCTTTCCCTGCATATGTTTTTATTATGTATTCCTAGTTTCACATATCCGTTAGGTGTATGGTCGGTAAAATGGCATTTTCTAGAAACTGAATTTCTTTTTGCTTGCCCTTTCAATACAGCTGAGAATTTGATGTTTGATAAGTGAGACCATTAAGCCAAACAAGCTTAAATGCATATGTTGGTTCATGAGTTATTCACTTACCTATTAGAGGTTAAATCTAATGACCTCTCCAGCCAATAGTATACCTGGGGGAGATGACGTTCCAGGTATATGTATTCTTCCCCCAGTGGACTGCTACACAAATCCTATGGTAGCTGGAGTGTTAATGCAAGCTGAGTAGCATTTGAAAGTGTCTCTCATTCATAGTTCTTGTTGTAAATTGATCATTTTGTGCATCTTACAATATCCTTTACTGTCTGTTTCTCCTTTTTGACCCAATTTTTGCTTTTCCCTGCTTCTATTAGTTTTCTCCCCTACTATTTCCTTTCTCTGCTTTTTATTTCCATTCAATCTTCCCCCTCTCTCCTTCAGCGTCGTCGTAGTATTATTGTCGTCCCCCCCACACACAAATGCATTAGCCTTGTCTCTTTGGTTCCTGATGCGGAAGGCATCGGGCAGCTAAAGGAGGATCCCCTTTCCCTCCCAAGCCCAGAATGCTCTTTTCTCTCAGTTAAGTCTTACTTCTTCCTCCATCCCCGCTTGCACCCCCCTAGTGTCACACATCAAGGGGGGGGGCGATTTGGACACCTACCTCTGCCCTCATACACATCCCCAATTTTGCAGGTGGGGTATATGACACCGCCCCCCGCTACCGACAGAGACAGAGGGACAGATTATAAGAGGGGATTTCCCTCGCTACAACCCCAAGCCTAATTTTGTTGGTGGCACCCCCCCACATCCCTCCTCAGGCCCTGTAGTCCCTCAGGGTGTTTGTGGCACTCCAGCATTGCTGCCATTGACAGCCGAGAACTTGTAGAGCTTCACTCAAAAAATAAAAAATAATAAAAATAATAATAATAAAATTAAATTATTAGTTGGCGGACTTTAATATAATTTGCAGCAGCTTACATACAGGCACTTGCAGGAGGAAGTAGTATGGAAGCTGTTTTACTAGCTCAGTAGCCAACCCTGATTACCACTGGGTTTTAAGGTTGTAGCAATCTGTTTGGCTCTGATTCCATGGGACGACATTTCCTACACTGAGCGGTGTTAACAGGCTTACTAGCACTGGGTGATGTCTCCTACACAGGTGCCCGCCGCACCATGGGCAGGATGAGGTTTTTTGCCTTTAATACAGCTAAATTTAGCTATATACCTTTGGGTCATTATCACCAGAAGGCCTAATTATGTAGTTCGCTCATTACGGGACATTCCTGGTCTTCAAGAACGAGACTATTTTGGGTGATATTATAAGTCGACTCAGATTTGACATTACCTCTAAGAGCCTGTGAGCGCAATCTTTGGCTTCCTTGTTGGGCGCCACAAACTATGTTCCCTTTTGGCCCAGCTTAATTTCACCTAATTGGTTCGGTCTTAAATGTGTGTCACCTGATCTAGAGACTCACGGTTCCAATGATTTTCTGTTACGGAACATGTCTGGCAACTCTGTAATCAGTAATTACAGAGGATCTTATTTAGGCTATCTGTACCCTTCACTGCTTACAATTTTGCAGGTATTTTATACCATACTAATTGGGCGGTGCCATAACATCATAATAAAAAATGGTAGGTCTCCCTTCTTTGCAAAATATTAACACTATTTTCAATATGCTGCTTGTTACAATGCAAGGGTTGGAAATTAGTTTATTATTTTGTATGTAAAGAAAAGACTGGCTGCTTTTCATGTAGCACACAAATCCTTGATAGCTTTATTTTTACACTAAAATTTAAAGTTTATCTACGACATGCCTTACCCAAATTATAAATCTGTCCGCACATATTAAATTTACCTCCCCCTTTAATGCAACATAGTTTTAGCAAGGAACAAATTTACTATTTTTTTCCCTTTGATTGCCTTTATGAATCAGGACTCTAGACTCTAATGCAAAATATTGTACCATGACAACAGCACCATATAATTAGAAGATCTCCAGAATTGTTTGTGTGTTTGGTTTCATATTACTAATCTATTTTGTCTTTCTTGTCCCCCTTTATAGGAGACGATGCGTACCCTTTATGCCCTTTGCTCCTCACTCCTCTTTTGAACCCATACTTGGAGCAGGAGTCACATGGAGCAGGTACAACTCAGCGCATACAGCCACCAAATCAGTTGTTGAGAGGACATTTTACCTTTTAAAGACAAGATTTCAGTGCCTTGACCAGTTTGGTGTTGCTTTTATATATGTGCCAAGGACAGTATGTGATATCATTGCTCTGTGTGTGTGATGTTGCATTGGGCCGGACCTGGTTTCTGGTTACCCGTGAATTGGAAGGCAACAGCAGGAATAAGCAGAGCGCAGACAGCAAATTGTGGAGGTGCAGCAGACAATGGATGTGTCACATAGGTGGCTAGGGGGGCAGAGGTGCCTAGAGGGGTAGAGGTGGGTAGGGTGAGGGTTGTTGTACAAAATAGGTTGGTTAGCTAAAAGTGTGTTGTTAGGAAAAAAATGGTTTTGACTAAAAGACGGTTCTTGGGAAGAAGTGCGTTGAAAAGGGGTTTGGGGAAAAAGAATGCATTTGGACTGGAGAGGGTAGTGGGGCAACATGGTAAAGTTGGTGAAGATAAGCAGGTTATGTGTCAAAGGGTTTTCTGTGGGGAAGTTTGGATGATTGACTGAATTGAGGAATTGTGCTAATGGAAAAGGAAAGGAAACAGGTGACATTTGGAAAGGAGGGTTGTTATTTAGATATTAGGCAACAAAGTCAGTGGGACGAGACAAGATATTTCGAATGTCGGTGAAAATGTGATTCATTGTGTTGAGGGAAGTGTCCAACTTATGTTCAATACGGGTGAGGGTAGTGCTCATCTTCTGGGTTGTGCTTTGATTGTAGTGTTGGATTCGTTATGTTTTCTATAAAATCTGCATAGTTGTTGCTGCCGACTAATGCTCACTTCCTCTTCCGTATGAATTTCTTCCACATCACGGGCCTCCTCCACTAGTTCCTCCTGAGCATTACCCGTACTTACATAATCATCTAAAAAAAATAAAAAAAATAGAAGGGTTACTTGATAACATCCAAGTCTTTGCATCATCTTAATCAATGTTATAAAAATTCTAGATCATTTTTTGCCACCCACTTTAGCGTGGGGAAATTCTGTGGTGAAATATTACCTCCAGAGTTTGTTAAATATTTAGTTAGCACTGTTTCTTTCAGCATATATGATGTGTGTTGGGTGGACTGTTAACTATGCATAATTTTTAAGTCGCAAAGGGATCTTGGCAGAAGATAATTATTAATCTTGAACACCATGGTCTGATTGTACACTAGGATGAATAGGTTGCAGGATAAGTGCCTGGATGTTTTATTTGTATTACAATCGGCAATTGCTAAGTATAACAAGATGAAAAGTGTTACAATAAAGCAGGTTGTTTTTAGTTATATAGAGCCAAAAGTTTTCATATTTGTAATCAATGTATTGTTCTTTACATTGTACCTATGGGAGATAGAGGTTCAAATAGGGGTGGGCTTACTTCGGTGTTAATCCTGCACACCTTTTGCACCATTCATTCATCTATAGAGGCCAATGCCAGGTAGCTGAGGTCTAATTCGGCTGGGGGACTACCACCTGTCGACTGAGCATGCCTGTGTTGGTCGTGTAACTTGTCCTTTAGGCGATGCTTAAAGTCTTGCCACCTGTGTGAAATTGTCAAAAATAAGAATGTTACAATGTACACAATCCTAAAAGGTTTGATAACACTAGTGGAGATATATATATATATATATATATATATATATATATATATATTGTGGCAAGAGCCCGCTACTGCAGAAGCACACGCGTACAACTTCTTCCTTTTTATGGTTATTTATTGTCAGGATGGTAATAATGTTTTGACACCGTATACTTGCACAGCAATTATGGAGACCCTCAACGCTTACTTTACATAGTCCAGCTCTCTGTCCAGATCAGCCAGCTAGAACAGCGTTGATCTCCCTGAACAATGAAACAAGCAGGGTTTTATACCTGATACTCCTCCCACAGGCCTAGCTTGATGGACAGATGACACACCCACCTTCTCTTTAAAAGGAAACGCCCATCCCTGGCTCTGTTTAGACTATCAGACCCACCCTGTCTGTTTGCTGAGAGGAAGCAGCTTTTAAATCATGTAAGTAAACCAATTTTAAACTACACATATGTTTTTACCTGGTTTAATCTCCACCTAGGTACATAACTGTGCCAATGTTTTACTCTACTTCCCTGCTTTCTCTGCATATTGCCAGCTAAATGCCTCCTTTTGTTACAATATATATATATATATATATATATATATATATATATATATATATATATATTTATATATATATATATATATATATATACACAAATATATATACAAATAAAACAATAATAATGTGGCGCTCAACCTAACACTTCTTATCAATCTGTAAGGTAGTCACAAAGTTTAGAGCACTTCCCTGTTTACAGAATGGCTGCCAATACTCCAAAAGACCAGGTAGTAAATCCGGTACACAAAAAACCTATAGAAGAAAGATGGAGGAAGGGGCACCTGATAGTACAATATTAGTAGAAATATGAACCAAAAATAATAAAGAGTGGTAAATATTATGCGTATCCAAAGTAAGTGTAAAACAAGCATATCAGTTGGTGAACCGCTTCTTATCACAACCTCAATAGACCATGTCAATTCTTGAAATCCTCAGATAACCGGTACTCAGATGAAGTAACATATGGAAAAAAAAAAAAAAAAGGTACCCAAGAGCTTATGTGCATACCACATAGATAGATATACAAAGGCTTATCTGTTTTCTGCAGGATCTTGGTATCCCCAATATACTTCTGAAAGGCATCAGCTGAAATAGCTCCAAATATACATAATGACCATATAGTGTAGTATATATATAAAAGATTTTAATAAGAAAATAAGCTGCTGCAAATTATAAAAAGGTCCACACACAAATATATATCAGGGCTTATCTGTTGTGTATAGTCCCCATTCAGTAGTTCATATTAATAGCAGTGCCTGCAGACCATATCCTTAGGTCCCAGGTGATCGCAATTCACAGAATGGTCCCAAAAAACGATAGTGGTCTAGTGGAGATACCGCTGCACCCTCAACATGTTTCGTCTGGATAAGATTTAGTCAGGAGGATGTTTTAATATCCAGAAAAGCCTGCTTTATATATCGTAAGGGAGCGCCATTTTGCGCATGCGCACTCATACGGCTCCAGTGCGCATGTGCATACAGAGCCATTGCGAGACTGTCACATTTGAGCTCCATACATCGGAGTAAATGAACTGACATCAGGTACAATTAATATGAATCAATACAAATACTCTGCTTCCGCAAAAACTTAATTTGAACAGGGCTGATGATTATTCATCATAATAAAAGAAGATATATGAAACAATTTAAATAAAAATAAAACAGGGAAATAAGACAATTAGTGATTATACACACCAAACTATCACATAATTATCATAAATCACTATGAACCCACTACGACCCAGAGGAAGGGGGCTATCTTATAGCCTTCATTTAATCCACAGGGAGAGAAAGTGTTCTACTGATAAATCCAAAACATTTCTCTCTAAGCCAATTTTCTTTGGAGGTCCTCCCCTCTTACTCTCAGCTTAACATTTTCTATGGCACAAAAGGATATATGTTTGGGATCTGAATTATGTTTCTTTAAAAATGCTTGGGCATAGAATGGCTCTCTACTTTATTTTTTATGTTTGTTTATGCGAATTTGAAGTTTAAGTGGGCGTTTCATTTTCCCCACGTATTTTAATTCGCAACTGCATTCCAATAAGTTATTTACAAATGTTTTTACACAATTCAGACACTGTTTTATTTCAAATTTCTTACTCTTGTCATGATTAAAAAAACTACTGCTTTTTGAACTTGCTTACTTACATGCGTTGCAATGATTGCATGTAATAAAACCTCTGAATTGTAAACAATTTCCCTTCAGTGTAGTCGTCTCTTTAACATACTAGGGGCAACTAAGTCTTTCAAATTTTTATTCTTTTTAAATAAGAACTCAGGTTTCTCTGGTGTAATGTTCACTAGAATAGACATGCATAGAATTTCCCAATGTTTTATAATACTAGATCTAATCCTCTCCTCGCAGCAATTGTATTGAGTTATAATAGGAATACTATCTTTTATTTTTTATTTTTCTGAATATCTTAATAAATCTGCTCTATCGAGACCTTCAATCTTATTAATAGCCGTATATATTAGTTGAACTGGATAACCTCTACATCTAAAACGATCTGCGAAAATCTTTGTTTGATCTTTCCATTGGTTAACTTCACTACAATTTTATTTTTAGTCTTCCAACGTTTAACATGTCCACTCTTATAGTGGAGATAACTGTTGGTATCAACATTTTTTATAACATTTTTTGTTACAACTATATCTTTTACTCTCATTAGGACCAAGACCAGATATTCAATTTTATTGACATCTACCTTAGCCAGTGAATTTAAGATTATATTCATTATCTTATATATAACCAAGGAAGGAATCTAAAGAACCTCGATCTCCCTGCCAGACTAATATAATATCGTCTATATACCTTATATAAATAATAATGTTATTAGAGTATGAGTTTGTCTCATGAATACACTTTTGCTGCCAGCTGCCCATTAAGAGATAAGCAAAACTTGGTGCAAAGGTAGTGCCCATCGCCGTCCCACACACTTGTAGGTAGAATGTATCTAAAAATTTTAAATAATTATGCGTTAAAATTAACAATATTAAATCATATATAAAATCCTCTGCTTCTCAGTTACATTTTCATCTAGTTCCAAAATCTCCTTATATGTTTCCATGCCCTTTTTGTACTGAATGGATGTATATAAGGATTGTACATCAATAGTAACCCAGGTATAATCTACTTGCCATTTAAAATTCTCAAACGTCTGCAATGCGCTGGTTGTGTTCTTCAGATAGGTCTTAAGATCTTTCCCATATTTAGACAAAAAGATATCAACATATTTGGAAATGTTAAATGTAAGGGAATCAATCCCTGCCATGAATGGATGTCCAGGAGGATTAGTTAAGGATTTGTGGATCTTAGGTAGATAGTAAAATATTGGGATAACCGTACTACTTATCATTAAATATAGGTATTCCTTTTTAGAAATGACCATATCATGTAGGCAGGCCTCTTACTAAAATGTCTCTGAGTTCAGGGACATATTTGGTCATAGGATCTGTTTTAAGAGGTACATATGACATAGTATCCACTAAAAGTCTTAATACTTCCTTGATATAGGAATCCCTATCTAGTAATACTATACCTCCTCCCTTGTCTGCTTGTTTAATCACTATAGTGTCATCATTCTGTAATTTTTTTGAGCTAGGACTTCTTGTCTATTTAATTTATGTTTTTGTGGGATATCATATTCTGATGTACAAAGATTTTTAGCCACTAATATCCTTGATTCAAGCGGATAAAACTTGGAAATGGGTTTCAGACCAGATTTAGACATATTTTCAGTATTCGTGAGTATGGCATAATCTTTGCGTGCAAAGTGTCTCTTCAAGGTTATTTTTTTGGGTAAACTTATTGATGTCTATAAACATTTCAAATCTATTAGGCTTTTTTATAGACAGACCTTTGCTAAGTAAAGAAAATTCTGGTTTGGATATCTTATTTGTTGATAAATTAAAAATACCATTGTTGATCAGATCAGTATTAGTTATTGAACATTCCTTCATTTGTAAAGCCTTTGCACCCCCCATTTACCTCTTCGTCTGAAAACCTTCGTAATAATAGGGAGGCGATTCTTACGTTTTCTATTACCATATGTTTGCGGTGCGTAACAAATTCTTGTGGGGTTTGTGCTGCGAATAAAAAATAATTCCTGGAGTCTCCTACTCTCTCTAAAGCTGAGAATCTATTATGATTCACTAGATTGTACTTATTTTCTCTTACTAATTTTGAAGTAGACTGAATTCCCGGTCTTTTATAAGGAATTGTTTTCCAGGCGGACTGACTATTACGTCTGTCTCTTCGGTTAGTGCTCTCATTCCTATTATTATGTCTTCTCCCCCAAATTTTTATATTGTTACTCTCATAGTCTCATAGTCTCTTTGAAATTTCCTTTCTTTTACTCTAATCACGTTTGCCTCTATTTTATCTAGTTTTTTATTTAGAATTTGTTCATGGATCATAAAGTCCTCCTTATTTCTATAATTTTCTTTCAATATTATTTCCTCTTCCAGTTTTTAGTGTGGATAATAAGTTTCATGAGGTTCAGTGAGCATTCATGTATAATCCGATCCCATTCCTTAATGAAATATGGATTTTCAGTACCAATTGTGGGTGATTTATTCATGCTAAGGCCCCTTGGAACTAATTTTATATAATGTTCCAGGCCTTTAATGTCCCACCATGTATTAGTCTCTTTTATTATAAGTTTTTCAATATCCCAAAAGAGATTATCTAAATCATTATTATGTTGTTGTTCAACAGATCTAATATCATAGGCGAATGACAATGAGCTGAGGTTTAATTCGGCTGGGGAACTACCACCTGTTGACTGAGCATATCTGTGCTGGTCGTGTAACTTGTCCTTTAGGCGATGCTTAAAGTCTTGCCACCTGTGTGAAGTGTTAAAAGATAAGAATGTCACAATGTATAGAATCCTAAAAGGTTTGATAAAACTTGTGGATATAGATAGATATATATATATATATATATATATATATATATATATATATATATATATGCAAAAATATTGACCCTAGTGGTGAAAGACAAATAACAGAGAGCAAGCCAGAGCTAAAACTTATTTTTAATACTTTCACCCAAGGTGGAATATTTTGAACGATAATGTGCAGGTCAGCTCATTTTATAGTTCATTTATAGCTTTGACAATGATTTTAAATCACTTGAAAATTAATATGACTTGTACTAGAGCACAATATAGGAATTAGTGGTCCACACTGAATATATTACTCTTTTTTTACCTCAGTCTTCGTGCTCCGAATTGGAGCCATAGTATTGACCTGCATGGTGATATCATCCCATATACAACATGTGGCTTGGGTGGAGAGCTGCCGGGTCGTAGAGTGCAGTCTTCCAGCTACCAGCTCGACCAACACCTCCACCTCTCTTGAAGTAAATTTTGGCTGTCTCCGTTTTGAGGCTGAGGAGGAGGAGCTAGAGGCCTGTCTTGGGCTTGCCTGTTCTTGTTCTGCCATGTTCTCTAAAGAGGAGTAAAAAGTCATGAGTCACAATAGTTAAATGCCCTGTAAAGTGGCTCATATAGGGCTTTGTAATCACCAAGAAAATTGAGTTACTTGCACCAAGGTAGAGGATGGCTGTAGTTGGTAGTTGTATTTTGGTCTGAACAGAAGGAAAAAGACAGTAATTAGTAACAAGACATGAATGCCTTGTAAAGTGGCTCACATAGGAAACTGATACTCACCAATAAATTCCAAGGGAGGGCATAGTGAAGCCAAAGATTTATAAGTGTTGTTTAGAAATTGTAGTATTCTAAACAGGGGGAAGAGGCAACCATTAGTAACAAGCATATACACTATCTCACATAAGGCCTGGTACTCACTCTCACAGAAGAATATATGAAGGTAAAGTGAGAAAAAACAATTCCAGAACTTTTTTACCTCTCTACTCTTAGATCAAAAATAATAAAAATAGCAAAACTATTGTCTCTTCAGCTCTTATATAGGGCATGCAAGTGTGATCTCCTGCTATAAATGTACTTTGCGCTCATTATTCGTGCTTTGATAAATCAGCCCCAGAGTGCACAATGGCAGAAGTGGATCTGCACTTGTGCAAAACAACATGTTCTGCTTTGAAACTTGATTTACGTTAAATCTTCTCACAATTTCAATGAACTGTATCTAGAATAAGCAATTGGAAGTTACTGAAATTTGAAATACCTCTATATGTATAACAAGTACTTCTGCCCCTCATTTTTGTTTTGCCTTTTTTTCTCCTATCATTTTATTCTGGTCTTACTTCTCCTTTGCTATAGCCTAAACAAGCAACAGGACAGAGTACATTCACACTGTTGTCATCTTACCTCTATTTATAAATTATAAATTCTATCAAATGTGAAAATAGGAATTTACAAATACAGGACCTAATTCATTAAGGAGTACAAAGTAAGCGCAAATGGCATTTTTTAAAAAAGGATGGAAAATTCCAGTAGGTATGCACGTATTCAAAAAGGAGAGGATAATAGGTCTAAGTAAACTCTGCCTACTTGGCACTTTCCATATGATGACAGACACAACACATTGCAGGATACGCACATTGCATATGTATATAAGTCCTATCAGAATGCACAGAACAAAAAAATAAAATTAAGAAATACATTAACACCTATTAATAATATAATCATTATTGAAAAAGCATTAAAAAAGTTGCTTGTTGGTGCATGGTTCTGTACAGACTCAACCTCATATTCACTCTGGTGTTTGACTGATTCTGGAGACCTTGAGGAGCTAAAGATGCTTTCCTCCATATTTGGTGTTAATGTACAATGATCTGTGACTTGTGTGATCTCACGCTAGATGTTGTCCACCAGTCCAGACTGGAGTATGGGTCTTTATGTAAACTCTATCGATCCTTTCTCAACCATCCAATCCCTAATGTCAGCAAACCCATTGACCACTTACATGCACACACATGCCAGGCCTTTAAAATGCTCATCGCTCGAGCCTAGAAACAACTTGCCCCCCCCCCTTGAAGGCTGAGTTACTCAATTGCATATGGAACATCTCCTAAATTAAGTATATAACTGCTCTCCTAAACAATACTGTGACTGGATCAATTATAAATGACTTATGGTATCAGTTTATTGAAGGGAAATAGCACAGGTCGCATATTTTTATAATTTGCATAGGCACTTATTTTTTTGTATTGTATATATTCTGAGATAGGAAATCGTTATTTCTGAGACCAGGGTAGAAACTGGACTTTCCTGTTTTCACCTTACTAAAGGATATGCCTTTTTTCTGATGTATATATCTGATACAATAGGCCTTTGTGAATGGAGGTCTTGTGTGTATTGGGATGTATTTAGTATGGAAGTGTCATTGTTTAGGATTTGTAAGGTTGCTAGTGGAAACCTCCAATTAGGCATATGTGCAAGGAAATCTGGTAGCAGAAAGTCCTAACGAAGTTTTATGATGAATTGTCATGCTTGCTCTGGCCAAAGGCCCAGTAGGGGGTTGTTACTGTGTGGCCTTTTGCCCAGAGTGAATTTCATAGATAAGTGTAATTTTTTTTTAGCCTTGAAATGCATGTAAATTCATGTTTGTGTATATAGAGTATATCCTGATCTAAAAATAGACTATTTCTGAACTGTATAAAAGATGAGCTGTGTGAGCATGTAAGTGTTCTTCTGAGTTCAACATCTGACTTGATCACTGATACCTCTAATCAGTGAGAGCAAATAAACATCTTGCTTGAAAGACCTGCTTGGAACCATCTTCAATATCGTTGTATTACTGTGATCTACAGATTAGACCCTAAACTTAATCCGTTCTCCGGCTGTCTCTGAGGTTTTGGACCCAAGCGTTTCCAGTACCACTGCTCTGCCTGCTACCCAGCAGCCCTGGTCCATGTGATAGGCCAGGGGTGATCCATTCACAGCAACCCGGATCCATAGTAAGAGGTCTGGAGTAACCAACCCAGGTACACCAGCAGCGCCAGTGACCCAGAAGAAACCCGATTTTGGATTTCTAAACATACACTATATAGACAAAAGTATTTAGCTACACCTGTTAACTATAGAATTAAGGTGTTTCAATCAGAACCGTTGCCAGAGATGTATAAAATCAAGCACCTAGCCATGCAGTCTCCATTTGCAAACATTTGTGATACAAAACGGGTCGTTGTGAAGAGCTTAGTGACTTGAAGCGTGGTACTGTGATAGGATGCCACCTTTGCAATAAGGCGAATCGTGAAATTTCATCCCTGCTCAAACTCCACAGTCAACTGGGATATTATTAGAAAGTGGAAGCGTTTAGGAACAACAGCAACTTAGCCATGAAGCAGAAGACCTCGTTAACTCACAGAGCGGGGTCAACGTCTGCTAAGGTGCATGATGCATTATAAGTCGAAAACGCTCTGATGATATCATAGCTGAAGAGTTCTGAACTTCCACTGGCATTAAAGTAAGCACAAAAACTGTGGTGCTTAATGAAATAGGCTTCCATGGCTAAGCAGCTGCATGCAAACCTCACATCACCAAGACCAATGGCAAGCGTCGGATGGAGTGCTGTAAAGCACACCGACACTGGACTGTGGAGTAATGGAAATGTGTTCTGGGGAATGACGAATCACGCTTCACTGTTTGGCAGTCAGATGGGTGAGTCTGAGTTTGGTAGATGCCAAAAGAATGTTACCTGTCTGACTGCATTATGCCAACTGTGAAGTTTGGTGGAGAAGGGATAATTGTATGGAACTGTTTTTCAGGGTTTAGGCTAGGCCCTTTATCTCCAGTGAAGGGCAATCTTAATGCTTCAGCATACCAATGCATTTTGGAGAACACTATGGGCTAGATTTACTAAAGGACGTGTTTGGCGGCGTTTTTGATCCGCCATGCATCGCCGCGTTTTACCAACGGTTTTGCAAGTCAAACAGACAGATTTACTATTGGGCGGTTTTAATGTTCAATGTGAATACGCCGTTGATGTAACGGTGGTATATAAGCCTCCAAGCCGCCGGCAGCTTTGAAAGAAACATGGCAGTTTTGCTTTAAAACACGGCGGTTTCGTTTTATGGCGGGTTTTTTGAAAAATACATCATTATCATACCGTTTTACTGTTGGCTATTTTCTGTGTCAAGAGATTTGACATCACAAGCACTATATAAATCACTGGGATTTCACATTTTCTTTGCTGGGTTTTGAGGAGTAAAGAGATAGGAGCTTGGATGTAGTAGTATTGTGAGAGAGGTGTTTTGGAGGGTTGTTGTGCTGCGATTTCTGCTTGGAGTGTGAGTAGTCCTGTGTTTTTTTTATAGTGTTGTGGCTTTAATTTCTAATTTCATTTCTGTCTTGTTTTTTTGGTAATTGTCTAGTCCTTTGTCTCTGTTACTTGTGTGTGAGTGTGTTGTGAGTTACTACCTTAAAATATGAGTCTCATCCTTAAGCAGGACCTATATGCCAACTAGTCAGGAAAGTTGCATTTGGAAAAGAGTCTGTAGTTAAACAATGTTATGTATTTGCCTGCAGTGTCCAAATGTGATTTTCGATAAACTTACCTTGGTCTTTTCTCCACAGGAACCTCATCATCTCTGCAAGGCCAGCGCCAGTCAGCGCAGATGTCACCTCCTGACGACACACAGGAAGACACAGTCTTCACTTTAGAGATGTTAGATGTCCCCGTGTCTACGCGCCAGGAACAAGCAACTGACCCTGCGGAACAGTCACCAGAGCAACAAACTGCACCTCCTCAGCTGGATACAGGGCGAGAAATGGCCCAATCCATTGCAAATTTCCAGGTCCTGCAGTCTCAGTTTATGGACACTCAAACGAGACGTCTGTCTCATATTGTTGGACATTTGAGCCGTTCCTACCGCAGTACTAGCCTCATTCCTTCTGCATTAAATCGCATAGCTGCAGCTATTGAGCAATCCAATGTCAGCATATTTCAAATGACTGGTGCTGTGTAGGTCTTACACACCAAAGTAAAGGAGGTCAATGCGAATGTGAATCGCATAGCTGCACAAATTAACCAGTACATAACGGTACGGTTACCTTTGCCAGTGTCCTCTACTGAAACCAGTTTGGGTAGTATGCTAGGACGCTCCATGCAAATTACTCTGCCAAGGAGAGGTGCTCGGACCAGGGGGGGTCGAGGAAGAGGAGAGAGTGTCACCCGAACCTCTGATGTACCTGCCAAAAGGCGTAGATAGGCTAATGTGTGCTGTTTAAACCAACAACCTGTAAAATATATATTTTTATTTTGAAACTCTTTTTATTTTCTGAGTTCAGAAAAATGTTGCACTATTTACAGTCTGTTAAACTTCAGTTACGTGTACCCTGCGCACATCAGAAATTGAGTGTGTACATTGTGGGGAATGCAAAATTCATCTATACTTGAGCTTATGTACCACAATAAATGTTGTTTAACTTAAACACAAAAAATCTGTCTGTAAAACACTATTATACTGCATGTAAAAAAGTTGGCACTATTGGTACTTACGCATTGTCACCTGTCTGACACTTAGCACTGAATATTAAAAGTTGCACATGAGCAGAACTCATTGCCCTGTGCTCAGAAAAAGCAAAGAAATATAGGATAATTATACACATTACACCTATAAAAAAAAATAAATGTACAAATAAACTTATGTTAACACTGCCAAAATAGCAAAAACTGTATACTGTTAGTTCAATCACGCCATTCACGACCACCTCTTTTATTTTGGTGTTTGAATGGAGTTTTTCCGGTGGTTTGTAATACCCCTCCATTGTAAATCCAGCTGTTTGCATGTTCAACATTGTTAAAAACGGGATGGCGGATTGTAAAGTGATGGTTTTGTAAAATGTCTTTTCTGGCCGTTTTGACGGCGGTTTTACCTTTAGTAAATTCGGCGGGGGCAAAACAACTGGCAAAATAGCCGAAAAGCGTCAGGTTGAGCAAACCGCCCTTTAGTAAATCTAGCCCTATGTTTCTAACTTTGTGGCAACAATTTGGGGAAGGCCCTTTTCTATTCAACATGACTGTGCCCCAGTGCACGGAGCAAGGACTACAAAGACAAGGAGATTGCGAGTCAGGCATTTTCATCAAACATCAGTGCCTGACCTCATAAATGCTCTACAGATTTCCACAGAAGCCCTCCAACATCTTGTGGAAAGCCTTCCAAGTAGAGTGTAATCTGTTATCGCTGCAAACGGAGGACCAATTCCATATTAAAGTACATGTATTTGAATACAATGTCATTACAGTCCCTGTTGGTGTAATGGCCAAGAGTCTGAATACTTTTGTCCATATAGTGTATATAGCAATGCAAATTTAAAAAGGAGCATAACATTTTAAACAATACAACTGTTATGCTAATGTATGCATCTAAGTATATACATTTATACAAATATGCTGCAATGCAAATGCTGTAAAAAGGGTCAGAAAGACAATTTAAAACATCTGCAAATGCAAATGCTTATTTAATAAAATAAAATCAATTTGTGTTGGTACTTCTGAGATGCATTTGTGAAAGTTTCACCTACCTCTTTAAAATAGAATGCAATTTTTGTAAGGAATGAAATGGCAAAGTAGTACTCCCCCTCCATCGGTCTTATTTTGTGTTGTTTGATGAGATGAGTGGTGACGGGTGTGCAGGTGAATTGACAATCATTACATTAGAATGTGAGAGGCAATGCTATGTTTAGTCATCGCTATTATCACTATTATCTCTGGAGCTGATGCAAATCTTAAGTCTGAGAAGAAGCACACTTATTACAATGCCAGGAGTTGAATCTGCCGCATCTGCATGGGAATGCCCTTACTGTAGCGGTGCTACGTTAGCTCACCCCTTCCCTCCCCCGTTCCACCCTTCAATATGTAGGCAGATGTAAGTGTAATTTCAGATGAATTGTATGCAATTGTGTTCATTGGCGTAAGGTCCATTTCTGGGCATGCGCAGGTCTATTGTACGCAAGATACAGCATGCAAACAGACTTGAGTCCAAACATGAATCAGGCCCATAGTGAAGTTAAGCACTTTTTGGGTAATATATATAAGGGTAATTTAGTGGATGTTGAACTGGCGGATGGCACTTCTCATGTAGATGATATATTTAGGAGACTGTCTAAGGGATGTCTTCTGGATATTTAGACTTCAGACTCTCAATCCAGGATGCCTCAGTGAGTTCTTAGATTTGAATAGACTTACTTGAATTTTATGTTTGTTGTGCACTTATCCTATATATCAGTGGATAACAAACTTTCAAGGTTCAAGACACCATTATGGTCTCCATATTTTTTTCAAGGCACTCCTAAGCGAAAATAATACCAAGTGGCCCCCACCTTGCCCTGGCCGTGGCATTCCTGTGAGATTGTGTTTAGGAAACAGTGATATATATTAATATTTTGTTGTTGAAGCTAGTTTGACAAGAGAGGCCCAAAAGCCGAACGCACTTATGAAGTTTGTGCTCACATACACACTTGCCTATCAAGGGTTAGGTTTTACTGCAAGGCCCCTGCTAGCCAATGGGATCCATCGGGGGAGTGCTCTGTTTTTTTTTTTTTATAAAGAATCTATCTCTGGCTTCTGGTCTGCCTCATTCATCTACAGAAAATCTGTGGGACTTTTGTGAATAAACCAAAGGGTTAATATCTTGTCACTTACAATTAACACTTTTTTTTTACTTCTACTTATCTTCTTTCTTTCTCAGCTTCCTTTTTATGAAGTTATACCTCTGCTCTCATTCCTTTCTCCCCCATCGCTACTTACATTTAATTGTTCTTTTTTTCCCTCTTTTTCTCTTTTTACCTCCCTGCTTTCTTTTTCTTTTCCATTTTATTCCCCCTCTCATTTTGCTGCCATATAATCATCCAGCCTAAGCGAGTGGTTTCCCACCCATTCATACTCCAAGATGGCTCCACTTCCCTCACATGGTGCCATCTTAAAAGTGTGCCCCAGTTGCAGAATAGCTGCCCAGTGGGTGGTGATGTATTAGGTAACTCCAGTGAGTTGGGTGCCTGCAGTGTATTAACCCCTCCCTTGACAGCACAACATTATGTCAGTGGTGAGCTGACCAGCAATACAGGGTGCCCCTAGAAATAGGGGCACCCAATTATTAACCAAAGCTCCCATGCTCCACTACCCTGAAGCCAGAAAGGCACTGGCTGGTTATGATGGAAAGCAGCTCAATGCCTCCCACACTGTCCTGGGTTTGATTTGTGCCACCATCCCCAGCCGAATACAGCACTCCCCCCTAATTTGCCCCCACCCACCCATCCTGCCATCAGTTTACCCAGCTGTGACCATGTCCCCTAATCCTGATCATTAATATCCCCACAGCCTGCTAGCTCCCCCTCTAACCATCCCACTCACGCTCCCCCTTCCAGCCCTCCACCCCCTCTCTTTCATTTCTAACCTGCCCCTGTAACCTCTCCTTTTTCCCAGTTCTACCTTCCTTGCCTTTTTCACTTGATTTTAGGGCTTCCCATCCCTGCCCCTCAGTTTGGCGACTGCACACCATGCCTGCTTATATTATCCTGGTAATAGATGATCTATTAGTGTTTCCTATTTAAGCACAATATTTTGGAAGCAATTAGTTAGGAGTAAACTCGTGTGATAATGGTTTCCTATTGGAAGTAATGATATTTTTATGTTTATTTTTATTGAGTCACAACTTCCATAGTTTGATACCCAAGTATAGTATGTTCGAGATCCCCCTCTTATAAAACAAGGTTCCTTCAGTTATAATATAAACAGCTGATTATCATATTAGGTTCCCTGTGATTTTTTCCATTTATCTTTAATTGTCATTCCATATATAAGAGCTTAAATAATTACTTGTTACATATGTTAACTGAATTATACTTAATATCCACAATACATTACACGAGAACTCGCTCTCGAGTACAAGGTTCCTTCAATTATAGTGTAGACAGCTGATTAACATGTTAGGTTCCCTGTAATGTTATCCATTTATCTTTAAATATCCTTCCATATATAGGAGCTTAAATAGTCACTGATTTCATATGTTAACTTGATTAGATCATATTTAATATCCACAGTACATTACACGAGAACTCGCTCTCGAATTATCTTCAGCTGTATTGTCACACAGGTGCACACTATAAATCTTTTAAATGACCCTTTATCTGATGACATTGGAATAAAACATTGAGACTAAAGCGTGAGTCCATGCATCGAGTAGCTGTCTATAATAGTGACATATCTAGTCAATCACTTCTTAAACTGTCTGCATGTAAGCGCTATTTTTTCGGGCATTAGTATCAGACTTAATTAATTCAGCGGCAGAGAGTGAGATGGAGAGCGAACGCCGACGCGCGTTTCGCTAGTATGCTTTGCCCTGACAAAGATTTTTTTTATTTTTTGATTGGCCCAATACAATCATTATTTCAGTAAGCATACATCCATTAGGGGACTTAGTCTCCATACCACTACATGCTGTTTCTCCACATGGGTGATGAATATGGATTGAATTTTCTGCCTTCCTGAGTGGTTGATTACTCCTCTATGTACTTTGTTTATATCTGTATGTATTTTTGATTTTGTTTAGATGGTCTCATTGATGGTTCATATATCTCCATCCAAGAATACCAAGCCATTCAAGTGGACTCATGTGAGCGCTAGTAACGTATATTTATTGTATTTTTGTGTGTTATGTGGGGATTTTGTGAAATTTCTTTTTATACAACAGGCAGCACACAGTAGAGAGCACCACCTTTATCCATTTTCATAGATGCTTCCCTCTGCCTATATTTCATTTTGGCGTTATTTGTGTGGTCCATTGCCATTATTGGCTTGGACCCAAAACACTATTGCACCCATTCATTTAGGCTTGGGGCAGTTACAGCCATGGCTTTCAATGGGTCTATTGTTGCAGCGTTAAAGCAATAAGGATTATGAAAGCCTTATGCCTCCTTGACATATATCAGGCCTTCTGGATAGTGTATGCACAACCCCTAGCCACGGTAACCCAGGACTTTGCTGCTTGTCACTTTTTGTGAGAGCATGATGGCATTTTTTCCTATTTTTTCTCAGAAGCCTGATTAGCTATGTGGCTCCAAGGTTTTAAAGTTTTGTTTATCTTCACAAGGGTTACTGCACCCCCTCCTCTTCTTTTACTCAGCAACTCTTTACAGGTGCATGTTGTTTAGTTGTCCATCCAAACATGTGATGTGGTGTTATTTTGTTTGCAGGTGTGCCCATGAATGACACGAATAAGGGTAGTTGGTCATTCATTTGTGTTTAGGCATCCAGGCACTATAGAACCTATGTTGATCATCCTTTACCCACTCTGTTGAGATTCTTTGGGTG
Organism: Mixophyes fleayi; assembly: GCF_038048845.1. Taxonomy (NCBI): domain Eukaryota; kingdom Metazoa; phylum Chordata; class Amphibia; order Anura; family Limnodynastidae; genus Mixophyes; species Mixophyes fleayi. The sequence continues at coordinate 66,425,921 of NC_134407.1, read as the reverse complement.
GTTAAAAAGGGTGTGTGCTGGCCAGACCTTATGGCAATGTCAGTCTCAGTGGTTGAGACTCGAGGCCCTCCCGACATACTTGTCGTATTTCTTGGAGGGAATCAGTTGATTACAGTGGATACTTCGAGTTGCTAATTAAAATCAGGCTGGATTTTAGATGGATCAAACTTAGATGGCCAGCGGTATGTTGGGCTGATCAAATATATCCCTAGGATCTGCTGTTGCGGATGATTAGTGGTTCCAGCATGAGGCAATTTATGCAAATCTAAACAGGTACACTGGTATTTTAGTTAAGGAGCTGCGGGGATATTGGTAATGGAACACTCCTTCATTACAGTGGATCTTGTCATGCATTCAGGCATGATTGGGTTCACCTTCCAGATAAGGAGATAATATTTGTGCACCCCATTATAAGGAGTCTTCCTGATAAAAACTAAATAAATATAATTAGGGTTGTTAGGACTCTTGGGGATATTGGTAATTAAATGCCCCTTTTTATGATATACGGGCCCCCTTGGTTAGACAAGATGGTGTTCACCTTAATGAAGAAGGTTTGTGGATGTTCATAGAACAGATTTCTTGGAGGGCAAGAGGTCGGTTTAAGTCATTTGGTGCTGGGCTGTTTGTCTGTTAAAGGACAACAGCAAAAGCACTGTGATCAGTGACTGATATATATGGCACTAACGCTGATTGGCAGCCGGTCACTGCTCCCTTCGAGAATAAGGTGGTTCTTGTTCCTTTTTGTTGTGAATCCCTTGACCTGCTTTATGTGGGCACATCATTTTGAGTCTAGAGGGGGTATGGTCACTCTGATGCCAAATTTAGTGCTAGCCATTCAGTAAGGGAGGTGTTCCATGATTTAGTGGCTTCATGGCCATTTGGCCATCCACTCGTTTGGTTTAGTATTCAGTTGTTTTAGCTGTCTCGCATTTTGCTTCCTCCACCACTAACTTATTATAATTAAATTGTGACCTAATTTTTCCAAATTTACAACTGTGTCCAACTCTTTATTTGCAATTCACAATATTACATTTTAACATGTTTGAAAGATTTAGTGTGCAGTAGAAAGGGAGCATTAACAATATGCAGTTTATGACGCTATTTAAGTGGAGAGTACTCTAGTAGCAATTGTAATTATAGTTGGATTAAGAGCATAAATATCATCTATTTTATCTTGTCTCAAATATATGGCTCCAATTAGGAATATGAGCACTGCTGTGTTCTTTATTCGGTTTAGATATATGTTAAAATTCGAAGGCTTATTTTATATGAAGCATTTTGTTTGCTCATGATGATTGGGGATTATTATTATGACAAATGCTATGGTTGCAATATTATCTATTTTACCATAAGCTATAGAATTTTTGGATAGCAAAATCTATACATTTATTTTATTTGTTTTTTTTAATATTGATATGTAAGATTTGATTATACATAGGGGCAGATGCAGAGTTGGTTACAAAAGGAGTGTGATTTGTGATAAAAAAACGGCATGAAAAAGTAGCATATTTCCACCCACATGCAGAGCCATACACATCTCAAGATGCATGCGGTTCAGCAGCATTTGCACCACATTTACGCCAAGTGCAATAAAAACGTATTTATGTCCATATGCAGAGTTGAAAAGTTTATGCCCACCTCTGCATTAAAAACATATGTGCCATGTTTACAGCGGTCGCATTTACACTTAAACAAACCCAAAACATAAATGTGTTTATAGTGTTAATTATGTTCATTAGCAAATAATAACTGCTTGCAATTAACAGTTAACTAATATTAATCACATATTCTACAGGAAGTTTCAAATGTTGCGTTAACACTGCCTGTTTATCATTACAAACCCATTTGGTTTATTTGGAACACGATAACTAACACAAATGTTGTAATATGGTTATTATTTTAGACAAATTTAAGACAAATACACAGACAATACTTTGTGTACTACTGTTTGGTGCTTGCAGCTCTGCCTACAAGCAGTACAGTGTGAAACAGGACATACCCCCCAAATGTCCTTGCAGTCCAACTAAATCCTGTCTAAGTAAGTCAACCAAATTGGGAACTGCCCTATCAGATTCAGGACAGCTGCTCTCTCATATCTGTACTTGTTACTTTCACTGCCTGTGACTGCCGGTGTATTTAGCTTAATTGCTGCTTATCTGGATCCTGGAGTGTTGAGGAACATATTTGTAAAAAAAAATGGGTACATGAAAGTTAGAAAGCTCTATCCATTCCTGACGTTAAATCAATAGCACCCATGTTTAATAATTAGACTTCCCTCCAGGCCTCCCTCCAGCTCTAACAGGCCACACATAGGAGAAGAGAGGGACAGATCATAAGATCCATGGCCAAATGAAGGAAGGCGGCTGGTACCAGAGGGGATGCCAGCCACCTAGTAATACAGTGTCCCCCTGCTGACACTGCTTGTTCAGGGTTCCCCCTGACACGTGCCCCCAGTGCCCCCCCACACTTAATCCATCTCTGAGAGCAGCAAGACTAGTCTGATATGTAAATGCCTTGCTGCAACAGATTGCATGTGAACTATGTTATTAGACCAGGATATATTAGATTTACCCTGATCAATGAATGGTGTATAAGCTTTATTTTCAAGGAAGACTACATTAGTATGATTTATAGAATTATTATAGTGTTGTATCTTGTTAAAGTACCTTCACATGTTTAATTATTAATAGTTAGATTTCTTCTCTTTGTTACACAAGTTCCTTTGTGAATTGTTATGTGACTGCCCTGTTTGTAACTAATAAACACTTTGCATTTTCTGAGTGAAGTCTGTAAAAAAGAGTGTGCTACCCTGGCTTCCTTATTTCATATTTTAGCTATTAGGGGTCCTCCTAGTGCCTTTAAATTTCTTAAGTATTTTACCTCAATTTTCATCTGAGCAGGAAAAAGCTCAATATTTTACAAATGCATCCACATGGAGAAAGCCTAGGTGCCCAAAACTATAAAAAACTATAAAAATAGCTGCTCAGCTTTGCCATTGTGTGCGATGGAAACTCTCACCAGATAAGGTATGGACAAACATACAGTCAACAAACTTAGACATCATTGACCTTTTCAAGTCAAAGCTTACCCAGTTATACTATTTTTCCATATCCTTATGTGATTATGGTTCAAGATACTATCCCCTAACACCATGCCCCCTTACCAATTGTACCCCTCTTTAGTAACTTAAAATTCCCATAAATCCAGGGATAAAGTTTCTGACTGGCTGCTGGCATACTTTTAAATTGAATTTAACATATTGTAACTAATCTAATTCTATCTAACTGCCATTATCAATTTTTCCATCACTTCTACCAGTCAGCCAAACCCATACTTCATGGTAAACAAATGAACACATTTGATTTATTTGGTTGTGCCATTGTTTTCCAAAGGCCTAATCTCTTAAATTTGCTTATAACTGAACAATACTCACCCATCAGCAAAAGATCCTCATGAACTAGAATGGGAGGCCGACCTGATGGATGTCTTAGATGAAGTGGAATGGATCATGATCACTGCCTACAGTTCTATTTGCATAACAATGAAGTTAAATGTTTATAAACTATTATATTATTGGCATTTGGTGCACAAGAAATTGGTTAAGATTACTGTTCCTCCTACAACATATGTTAGATAGGATGTATTGAATTAGGGTCCATTCACATATCAGGTGCGGTTGTCCTAAACTCGCTAGCTTCTGTTATGATATAAGGGGCCTCAGTACACCTGTACTGGTGGACATTTCTGTTCTTTTGAAGTTTTTTCAACTCCTGACCCTTGTTCCATTGGCCTCCCAACAACAAAACAAACTAATCAGGCACATAATCACAGCTGCCACTTGTCAGCTTTCAGCTGATTGCAGCCACCTCAGCCCCCTCTCAGCAAGTATTTCTCAATAGGCTGTGGAATACTTGACTTGCTTTATTATATAAGTCTACAAAGTAATTCTGCAAAACGTGGGAATCCTGGATTTTAAACAATAACTTAAAACTTTCATTCTTATTTTAACATCATTTCCTAACTTTTCAAGAATTGCATTCTATGATAAGTTGGCTTCTCATGGAACATGCTTACAATCCATTCATTCATACACCCCCTTTCATACTTATCACCCCTATTTTTTACATTTAAGTTTATTCACCTTTCTTTTTTTTCACTTTTTGTTTTCCCATCATTCTTTGCTACATTATGTTCATTTCATACCCACAAGAGTCAATTCAGATTGTTGATTTATATATTCTTTTTGCATTTAAATATATGCATTTTCAAGATCAATTTATTTCATATTTTCTGTACTTTATGCTGTAGATATTACCATTACTATGAATATTTACAGTATATATTTTTAAAAATGTAGTCAACATTCCTTCAATAAAAAAATTGAAAGAAGAAAAAGATGTATTGGGGTCTGGAATTCAGGAGTAGACTTTAGGAGTACCAATATTACATTTTATTTGTGATGTCATTTGAGTGCAGAAGTAAGAAAAAACATAATCATGACTGTATTTGCTTTATAAATTAACGTGCTTTTGAAATATCAGTGGTTCACCATCTAAAGATAAACAGGAATATATTGCAAATGTGCCCTCTTTCACTTATAATGTAAGCTCTCTAATCAGCATGGTCCTTCATACCCTTTGCTTTCGTGTCTGAATTTTTTTGCCTACCTTATATGTCCCTGTTTTATGTATGTACTGTTTTCCCTACTGTACGGCGCTGCGGAGCACTATGGTGCCTTACAATCTACGATAATAATAAATGATCAAACACTTATGCTATGTTTTGAACAGGCAAATATTTTGGGAATTTTAATATATGGCTTACAAAGGAACAATTTATGAAGAAAATGTATTAATATTTTAAACACTGTAAAGTGTATGTTGCAATTTATAATGTTTTTTTTCTGGATGATGGATTTTTCAATAATTTATAGTGATGCTTTGTATTTTCAATTAATGAAGAAAAACAAAGTTATTCATTTTAATACAATGGTAATTGGTAAATTAACTCTAGTCCAATGGCTTATCTGTTTTAATCCATTATCAGCTTGTTTGAACAGAATTTAAACATGAGAATTTCAACGAACAATTGGAAGAGTGAATTAGAGTAATTATTTGTCCACGCTTAATTAAGGCTCATCTAACCCAATATCTTGTTTTAAATTAGATTGCTTAATGTTATTCCAATGTCCACTAATATAATGGCAACACAATCCATTAAATACAGGAATCATTTTGTTTAAATATTTAATTAAAGCTCCAACATTAAACGGTGATACTAAGAGCATGCAATTTATAATTCTGAAGACAACTGCCAGATCAATGTGGAATTAGTAATCTTTTGCCAAGCAGGTGTGATTAGCAGGCTGATAAAAATTGTATTTTAGCTGTTAATAGGAAGCATTGTACTTTCCCTGAAGATCATAACTATTTGGTTAAAAATATAATTATTTATTAGTGTTTATTTAACTGTGTAGATTGCTATAAATTGTCATATAAATGATTACTTTAATAATAGAAAACTTTGCTAGCTCTTGTGGAAAATGCAGTCACTTGGTATGGATAAATCCAGCTAATGGGTGCAAATTTGCATCTGGACAAACTATGTTGCGTTAAATAAAATGGGCGCAATGCATTTTTTGCATGAAGAGTCAGCTTTTACATGTAATACACAAATACCAGGTAGCTTTATTTTTACATTGCGATTTAGAGTTGTGTTAGGTCCATCCCCCCCTTACAACTATAAATCTAAAATTAAATTCCTCTCCTCCAGTGCTCACCATGGTTTTGCCAAGGTGCAATGTTGCATCGATCTGCTTCTAACACTTAATAAGACAAGATTTGTATAGGTATTAAAAGAAAATATATCATAACTATATGTCAGATTTGCCTTCTTTAGTGTGCTATTGTTACAAATATTAGATGACTCTGAGTCTGATTCATTAAACAAAGTTAAGTAAAAAGCAATTTTAGCAATTTGATTGATGATATTAAACCAATACATTTTCTTTGGATTGATTAACATATTTTTATTTCTGATTAAGACATCTTTATTGCTTATTCAAGCAAAAAAAGTTACACAAGAGTTGAACAAGTTATAAACAGGAATGGAACATTCTACCTGGAAACAGGAAGAAATCATAAAATGCTCCCGTCTGCTGCCCTGGATTGCCTTTGAATCACATCCATTCTTTCTCACAATGACCCTCTGTTTCTGTCCTGTCTGTTTCCAACCACCACAAATCTCAACGCTTCAAGGGATATAATTACTAAACTGCGGGTTTGAAAAAGTGGAGATGTTGCCTATTGCAGCCAAACAGATTCTAGTTATCATTTTTTAGTACATTCTACAAAGTGACAGCTAGAGTCTGATTGATGCCTATAGGCAATGTGTCCACTTTTTCAAACAGCAATTTTGTAAATATACCCCCAGGACTCCATTTAAGCTCTATTAATGCAGTACTTTGCATCTTACTGTATTGCCTTATTATACTCACTGCATTCCTCTACCATAGTAGTAGTATGTCATATGTTTACTTCACTTTACTCATTGTACCATTTCATCTTCATTTTTTGCTTTTCCATAACATTTGAGTGACATATTATTGAATTTGCCTTTCTATTGCATTGCTGCTGTTTTTCTGATTGTACACATTGCCACAGCTCTGATCTACCTTAAATGAACTTATTATCAGTCTGCCATATTACTGCTTTGTCACTATTACACCTCACTGTGTTTTACTCATTTATGCCTCATCACTACTCTTAAATAATATCTACTTCCCTGCTCATCCAACAGTTGGCCCGCTAAGGATGTTGGGAGGTTCGTGATCACGCTGTAGGGGTAAGTAGTGTTGGTGTGGTGGTAGTCGGGAAAGGGACTACCACCGGTGCGGCTGCTCCCCACTTGCGGAATGTTTGGTCTTCATATTATTTTGCTTTTTATGTATTATGTAATGTGTTAATGATCATTGCTGTCTGTGTATTGTATACTACAGTAAATTTCAGGTATGGTGCTGCAGACCTATTGTGTCACCTTATAAATAAAATATAATAAAAATAATAATGCTAGCCAGAAGAGCAGTATAATAACGCCACATTTTCCTTGGCCATTTCTGTCCATGTTATCACCTTCTCCTGCATATTCACAAGCTATTGGAACATTTTACCACCTGTGTTAAATGTCATTAGATTTACATGTCTCTGGCTTCTAATTGGTCACTGGCAATTCTATCTAGAAGCCATACTGATGTTATTTGATATGTGACACAAAGTGCTGTTTGGACTCAAATCTCACCCAATAACTTAAAATGAATTGTATTTTTAAAGTGTGTGCATTAGAAAAGGACCTTCTGTAATTGCATTGTAGTTAGTTCCAATCTTACACAAAGGGCCAGACACTACTCGCACCACATTGCCTGCAAGTTAAGTAACCAATACACATATAGTTATACCTCTGAGAGTGCACACAAATTCTAATGAGTCATTGGAAAGCAGACAAAGAGTAGTGATGTGATCATAGGAAACAGTTGCTATAGCAATAAAAGTTATAATATGCAGTCTCTTGCAAGATGCCCATTCTGATCTGCACTAATAATATGTTTTTAAACTATAACAATACCTTAAAATTTGAGATGCTCAGGCTCGGTTCCCCAAGAACCGAACACACCTGAACTTCCCTCGGAATTGAAATTGAGGCAAAACGTCATTGTTACATCGTCGGATCTTGCGAATTTTGGATCCTATAAGTACCGCCCTCCACGGCGATCCAGCGCCATTTCACAGAAGGACACAGAAGGGGTAGCACGGTTCTTGGCAGTCTCTAGTGCAGTTGGGCAGCGTCATAGGTAGAAAAGAAAGAGAAGGTATAGCAGTGTTCTTCAAAGTCTCTAGTGACATTCAGGAGAGCTCCATTGCTCCATTGCTAATTGTCACTGCTGAATTAGAAATAATAGGGCTGGTAGGCTTGGTCTTCTAAATCTACAGTCACATTGTACTGTGTTATATAGGCAACAAACAAAGGAGAGCTCTATTGCTCAATCGCTAATTGTCATTGCTGAAATAGAAATAATAGGGCTGGCAGGCTTGGTCTAAATCTGCAGTCAAATTGTACAGTGTTATATAGCTAACACGGAAACAGGAGAGCTCCATTGCTAATTGCCAATGCTGATATAGAAATAATAGGGCTGGCAGGCTTGGTCTTCTAAATCTGTAGTCACATTGTACTGCGTTATATAGGTAACACACAAAGAGTAGAGCCCCATTCCTCCATTGCTAATTGTCATTGCTGAAATAGAAATAATTGGGCTTGCAGGATTGGTCTAAATCTGCAGTCAAATTGTACAATGTTATATAGCTAACACGCAAACAGGAGAGCTCCATTGCAAATTGTCATACCTGAAATAGAAATAATAGGGCTGGCAGACTTGGTCTTCTAAATATGCAGTCATATTGTACTGTGTTATATAGGTAACACACAAACATGACAACTCCATTGCTCAATTGCTAATTGTCATTGTTGAAATACAAATAATAGGGCTGGCAGTCTTGGTCTAAATCTGCAGTCACATTGTACTGTGTTATATAGCTCACACACAAACAGGAGAGTTCCATTGCTCCATTGCTAATTGTCATTGCTGAAATCGAAATAATAGGGTTGGCAGTGTTCTTAAAAATCTGCAGTTACATTGTACTGTGGCATAGCTCACCCAGAAATAGGAGAGGTGGCAGTGTTTAGTGCTAAAACAGAAATTCAAATAATAGTGCTGACAGTGTTATTACAAGTCTCCAGTCACATTTTATTGTGCCATAGCTCATACATAAACAGGAGGGGTGGCAGTGTCCTTGTCACTCTCCAGTCTTCAATCACATTGTTCTTGTCACTCTCCAGTCTCAGTCATGATGATACTTATCATTCTTCCTCATGTGCTAACGCTTATGTTCAAATGCATAGTGGTTTAAGTCAGGGAAACCAAAATGTAAATTAAAAGTTTGTACCTTTTAAAGAAAAAAAACACCTCTCTAATAAAGGTGAAAGTTTACTGTCGAAAAACATATATTTGCCAACATGCCATTCTACCCAAAATATTAACAAGTATATCAGCATCAGCTATCTCCCTTCTCTCAGCTAGATCTCAGCACCTGCAATCTACACTGTCATCATAGTTACCCTCATCAGTGTGTACATCATCCTTATACAATACTAATTCATCCCCACTGGAATCCATCATCACAGAAGTCTGTTTAATTGCCATTAATGGCCTTCCTCATGGAATTTGTAGTTCATTTTACTGAAGAGCTGTCACGATTTCTGGGCAATTCTTTTAGACCAGACCAAATGTCAAAATGTTGTGCAGACTCATCTGCATCAACACTGGGTGTCTAGGGAAAGCAAAGTTTTTTCCTAGCAGCAGTTTCCAGAGAAACTGAAGGAGGAGACTTCATTGTGTCATGTAACACTTGAGCTGTCAGCTTACTGACCAGGAGCTCATTGCATCTCTTAAGATCTGGGTCAGTTGGAAAGAAAGAGAAGACATAGCTCTTAAACCTAGGTTCAAGAACAGTTGTCATAATGTAATGATCCGATTTCAAGATGTTGATAACTCTTGGATCCTGGTGAAGCGAATAAAGTACTTAATCTACAAGTCCAACATAATTAGCAGAATTGCTTTGTTTCATTTCCTCCTTCAATTTCTCTTGCTGCTTTTCAAAAAGTCTAATTAGGGGAATCACTTGACTCAAGCTAACATTGTCTGCACTCTCTTCACAGGTGACTACTTTGAGTCATTTCAGAACCTTGCACAACACAGAAAGTATTCTCCACTGTGCTGGACTAAAGTACAATCCCCCTAAATTCTATTCTTCTTGCAGCTGCTGCATTCTCCTACATACTGTTGCAGAATGCCAAAAATGACCCTAAATATTTTGGGACACAAACAGCATCTCCTGCATGTCATTGTCTGTCACACCTATCAGCTGTGCCCTCTTCCCTTTAGAATGTATGCTCTCCAATGAGCAGGGTCCTTCATACCCTTTGCTTTCATGTCACCATTCATTTTGTCTACCTTGTCTGTTCTTGTTTTACGTATGTTCTGTTTTATGTATGTCCTTGTCTTCCCTACTGTACGGCGCTGTGAAGCACTGTGGTGCCTTACAAATCTATGATAATAATAATAATAATAGTAATAATAATAATATTAATAATATGCCTCTTAGTGAAGCAGATGATACACAGAGTAGCCTGCCTCTGAAAAATGTGACGTTCTTGGGTACATGCTGCTGCTGTCCCTGCTGGTGAAGGCGAATCACCAGCCCAGTGGGCTGTCACAATCATATTGTCAGGCGCCGTCCCCACACTGTCAGGAAGTGCTGGGGACGGGCGCCTTCCTGCTCCTACTCCTCACGTCCCGTTGCTAGTCAACGGGATGTGTCAATGCCTGGCAGTCGCCGGCGCATGCACAGAGCCACGGCGTCCTCGTTGCTAGGCAACAGGACGCTCGACTCTGCTTCCCATCGTGAATCAGCTGATTCTGACTGTCGACCCCGCGGCCACCAATAAGGAATCACCTTTTCCTATATGAGGGAGACTCTGGCAAAAGAAGGGTGCCAGAGTATCAAGGTCTCCCCAGTGCTCCAGCTCTAACTTCTTTCTACTTCAGTCTGATTCCTTGGTTTTGACCCGGCTTGCCTGACCCTTCTTTGGAAATCCCAGTGGACATTTTGGATCTTCTGGTTGACCTCGGCTTCCCTGACTTCGTCTCTGCCTGCTCCCTTGTTCTAGTATTCCTGCACGGTACCGAATCGGATTGTATGACTATGTTTATCCCTCATCTCTCTGGTGGCCACCTTGGAGGGCCGCCACCTGCGTGTCTCTTCCACGAAATCCAAACTCCCTTGCAGGGGGTCCCTGGTGAAAACCAGGGGCACGTTTAGAATCCGCGCCTCCCGGTGTAGCAGTGCCATTACCAGAAGGTGGATCCATTCTCACGGCCAGCCTGACACATATTTAGTTTGCCCAGCTCCACTTGTCCACATATCTGTGGTTAAGTGTACAGTGGGTAGAATGGAATTTTGTAGCCCAATAAATACATTTTTACAAACCTTCTGGTAAAGGTGATGAACTGCTTTTCAGGTAAAATAGTGTTGTTATGGAATTTGGTAACCGGGACACAAGACCTCAAGTAACTGTCTAAAACCAGCTGCGTTAATAGTAGAGTTGCTCAGGCTCAGTTCCCCGAGAACTGAATACACTTGAACTTAGCAAATCCGAGTACTGAGCCGAGCCAACTCAGTAATTTTTTTGCTTTTTCGGAATTTAAAACAAAGCAAAACTTCATCGTTACGTCATCGGATCTCGAATCTCGCGAGTTTTGGATTCTATAAGATACGCCCTCGATGGTGTTCTAGCACCATTTCACAAAGGGAAACAGAATAAATAGCACAGTCTTTAGAGCAGCTGGGCTGTGTCATAGGTAGAATAGAAAAAGGAGGGGGTAGCAGTGTTCTTCAAAGTCTACAGTGACATTCAGGAGAGCTCCATTGCTCCATTGCTAATTGTTATTGCTGAAATAGAATTAATAGATCTGGCAGGCTTGACCTTCTAAATATGCAGTCCCATATTGTACAGTGTTATATAGGTAACACACAAAGAGGAGAACTCCATTACTATTTGTCATTGCTGAAATACAAATACTGGGGCTGGCAGGCTTGGTGTAAATACGCAGTCAAATTGTACGGTGTTATATAGGTTACACACAAAGAGGAGAGCTCCATTGCTCTAATGCTAATTGTCATTGCTGAAATACAAATACTAGGGCTGGCAGGCTTGGTGTAAATCTGCAGTCAAATTGTACGTTGTTATATACATTACACAAAAAGAGGAGAGCTCCATTTCTCCATTGCTAATTTTCATTGCTGAAATACAAATACTAGGGCTGGCATGCTTGGTGTAAAACCGCAGTTAAATTGTATGGTGTTATATAGGTTACACGCAAAGAGGAGAGCTCCATTGCTAATTGGCATTGCTGGAATACAAATACTAGGGATGGCAGGCTTGTCTTCTGAATTTGCAGTCAAATTGTACGGTGTTATATAGGTTACACGCAAAGAGGAGAGCTCCATTGCTAATTGTCATTGCTGAAATACAAATGCTAGGGCTGGCAGGCTTGTTGTAAATCTGCAGTCAAGTTGTACAGTGTTATATAGGTTACACTAAGAAGAGATCACCATTGCTCCATTGCTTATTGTCATTGCTGAAATACAAATACTTGGGTTGAAAGGCTTGGTATAAATCTGCAGTCAAATTGTACAGTGTTATATAGGTTACACACAAAGTGGAGAGCTCCAATGCTCCATTGCTCCATTGCTAATTGTCATTGCTGAAATATAAATACTAGGGCTGGCATGCTTGGTGTAAATCTGCAGACAAACTGTACAGTGTTATATAGGTTACACACAAAGAGGAGAGCTCCATTGCTCCATTGCTAATTGTCATTAATGAAATACAAATACTAGGGCTGGCAGGCTTGGTGTAAATCTGCAGTCAAATTGTACGGTGTTATATACGTTACACACAAAGAGGAGAGCTCCATTGCTAATTGTCATTGCTGAAATTCAAAAACTAGGGCTGGCAGGCTTGGTGTAAATCTGCAGTCAAATTGTATGGTGTTATATAGGTTACACACAAAGAGGAGAGCTCCATTGCTAATTTTCATTGCCGAAATACAAATACTAGGGCTTGCAGGCTTGATGTAAATCTGCAGTCAAATTGTACACACAAAGAGCTGAGCTCCATTGCTAATTGTATTTGCTGAAATACAAATACTAGGGCTGACAGGCTTGGTGTAAATCTGCACTCAAATTGTACGGTGTTATGTACGTTACACAGAAAGAGGAGGGCTCCATTGCTCCATTGCTAATTGTCATTACTGAACTACAAATACTATGGCTGGCATGCTTGGTCTTCTGAATTTGCAGTCAAAGTGTGCGATGTTATCAAAATAGATTCACAGCAGTACGCAGAAGAGCAGGAGCACCAAGCAGCTGCTGGCATCAGTCATGATTATAGTAAACCCTCTACGTTATCTGGTAAAGCCTTTGTTAAAGTGCATAGTGTTTGTAAGTGAGGGAAACCAAAATGTAAAAAAGCACCTTTCACCTTGATTAAGCAAAAAAGACATGTATTCCAGGCAAAATTATTTGCAGAAAAAAAATAATTGCCAACATGCCATTCTACACACACAGTGGAAAGGAAAGAATAAGGCCTTGCCTTTCTCTATTAGTGCTAGTTCTGCAACTGTCACTGAGGCATCTTCTTGTAAGGTCAGTCGTGACCAAGCAAGACCTTGTCATTCGGACTCCAAAAGTGGTGTCCAAATACTTTTACGTGTGAAAGCCGAGCTGGAAGAAAACAGTAAGGCAATAGAGGAAAATGTATGTTCAGATTCAGAAATGACACAAATCCCTGAGGAGAGTCTATCCACGAGAGGTATGTGTATTCCTGACCATTCTGATAGTGTACCCATAAAGAAGAACCGTTTCAGTATTTCTGCAGATGTGTGCCTGAACAGTCCAAGTGTAGCCGGTGATACACAAATTGAGGATGCCACTTTGGAATTGCAACAGGATGAGGGGGATATTTGTGTAGCCGATGAGGAGGCTAATGAAGATGCTCATGAGGATGATGTTGTTTGTGTAAGTGCTGCACCGGTAGAAGCAATTCTTGCACGTGATAAGAAGAAGACCAATGTCATGCCTGGACATAAAAATCCACTTCTTATGTGTGGAATTATTTTTACCCAAATCCTGACAACAGTTGTCTAACCATCAGTAGTGGTAGGGACCTTAACCATCTAGGAACCTCATCCACGTTGAAGCGAGTTCATGGAAAGCTTTTGTGAAAATCAGAAACTTATGCTAAAAAATAACAACAAGCAGTCCAGCATCAGCTACTTCCCTTCTCTCAGCTATATCTCAGCACCTGCAATCTACACCCCCAACACTTTCATCATCAATAGCCTCACAAGTGATCATAGTTAGACCTGCATCCAGGTTTCTAAGACGAGATGACTCCTCCCCTATCCAGGACTTCTCAGAAGAATCCTTGAGCGTTAAGCCCACTGCTGCTGCTCCTGCTGCTGTGGGTGTATCTTCAACTCAGAAGCAGACCAAGAAAAAGACTACTAGCAGTTTACAACAATTGGCTGTTAAACAACCCTTATTGGGCTACAAAATTCCATTCTACCAACTGTACACTTAACCACAGATATGTGGACAAGTGGACCTGGGCAAACTAATGATTATTTGACTGTGAGAGCCAACTGGGTTGGTGATTCGCCTTCACCAGCAGGAACAGCAGCAGCATGTACCCAAGTACATCACATTTGTCAGAGGCAGGATACTCTGTGTATCACCTTTTTCACTAAGAGGTATACAGCTGACAATATGTTACAAAAACTAAGGGATGTCATTGCAACATGGCTTATCCCGCTTGGACTCTCCTCAGGATATTTCATTTCTGATAACGCAACCAATATTGTGAGAGCATTAAAGCTGAGTGAATTCCATCACATGGCTTTACAATGCTACAAATGGCTAGACAACCGTTGTCAGTATTTTTGCAAAAATAATTCCACATATAATGGTCGATTTTTTGGTCTTATGCCCAGGCAAGACAATGGCCTTATTCTTATCACTGGCAAGAACTGCTTCCACTAGTGCATGACTTGCCACCGTAGAGTTCATTAACAGCACTGTTTGCTTCGATGCCTTAATCCCATTGTTAGCTTGTTTTGCGGGGGCCCAAACAAACCAAGCACTTCAGCCACAAAAGTGGCACTGCTTGTCGCTGGAGAGCTTGCTTTGTACATGTCCTTTTCAATATCTTACATAAGGTTGGGTGGCAGGGCCCAAGGACAATTCCATCTTGCACCACTTTTCTTTTCTGCCACTGCTGTTTGGCAATGTTTCCTAGATGTGCTATGAACTGCCTTGTGTTTGTATCATTGCTCTGTCGCTTAGCATCCAGCCAGGACGCTGCAGTCTTTGTTTGAAAGTGTATCAAAATAATATTGTGACCTGTGAGGTGGTCAGAATTGGCTGCAAATGACTTGAAATTATTGAGGTTAATAATAATAATAATGTATGGGGAAAAAAAGCATTATGTATTTTTAGCATAATAGTGTATGGGTGAAAAAAAGCATTATGTGTTTTTAGCAAAAAAAATAGGGATTTTAGAAAAAAATAGGGACCCAAAACCAAAACCAAAACCAATTCAAGAATTTTTTGATGCAAAGCCAAAACCAGGACACGGGGGTCAGTGAACATCTCTACTTAAAATGTGTGTACACCATTAAACAGCTGCATGTAATTAATAATGATTAATTAGTTCTAAGTACAACAACTTGAGTAACTCTGATATTGTTTGGCCACTCAGAAAGAGCTTCCCCTGATGCAAGTAGCTTTGAATGCTCTCTAAATTCTTCCTATTATGTTCTTATATTTCCCAGAATGCAAGTCCTGAAGCATTTGCACTTGTGATGTGCAAAGCAATGTCATAAGTGTGCCTACTATAATTGTTAACATTTTTCATTTATTGATGCATAAAGAAAAATGAAAAATGGACACATCTGTTTTTGATCCTGCACCTAGGGAGAGACAAGTTCCCTGTAAACTTTGACACAATGTGTTAGTGGGTTAATAAGAAAATTCAACAAAATCACTATCAGAACTACTGAAGTCTGATAAAAAGGGGTAAGGATTAAAAAAAAGCAGATTGATATTGAACATCAAAGGAGATGCTTTCCTTGCAACAAGCAGCCACGCAAAAGCTCTGGGGGGAATGATGCAGAGCTTATATTCAGGAAACCAGAGAATCATCTGTGAAAGGGAAAGAAAGCAATGTGAAAAAAGATCAGATATGAATACGTTTCAGAATTAGACATTGAGCAGATAGTGTGCAGCACTCTGCATGAATTGTTTGGTCCAATATTCAGAAGGAAAGGACAGCATTTGCTTAGTTTGTCTTGTTTAAATTTTTTATACCTAAATAGTGAACATACACTGTTGTTGTTTATGTCAAAATCAGCTGCTCCCATATATCAGCAGCAACATCAGCAGCTACTTATATAGCGCCACTAATGCCGCAGTGCTGTACAGAGAACACACTCACATCAGTCCCTGCCTCACTGGAGCTTACAGTCTAAATTCCCTAACACACATACAGACTAGGGTCAATTTGATAGCAGCCAATTAACCTACCAGTATGTTTTTGGAGTGTGGGAGGAAACCAGAGAACCCAGAGGATTCCTACGCAAACACAGGGAGAACATTCAAACTCCACACAGATGTGTCAATATATCAGAAAATACCTAGAGACACAATGTAAATATTATTAATATGTTGCAGACCAGTAGTTAGCATGGCTAACATGATATCAGTCTAGTGCTATTTTCTGACACAGGGCAGACACATTTTATACTTATGGTGAAGTTTTGATTAGTAAACTTCCTTCCACACTTGTATGAATGACAATGTGCTTTTCCACCAATTGCTAGCATAACTTTTTACAAGCAACAGGATTTAAACGGGAACATAAGCTGAACAATTCCCTTTTCCTTTTCCTTTCCCTTTTCCTTTTCCATTTCCTTTTCCTTTTCCTTTTCATTTTCCTTTCCCTTTCCCTTTCCTTTCCCTGCAAGACGACCTCTGTGGTGTAGTAGGCTCCTGGTGGCACTTGATCTTTATGTCTGTGGAGAGAAAAGCTGGGTTGTGAAGTGAGAGGAAGAGATAAAGAAAGAAATATAATAATAAATTAATAATAATATAATAATAATAAAAATGACTTATCTAAAAATAATAACATGACTTTATATAAAAATGTTATTATTTTTAGATAAGTCAGGAGAGATTGAAGGCTAACTTAATGCTGCTTTTGAGCTGTTTAACTTTGCAGGTTCCTATTATTATCTTGCTGCTGGGTGCTGTGAGTCTCCTGTATTTGTTTTCTAAATTTTGTAACATGTGCTTGCCCCATTTGCGTGTTGGTACTAATGGGTTTGTTCTTGTAGTATCTGTTGCCCAATTCTGTATGTATAGTTTTTTATTTGATTTGTAGCAAGTTGTTGCCAGTAGTGTTTTTAATTCAAACAATTTTGACCGTAAATCTGTGGACTTCACCATGAATCTCTGATATAGATATATTACTGTATATGTATCTGTGGTTTCTTTTGGACAGTACATAGATAATTGGTCCAAAAACATATGAGAGAGTCATGCCAAGACATAGCATAAACTCTCTTGCACTGACGCGCATTTCACTGTGTGTCACTTTGTCAAAGGAGAGACTATCATAGCCAGCAGATGGCTTTGTCTCTGATTGACGTTGCATATCAAAACATTCTAGGGGACGTATTCAATTGTTCCTCCGGCCGCCGGAAAAACAAGCGCGTTAAAACTATTACCGTTTATACGGTAATATTGCGCGTAAATACCGTTCATACGGTAATTTACTCGCTGAATTTCAGCTCGCAGCTCAGAAATTCAGCGAGTAATTACCGTATAAACGGTAATAGTTTTTACGTGCTCGTTTTTCTGGCGGCCGGAGGAACAATTGAATACGCCCCTATATGTCTATAAAAGTAGTTTATGTTTAATACCTACTTATCTGTGATTATAAATTGTACTAATTTTTGGCTGGCATACCTATCACATTATTATCATTCTCTGGGGAATGGCTGTTATCTCAAGTACTAGTCATGACTGTGTATTACTAGTATTAATTACAATCATCCTGACTCTTTTTCTTGTATGGGAAGCATACATACAGTACTGTGCAAAAGTTTTAGAAAATGATGATAATTATCACCTGTTTGGTATGATTGGTTAATCATACACCTGACTATAATCCTACAAAATCCCTGATTTTGTGCAAGTGTACCTAGAAGAAATGATGTTGTTTTGAAGGCAAAGGGTGGTCACACCAAATATTGATTTGATTTAGATTTCTCTTTCTGTTCATTCGCTTTGCATTTAGTTAGTTGATAAAATTAAACTATTAACATTTCTATTTCTGAAAGCATTCTTACTTTGCAGCATTTTTTCCACACCTGCTCACATAGTACTGTATGTGTATTGAACTCAAATGATATAGGTTGGTATTGGTCCTTAAGTGGGTAAAAGCCCTTATATAACTACTGCTGGGTGTATACATTGATAAGAATTACCATAAAAATATTTATACACCGCCCGGTGTGTGTGTATATATATATATATATATATATATATATATATACCAATGTTTTTGTATTATGTCTTTAATTACTGTGCAATCATGCTAATAATCCCCTATGAATCTGAGTTTATACCACAGACTGGCGTACTCTATTCATTGCTTCACCATTCGCCTTTTTAATGGACCTTTTGTTATGGGTGGGGTACGAAATAATGGCTGACATTATTCCGACAATATTTACCCCGATGCGGCGACCCCGAACAGCTACCTTACGACTTGCCTCCAGGACGACTGCTGTGACCGCCGACTACCAGGGATCGTGACCAATGAAGAATCCGGCCACTTTGCATGACGTCACTGCAGACCGCGACGCTCTTCTCCTTGCTGTTAAGGTGGAAATGTAACTATGCGGCCAAGACAATGTACAACGCTAAGCAAACTTCTTTGTCTATGGCCGCATACTTACATTTCCACCTGGCCTGTTCCTGTCTTCCTTGCCAGATTACTGTGCTCCTGCCTGTGCTTGTTGCTGCATTCTGCCTCCAGTTATCTACTACTTGTGTACTGACTTCAGATTGTCCTTAACTACAACTCTTTCACTGACATCTTGATGTTCCAGCATGTTCTAGCTCCTCCACTTGACTTCATATAAAAACCTAGCCTGTTCCTGTCTTCCTTGCAAGATTATTGTGATCCTGCCTGTGCCTGTTGCTGCATTCTGTCTCCAGCTATCTATTTGTGTACCAACTTCAGATTGTCCTCAACTACACCTCTGCCTGAACCCTTTGCGTTTTTTCCATACTGTGCACTGAACCTGGCTACTGTTGACCATTCTTTATTATATAATCCTCTTGTTGCCTGCCTTTCTTCTTGCCACTGGACTCCTATTCAGTCTCTGGAATATTACAGAGAGTGACAGTCATTTTTTCTTTGTCTGTTCTAGTGAATCCTCTGTTCCAAAAGACACAAGATCTGAAGATGTTCAGTTAAAGGGGAGTCTAAAGGTTGAATGTCTGCTTACTATTTTTCTAATCCATTTAAGTAACTGTCCTAATGCCACACAAATCTTTTTTCTTTTTTTTTTGCATTGTGTAATCTCTTCTTCTTTTTTGTATCGTTCATCTTATGGAACTTTTTTTCTTGTTTTAAATTCTTCAATTTCTTACTTATGTATGTTATTCCTTATTGCATTCCCATATCATCAGGTTGTCATGTTTTACTAAAACATGCATCAGATCCAAAGAACGTTTAAGACTGTTTCCCATTTTAATTTTTTTTACTGTGATCAGTTCAAAAGTTTCATATACCTTTGGTCGTAAACCTCTGGGAGTAATCTTTTGCCTCATATAATTATCATATATTCTTAACTTCTTTAATATTGAATGCAATACCTCATTTGACTTTTGGTATCTATTATTCAGATATTTTGTTAAATTAGAATTTCTCATTTAAAGTGTTAATGCTCAAAGAACTTTTCAGATAGGTAGTCCTTAGAGAAACAGATTATTCATTCTCCAGGCATTCCGGCTATGAAGAATATGTGATTTCAGCTCACTTTACATGTAAGTACCTTTTCGGCTTTGCTTCAAATGTAATACTAAAAGTAAATGAACAAAAAAAACATTTTTCTTTTCAAATGGTATATTAAATGAAGAAAACAAAATATAAAAAATTGGCACAAAAAGCCACATGTGAAAAGATACGTGTTACAAACTACTATTTTTATTTTCACCCTTGCTTAACCCATGGACTAACATTTTTCATAGTGTTCAATTTCTTTTGGCACGGAGTCACCCATGATGTTGATTCCAGAAGTGGTGGAGGAGCAGATGCTGCATCAGGTGACAAAGGGGCAGGAGAGGAAACTTGTAGTGGTTAATGAGCGTAAACCTGGGGCAGATAATAAGGGTAACCTAGTGGCATGGGGAAGGAGGGATAAAATATGTCATAGGGGAATCAGTGATTTCATGTGGCAAGGGGCAGAAGGGTTATTGGTGATATACAGGGCAATAAGATTGGTGAGACCAGTCAAAGTAGTGTCTATGTTTTGGAAAGTGTGAGGGATGTATGCAGTTGATTCGTGCTTGCCTCCAATTTTTGATTTGTGATCTTGCATATGGGAATAAAATTGTTTGAAGGATGCCCACGACCCCCTGCTTCCTCATCCAGAGGGGTAACAACATGGGTATCCTCCATGGGGGCATCTTCATCCTGTGTATCTGAATCTTAAGTTAACATAGTGGATGCAAAACTAATGACATAAGTATTTATGTTTGAGTCCATAACATCCATGTAGAAGATTTCATAACAATCTTTTTCATTTTTTTTATTTTTATTGGAAGTCTGTGTGTATATGTGAGGTCATGTTTTGCAAACATAACAAAAAATGGTTGTACCATATTTAAAAGCAAACAAATCCCCCAAACCTTCATATCTTTGGCTTGATGGTAATATTAGTTAGGCATCCATTGTAAATATCTAAGTTATATAAGCAATCTTGAAGAGCATGCCAGATTACATAATCAGCTGGCTTTATTGCAGTAAAAGTTCAAAAATAATTTGGAGGGTTATTTGCATTCAAATTTGCAAGTGCTAAAAATGCAAGGGTTTATTTCTGAAAATCTTCAGTATGTCTATTGTTGTAGGGTGTATATTTCTTTCAACAAAACATTAATCACTTGAAATATTTATGCATGTAATCAAAGTATAATGTCTTGAATCACTAAATGGCAGGGCTTAATGATTGCCTCTTCAACTGTTAAGCCGGGTACACACTACAGAAATTTCGACCAACCTTTTATGCTGAGCGATTTTTCATGCGACCGATGGTCCGATCACTGGGTCCATGGACTGCATACACACTAGCCTTGTTTAGGAAAATAAAGGGAAGAGCGGACGTCCCTTTAGCGACTTTTTACAGCCATGTTGTCGTGAGCAATGACTGTAATTTCGTACTCACTGTTGTGGATCGGTCGGAAGTTTATACACACTACACAGTGGAAGCGAGATTGGAACGAAAATACTAAATGGTACGACCAACCAAATGAGGCGACAATCGTCCATTTGGGAAGACTTTCGACCATCGTGTCACTGCACACACTGACCCGACTTTTGAATGAGCGGTCGTATGTCGACTGTTTGAGCCGATTATTGGACGAAAACAGTGTAGTGTGTACCCAGCTTAACATATTGTATGTAGCGACGTTCTCTACTGCGATAGGTTGTATGTGAATGGCTAGGCGTTCTAACACCCCTAATGGTTACAGCTGATTATTTTGACTGAATGACAGGACAGGTGAGATGAAATCAGCTATTTTAGATATATGAATATATATATATATATATATATATATATATAGATCCGCAACTGATGAGCCTACACCCTTTTTTTTTTTTCAGGTGCTGAATGAACACCACACGCCCATCTGTTGATCCACAAAATTAACAAATACCAAAAAACAACACTTTTTTTACTCTAATATAATATTGTTTTATAAAAATATATTATTGAACTTAACTCCTGTCAACATTTATGACAACTGATTATGTAAAACTTGTTTAATGTGCAGTCAGTTGGATCAAGTAATATACTGAAGAACCTCCGTTTATTTTTTTTAATTTAAGGCAAAAAATACTTTTTAAAAGATAGTATGAAACATAAATAATGGTTATTTTTTTATTTGTTGGAAATAATGGGCTTTACAATACAGTTAATATAATTGCTGGAAAAGAATACATAAAATTATCATTTCAACCATTCAGTAAAATAGAAAAACATACCATAACATTTTAAAAAGGAATAAAAAGGGGGATCAGGTGAGAATAAACAATAGGACATGATTATACATTGTACTAGGATTGTTATAGTATATATTTCAAATAATAAGGATATTTACCAGAGTTGGATTTGTACTGTTGCACAGGGGGTCATCATCACTATCTAGTCTGCCTGACACCTCAACTTCTTGGATGCAGCAGCCCTACATGCTCTGTGTTATCAGGCCCAAAGGGGCACTAGGATCATAACCAATTTCCCTTATATTACAGTGGTGATCCTTGATCTTAGCTTTCAGGCACATCTTGAAATACTACAACCTCTTAACAGATAAGCAATATTCTAGAAATAAACCTATTAATATATTAACTTGTAAAGCTGAATTTATGTTTACATGATATGTACGTAGAGAATATATATATATATATATATATATATATATATATATATATATATATATATTTTATTATTATTCTTTTTTTCTAAAATCGTACACCAAACAAATGAAAAAATGGTAAAAAATACTTATTTTGTTTTATTTTAATGTTAAATTCAAAGGTTGTTTAAAAATATTAAAAAAGATGAAACAGAAATATATATTTTAAGTAACTATGGGGACAGTTACATAATGTATTCAGTATATTTAATACTTCCATGGATGTATTTTTGAGACAGTACAGAGATTTTTCCCTTAACAATTATGAGTTAATTATATGTGTAGGTGTATATATGACATTGCTATATAATAGTCAAAACAGTATTATCCACTTTATTATATATGATGCAACTATTGTATCCCTGAAAATATGTTTGCAAACAATATTACATATCAATTATACTACAATTACACACCTCTTCTTGACCTTGGTTCAGGTGTGGTGGAGTAGAGCCACCGAGATAACCTGCTCCATGATCTCCTTCTATGTAAAGTTTGACCTGAGCCATTAGTTGCCTGTTTTTATTGTGCAGCTTCTCCACCATGTTCAACACCAGTTCAGCAAAGATGAACTTAGGCTTAGCCTTTCCTTGGTAGACCGCCTGGGCCATAGCATTTTTATTCTGAAATTAATATTTTATTTTTGGTTTTAGCCAATGTAAAATAACTAGCTTTTTAATTTGTGACTTGCCTATGTTGCTTTACATATTGTATGATAGACATGCCTGTGGGCATGGTCATCTCATATTTTGCCTCTAATTTTCCCTGTATGGTGTAGCAATATTGCATTCTTGAGCATGTGCATCAATTCTTGTTATATATTATAATATGAATGCTCGCTTAATGTCCATTTTATTCAAGGGATTTATGCAATCTGCGGTGGCATGTCAATGTGAGTACATTGACAAGGACAGTTCTTGTAACACCACATTGTCATTTAGTATATTGCTAATTGAACATTTTAATTTAGCTGGAAGCATGTGAGCTGCAAAATTAATTAGACAGGAGCTGGTGTAATTAATGTAACTGTATTATCTTATGATTTCACCTTTCTGCCCAAAAAATAAAATAATCTGTATTGGCTTACTGAAAAAAGTTTGAGAAATGTAAATATTTGCAAAGTGCACTATGATGGTATTGTGTAAGAGACATGTAAAACAAATGTGTGCAAGTAATGCTATTCTTAGAGGTGTCTGTATATTCTAGGTGCAGGAACAGAATGCTCTATAAATTACAAGTTTGTATAATTGTTACTTTGGTGCATGATCCAAAAGGCTATAGGCAAATAAAATAATTTTAAAAATCTAAAAACAACTACCCCAAATCACAATTCCAAGTTCACAAACAATAATTACTGCATATTTAAGGATTGTTTAATTACTGAAAATAAATTATTATTTTGACACTAATATATTCCTTTTTTTTCTCACACACAGATGCTGTTGACAAGGAAGGTCCTCTTTCCAGACAAATGATGCGGGATTTCCTGGGCCACTGGATTGCATAGATTGTTGAAATTTTTTTTTATTACAAACATCAAATATAAAAATTGCATTTAAACAAAAATATATATAAATATTGCCGTTTCGTTGAACATAATTTTAATGGTTTTATTCAAATAATGTGAATCCATTTGTAATAGAGATGAGCGGGCTCAGATATCTGAAATCCGAGCCCACCCGAACGTTGCCGATCCGAGCCGGATCCGAGACAGATCCGGGTATTCCCGCCAATTGCAAAACTGAAATCGAGGCTCTGAGTCATAATTCCGCTGTCGGATCTCGTGATACTCGGATCCTATAAATTCCCCGCTAGTCGCCGCCATCTTCACTCAGGCATTGATCAGGGTAGAGGGAGAGTGTGTTAGGTGGTCCTCTGTTCTGCTATATCTTGTGCTGAGCTGGGGAAACAGCACAGCACAGCACAGCACAGCACAGCACTTTTTAAAAAAGTTATAAAAAAAAATATCCAAAAACAATCCTGCAGTATAAGTTCATTGGTACTGCAATATTACAAAGTTCACTGATTCTGCAGAATAGACTGGGAATTAGTGGAAATGATTGTTATTGAATGTTATTGAGGTTAATAATAGCATGGGAGTGAAAATAAACCAAAAAACTTGTTTTTAACACTTTTTATGTTTTTTTTCAAAATAAATCCAAATCCAAAACCTTAAATCCGAACCAAAACCTTTCATCAGGTGTTTTGCGAAACAAATCCGAACCCAAAACCTCAAGCAAATCCGAATCCAAAACACAAAACAGGAGACATCAAAAGTGGCTGGTGCACATCCCTAATTTGTAATAACTAAAACAAAAAAACAATTGATGTTGGTGCTTGCCCTCAACACTGCACATTTGTGTGTTGTTAGCTAACTGAAAACTTGATATATTGGTTCATATTTTTATAAGAATATTTAAGCTCGCATCACATTTTAGTGCACTTAAATTCAACCCGTCACCCACCTTTTCCAATATTCACAAGAAAAATATATCCAGATATCTTTTATCAACATAAAAAGAGCAATACCCCCTAATGGCACTAAAACCTACAAAACTTGCAACGGTCTCATTTCAGAAGAGACCTAGGAAAAAAAAACATTATTGCACAGACCGATCAACAATCGTGAACTGTAAGTGACTGATTTTGAATAACTCACCTTATTCAGTGAGAAAAGATTCTTAAAAGTGAGTTACAAGTGAATAATGAGATTTTTATTCTCTTAAATGATCTGCCAGCACTGCCTCCAAAAATCTTCAATAGTACACAATGGAAAAATTAGTACAATACAGTGTTTGCTGTGTACCATTAAATAATAAAAAGGTAAATGTAAAATATAAAATTCAACTGCAGGGTTAAAAATTAAGTTTTCTAGGATTCAGGAAGAAATTTTCAATAACAATCTGGGAGATTTTCACAATGTTGAAAATAACCAAAACACAAAGGTAGATTTGTGCTCAAGTAAAAAATACAAGAGCATAGACTGCATAAAAAAATAAAAAAAATAAAACTTGTGCCAAATTTACTCACCTGATATTGTGAATGAAAGAATCTATAATAAAGTTTTCAGGGACACATCAACAAACTAGATAAATTGCATTATTTTATTAAAGAAGATAATAGTGCAACAATGTCTTCAAAATAAACATTTTAATAAGTATCTGCACATGGAGTCTGAGAAATGTTTTCACTTAGCCCCTCCAATTCAACTTGCCCCCTTGATCCCATCCCCTCTTACCTGCGCTACTGCCTCTTCCCCAATACCTGCCTCCACCTCACCCACCTCTTCATCCTATCTCTTGTCTCTCCCATTCTCAAAACCCCCACTCTTGACCCTGCCATCCTCTTTAACTACCCCTATCTCTCTCCTCCCTTTTGCCTCCAAAATATTCAAGTAGCTAGTCTACAACTACTTGCTAGCTATCTCTCTGATAACTCCCTCCTTGACCCTCTCATATATGGCTCCCACCTTCTCCACTTCACAAAAACCACCCTGGGCAAAGTCACCAATGATGTTCTCTCTGCCAAGTCCAAGAGCAACTTCTCCCTGCTTATCCTATTGACCTCTCTGTGGCCTTTAATACCATGGACCACCCTCTTCTACTGCACTACCTTCATTTCATTGGCCTTCATGACACTGTTTCATCTCCTATTTCTCCAGACACTTCTTATCCTCCCTCCTTCCCTGTTTCCCATAGGGGTTTGTTCGGGCTCTGCCTTTGGCCTCATGCATTTCACTTTGTACACCTCCTCCATTTGTAAGCTCATCAATTCCTTCTGTTGCCAGTTATTATTGTTATTATTATTATTATTATTATTATTATTATTATTATTATTATTATCATTATTATTAACATTTAATTATAGGCCACAAAGTCCCACAACATAAGTTCATCTAAATTTATATGACACTAGTACAACTGAAAATCACGGGTATAAAAATAAAAGTTGTAATATTAGAAGGGAATCCTAAATAAAGTCATATTTCAAAGGAGAATTGTCAGGCAATGACTGGTGAGGATTGTAGAAGGTGACAATTGGGGTGGTAGGAAGTAAGTGGGAAAAAGGTGTGGAGGGAGACAACAAGAAGAAGGAGGTCCTTCACTATGAGAGCTTATAATATAGTATCACATCTACAATGATAACACCTAAATCTATTTCTCCTCCCCTGACCTCTCCCCTCTCTCCTCTTTCAGTTGTTCAACTGCATCTATGCCATCTCCTCCTGGGTGTCACTCACCGGACTGTGAGTGCCTCTTCTCCCGTTGTTAGGAACCGTGGCCGCCCCACATCCTGATGGTCTGCGCATGCGCAGCCTCTATGAACTCTTCAGACCTGTTGCTTTTAGTTAATTGGCTGATCAGGCAACACTCCCTATTTAAAGCACCTGTGGTCATTACCTCGTTGCCTGATCTTGGAGTCTCATTCCCTGTGAGTCTCTGAAGGTGTTCCTGTGTTTCTTCGTGTCTTCAGCTCCAGCTGATTCCTCGCTACTGTATTGCCGGTTTCCAGACCGCTTCAACTCTCCTGTGTTTCATCGTGTCTTCAGTCCCAGCTGATTCCTCGCTACTGCATTGCCGGGTTCCACACCGCTTCAACTCTCCTGTGTTTCATCGTGTCTTCAGTCCTAGCTGATTCCTGACTACTGCATTGCCGGTTGCCAGACCGCTTCAACTCTCCTGTGTTTCATCGTGTCTACTATTCCTGCTGACCTCCGCAAGAATCATCATTGCTCCACTCGCGTTATGTTCTCTGTCTGTGTGCTTCACAGACACGGATTACCGCTACCACTCTCCTGTGGTCTCTACTCGTGTCGGCGTTCAGCCGCTCAGCTATCCCTGTGTTTCTCTCGTGACAGCCTGCTCAACTGAATCGCGGTATGCTTATCTTTTATTGACTTTACCAGTTTATTGCATATCCGCTTGGACTGTGTTCTGCTCATCTACGGAGTCCTCTATCTCACGAAGTTATAGATGCTATTGACTTTGTCTCATATGTCCTGGATCTCAGTAGTGACTTTGTATCTTCAAGCAGCGCTAGTCATTTGCTATTGTATTATTTATACCATTGGAATCAAGTTCCTTGTGCTCTCCGTGTTACCTTTGATGCTCCACTTATCTACCCTAGTGCCCATCCTCACCTATATATGCAGTGGTACAACTTGCTGAACGCAGACCACTGACTCCCTGTTTCCTATTGGCACCAGTTACAAGTTTCCTCACTATAAGCAGTGGTACAACTTGCTATACGCCGACCACTGACTTCCCCGTACCTACTTGCACCTGGAACCAGTCTCATCACTACAAGCAGTGGTACAACTTGCTGTACGCAGACCACTGACTTCACTACCTCCTATCTATCCCTGGACATTCCTCTCACTATAGCAGTGGTACAACTTGCTGTACGCAGACCACTGACTTTCCTCACGTCTTCACGTCCATCAAGATCCCTGTGTTCAAATTTTTTAACCCATAACCTGTTGCTGCTAGTCATAGACTTTCCTCTAGCATCCTCTCACCATCTGCTTATTCTCCTGTTCCGCTAGTCACCCTGCTACCAGAAGACCACTGTGTGCATACACTTCTCTGGTAAGACTACATCTGGTGATATCCTGGGCAAAGACTCCTAGTGCCCGTGACACTGGGTGTCCCAATGCTTTCTCAAACTTAACATGTCTAAAAATGAAATCATAGTTTTCCCTCATTCCACCTTTCTCCACCTCTTTCTCAATGTTGACAGTCCCACTATCTCCTCTGTCCAAGTCAACTGCTTTGAAGCATCTCTCTCCTTCACCCCCATATCCAAAGCCTAGCCTAATCCTGTTGATTTCATCTTTGTAACATCAACAGAATCTTCCTGTCCATTGATGTCCCCAAAACTGTCATCCACTGTCAACTACCCCATCGTACTTTCCTACACATGTGCCCCAACATCCCACCTTCTTATTCTTTAATGCCTCAGTAGCTTGCCTCATCCCCTAAACTCATTCTCAGGCTTTCCTATTAGCCAGTCTAATTTTGATCTACTTTTTTGTTGTGTCCCTCCCACAACCTCCTCAATGACTGCACTCTACCATGCAATATGTCCTTTGTCACCCCTTATTGTTGTATATGGTAATTTATGTGTTTCATTAGGTCATACCAACTGTGTCATCTCATATTTTGTCTTGCTATGTTTATATTATGTAATGTACTTTATATCATGTTACATTATGTCATGTTACATTATGTAAATTTATACTATGCCATGTTTATTATCTGATTTGTTTTTTCTCTTGACCCACCTGCTATACAATGCTGTAGAAGTATTGTGACACCATATCAATTAACAATAATGATAATAATAATAATGAAGGAACGATTAAATCAAACAAGCGTTTTTACATTGCTGCTCCCTGCACTTTCAAGTAAACAGAATAAAGACTGTATGTGACCTGTATGTGGTATATAATGCTAGACCCAACTTACAATTGTGTCTTGATTAATTAGAGCTGCTCCAAGCTGTGAGCAATTCTCAGTTAACTTAGATATTAAAATTAATAACTTCACTTGCATGAATTAAAATGAAATAAAGTGAAAGAACTTCAAAAAGAGTTACATTAATTTATGAATTAATCAATTTGTTGGAATTTGTAACTACCAACACACTGCTCTGTTTATAACAATACAAATAGTGGTCCATGGCTTCAGTCATACAAATCACTATTATAAAAACACCATAATCCTATTATCCCTTTATTTCATTTAATTAATTAAATGTAAAATCCGCAAACTACCAAATGTGTGAAAAACCTCACCAGTAAAAATGGTGTGTACCTTTAAACTTGGCTGCCGCTTAATTAATTAGAGCTGCCACGAGCTATGAGAAACTTTGAAATGTTCTATTACTTAATTTAAGAAGAGGAATTTCATAGAGAAGAATATTAATTAAAGAATGAGTCAAGCCATTGGAAATAGAAATACAAATGCCGACACACAGATCTGTTCATTACAATACAGATGCCAACTTGAGGCTTCAATCATACAGCCAACTACAAAAAACATAGAATCTTATTAGCCAATGTAGTTCTAATGTACAAATCTGCATAACATTTCATACACAACATAAGCACAAAATAAAATTAAACAAATTAAGTTTTGGCTCTATTTATAATAATATGCACCCAAATCTTTAAAAAATTCATTCAAAATATATGAAAATAAATAAATATATAGATAAAGTATCATTACAAATAGAGTATATTGGAATATATTTTCTGTTTCCTACTAGAACAATCCCAAACATCTCAAAATTCCAAAATATCATGATGACTCTTAAAAACAAAGATGTGTAAAAATAAAACATGGATTACTGCAAATAAATAAGATTTCATTGCAAACGTCTTAATGACACATAATCATTCCTGATTAAGTAACAATTTTTGATATCATATTACACCAGCAATGTTTTGTAACCTTACTATTAACAAAATTACCTATTGACCTCTATGGATGCTATGAACCATTAAAAAAGTATGAACATATACACAAAGTTCAATAAGAACATAGGAACGTGTCACAAATTATGACAAAATGTTAAATGCATAAATAAATCTATTTTAAAGAAATTACAAAATTGTTTTAAATAACTCATTATCAGCTTGGAAAAAGGATAGAAGATATAAAAATAAATAAAATATAGAAAATGTATAATAAATCATATAAAGAAACATGTTTGGAGAAAATTTATATATATATATATATATATATATATATATATATATATAAATATATATATATATAATATATATAAGCCTAGCGGCGTGTGTTAGTCTGTGTGTGGAAAAAAAAAACCAAGCTGCAGCGCCACCTGCTGGGCGGAGTTATACACTGACCTACTAAATTCTTAGCATTATCTAATATAAAAATTAGAATAGTGAAGTCAGTTAACTTCCATCATCCCCCCTTCCCCCGTGGGAAGGGTAGTAAAGGCTAAATTTTACGAGTTGAGGGGTCAAACTCATTTTCGTGAGGTAATTTTACTTCACGAACACACATTAAAAAGGGCGCTTGCGTCGGGAAGTAACGGTCTTCCCCTGAGGAGGCCTGGGCTAGGCCCAAATGCATGACAAGAACCATTTTAAGACCTTAAGTAGCTTGATTTGACTAGAATGCATGAGTATCATGCACGGGTTAACTTGTGTATATATATATATAGTGACAGGAGCATTGTGAAAATTATTGATGGAAGGTTTATATTTCCCAGGTCTCTGTCTAATGTGTTTTAAAACACTAGGGAGATTGCTTGTGCTTTGGGGAAGCTTTCCAAATTTTTGGTTGCAGGAGGAGATTGCGATGGGCTATTGGGGTTATGAATGGAGATAGATGGATGGGCTCCATTCATTAGGCCCATATTGAGGCTTCTAACTTGCCGCACACTTTGCTGGATAATTAGGAATTGTACCTGTGAGGTGCAGTTAAAAAGACTGTGAGGCTGTTCCTTCACTGTCTCTCTACATGGGGAACAGGTCAAAGGCTTGCTAAGAGATTAAGTAACCATTTTTAATATCATTTACAACAGAAACTTTTAATATCATTTACATGCCATTTTGGCATGTAACTTCTGTGATTTGTGTGAGTGAGACATTAGGTACTTCCACTTCAGAGAGGGAGTTCTCTTATTATCTTAGTTAGAGTCGGATGGGCTAGGATTTGTGTTTATGTTTTGTTTATTTTTTTTTGGCTAAATAAAACTAGCTGCTGCTACTTATACCGAAGCAATGGTCTGGTATGCTATTAATTGGCTGCTGCATGAGAAGCACTGCCATTTACCTCAGGAGACTGCAACCCTAACCTGATCTTGTGATCTCTCGCTCTCTCTCTCTTTCTGTCTCTCTCTCTCTCTCTCTCTCTTAATCCAGCTCAAATACAGACATAATCTAGATAAGGCTAGATTAAAGTGCAAAAGGTCCAGTAAAACGTTTTATTGCAGTATATTCAAAGGCTGTTAAGGAAAAATTCATTAAATGTAGTGAGTCTTTAATCACCACAATTCAAAAGTGTCTCATTACTTGTTCCATCAGCTTATATTAGATGAATAGTCCTCTGCAGCAATAATACAATTAAACAGGATATAGTCCTTGGTATATTTAAAAATCATCTAAAGTTTTTATCTGCTTCCATACAGAGATGTTTATGTTCATTAAGAAATTTCAATTTTTACACAGAGTAATTAATCAAATTAACCCTGCTGTTCTGCATGTCTCTACTATTCAGATATACTGTTCGGGTTAATATGACCCATCTCATAAAATTACGCTTTTCATTACTATTAAATCCAAGGGCTATTCTCTAAAATGTTATTGAGTTAAATAAAGATATTTTTCGTACATAATAATAAAACAAATTAAAAACAAAATTGTTGGAAAAATAGTTTAACGTAGGTATTTTGTCATTTGTATAATTTGGGCAGTAATATGTAACATGGAATTTACAAATATGTCTGTTACACTTGGTACATGTAATATTTGTTTTATTATCATTTTATGATGGTCAAAATTTGCATCTGGCATGTTTGACAGCTCCAACTCTCTCCACAGAACTTACCGGTTGAGGGTCATAAGTAGTTGAATGTATAGTCTTCACAATTTTACATTACCCTTCTGTCCATGGCATATATTGTCTTGAGGAAATATGGGGGTTGATGAGTGTTTTTCCAAGCTCCTCCAAAAATATTCTCCTCTTGGTAAGTTTCTTATAGTTCCATTTGGGGTTTATGGAAATCATTGTATGCAGTTACATCAATGATGTTATAAAATATTATCATTGGCCATCTGGTCATTTTTATTATATTTTAAGTGTATGTGTTCACAAGTTCATCTAGGGTATCCACTACGTCTTTCATCACATTATAGTCCAAAATTTTATTTGGCTTCTTGTCTGGCCCATCACTTATTCCTTTGTCATTATGTAAGGTACTCAAAAGTATGGCATTCTTATTTTTTTCGGAACATAATTCACTTCCATTGTGTTTTCAGTGAAATTAAAAAGATGAACTATGCACCTACTTATATGCAATTTGTTGAGGTAGATCCTGGGTATATTTTCTTATAGTACCAAATTGGGTTATGTTTCATTTGAGCAGAAGTTGTGCCAGATTGTATGAGGTGAAAAAGTTGTCGCACATAAGGTTGTACCCTTTTAGCTCACTTGTGAGGTCTTCCACAACTCTCACCCTTGTTTTTTCTAGGTCATGCTCCTGGTTCTTTACCAGTATAAGCTTGCAATGTCAGAACAGATGATGTTTTACTATCATAAAGTCCAGATTTTCACACCATATTTCACTGACTTGGAAGTAATGTATTGTTTGAAATTGCAGCACCCTAAAATTCCAACTCATCTTTCATTTATGGTCACATTTTCAAATGGGTTATTTAATTTTGTAAGGACTTTGATGGAAAAAGTTGTGACCAATTTCACTATTCCACAAGCTTGTCATTGATTCACCATAAGATTTATATACTCCAGACAGTAATAATAGTCAAACGTAATCTCGAAACGTAACACTGACCAAATGTTGCCACTCCTCAACATATACACGGTGTGTCCTTCAAATGTTTGTGTATTTTATTATATCATTTTCGATGAAACTAAATATAACAGTGAATGCACTTTCCATAACATTTATTCAGGCTATTGCATATCTTGTTACACCAGGAGTATTCTTGATAACATTGGCTTTAGAGAGCCTACCAACAGGATGTCGATGAGGATTGAGTTCTCATTTTATTTGACCACCCTTGGAAAGAACATATGGCGCTGTAGCAACAGGTAGCTCTACAATGTCATCCTCATTGTCAAAATACTCACCTTCACTTTCATCACTGGTATGATTTTCTTCTTCACTATCAGATGCTTCCAGAAGCACTTGAATCCAGCCTTGGTCATAGGTTTTGGATTAGCCTTAGTTAATATTATTTTACACAGATCGATATCAAACTAAATAGGAGTCATTCCAAACCGTATATTTATAGCCAAAAGGGAGAAACAAGAAGAGACTTTCAGATACTTACATTTCAGCATAAATATCCTGCTCAACATGTGCACGTGTTCAAACTTGTATAACTGTGAATACGTGAAAAACTGACATATTTCAAATGTAAAACAATGAACTGACATTAAATTGTTATTTTTTGTTGTTGAAATAATGGGTTTTGAATAGAGATGTTCCCTGACCCCCGTGTTTTGGTTTTGGATCTGTATTATCTTCGTGTTTTGGTTTTGGCAAAACCGCCCTCACATGTTTTGGCTTTCTTTTCGGATCTGTATTTTTTTTATTTTTTGAAAAATGTCTAAAAAATGCTAAAATCACATATTTTGACTCTTTTTTGTTCCCACATTATTATTAACCCCAATAACATTAATTTCCAGTCATTTCCAGTCAATTTTTGGCAAGTGACAAGAACACTGCTATCCCTCCTGTTTCTATAGGAGCAATGGCACTGAGCAATGGCCCTGGAGACTAGAGAGTAACACAAACATGGCTATCCCTGTTTCTATGTGAGCAATGGCACTGAGCATTGTCACTGGAGAATGGAGAGTGACAAGAACACTGCTAACCCTCCTGTTTCTGCATGAGCAATGGCATTGAGGAATGGCCCTGGAGACTGGAGAGTAACATTAACACTGTTACCCTTGTTTCTATGTGAGCAATAGCACTGAGCATTGTCACTGGAGAATGGAGAGTGACAGGAACACTACTACCACTATTTGTGTAAGAGCAATGGCACTGAGCAATGGCCCTGGAGAATGGAGAGTGACAAGAACACTACTACTGCTGTTTCTATGTGAGCAATATCACTGAGCAATGTCACTGGAGAATAGAGAGTGACAAGAACACTGCTACCCCTCCTGTTTCTGTTTGAGTAATGGCACTGAGCAATGGCCCTGGAGACTGGAGGGTGACAAGAACACTACTACCCCTGTTTCTGTATGAGCAATGGCACTGAGCAATGGCCCTGGAGACTGGAGAGTGACAAGAACACTACTACCCCTGTTTCTGTATGAGCAATGGCACTGAGCAATGGCCCTGGAGACTGGAGAGTGACAAGAACACTACTACCCCTGTTTCTATGTGAGCAATGGCACTGAGCATTGTCACTGGAGAATGGAGAGTGACAAGAACACTGCTACCCCTCCTGTTTCTGTAGGAGCAATGGCACTGAGCAATGGCCCTGGAGACTGGAGGGTGACAAGAACACTGCTACCCCTGCTTCTATTTGAGCAATGGCACTGGGAAATGTCACTGGAGGATGGATAGTGACAAGAACACTGCTACCCCTGTTTCTGTTTGAGCAATGGCACTAAGCAATGGCCCTGGAGATTGGAGAGTGACAAGAACACTACTTCCCTTGTTTCTATGTGAGCAATGGCACTGAGCAATGTCATTGGAGAATGAAGAGTGACAAGAACACTGCTACCCCTCCTGTTTCTGTAGGAGCCATGGCACTGGATCTGCTGGGGAGGGAGGTACTTATGGAATCCAAAACCTGTGTAGGAGATTTCAGTTGTGATGGGGGGTAATATATTGCAACACAGGGTAAATGGAGGAATGTGTTACTAAGGATGGGCCTTCACCATGCATGTGTATGACCAGAAGAGCAGAACAGGGGCTTCAGGATAGGTGGACCAAGGTCGTAGTGTGCTCCACCAAGTTTGCTATAAGGCCCAATGATTCTGTATTCCACCCTTTTAATTTTATACTCCCAGGAAGCAAGGACCATCTAAAACCAGAGACCTTTTATCTTGGACAGTAAACACATGCTCCACAGAATATGTACAGTGACTTATTTATAACATTGTATAAATGAACTTAAGCAACTGACAAACACATAACAATATAAGTGACTGCATTTTTGGCAATGTGCATTGTACTGTGAAATCTACTTGAATGAAAAAGGAAGTGAATTGGAGTAACAACCTTGTACCTGACACTAAACTAATTCATTTCTTACCTATGAAGTGCCAGTTAAACTGACCAGAGAGGTATTGGCAGAAATACAGTGGCTTTTTTAAAAAAATAAAAAAATAGAAATTGCTAAATATTTTTACATAAAGATTGATCTGTTTTATAACAACAGCATGCTATGTTATTTGAAGTCTATTTTACTGAAGTAACTCGTTCTCCTTTGTGGCTCAGTACCTTCCCCAAGTGCCATATGCCATATGTTACTATACCTATGGTGAAGGTTAACGTGACATACACCTATTAAGAGAGGAAACATGTAAGACCTTTGAACAATGGTGTTGATACCATATAGATTAACAAAATTAAAGATATTAAAATCCATGCCTATTTTTCTGCCATGAGCATGGGACTCCCCAGTACAAAAAAACTGCTGGATTGCAATTAAAGGTGGGAATGTGTGTTGCAGGAAAATGTAAAAAAAAACTTTTTGTAACTGCAAATTCATGTCTAGTATCACATTTGGACCATTTAAGTAATTTAATATGTTAAACTTTCATTCTTATATTATGGATTTTTGGACCTCATGTATGTCTTAATGAAGTTATTGAATTATTATGTGCATAGAAATATATTTTTCTTTTTTGTTTTTGTATATGGGCTCTCAGTAATTTGAATTGCTGCTGATAGCCTGTATTCAGCAACTAACTCCCCAATATGCCCACTAGCTACTGTCAGAAGGAACAAAATGTTGTGAGCTCTGTATTTATTGCTATCTTGTTGAGCTAAGCTGTACACTAACCATACACTGGCACAATAGCCACGTTAAAAAATGTCAATTGCACAACGAGTTGCTCTTTTCACAAGTGACTCTGAATATCGCTATTATTATACTTCTCATCAAGCGGTGACAGATGTAATTATATGCTAGAATTTATACAATCACATGACTGTGGAAACCTCTTCAAACCTGCTATAATTATTTTTAACATATTATACTATATTTATTGGATACATTCAAGTATTTTGCTTCTAATTGTAACCTTTCCAGAACATGTTATTTTTTATTGTTAAAAGCGTGCAGAAAAAAAAGTGTAGCTTGTTTTAAAGTTTAATCTATCCTGTTTAAAAACATTATTTATTGATAAAGTAATTCTTGCAAATTATGCTTTAATTGGCTATCAAATGATCATTAGAAGAAATGAACACAGATAAAAAATTTAGATCATAAAATGAAAATTCAATATGTTTCTCTCAATGGGGGACACATGAACATTTATTTAGTTTATGTGCACTTTTTCATACAATACATAAATGAAACTTCACACTCATACAAAAGGTGTGTATATATTCTTAAGAGCATTTGCATACCAGAGCTGGGTTAACGGGGGCCCAAGGGGAACATGCCCTGGGTCCCCCTCTCTCAGGAGACCCCCTGACCTCCTGGACTAGGTAATCCTGTGTGTGTGTGTGTGTGTGTGTGTGTGTGACACTGTATGTTACCTGGTGTCAGGCCCTTTCTCTGAGACCAGCCACCTTTTTTATGCAGATCAAGGATTGGTTCCTCCCTTCCTCTATGTCTCCTCTGCTGTGTGTTCTCCTTCTTCTCCCAAGCTGACACCGGTCACATGGGACATTCACCACCTTACTTGAGTGGCAGGTGGGCTCTTAAATTTTGAGTGTGGGTGGGGGCTAATTATTTAATGGTGGGTGCCATAATGTATTTGTGGGGTGATGGTAAGTTATTTAATTTAATAGTAGAGCCTATTAATTTAATATGCGGTAATGGGACCTTTAATTTAATACTGGGGTGTTTTGGGGGCTATTAAATGAAGGTAGGGCTGATTTTGAAGACGAGGAGGGCCATTTGTTAAATATAAATATCAACTATTTAATGTTGGGGATGGCTGTGGGATATAGGTTTATTTATTAAATATAAATGCTATTAATTTATTGCCAGAGCTGTTTGGGGGGAGGGATATAGGTTTATTTATTAAATGTAAATGCTATTAATTTATTGCCATAGCTGTTTGGGGGTGGGGAATAGGTTTATTTATTAAATGTGAATGCTATTAATTTATCGTTGGGACTGGTTGCAGGGAGGAAGGCCTATATTAAGTGCGGGTACTATTGCTTTAATGTCAGGGCTGGTTGGGGCTTTCTAAATTTCAAGTACTCGTTGATCTTCTCATATAAGGCCCCAACATTCCAGGATTCAGATAAGCAACAACTAAACTTCAGACACAGGTAGTGAACACTGCAAGAACAGGTAGAAGAGAGCAGGACAGTCTGCCAACTGTCCCAATTCAGATGGGACAGTCCCAAATTTGGGTGACTGTCCACTTATTCAGGATTTGGTTCGACTGCAAGGACAGTTGTGAATAATGTCCCGTTTCACACTACGCTACTTGTGAACCGAGAGCTGAGTGCATCTAACAGTAGTGCACACATTATTGCCTGTGTATTTGTCTAAAATGATAGCAATATTACACCATAGGGTCCCCCCTGTCTTACAGCACCCTGGGCCTCCCAGAGCCTAATTCAGCTCTGTTGCATACATAAATAATTTCATGATGGTTTAAATTATTTAATATAAGAAATATTTGTGACACTTATCTAAACTGACATATGTACATATGTCTCTGTAATATGGATGAATGTCCAATTAATTATAGCAGATAAAACAAATTCTATTTCACCAAAATTAGATTATGTTCTCAAGCAGCTATTCATGTTCTTTTCCAAGAATATATGTTGTTCACTTTGTTGTTTCATATAGTCCATTCCACATGTGTTTGTATGAATATATATCCACAATTGAGATGGTGAAGAGACAGCTAATTGTAACAGATCTATGCTGTATTAAAAAGATCTAAAATTCAAAGCTTCCCAATATTGTGTTGTTCTGAGACAGTTATAAAGTACTTAGCTGAAGAAATAGTCCTCCACATATGAAGGGACAGGTTCACAACACAGTAAGAATGTGGAGTGAGCCTCAGATGCAATAACACTGTCACTCCAGGCTTCAGCACATGGGTCCACTGCAGACAGAGAAGTCTCCCACAGCAATCTCTGCAGATCAGGTAAGTGTAGTAGGATATTAATTAATGTACGTACGCATGTGTGTGTGTGTGTGTGTGTGTGTGCATGTGTGTGATATTAATGTTGTGGATGTGATATTAGTATTATATGTATGTGTCTGAGTGATATTAATAGTATTTATGTATTATCTTAATATATATATGTGGGTGTGATTTTAATTTTTGCTGTGTCATGTTAATCTAATGTCTATGTCATATTAATGTTTTGCCATATTGATGAAATGTATGTGATATTAATGTAATATCTGTGTGCGTGTCATATTAATATAATTTATTTGAGTGTTATTAAGCTTTTGTGTGTGGGGAGGTGATATTAATGTTATGTTTGTTATGTGGTGGTGATTAGTGTAATGTAAGGGAATGTGGCTGCTGGTTGGAGCTATTTCATCAGTCTTGTGAAAACTGATTGTATAGTACATATGTGCAATGTTCCCTATGTTATTAAATATAATTGTACAGTATATGGTTTAGCCTGATTTTAAGAACCTGAAGGTTTGAAGGTTTTATTATTAAAATTTCCTTTAAAAGCTGTAAAGGTTGGCAATCATAAAATTGCACTTTATGGAGATGATATTCTCCTCACAGTGACTAATCCCTTATTCTTCCCCCTTAACCTATTCCAGGAGATTCATCTCTTCTCAGCCCTCTCCAATTTCAAAATTAATGCTGCCAACAAAGACATTCTGGACTCTTTCATCCTTCCAAAAACAAAACTCTTTAAACTTAGTTTCCCCTTCCAATGTCATTCCTCTTACATTAAAAACGTAGGTATTGCCCTCACCAAGAAGGTGGAACACCTCTATTAGCTCAATTATCCCACACTGATTAATTGTATGAAAAATAACTTGGCCTCTTGGGGTAAACTTATTATCTTGTGGGTTGGCCATGTCACCGTAGTCAAGATGAATTTGCTCCCCAGACTGTTGCATCTCTTTCATACTCTCCCTATCCGAATCCCTCACCTAATTCTCTCTATGTTGCAAAAATACTAAATGCACTTCGTTTGCTCCAAAAAACACCATAGGATCCTGACTTGTATCCTCCAGTGCTCTCCATGGCAGGTGGTCTTGCTATCCCTAATCTTCTAAATTATTATTATGGAGCTAAATTGACTCAATGTGTTCAGTGGCACGCTCTCCCTGGGACCAGAGTTTGGGTAGACAGAGAATCGGTCTTACTGGGAGGCCACCCGATATGCTCTGCCCTTTGGCTGCCTCCATGGCAGCACTCTGTCATTATTCATACACACCTGGCGATCGCCCTCTCTCTATCCACATGGTCACAATGTAATAGGATGGCCATCCTGTCTCCGTCTCTCTCTGTCATAACCCCCCTCTGGTTCATTCCTGATTTTGAACTGGACCTCTCCCTTCAGATGTACCCTGTCTGGGCTGGAGCTGGAGTTCTACTCCTCAACAATATCTCCAGAACAGCTTCTTTCCTCAGTTTTCTGATCTTTCTAAACTTCTTGGTTTTTCAAACTGACAGTTTCATCAATAATTGCAGGTCAGGCACTTTTTATGCTCTTCCTCTATTAAATGCTGCATTTTATCTAGACCAATCATCATGTTTGAGACTCTCTGCCTTTCTGGTCCATACATGAAAGGTCTTACCTCTACACTATTTCATGCACTATTCCCACTCAAGACCGATACTAAAGACAGTTTTCAATTGAAATGGAAGGCGGACCTGGGAGAATCTTTGGATCAGGATGAGTGGTATAATATCTTTGAATGGACAGTAAGATGCTCTATTAAAGTTTTCATCAAAGAGATTGCATGTAAGTTGCTCCACAGATGGTACTATGTCCCCTCTAGACTACATAGAATTTATCCACAGATGAGCAATACTTGCTGGAGGAATTGTGACCACACTAGCAATTTCTTGCATGTATGATAGAGCTGGCCTAGGCTTCACCCCTTTTGGTCTGCTGTCCTTTCCTTTGCTTCTGCTGTCTTTGTTACTTCTATTCCCTCTGACCCCAAATACATGCTACTACCTTTGGCCATCCCTGACCTTCCCTGTCATTTCCATAAGCTGCTCAGGCACATCATGTGTGCAGCGACATTTATCAAATGGAACATATTACCAGAATCCTGAGGGGCTACTCCGTTTTCTTCCATAAAGTTTGGGCTCACGGAGATTCTTACCATAATCAGCCACTACTCCGCCATTAGGCGGGATTCTGTTTAGGGCAGGTGCTACCGTTCGCTGTCCTACCCTCTTAACTGTTTTTTTTGTTTGCATGAACATTCCCTCCCTCCTCTCTCTCTCTCTTTTCTTTTCTCCCCTCAAACTCCTTCCTGTCCCTTCTGACCTCTTCCTTTCACTCCCCTCCCTCTTTTTTCCCGATTAATGTTAAAATATGCATCGCTGCCAAAGGTATCAAGAAAGTAATTTTCACTTTATATATGTATATTCCTAGGCAAGGAATATTATGGACTTTGTATATTGCTTTACACAAGACTACTTCTCCATTGTTTGCTTATTACCATTTCTGGCTTTCCTTTCTTATAATTTCTCTTACAATGTATCTAATAAACAGTTTTAAAAAAAAAAAAAAAGCTGTGAATGCTACTATTTCAACTTAATATCAGAAATTGGTTAGCTCTACAGATTACAAAAATAACATGCATTATTCTTAAAAAGTGCATGTTAATCCCTGAAATACAGAATCTTACAAAGTCATCATATCATTTCTACAACCTATGGGTTAATCCAAGTTTGTAATTTATATGCACAACTAATTATAACTCCTGCGAGTCACTGAGGTTGAGGAGGATTTAAATCATGTTTTGCCTTTGGGAAATATACACATC
Source organism: Mixophyes fleayi (assembly GCF_038048845.1). Taxonomy (NCBI): domain Eukaryota; kingdom Metazoa; phylum Chordata; class Amphibia; order Anura; family Limnodynastidae; genus Mixophyes; species Mixophyes fleayi. Next base: position 66,384,620 of record NC_134407.1, on the reverse strand, counting down.
CATCTCAGATATGTCATTGCTGTTTTCAATTTCAGACTACACTGTAACTATACTTAAAAAAACTGAAGTAAATTATGAAGCAAGCCAGGTAATTGCTTGCTTTTGTTCCTCTTTAGGATTTTCCATATGTAATATGCAACCAATTTTTGCATTTCTGACAAATGTTGCTATTAAATATCACAGGTGGATCCGTCTACCATGATTTTCTAATGTGAGGGGAAAATCCATAACACTTATCATTGATATTTCGCAAATCCCTTTGTATTGTTTAATTTAAGGTACAGAAATTGGTCTGCATGGGTGTCAAAATATTCTGTAAGTGGGCAATCTAATCTTCACTAGCAATTTTTAATATTAATTTTAAAATAATCCTTCAATGACATCTGACACAAAGGTAACCATATACATGCAGTGACTGCCCCCTAGAGGGGTAATGTAAATAACAAGAGCAAGGAGATGGGTATTCTTGTGGCAGAGAGCTTTGATAAGATTCAGCAAGATACTGATATCCATTAACACAACCCCTGACATCTTGGCAAAGAGTTACAAGTAACACTGATACGAGGAAAGTAAATATAATATTATTGACAAGTATCTTATTATTGTCCTATGTCTTACAATAAATGTACAAATATACATCACACTCATGTTAAAAGGATGCTAAATTTTGTCTCTTAAGTCAGCTTTGGTCCTTCAAGTTCACCTAAAAAAAAAATGATCTATATTGTAGATTCCTGAGGTCACAGTCATGGGAAAATAAGCCAAGCAAGCAATATAGTTTAATGGAGTAAATAAAGTTTGTTGGGTTATTTGTCAATCTAGACAAGAAACAAATCAAAACACAGGTGTATGCTTTTGATATTTAAAGCATTTACAGTTAGCTCTCTTTATAACCACTTAGCTCCTTATTTAATATACAATTTTTACAACAATCTGTACCTTCCAGCAAGTACAATTTCACTAGGTACACACAGTTCAGCTCCTTTCATTATTTTTGCAATTAATGTAATGTGTGCTAAATTAATTATTTGATGTTACAGTTTTTTAACATTAGTTGATTAATGTAACAAAGACTACTGCAATAGCAAACTATCTGGAGGAAATAGGACAATGTTAGAGATACAGGAATCTCTAATGGGTTCCATAGTTGTTTGTTTTGTCAAGTGTTTATTACTTGTTCAAAAGATTCTTTAAATAATATTTTAAATGTGCTGTGTTCTGTTTTGGACAACTCATGCTGTTTCACAGTGCAATTGCTCCTCTGGGAAGCTCTATTACCTGAAACTCAGAGTTGCTGGGAACTGTATTAAACTGTAGGCTCTCAACACTACAGTCCTGTTCAATATAGCTGAATACAGTGCTAAATAGGGAGAGGAACGCAATAACACTGGAAATACCTTTACAGGTATACAATGTTTCATACTAAAATGTTGTTCAAGTTGTTTTGTCTTATATTATAGGAAGTATTGTTTAAAAATGGCGTAATTTCAATATTTTAACCCTGACCTATTTAAAGTGATTTACTGTCTTGAAATAATTGAAAATAAAAGAATCTTGTGAAACGCCTGCTTATCTGTGTGTAAGATGTTGTAGTGTGTACCATTCCTTTTGCTGTCATTACCACCAGTCTGTGACTCAGTCTCTTCTTCCCCAGGACTTTAGGGATTATAATAGACAGACAAGAATCCCCACATATGCAAGTGTAGCAAAGGTGAAAAAATGTATGCAGGCTAAGTAGTACATGAACACAGTTAGTAAAATTAAAGGATGCCATTTCATCCTCTTGGATATATAAAGCATATGTTTTTTTTATTAATATAGTCACTAAATTCCTTCTCTTCAATTGATATCTCATAAATCAATGTAGCATAGTTTTTGTCATCATCATTCTCATTTATTATAGGGTGCCACATGTCCTGTAGCACCGAACAAGCATCTTACAGTTATGTTATTCATCTTACAGATAGATCATACATGAATATAATGAACATATTGCGAATATTGTATTTTTGCATCAAAATCACTTCCCAAAATACACAATAAAATAGAGAAACATCTCTCATAATGTATTTAGCAACTCTCCCAACCTCAAGAATACCGCATATTTGTGCTTTACTTTTTAATTGAGTATGATTCAAAGTCTAGAAATAACAGTGTGGATTTCTGTAAACTCTATACACCGTTTATATGTTTTTTACCAGTGGGTAAATGAAAATGTATTGATGTATTGATTTAGGGGCTAAAATCCGGTTTCAGAAACCCCCACTGTGCTTGAATCCCCAATTAGTACTGCTGGCCTCCAGGAGAAGGATTTTTTTGTTACTTAAAATAAACAAAGGTGGGTGGCTCCTTTATTCCCTTTCTGTCATTGTAGGGGCCATTTGCTGCATGGCCTCCCCTTTTAACAGGTAACAGCAGGACCCACGCACCATGGGCCACATGCTGCCTGTAGCCATATAGAAGGCAGAGTACAACCACTTATTGTGCCAAGCAAAGACCTCACAACAGACATAGTTTATTTTCACATTAAGTAATAAGGATGTATTAATTTCTGATTGCAGTTATGCTAACATATCAGTAATATTATCAAAACAAAGTGATACAAAGAATGACATCATATTTAATATCAATATGACGTGCCCAGAACCAAAGTATAACTCCTCCTACAAATTGAAGTATTTTAAATGGTACAAAGCAGCCCAGGCCCTAAGTTATGGGTTATCTTTTGTGTTACCCAGGGGCTGTACTTTGTGTGTGGAATAAAGGCTTACTCACGGTTACTTGCAGGGGTTAATCTGGGTTGTCTCCTCAGTCTGGTTAACCCTGCTATAGTGATAAGATATAGTTTGCCATAGAACCTAAATTGCAGAAAAGAGGGGATCTTATAATAACAAAGACAACCGGTTTTGGTATTCACTCTTTCCTCAAGTAGAAGTTGGATTACTGTCAGACAGTCTGCAACACTAAAAATATAGTGAAGTATCAGAGAGAAGAAAAGTAGGTGACTGAGGGGCACTCAGAGACGATGGATGAGTGTATATATAAAATAAAATAATTTTTTATTGATATACCTTAAAATTATAAATAAACATTTCATCCTAAACCCAAAAGCTGGCAAAATATTAAAAAACAAAAACAATAATTGTTCAAATTGCAGATCCACTGCAAACTTAGCTCAGTGGTCATGTAATAGATAATAAACTCAGAATAGAGGATATCGCTATTATAATATGTTGGTTGATGTAGAGATAGTAACTTCCACTATTGAAAAGGATTCCCTATTAACAATAATGACTCCTGGTTAACGATATTGAGATAGTGAATAACCTATCAGAGAGAGCCCCTGATTGTCTTATTTGTCTCAAACAATAAAGAATATCTTTGGAGAGATGCCTATAAACATTTCAAAACAGTCCCCCTGGTGGTAGCTAGTATAGTAAATCTCTGTTCTATCCTATATCATGTCGTGCTGACTCTAATAATAAATATGTCTCTAGAAGTCTGAAATGAAAACAAAGTATGTCTGAATAGACAGACTCAGGGAATAGCGTGGAGACCCTGAAGTTAAGAACGCTGTATAACCCACACTGTTTCTCCCTGAATGCCCTATATATCTAGAAAGAGTAATTTATAAATCAAAGGTAGGGGAGAGTGGTGGGAGCGTTATCTATTAATTGAACATGTTTAGAACACTGAGCTAAGAAACGCCAACGCGCGTTTCGCTAAACAGCTTTATCAAGGCTGTATGTATGTATGCTATTATGGAGGGGAGGAGGATGTATGCTGATATTATGGAGGGGAGGGGGATGTATGCTGCTATTATGGAGGGGGGGATGTATGCTGCTATTATGGAGGGGGGATGTGTGCTGCTATTTTGGAGGGGGGATGTATGCTGCTATTATGGAGGGGGGAATGTGTGCTGCTATTATGGAGGGGGGGAATGTGTGCTGCATGCTGCTATTATGGAGGGGGGTGTATGCTGCTATAATGGAGGGGGGAATGTGTACTGCATGCTGATATTATGGAGGAGGGGGAATGTGTGCTGCATGCTGCTATTATGGAGGGGAGGAATGTGTGCTGCATGCTTCTATGTTTTACAAGGGAAGGGGGGATATGCTGCCATAATGTGTGAGGAAAGGGGGGGTGTATTAATATAATGTGTGATATGACGGTAGGGAGGTAGGCTATTAATTTAATGGTGAAGTTTAGGTGGGGGCTAGTTATTTAATGGGTACTATTTTATTTGTGGGGTGCTGGTGGGTAAATTTAATTTATTGATGGGGCTTTTTAATTTAATAGTGGGAGTCTATTAATTTAAGGTGAGGTGACGGGACCTTTAATTTAATGCTGGGGTGGTTTGGGGCTATTAATTAACTGTGGGGCTGAGTTTGGTGAGGAGGGCTATTCATTAAATGCGACTATAAATTATTTAATTCCGGGGATGGTTGTGGGAAATGGTTATTTTTATTAAATGTAAATGCTATTTAATTTATTGCTGGGGCTGTTTGGAGGGAAGAAAATAGGTTTATTTATTAATAGGAATACTAATATCTTAATGTTGGGGTTAATTATTAGTTTTCTAAATTTCATTCACCAATTTTTTTTCAAAATAGGGCGCCCAACATTCTAGGATCCAGATACTTCCTCTGCACTGAGGCCATGCTGTGCTGTCCCTGGACATCTTATGGTAAGTAATCTTTCAGAAACTAAAGTTACACACACTGAGCATGCACACACAGGTGGTTGACCATGCCCACTCGACGATTGTCACTCCCACTTAGATGGGGGGCGCCGGTGCCCTGTCTTTCCCAGGGCACTAAAATGTCTAGTTACAGCACTGCACATCCAGGTGCCCCACCTGTGTTCCTGTGCTCTGTGTGTGGAAGAGTACAACTTAACCCTGTCTGCAGGCTATGTCTGCAAATTCCCAGGGAATCTCTTAGCTTTTCCTTTAAAGGTCTGCGGCAAACTGTCCTTTTGCCACTATATATATGTAGAGAGAGAGATAAGCCGTTCAGATTCAGAGAATTCTAAAAGATCTGAAATTCGGGGTTCCGAGTGAAAGTCATGACTCGCACGCCAATTCCGGAATTCAAAAAGAAATATTTTTTGGAAAAAACAGTGTGCTTTTTGTTGTATGACTAAAAGCAGCAGAACTTTAAAAACAGTTAGATTTATTTATTTTAAAATGTAAAGTTTTTCTAGTGAAAGTGACCTTATGTGGGACAGTGACATCTGTATTAAGTGGGGAAAAAACTCGATAATTGTGTGTGATGGTCAGCAGTAGAATCCTCCAAAAAAACTACTATTTTATAAATGTTATTGTATTTCTCAATACTTGCAAAGTTATTAAGGGTCATTCAGTGACATTTATATTAAGTGGAGAAAAAAGGTATTTGCTTGTGAGAGATTTTTTCTGGGCATTTTCGACATTCAGCGACTGTATGTAGAACATTGCATCGGCCACAAGAAAAGAGTGTCATCTGTCTTGCCACCAAGTGAAGCAAGCACATTAGATAAATTAAACAAAAAAATATATTGCAAGGTGCAAGAGATAAAAATGTTGAAACACTACAGTCATGGTCAAAAGTTTTAAAAATAACACAAATATTATTTTTCACAAAGTCTGCTGCCTAAGTTTTTATGATGGCAATTTGCATATACTCCAGAATGTCATGTAAAGTGATCAGATAAAGTGCAATTAATTTCAAAGTCCCTCTTTGCCATGACACTGAACTTTATCCCAAAAACAATATTTCCACTGCATTTCAGCCCTGCTACAAAAAGAGCAGCTGACATCAGGTCAGTGATTCTCTTATTAAAACACAAATAAGAGTGTTGATGAGGACAAGGCTGGAGATCCCTCTGTCATGCTGATTGAGTTAGAATAACAGACTGTTCTTCCTCTGTTAGCCTTGATTATCTGTAAGGGAACAATCGCAGTCATCATTGCTTCGCACAAAAAACGGCTTCACAGGCATGGATATTGCTGTAGTAAGATTGCACCTAAATCAACCAATCAACTTCAATAGTTGTGAAGAAGGCTTCAGGGCGCCCAAGAACGTCCAGCAAGTGCCAGAGAAGGAAAGGTAAGTGCTACCATCAGTCCTGTGTCATTCCAACAGTAAAGCATCCTAAGACCATTCATTTTTGGGGTTGCTTCTCAGCCAAGAAAGTGGGCTCACTCACATTTTTACCTAAGAACACAGCCATGAATAAAGAATGGTACCAAAACATCCAGGTGAAACGCGTAGAAGGATTGTATATCATATATTTTTTGGACATATACACATTGGTTATATGAATACTATAACCGGACGGTTTTTATTTCAGTTTGATCAGGTTACACAGCTGACGAGCCAGCACCATCTTCATGTGCATGCGCAGATTCCGGGCAGCACTCGTGAATTTGTTCCAGCTCTACTACGATATCTCCTTACTATGGAGACTGTTTACTTTTCGTACCCAGTTTGTACATTACTCACAATCTTTATTGTGAGCGTGTGGATTTTTGGACCCCTTCTAACTGTAAGTTGATGCCATTTCAGGTTTTCATATACATTTTTGGACATTGTTCTATGAGATAGCGGTGTTCACTTTCATTTTGGATTTGTTTGTTTTCCAGTTCTGAAGATGTCTTTGGATTTTTTATGCACAGCTATGTATTTTTAAGATACATTTTTTCTTTTTGCAGGTTGTTTCAATTTATTTATTTATTTTACAATAGACTGATGGTCATTGTTTTATTCTATATTTTCCATCCACTGTATATATTATATATTTATAGGTCCGGACCTGGATATTATAGCCCTTTTGGGTAAGTTTTAATAAATGTTTATACTTTGATTATCTATTTTATTGTATAAATTTATGTTTGCGCCTGGGATTGTATGTTTCTTGTTATTGTATATTTGGAGAAGCGGACCCGCCTCCATATCAGTATTCCCTTTGTGGCTGCATTATATACCCTTATTGAGGAAGCGTGGAGATTCCATTTTCTGTTTTAAACTGAATAAATATATCCCACTTTAAATTTAGGTACTGTGCTTCAGTGAAATGGATTTCACTGGATACATACTTTAGGAGACAACCGGTTGCTACAAGTTAGTTAGACCATTAAACTAAATGCAGCAGCAGATAATTTAGATCAATCAATCACAACTCTTTTAGTGCAATTATACAGATTATACTTATCAGACAGAAATCAGTATAGATGAAACAAGGATTAATCCAGCTTGTTCAGGTTAGATACTTTCTAGTCTACTTTATGATATACAGAACCCAAGGTGGTAAATTATAATCCAGAGGTTTAAGCGAAGTGTCAGATGACACATGAAGCTTATTTACTTGTACAAGTTAAAATGAGTAGTCACCTTGATGCATGCGTGACTCCTGAGCTCCGTAAACAACAGCAATTCTGCACAATAAACGATTTCCACTGTAAAGGACAGTGTCCACTTAGCAATCCGTCTAATGGACTTATTAACTCTCTCCCAGCAACTGTAATGTTAATCAACTTGCAATTCTCTCATCAGCATCCATTTTATCAGTTCCAGTCAGCTTGCCGATAAATTTAAATACAGCAGTTCTAGCTGGAACAAACTCTTTCTTTAGCCAGTGCTATAAAACCTCTCAAAAGCAATATTACAGTCCCCGTCAGAGGTTTTAATAACACAGTTTGATGTCTCACTTAAATATCTTGAACATAGCAAAGCAAACAAAACTTATCTGTCTTCATATGAGTCCTGCTGACATCTCCTGGGCAGTGGCAAGTTACCTGTGATTTGCAGGGTATTGTACACATGTATTACCTCATCTATATGTTACTTGTTTCTGTATCCAGCGCTTCCAAATCTGTAGCGCCTTATAAATAAATGAATTAATAATAATAATTACAATTAACTAAAATTGAAACAGTAATGATTACCTTGCTACCGTCTAACTGAATGGCAGAAGCAGAAGTACAATACTGGAGCAATGTGCAGTGTAAGCAATGAACAGCTATTGGAATGCAAATGAATGTTGTTTAAACATTAAGCAAAGACAAGAATAATAGGCATATCATCAGGCTCACGGAATCCAGAGCAACATTGATTACTTAGAAGACATGGGTTTACTGATGCTGGATCTTCAGCCAGATACGGTGCCAGAGACACAGCAGTGCAGAAGGTGAACAGCCAGTGTGAAGTAAATGGAAACTGCTTCATCTTAAATCAGAATCAGGAGTCAATTTTAACAGTCTAATCGGTAATAATACCACCCATGAGTTCCAGGACATTTTACCCATGCACCAGCACTGCATGGGTAGCCATTATCAGAACTGGAAACTGTGCATCTCAACAGAAGAGGCTTCTATATCTGTTGAACACCACTACATGCTTACTCTTTATGCTTATAGCCCACGGCCTGCAAGTGGCATGCTGGCATCTATGTCTATTGTAGTAAGCATGTACACATTCTCCTTATCTGTAGAATTCAAATTATTTTGATGGGAAATGCCATGATGCATATGAATATGGATTATACCTTTGCTGTTCCTGTCATCAAATTATCAAAATTATCGTAAGTATCAACAGGTCTCACATAACTGTGAGTAGTTCATGTTTAATTAGCAGTGAGTAGATTTTGTCAGCATGTAATGTGTATACAGTGTTTGGGGATGTGTAAGGCCTGCTGGTACAAAACTGAGCTTACAAAAATTTACAAAATAATTATTTAATGCATTATTATATACTAAAGGGGACCTGTTCTCCTTAAGTTACAGCAAGTATGAAATAGAAATAGAAACATAGAAAGAATTATGATATCGACACAAACACTAATTACAAAAGGGAAATATAATGTGGTTTTATCATTGTGAAACTTTTATTTTCTAAGTATGTATAGTATGATGGGCTGTTTTAAAACATTGTTTGTTTAAAAAAAAAAGGGACATTGCTTTTATTTCCATCGTAGTATAAATATGCCTGGGATGTTACACAGGGTATTATGCATGGTTATAGTTTCTGGTGTACAAAAGTAATATGTTACTTCCCTAATGTTGACTACTTATATTATATTGGTCTCTTTTATTAAACAGCATTGTAATAGTTGCAGGAAAAAGAACTTTATACATTTTGTAAAATTCTAAATATGATGTTGTTAAAGCCGCCATTAACTTGCCTGTGATTCCTAGGTACAGAATGTTGTCCATCACTGAGACATTACAACTGAAACTTGCAGACTGATACTTGTTACCTTTAATATGGCTGGTTTCATCGTTACCTCATTGCTAAATCTGCTATTGTAGAGGTCTCAGTACTTTATACCAGCACTTTTCTTGCCTCTTCCTGGTCATTGGTGATCCTGGTAGTATGCTATTCTTTACCTCCTCTCAACCTCTGCCAATGTGCAGTCAGGCAACTGGAGAATGCAGTGACAGCTCTGTAAGTCAACACAATAGATCACTGCCTAATACTGAAAAGTTTAACATATGTCCTCTTGGTTTATTGGGGAACCAGACTACACTAACATTAACCTCTAAGTTGACCTTAAATGTCAATCAAGAGTTTGCCCTATTTGCCAAATTATTGGCTGAGTGTCTGATACATGAAAACTGCTAAAAGGAGAGATATGAGACTCTCCTCTGATAACATATCTGTGTGTGAAAGTCAGTGCCTGAAATAAGGGATAATTATTTATTTATTACATCGCTTAGACCAGCGGTTCCCAAAGTGTGCGCCGTGCCTCCCAGGGGTGCTGTGGCGCTGTCACAGGGGTGCCCTGGCCAGGGGAAAAAAAACTAAAAACTTACCAATTCGGCTGCGCTTCATCGCTTCTCACTGAATGTCGGGCATCACGTCATCACATCCGACATATTCCGACAGGAGATAGGAGTGGAAGTAAAAAGACAGAAGAGAACACATAAGGAGAGGAAACTGTGATAGGAAACAGCAATGGAGGGGCGAAGGAATGAAGGAGGGCACAAAGTGTGAGGATGAAGGAGGGCAGAGTGAGGATGAAGGAGCACAGAGTGAGAATGAAGGGGTGCACAGAGTGAGGATGAAGGGGCGCACAGTGTGAGGATGAAGGAGCACACAGAGTGAGGATGAAGGGGTGCACATTGTGAGGATGAAGGGGCGCACAGTGTGAGGATGAAGGGGCGCACAGTGTGAGGATGAAGGGGCACACAGTGTGAGGATGATTGGGCGCACAGTGTGAGGATAAAAGGGGCGACAGTGTGAGGATGATGGGGCGCACAGAGTGAGGATGAAGGGGCGCACAGTGTGAGGATGAAGGGGTGCACAGAGTGAGGATGAAGGTGCGCACAGAGTGAGGATGAAGGGGTGCTCAGAGTGAGGATGAAGGGGCGCACAGTGTGAGGATGATGGGGCGCACAGAGTGAGGATGAAGGGGCGCACAGAGTGAGGATGAAGGGGCGCACAGAGTGAGGATGAAGGGGTGCTCAGAGTGAGGATGAAGGGGCGCACAGAGTGAGGATGAAGGGGTGCACAGAGTGAGGATGAAGGGGCGCACAGTGTGAGGATGAAGGGGCGCACAGTGTGAGGATGAAAGGGCGACAGTGTGAGGATGAAGGGGCACACAGTGTGAGGATGAAAGGGCGACAGTGTGAGGATGAAGGGGTACACAGTGGGAGGATGAAGGGGCGCATAGTGTGAGGATGAAGGGGCGCATAGTGTGAGGATGAAGGGGCGCACAGTGTGATGATTTTTGTACATGTTGTTGTTTTATTTTGTTTGATCTTATTCCTCTTAATGCTAGCCGTAAATTATTCTTTGACAGAAATATAATTGAAAAAAATATATAAAAATATTATTTTCCCTTGGATTTATGTGTATTGTTTTTGCAAACATTTAAATAAGTATTTCTGTCCTGTCCTAAATACTTATTACGTTATTTTGACCCAACTACTTATAAAATGGGACTGCTCGGTATTATTTTGGAGTGGTGCCTTGAAAAATGATGGAGACTTTAAGGGTGCCGCAAACTGAAAAAGATTGTGAATCACTGACTTAGACTATCCTTTTTATCCTAATGATAATCAACATCTTCAGTCATGACTTCTGATTAGATCACTACTGGGAACAGATGAGCGAATTTGTAGCAAAATGCTGCTGCTTTACCATTCCACAGGATTTCAATCTGTACTGTATTTGCAAATTCACATTATGCAGAATTTATAGTCTATGAATAGAATTTGTATGGTGATGGTGAATTCATTCTGCTACGTGGTGCAGCTGGGGTAAGGCTGGGAACACTCAAAGAAAATTTTTAACTTTGCTGTCAAATGTAAAGCAAGGTGTTTGGACAATTTCTCTCATATCTACTACTGATGAAGATGAGGGCAAAGGGCCTCAATCAAGATTGGCATTGGATTACTACTGATCAAAATGAGTTTGAAAGCACTGATTGTCCATGCATGATGTCTAGTTAGACTATAGGGAGCATAGCGAGGGGCCTGAGAGGTGACCACTGCATCTCCGGGCCCCAATGAAAATGTTTCTATGAGACCCAGCTATGTACTGTTCTGTCCTGGATGAGGTGCTATATTATATCTCCTAGTGTTGTAGGCATTAACACCTGTTCCTTTGGGATGATGGAAATCTGGGCTATAGTAATAATAATAATATGGGCCTGAGGAGGATGTGGGACCTCGAAGGGGGGTTATCCAGCATTGCTGCCCCAACATCCTCAGCTCAAGGCCCCTGACTTCACCCACAACACCTGGGGAGTGGCAGTTTTGTAATTCAGTAGTTTAAGTCAGATAAGTATGTCTACAGTTGGAAAACATATTGAAGTTTAGTAATATGTTCAAGGTTTAAATTAATCAGGCATTACTAGATATCTCTTGAACACTGCTGTTTAATAACATATGCCCTGATATCATGTGCAATGAGCAATGATCAACATTCATAATAATATACATAATAATAGTTGGTAGGATGATCCCTAAGTATAGCAGGCTTAATTTGCTATATATCTTGTCAGAGAGCAGAGTTCTTTTGTCATGGAAACATCTTTGATCTAACTTGCAGGAGCACATATTTTCCCATAAATTCTCTTTTCATCAATTATCCAAATTATAATACACAATTATAATATGCTTCCATTGCATTGCCAATATTTTAAGTGGCATTATTTTACACAATATGATACATATATACAGTATATTCAATGTTAATCTTGAAGTTATGTTTAACTGCATTTTTGGTCTTTGTTTTGCTGGCCTTAGCTGCAATTGTCCATTTTTCTATTGATCTAGTATTCTCATTTACCATACCACTACACCACTAGACCACAATAGTTTTGTAGTCTTAAACAAACAGTAAAACAATAAAAACCATCTATGATTCTGCAAAAGAAGGCTTGATCAATTCACCTTTATTAACCCTGAATAATAATGCATATGTTGCACATGGATCTCTTGAAGTAGAACAAACTCATCAAATAAAAAAACCTTATTTCAATAATCAATTGAAAAGCATCAATTCATTAAGCAGATCATAGATTGACATCATTTCTACAATTTTCTGACCGATTAGATTATGCTGACAAAATTATAATATTGGTGGATTTATTAATACTAAAACACATAGCATCCAGAGATGCAGTGCATATTTGTTGTATTTTATTGGACAAATGCCTTTACTTGTATACTATACTATACTATACTAACTAGGTACATTTCACCATACCAAATTTTTATGTATATCTGTGCAGACAATTTCTGGGATTGCAGCCTATAACGCAGCAGTTATGAAGAGAAATGTATTCAGACAAATCACAATAAAAGTTATACTGCATAATAATAATAATAATAATAATAATAATAATCTATTTAAATCTATATTTAAACATAAATTACACTTAGTTTTGATAAGTATGACCCTTTAACAATGAATACATTTTGTATAGACAATATCTGAATTTATTCTTAGTAAACAATGTTTTTTTTTTATTCCTTATTACAGTGGTTCCAATACTTTTTCAGCTCGTGGCACCCTTAGAGTCTCCATAATTTTTCCAGGCACCCCTCCAAAATAATACAGAGCAGTCCCGTTTTATAAGTAGTTTGGTCAAAATAACGTAATAAGTGTTAGGTCAGGACAGAAATACTTATTAAGATGTTTGCAAAAACAGTACAAATAAATCCAAGGGAAAATAATATTTTTATATATTTTTTTCAATTATATTTATGTCAAAGAATAATTTACAGCTAACATTAAGAGGAATAAGATCAAACAAAATAAAACAACATGTACATTAATCATCACACTGTGTCCCTTCATCCTCACACTGTGCGCCCCTTCATCCTCACAATATGCGCCCCTTCATCCTCACTCTGTGTGCCCCTTCATCCTCACACTGTGTGCCCCTTCATCCTCACACTGTGTGCCCCTTCATCCTCACTCTGTGTGCCCCTTCATCATCACACTGTGTGCCCCTTCATCCTCACTCTGTGTGCCCCTTCATCCTCACACTGTGCGCCCCTTCATCCTCACAATATGCACCCCTTCATCCTCACTCTGTGTGCCCCTTCATCATCACACTGTGTGCCCCTTCATCCTCACACTGTGCGCCCCTTCATCCTCACACTCTGTGCCCTCCTTCATCCTCACACTCTGTGCCCTCCTTCATCCTCACACTCTGTGCCCTACTTCTTTCTTACACTTGGTGCCCTTCTTCATTCACACCCTCTGTGCCCTACTTCATTCTCACACTTTGTGCCCTCCTTCATGCTCACACTCTGTGCCCTACTTCATTCTTTTGCCCCTCCATTGCTGTTTCCTATCAAAGTTTCTCTCTCCTGGCGTTGCTCACTGAATATGTCGGATGTGATGACGTTATGCCCGACATTCAGTGAGAAGCGAGGAGGGAGGAGGATGCTGGGACCTGTGCACCGCCATATTGGTAAGTTTTTTTTTTCTCCTGGCCGCAGCAATCCTGTGACAGCACCACAGCACCCCTGGGAGCCATGGCGCACACTTTGGGAACTGCTGTCTTAATATATAAAACCAAAACATTACTAATATGTTCCCTTTTAAATCTGCACACTATGCTCTATGTACGGCACTGCGGAGCCTTTGTGGCGCCTCATAAAATAACAATAATAATAATAATAATGATAATTATAATATACTTCACATTCCTTTCAATTTAATTTTATCATAATCACAAGACTGAGTATTATACCACCTAATTTTTTTATACTTTATGATGTTTTTACAATACTAGTAGCTACCAGCATCAGTGCAAGCTTTATTAAAATGTGTTATATGATTCATTCTAGCTATCTGTGATATATTCAATGTAAATCATTTAAATCCAATTGTCATTACAAGATAGAAAGAAATGGAAAATATTGAAAATGATGTGATAATGTCATTACTAATGGCACAAATCGCTTTGGCAGATCAGTGTTCATGTGTTGCTGAGTGCTAATATACAATGAACAGTTTACATTATTCTGCATTAACCAGCAAAAAACTGTGGAGGTGAATTAAATGGGAAGTAAAACTGCAGATTGAGACTTTGTTGGACCTGATCACACACCACAGGGTATTACCTCTTAATATTTCACTATCTGTGGGTGGCATCTGAAAGAAATGTGGATTTAGTCATTTATAAAAATACAGAAACTCAACACATTATCAGTCACAATAGCTTGAAAAAAATCTGTTATGAACAGAGTGCAGTATATTAATTATCATTATTATCACCATATTTTATTTATAAGAAGCCACAGAATCCGCAGTGCCACACAATCAACAAAATATAAACAGAACTAAATACAAATTGGTAAGAAGCAAGAGAAACAATAGCATCAGTAAAAATCATTAAAAATCGATACAAATGAAAGAAAATAGGAAAAGCAGTTATGTTAGAAGACACAACAAGAACAAAGGAAACCCTTACAAGCAGGATGAGGAGACAAGATGGCCATATTTATAAAATTGAGAACTTTACAAGTATTCTGAATAATTCTTCCAAGACATCTGAGAAAGTATGTTATTACCCACAATGTCATTACCCACAATACTGACAATACATTTTAGATGACATCTAATATCTGTCTGTCAGCCTTATCTAACCAGACATGAGGCTTCATTCTTGGTGAGTTCTACTAACTTATTGGCTTATGATCACATCACCTTAGGGCTCAAGAGGTTCTTCCTGTCTTTCCTCTTCCCTGCTCCCCACTATCCTTTCTTAATTTGACAGTTCTTTGGCATAGTGTTGGATTTTTCATTTCTGCTTTTGCTTTCTCATTTGTTGTATGATTTATATTGTCGTAATAAAATTGTCTTTTTAGAGAATGTTTTCGTTTCTTAATGCAGACCTATAGAGATAGGCAAATTGATTCCCCTGATTCCAAAACTTGCCCAAGTTTTAGGAATGTGTAAATTGATTCAAAATTTGGAAGATGATTTATGTTTAGGGCAGCACGGTGGCTAAGTGGTAAGCACTTCTGCTTCACAGCGCTGGGGTCATGAGTTCAATTCCCAACCATGACCTTATCTATGTGGAGTTTGTATGTTTTCCCCGTGTTTGTGTGGATTTCCTCCGGGTGCTCTGGTTTCCTCCCACACTTCAAAAACATACTAGTAGGTTAATTGGCTGCTAACAAAATTGACCCTAGTCTCTCTCTCTCTCTCTGAGTATGTTGGGGAATTTAGACTATAAGCTGCAATGGGGCAGGCACTGATGTGAATGAGTTCTATGTACAGCGCTGTGGAATCAGTGGGGCTATATAAATATATGGTGATGATGATGTCAAATGAAGAACAAAGCAAGCAAAAGTCAGTTGGCAAGAATCAACAAGCATTATGTGTCTATTGCCTTATAAAAGGAGCCCACAGCAATAATGTCAGCCATTATTCCTGGATTGTTCTAGAGGAAAATGTCTGTGAATTATGCTATTTGTGATTCTGAATTGTGACATGAGCAGTGACTTATCTGTGACCTCTGACTATTATGATCTTCATCTTTACTCCTGTTCTGTGCTCACTTAGTACATTTGCATCCTGCTTTTATTAGCCCATACTTAGACTTACAACCTATAGGATTTAAATAGATTTGCGTAGATTTGTTTCATTGCCCAATTTGCCCATTACTTCACATCGCCTTTTATCTCATGAAGAACTTTAATAAATCCACAATCCATTGATTCTCTACAGTCAATACCCAACTACCTAGACAATACATTGTTTGCTATCTCAACTGGTATATTTTACAGCACACTGACTTATATAAAAAATATATTTAAGTGTACAAATAGACAAATGCACATTATCATCTCAATTAGTGTTTTGTTTTTTTACAGAGCAAAACTTTTTTATCCACTTCATTATCATGAGTAAGTCTTCCTTTCTCCTCTATAGGAAGACTCAATATCAAGTTTATTGTAATAACTATTAGTTGCTTGTTAGAGAAGTACAACCTATGTGAAGAAAAGAAAGATAACCCCACTAACAATATTACAAAGCAGTATTTTTGTTGATATGAGTCAGACATGTGTAATTATGGACAGGTTAGCACATGTTGGCAGTTCAGATGGTAATGGAACTTGCGAATCTCTCTCTCTTCCCCTTTAACAGATTATGACACCAAGCCATATTTATTTGGTCATACTTTTTTGGATTTTAGGGACAATATTTCATGTCCTAGCAGTGGTGAAAACAAAGTACATTTGAAACTGCAATCGCATACCCGGGACTATTTGCAGTAGTTTGAAGATGAGCATGATGAGACATTAGGGGGCATAATCAATTATGATGGCAACGTGCGGCTGCACACATAAAGTGCCAATACAGTACCGCAACATTGTGGATTTTCCTTCACAACCCTATGGGGTGTAAAGGGAAATCCACGATGTTGCGGTAACGGGAAGTGTGCAGCAACGCGTAACCGCAGTCTACTGTCTTATTGAATATGCCCCTAGTACTGCAATGTAATAGTCATCCTCAGATGGATGATGAGGCTGAACATTTACTCTAGTCCCACGCTGACATGTCATCAGATGAGGACAAAAAGTAATAATCCTAAATCTGGTATAGAGGAAAAGACAAATGTTCACAAACAACCCAACTTCACTAACTGTTTTAACTAATGCCTTGTATGTCCTTGTTTTATGTATGTCTTGTCTCAAACTGTACAGTGCTGTGGAACACTGTGGTGTCTTGCAAATCTGTGATAATAATAATAATAATAATAATAGGGATGTGCACCGGCCACTTTTGGTGTCTCGTGTTTTGTGTTTTGGATTCGGATTTCCTTGAGGTTTTGGGTTTGGATTTGTTTCGCAAAACACCTGACGAAAGGTTTTGGTTCGAATTTAAAGGTTTTGGATTCGGATTTATTTTGAAAAAAACATAAAAAGTGTTAAAATCAAGTTTTTGGGTTTATTTTCACTCCTACGCTATTATTAACCTCAATAACATTCAATAACAATCATTTCCACTAATTCCCAGTCTATTCTGAACACCTCACACCTCACAATATTGTTTTTAGTCCAAAACAGGCTCTACTGAGGCAAGATGTCGTCCTCATCCTCAACCTCTGATTCCTCTCCCCCTACAGTGTGTACTTCCTCCTCCTCACACATTATCAATTCGTCCCCGCTGGACTCCACAACCACAGGTCCCTTTGTACTATCTGGAGGGCAGTGCTGTACTTGATTGAGGAATTGATAATTCATTTTTATGAACATCATTTTTTCAACGTTCTGAGGAAGCAACTTCCTTCGCCGCTCACTGAACAGGTTCCCCGCTGCACTAAAAACTCTTTCCGAGTACACACTGGAGGGGGGACAACTCAGGTAAAATAGAGCCAGTTTGTACAGGGGCTTTCAAACTGCCTTTTTTTCCTGCCAGTAACAATATGGACTGTCTGACATGTCTATTTGGATGGTGTCAGCAAAATAATCCTCCACCATTTTTTCTATTGTGACAGCATCCAATGAAGCAACAGTAGACATGTCTGCAATGATTGGCAGGTCCTTCAGTCCGGACCAGATGTTATCAGCATCCCCGCCAGCGGGTCTTTTAGGAAAACTGAGCTTTTTCCTCGCAGCTTTATCCTCCAAATTGTTGTTTTCCATTATATGTAGCACAAGAGAACGTACCCCTAAGCCACACACACTCGGCAAAGCCTTTAAAAATTATATGCGGCACAGGAGAGTACCACTGGACTTATACTGCTGAATCAGTGAACTTTGTAATATTGCAGTACCACTGGACTTATACTGCAGAATCAGTGAACTTTGTAATATTGCAGTACCACTGGACTTATACTGCAGAATCAGTGAACTTTGTAATATTGCAGTACCACTGGTGGACTTATACTGCAGAATCAGTGAACTTTGTAATATTGCAGTACCAATGGACTTATACTGCAGGATTGTTTTTGTATATTTTTTTTAATTTCTTTTTTTTATAATTATTTCTTTTTTATTTTTTTTATAACTTTTTTTTAATTTTTTTATAACTTGGGAATAATGGGAAAATAACAATGCCCTCAGAAGGACAGAGCACAGGACACAGCACCACTGGACTGAACAGGACACAGCACAGGACCCAGCAGCACCACTGAACTCAGAAGGACAGAGCACATGACACAGCACCACTGGACTGAACAGGACACAGCACAGGACCCAGCAGCACCACTGAACTCAGAAGGACAGAGCACAGGACACAGCACCACTGGACTGAGCACAGCACAGCACAGGATATAGCAGGGCAGAGGACCACCTAACACAACCTCCCTCTACCCTGATCAATGCCTGAGTGAAGATGGTGGCGGCCAGCGGGGAATTTATAGAATCCGAGTATCGCGAGATCCGACAGCGGGATTATGACTCAGAGCCTCGCTTTCAGTTTTGCAATTGGCGGGAATACCCGGATCTGTCTCGGATACGGCTCGGATCGGCAAGGTTCGGGTGGGCTCGGATTTCAGATATCCGAGCCCGCCCATCCCTAAATAATAATAATAATAACTGTATTGTATCCTCATTCTCATTCAAACTATTTAGAAATCCAAAAATGTAAGGAGTGGGAAACATTTGTCAGTTGTACTTAATGCAAAGCAGTTTGGTAACATAGCCTCACAAAATGAATTGACATTATGCAATCTATTTTCAAAAACTGTAGTATCAAGCTGTGATGAAGATGAACAGTAACACAATTAGATGCTGCTGCCTTTCTGCAGGCACATGAAAAGCTTAAAAAAATAACTTGCTCCGCCAACCACATCTGAGTAATACAGCTCCCAACAACACAGCCTAAAAAAACATTATTACATGTATTTATTGTATTCAGCACCGGAGCTGTCCATCTAAAAGGTTTTAAAAATACTTAATTTTCAATTATTACCTGCTTTTTTGCATGTTTATTCTGTAGTTTCTGGTAGGTAATTGTGGCACTTTGTACATATAACTTTACAAAGTAATATACAAAATATATTACTGTGTCGAAAGTGTCTTCTTGCTGATTAAGACATTTATAATTTCTTATTACAAAATAGAAAAATAAGCACATTATTATGTTCTAAAGCCAATGAAGGAGCAACATTGACCACATTATAGCACCTCCCATCCATGATAATACAGATGGAGCATGTTGGGTGTAGAAAAATAGCATAATTCAAGGACTTGTGAAGAGAGGAGGAGCTGGTGGATTGTGCAGCAATAGCTCCACCCACTCAATTATATTTTCATTTCAATGGTAGTATGGCCTCATTAGTTATTTTTATTTTTATTTTATTACCTCAATAGCAGACAGATCGACATGTCACTAACATGTGGGCAATTGTGCCAATTGTTGATTCCAAATGTGCTCCATCTGTAATATATAATTAGGCAGAAAACTGAGATTAACTGTGCTATTTGATTTATATACTATAATTTTTTATTTTTTTTTAGAGAAACATGAAGAGTAAGTTAACCTAACTTATAAATACAGTATATTTGTGTTAACAAATAGTAATGATTCATTATACTGTACTTGTTTAACTCTAAAGTGTATTAATCTGCTCTATATTCCTCCATCTAAAACTGATCATTTCAAAGACAGTTGCTTATCTGTAAAAACCAATAATGCACATGACCAAAACCAAAATGGCACTCACCACGCAATGGAAAAATTATTTCCTTTTGTCCATTTCTATTAATGTAGAACCATGGGAATGGCAGCATGTAATATGGCAAAAAGTACCATCTTTATCAAAGGAAGTGAATTACATTGAATCCTGTGGAGTTCTTAGATTTGTAGCTTGAGAAATGTTTTTGCAGTAATTTTGTGATATATTTGTGTCTGGAAATGTACCTGTTGTTATGTGCTGTAAGTTTAAGTGGCAGATTTTTATATGTTTTAGTCTCCTGATATGTTTCTATCAATAGGAGGTATTGTTAGAAACATATCAATACGTCCAATTGATAGCAGAAACATATGGCATAAGAAATAGGGCTATTCTGGGAGACCCAGGGAATCCTTGTCTAGGGTAGATATGCCTGAATTATTCAAGCCAGTCTGAAATTCCATAGTATTTGGCTGGCTATTGTACCTCAAATTTTTTCTTAATATGATTGTGATATTCAGGCCAGATTGGTTTTAACAGGTTTATTTTTGCAGTACTATTTTTGAGGTCCGGGTTCGAGATTAAATAGCTATTTTTTATATAGCATTTGCATATTTTTTTTATTCAGTGAGTATAATTGTGTTCAGGTTCACCATTCACGTGAAAAACTATTAAATATATTATGCAATGTAGGCATTTAAACTCAGATTTGATAGAGCTTTTTTTCCTTTCTCGAATGTAGCTCAAATTTTTTAGTCTATCTAAAATTTGAGAATATATTGCTTTGCCTTTCATCTTGTTATGTTTCACATAATCTAAAGCATGTAGTGCGCATTTTTCTTTTAAGTGGCACTTTTATAAGCAATGTAGTGTTGACAAGAAAATATAAGGGCTTCTACACTGTAAAGTGAGCTTGTAAATTATTTTCATGTGGCAGAGAGGGTAAAGATAATTTGCTTACATAAAGTCATTAATTGATAAATACACTTCTATGTTCTCTAATGTTGAAACTGTGTTTCTTTGCAAATTATATTTATTTTAGATAAATAGTGCACAATTGCAATACCCAAAGGGAATGTCTGTGCTAATTATTGCCATGATATCCCTGCCACTATACTTTAATGGCATCATGGTATTTCACATGAAAATATTCTTTTAATAATTTATATTTTAGAGGACTAGTATCAGGAGATTTCCTACCTTCGCAGCCAATGAAGAATGTTGAAAGTCCCAAACTGTAGTCGTTTGGTATTTTTTGGATTTTTTTAATTTCATAGTGAATTTACGTTGTTGTCTTTTGAAGATAAATTAGGTCATTAAGTTACACTTCCCAAACAAAAAAACTATAGATTTTCTTTATGATTGTTATTAGTACATATATATAACATATACTTAGATGCATATTGTTGTACATCAACAAAAGCCATACAGAGACTTTACCAAAAATATTTGAATTAAAATAATAATAACCCTTATTTACATTTTTATCATACTATTAAATACATAGGGATTATTATTTCTTCTTTCCTGGAGTAGTCCATAGGGAAATAAAATATAAACCATAATAGAATAGCGCAACTTGCTCAGCCAATCAGATCAGCTTGCATTTCATTGACTGAAGCATGGGAAAACAGATCTGACTGGCTGAGCACATGTTGATCCATCCAGGTCACTTAGTTCATTAATTTTCATTGTTTGTTGTGTGCACGGCTGCATGTATAATTATAATATTGGAGGTTTTATAGAGAAACATAAAAAAATTAGGGGTTTACTAGCTGACACTTTTAATAATAGGAGAACTCAACACTCCTGAGTTTGAGGGTCTAAGTGAGTATCTCACCTACTCAGGAGTTCTCCCAATCCAGTCTGAGAGGAGGGGAACCCCACCAAAGTCCTATTATTGTTAATTTAAACTTATTGAACAAGATGAAAACTACTTGTGGTATAGTGCCTCTCCTATAATAGACATGGTTTGGGTGTATCTGGGAGGAGTTTTAATTTCTAAGGTGTCCATACTTTCCATTTGGTATTGTTGGCAGGTATAAGTTCTTTTCAAAAATGTTACGAGGCCAGGTGTTCAATTTATATGTGTAAGGCATAGCTTGTGACTTATTAGTGCAACTGCTGTAATAAGTTACGCAATTCGAGATCCAAAGCAGAACAGAACATTTCACAGAGATTCCAGCAATACATTCTTCAAATTCTGATTTTCATTTTCCATTTTGTACAGTGCCATTCCATACTGTATTTGGAAATTAGTATTTCACTGAAATTTCTTATGAGTAGAGGTCAGACGATGATTCAATTTGCTCCGTTGTGTGTGGTGTTATTTCGGTAGGACTAGGAACAATAAAGGCCAAACTCTGACAGTGAAATGTGCAAAATTTTGTAGTCAAATGTGAAACAAGTCAAACATTATGCAGAACAGTTTTAAACAATTGTGCTCATCTCTCTACCTGGGATATTATTTGTATTATATTGAAATGAGATCCAGATATTTTACTTTAATTTTACTTTTATGCAGGGTTTCTTATTATTATTTTTATTATAGTGTTTTATAGTAAGGCGGAAGTGGTACAGGAAAAAGAAAGGGGGTACATAGTGGGGAGCAGACAAAACAGTACACCAGGGGGTAAGCTGAGAGTTTTACAATCAGATTGTAGCTATCATTTATTTAGTACATTCTACAAAATGATAGCTAGCGGCTGATTGGTTACTATAGGCAACATCTCCACTTTAAATCCACCGTAAAACTCTCAGCTTGATACATTTACCCCCAGATGTTTTTCAAACTTTATTCTTGTGTTTTATTTTCCTCGCAACTATATATTTTTTTCTTATGCACAGTAGCAAAGTGGCCATAAAAATTGTACCATTTCTTGAATTTTGATTGCATTACACCAAACCCTGAGGGCTAGGCATTACAATTGTTGTGAAAGACTAATATAAAATATGAGTTTGACAAATTCATGAATCCAGGGTAAAATACGCTTCCTGATCCTTTTCCAAACACTGTTATTGCAGCTGAATTGTTTTACCATTTATATATTTAAGTAAATATATATATATATATATATATATATATATATATATATATATTATAGATGAGCGGGCTCGGATTGCGCTAATCCGAGCCCATCCGAACAGTGCGGCTCGCGGCCGCCATCTTCATTCTGGCTCAGATCACTGAAGAGGGAGGTTGTAGTTTGGGAGCCCCTGTCACTCTGTCCTGCTTATTGAAGTGGTTACTTAGTCCTGTGCTCTGTCCTGCTGATCAGTTTAGTGGTGCATTGTCCAGTGCTCTGTCCTGCTGAGTCCAGTGGTGCTTTGTCCAGTGCTCTGTCCTGCTGAGTCCAGTGGTGCTGTGTCCTGTGCTCTGTCCTGCTGAGTCCAGTGGTGCTGCCTGTGTCCTGTGCTCTGTTCTGCAAAGGCCATTGTTATTTTAAAATTATTAAAAAATTATAAAAAATGAATAAAAAAAATTATAAAAAAATTATACAAAAATAATTTAAAAAAAATATAAAAAAATTATTTAAAAAGTATAAAAAAAATTTCTAGTGCAATATATTCTTGCACTGCAGAAATATTAGTACTGCAATATTTATCTACATTCACTGTTCTTGCAGTCCAGAAATATTAGTACTGCAAAATTAAAATACGTTCACTGTTCTTGCAGTCCAGAAATATTAGTACTGAAATATTTACCTACGTTCACTGTTCTTGCAGTCCAGAAATATTAGTACTGCAATATTTACATATGTTCACTGTTCTTGTAGTCCAGAAATATTAGTACTGCAAAATTAAAATACGTTCACTGTTCTTGCAGTCCAGAAATATTAGTACTGCAATATATAAATACGTTCACTGTTCCTGCAGTCCAGAAATATTAGTACTGCAATATTTTACTCTGTTCACTGTTCCTGCAGTCCAGAAATATTAGTACCAGAGATTAAATTATAATGGAGTATAAAAATTTGGAGGATAAAGTAGGGAAAGATCAAGAACCACTTCCTCCTAATGCTGAAGCTGCTGCCACTAGTCATGACATAGACTATGAAATGCCATCAACGTCGTCTGCCAAGGGCGATGCCCAATCTCCTAGTAGAGGGCATGTAAAATCCAAAAAGCCAAAGTTCACTAAAATTAGCAAAAAAAGAAAATTGAAATCATCTGAGGAGAAACGTAAACTTGCCAATATGCCATTTATGACACAGAGTGGCAAGGAACGGCTTAGACCCTGGCCCATGTTCATGACTAGTGGTTCAGCTTCACCCAAGGATCTAAGCCCATCTCCTCCCCCCCCTCTAAAAAATTTAAGAGAGTTAAGCTGTCATCAACAACACAGCAAACAACTCTGCCTTCTAAAGAGATGGCATCACAAATCCCCAAGGCAAGTCCAAGGGTGTTGGTGGTTGTGAAGCCTGACCTTCCCATCACTGTACGGGAAGAGGCGGTTCCTTCCACCATTTGCAGCACGCCCTCTACATATGCTGGAAGGATCACCCACAGTCCAGTTACAGATTTGGCTAATGAAGGTGTGAATGTTGTACACCGGGAGGAGGATATTGATGTAGCTGGCGCTGAGGTGGAACTTGACAAGGAGGATGTCGATGTGGTTATCTTAAATGAGGCACCAGGGGGGAAACAGTTGTTGTCCATGGGAAGAAAAAGCTCATCGTCATGCCTGGCCAGAAGACCAAGAAATCCACCTCTTCGGTCTGGAATTATTTCTATCCCAATCCGGACAACAAATGTATGGCCATATGTACCTTATGTAAAGCTCAAATAAGCAGGGGTAAGGATCTTGGCCACCTAGGGACATCCTCCATTATACGTCACCTGAAGAACCTTCATAATTGAGTGTTCAGGACCTGTGGCTAGGACCGTCAGCAGTCCAGGGACACCTAAATCCCTTGGTCCTGTTGTATCCACACCAGCAACACCCTCCTCGTCAATTTCCTCCACGATCAGAGATAGTCCTGCATTCCAGAAATATTAGTACCAGAGATTAAACTATGTTCACTGTTCCTGCAGTCCAGAAATATTAGTACCAGAGATTAAACTACATTCACTGTTCCTGCAGTCCAGAAATATTAGTACCAGAGATTAAACTACGTTCACTGTTCCTGATTGGTTTGTTAAAGTGCGAATGTCCTATTTCAACAACATCAGGGTGGGTGGAGGGCCCAAGGACAATTCCATCTTGCACCTCTAGCAAAATCTTGCAAACTGCCATCCTGTCTGCCACTGCAGTGCCACTCCTAGATGGGCCACGTGTTTGTGCCGCCCACTTGTGTCGCTTAGCTTAGACATCCAGCTACCTCAGTGCAAACTTTTGGACTAAAAACAATGTTGTGAGGTGTGAGGTGTTCAGAATAGACTGGAAATTAGTGGAAATGAATGTCATTGAGGATAATAATAGTGTAGGAGTGAAAAAAAAACAAAAATATGGATTTTAGCACTTTTTATGCTTTTTTTAAAAAAAAATTGGAACCCAAAATCAGAACCAAAACCTTTCGTGGGGTGTTTTGGCAAAACAAATCAGAACTCAAAACCTCAAGCTAATCAGAACCCAAAACACCAAAAGTGGCCAGTGCACACCCCTAATATATATGTATATATATATATATATATATATATATATATATATATATGTTTGTATTTAGAGGAAGGAGGTGAACAAAGAAACCCTATCATTAATTTTCTAGTGCTATTCCTTGTACCTAACTTTTCTAGAATTTTTCCGTGTAACTAACTTTTCTAACACTATTCCTTGTACCTGACTTAAAATCCTGGCATTACTTTTCTGGAGCTATTCATTGTATTCTTTGTAACTAACTGTTATTGAGCTTTTCTTTGTACCTAACTTAAATCCCTGCTATTACTTCTCCAGAGCTATTCCTTGTACCTTTGTTGCTTTTTATTTCATATATTGCTCTTGTGCTCAGTTACACTGCAGAATAAATGTCTGCTAGTTTTCCTCTTAAATGTCCACTTAGGTTATGATATTTGGTTTAATTTCTATAGTTAATATTTCACTTAATCCCATTCTGACAACAGACAAGTTAACCTTCCACTCATGTTATTAAATGAAATATGAAATGAAATAAGGTCAAATATGCAGTTTCACCTTTGTGTTTTACAAAACATTTAGAATAGCATGAGAGTAGGCAAACATTAATGGTAGCATGGAGCAACTTCATGAATTGGGAGATATAATGCAAGCTCATTTTATATTCTACATTCTATAAGAAGACCTTGTAACATTTTTATATTATATCTTTCTAGCTTTATAAGCTGCTTCTGCAGTTCTTGTGTTACGTCTCATTTTTTGCTAATTGAAAATATATGATGCATAACATATGGGCAGGCATATGTGCAATGTGGGGAAAGGTGATGCTGCAAGCCAAGGGATATAAAAAGAATGGAAACTGCAAAATATTGCATTTGATTGATTTTTGTTTGTAGAAAATAGAGAGTATATTAACCGTTTTCTACCCTTGGAAATATGGGGATGGATATATATATATATATATATATATATATATATATATATATATATATATATATATATACAAATACAATTAAAGTTAATATTGTAAGTAAAAGAGTAGTTAAAAATCCATTGTTAACTGTTATTCTAAAACATCCACACTTACTGTAAAGTACATGACATTTCAAATTTCACCCAAATGTTCTGCTGGACTGCATGTAAGCTGTAGTATTTCTCTTTACAGCAAAAAAAGGAGTAAGTTTGCTCCTGGACAAACCATTGCAACAATGGGTGCAAATTAGTTTATTATTTTGCACAAAAGATAAATACTGGATGTTTTTTCATGTAGCACTCAAATTCTTGATAGCTTTATTTTCACACTGAAATTTAAAGTTGATCTAGCATATGGCCTATCCTAAATATAAATCTGTCCCCACATTTTAAATTTACCTCCCTCTCCAATGCAACATGGTTTTTCCCAGGTGGAAAGTTACTTCTTTTTTATGCTTTACTCTCCTTAATAACTTAAGCACATACTGTTTTTTTAATGTATTAACTGATTTTATATAAAAGCATTAATGTGCAATTCTCTCAGCTGTGGCAAAATAATGTTTTCTTCTCCAGCTACTCCATTTCCACCTACCATCTTTAACAATCGCTACATCAACATTCCATTCCCTACAGAATCCAATTTAAACTCCTCACTCTCACCTACAAAACCTTCATACACCACTCCACTACAACTCTGACCTCACCGCATTTCACATTTCCTCTCTCTCGTCCCTCCTTCTATACCAATAACTAGTGCCTCAGCTGCCCATTCATAATCACATTCCACTCCGTCCTCCAAGACTTCTCCAGCTCTACTCCTTACCAATGGAAAATACCTCCATGCCCATTCAGACTCTCCACCAGCCTCCAAAGTTTTAAGCACTCCTTAACAACCAATCTCTTATCTAATTCCATTCTCACTGGCCCTGTTCGCCCTTGCCTATATTCAACCTCAATGCCATCCCACCCATCTCTTTTGTCTCAGCCTTGTCTTTTCCCATTAAATTGTAAAT
This sequence comes from Mixophyes fleayi, assembly GCF_038048845.1. Classification (NCBI taxonomy): domain Eukaryota; kingdom Metazoa; phylum Chordata; class Amphibia; order Anura; family Limnodynastidae; genus Mixophyes; species Mixophyes fleayi. Next base: position 66,356,990 of record NC_134407.1, on the reverse strand, counting down.
TCTCATGAGCAGAGCCCTATATCGCCCTGCCTTATTGTCCTCTGCTACCTCGCCCACCTGTTTGTCTCTGCAAGACACTTATTTGTTATATACCTTGTCGATTATTTTTTATGTACAGTATTATTCTTAATTTCTTGTCATTTTAATTTTTATACTTCTACTTGAATGTCTTGTATTTTGCCTTTGATTGCTTTTTTGTTTTACTTGTTAAATATATCCCCACTATGTGACTTAACAATTTTGTGGCACCATTTAAATAAGTGACAATACAAATGACAGAAATAAATGCATATAATTAGAATTGCAATGTGACCAAACACACTACTACAGGTTGATCATTTCCTTTATATATTTAAGACTAAAATGCTTTAAACACACTCTCTGAATTACAGCCTAAGAGGCTCATGGAGAGTGAGTCCTACATCAGTTTGTGTAGCATATATTGACAACCTGCTTGAAAACTAAGGGATGTCATTGCAACATGGCTTATCCCGTTTGGACTCTCCTCAGGATATGTCATTTATCCTGAGAAGAGTCACGCCACCAATATTGTGAGAGCATTATAGCTGGGTGAAATCCATCACATTCCCTGTTTTGTTCACATAATCTACTTGGTGGTACAGAGCTTTTTGAAAAATGACAGGGACGTGCAGGAAATGCTGTCTGTGGCCCAAAATTTTTTGGGACATTTTCAGTATTTTGCAACAGCAAGTAGGAAATTGGAGCAGCTGCAAGAAGAATTTATTTTTAATTGCCACCAACTGAAGCAAGAGATGATAACAAGGTGGAATTCCACACTTTATATGCTTTTGAGGATGAAGGAACACGAAAATCCATCCACGCTTAGTTCGCAAGGCATGACATTGGGAAAGGAGGGGGAATGCATTTTAGTCCAGCACAATGGAGAATACTTGCCGTGTTGTGCAGTGCTGAAACTATTCGAAGTAGTCACATGTGAACTGAATTGAGTTCAGACACTAATAGCTTGAGCAAAAAGTGATTCCCTTAATTAGACTTTTGGAAAAGCACGTTGAAAATTGAAAGAGGAGATGAAGAAAAGAAATTATGCTAAGTATGTCGGACTTGTAGATGAAGTACTTTAATCGCTTCGCCAGGATCAAAGAGTTATCAATGTTTGGAAATCATTTTTGGCGACTTTGCTTGGTCCTAGATTTAAGAGCTATGTCTTCTCTTTATTTCCCACTGTCTCAGATCACAAGAGATGCAATGAGCTCCTTCTGAGCAAAATGACAGCTGAAGTGGTACCTGACATGAACGCGTCCCCTACTTCAGTTACTCAGGCTACTGCTGCTAAGAGACCCAAGGATGAGGCAGATGATTCAGCACATCATTTTGATATTTGGTCAGGTTTAAAAGAATTGCTCAAAAATCGTGAAAGTTCTGTCGTAAAATGAACTACAAATTTCATGAGGAAGGACTTTATTGGCATTTAGATCAAACTGCAGAGACTTGTGTAATGGTGGATTCCAGCTGGAATTAATTAGTATTGAGTGATGATGATGTACACACTGATGAGGGTGAGGATGATGTAGATTGTAGGTGCTGGGATCTAGCTGAGAGAAGGAAGCTAGCTGATGCTGGATTGATTATTAATATTTGGGTAAAATGACATGTTGGCAATTTTATGTTTTTCTACAGTAAAGTTTCTTTCAACAAGATGTGTTTTTTTCTTTAAAACGGTAAAAGCTTTTTTTTCTATATTTTTTATTTTGACATTTATGTTACAGAGACTTCTGTAATGGTGGTTTCCTGCGAGGTTGAATTAATATTGTTTGGATGAAGTTTGTTTTCAATCACCCTTTCAATTGCTTCTCTCTCATACGTGTGACCACATACTTTGTTTTTCACTGGGTTCACCATCTCCAACCCACCAGGGCACCCCGGATTGGTCTTGGTCTGATAAATGCACGCATCTCGAGGGGTCAGCACTCGTCATCATGTATTAGCTGTAGAATTACCACAGTTATCCAAGTAATGGGTGGAGCGATTAAAGAAAACATAATTGATTTAATGAGCCATTCTCAGTTTCACTGTACCAGCCGTGTGCTCTGGGTGACAGCGATCTCCTCGTCTTCATCTTCCAAATCTTCATCTGCAGAGGCCGGTGACACACTCATTTGTTTTCTCAGGTGTCTTAGTTGTTCTTTTAACTGGACATATTTATCATCCTGCCTCAGGGCCTCCTCTGTATTATTCTTCTGCAGCGCAGTGTTTCTCTCGTGTGCAAGCTCTCTAAAATACGAGATCTCATCCGGTAGGTCACGTTTTAATTTAAGTACGGTCTCCTCAACTGCATCTACATATTTGTTTAAATCTCTGTTCAATGCAGCGTATTCCAACATGATGGATTCCATGCTGCCCACATGTTCAGTGTCACAGACTGTTTGAAGAAGATCTAATGCCACTCCAGTCATAATTAGAGATGTTCACTGACCTCTGTGTTTTGGCTCTGGCAAAATTGCACCCATGTGTTTTGGTTTTGGATCCCATTTTTTTCTAAAATCCCTATTTTCTATTGCTAAAATCACATAATTTGGCTCTTTTTTATCCCTACATTATTATTAACCTCAATAGCATTAATTTCCAATCATCTCCAGTCAATTTTTGTCAAGTGACAAGAACACTGCTACCCCTCCTGTTTCTGTATGAGCAATGGCACTGAGCAATGGCACTGGAGAGTGACAAGAACACTGCTACCCCTGTGTCTGTGTGAGCAATGGCACTAAGCAATGTCACTGGAGACTGGAGAGTGACAAGAACACTGCTACCCCTGTTTCAGTAGGAGCAATGGTGCTGGATCTCTTGGGGACGGAGGTACTTATGGAATCCAAAACCCGCGAGATCCGACAATGCAACGATGATGTTTTGCCTCGATATCCATTCCTATGTCTACATAAGTTTGGCAGTTCTTCAGGGATGAGAGGGAGGTATCCAGAGAGAAGAAGGAGATTAAAGATGCAGCACGAGCAGACATGGTTTAATAATGTAGAGATAATTGAGAGCACTGTTGGGCTTAAGGCAGCTAAGCTATTGGTAGCTTGTTTTGTGGGGGCCCAAACAAACCAAGCAGTTCAGCATTCCTTGTCGCTGGAGTGCTTGCTTTGTTAAAATGTTCATGACATAAGGGTGGGTAGGAGGGTCCAAGGACAATTTTTTCTTGCACCACTTTTCTTTTCTGCCACTGCTGTGTGGCAATGTTTCCTAGATGTGCTATGAACTGTCGTGTGTTTGTGTCGATGCTCTGTCACTTAGCATCAGCCAGCTCACTGCAGTCTTTGTCCAAAAGTGTATGAAGATAATATTGTGACCTGTGGTCAAAATTGACTGCAAATGACTGGAAATTAGTGTCATTGAGTTTAATAGTAACGTAGGAACAAAAAAAAGAGTAAAATTATGTGATTTTAGCATATTTTCTTTTTCTAAAAAATACAGATCCAAAACCAAAACCAAAATCCAAACACGCAAGGGCGGGTTTGCCAAAACCAAAACCAAAACCAACACACAAACTTAATCCAGATCAAAAATTAAAACCAAAACCAAAACACGCGGGTCAGTAAACATCTCTAGTAATTACACCTGTCAGTATGTGAGCACAATGGAACTTTAATTAGGCAGTTCAGCCACAGGTAATCATGTAAAGTCAGTGACTTCACTACACGGCAATTATATGAAACAGTGGTTGGTGCCCATGACTTTGACCCAATGGAGAACAGACTTATTGTTGATTTGCTACATTTATAATTTTAAAGAACAGCTCTCTTGCAGTTATTTATAACATTTTAATTCATGCAATATCTGCATCCTTCTGCTATCCCCTACCCAGCAGCTGCATGCAATTTTCTCTGCTAACAGACTGTTTTAATAAATTACTCCTGATGGCTAGTTTAAAAAGTAATTCTCTGTTAGCAAGTGTAAAATGCAGATCCATGTCCTCATGGATAGTGTAGGAAGTAAATCCAAGTCCTAGTAGTTTGGCTAAATACCATACCCAAGGACCTAGTGCTACTGTGAAAAGAAGATTCATTTTATCTTAGTGGCACGTGTAGAAGGCAGTCTCCAATCCTGGTGGAGAGTGTGAAAAGTAAACTCCAGACCATGTTGCTAGTGTAAAAGCAGATAAGGTGACTAGAGTAAAAATCAGATCCCAGCACCATATGGTTAGTATATTAGGAAGTCCCAAGACCTAAGCCTATCACTTACCCATCTTGCTACTGCACAGTTTCCACCGAGTGCAGGAACTCTATCAATGGCAAAGTTATCAGTAAGTTTCTGCTGATGTTATCACCAATTATAGCACCAGCTGTGATGTCATTGTCAAGGATGGATTTTTAATTCACTGTATCTGCTGTGACAGTTGAGTTCCAGGATGCAGCTCCTCCTCTCATGTCACCCTAAGCCTGAGCATGTGACCTATCCACAAATTTGGGCCTGTCCCTGGTGTTTATAAAAATAGATTTATCCTATAAATTTAGTTCTATGGAATGTGATTCAGGGAGATGCCCAAGAAAAACATAAGAATAGGATAGCTTTGTTCCAGTGGACAGGCCATTTAACCCTTAAAGCATAAAATAACAAAGTTGCTCTTAAAGACATCCTGAAAACCTGTAATATCTGAGGAACAGATTTTAAAACATTATTATAGAACCCTGAAAGTACATAGATACAGAGTACATTATGATCAACAATCTTAGTAAAGCTATACACTGTGAGGAACATCAAGCAACTTTTTTCATCTTCTACTCTTTAATACTAATAATTTTTATCAATGCATTCATTTGGTCTCCAATGAACAAAAATAACTTGTAGTTTTAAAACTACTGCTGTACGCCATGGAAAAATAACAAGTGATAATGCACAATGAGCTGTGCTTGAAATGCACTAATCATGAGGAAAGTTTATATAAAAGAAGCAGAAGAGCCGCTAGAGGTTATTGCTCTAAATATCTCAAGGTTGTGCCTAGGAAGAAATAGCAAAACTCACTACAAAGTGAATCAAATGTATTGCATTATAATAGCTTAGCAACAATACAATGAGCTGAATAGCTTCAATGCACCACAGATAGAGGAAAGTTACCAAGGTCACTGACTAATTCAACCAACTCTCAATGACTGCTTGAATTGAATGTGTGCATTTCGTAAGCAGCCCGTAAGACAGATGAACGTGATGTTCTGTTCAATTATTATTTTCTGTTTCAATGAAAAAGGGCAGAACAGACCACAAGTAAACCTATGTTAAACATATAGCGCCTCATTTAGAGTTAGGAGCATTGCAAAAAGAGAAAAGGATAACATTTTCACTTGGCAAAAACATGTTACCCTACAGGAAGGTCATTTAAAAAATTTGGACAGATTTAGAGTTTGGGGGGCATGTCCTAAATTACAGGGTACAAACAAAGCTGAACAGTATTTGTGTGCAAAATGTACAAACAGACAGTATTTTCCCAGCATGCAAATAAAATATATATAAATAAATGCATTATCACCGCTTACATTGCAACATGGTTTGTTTTGGTGCAATATTTTGGGTGATGAGAACCTCTTCAGATCAGAAAGAAGAAGGAGAAATTTAACATTTTATTTCCCATTTGGGAAGAAGAAAGAATATTTTATTTTATGTTTAATAAATGAGAGAAAAAGAGAGGACTTTGCAAATGTATTACTTTAATAGAATACATGTGCTTATTGTGTCCTCTTATTTGCTTTTTATATGCACTGGAAAAGCAAGTCACACACACCCACTTGTATAAAAAAAAAATAGATAAAGTAATAGTGCAAATAGTGCAGTACTGTATATGACAAATGGTACCCTCAGTGAATAATGTCTCAATAGGACAGGGTTAAAAACTCATACACATTAAACTTTTAACCTGTAACCTTGTAATATTAAAATTTAATCAAATACTAATCTACAAAGTGGCAATTTCATTATTTCTAGTTTGGTTTCAGTGATCCCTCATTCAGATAAGCTTCTTAATCATATTTCATAATGTAAGAGCATTATTCACTCAGGGTACCATTTGACATATAGAATATTGCACTATTTTCCCGATCTCCTTGTCTTTTATACATGTTATGTGGATCATTTTATTGTGGTTAGATCCTGGAGTGTACTTCTATAAAGGACTTGTACTTTAAAAAAGACAATTCTTGCATCCTGTATCTGGTGATTGATATGTCTGCTGATATTATTGGTGAAATTTATAGACAGCACTATTGAAGAAGTTTGAACAGTGGAATGTGCAACAGAAAAATGAGGAGGCTATATTGGGAGGCAACAACAATTGATTGACAGGTAAATCTGTCCAATCAATAGGAAGACAAGGAAATGTTCCATTCAGTCAATTGATGTAATTCTTGAATAATAAAAGAGTATGTTTTAATAGACAGTGAATGGAGGCATGTAGTAATAAAGTAAATTAGATTATAACATAACTCTAAAGCAATAAACTTTGAGAAACAAATTAATTAATCAAATGACTTGTGTTCCTGTGCTGTATAGTGGTGCCTATGAAGTGTAAGGAAAGGGAAAGATGATAAATGTAAAATAATAGAGAGAATCCCCTTGTGTGAGTACCATTGCCTTTGTAATCAGTTTCATTTAGGCAGTAGAGCTAATGTCATGTGGTAATAACACTATCACCAGTAGGGCTGGTGTCCTTTGGTATTAACACTAACACCAGTAGGGCTGGTGTCCAATGGTAATAACACTATCACCAGTAGGGCTGGTGTCCTTTGGTATTAACACTAACACCAGTAGGGCTGGTGTCCAATGGTAATAACACTAACACCAGTAGGGCTGGTGTCCTTTGGTATTAACACTAACACCAGTAGGGCTGGTGTCCAATGGTAATAACACTAACACCAGTAGGGCTGGTGTCCTGTGGTAATAACCTTAACACCAGTAGGGCTGGTAGTCCTGTGGTAATAACACTAACACCAGTAGGGCTGGTGTCCTGTGGTAATAACACTAACACCAGTAGGGCTGGTATCCTGTGGTAATAACACTAACAACAGTAGGGCTGGTAGTCATGTGGTAATAACACTATCACCAGTAGGGCTGGTGTCCAATGGTAATAACACTAACACCAGTAGAGCTAATGTCATGTGGTAATAACACTATCACCAGTAGGGCTGGTGTCCTTTGGTATTAACACTAACACCAGTAGGGCTGGTGTCCAATGGTAATAACACTAACACCAGTAGGGCTGGTGTCCTGTGGTAATAACCTTAACACCAGTAGGGCTGGTAATCATGTGGTAATAACACTAACACCAGTAGAGCTAGTATCCTCTGGTAATAACACTAACACCAGTAGAGCTGGTATCCTGTGGTAATAACACTAACACCAGTAGAGCTGGTATCCTGTGGTAATAACACTTACATCAGTAGGGCTGTGGTCCTGTGGTAATAACACTTACATCAGTAGGGCTGGGGTCCTGTGGTAATAACACTAACACCAGTAGGGCTGGTGTCCTGTGGTAATAACACTAACACCAGTAGGGCTGGTGTCCTGTGGTAATAACACTAACACCAGTAGAGCTGGTGTCCTGTGGTAATAACACTAACACCAGTATGGCTGGTGTCCTGTGGTAATAACACTAACACCAGTAGGGCTGGTGTCCTGTGGTAATAACACTAACACCAGTAGGGCTGGTGTCCTGTGGTAATAACACTAACACCAGTAGGGCTGATGTCCTGTGGCAATAACACTAACACCAGTAGCGCTGGTATCCTGTGATAATAACAAGTGTCCTGTGGTAATAGCAAAAACACCTCAGTGAATTGAAAAGAAAATCTTCCAATTATGATGGCACAACATATTATGTACATTTTGAAAAAACATTATATTGTCATTATTATCCTCTCTATTACACTGTTCATCGCCTTTAAATGTCACCATATGCTTTTAATGCAGTGATAAAAGTTTTTAATTAGGCAGGATATCACAAGCATCAGGCAATTCAATGCTACTGGGCCATTATGGAACGTGTATAATTAGAGCTTAATATTAAATTATAGTAAATTAAATTAGCATTTTCTCTATCAGTATAATTGTTTCAATCAGTGAAGTATTTGTTTCTGTTGTTTATTTCTGGAGCTAGCAAAAATAACATTATTATATATGAAAGTAGAAATAGAATAGAAAGGGGACAGACCGCGCTTCCCATATATTAGATGCAGCCTCTGGGTTATAGTGATAAGGGGAGGGATCCTGCCCCTAATAGAAGTATACAAAAAGGCTGGAATTACCTGGCGCAAAAATGACAGAGTGTAGGTACAGTGCAAAAAACATTTATTAATGTAACATGAGATCCAACTTTAGTTGGAACCAGCAGAAAAAAGGGGTCAAAAAGTAGTTCACAGTCCCAATAGGGAAAAAAACTAATGCTGAATATAAATAGTATGTCCAGAGTGAAGAGCACGTAAAACAGCAGAAGGGAAACCAAAAAACAAGAAAAAATACAAAAATACAAAACAAAAACAAAAACAAAAAAGAGAGAGACCAATACAGAGTCCAATACAAATGTCCAGAAATCGCAGAAAACATAAGTCCAAAAATACAAAAAAGGGGGGGAGGGAAAAGGGAGACAGAGAGAAAAAAACCACTGACTGTTGGTGAAAATCCCGGTTACAGGCAGAAAACCGAAGAGTCCGAGTGAGGTAGCGTGGGAGAGGAGTAGGAGTACATTTACTCCATCCTCTGAAAACAACTTGATTTACCAGATGCAGACAGGTACCTGTGTCGGGTCCTCTACGTCCTAGTGGTGTTCGCGCATGCGCCCCACCTTCCGGAGTCCGATGTGCGGCAGGAACAGCGGGAGAAAGTCAAAAGGTAGAATAAAATGTATGGAGTGCAGTGTGGGAGTAGGCAAGTATCCAACGCGTTTCTCCCAAAGATGGGCTTCATCAGGGATATCAATGAAAGTACAATGGCCATGAAAAAACAATGGCCATGAAATAATTTAAGAAAATATGTCCTGCATACTATTTATGCCATCCTTTAGAGATAACAGTCATTTGCTCCCGAGGATGGTGCTCTCTGTCTTGGATCAGTATAAAGTAAAATGATGTTGGCTAGTAAGCCTTGCAAATAACAGCAAATAATAAATAATGCTGGATGGAAAGATATTTCTTAATAACTTTGAATTACTGCCTTTTTATAACAGAACTGCAATTGAAAATGATAGTAAAATTGAATTGTGAATTAAATCTCCATTATTCATATATTAAAATTACACATTTGGACTTTAGTTGCCTTTAGGACTACTACTTATCAGCAGGTAAACATTTTGCAATTAAGGTCAAATGTTCTCTTTGATTTTATGGTGATTGTTAATGCCTATACGTTCTCCTTAGCACAAAGTAGTTATGATTTCAGATAGGTATGGTGGCCCTTACTCTTGTTTATGTGGTGCTTCAGTATTACCTAAAACTTAAGAGACATTAAGGGTAAGAGGATTCAAATTATTTACAAGTACAACCGCTACCACATTTGTGACTATTCTCTAAATTGTCTTAAGGCAAGGTTAAAATGTAGCACCTCGACCTTTCCAATGTATTTTTTTTCTAATTTGGTCATAAAATGCTTGGCTGCAGCAAACCCTTGGTCTGTATCTCCATGATTTAGGCAGTGAGGATGCCGTTCACAGTGATCTCATTCATTGTCACTCGGGCAAGATTTTATTATTGCTATTTAAGTAAGAATTTTTATATCACTGATTCCGTAAAGTTTGCCTTAATTAGTACACTAGGATGTCCTTTTCTTCCAAAAATACTCTATGGGAGAGTCCTAACAAGCCTGATAAATTACCCAGATACGTCGAAGTTTACTTTTTTTGATTATGCAATATTCTACACACTTTTATCTGGTATATTTAACTACTGCTATATGAGTGTTTTGTTCCTAACATCAACTCAAGGTTGGTCTATTGCTGGTTGCAAATCTGTTTTAAGAAAAGCGGTTATCAACACATGTTCTATTTTTTTTTTTTTTTAAACTAACTTATTGTACCCGCTAATTGGTAATATAGGAGTAATTAATCTAATATTTTTGTGTCTATGTGTAGCCCATGTGCTACTGGGCACCTCAGTGCACCTGGAGGGGGAGGGTTGGTAAATATCATAGCTAGGGTAGATTCACCTTTTGCTAACTTTTTCTCAATGCAGTGCCTCAACATGAATTGTTCTCTTTCTTCACAATGTGATGGGTGGTGTATAACAAATAGTTCATACACTGAAACATTACTGATGGAAAAGGTGATAGTAATAAGAATATAAAACACTCAAAGAATGGTATTAATTGAATGATGTCAGTATTAGAAGGCAATAATGCAGGGGTGGCCAACCATTTGGAGCATAAGAGCCAAAAATATCCATAGATACAGCAAAGAACCACCTTTACCTTTAATATATATATATATGTATATATATATATATATATATATATATATATATATATATATATATATATATATATATATATGTGTGTTCATATATGTACATATACGCCTTTTATATATGTATGTATATATGTACACAGTATAAACATGCAAATACATAATGCACACACATACATTGAAAGTATAAAGAAGATATTCAACATTGCCAAAATATTCAAAATAATAATCTTAACTCGTTGCTGTGACCAGTGGAGGAAGGTTCAGAGGGTACTTACAGTTTCTCCACAGTAGCTCACGGTGCTTCTGTATCCACAATTGCTGTGGTGGGAACTGTTGAAGAAGGGGGGGTCATAAATATCCAACATTCCCATAAGACCTCTTCACATTCACACCAGACCTCACCACTTGCCTCTTACATACACATTTCCTTCTCCACATGCTATGAGATCTACCCACATTCCCCATACATGCCATCAGCCTTACCTCATACATGTCAATCAGCCTCTCCACATGCCGCATACATACCAATCAGACTCCCCACATGCCCCTTACATGCCAATCAGCCTTCCAACATGCCCCATACATGCCAATTAAACCTCCACACATTCCAACAGATTTTCCCAAATGCCATCAGCCTCTCACATGCCCTTACTTATCTGTCACACCTCTCACCCAGATGCTGGATCCTGCACAGAGGAAAGAGGGAGAGCAGATTACACATTCTCCTTCTCCTTCCTTTATCTGCCTGTCATAACGTGACCTCCCTATGTTGTGCAGAGGAGTTCACATGACGCAGCTTTTATCAGCCAGCCAATCTATCAGATCTGTGGCTGTCGGAAACAGGAGCACCGCTGACAGTCACAGAGTATCATTCAGTTGGCCAGGGGCCTCAATTTTAAAGTTGAGAGCTGCGGGTTGGCCACCACTGCAATAATGTAAGATAAATTATTATCTGAAAGCAAATAACAATATTACCCACAATGCAATAAAAGATGAATGGAAATAAGAATGCAAAATTACTTTAAATGACAATATTAGGACAATGAGAATGAAGTGCAGTTAAGACACTGTAGCAAACTCTTTAGGCATGGTGTGACAGGATGGACCACCATTGCCACCCTGTCTTGCTGGGAACCGACTTGGCTTGCTTTGCCACTGTCTCCTTTCATTATTCTGAATACGCCCCTCCTGCCGCAGTATAAGGAGCCTGCTGCCACCACTGGACTCCTTTATGGCATCCAGAACCACATTCCTTCTGGGTAACTGTCGCTGGTAGTGTACTCCCATGCTGGTACACTTGGGCTGGTACCCCTGACCGCTTACTATGGATCAGGGTGCTGTGGATGGATGCCCCCTGGCCTATCACTCTGGCCAGAGCTGCTGGGTAGCCGGCAGAGCGGTGGTACTGGAGAGCTGGATCCAAATCTCAGACAGCCGGAAGATGGATTAGATTTAGGGTCTAGTCTGTAGGTCACAGGATTACAGCAATATTGAAGAAGTTGTCAAGCAGGATCTTGAAGCAAAGAGTGATGTTTATTTTGCTCAAGTGTCCTGACAAGGACAGTTCCACTGATTAAAGGTATCAGTGGTCAGGTCAGATGGAACATCAGAATGATGCATTTCAGTTTACTAGGAGTGTTTTTTTATTAGAGATTTTCACTGACCCCCGTGTTCTGGTTTTTGGTTTTGGATCTGGATCAACTTTGTGCTTTGGTTTTGGTTTTGGCAAAACCGCCCTTGCATGTTTTGGTGTTGGTTTTGAATTTGGATCCTGATTTTTTGCTAAAATCCCTATTTTGCTTGCTAAAATCACATATTTTTGCTTTCCCCCCCCCCCTACATTATTATTAACCTCAATAACACTAATTTCAATGCATTTTCAAAAAACATACTGGTAGGTTAATTGGCTGCTATCAAATTGACCCTAGTCTCTGTCTGTGTGTGTGTGTGTTAAGGAATTTAGACTGTAAGCTCCAATGGGGCAGGGACTGATGTGAATGAGTTCTCTGTAAAGCGCTGTGGAATCAGTGGCGCTATTTAAATAAATGATGATGATGATGATGATTTTCAGTCAATTTTGACCACCTCACAGATCACAATATTATGTTCATAGACTTTCAAACAAAGACTGCAGCGACCTGGCTGAATGCTAAGTGACAGAGCAATGACTCAAACACACGTCAGTTTCTAGCACATCTAGGAAACATTGCCATACAGCAGTGTCAGTAAAGAAAAGTGGTACAATTAGCAATGGAGCAATGGAGCTCTCCTCTTTGTGTGTTACCTATATAACACAGTACAATGTGACTGCAGATTTAGAAGACCAAGCCTACCAGACCAATATATTTCTATTTCAGCAATGACAATAAGCAATGGAGCAATGGGGCTCTCCTAATGTCACTGGAGACTTTGAAGAACACTGCTACCCCTCCTCTTTCTATTCTACCTAAGACATTGCCCAACAGCTCTAGAGACTGCCAAGAACTGTGCTACCCCTTCTGTGTCCCTCAGTAAAATGGCGTTCGATCGCTGTGGAGAGCGGTTCTTATAGAATCCAACACTCGTGAGATCCGAGCTCCGACGACGTAGCAATGACACTTTGCCTCGTTTTAAATTCCAAGGGCGGGCAAAAGTACCGAGCTCGGTACTCGGATCTGCTAAGTTCGGGTGTGTTCAGTTCTCGGGAACTGAGCCTGAGCATCTCTACTTTTTATACAGTTTTAAAAACAGCCTCATAGGATATTTTTAGAATGAGGATGCAATTTATTTACCCAAACATGGATTTACATGCAATGCAAAGCTAACAAAATTTACGCTTACCTGTGATATGCTAAAACCTTGCTATGATTTCCTGCATCTTAATTTGGACACAGTGGACATTTGACAGCATGTCTAATTACCCCTTCCTTTCCCTGAAGGGGTATTGGACACACACATCAAAAGGTCTAATCAACATGAGATTACCATGGGTGCTTTCTTCCAATAGTTGCAGAATACCCATTAACTCCAAAGAAAATAATTCCCCAAGAAAGGTTGCAAATCCCAAACAAGGCATTTCCTTACACCAAGATATACAAAAGACTTACTAAACAATGGCTTATTGTATCAGATATATACATCAGAAATAATGCATTTCCTATAGCAAGGTTAAAACAGAAAAAAACAAATTTTCTCCCCTGGTCTCAGAAATAAAGATTTCCTACATCAAAAGGTACACAATATCAAGAATAAGTGTATTGGCAATTATATAAACAAGCGCCCTGCGCTAATTTTTTAAAATAAATTTATACCATAAGTTATTTATAAATGATCAAGTCATACTTGGTAACGCACTCAACTCAAGTAAAGGAAGATGAGACTATGTAACAATACAATGCTACCTTTGCAGCAATTAGAGTCACATGGTAAAGAAGAAAGTTTACGCTGTGTAAATACCAATGGATTGGCACACTGAAGCAAAGTAATTAAATATTGGTGATATGGACAAGAAGGAGAAACTAATACAGTGGGCAAGTGTACATTCTAGACCAAAGTGTGTTTAATTATTGTTGAATATGAGGTAGCAATTATAATGTTCCACCCTTAATAGTCTTATAATGCACAGTAGCATTTCTGATTAAAATCTATGTAGCAACAGATACCTTACAAAATAAAGAAAACAATGATAATGGAAGAAGTTGAATAGGAGTTGCAATTACAATATTGACGTTAGAATAGGGAGGGACTTTTTTGGTGTGTGCTTAATGCTCAAGTGTGGGATTACTGGATAATTATCACACACAAGAAATATACCTTTCCTTAATGTGTAGATAAGTGCACTGAAAAGAGGCAGAGTAGTCTCTTAACTAGCAAGCACTATTAAGACTATGGAAGGAATAGGGTAAGGGGAGGAGCAGTCTCAGCAGTGTATGCAAAGCATTATTTCTGTCTGAAACAGACTTTCATGTGGCAAAGAGCTTTTCGTCTGGTGTGGTGCAGTGCAATGTTAGGCAATTTGCTCACACATGCTGCAGCAACTGACCAACTCTAGACACTTGGAGGGTTCTCTGAACACAAATCAAAGACTTGTAATGACCTTCATTGACTATCCTCACCATAAGGCAATGTAAATGGGGTAGCAATAAAATCTGCAGACGCTTGGAAAACTACTTGATTATCCATGGATCTCTGGGGTGGGTCTGGACTATCATTGTTGCTATGGGCTGGCATTTGGGTTTTCTGATTCTCTGGACTTGATCTGGCTTTCTCATTTTCTCCTGGCTGGACCAGGACTTCTCCTGCTTTACTGGCAGCTTGCACAGGACCCATCCCATAGTTATCTCTGGCTTTGGCATACTCACCTCTGGGATAGGCATTCACCTAGATAAACTTGCAACTATTTCTAATAATCTTGCAGCTTTCCCTGATAGATTGGCGTTTTTGGTGACTAGACTTGTTTCTAAAAATTGTAACACTGTCTGTCAGTATGGCAGCCTGCTCTTTAAGACTGGTGACTGTCTACAGAGTGTAAAGCCATTCTTTATCTCTTACAGTCTCTAGATGTGGGAGTATTCACTGCAGTATAATCTACAGGCAACTGGTGGCAGTGCATCATCAACACTGACAAATGCACCACCCTTTATTACTTTCTGTTCTGTAAATGCACTTTTCATGAGGTGCCTTTTATCTAAAATCTGAAAATACTGAGTATGTGCACCAACACTGAGTATGTGAACAGGCATCAGGAAAATGTATTGCAATTACTTCCACTTCCACCATTCACAAACTGTCATACTAGTGATAGAATCTATCTAGACAATAATCTATACAGCAAAACACATATTGGAATGAGCCTTAAAATTTGCAGACAGAGGTGTGCCATTTAAAAACGTGTCCACACTAGGATTTGTCATCCACTTTAAACATTGTATAGTCAGAATGCTCTGAACATGTGTCTGCTGTTTATAAAGCACATGGTAACCAAGTAATAATTGATTCTATGGTCATTGTGCCTTCTTGATTCACACTATAGGGCATGCAAAAGACAATTACACCAGGAACATTTCAAAAAGCATTCCTATAACTATGATCTTGCATGTGTTATTGTGTGGACAGATGAAGATTTGCTTGGTTAGTGATCAATGTGCCCCAGTCACCATGATCTTTAGAAGCAAAAGAGACATAGTTAGTGTGTTCACTCTGCTTGCAAACTATATTTTAATCCCTAGTGTTAACAAGCTAGAGTATCAAATATACGTTTTCTTTAAGTAATATTTCACATTCACAGCCTAAATTAGTTAGGTTTTTACACTGTGAAAATGAAGTCATTTGGAAAACTGAAAAATAATGGTTATTCATGGATGGAACATGTGGTGTGAAATTTAGGGCACACTTATCCACTCCATTTGGTACAATAGCTTTGGCTACAGTTCTAACATACTGTATCAGCAGATTTCATGGCACAATTCAGTGTTAGCATCTGATCAGTTGTGATGCCAAATACATAAAGTGTGTCTGAGCTCTTTTTTTTGCCAATTGTCAATGTTAATGGGAATAGGTCCTACAAAATGTATGAAACATACTCTTCAGATTTTAGTGAGGCTCTTCCTGCAAAATAATATTCAATTACAAAACAAATTATTACAGCTATTTCTATTTCTATAGCTTTAGTAAAGTATATGTGTTGCTTGTTAGGTCAGTTTGGATTTGTTATTTACAAGTAAAAGACCCATAGTAGAGCTATTCAATACTTCTATCTTCGTTTAAGGTCTATCCAGAATGCACATAAGGAATTTCTCTGTTTGTTATTTGGAAAAGATATATATTTGTCATGACCAATCCTCATGGGCATGCGTGATATGTGTGTGTGAAAGGATTAATATAACAAAAACCACCAAATGGTATGTTTAAAAATTATTACAATTCCCCAAAATTGTATCTCACACTGAATATTATTCCAAAGTTCTGTCAACAATAATGTTTGGCTTAATAGTTGATATTCATAAGTTGTCAGTTACTCTCTGACTTATTTCCAAATGCATTCCCAATTTAATCTAATCAGAGTTACTATAAACCAAATAATTATCTCTCAAAAAAATTTTTTAACTACAAAGAATTCTTGGTCTTCTAGTATCTGTGGGGGCAGTGCGCTAAATTATAGTTGACATCTGGTCATCTGGCCACCCACACATCTCTAAATGCACATTCAAAACTAGGGGCCTGATTCATTAAGGATCTTAACTTAAGAAACTTCTTATTTAAGTCTCCTGGATAAAACCATATTACAATGCCAGGGGTGCAAATTTGTATTCTTTTTTGCACATAAGTTAAATACTGACTGTTTTTTCATGTAGCGTACAAATATCAACTTTAAATTTCAGTGTACAAATAAGCTATCAAGTATTTGTGTCCTACATGAAAAAACAGTCAGTATTTAACTTATGTGCAAAACAGAATACTAATTTGCACCCCTTGCATTGTAACATGACTTTGTCCAGGAGACTTAAATAAGAAGTTTCTTAAGTTAAGATCCTTAATGAATCAGGCCCTAGGTGATTAGAATTAGGTATCTAAAGTATATAAATATACAGAAATCCCGTGTTTACTGGCACACAGTGATTTCACAGGTTATTTAAGCAACCAATTTCTTTGGGAGGAACCTATCCAAATGAATGTTATTTTCCTAATTTCTGGTAAGGTCATAATCATGACATTATAAAAGGTAGATGTAGCAAGACAGATCTTTGTTAGAGGTAATAGTGCATGCAAAGTTTTATAAACTTCTACAGACAAAAACACAAGTGCAAAATAAGTATGTCTTAGAACAAGATGACATGACATAATTCCACAATGTTAAATGTTCAGCAATCATTGGGACAGTTACTAGCTAAGCACATCTTCATTAGCTAAGAGTCTTATGCAGGTCATGGCAACACACATAAATCTTAAACAGTCATTAAGTGCTTAACATCATTACTGGGAATAAGGGTCCACAACTGTATTTAGTACCCAAAAGGAAATGGGTTTATTTTGGTCTTAACAAACTTTGTTACAGGAGTATTTCTGTTTTCTGTAGAATAAAAAGTATAAGTTCTGGGCACATAAATTATGTGCGTTAATCGAGGTGTAAATGTAACACTCATAAGAGTGGGTGATGTTTATTGACATATAGTTTTAAAAACAAACAAGAGTTCTGGCCAGAGCAAATATACAGCATTATTAAAGCATAATTCATAAATCGGTAGTGGATAGTATTATGATTGCTCAAATTGCTTGTGGTTGAGATAGAAATTCTTTCTTTCCTCCCCTCTCTGCGGGTGGGTTGTAAATCCCTCACGTTTTCCATTTACACCTGTACCGGTACCAGCTTTATTTACAGCAACCGCAGCGAGGTGAGGAAAGAAACACCCAGAGTGCAGGAGGAGGACACCACAGCCCGGCTAAACCGTACCGACAACAAATCGTGCGTTATCTACAAACTATTTATCCACCATTATCTGCACTGTATGTACTTTTTACTCACTCGGAAACCCCTGCAAGCAACACGTACCATTTCATCCAATATCTGGCAACTCCACCATCACAAAGCCCATTTCAGAAGGAACAGACTTTATTTATGGACACTAACTCAATCAGACCCCATATCATATTTGGACTACTTTTTACACTTGTGTAATGCATGAATTTCTATCTCAACCATAAGCAATTTGATCATTCATAATACTATCCACTACCAATTTATGAATTGTTCTTTAATAATGTTGGATATTTGTTCTGGCCAAAACTCTTGTTTGCTTTTAAAACTATATGTCAATAAACATCACCCACTCTTATGTGTGTGTTACATTTACACCTTGATTAACGCACATAATTTATGCACCAAAAATCTATACTTTTTACTCTATAGTTATCCCTGGAAGGTGGGGATTCCCCTCTTTTACTATATAGGGTCTATTTCGTGGCTGCACTTAAAGGAAGCGCTTCACCCATCTCCAATATCCATCTAGTATTTCTGTTTTCCCTTACAGAAATAGGTGAGTCACATATTCCTTCTTATTGTATTTTTCTTGTTCTCATTTTTACACACCAAAAGTCCTACATTGCTCCTCTGTCAGTTATGGCAGGAAGGTTGTATTTCATGCATTATGGTCCTCATGTAGATTCAGACGTAAGCACTTTTACAGCCTAAGCATGAGCCAAGGATAGACTTAGAGAGGTGGAACAGGGGAGTCAGTGGATGAGCATAGTAAAGTAAGGGCATGTAAGCACTCTTACGTACTATGCTGAGGGAGTAGTAGCCGCAGATACACCTCTAGTGGGTGTATCTATTGCAGCTGTTTCCCCCCCTGGTACAAGATCCATGCTGATGATGACCATAAAAAAAATGAAATAGATATTTATTTATTTATTTTTTTAAAATATACTGAGTGCTACAACCATCTTAACCATCCCTAGTGTTGCCAACCTAGGCTGGTATTAGCAGAATAGGGGGACAAAAAGCATTGTGTCCCCCCTGAATTTACTAGTACCAGCACTTGACTTTGACAGCCAGGTCAGGTGGCACTATAGCAGTGAAACCTGCAGCATGGAGTCCCCATGCCATAATGTCAAACTATCCCATGGCTGGTTAGTACAGGGCTGGATTCCTCAGGGAGATGGGACCTGCAAAAAAAAGAAATCATCCCCACCCCCCAGGCTAAAACCAGCCCTATGCTGAAAAGCATTTGAGAACATCCCACATACCTGGTTCAGTGGGTATGGGGTACTTTTTTTAAAAAAAAATAATTGTCCACTGTGCACTACAAGTACCAGCATGCGTTGGCTGCCATTAAGTGTTTAGGCATACTAATGCATGTAGTACTACAAACACCAGCATACCCATGGCTGCCAGGACATGTGGACATTTGGGAATCACAATTGCCAGCATGCCCTGGCACCGAGGACCAATTGATGTAGGGCACTTGTTCACCTAGATCAAGCCTACCATCCTCTTTATCTGTTATAAATTTATGGATCCTGCCCTTGGAAAACTAAAAAAACACAAAATACGCAGAGGTACTAGCTCTCAAAGAATTCCCGTGGCAAATGAACTCTTTAGAAACGCGTGACTTGGAATTCTAAGCAAATTACAGCACACAATTTACGCTTACATTGTAAGCCTGAATTACATCCAACTCTACATGAAGCCCTATATTGTTTTGCCTTTTGTTCCACTTTAGTGCTGAATCTTTGCTACATATCATGCATATTTATTTAACTCAGATATTTCTTTTGGGTACTTTCATTTCTTGTCATTTATAATCACTCTTACATTATACTCAGGCCAAATACATTTACCATAAAATCAGTGAACATTATTCATTTCCTCTGTCACTGATAGGAGCTGAAGCCATCAATTTACCCTGACTCTATAATTCAACTAGCAGTCCCATGGTTAAATTGCATTTTCTTTGCTTTTATTCCTAGTACAATTATGCTTCAAAGCAAAATTCATTGAACAATATATTGGCTCTGGCAGGAAAAGAAAAGCATGAGAGTAATGTAAGACAATGATATTTAATATATAAGCAAACATTTTCTTTCCAGAAAATACATTTCAGCAATCCAGAATGTCAGTTTCTAGATTTTATTTGCCATAAGGAACAAAATATAAACTATTGTGATTAAATTATCCATATGATTGTTTATATAATTGCAAAGTGTTTTCCCTGCCCATCAACCTGACATCACTTAGTGGGAGTGGTAATGTTAATTTCAGTAGCATTGCTAGCTGTAGTGGAATTTGAATTATCTCAGAGACTATATATTTTTTCTCAATCTATAATACCTATTCTAGAATTGACATGACCCTGCTTAGCCATGACCTTACACAGAATCTATCTCTGCTGACCTTTTCCAATATTACACTAAAACCTCCCAGGTTATCCTGGAATATTAATGAATCCCTATTGATCTGAATGTCACCACACAATTGCAAACACATTTTTCAGAATATTTTGATAATAACGACACTGCAGAAATCACTCCAAAAACTCTTGCATCTAAACTGCACACTAAAATATCAGTTAACAACCTCTTAGCAGAGACATGGGAGAAACTTCTACATATGACCCATGTAACACTCATTCACAATTTTAAAAAATGTTATCCTGAAATATACAATCTTCCACAGTCACAATCCACAGCAAAAGAAAAACAGAAAGAGTGAATTGATAAATTTCTGACTGAGGCAACTCTCACCATTAGACTGTCTACCAGCTCAATGATGAAATCATCCTTGAAGAAATTGCTCAGTCCATACAAGCACAAAAATCAGGCAAAGCACCTTGTCCAGATTGGTGCTCGGCAGCTTGCTATGAGAAATTTTTAAACCATTTAGTCCCGTCCTCATGACCCTGTCATTGAGGGAGCCCTTCATCTACGTAGGCCTTGGAGGAAACAATATCATTTACAAAGAAGGCAAGAATGTACAAAGCTGTGTTAGATAACTCACTATCTCTCTATTTAAAATATCATAAAACTCTATAAAAAAATCCTGGCTAAAAGACTGAACTCTGTACTATCAGCACTGTTTCACTATGACAAGGTGAACTACATCCTGAAAGGCAAGGGATATGAGGAGGATTGATCTGATTGACAATATAATCACACGGAAGACCCCATCAATTACTCTATACCTTGATGATGGGCAGGCTTTTCACAGGATATTATTGCAATTTATGATCCTACCCTTGCAACCCTTTAGCTTGTCTGAAAGCTTTTTCACAGAAATCAAAGCTCTCTATACTCATCCTTCCACTAGATTTATGATCAATGGCACCACTCTGTTAGTATAAAAAATGGCACTAGACTACAGTGCCTTAGTAATAGAGCCGTTAGTATCAACCACCTGTATTCACAAAATTTCCCAGTTCTTATCTCCTGGATTAAATCAGACTTTTACTTTCAGGGATCACTAACAACCTCATGGTTCCTCAAACTCATCTACATTTTCCAAACATTCCCATAAAAGTCACTTTCTTAAAATTCACAAATATCCAAAAATTGTTCTCCAAATTTATCTGGAATAACAAACTACTCAAATTTTCCTAGATACTCAAAAATCTACCAAAGTCTACTAGTGAGCAGCCAATATCAGCAAATTTACAGCCTCCTTTGCTACACTCATTACTTTATCTTGGCTAGGAAGAGAAGCCGGCTATGCTTTGCTTAATTGTATTTCTAATATTTGGGGCTCTCAAAACAAAACAGAACAAATCTTATTAAATCCTTCCCTAACCTACTGTTATCAGCCAAAATCTGGGACATGTGTAAATAGCCAAGTGATTTTGCAATTGCCAAAACTGTCCATATTCACACTATGGGACAACTCTAACCTCCCCCAGGTCTCTCACAGCTCTATTCCTAACCCTGAACTGAGGTGAGTATACATTTCACCTGTGCCCTATCTAGATAGAGGTTCCTCGTTGACCTTTCGCCCTTTACAAACTAAACACCCTGGACTCACATACAAATTTTACAATTACATTTAGCTGAGACATTTTACGGGGTTCCTCCCGTCAAGGTTTCCGAAACCTCAAATAACTATGAAACTCTCCCTCATTGATGAAAGGCATAATTTCATCCCTTTACGAAATCTTGCTGGACTCAGTACTGTGATCTCAATACAGGCACAACAGGGAATAGAAGAGAGATGAAGAGTGCTAGAAAACAATTAGGGAAAGAATAACCGCTAGTTCAATATCAACCCATATTAAAGAAAATGATTACAAACTCTACTACAGATATTACTATTCCCCTGACAACCTAGCAATTAACTAAACTGCTCCTAACGTTTGGAAAGAATATGAACAGATGGGAACATTCCACCACATTTGGTGAACTTGCCAAAAAATATCTGCCTAATGGGAAAGAGTCCGGAACTTCCTAACTACCCCCTTCCCATGTCCTGTCATTTAAGATCCCTGGACCTTTCTACTGGTTTATTCACTGTAAGATGCTAATAAACACTGCTAATTTAGCCTCCCACATACTGGCTATAAAAAAACCTGGAATGTAGCAGAACACCCCCACATGTTTCTTCACTTAAGTCGTATATTTGGTTCATAGCCCATTTGGAAAAAATCAAGTACATCCTACATGTTAAAGAGAATACCTTTAACCAGTCATGGGCTCTATAGCTCATCCAACACAGTGAAACCTCACACACTATCGTAAGCTAAGCACAAATTGTCTTCAACTGCATAAACACTGTGTTCCAACTGTGAAAAAAGCCTCCTACCACACTCTTCATTACTTACTGTCACACGCCGGCCCCGCGGACGGAGTTGTTACCTTCCTCCTTTAAGCAGTGATTCCAGTATCCTAATTACACCTTTGGATACATCTACCATCTGCTCTACACATGTGCAAGCCTACTCCCCTCTCTTATGACCTTCTACTTGTTCCCCATTGGTCCTGGCATTTTGGAGCACTATTCAAACCACCCACTTATCCTGTCTGATGCCTGTTCTTCGAGTTCATTCACTCTCTGTAAGGACCTGGCTCCTTTCGGTCTAACTTACCTGCGGTGCTCTGAGTTACCATCTACGGATCAGCTAGTTCTACTCCGCTACTGCCTCTGTTGAATTACCGCTGTACCACTGACTCACCTGCTGTTGTGCTAAGTTACCATCTTCAGATCAGCTATAGCTACTCCACTAGTGCCGCTGTTGAACTTCCGCTGTACCAGTGACTCACCTGCCGTGCTCTGAGTTACCATCTACGGATCAGCTAGTCCTACTCCGCTACTGCCTCTGTTGAATTACCGCTGTACCACTGACTCACCCGCTGTTGCTCTGAGTTACCATCATTGGGCCAGCTAAGTTCTGCTCCGCTATTGCCTCTGTTGAACTTCCTCTGTACCAGTGACTCACCTGCTGTTGCTCTGAGTTACCATCTTCAGATCAGCTAAGTTCTACTCCCTACTACCTTTATTGAACTGCCGCTGTACCAGTTACTCACCTGCTGTTGCTCTGAGTTACCTCCTTCAGATCAGCTAAGTTCTACTCCACTACTGCCCCTGTTGGAACTACCGCTGTACCAGTGACTCACCTGCTGTGCTCTGAGTTACCATCTATGGATCAGCTAAGTTCTACTCCACTACTGCCTCTGTTGAACTGCCGCTGTACCAATGACTCACCTGCTGTTGCTCTGTGTTGCCATCATCGGATCAGCCATAGTTCTACTCCACTACTACCTCCATTGAACTGCCACTGTACCAGTGACTCACCTGCTGCACTCTGAGTTAACATCTATGGATCAGCTAAGTTCTACTCCACTACTGCTTCTGTTGAACTGCCACTGTACAAGTGACTCACCTGCTGTCGCTCTGAGTTACCATCTTTGGATCAGCTAAGTTCTACTCCCCACTGCCTTTATTGAACTGCCGCTGTATAAGTGACTCATCTGCTGTTGCTCTGAGTTACCATCTATGGATCAGCTAAGTTCTACTCTGCTACTGCCCCTGTTGGAACTACCACTGTACCAATGAGTCACCTGCTGTGCTCTGAATTGCCATCTATGGATCAGCTAAGTACCACTGTCCCAGAGACTCTCCTGCAGCTGCTCTGCACTTGGGTCAGCTATAGTGCTACTTCTCCAGTACTCCTTTGAGTTGCCGTCATCTTTCCTCCGTGTCTGGCTCCATCTGCTACTCTGCCCAACACTCATCCAGGGGACAGCAACCTGTGGGATAGGGGCAGCGAAGTTCATACCCCATTGTGGGGGTCCCTGGTGAACACCACCTACCTGTTAGATCCGTGCCCCTGAATGAGCAATATCACCTAGCAGTTACAGGGGATCCACTAAATTTCCACGGGATTCATAACACTTACACATTGCTGTGCACCAAGGTGACAACAATTCCCCCATCTCCCTTCCTTGCCCTCCTTGACTTATTCTTAAGTTGTTTTTTCATGTCTCATTGTTGTTTCTATATAAATCCAGTAAAATTTTGGATACTTTTTGATCATACTGTGCTTGCTTTTCATTAATGAAACCTGTAATTTAAAGTTGTTTTCCATTCAGCCACTTATTTCAGGTGCTGGCCTGTGTTTCATAATGTCGGGGTACCAAGGCATGGTGCCCTCATTATCGATCTCTGATAACCTGATTTCCTATTCGGTATGATGCTGTTAACAGGAGAGTGAAGAAGTGAAACACAAACATGGTGTTGCAGTTTCAAAATCAGCTCGGAGGGTCTTTGCAGGCTGACCCTTTATTTATACCTAGAGTCCAGCATTAACTGGTTAACAACAAGGACATATAAGGAAATCTCTTTAGCTCAGCAAATATTTATTTGCAACAATAACACATATAAGGCAACATCCGTTGATCAGCATTACGTGCTTTTCCTCTCGGCCGCTTCCTTTAGTCTGGCATCCTGCTATTGTCTGTTCCATAGGAAACACTTGTTTTTCTTCAAGGTGTTGTCCTGCATCTGTAGTATGTAGTGTTTTAAGGCATTTCACACATATATTTGAACATCTTAATAACTATTAATTATTTTATACCCTCACAATAATAACGGATAGTTTCCCTTTGCGTTTGGGTCATTCTGATGACACTGAGCTTTCCTACACTTACAATAGGAGCAGCATATCTGCTTAATGTTACATCATACTGCTAATCGCAATTGTATCTGGGCCGATGGAGGATCCCTAAAAAATCCCAAGGGTGTCTCCAGCAGGTTAAGATTCCCTCCTCCAGTACTAACACCATTGAAATTAGCAGTGCTGATGAAATACCAAGTGGTTGCGTTGCTGCTCCTAACCTGAATAGCACATTTTGATGTAATTGTATAGATTGATCCTGTGATTGCTGTTTTTTGTGGCAGGGAATGTGGCATGGACACCAAAGAGCTCCACTAGGTCTAGAATCACATCTGCTGTGAGCTTATATGGACTGTGTGAAATAAATGTATGTGATATCATAATGTATGTATATACTGCTTGATCTATGTTATGTACTGTATAAATGGAATTTACATTGTGTGCTATGAATAATATTACATGATTCCAAGCACATAATGTAAAAGATAGAAGTTTATAGCAGACAAGAGTCATATAGGGTGTACTATCTGATATAAACTTCTAATTTCTAATTTATATAGTGCTCTAATTAGTAGCACATACTAAAGTTGGCACAAATGGGTTTGCTTTATTCTTCTAAACTGCACAGGATTGCTGCAACATGTGTGCACATTGCATGATATTAAATAAACACAGAGAGATCCCCCAGCACACTGCTATAGCCAGCAACAGATCTGCTATTTCTACTGTAGATAAAAATGCAAAAGTCTTAGTTGCACACATTTGCAAATGTATGTTAAAGCCACTCGCCTCTCCACAGCGCTTTTGCTAATAGGGGGGTCCTAACTCTTGATATTAATATTATTATTAATATTAAATAAGCCAAATAGTGTTATATACTTGTTATATGCGGCATGTTTGGTCAGAAAACATAGGTTAAATGTGATGCATCCACCTAAACCCACAAAATGTCATAAATCATTTGACACCTCTTTACACCATGTCACTGGATATGCTTTTCTTACTAAAAGTGCATCAGCTGTTACTTCCAGATCTGAATAAATGTGGGCTTAAGAATTTTATAATGGTGCTCATTATGAGATATATGTCTATTTATTAAATGTAAATGTCATTAATTTTATGTTGGAGATAGTTGGGAAGAGGGAGGCCTAGAGTGTTCACTTATTGCTAAGCTTTCCGTATTTACTTATACATTTTCTAAACAGGTCCCAACATTCCAGGATCCAGACAAGAAGCCAGCAGCAGGATGAGAAAGCTGCAATAGCAGGTAGGAGAGAGCATCACAGTCCACCAACAGCCTAGTTGTTTA
This sequence comes from Mixophyes fleayi, assembly GCF_038048845.1. NCBI lineage: Eukaryota > Metazoa > Chordata > Amphibia > Anura > Limnodynastidae > Mixophyes > Mixophyes fleayi. Next base: position 66,330,691 of record NC_134407.1, on the reverse strand, counting down.
GCCCTCCTAACTTTGTTTTCTAACCTTTCTTCTCCCTCTCTCTTTTCTACTTTTTCTTCCCCTCTCCCTTGCTATCCTCGATCTCTCACCTTTTCCAATGTTTTTACCATCCCCTGCTGTCTTTCTGCCTTTCATTTTACTCACCTCCTCTCTGTCACCTCCATGTCAAATCTGACCCTCTGCACAGTGGAATGAAGTGAGCAGCAGAATCATCTCTCCTCTCTGAGCACTAGGATAGGAGAGAAAATATTCAATTAATAGAGGCGAGAACAGAAGGATTTGCTGCATCTCTCCTCTCAACATCTGGGGTATAGTGCTACAGATTCTGCAGTTGCTGTGTCTGTACCTTTCTCCAATGTGCGAGGTAATTGGAGGAGGAAAAGGAATTGTGGACAGTGGCCATTTCCATGGCTTTCTTTGCAGCTACATGGTCTGACAAGTTGAGCTCCCCTCTCCTAGCATGTCACATGATAGAGATGGAAGCGGAGAGCAAAGCAGTGATTAATTTGCCTCCAACCCAATGGGTCATGTGTTTTACAAGCCTGTGCTAAAGGGTAGTTTTAGCTGGACAAAATGGAGTGTTATGTCTGAACTAAAGAGCATAATCATTGAAAGTTTATTAACATTTTTTGTATTATAATACGATTTTGTTGATTTTTCAAAACAGGGCTGCAACTTCCCAGGAGCCAGACAAACAAAAATAAATCTCAAGAAAAAGGTCTGTCACTGTTACTGATCTTTTATTAATATTTTGTCCACCGCTGTGTTTAATTTAATTTTCTTTTATACCGCTATGGAGAAATTAAAACCAGTGGGAGATTGCTGCTAACACTTCAGTGTTAACCCTGGGATCTCCTTGCTGCTGTAATTAGCTGACCATTCAAGTAATCAGTGTATGTTTTCCACCCATTTCTACTTGCATCTCCTCCACCTATCTATGCAATGCTTCGCCTACTTGTGGTTAGGTCTGCCTACGTTTTTTTTACATGACCTATTTAAGTTCCCATTCTGCCCCAGCATGGAGCGCAGCTAGGATAGCCAAATGCTAAAAGCGATATATACACAATCATTAGCACACATCCAAACATAGCAAAACATATTTACCTGGCTGCAAACCAACCTATACCTCTAATAAATAAATGAAAGCATTAGTTACATAAAATGCCCAGCTTTATGTAGACCTGAAAATTGAGCAAACCCTACAAACTAAAGCATTTCAATTGTTTTTGCCAATGGAAGAAGTTTATTATCATTTACTGGCTAAAATTGCAATGCAGCTATTTTTAAACCAATGCATCTAGTCAAAATCATAAAGGACAAAGGCCTCCAGTATCTCACTGTTAATACAACCCAACCAGCAGGGATAATCAGATAAAACTTTGTGTAAATGTAATGTAAGATTGTCAGGAACCGCGGCGGCCTCGGGCACTGCCGCGACTCACTTCCGGTGTCAGTGAACATCCCGGCCGTCTCCATGACGACCGGGGCGTCACTTCCGGTTTCTCGGGCCCGACCGTTGCCAAGGCAACGGCCGGAAGCAGAGTGTAGCAAGCGGTGCGCCCCGGCAAGTGAGGCAGCCGGGCGCATGCGCTAGGATGGCCTACGGGCTAATTAATGTTGGTAGCACACCTGGGATGCATTTTAGGACTAAGCCCTGATTGGCCAAAGTCTGTATATAAGGCAGGGAGGGCTTAGCCTCCCTGCCGGTTATAGCGTCCTGTTATATGTCAACCTAACCTGCTCCTGCTCCTGCCTTGTATTGGTGAAAACCTGTTGGACTGATTCCCTGTGTATGACCTCTTGCCTGGATTTGGACCCTGCCTGTGTTTCTTGTAACCCTGACCTTTCTGCCTGTTTCTGGACCTTGCTACCATGCCTGTGACCCTTGACCTCGGCTTGAGTATTGGATTCCCTGTCTGCTGCCGGCCCTCGACCCTTGCCTGGACTTCACTCTGCTTTCCTGGGTTCTCCCTAGTCGGTACGCACTTCACGACCCTCTGCTAGTCTGCGGCCAAGTCTGTCCCCACCACTAGGGGCTCCAGTGAACACCTCACTGGCAGAGCAGACTCCGGGTTGTGCTGTACCGGCTAGAGGGGTTCCTAACAAAGATATCATGTTCTCTACTAGAGTTTGACAATGAAGGATTTATTTGTAGCAACATATGGTGTTGCAGGCACTGAAACTTTGCTTGAAAACATCCATGAACATTTACTTCTATAGGCACAGAGATCTGTGCAAACTTGCTAAAATGTACTGTTCCATTACCAGTTAAATTGAGGTTGAGATTACATTACTGATGTGTACTCAGGGCCAGATTAACACTGGGCCTGATGGGACTGCAGCCCCAGGCCTCTCCACAGAAATAGACACAGGCCAGCCAAGAGGGGGAAAAAATTATTTTTTTTACATTTTTTTTATGAAGGAGCCTGGCATGGGGAGGGGGAGGGGGGTTTGGGGTGAATAGCAGTGTGGGGTGGTTATGTCCGCAAGCTGGCGACTTACCTGGTTTTTAGGGAGGGAACAGTCATTCCTATCATTGGAGAGCAACAGGCAACCAATCGCAATCAATAAAGATACATACAATAGACAGTGAATTTATATATATTTATAGATAGATTCAAGTTTTATTTTTTTATTTATTTTTATTAAGTTTTCAGCACCCTGTACTTTGTTAAATATTAAAAATCTGAAAAGCATTTTTCATTTATGTTTCTGTTAAAGCACTTTATAAATACAAATTATCAAACATTGTTTGTATGTTCGTCTTTAATGGTCAATAAAAAAACATACCTTTACCTCTCAATTGTCCCAGTTCCATTAGGATTGTCCTGATTTTAAGGGACTATCCTAATCAGCCAGAAGCTTGTCCCGGCATGAGGGACAGCTGGGATGTATCTCCACTCTTCACATTACATACATGCTGTGTGAGCTAGTTAGTGGTGCACTTTTTATGTAAGGAAAAAAGGGAGGGAAATGTAGGTGGTTGGAGGGAAGTGCAAGCCATGCCCTCCATGGTGTCGGCCACGCCCACACACAGCTGGCCATACCCGCAAATCACTGACCACACCTCCAGTTGGACGGCACTTCTCACAATAGGCCCTGTGATGTTTATGTATTATGTCTAATCACTGATTGTTGTTTTCCCTTGAATCTTCATGTATGACAATTTGTATATTTTATGTAACCTTTCAAAGTGTGCTTTGCTAGATGACATGAGTCTGACCTATGCAAGTGTCAAGATTCTTTTGAAAGAAGCCAGGCTAGAGAGATAAACTCTTTGAAGCTTTACGGAGTTTGGGTCAACAATCTGAACATCCAGAGGTGAGAACTCAGGCCCTGTGAACATTCCAGTGTCAACTTGAGAATCAATCTGACCTAATCGAAAATGTAATTCCTCAGGTTGTGGTAAGAGCCTTGTGAGAAAGGTTTAAAATCCCCTATCTTACACAGTAATATGTACATATTCTCTGGGGAGACCTGTCAAAGGTGAAAGCTAGCCATCCTTCTCCTACTCCTCACATGCTATATCTTAACTAGTAAGTTAGTGATTCTGGTTTTATTTCCTATTTTATTTCTGGAACTTATTTGTGCAACTTATTCTTTATGTCTTGTTATTAACTGTTTTGTAACTAGTCCTTGGCAACATTTTTCTGATTAAATACATTTAATCTAGCATATTCTCCATGATTATTTGTGAATTTACGAAGCCAAGTAAGGCTCAGGCTACATGTGTATGTGATTTAAGTGTGAAACATTATTAAGTGGTTTAGGTGAATGCAAGGACGCCATAGTAAATCCTTTGTGGTGGCAGAAAAAGGTGTATTTATTGGTGATTAAGATGACTCCAGTCATGTTTAGCTGTTCAGATTGCTATATATCTGAGACAGGCTGTGCTTTTATAAAGAGCTGGCGCTTTGTAATTTTCAGCCCCAGGCCCATGTGGCCCTAATCTGGCCCTGTATGTACTTATTTACAGATTAAAGTTCTGACATAATTTCTATGAATATGGGGACAGGACAGAAAGAGATCTGACTTTTCTGTGTTTAAGGCATGTTTGCACCAAAGGTAAGAAACATCTATTGAACTTACCAAAAATGTTTGTCTGTGTGCCTTGCTGAAGTTAAGATACAGGCTTTGACAATGTGCAGTGGTGTAGAATTTTTTAAGAACTGCACAAAATACATATATTTTAATTAGGTTACATGGGGTTCAATGTTTGTTTCTAGTACATGTCTTTTGTTTGCAATGTTCCATTAGAGATAACTGATTTTTTTCTATATTGTTTTTTTCATTTCTTGCTATCAAGGTCTTTCTATGATCGGTTTCTATAGCAACGCCACTGTCTCACGTTTACTGACTTTTTTCAGCTACAAAACTCTTAGTTTCATCATGACTAGTCTGTGTGCTGTTTCTTCATTGTACATCTGGAACTAATGAAAATGAATCAATTTATATCATTATTTCCTGTAGTACAGCAGTTGACAAGGACGTAGGAACTAATTTGAAATATAAAGTAAAATTTACTAAAGAAAGTGCAGTTCGTGAGTGTAATCATATCTGTCCGTATGAAATGCACATCCATTTTCCCAACACAGCCTTCATAAGAAGAAAGTCTCTGATACATAATGTTATTAAGCTACCTTGCACCTTCAATGTGGTTGAATAAAATCATGTCTACTGTTTACCTAGTGTACAGATGGAGCACAATTAACTTATAACAACAACATGATCAAGCACCTGTCACTAAGCACACCACTCACCTCTGACCTCTACACATTTACAAAGGAACACATTTGAGTGGACTGGGCTAATGCACTTCTTAAATATAGAATTGCCTGGTCATCTCATAGCTTTAAGCTATAGAAAATAAATAAGCCAGCACTTATCTCAATTGTTGAGATAAATGCATGTTACCTTACCATAAACCTTAGTTCTCAAAGCTGGAACACACTGCTTAGATGTAATTGCGGCACAGTATCAAATTTATACTAACCCCAGATGGCTTCACTAAACCAAGTAAATTAAATGCATTGAGACTTTGTTCACACAGAGCTGGAAGTAAACTAATATTTTTGCTTGATCAGGAAGTATTTTATGTACCTCAATAGGATATTGCCAATAGGCAGGGATGTCATAAATAAAAGACAGCTTTTATCAAGTTTACAATAAATGCTTTTGTGCAGCAGTTAAAAGTTGACAGAAACTCTCCTATTAAAACAAGGATAAAGTGGAAATTAAAGCAGACAAGTCAGTGAATCCCTAAAGTCTTCAATAATTTTACAGCTGGTTTGTGCAGAGATAGAATAGCAGTTCTGAGTAATAAAACTGTTATGCAGATGGCCAAAGAAGTTTGTATTTAAGCCTTTGGGGTATATTTACTAAACTGTTGGTTTGAAAAAGTGGAGATGTTACCTATAGCAACCAATAAGATTCTAGCTGTCATTTTATAGAATGCACGAAATAAATTAAAGCTGGAATCTGATTGGTTGCTATAGGCAACATCTCCACTTTTCCAAACCCGCAGTTTAGTAAATCTAGCCCTTTGTGTTCTACTGCTAGAAGTTTGCAGTAACACTGTAACTGCAGAGGTACCTCAAAAATATAGTCCTTGTAAAAAAAGTGCAGTGACAGTTCAATATTGGCACCTGTTCAACAGTGATATGATCTTAAATAAAATATATAAATTGGCCAAAGTAATGTTAACAACTGAGTATTAGTAATGTCATGTACATTGTCAGCTAATGCAGAGCAGTTTTGCTCTGACCTTATGTTGGTCATTTAAAACATTTAATTAAATATTTCATAACTTTAATCATTGAACATCTGATAAATTGTTGGGAAAATACAGATTTGGATTTAATAGATATACTGCATATTGTGCTGTCAGAGCTGAATTAAGAGCCCATGGGCCTTATGCAACATACTGGTTATGGCCCTTTTCCCCCTTTCATTTTTTAAAAAACAAAAGATAAAAACAGGTTAGGGTAATCTGGGCCAATTAGTGCCCACCAGGTCCTCAATGGGAACCTAGGTTGCCTAATGGTTGACCCATCTATGTGAGAGGTACAGACAAGATCATGTTCCAATGCACATCGTATCGCTTGATTTGATTTTATAAACAGACAACAAATCTCTATAAATGATGGATCAATATTGTGAGAATTCTGAAATGTGTATGCACTCACAACCAACATTGTAGGCAGATCTCCATAGAGTTTACAGAGCCACAATCTTTTAAGCCGATGGCTATCAGGGGCGCACGCAGGATTGTCAGGGGGGAGGGTTTCCCCCCCTGACCAAAAAAAAACAAAAACAAAAACACGCGAGAGATGCTGCGCATGCGCCCGCTCCATTTCGGCAGCACTGTACTATACAGCAGCCGCGGCGCTGTCAAAGAAGCGTCCGCGGCTTCTTTGACAGCGCCGCGGCTGCTGTATAGTACAGTGCAGCTATAGTTGGCACTTAGTTAGCGGAGGGGGGTTTCTGGGGACCAACTACATATTAAAGTATATGTATTTGAATACAATGTCATTACAATCCGCTTTGGACAAATGGTCAAGCATCCGAATACTTTTGTCCATTTAGTGTGTATATATATTGTAGAAAGAGGCCTATTTTCCACACCTCTCATGCATAGAGACAGATGAGGTCCGGGAAGTCTGCAGAGGAAGGCTACATACAGAGTTAATTCTGTACACAGACAAACTCCTAGCCTACACACACACAGGTGGTCTAATGAGGTAATTAGATCAAGGGGAGGAGACTTGTGTATGTTAAACTTGAGTGGGACAATTGTGTTTGTGACTGATGCTGAAAGAGCTGGCCAATCAGTAGAGAGCTGGTCTGTGTTTAGCTTAGCACTATGGTCACAAAAATGTGTAAACAACATGACATTGTCTACTGGTGTCATACTAAGTATTGCTCTTTATTGTGATGTAAATATTAAAGCACAGTTTAATTTGAACCTGTCTGTGTCTGATGTCTGTGGGGTGTCAGTGTCAGAAGTATCTCAAGTGATGTCAGAAAGTGTCAGAAGTATTACTATTGTGACAATTTCTTTTTTATGTAGTTTTATTGTCAGGATGGTAAATGTTTTGACACCGTACAGATTTCACAGCATTTCTGGAGACCCTAAACGCTAGCTAGACATAGACCAGCTCTCTGAAGACCAACCAGCTTCCCCAGCGTTGGTCTCACTGGACAAATGAAATAAGCAAGCTTTTATACATGATACTTCTCCCCCAGCCTTAGCTTGATGGGCAGGTGACACACCCACCTTCCCTTTAAGAGAAAACTTCCATCAGTGGTTCTGTTTGCACTAAGACAGACACACCCTGTCTGTTTGCTCTGAGGAGGATCATGTCAAACAATGTAAGTCAACCAGACTTTAAACTATATTTTGTCAGACATAAGTCTTGATCATCAATCTAGGTGCATTACTGCACAAATGTTTTACTCTACTTCCATTACTTCCATGCTTTCTCTGCCTATTGCCAGCTAAATGCCTCCCTTTGTTACACTATATATATATATATATATATATATATATATATATATATATATATATATATATATATATATACGTATAGAACATACTCATAAGATGAAAATAATTCCTGAGTGTAGTGATCACAGAGAAATAGCGATGATAAGGATTAATCCATAACATAATTGTGGGAAATAAGGCCTAATCATAGCTGCAGTGTAAATATGGTATATCAAATAAAACCATTGATAAATTGAGCTACTAAGGTGTAAAATGTCAAAGTCAAAGTGTCTGATATCTGTTTACTTGTTGGCCCTGCCCACCTCTATGTTAAAAGGTAACAGCACCACATTCAGGGAAAGCTGAGCTGCTTCAAATGCCCCTGGGAAGAACTACATCCTGACATGGGAGAGGTTTTTTTGGACCCCGCGAGAGACTCTAAGGAGTTGTTCACAGCTTGTGGTCTTACATGATGATGAAGGCTTGCTGTATCTTATATAGACAAATAAAATTAAGTTTCCAAAATGCAACTTAAAATCAATAAAAGTAGCGATCAACCACATATTCCTCAATAGCATGAAGGGCTGCCTATACGTCAAATAAAGAATTATGTCACACAGAGACGTTGAGGAAATGAGTATAAGCTCAACTAATACGCTGAACCTAGACCTGTTTGGTATCAATAAATTGGCAAATTCATAGTGGATCTATTAATAATAAAATTGGATCTGTGTGACACTCTGCAGGAAAATTAGGTCACATAGTAGAATTGGGTAGTAAATCAGGCAACATGCAAATGGTGATTGTAAACAGTGTCACAGACACAACCCCTGGAGGTAGAGTAAGGTGTAAATGTGTCTTTAAAAAGCTGAGGCTAGTTTTCAAAATAATGTCAGTCTTTTGGGAAATCAATCATCATTGATAAGCTGTCCATCTTCAAGCCAATTTCCCTTGGTGCAGATTATACCAACTTTCTGTAAGTTATACTGAATTTTACCCCTTTATTTTACCTTTTTGCAAATTCTTATTTCTATGTCAATTGTTTATTGTTTTTTATATAACTGTAAACATTGTACTTTTTATATATTAAATCTAACATTTTATTAGGGATGCCCTTATTGCTCTAAACAAGTTTGCTGCTGTCTATAAGAGATAGATTGCTTGACCATGCTAAACCTTTAAATGCTGAGGGGTGAATTGTGAATATATCTGTATACCAAGCCAAGTGTGTACCTGCACATACATTTGTGTCACAGAGCCTTGAGGGGTGAAGTGTTTACCCTTTGATTGCTGGTGTGTGCCTTGCTAACTGTGTGTAACAAGGAGTGCTCATTGTGTGCCAGTATGAGGCAGGATATTGGAGTCCTATTGCCCTTATTCAATAGGTGGTGGCAAACCAAAGTGGGCGTGGTTGTGTGAGCGCTGCTTGGGGGGCGATTCAGCAAATCTGTAACCTGTGCAATAGGTGAGAGGAAGATTGAGTGCTGGAATCATGTGTAACCCCAAACAGTAAAGTATTGTTTAAATTTGAATATATGATAAGATATTAAATCGGGGAGTAGCTAGAGGGGGCTTTTTGTGACATGGGTTAATAATACATTTAAAATGATCATTCCTTGACATGCCAGAGTAGAATTTACACTCTTTAAATATTATAGGATTATCCACCTTTTGTTTGTGGTAGATGCAGGCCTATCATTTTATACAATGTTGGAATGTCTATCCATATGTCTATGCTTTATGGTGTGGTATCCAATCTCTATCACTCATATGCAATAAAAAAGGAAACAAAGAAATGGGTTAATAATACATTTCAAATTATCATTCCCAGACATGACAGAGTAGGATTTACATCACATTCTGCTCACATTCAGCAACATTCTCTCTAGCCAGTGCCACATTTGCATCTAGTTACATTGTATCCAAAGAAGTCTCCTCCATACATGCAGCATATATATATATATATATATATATATATATATATATATATATATATATATATACAAAGTTTCCACAAGTGGCTCCATTGCATAAGAGACAGTAACAAAATAAGGAATGTGGCTAATTAAACTAAGCTAAAAACATTAACACTCTTTCAGGTAATGTGTGTGTTAAGGGTGCTGGGGAAGCAAGGATCTGTGAGGAGTACTTGTTTGTAATTTAATTTAATTAAAAGATGCAACAAACAATAATATCTTATATGACTTATGAATCCTTCTGAATGCAGCTAAAATCCATTCCAGTATCTTAGATATATGCTTGTCTAGTTTGTCTCAATTTTCAAAATGTCTTTTGAAATGAATTTTTGGTTTAAACAGATTAATTAAACAATTCACTGAAACGCTCCATGAACTGAACCACAGGAGATTTGCTCATCTCTTTTTATTACAAATATCACAATCTGGCAATGTTCAGTCCACAAAACATAGGCTCTGTCTCTTACTTTGAGGGATATATAAAGGTAAAATGCCTCCCCTCCTATATCTCTGACCTTGTCAAGAAATACTTTCCTACTTGCCCACTACATTCTGACAATGACCTCAGTCTCACCTAATCACCTATCACAACCTCACACTACTGCCTCCAGGAGTTTCTCCATGATGATACACACATTTGGAACTCCCTGCCATGCCCAATCAGACTTCGAATTTTCAAATCCTTCCTCAAAATTTACCTCTTCACACTTGTCTACCCTACCGCATCCTAAAACAATTCCCTCCTCATGCTCCACCTGTTCCTTTCACTCCACCTCTATTGTCTCCGTTTACTACCCTTATCTTCTTAATGTTAACTCTCACAAGTTTGGCCCTCTTTACCTTCTATCTCCTCAACCTCTTTATAATGTTCCCTTTATTCTAGTTGTGTCTTCTTATGTAGTTTCTTTCTTTACAGTCTCTTGTATGTGTATTTGTTCCTGTTTATTGTTTGTTGATTGTGAGGCGATACATATTCTGTGGTGCCATTTTTAGAAGATGATGATGATAGAAGGTTTTGGAGAGACATAAATTGCTAACCTGACTGATGCAAATGTTTAAATGTATTTAACATTTGTGCTTATGTATTTACATATTTCAGCTTTCCTTTTAATAAGTCAGTTGATGCAATCAATTTTACTTCAAGCAGAATTTTGTATTTAAGATTCTTAACTTTGCAGTACATTTTAATATGTGTGAGGTATTTAGAAAAATAACATACTCATGATGAAAGCCTTAAAACCTTGAACTTTAGTTTGAGAACTTATATTTGTGCATGCTATTTTAGCTATTTTACATAAAGCTTCTTCAACTTAGTGGCCCTTTAACCGGAATAAAGACATTTTCACATCACATTTGAAATGTATTAGATTACAACTCAATACAACACTCTGCTTGTCATGCATTTATTGATCTAGAAGTCTTCAGACAAAAAGCCTTGCTAAACCTGTGGCATTTGTTTCTGCTAAAGAAATCAAATCCTTCCTGACACCAGTAATAATATAGTATTGTGGTTGGTGTGGATGAAAAAAGATTCAAGCTTATCAATTTCAATATTTGCCATATCCCTACTCTAAATGTGTATACACAGAGGGGAGGAGGGGAGGAAGGCAGGATACAAATCACACCAAAAAGAGTAAAATAATCCTCTGCTATTGCAACCAGAATTTATGCTGGGGTTTACTTTTATAATAATAAAAATGTGTACTTTTATTAAAATTTCTAAAAATAAAATAACCTTTAGAGCAAACAGGTCTATTTTTTGCAGAGCTTCAACTTAACTATTTATACTGATAACTTACACAATCTGTTAGCCTAGACAGAGTTCTGAATAATTAGCTCTAAATATACGCTTATATTAACTGTTTGTACCAAAAATAAAGAAGAATATGCAAAACAGAGTATACAAAACAGAGTTTATTTCTAGCAGGCAGAAAGATCATGGCTAAGCAAAGAGGCAACTATTAAATGGCTTAAGGATGGGTATGGATAAGGAAAGAGATATAGATAGGTAATGTAAGAGGATGGGAGGAGTTAGTCTTTTCACATGCCAGGGTACAGCTACCATTCATCTTCTCCTTCGTCAAGAAACAAATCACAAAGAAATGTTTTACCTATGTTACACCCATTAACGTGCCCCCAATTATAGCCATCCTACCAAGACAGAGGCAAAAGGTAATGTGATAATACAGACAAGATATTAATATAACAACAAATGATAAACATGATTTAAAAAGCGGTGTAAAAATGCTATTCTTTAAAATAGGCCAATAAATATATGTAAATATTGTAAAAAGTATCAAAGGTAAAATGTGCTTCAAGCTCCGATTGTATAAAAATGCAGGGATATAATGTAAAGGATGCCATTCTAAAACAAAGTAGACAATTCTGTGTACCTCTGGATTTTATGCACCTTTACAGCTATTGCTTGGCACTTGTAGTCCTAATTCTCATTTTAACTTTGCTTTTCCAAATTGTATTCCATTTAATATGTAAGTGATATAAACATGACCTATGTTGCATTACCCTGCATTTATCTACATTCAATTCAATCTGCAATTCACACACACAAACAAAAATGTTACTTAACTTCAGCTTAGATGATTTTGCAAGTAGTGCAAAAATAAAGTGCAGACCCAGTATCTAAGGGCCTGAGTCATTAAGGAGAACAAAGTAAAAAAAAAGGAGCAGGTGTGCTCTTGGGCAAACCATGTTACCATGTAAAGGGTACAAATTATATTTTTATTTTGCACATAAGGAAAATACTGGCTGTTTTTTCATGGAGCCCACAAATACTTGATAGCTTTATTTTTACACTGAAATTTAAAGTTGATATAGGACATGCCCTACCCCATCTATACATTTGCCCCAACATTTTAAATTTACTCTTCCTTCAATGCAACATGGTATAGCCAAGGTGCAAAGCTACTCCACATACTTACAAATAAATAAATGCAAAACACCTTTATTATTCTACTAAAAATTTAATAAATTACACAATATGGGTATTTTAGGATGTTTCATAAATACATATTTGACCTCAGATTGTGCCCAACTTCCTGTTTTTTAAGTCCATGGAAACAGTCCCCTCAAATTTCTTCCAAAAAGCTTTATGAGAATTATTGGGTAGCCAACAATTACAAGAAAACATTATACATTTATCTTTACATTTTTATGATCATTATTTCGAGGCATGGCTACGTATCATGTTAGTAATTTATGACTCTAGTTTGACAGTTTTGTTTGGGTCTTTTTATGATTAGATGCCTGTCACTAATGATATTTAGTACAAGTATTTTACTCATTCAATGTATTCCTGTCTTTTGATACGTTTGTAGCTTGCTGTTTTTTATTATTAATGTACACTATTTATGTACTCTTTTTTACAACAGTAAAGATGTAAAATATCAAGTTGATTATGGTGACTGCCTAATCTGTACTCTAATTGCATCAAGATATGGACAGAGCATATCTTTATGTGGTTGCATATATACAACATATTTTGAGTTGCACGCATCTTATGGGAGAATTGACTATTCACTTGCACACCTGCACACCTCACACCACTCACCTCATTATACAACATTATATAGGTCCAACAGAGGGAGATTACTATAGTGCCATGCCATAAAATCTCACGCATCAAAATAATTTAGATTTCGACACCAAAGAGGTAGGTGCAGTCTTTAATATTTAAGAAGCTGTACATACTTGAAGCATGTGTGAATGATTGTTTCACCATTTCAAATCATTTGCATACATTTGCAACATAGTAATTTCATACATTAGAAATGCTGTTGTCTAATGTAAAATATATATCTATATATATCTATTGTCTAGGTCATACACAGCTGCATACATTTGCAGTGTGGAGGTGTTTTAAAAGCTTGGGAATGTCTTGCCTATATCATCCATTATGTAAGCCTATAAAGTAGTATACGTTTGTATTCTGACTCTCTTTAATCCTAAAGAAATTGTCATGTTTTCTTAATTTTCATTTTATAGAAGTATCGGGATTAAACAAACTCAGTCCTTGCTAGTAGCAAGTACACTATATGACAAGAGTTTTTGGATGCTTGACTATTATATCAACAGGGACTGTAAGGACAGTGTGTTCAAGTACATATACTTTAATTTGGAGTTGGTCCCCCTTTTGCTGCGATAACAATACAAGCAGAGAATGGTCATTCATCACTCCACAGAACACATTTCCACTGCAGTTCAGTGTTGGTGTGCTTTATACCACTCCTTACGCTTGGCATTGCTCTTGGTGATTTGACGCTTGCATACAACTGCTCGGCCATGGAAACCCATTCCATTAAGCTCCTGCCGCACAGTTTTTGTGCTTACATTATTTGCCAGTGGAAGTACAGAACTCTTCAGCCATGGAATCAGCAGAGTGTTGGCGACATTTACGCACAATGCGCCTTAGTAGTGGTTGACCGTGGCTCTGTGATTTTACGTGGTCTATATACTTATAGTTGATCGTGGAACATCCAGCATGGATGAAATTTCCCGAACCGTCTTATTGCAAAGGTGGCACACTATCACAGTGTCACACTTAAAGTCACTGAGCTCTTCAGAATGACCCATTTTGTATCGCAAATGTTTACAAATGGAGACTGCATGGCTAGGTGCTTGATTTTATACACCTCTGGCAACAGGTCTGATTGAAACACCTCAATTCAATAATTAACAGGTGAGGCCAAATACTTTTGTCCATATAGTGTCTATAATGTGTAATGTACAAAGAGATTACCAAATTTGCAAAGCATTAGGTAATTTCTTTCTATCTCTCTCTCTCACATATAGCCATGCATGGTCATGGTTGTAGACCAGAATATGGAGGATGACAGGTGTCAAGCAACTGGTAAACTGGCACAGGGAGCATGTATAGAGGCTATGTGTCAGCCTCTTTGGGATGTCTGATGCGGATGTCCATCTCTATCAGCTTCCACCTCATGTCATCATGGACACGCTCTGCATTGTGAAGAGTAACATAGAGCCTTTGCGCAACATCTTAACAGCAATACCACGATGGCCAAACTCTTGGTGGTATTGTACATCTGTGTGTTTGGATCTGTCCAGACCACAGGGTGTTTTGTGACTGGAAGCCTCATTCACTTGTGTGCTGATGGTTGTGCTAAGGACTTTCCTGTTGTGCATCCAGCACTTCATCCATCTGCCAGTTGACGATGAGTCCCTTGTGCCTATAAAGCGGCAGTTTTCCACCATAGCCGGCTTTTCGCACATTATAGGGGACAGTATATGGTACATATGTAGCCCTGGTCTCATCGAGTCAAAATGCTTCCATTTGTGCGAATAAAAAATAAAATTTCCACTTGATCAATGTCCAGGCAATATGTGATGCATCTTTTCAGATTTGATGCCTAGTTGCTAGATGGCCAAAGTGCACCCACGACTCCTTTGCCTTCAGGCAATCAGGCTTGTGGCACAGATTACATCAGAGGCAATGAGGTGCAAGGTCACATAGTGACGCATGACTGTTAGGTACTATTTTCTATCACATCATAATTTACAAGTAACCCTTTGTTGTTCTAAATACCTTTGGTATACATTGCAGTAATAAATAATAAGTCTAGCACCTTTGCAAAATATTAACAATCTGCTATATGGTGTACTTGTAGAGTCAATTGTCAAATATTGTAGCATTACAATAGCGCCATATCATGTAATAAGATTTACCCAATTATTTGAATGATTAGCTTCTCATTACTCTTTTTCCCCCATTCTTGCTACTCTTTATAGGAGACAACACGAACCCTTGCCAACCTTGACTTCTCACTCCCATTTTAAATTCACACACACGGAGCAAGAAGTCGCATATAATTTGACACATACATCCACTATTTATAGACCAAACTTTGGCATTTTAAAGGCCAAATTCCACTGCCTTGACTTGTCTGGTGGAGTTCTTATGTATGCGCCCAATATTGTATGTTACATAAATGCTCTGTGTGTCGTATTACATAATATTGCCATCAAGAGTGGGGTTCCAATGGTGGAAAAGGCCAAGTTTGCTGGCCAGGATGGCATAGGGCCTTAGGTAAGAAATTTGGCATAGAGGCCTGGGGGATGAAATGTGTCATAGGGGAAGGAGTGGAATTCTGTGTCATAGTGGAAGAAGTGGAATCATGTGACATAGGGTCAGGAGATCTATTGGTGACATATTGGACAATGATATTGGTGAGGGGGTCAAAGGTAGTTTTGTAAAGAAACTGGCATGGTGTATGGAATCAGTGTTACAATCCCTTAATCTAATCCATACCTGGACTGCACATTTTAGTTATGCTGTTATCAGGAAGTTTCAGTTATGAAACTATAACATCTCCTTGGAAATGTACTTCAGGGTTTAAAGTCAACCTCCACAGGGAAAACTCAGGAGTTGAGTTAATTAAGCTATCATTGTTATTTCTGTTTGCACCCTATTGTCCACTAGTGATCTCTACAGACAACCAGGAGCCGGACCCAGCAGGGGTAACCTGAGGAAAAACACCTGGGGAGGTAAAGGAGGGGGCTAGATAGTGTTAGAAGCCCATCAATCGAGACCTTTTTCAACTCCTCTTGGCAGGCAGATCCCAAGGTGGGATTATGAGGTGATAAAATAGGCTGCCCTGGGAGCTGGACACATATGTGACTGACTTTGGTCAAAAGTTGATGCTCTGCCAGAGAGGTGCTGTGGAACCTATCTCACTGTATTTATTTGAACTGATTTCCTCACTTGTTGGACCTGCTATTGTTAAGGGAGCCATGCTGTATCTATCCCACTGGATTTATTTGAACTGATTTCCTCACTTTTTGGACCTGCTATCGTTAAGGGGGCCATGCTATATTTAATCCTGTTCTGTAGAATAAATAATCCTTCTATTTTTCCTTTAATACCGTGTCTGAGTGATTTGGGAACCACGTATCTTCACAAGTGTGTATGTTTTGGAAAGTGGATAAGGGTGAGAGTTGTGTTTATTTGCTCAATGTTTGTTTCCAATTTTTGGTTACTTGCATATATGTGTGTATAAAATTGTTTTAGATTAGAAGGCTGCCAACTGTCCTCTGCATTCTCATCACAGGTGTCCTTCATGGTGGCATCCTCTTCCTCATTTGTATATGAATCTCTAGCTAACATACTGGATAAAAAAAAAACACATAAGAATGTATGTTTGTGTCCATAACATCCATGTTTTTTCATCATACTGGTATATTTCATCACACTCATTTGTCAGTTTTTTTTAATGGAATTTATGTGTGTATATGTGGGGTCACATATAGCAAAAACAACATCAAATGATTGGACAATCTTTAAAATCTTAAATCTCCATATTTTTGATCTGATGGGAATTTAAACTAGGTATCCATTTAAAATCTGTAATGAATATTTTCTGAGAACACACAGTAATCGTGAGGAACATGGCCATATTATCCAATAGGCTGGCTATGTTGTAGTATAAGGAAAAAGGTTTTAGTGTTTTTTTTGTTTTTACCAATAAACATTTCCATTTTTAAACCGTAAGTGTATTTTTCTAAAAGACTTGCATATTTATATTGTTATTTATATTTATTTTAACAAAATATTAGTAACATAATAACATAGTTGATAGGTTGAAAAAAGACACCAGTCCATCAAGTTCAACCTATTTTGGATCTCCTGCGATCCTGCACTTATATTTGAAATTGATCCAGAGTAAGCAAACGCCAATCTGTTTCAATTGTGAAAATCCCCCCAGACTCAATATTGCAGTCCTATTTTTACCCTATATCCACTACTATCCTACATTTTAATTAACAGTCGTATCCCTGGATATACCTTTCCGCTAAAAATTTGTCTAACCCTCTCTTAAACATATCTATTGAATCTGCCATCACAACCTTCCCTGGCAATGAATTCCATATCTTGCCTGCCCTTACTGTAAAGAACCCTTTCCTTTGCTGGTTGTGAAATTTTCTCTCCTCTAACCTTAGGTGGTGACCACATGTCCTGTGTATAGTCCTTGGGGTAAAAAGTTCACATGAAAGTTCTCTGTATTGACCACTAATGTATTTGAACATAGTAATCATATCTCCCCTTAGACGCCTCTTTTCTAAATTAAACATGCCTAAGCTGGCTAAACTTTCCTCATAACTTAATGACTCCATACCCTTTATCAATTTTGTCGCCCTTCTCTGAACCCTTTCTAGTTCCAAATTATCTTTTTTATAGAGTGGTGCCCAGAACTGTACTGCACATTCAAGATGAGGTCTTACCAACGATTTATACAGTTGCAAAATTACACTGTCTTCCCTTGCATCTATGCCCCTTTTTATGCATGCCAATACTTTGTTTGCCCTTGCAGCTGCTTCTTGACATTGAGCACTATTGCTAAGTCTACTGTCTACGTGCACTCCCAAATCCTTTTCCATTATAGATGCTCCTAAATTAATTCCATTTAATTTATAGATTGCGTTCTTGTTTTTGATCCCTGAATGCATAACCTTACATTTATCTGTGTTAAACCTCATATTCCATTTGGCCGCCCAATCCTCCAGTTTATTTAAGTCCCTCTGTAGAGAAGCTACATCTTGCTCTGATTTTATTACCTTACAGAGTTTAGTGTCATCTGCAAAAATTGAAACTTTACTCTCTAAACCATCACCAAGGTCATTAATGAATATATTTAAAAGGAGTGGCCCCAGCACGGAACCTTGAGTTACTCCACTTAAGACTTCTGACCAATTAGAAAATGTTCCATTTATCACAACTCTCTGTTCCCTATTCTCTAACCAGTTTTCGATCCAAGTACAAATGTTGATTCCTAGACCGAGTTCCCTAATTTTGCAAACCAACCTCTTGTGTGGCACTGTATCAAAGGCCTTTGCAAAATCTAAGTAGACCACATCTACTGTGCTGCCCTGGTCTAAGTTTCCAATAACTTCCTCATAGAAACTAATTAGATTAGTTTGACATGACCTATCCCTCATAAATCCATGTTGATTCCCACTAATAATTTTATGGCGTACCAAGTAATCCTGAATACTATCCCTTAAAATGCCTTCCAGTAGTTTCCCCACTATTGATGTCAGGCTTACAGGTCTATAATTCCCTGGTTGTGATCTTGTCCCCTTTTTAAACAACTGCACCACATCTGCTATTCGCCAATCCCTTGGTACTGAGCCTGATGAGATTGAATCTCTGAAAATTAAGAATAGCGGTCTAGCTATTTCTGAGTTTAACTCCATAAGGACCCTTGGGTGTATGCCATCTGGAGCTGGAGCTTTATTTATCTTAATATTCTTCAGTCACCTTCGGACTTCTTCCTCTGACAACCAAGTATTAATTAATGGCATGGTTTCATTTCCATTTTTATGTATTACTTCTACCATTTGTTCCTCTCTGGTAAATACTGAAGAAAAGAAAGTGTTTAATACCTCTGCTTTTTCCGTAGTATTATTTATCAATTCACCCATCTCACTTCTTAGGGGTCCTATATTATCTTTTTTAATCCTTTTGCCATTTATATACTTAAAAAACTTTTTGGGGTTTGTCTTACTTTCTTTTGCAACGTGCCTTTCATTTTCTAATTTAGCCAATCTAATTTCCTTTTTGCATGTTTTATTACATTCCTTGTACCTACGGAAGGACTCCTCTGACCCTTCACCTTAAACAATTTAAATGCACGCTTCTTCCTTTGCATTTCTTCCCTTAAGCTGGGTACACACTACAGAAATTTCGACCCACTTTTTATGCCGAGCAATTTTACATGCGATTGATGGTCCGATCGCTCGGTCCATGGACTGCATAAACACTAGCCTTGTTTAGGACGAGAAAAGGAAGAGCGGACGTCCCGTTAGCGACTTTTTACAGCCATGTTGTCGTGAACAATGATTTAAATTCCGTACACACTGCAGCGACACTTGCGGGTAAATGTACAAGATACCGAAGACATTAGCATAAAGGGGCAGAGCTTTAGCTATAGTTAACTCCCTTCATTTCTATAAAATAGAAGTTAAAATATATAAAATACATTACATTTAGAAAAACATTTAACTGTTAAAGTGGAATGCAATGAATATTCCCTAATAATAAATAAATAATAAAACCCCTTTGCATGTAATGGAATGCTCCATTCTCGACGTGCATCATCGCTGATTGGTCCACAGCAAAAACAAACGCCCATGTCTGAGTGTATAAAATGACAGAGGAACCTGTTTGGCGCCGAGGAGCGTCAGAAGATGGAGACAGAGAAAGTGACGGTGGGGGTTGCGGGTGAGGAGAAGATGTCAGTGGGGGTCGCGGGTGAGGAGAAGGTGTCAGTGGGGGTTGCAGCTATGGAGACGGAGACAGAGATAGAGTCAGAGATGGTGCTGGAAGTGCCAAAAAATGTTGGAAAAGTTAAGGTGGGGGATGGAGATACTCAAGAAGAGCAAAAAGAAAATCCAATGAGCCCAAGAGCGGTGGAGATGATGGTAAAAGTACTGGACCAGGACGACATTAAAAAAGGTCAGTAGCAGATGTAGTGTACCTGTATTGTAGATGTAGATGTAGTAGATGTATTGTCACATAAAGCAGTAGAAAATGCTAATTTATAACCTAATTTTGTATGTCAGAACGAAGATTTAACAGTGAGAAGGCCTGTTTAGAAACCACTGATACCACTAATGTTAGCAAACAAGGAGAAATTGAACAAGAAAAATATACTAAATAAGTTCTACACGAAGGTATTTCAGTGAACATGTGTAGACATGTAAATGCTTTGGGCACATACCTGTACTGTTATAATAACCAAAATGGCACCTGTTTTCCAGAATGCTCAGAGGTTAAGCCCGCTACTATTGCGATTTCGCCACAGGGACCAAAATATAGATAGAAACTGATCTCGAGCAGTGTGAAAGGTGAGCAAATGAGAGTATTTATGAGGTAGATTGTAAATTACATATATAGAATTTAAATGACAAACATTTTTATTTCCTTGTTTCGTAGATAAAGAAATCAAAGGGAATGGAAACGACATCAAGACCTGTTCTGCCACAAACCAGTAGCACCTTTAAAAATACCTTAAAAATAATACTCTGCAGTATTCAGCTCTCTGATTGGTATGGGCGTGCTCACTTCTCATGCGGATCTTTCTGACAGCTGTGTGTGTTACAATTTGTGTACCTTTTTCTTGCAATAAAAATGTTGCTTGAACACTGTATGATTTATTCTGGGTAACTCACAATTATAGGTTAATAAAAGGTAATATAAATTTAATAGGTTATAAAGGTATAAGTGTATAAAGAGTAAATATGAATACATAGACGCAAAGGGTAATAACACACGTGCTTTACACAAGTGTAATGGTCTGCAGCCAGACAGGTGCAATATACATCGATACAAAACACATTGATGTGCAGATTCCGCACCACGTGGGACTGGGATTGACATAAAAATTAACATACACACGCCCCCCAGGTCGAGGAAGTATCGGAGGATTGTCGTGGATCCGTCGGAAGTTCATACACACTGCACAGTGGTAACGAGATTGGAACGAAAATATTAAACGGTACGACCAACCAAATGAGGCGAGAATTGTCCATTTGGGCAGACTTTTGACCATCGTGTAACTGTACACACTGACCCGACTTTTGAACGAGTGGTCGTATGTCGGCAGTTTGAGCCGATTATTGGATGAAAACAGTGTAGTGCGGCGGTTCCCAAAGTGTGCGCCGCGGCTCCCAGGGGTGCCGCGGCACTGTCACTGGGGTGCTGCACGCCAGACATAGAAAAAGAAAAAAAAGAAAACAGAAACTTACCAATCCGCCGGGCGCCGGGACCCAGCAGCCTCCTCTCTCCCGCAGCAGCTTGTGACTGAATATCGACGTCAGTGACAGCTGACAGGTTACAATGTAGGATTGATCATCTAAATGTTTTTACATTTATGAAAGATGTTGGTCTTGGACAATGTTTTTTTTTACACAAATTTTAGAAGAAGTGTACTAGACATGCAGAGTACAATATAGTAATTTACAAAAAAAAAATGCGTTTGCTAACCCTTTCTTGATCTTTGTCACCGATCTTCAATTTGGAGACACGGCATTGACCTGCACCGTGATCTCATCCCAGATTCGTTGTTTAGCTGGGATATAGCGCTGCCAACTGGTAGTATGCAGCCTCTGGACCACCAGCTCAAACAGTACTTCTAGCCCTCGTTGAGAGAAATTTGGCTGCCTACACTTAGTTGCAGTGAAGTTATAGGCTTTGATTGTGGCAGGTGTTTGATCGTCAGCCATGCTAACAATAAACCCTAAACAGGGAAACAACACACTTAACATTAAAAGGACATTCACTGTAATTTAATATTGTACTATATGTGCTTGTACTCACCACTTAAAGCAAATCAAGGTCAATAGTGATAAGACACAACAGAAAACAGCAGTATATAAGCCAACAGAATAACTGTAATCACAAAATGACAGGGCAATGATGAGGGCCATGAGAAGGTTCAGGAAGAATTCCTTTCCCCAGGAATCCTTCTATCATTTCCCCAACTCATGAAGAATCCCATTCCCCAAACCACTTCCTGCCCCTGGAGCAGCCCCAAATGGAGATGCCCCTGGGTGAGACAGAAGAGGCACCTGCAGAAGTATGTAAGTGTCTTGATTGAATAATCTAGTATTATATTAATAATTTATTTTTGCCACATAAAAGTGTAGGCCCCAGAAAACCTTTCTTTACAAAATGTGTCTTGTACATGTGTCTGACATCATGGGCCAAATAAGCATTTGTTACTAAGCAATATTTGCATGTATCTCCAAAGTGCAGTCTTCTGGGCAGTACTGTGTTCAGAATAAGTTGAACATTGTAGAGAATTTCACTTAATTTCCTGTAAAATCTCCTGAGCTAGAAAAACGTTGGAACAAACTAGAGTGATAAAGCTCAAATATGTTTACATAATATCATAGTATTGTGGTTTTAAAATCTTTTTTTTTCTTTTTTTTTCAGGTGGAGAAAATACACCAGCCTAAAAAATATAAAAAAAATATTGCAATTTTTTTTTAAAAAAAAATCAAAAAATAAATAGATGAGTTAAAAATGTTATTTTTATGATTTTATTATATTTTCTTTTCGGTTTATAAAAGAACATTTTAGAGCTGTTATTTTAAAAAAAAAGTTTTTTAGTTAAAAAAAACACTGTGTTTGCATTTATATTTATAAGCAAAGGTCTATTAATGCGAAAGAGGGAAATATCTGTTGTATAGAGGTTTTTGATAACATGCAACTTCATGCATCAGTACCTTGCAACAGTATAGGTTGATGTGACAGTGCATGATACATAGATATGCAGGGTTAGCAGTACTATTATGTCATAAAGCAAGAAATAAGGGGAATAAGGAAGGAATTGTGCAAATTGTGCATTTCTCTGTCAATAGGTAGTATAATGCATACACAAAGGATTTCAAACAGGGAATCAGATAGAGGAGCAAATAAAAATTCACTACTATGTGCTGGGTTTTACGTTTAAAATTATGCTGTAGTTGCATCCCACATTAGATTGAACATTGTCTGAAATTATTCTACAAGCCTGACTTTACTGTCTTCTAAGAATTCCCATTCTACAAAAACAATCTGTTACTCTAAACATCAATACTAAAACTTGGCTTTACTTGTTGTGGACTTTCTGTCAGAGTGTTTTATTATTCCAATGTCAAAATGATGTACTGTAACACATACAGCAATATTAACATTCTAATTTGACAAAAGGGCATCTATACATTCTAGGCAGACAATGGTACTCCTTTCCTTGATCAGTGATTTTTTTTCCCCTATCTGCTGCACCCATGCTCATGGGAACAGGATTGTCTTGCTCTGATTTACTCCATATTTTGTCCCCTTCTTCTCATGCCCCATCACCTTAAGTTATTGTTATATATTGTTATATTGTTATATAATTCTAATCTGCAGAAACCACCTCTTGATCATTATGCTCCAGTGAGCTTCCACCATCTAACATTCCTTTTGTATTCAACTTCTTCAATGTCTAGTTTACATTTCCCTTCATCATTATCATCATCATCATCATCATTTATCCCCATCATCATCCCTTGCTTGGTGTCCTTCAATTTAGATTCTGCTCATTGTACTCCATTGACACCATGCTGACCAAATCCTTTTACAGCCAAATCTAAAGATTAGTAGTTCCTATTAATTGTTCTGGACTTGTCTTCCGCCTTTTTCATTGATTACCACTTCTACAACTGTCTCTTCCTCCCTCTATTAAAAGCTTAACCTATTAAACAGTGTTCTTTTTTTCTCATTCCTGCTAATCTTTCTCTACCAGCCAACATATCTTAATGTTAACAATGTTCTTATCACTCCAACACTAGAAACTCAGGGCCTGATTCTTTAAGGAAAGTTAAGCAAAAGTAAGTAAGTAAGTAATGCAAAACCATGTTGCATTGGAGAGGGAGGTACATTTAAAATGTGATGGCAGATTTATATATGTGGTAGGGCATGTCCTAGATCAACTTTAAATTTCAGTGTACAAATAAGTTATCAAGTATTTGTGTGCTACATGAAAACCAGACAGTATTTCCTTACATGCAAAATAATAAACTAATTTGCACCCCTTGTATTGCAACATGGTTTTGTCCAGAAAACCTGAGTAAGAAAACTAGCCCAATTGTTTGCTTAACTTTCCTTAATGAATGAGGTCCTCAATGTCTATATGGATACATTTGACTCTGCCTATTTGATCACTGCTCATATTTAATAATACCTTGATAATATCTCTCACATTTGTCTGTACCTAAAGATAACCATACAATTTGTTTAAAACACATCTTTTAGGCTAACTTTTTATATTTATCACTTATATTTATCACTTTACTAATGCTAAATATTTCTAGTCATTCGCTGCTTATTTCCCAGACTCCGAACTTAATGAGGAGGAGTATATGCAACACAGATAAGGTGTCATTCATTTACCTATATGTGAGTGAATTTTAATTGAGTGTTTTAATAAACTGTGAAAACATTACTTCGCTTTATATATGATTCTCCTCCTCTTTTATATGCACAAGATGAAATAAAGAAAAATTCGCTACATATATACTAACAAGAGCTGCACACATCCACAATAGGACTGTATTGAACATGCATATCTCCGGTGGTAATCGTTTTCACGATTACCACCATTCCGACCCTAAACAGCGCTACAAGTAAATTGTGAATGATTTAATAATGTTAACGTCAGCGCGACCTGTCTGATTTGTAATTTAAAGCGGAAATGTCAGTTTAAGTGTTTAAACACTTAACCTGTGGGCTCCTGACATTGCCGTTTTAAATTACAAGTCAGACAGGTTGCGCTGATGTTAACATCTACTGACTAACATGTCAATAGTCGGAGTTACTTCAAGTCAATATCATAACGCAATTGGACATCTGCAATGACGCTATGCAGGTAAGTCTGATTATTGTACACTCTGTTTTTTAAATCATTCGCAATCTACTTGTAGTACTGTGTGGTGTCGGAATTTTCCGCACCATAAAATAGTACCCAACCCCATATCTCACTATTGAAATGCACAACTGAGTTTTCAAATAACTTTTGGCACAGACATTTGTCTACACTGCCTTTAATTGGAATTTAGGTAGAGAACATTTCAGCTAATTTCTTTTTGGATTCAATAAATGTTGTAAGGGCATGGACCTCAATAAGGGGACCATTTGAATTATTGCTGTGAGATATATGTTACAGTTTTTCATCACCCTCTCTCACCATAATCCGTGCCCCGTGCGTCTATTTCCCACTATATATAAGTACATTTAAATCTTTTAGAAGGGTTTCAGAAAACCCGCTGTGATTGTGGCAGCATCCGTTTCCCCTCCTCATTCCAGGGAGCGCTAACTCGACAACTTTATTTTTACATCCCCTACTATGGGGTAGATTCAAAAGAACAATGTGGCCTGCGCATTATTGCCGTTACTACGGTAATTTCTCTATGGAATTTTGTTCGCAGCTTATTGAATCTCCCCCTATATGTTTATTAGTAAAGCATTATTACATACTCTTTTTTAAAATTCACAATGAGAGTGGAGCAGTAGACTTCCATTGAGCCACAATGGCAAACCAGGTATAAAACAATAATGAGCGATAAAACAATTGGCAATTATTACAGTGACTGATAGCATCAATGAAACCCAACAAACAAGTCTAAGGTGAACAAACTCTTGACAACTTAAAATGTGATTTTAGAACATCCCAAAGCATATATTGGTAAGTTTCATTTTTGACCAAGAACTGGAACAAAAGAAGCAAGAATAAAGACCCATTTTAGGTAGATATAAGGGTGTCAAGTAGGTCCTATGTTTGAGCTTGAACTGTAATAAATCATCTGATCTTTATTTTTCTTACAAGAATATTAGATTAATAATAATGTCATCAATAGGAGTCATAACAATATTAAGATGCTATTTTGATTTTTATCTCTTTTTAAAGGTGTAATATAACTTTGTTTAGGTTGCAGACATAATAGGAGTGGTGGCAGAATTTGGCAGCAAAAGGTGTATTTTTCAAATATGTTCTGAGAAACAATGCAGTCTTCAAGCTCCTCTTTTACTTTTCCTTCCTGCATAATGGCCATTCGGCACTGTACCTATGAATTCCGCCTTCTGAGTGCCACAGAATTTATAGTCTATCAATAGTGACGGCATCAATCCAATCTGCTCTGTATTGTGGTTCTGCATGGAACTCTTTAGGTCCAAATTCTGCCAGAGGAACATGTCAAATTTTTGAATACTCTGCAGAACAGATTGAAAAATGTTACTCATCTCTAGTTGCAGGTTTCATTGTTGCAGGTACCTGATTGCTAGATTTCTTTAATCACAGAAGTGAAAACATAAATAAAGGATGTTTTGATATTTTGTTTTTTAATTATTCATCTAACACTGGTAGTAGTATCCTTTTTACAATCTGCCGGATAGTTCTACAGCATATTTATTTTTAAAAACAACTATACCCTTGTAACAGCTTTAACTATGGCTTCTACAAATGTCCTTTTTTATTTACATTTGAAAGCATAATTTGGAAATGACATGTTGTTTAATTTTTGAAGGTAAGCATAAGCATTCTAAATGGCAACAGTGCCACCTACTTTTCATAATATGTTGACAATCTCTAAAATATAATAATAATAATATTAATAATAATAATATAATTCATCTTCTTCTGTATCTCCATATGTGCAGAAGCACTGAATTCTACATTATGAAAAGCATGAATGTACAATGGTCACAATGCAGCATGCATAGAGTGGAGTACATAAAAGAATACACTCGTTTGAGCTATCCAAATAACATTTACCAAGATTATTTTTCAAATGATGGTTATTTTCACACAGATGGAAAATTACTAGAGCTATTACATTATAATTGTTTTTCAGTTTGTTAAAGCAACATTAGTTTTAAATTGGCACCTAGCAAATAGAATAAGCAGGCATTTCTTGTAAACACACACTGGACTCCTATAACCAAAATAAATTAACCTGTCAGTAGTATAATGATAAAAAGTTTTTTTTAAGAGCTTTTCAGAGTGCATTGCTTTGCTTAAGACATGATTACATATTATGTAAGAGGTTCTTGACCTCTCAGCTGAACATTGTCAAAAAAAAACTAAACAAGTTTTTAGACAATACTTTAAGAACATTAAACTAGGGCGTTATGAGAGCAAGTGGGTTATTGTATCAACTTGCCGATTTTGAGCGATTCTAGCGACAGCTAGAATCTGATTGATTGCAAAATTTGAAATGTCAAAGCGTGGGGTTAATAAATATTTTTAGGCCCAGCACACAATAAAATGGCCGAAAATCACCAATTTTACAAAACCGCGGGTTGATACATTTCCCCCCACGACTGTGGGAATTATGCATGATGAAAAATTAGCTTCTCTTCCAAAGTGCCTTATGGAAGTTCAAAACAGGTCTCATTTAAAGTATAGAAACATTACTACAGACTACAAACTCTGAGTTGGTGCAAAACCGAAGTCCTTTTGTAACGTAGAAATGGATGGTTAAACCTACTCACAGCAACTTAACGCTATTAAAATGTATCTTCTCCACCACTATCTTTAGTTACAATAATCTCACTCCACAAAAATTGAATCTCAATTCTGCACTGACTAATGATCTATACTCTACTCTGTGCAAACTTTTGCTCCTTTGCAAATGCTGCCATCTTGCTCCATACACCCAGCAACTCAAGCACATGGTTAGGTCATAATTGCTTTTGCACTGCATAGCAGACAATTTGCTCAATGGAAATGAACTTTCTGTATTTTTATGAGTAAGTAAAGTTTTAACTCTTTAAAACAATTTCTAAATAGTTAACAGCAATGACTTGCCATGTATAATTTATGTGGGGACTTGATGCAGCTTGTGAAATTAATATCCCAATAAAGACAAACGGCAGCTTGTTTATTGATCTAAAGTGCTATCGATTTGTAACCACTAATCTATTAACACATTTTAAGTGATTTTTCCACAGCTATCAAGCGTGAACTGATTGAGAGTGCTCAGTGAATACATCCAGGTTTAAAAGTTGACTAAACAGGATCTATTTCAACTCCCTCCAATATCAATAGTAATGTAGGACTACATGTTATACACAGCAAGAAATATTATATTACATGGTTGAAGGGAGCATTACGTAATGTGGAAGAATGCACAGAAGATACTGTTCTGCTAACCGAAGTGTTATTGTAAATAAGTGTGAATTAAAAAAGCTTGTTATTTTAGACATGTGCTCATTGGCTTAGAAATTGTATTGATTTTAAAAGCTAATCCATTAATGCATTTTAAACTCAGAAGGACTGAACTAGTAGAATGAAGGTGAGAAGTGGGAGTTCAATATTTGTAAGAAACTCTTACTTTAACCCTTTCACTGTTGCAGTACTTCTATCCTTAATGCTGTAAATGTTTTTTTATGATGAAGCTTTTAACCTTTAAACTGTGGTGTTGTACAATTTATTTATTTTTTTAATATCATCCTCACTTAACCTCAAAAGTTTATGCTAGAGCATGTTCCTCTGCATGAGCAATACGCTACTTGAGTATGCTTATGGGAATATTTAATGTTTGCATTTTTGTTAATGATTTTGTATATTTTTTAAATAAAAAGAATATATAAAAAGAAACAAGGGCCCTTTAACAGGTGCATGAAAAATATTTAGATATACAAGAAGTATGAGAGAATGGGTTAAAGAGCATATTGAAAACTGTACATGCATTTCTTTTAAATCTGAAATGGTAAGAGGCCAAATCCTTTTAAGAGAATGGGAATTTAAAAATAAGGTCTTTTACATTACTTTGTACTGACAGATACGTCTAAAAACATAATGTGTGAATGTTTACCCATCAAAACAAATGTGCCTATGTTAAAATGCAAATATTTACAAAATACACATTTTTATGCACATGTGATAATGACTGCACTTATACTTAGCTACTTCGAGGGAAAGAGACCACTTTGTCTTTTGTATTCATTGGTTCAAGAAATGATATAAGAGGGAAACCTTGTATAACTTCAGAGGCCAGGCTAAAGCACTGTATGCTACACAATGTATAAATAGCTACTCACGTGTAACATTTGTATTCAATGACACCTATAGATCTTGTTGGCGTTACCATCCATGGGTACATTCAGTTGACATTATTTATAACTGCAAGATGTGTGTTAAGTAGTTATTTACGAAAAGTTGACTCTGCTAATGATAATTCTACCTTCGGGTATCTAATTGGAACAGAAAGCCCAAAAACAACATTTGGAAACTATAACCCTTTACTCTCTTTTATTTTTGGTTTGTGTGGTAAAAAGGACAGTTTGCCACAGACAGTTAAGTGAGAGGCTAAGGAGTATATTTACTAAACTGTGGGTTTGAAAAAGTGAAAATGTTTCCTATAGCAACCAATCAGAATCTAGTTATCATTTATTTAGTACATACTACAAAATGACAGCTAGAATCTGATTAATTGCAAAAGGCAACATATCCATTTTTTTCAAACCAGCAGTTTAATAAATATATCCCTAAGAATTTCCCTGGGAATCTGCAGGCTCAGGCTGCAGACAGGGTTAAGTTTTCACACTCTTCCACACACAGAGAACAGGAACACGGGTGAAGCACCTGGGTGTGATCAATTCTGGGCTCAGCTAGTTAGTGCTTTGGAGGAAGCACAAATAGGTGCTTGGTGTTGTACACTTGGTGACTGATGCTAAACAAGTCAGCCAATGGCAAGAGAGCTGGACTACGTTAGTTAGGGTTACAAGGAGGTTTATGCAACTTGCTATCGTTTACTGGTGTCATCTTGAAAGTATGCTGTTTATTTTAAAGGAACAATAAAAGTCCTGTCTTTGATGGTCATATCACATTAGATAAACTGTGTGATACTCTGTAGATCTTACAGAGTTATTGTGTACTTTTTACATTTAATACATTATTTTCCTGTGTGTTTTGGAACTTTATTAAAGGTGTACTATTTACAAATGTAAGTGTAAATGTAAGTGCTTGTGTGTTGTTTTCCCGTGCGATTGCATTATTAACCCTGTTATGACATAGCGTACTAATCGCAATCGCACAGAATAATATTACAATTGATATTTGTTCATTTAAAATGACTTCATCCAATAATTTGACTTCCACAATTGTTTGTAGCTTGTGTTGTTCTGTCAAAAAGATTTTATGATCTCTTTATGTAAAGATGTGAAGATGAGACACTACTCTTTAAAGGTTTCTTGTAATAATTTAACAGAAAAGGACTGAGGTAGATCACATTTTGGGGCATACTATACATATATATTGTATATATGACTGTCAATGTACTTATTAGAGCACTGATGCACATGGGTTTAATCAATGTTTACACACATTCACAATGCCCTTTTAATAAGTTCCTTGCTGAAAATGCAATAAACAATGCATACTAACATATTATCATTTTGTTTACCATGTGAACAAAGATGAAGACTTGATGGGCCCAGGGCAAATGTTAGTTTCCCCCTTATTAAAATGACCCTTGTGTATGGTTGTGGCTATGTTGATGGTTGTCTGAATTATGGGTGTCATGAAAACATTTGATCACTTTCTCACCCTATTGCAGGTTGCAACTCTTTTATTATCATGAGTATATCTTGCATTAGTTAATTGCATGTAGCTCTTAGTGGTATGTTTATGTATTTTTTTCTTACCTTTTGTTTGTAGATGATTTTCTCATTGGGGTTTTTAGTTTGCCATGTATCTTATACTTTTGGTCAGAACACATACATAGTGATATTTTGTGGCCTAACATGCCACCTTACCTTATTGCCATCTTTATTAGTGAATTTTATTTTGTATTATGTTATATATTTTATATTATTAATAAGTGTGTATTCTTATATATACTAAAGAAAGATAGATAGAGATTTAACCTAAACCAATAACTATTTTCATTAATTTATTTTTGTTGTAAACATGATTCAATGCATGTATCAGCAATTTTCAATATTTTGCAAGCATGTGACAAAATGTTTCTTTTTTGGGTTGACTCTTATATTACAGAAATCTAATCAACAAGACTTATGCATAAAATTTTTCATTGCTTGCCTGTTCTTATTACGGTCCTGCCTATAATTATAAGGGACTCCTGAGGTGAGGATGTATTAAAAGAGAACTAGAATTGAATTATGATTATTTCCATTAATCATGTCATGATGCTGGATGTAATGTTTTTAATCTACTGTGGAGCGCACGCTGTGTGAAGCACATAGTTCACCTGTCCTTGATCAAGCTGGCAGGCTAAATTACTATTTTTCTTGGTTTTATGATTTTGCCTTATCAAAAGATTTAGGGAAAGTAACCTGCTATCACTACTACATCAAAAGTACATACTCACAACCAAATTTGATGTATGAACTTTGTTTTATATAAGGGCAAATTTTGCGCAAAAATATTTCGGGCCCAGAGTCTCAAAAATCTTGCGTTACTAATATCTACTGTGTGAGGACCCTGCTATTTCCTCTATGTAACTCTCAGTCTCTGAGATAAGTAAATATTCCACAAATCACTTCACCAAATTGTCAGCTCAATAGGCAAAAATTATGAAAATTAGCAAAATATCTCTTCCTGCTCTCACATTGAGATAAGCCATCATCAATATTTATATAGCGTCACCATGTTCCATTGCGCTTTTTCAAAAAATTTGACACTTTACAAATTTTAGAGATTTATTTGGAGATCCCAAATAATTTTGTGAAATAAAGGCAAAATGTTTGACAATAAGAAATAAACAACCATTTAAGGATTCATAGCATAATCTCCTAGTCTAACTTCTCCTTCCCCTTTGCACAAGAGACAGGGAAACATTGTACTCCAACTTCTGTTGCAATTGTACATGACTGTCTGAAGTTATTTAATATGTAAATCCACGCTTTTTTTGCTAAAGTAATATGTGCCACCCAGGCAATAATCTTTCTGCCCTTATAACCACTACTATTAGAATTAAAGCTTGCTTATTATTTTTCAAACCGCTCTTTCCCACACAATAAAAAGAGGCATGCTG
Organism: Mixophyes fleayi; assembly: GCF_038048845.1. NCBI lineage: Eukaryota > Metazoa > Chordata > Amphibia > Anura > Limnodynastidae > Mixophyes > Mixophyes fleayi. The sequence continues at coordinate 66,298,672 of NC_134407.1, read as the reverse complement.
TCAATTGGGTATTCCATACAGATAACTATATTGGAAAATGTGTCCTTACTGGTTTGAAAAACATGTTATTTGCTTGAGTCTAACAGTAGATCCAAAAATGACTCTGCAAACACATTGTACAAGTATGTGTCTATCATTGTAAAAATGTAATTCCCGATCTCTTCACTAACTTGCTCTTCCTTCTCCTTCCACTGATGAAAAAAAAAATTATTTAAATTTCTTTCTCTGGTAATTCAACATTGTCATCTGGGAATGCCACCATCTTCTTATACTCACTGCTAATTTTTTAAATAAATCATACACATTGCATAGTAAGCCCACACATTTCTGTTGTATTTGCTGTTATGTCAATTTTTTTGGAGTTACCTCTTTGGCAATCAAGTTTCTTAACTCAGCTTTATTCATTTATTTTATGTTTAATAGAGGATGGACTTCTGATGATTAGAGTGGAAGCTGTGTTTACACAAAGACTCTGGAAGTAAAGGCATCATGACCTTTAATTACAGAGTCTTTAGTATATGGCAGAGGACATAGGCAAACCAAGGGAGGGGGGGTTCTTAGTGCCTGGAACCCCCCATCATAGCCTGGGGCCCTGTATAATTAAGGTGGCTGGACCCTGCCACCGCTTCACAGGTCTCTGCTTGAAAAGGGAGAGCTGCACCTAACAGTAGTGCACGCAGCATTGCCCATGTATATTATGGGGATAGGAAGAGTTGGAGAGCAGCCAAGCACTGTCTAATATTATATCCACGCCCCCATGCATGCTGGTCACGCCCACTGGTGGTGTGTTGTGGAAACCCCCCCTCTACAAATCCTGCATTTGCCCCTGGAGGAGTACGACAAATATCAATAAGTGGCAGAGATTTACTCAGGTAGTTGTCCTGGCATTATAAAAGTACAGGTAACTAAGAAGGAATTGCCTCTGCCACCCTGTATTTTCAATATCCTATACAAAATATAACGTTGTCTTTAAACAACATTTTTAGCTTATTGGGTATTGTTTACTGATAGCAAAAAGTGCAATTAATGTCCACAGTATTGATTTTAATTAATTGTGAAAACCCTTAGTTGTCTGTGCAGTAGTCTGCAAATATTGTTAAAATTATCCTTGCACAAAAAAGTTAAACACTATTTTGCAATTTACTAAGAGAAAATAATTGGCAGAACATATTGGGTGGCAAAATAGTGTCAGTGAATAGAAATGATTTAACTATTCAGTGTGAGTGATGAGGATTGGAGTCAGTTGACTCTTCTGTCCTGTATTGCTGGCAGAAAACAAGCACCTACAACATAGCTGCAGGAAAAATAAGCTGGGTTTTAGATAGGTAAAGAGGTGCTTCCCAAAGGAGTGACTCTACCTATTTGCTATTTGTTGGGGGAATGCTTAAATATCAACAATTTCAATAAAGATGAGGTGGTCCATTATGGATTGGAGAATGGTTAGTCTATAAAAAGTATAAATAATCTTTGAGAAGACAGTTGGGCCAACCATGGAACTGAGATCAGAAAAAAATGTGTAGCAACTTTCTGTAGCAATCTATTAAAACAAAAATGCACACACTACTGCCACACAATAATTTCCCATCTTTCTACAGGATGTTCAGGTTTCACAAACTCCATCCATGAGGTTTGTGTCACAACTAACATATTATTTTTGAAACGTACAGTCAGAGTGTGCAATATTGGTGAGTCTGGATTTGCTATTGATGGTGGGTGCAATCTATAATGTCTTTATTCCATAAATGTATTTTTACTTGTTCTCTAATATTTGCAAATCACTTGATTTATTGCCAGTTCAACTATTTTTGAAGTAGTGTTGAGAAATAAGCAAAAGTTTATTACAGCCTTATTACAAGGCAATCATAGTTGCAGAAAAATGAAGAAATGAAACAGGAGCAGCTTCAGGGTATGGTAAGGTTCGCAGATTGCAGATGGAATCAACAGATTATGTAACCTTAAAATAATACAGATATATGGTAACATTTACTGAACAACTTATACAGATTGAACTAACAATCTTGCACCAGATAAAATGATACAGATACCAAGAGTTCTGAATACAGCATAGTGTGGCGCAAACACAAATGCTGAAGACACAGGATATACAGGAAACAGGTATGCATACAGCTCAAATGGATGACAATCTAGCACTACAGAGATGGAATGAAGAGCTCAGTGGATGCTACTGAGACAAGCACAAAGCCCCTGAGTGCAAGTGGTAAGGAGCCACAAATAGACTCTGTGCTACTGTGTAGGGCTACCTGTAAATAGCATGCTGTAAAAGATGAAAGTCTGTAGAAAGTTCCAATGAGCTCACAGCCAAGAATCAGATGTCAGGAGTGTACCATCTGTAGTTACAGTGGATCAGGAACCAAAGTGCAGCTGAATATAATGCCAGGTATCAGGAAGCAAAGAGCAGCCAAATACAATGGTAGGGATCAGGAACCAGAGAACAGTTGAATGCCTGGCCAGGGATCAGGTACCAGGGTGTATCTGAGTACAATGCCAGGAAATAGAAACCAGAGAGCACAGCAACCAGGAAGCTGGCACATAATGGCATCACTGCCAAAGGTATGCAGGCAGGAGAGGTCTTACATAGTGTAGTTCACCAATCAACTATTCAGAAGAATGCACACTTGAACTGCAGCTCAGAATTAAATCAAAGCAAGGATGTAGAAAACAGTTCTTTAGAATGAGACACATCAGCACAGCAGTTGTTGCATGGAACAAGCAGCTGTTCCCTAACAGTTCTCTCCTATACTTGTTTGTAAAATTAACTTTGCTATAAATCTGAAGCATCATATGACATCTGTGGCACCCCTGACCAACTAGAAGAGCTTCATTTATAATTCCCACCATTCACAGGAATTATACCATTAAAAACATACATACCATTATGTCAAAGAAGACTATATGAAACATATGTTAAAATAGTGAATCGTATGCATACTTGCCAACTCTCCCGGAATGTCCCGGAGACTCCCGAAATTTGCGGTGGATCGCGCCATTTTGGCTCCACCCCCTGCGACAAAATGCCATTTTTGTCACGGGCAAGGCCAAAATGATGCGATTCACTGCGCCCCACCCCTCCCGCCCTCCAACCACGCCCCCCTGCCTGGGATGTCCCGGAAAGAAGTTTAAAAAGGTTAGCAAGTATGATCGTATGTCTGATGCAGAGTTGGATTAACATGCATTAAAATTAACGCTAAAAAAAGTATATGTAAATATAGCATAGGCATGCCAATATATGGAGGCATACTCATTTACTCATTGGAATATGCATCCCTCTCTGCACAAGTTGCATATGTTCCAGGTTAACATCAGTCATATCTCAGATATACTTATACATAATTATTCATAGAGTGTAAATTACGCTAGTTTTCAAATGTAGCGTGCAGTGTTTATCATATTCCTGAATTAACATGGCTCATATGGCTCACAATTAGAAAGAGTCCATTCCATCATATTCTACTCCCACATCCCAATTAAGAATCATTATTACATTGGTATGTCATGACAAAAACACATTTAATAGATTTGTAAAAGAAATATGTAAAAAATGCACCACAAAGTTAATATATTGAAGATGAAAGCACTGATATGCAAAGTATAACAGTATTATTATTATTATTATTATTATTATTATTATTATTATTATTATTATTATTATTATTATTATTATGGGCATTGTATGAGAAGGTGTACCTGACCATTGTTTTTTCAGGATCATTATCAAGGTTCAATTTTTAATTACTTTGTTAGTAAATACCTCACATTTAATGTTACATGACAGAAAAATCATTTTGCAGCACCATGTTTTGTCTTAAATCATGGTCGAAATTCATATGTTGGTAGCTGCCTACTGAAGAAGTTTTGCTTCCAAAGTTGCCACCATTACATATGTATCAGCTGTTTATGTTCTGCAAGTTCTTAGTGGGCCTAAATCATTAAGTAGAGCAAAGCAAAAAAAAAGGACTAACTCTGCACCTTAGCAAAACCATGTTGCATTAGAAGGGGAGGTAAATTTAATATGTGGAAACATATTTATGTTTGGGATAGGACATGTCCTATATCAACTTTACATTTCAGTGTAAAAATAGAAATATCAAGTACTTGTGTGCTACATAAAAAAGGAGCCAGTATTTTCCTTATGTGCAAAATAATAAACTTATGTGCACCCCTTGCAGTGTAACATAGTTCGCCCAGGAGAAAACCTACTCCTTTTCTCTGCTTTACTTTCCATAATGACTCAGGCCCTAGTGAGTCTAGATGCTATTTAATGTGTTTACTTCAAGATTCATCTCAGTTAGTTTGAAAAGTTAAATTTATGTATAGTATTTAACTTGAAAAAATAGAGTGCTTTAATTGTCCTGCCCGTGACAAAAAACTTACAAAAGTTTTTGTAGTTAGATAATGGTTTTGAGGTTAGGTGTACAGTTGCTTAGAAGTAAGCATTTGCTTAAATTCATTACATGTAAAAATCATTAATTGACTTATACAGTTGCATTATCGAGATTTTAGCCTTTCCTAAACTATCCCACCCGTGACAAATTGAACACCAGGACTGGTGGTGTTCCAGTCAAACTTTCCAAATTCTATAGAGTCCAAATCAGGGGCATTGCTGATTCATTGCAATTACATACTGAAAGAAGTTGCACATGTAAGATGATATCCCATGAGAATTGTAGCTAATCATCCTGCAGTTCTTTAGAAACAACACAGTAAGTAAGAGCCTTATTGATGCAGTGTACATCTGAAAACCGATGGCTTCCAGGGTCCCAGTGTTACACTGCTCTGCGAAAGCTGTAACTTTCAAAGAAAAGTCTGAGCTTTCAGTTGTGGCACCTGGCATGTCTGTGTGCCAACTAGATGAGTCGCCATCTCAGTCAGGTGCTGTCACACTCCGTTCCCCGGGTATCTCCACGTGAGCCTCTAAACACTGACTATCACTATAAATTTCTCTTCTTAGTACAGGCTGTCACCTATGCCTTGTATCTGTGATTAGTTCACCTGTGTGTTAGTCAGTTCTGCTATTGGTCAGTCTCTCTTTATAAGGTCCCTCCTTTCACCTTTGCATTGCTGGTTCTTCAAATCATATCTGACCTGATTCTGATGCCTCCACTGTGCTCCACATCTCTGTGGTAATTATGCTTCAACACTGCTGGGTGTCTGGACTATGCTGATCTTTACAGATTGCTTCTGCTTACCTGTGGTTATTGCTGGGATTAACATCCACTGTCTACTCGGCCTGCACCATTGACTATTACTGCCGGTTTCCACATCTCCGTAGTAAGCTGTATTTCATCGCTGCTGTGTCTGGACTATGCTGATCGCCATGCACCTGTTCCGCTTACTTGTGGTGAATTGCTGTGATGAACATCCACTGCCTACTCGGCCTGCATCATTGACTACTACTGCTGTGTTCCACATCTCTGTGATAAGCTGTATTCCTTCACTGCTGTGTGTCCGGACTCTGCTGATCTCAATGTACCTGTTCCGCTATTTGTGGTAATTGATGTGATCAACATCCACTGTCTACTCGACCTGCACCACTGACTACTACTGCCGTGCTCCACATCTCCGGGTAATCGCTGTGATCAACTTCTACTATCTACCTGGCCTGCACCACTGTCTACTGCTGCTGTGTTCCACGTCTCTATGGCAAGCCGTGCTTCATCGCTGCTTTATATCTGGACTTTGTTAATTGCTGTACATCAGTTCCGCTACTGTGGTAATCATTATGATCAATGCCCGTCATTCATTTGTCTGCACCGCTGATTGCTGCTGTTTCGTTCCACGTCCTGGTGGTAAGCTGTGGCTCATCGTTGCTGTATGTTTCTGGACTTTGCTGTTCTCTGTGCACCAGTTCCACTACTTGTGGTAATCACTGTGATCAACACCCGCTACCTATTCAGCCTTCATTATTGACTATTGCTGCCTTGTTCCATAATCCTGTGGTGAGCTGTGGTCCATCGTTATTATATATGTACATATCAGATTCGGCTATATCAGATTCGGCTGACCTCAGTATATTTGTTTCACTACCCTGTGGGCAGTGGCGGATCCAGGGGGGGGGGGGGGCGATCGGGGCGATCGCTTCCCCTAGCAGGGGCTTGCTGCCGGCGGCTGCACACTGTGCAGGTCCGTTCAGCAGTGACAGTGTGCTGCCCGGCTGCTCTGATTGTGTTTTAAACACAATCAGAGCAGCGGGGCAGCACACTGTCACTGCCGAGCGGACCTGCACATACTGTGCAGCCGCCGGCAGCCTTAGAAATTAGAAAGGGGGCGGGGCCTAAATCGCCCCCCCCTAAAATCGCCCGGGGTAGGACAAATGTTTGGGTCCGCCCCTGCCTGTGGGAACTACGCTTGCTATCTATTCTATCAACATCATTGTCTATGCTGGCTCGTTTACATATTTCTAGTGAGCTGTGATTCAACGGGGCTGCATTTGGATTTCATTGAACTGTTCATCTCCAGCACTTCATTGAATTTCGTATTATGTTCCACTCCTCAGTGGTATAGTGGTGATTTGTTATTTGCCTTCAGTCTGCATTATTGAATCTCATTAATGGTTCCTATTCTCTGTATATTATCCTATAATCATCTGCGGTTTACTCAACCTTCAATAAACTTGTATTATATTTTACAATAAAGTGGTAATTCAAATTGGATTTCTTCTGTTATTAAGTCATTCTCCATTTGTCTCACTTGGAAATTCTCTAGAGGACCGCGACCTGCAGGGTGGAAGCAGCTGAAGCCCAAATTCCCTTTCGGGGGTCTCTGGTGAATACCTTCCACCTTGTTAGACTCTGCGCCTCTTGGGAAGTTTAGCTAATACCTATTGAGAAAACAGGATCTCACTCATCTATTCGTGAGCTAACCTGACAGGTGCCCAAATCCCCAGACACTACTCTATGTCAACAGTGCAGCCCAAGGTGAGACCTGAGCTGTCAGTCTGCCAGTCGAGTCAAACTTCAGTGCAGTGAAGCAAATTAGTGCCAGATAAGTGTGGGCAGTAAGTTAAGGCCCTGGTGGCATGCTGTGTATGATCCCAGTAGGATTTTGGACACCTGTTGATCCCATATTGTGAGAAATGAGATGTTCGGGGGAATGCCAAAAGTCTAGAGTAGTTTAGGACAGGATGGGAAGAGTTTTCCAAAAAGGATATGCAGAGCTCCTAGAAAACCGATCCGACCTTTTTGGCTGCTAGGCCATGCTTCCAATTCAGTATGTTAACTTCAACATAAGCCATTTTGTGTTTTAAAAAAGGTTCCCCCCATCCATGCTTCCCTTAGGAGTCCCATAGGTTTCTGTCCTTGGCCCTCTGCTTATTTTCTTTGTATACGTCCTCCCTGGGTGAGCTTACTAGTTCCTTTGGCCTCCAGTACCACCTCTATGCATGACTCTCATCTATGGATGTCTCTCATTACCTCTTCTCTCAGGTGTACAGTTGTCTCTACACCATTTTGTCCAGGATGTCCTTACACTTTCTTAAACTTATAATGGCCAAAATTGAACTCATTGTCTTCCCTCCATCAAGAGTATCCTGCCCTCCTGACCTCTCTATCACTGTTAACAATACCACTATCACCTTTGTTCCCCAAATCCACTGCCTGTATGTCACTCTTGACTCCTACCTCTTCCTCACCCCTCACATACAATCTCTTGCCCAATCCTGTTGCTACCAGCTCTACAACATCGCCTGTATCAGATACTTCCTCTCCCAGTATACCACTAAATTTCTCCTTACTGGCCTTTCCCACTCCCATCTTGCTCCGTTTTTATCTATACTTTATTATGTGGCTAGACTTATCTTCCTCTCTCGCTGCTTCCCTTCTGCCTTCTCTCTCTGCCAAACCTTACACTGGTCCCCCTTCCCCTACATAATTGCCTTCAATTCAAACTCCTTATCCTCACATACGAGGCCCTCTCCAACTTCACTGCTCCCTATAATTCCAACCTCATCTTCATATATTCTCCCTTCAGCCCTCTCCAGTCAGCCAATGACTGTCGCCTTTCCCCATAACCACATCTCACTCCCTTATCCAAGATTTCTCCTGTGCTGCCCCAACCACTGGAACAATCTACCTATCAGACTATCACTTAGCCTGTATAGCTTCAGACGGTAAATGAAAACCCACTTGTTTAGAAAAGCCTACCTGTTCTCCACTTAACCATTTCACCCTCTTTCATCTTTGATCTCTCTCACACTTGCTTCTTGCCCTCAGATTCCCTTACATTGACTCACCCCATGTGTCAACCATTTGTCTGTCACTTTTTCTTTAGAATGTAAGCTCTGATGAGCAGAACCCTCTTGCTTCCTGTTCTCGTTACCTATAACTTTTGCTTAGCACCTCCAAATTGGGCTTTGTGCCCATTGACTCCACTCCTCCATTGTCTTTGCACCTCTTTCAGTGGCTCTAAACCTGTTTGTTGGGACCATGTAATGGGCTCAGGTTTCAGCCTCTGCTGAATATACCTCTTGCACCCCAGTAGCTGTGTTGCAGCCTCTTTTACTGTATTGTACCGTTATACCATGTACAATCTTGTTTCCTTCCGTGCGGCGCTGCAGACCTCATGTTTTTCCCTAAAAATAAAGGATAATAATAATAATAATCCAATAATAAAACAATAAAAATAAAAGTAGACAAAAGTGTAAAACTCTGTCACTCTGGGCCTAAGCAAAGCAAATAAAAGGAGTAACCATGCTGCATTGGAGGGGAGTAAATTTAAAGTGTGGGGTCAAATTTACAGTTGGGACAGGGCATGTCCTAAATCAACTTTAAATTTCAGTGTAAAAATAAAGCTATCAAGTATTTGTGTGCAATATCACAAAAAGTCAGTATTTTTTATATGTGCTAAATAATAAACTAATTTGCACCCCTTACATTGTAACATGGTTTTGCCTACAATCAAAATTACAAATTTTTTGCCTTTCTCTTCTTAATGACTCAGGCCGAGAGTCTGCCCTTTTTTGTACCAAAAATGTTTCCCAATATGAGCTACTGGGAGCTGGTCCACATTACATATTGAGAGACACTGTGCAGGAATACTAGATCTGCCAGTCCTATTAGAAAAATGAGTCCCATTGGTCCATAAGACAGAATTGGGGTAAATAAAAAAGGTGGTTTAAGAGATAAAGAAAGAAGCCAATGCCATTGATTTTGTATACCTGGTACCGCTGATGATTTATGAGAATTATAGTATATTAACAAGTGTTCATGAACAAAGCCACCTTAGCTGTTTGCAAAAGTTTCCTTCTCCTCCTCTGTGTAATTAAACACACTGTGTGATAGACCGTAAAATATTCTGTTTGTGTTTCTTATTGTACTGCTCCATTTGAGGGAAATATTAGGAGCTGTTAATCTGAAATTAAATGCGCACTGGAGAGATAAATGAGTTGTTATTTATTTCTATTGCTACTTGGGATTCATAGAGCCTGTAAAAAATCCCTTGCTGCTTTCTTGAAAAGTCATCAAGTTATAAAAATAAGTTTAATGAATTGAGAAAGAAACTTTCAGAATCAACTATTGTTCAAAGAAGGGACAAAAATGATAAGTTTAAATCAAGTTTTCAAATAAACAGACATACAAATATTTCCTTATTGATAATACATTGCAAATATAATTATATATTTGTGAAGTTTCTGAAGTTATGCAGATACAATTAAATAACATAGAACTAAAAAGTTTTGAACGGGAGCATAAAAAGAATGTTAATTGGGTACTTCATTAAACAAAGTAATACACAAGAACATTTTGTTTCTTTCCATTGCAAAAGCTTTTGCACACACATTGTCAAAATGCTTAGAACCTCTTTGTTCCTTGTCTACTTCTACTTTTTACATTTTTAATTAAGATATATCACATATTGTTACAAACCCAACACTCATCACTGGTACAGATATTTAATACTTTCTTGTCTCATTAAGAGAAACTTCACATTGAGGGGGTTAACATTGAAATAATCTGATCAAACAGCTGTCACAGAAGCCCCCAGCAAAACAAAGGTAATAATGGCAACATTGCAGCATTGTTTCTATTAATCAAAAAGACCAAAATAAAATACATATTCAAACAGAATTAAAAGTTCCCAATATCTCATTAAAAGTGGGAACAGTTCTGACATAATTTATCTTAATTTCAGGCTTTATATCACAAACATCTACAATTTCTATAAGTATGTGTTGACTTTTTATATCCACTGTAAATAATCCATGATATAACCTCTTTGAAGACTATTAAAATTGATATGATGATGAGCCTTTGATGTGGTGACATTTCAGAATTATGTAAATGATGATTCATTTGTGACTCTCACAGTGTTGTGTATGTGAATATAAGCAAAACTTTCCATTAGCTGTGCAGCTGATGGAACACTATTTCCACTATAATACACACAGTAAATAGTGTTTTAGTAAGAGATTTTTAAGAGATTTTTTTTAAATTCTTTTAATACATGTTATTGTATTGATCATATCACCCATATGAAAACATGTTGTAATATATATATATATATATATATATATATATATATACATATATATATATATATATATATATATATATATATATATATATATATATATATATATATGTATATATATATATGTTGCTAATTGTTCTAACATTTGCCTGAGATGTTTGAACCGTTGGAAAATGGTTTCTGAACCATCTTGACACACACATTTTAGAAAATGTGCAATCATTAACACTTTTGTAAATTTAAAATATTTAGACATAGTTTAATATGGAATATAAAACAGAAAAAAGAAGCGCCACACATAGTGTATCAAAGTAAAACATCCAAATTTAAATAATAGCATGATAAGGCCACGTACCAATACAAGAAAATTTGGAGGCTCATTTGATGTAGAGATGGACTGCAGAATATGACAGAGGAGTCTTTTTCTCAGTTTCTCATACAAGTGACAGCAGGTCCCAAAAGAGGCTGGAACTGAAACAGAGAACTACCATAGTGTAATATGTCCTCTACTTAGAACATTAGGTAATAAGATCTTATCAATATAGGTGTACCAAAAATAGGCTTGTTTAGGAACATATAAACAAAAACAGCTGCCAAAATAAATGTCATTAACATAACAATAATTGTAATAAAAACATCCAATGCCCGTCCATAGATAAACAACAATATGGCTTACACTCCAAGTTATTCCAGTGGGAAAAAAGCAATCTCCTGGCCAGGAAGAAGGTCCCAGTATGTAAATGGAGGTTCAGCAGAGAAATCCTTGACGTGTTTCATCTTGCGGACTTCATCAAGAGGTTAGCAGTGATGTGAATGCAGTTTATAAAGAACCCATGTTCAAATAGTCCCATAACCTTGCAAATGGGCCAATCCAAGGCCTGTGAATGTTCAGAAGCTTTGGCATCCATCTGGTATAATCATCTCACTTCAGGCCTTTCATATGCAACACTTCCGCCATCATTTGTGGGTAGAGACATCTCAAGAAGATTTCCCGGTCCTTTCAAACCCCCAGATTGTGACAGTGCATTAATAAGTTATATTCAATATATAAATAGGTGTTAGCTATGCTATAGGCTAAATTCATAAAGTGTCACCAGAGCATAGTTTAATATGGCTCCACCTGTTTTAACAGATTGTAGCCTGTTTGAAAGGCTTGTTGCTTGTTCGAAGATCAATCAACGTATTTGTCATATGTCTAATATATTCGACAAATGTGGGGACAAAACTTTAATGTGCCACACTGCCAGTAGACAGTGCCACTAGTGCCTTCAGCGTCAACTGTCAAGTTGACATTGTTATTTCCAACTTTAAATAGAAAACAAACACACACAAGTCCATAATCTACTGAAATACAGTTTATATAGACTTAATATTTAATAATATTTCATTTCTGATAGACAGGAACTTTATGGTAGTGGGAATGTCAGACACACTTCACCATAAAAAAGACAACACTTTTGTTAATGGGATGAGAGTGAAGTTTAATAAGATGCAACCCATGAAAAATTTATCAGTGAGGCATTTAAAGGTGTTAAGAAGGCATGGCAGGGGTGCCACACAAATTTCTGTATAATCTGAGTGTGCATTGGGTCCAACTAATAGGAAAAGGTGCCCAAGAAGAAACCTCCATTGGCAGAGCTCCACACTAGACCCATGTATTGTTTTGAGTCCAGGGGGTAAATGTATCAAGCTGTGATTTTGCATTCCCAGCGATTTTCTCGAGTGAGTTTAAATGTGAGTTTAAAATTGTAAAATTGCCAGAGATTTGTTTCTTTCAAAATTGCCATTCACAAAATCGCTACAAATCATGGTCCCAACTTTTTGCCACTCTAACTATACAAATCACCAAATTTATGAAGCTGCGATTTTGCAAACTCACCAAAGTTCAAATTCAAAATTGCGAGATACAACACTCTGCTTTCTATAGGCGAGACTGGCAAACACATCACTGTTACACTGTAGGGCAATGTTAATATAACAGGAGACACAATGAAAGTTTAAATAAACCATGTTTTTTGTTGTAGAGAGGCAAAAATGATTAGGAATTTTCTTACAGTGGACAATTTAAAGTGATGACCTCCTCACATTTCACTTCTGTTGCCTCCACATTAGCCTTTAGAGCACCTTGTGATGGTCCTTAGAAAATAGAAAAAATAATCATTAATAATCATTATCAAGACTAAAGCAATTACACATGTTTTTCATTACGGTCACATGTTTTATAGCAATTTTTTCTCCCCCATTACAACATTGGTGGATTTACCTTCTAAGGATTCATCATCCTCCTGGGTTGCGACTACCGGTGCTACTGCTGGTGCTGATGCTTGTGCTGGTGGAATCTACTTGAGCGGAGGCTGTGTGTACAAAAATGTAAAATGTTTGATATTACTATATTTCTTATGTGCAAAAACATTCTGAAAAAAAGTCATTTTAGAATGATCAGACTTTGCAATGTGCAGAAAGAAAATTCAATGCTGCACGATTACTGTTTAATACAGTACTCACCAGCCTTTGGTTGAGACAGAAGTCTGTCTGTGTCCGGAACATTGATGCTCTTGAGGAGCTCAATAGGGATGAGCTGCTGGAACTCCTCCTCGTAAGTTGTATAGGACATGACAAGAGCAGGCCCAACTCCAGTCCTTGCATCTGCTCGCCTCTCCTCGGCCATCTTCTCCTTCATTCTGCACTTTATGTCGTTAATACGCTTGCAACAGTTTTCATTGGTGGGCTCAATGGGGCCCACCACATTAACTGCATCAAACAATTGTGACCACAACTGCTTTTTTCTGGCAAAGTGGTCTTGGCAGCTAGAATGCCCAAAATGCGCCAGTACTCAGGAACAAAATTTTGAATGAGTGCACAATTCTCCGCGAAACTAAATCTCACATTGCGTCCGGACTTAGTTTTGCTTGCCGAAGGGCCAGCCTCTTCCACCTGCTCTTACAGACAACATGATGGATGTCTTTTTATTTGTGCATCTCCTTTTGTGGACTGTAGGCAAGTAGAAACCATGATCACAACATATGCTCATCACAAGCATTTGTTAAACTTGGATTACTACTATTAACTTGTGACTCGAACCACAATTCGGCCCAAAATCATGATTGAGTTTCAAACATATGTGTGGCTGTTGAACTGGCCTATTTTGAACAAATTTGCTCGAAATTTTAGTAATCTCTAACCTTTACCATATACTTTTTTATTAAAATTCCCCTAAAGAAAGCCAATATTAGAACAAAAGAATATTGTCACATTTGATCTGCCAGAAATGAGATGTCAAAAGTAGAGTGCAAAAAATCCTTTGATTTCTTTTCCTTTCATTCAGTTTAATCAATGTGCTTTAAAAACATGCAAGTCACATTGCAGAGATGTTTAGCACAGTCCATAAATGTTTTTTTATTAAACTGTGTCATTTCGGTGTTTTTTAAAACAGTGTAACGTATCATTCCCATTGCTGAAACCCCTTGTGCCACTGCAGATGTCGGAATTGACATTAAGCGTCTAATTTAGAGTTAGGAGTGAAACCATCTAAAAGATGCAAATGTGCATCTGAACAAACCATACTGCAATTCAAATGGAGCAAATGCTATTTTTATTTTAGAGGAAATACTGCCTGCTTTTACATATGGCGCACAAAAACTGGCCAGTTTTATATGAACTAGATTTATGTAGGATGCATCCCATAGAATTTCACATCTGTCAGTACATTTTAAAGTATCCCCCTTCCCATCAACCACAGCACATCATGGTTTTGCTATGCAGCTACGTTGTAACTTATACCTGGTTTGGCTCCTAACTCTAAATCAGACCCTAAGAATGCATATATATATATTTTTCTTAGAATGTCTCATAAATTTTGACCAGGAAACCCATTAAGATGAACTGGATAATGCAACAATGTAGTTATTATGCTAAAATGTGTGCTCTGTATTTCACTAGGAACACCTTCCGCCACTCTGGCTTTACACAATACTGCTCCTCCACAAATGCAGCCATATTGTTCTGTAAACCTATATGCCAGGACAGAAACATATGGGGAATTGTACATATAGAGGAGCACACTGAGTCCAGAATTTCTTTTGTGCTGCAGAGTGGGCATTTTGTGCTTTGTAAATGACCTTCACTCTCTGCTAGTTTAGCTGAAGAAACAGCTCGCTTTTATCCAGGGGTTGGCTGGCAAATTTTAGCCTTGGGAACAAGACTCAGCTCAGAAGCCTATTGGGTACATTTCATAAGGAAAAAATGCAGGTAACCCAGTGACCCAGCCCAAGTTGACCAGCCAGTCCTTGCTTCTAAAATGGCATCCTGCTGCAGAGGAATTTAAAGCAGCATGGTGGACATATTTAGTTAACTATAAACACTCCATTTATTTCATGTATATTATTCAGATAATTTATACTAGTAATGCACAGCACTATACTGTATATATCTCAATGTGAAATAGTAGCTGTTCTTGCTCTTTAAAAAGTATCCAGAACTAAAATGTTGACCTGGGGCACCCGGAATGAACTTTAGTGCACTGAACATCAGTGTAATTCACAACAGCAATCATCTAACTGAGACTTTAGAGAGAAAATATAGAGCTGCAATACTATTAATTAAACCCTTGTGACAGCTTTTTTATGGTACTATGCAATTTAACATCTGCTGCAGCTACATTGAAGTTTTGCTCATAAATAATGTTTCCTTTTTTTTCTACATTGTAAAGTAGCTTTTTGCCACAAGCTATAGAAGAGATATTAAAGATGTAAATTTAGAGTGCAAAAATGGTTAAATGAGGTGCAGGTCCGGATAACGGCCCACTTTAGATCAGAGTAAACTGGATAAAACTTTAATAATAACTTGATGCTACTAAATTAAATCTGAACCGTAAAGAGGAAACACAATCTAAAATTTGTCACAATTGTTCCTATGGGACATGGGATTTACTGAAGCAGTTTATGAAGTTTGTGCTGATGAATATTTGCATATTCAAAACAATTGTTCAAAATTACATGTTTGTACAGAATTGTATTTTTAAATGTGTTTTTTTGTAATACATGATGTTAAAATGCAAAAAAGTTATACATTTTGTTTAGAAATAGCTGTACCTTATAACATCTTTATAGATGAATTGTATGAACCAGTGATATAAGGTGTGAATAAAATCACTGTATATAGAACTATTTGTCCAATATCACAAATCATTCTGAGAACCAAAAAGTGAGAGATTAGCTCCCTAAATAGCACAGATGTATTGCTACCAGAAAAAAACAATCTGATGTTTGCATTCATTAGCCTATCTTTTATTAAACTTATCAAAGCTAATATTTGATTCACTTATGTAAGTTCCATCATATTAATAATTATTTATTAGTACTTAAGGCATTTATAGTTTTGTTTTATGATACTTTAAATTCATTGTTATCAGTCATCCATGATGAAAGCGTGTATGGTTCATCCATGGTGACTGTGACGATTGTGCAAACAGCTACTGCTATTGGAAAATCTCTGCTATATATATTACCAGACGCTCCAATAGCAGCAGCTGTATAAGGAACTTTTACACAGTCTTATGTTCAGAGCCTTATCTTGCATCTAGTCTAATATGAAGAGCCTTATCGGTTGCCAATATTAACAGTCATACCTGGTGTCAAGTCCTACATGCAGACCCTTACCAGGAGCAAAGTCTAATATGCAGATTCATACATGGTACTTACTCTAATATACAGGGACCTTTCTGGGCCCAGTTAAAATTAAAGAACATTTTCTGGTGCACATTCTAATATGCAGAGTGATACCTGGTTCTGAGTCTTGCATGCAGAGCCTTATATGAGGTTTCATGTAATATACACATCCTTATTTGGGGCCCAATATAATCAGTAGAGCTGTATCTAGTCTCCAGTCTTCCATGTAAAGTCTTGACTGATGCCTGTCCAAATATACAAAACTTATCTGGTGAACAACCTAAAATGCAGAGTGTGTTCCAATTCATATATGCATGTCTTATATGTTAACAAGCCTAATTAATGTAGAGTCATATCTGTGAAGTGTTGTCCTCAAGGAGCTGTTTTACTGACCAATATCCTTGGCATGTCTGACTATGTGGGGATTCTGCCTACAGTTGCTACTATTGGTGCTATGTATATTACATATTAACACACACTCCAATAGCAGCAGCTATCTCAAGAATCTTCACACAGACAACTGATATGTCAAAGTCAGCGGGTAAGTAAAGCAGTGTAGACAGGACATTCTGTTCTTCTTTCCTGCCTGGTGGTTACTGAAGAAGTGGGTGCAAATAAAGATAATAATTGACTGCATTTGTCACTTGCTGTCTGTGATCATAGGGAATGGACCTAAATCCATATAAAAGGTTCCCTCTTTCATTACAGAGACACTGACCAATAGTAAAATGTCCCCCTGCCACTGTTGACAGAATGTTCCCAAGCTGTCCGACTGCCTCTGACAACTCCACCTGGATGGCTGTATGCTACCTTAAGCTTAGCACATTCAAAACTGAGCTTATCATCCTTCCATAACCTAGCGTCACATTCCCTCCTTTGATCTCCATTAAGGTTGATGGTGTCACCCTCTTCCCTGATCCCCACTCAAGCTGCCTGGGGATCATCATTAACTCCACCCTCAATTTCACTCCTCCCATCCAGTCCCTTGCCCATTTCTGTCGTCTCCACCTTTGCAACATTGCCAAGATTCACCCTTTCGTGGAATTACAGGGGGATGACAGGTACAGTCAGAAATGTGGTCTGTGCAATACGGCTGGCCATAGGGCCTCTGTGCAATTAGGTTTATGTAATGCATATTGCTAGACAGTTTGGTTATTGATGATACAGTAATACCAGAAAAGTAACTGTTTTACTGGTAAAGTGGACCCTTTATAATCTCTCAACATATTTGTTCTGCTTTACCTCTTTAAGAATTACAAAAAAGGATTTGTTTAACATTGCATTAATTCAAGCTATTGAAAATCAAGGCAATTCTGCACAAAAAAAATCTGCAGAACAAAAAACTTGTTATTGTCTATCTATACACATGCAATTGTAGATGCTGAATATTGAGTGAAACAGCAAGGGAAATGTCATTTCTTTAATGTGTTTAACTTTATAGAGTCAGCATTCTAGGGCAGCATATGTCACTTCATCTAGGGAATTTAAAACTTACTGGAGAAGCACAATCCACTTAGTCTTTAGGTAATAGTATTGCCAAATTAGATATGTCTTGTAAGTAGAGAGAAAGCCAGAATAGATTTAAAGGGATGTTTTATGTTGTTTTTCTGGAGTTATGTGCAAGGCCTAATTAACATCTATAAGTAATTAGAGGAGTTTTAGCATTTACCGTTTCACCAGTGACAGTGCTGTTCATAACACTACATAACAAGTCCATTATTTAATGTGCTAGCTGCTGCTACACTTAGATCCTGAGGCTGCAAGATGTAGCATTGAGTCTTGCTAATATTTGTTTCACTGTATTGTCTGCTTGCATGGACCGAGCTTCATTTTGCAAATGTTTGTTCATTTCAAACAAAGAAACTTTAGACTGCCCTTAAAAATAAAATAATAAGATAAATTAGGAGGACCGCTGTAGCTTGCAATCATTCAATAATATTTACTAATTGACTGGCAGCTGGTTGAATACTCACCTTATTTACGCAATATTTTAAAAAATTTCTTTTAATCAGTGCTAAATTTGTAGTTAAAAAAAACTAGAAACTCAGATAAAATATATATATATATATATATATATATATATATATATATATATATATAAATATATATATTACATTTTCAAGATTGTCCAGCTACTTCCAGCCATAGAAATGTAAATAGAAAATCATCACATGCCTTAGACCATCATAATTTTGAATGACACTTCTACAGTATAAAAAACAATTAGTATTGTACTGATATCTGCCAATTACAACTTTTTAAAAGTTAAGAGGTAGGGTAACAATGTTTTATAATACTAGGTTTTGTAAGCCACAATTGCAGCCATAATCGCTCTAAGAAAAATTGCTGTAAAGCTAAACACCTCTATCCACATTACTAATGCCTATCTCAGCGGGCTCCAGAGAAGACTCACTGTTCCATGCACTCTCTATAAGAATTGCTTCTTCTAATTAAATTAATTATTGATTCAACAGTCCTCACTTGTTATTCACATTTGATGATAATGACTCAGCTGTGGTGCTGTAGTTTTCTTATTTTTAAATAATTTACAATCTTCCCTCAGAGATTCAGTTAATGATGGTCATGCTGGACAATTTAGTTTGAAACAAATATATTTAATCTAGAAATATTATTCCAGGATAAAAGGCTGTTTAGGAGGTGTTTTGTCCAAAGCTACAAGGAATTTTTGAACTTACCAACCGACCTGTCAAATTTACAGTATACACAAGAAACAGATCCTGCTAACGTGTCTCACATGATTCATTTGGAATGTGCTTCATATGGAAATGCAATAGTCTATTACCGGTGGTGCTCATTTCCTCGACACGACATGAGTTACCCCAACATTTTCAGTGTGAAAGTAACGTACTTTCCTGCTGCCTGCATGTTAAAGCCTCGGAATTATTAGAAGTAATTTTTGTTAAACAGTCGATATGGACACTATATCGGGTAGCCCACGCTTCGTAATGAAAATGTCGGGGTAACACTTGTCGGGATGTCCGTCATCCGGTTTTAGTACCCAACCCTCTATTATAACTAAGTTTTTTAGCAACACACTTAGATGTAAAGGTCACCCAACACAAGCAATCTGTATTCAGCAATAGAGCAAAGAACTGAACAACTGCAGGCCTCAGGACAGGGACAAAATGTGGCATTGCTGGACTCCATAGCAAAATTGGAAGGGTGCCTGGTGATAATGTTCTACCCTCCCGCTTTATACTCATAACAATAGAGGGGGAGCTTTTTTGAGCATTTGGTAGACATGTGCTCTGTCTTTTGAGCATGTGTTGGTCCAATGCTTGCGCATTGGAACTATGAATTAGGGAATCACTGGAGGCACCCGCTCTGATCTTTTGAGAGCAGAGTGTGGACCTTTGGAGGATGACCCAGCTTTGCCAGACACCTCTGAAATCCAGGCCCATTTACGGCCACACCCCCATGCAGTGGCAGTAGTTCTGTCACTACCTGAGTGCTGTTTTCAGGCCTGATTATTTAAATTATTTAAGAGAAAGCTAACAAATTACTAACTTTGCTTACTGATGATTAATTACGTATACATATTAGATTGGATTATGCAGTGCTGGTACAGGCTACAGTTCACAAATACTCCAAAATGCCACTAATGTTTGAATATGTTGCTATATGATTGCTATGAGTGCTTGTTGATTAATTGAAATTAACTGGGTTTATTTGTTTTTAGCACAATATCTGAGATTCTAAGGCAAGAGCAGTGGGCAAAGACATGGAAGTATCATCCCAAATATTCCTAGCAAGAATCCTGTTACATTCACATGAAAAGTCTGTCTTTCTGTATTCAGGTAATCAAGATGTCTTGAGAGTACCTACTTTCATTACATCTTATTTAACTATACAATATTCAACAGTGGAAAAAGTACAGCAAGCTGTGAAACAAGAACAGAACATATTTAGTAAAGATGAGGAGACAACGTGGTTAAATTAATTCTTTATACTAGTACCGCACTGTGGGGGAGATTCCAATGGCCACAAAGTGCAACTTGACATCACCGTAATGTCTGGCTATGCCCATTGCAGACTATTATGGTAATGGTTCTCTGATTATTTTTCCTCACACTTTTATGGGGTGCGAGGAAAAAAAGGCTGAGATGTCAGCCTCATCATTAGTGTGATGTGTCTCTGGAACTGTCCAAGGAGACCCATCGCGCCAATGTTGAGGCTGAAATCTCTGTTCATTTTTTAACTGAATCCCCTGAATCCCCTTCCTGAGGGGAAGTGGTATTCTGGAACAAAAAAGTGAACAAGTTTCAGGAGAGATGTCTCACATCAGAGAAAACCTTCACTCTCAGGTTTAATATTGTCTCTTTAAACATTATTACAAATGTGTTCTACACTTTATTGAAGCTATTTGTAGAATGATATGTTTCACCACCTTACTTTTTTAAGTCTCCATCTTATAGCTTATACTCTGATTTAGTTTCACCTGTAATTAAACAGACCTTCATAAAGAGGCCCAATTTGTGAATAGGGAGCAAGCAGTTTCCTTCCATCCTACCTTCGACAACCATTGCTGCACTGCTTCAACACACTCAGGTAATTGCCTAAAAATTATTACTATTGCACTTGGACTTTAAACGGTCGACATACAGCTCTTTTGGCAGCCTACTCACAACTATAGCCCTTTGATGTTGGGACTCTACATCATCATGGACTTCAGCAGGGAACAGGGAGGGATCCCGGGTATGGATCCTCATAAATCAGGAATAAAGTGGTTTTCCATTTTGCTCCATCTTTTTTTTTTTTTTTTGTGTTGCTCACTTAGATGTAGGTGTCATATAACTTTCTAGCCATTGTTGAGTTAAAAGCCGTCAACTTGTATGGGTTCCTGGGCCACATAGTTTAAAACACAGGTTCCTCCGGCCTGGTTTGAAACATTAACAGTGGACTCTCATTCCAAATTGTCGAAGGATTCTACATATCCTATAGCTTGTGATAAATAAGCAGATGTAATCAAACACAAGGCTAGATCATCATTTAAGGATATCTGACATAACTACAAGCTTTGCTCTTTCCAAAGTTCTAGGACTTTGTAGTGCTGATATTAAAGCAGCTCAGAGCCAGGATGTCAGTCGATACAAATCATCACTAAGCATTTTCGCTGCAGGTCTTGTGAATGTATAATGGCAGATGCATTGCCTTGCTTTACACTCTCTGACTGGAACAAGATAGTGTGTATTTGCATTTTAGTTTGAGTAAAGCTGAACGTTTCACTTTTCTGTAGGCTGCAAAGAACTTTTTTGAAATGTCATCTTCTGTTGTTGAAAAAGCTTGAATGGAAATGATTAGATGTTTGTCACTTGTAATTCATATGTCCAACACAGTATACATTATATTTTACATAAAGTACATGTGAATGGTTTGATTCTTTGACATCATAGTATAAACTCTAAACTAGAAAGTCAAAATTACTGGCATTATGGTATTGGAATTTGGAACACTCCACACTCGATGGGAAATACAGCTACATGTATTTCATATTCCACATATTTCTCCTGCCTGAAACAACTGCTTCTCTCACCACCACTAAATCCTAGGTCATATAGTTTGTCTATATAAGATGATTAAGTGTGTAAGCTGTGGCATAAACTAGACTGTGGAGATATTGCTGTCTACTGCATAGAGACAATTACTCTTTCAACATAACTGTAACAATATTTGGCAGCATTCTTAGGAATTTAAACAGCTATTGGCTGCTCAAATAGTAGGATAACAGAGGGCAGGAATTGGCCCAAGGGCATATATAAACGCCTAGGTTGTAAAGATGAAGAAAAAGAACTGAAATTGGCAAGAGTTAATATTAAAGTTAAATAAAAGTTAATTAAAAGTTATTAAAGTTTTCTTGTTATGATTTAATAGGGGAAGGCTTATAAGGAAGGGAAGTATTTAGTTTCATTCTCTTGCCTTCTGGAAAGTTCCCCTCCTGCCCGGACCCTGATATTGTTATGCTCCTTGCACTGTCTTTTTGCTCTACTTTTTCTTCCTGAAGGGTCTAAGTGGCAGAAAAGCATACTTATCAGAGCCACGATGACACATTTTGGTGGCGGTTGGGCACTCTCCCTCCACAGGGAGGTTCAGATAACAATACTACCCCTCGGGGAGCTATGGAACACTGCTTGGTTGGGTGGGCCCCAGCTAACGAGCCAAAAGGGGTGGAGTTGGACTACACCACCTAGAAGTGTTCGAATACAATTGTATGCTATAATTCTGGTTGTGGAATGGCTGAGAGCTGATTGGTCTTTATTTTAGTGGCCACCACTTTAATTCAATTTTCAATAAAATTTATGACCTTTCATTCACCAAATAAGTGTCATCTTTCTTTATTTATTTAGGTAAGGTAACTCTCGGTACATTCAATTAGGCACAAGTAATAGTTTTTATCAACTGCTAGACGGCTTATTACTCCTCTAGCACAACTGTGTTATTATTTGGTTGCATTCTCTGGTACCTAGGGGCCTGATTCATTAAGGATCTTAAATGAAGAGGTATCATATTTAAGTCTCCTGGACAAAACCATGTTACAATGCAAGGGGTGCAAACTAGTTTTCTGTTTTGCACATAAGTTAAAAACTGGATGTTTTTTCATGTAGCACACAAATATCAACTTTATATTTCAGTGTACAAATAAGCTATCAAGTATTTGTGTGCTACGTGAAAAAACAGTCAGTATTTCATTTATGTGCAAAACAGAAAACTAATTGGCCCCCCTTGCATTATAACATGGTTTTGTCCAGGAGACTTAAATAAGAAGTTTCTTAAGTTAAGATCCTTAATGAATAAGGCCCTAGATTACCAATTTACAATTGAAACTAATATCATTATCAAGAACTGACTCTAGCTTGTTGTTACAGATAGATAATATTATTATAATTCAGCTATTGAATGAATAAATAAATGAGTATAATAATTGGCAATACCATTAAGAGATACTTACAGACAATATGACTAGCCATAGTATACAATGTAGATACTATCACAGTGGTAGTTCATAATTATTTTCTACATTAATACTACTGAACGTTAGGATATTCAATAATATGATGGTGCATAATCATTGAGAAATATACGGTAGTGATAATAAATATATTCAATAATCACTGAAAAGAAATACAATACAATAACATATGATATATTACAGTTGCTATACTGTATTTTATTCACTTTTTTCTATTCTGCATACTTTTCTTGCTATAATTGTATTTAATATAGAAAATTCTCACAGAAATTATTTTAAAGTATGCCAATAAAATGCAGTACATTCCATGGGAGACCTCACAATTATGACCTCATAGAAATAACGATATAAGGGATTGAGACACTATTATATGTCTAAATCTCCAATAATACTCCTCTATCAGCCCACTGACTCATATAAGACAATTATCAGGGACACTAGGACAGGTACCCAGCATCATCTTGTACCGTTTCAGTATTTCTCCCTATACATACTAAATTGGAGAATATACTTAAGAACACACAACATGATCGTATGATTTACCTATACTTTAGGTTACCTATCAAATCTCGATGTATTATTAACCTATCTAGCTGTGGTTACTGAAGAATTTATCTATTTTAAATCTATCTTTCTATCTCTCTATGTGTTTTTATCTCTATATTTCGCCGATTACCTTATATATGTTATAATAAAGGCAAATGCCCTGATACATGTGACATACTCATTATTACAATTTTGGAAACCAGAGTGCCCTTGCTCTTTGAGCTACAACTTCCTTTGTTCTTCCCTTTTTTCTGGACTCATTTATACCTACTTCATGCTGGCCGGCCCCCACAGGTGCCTTATGGTGCCAGGAAAGCATACCCAGTACCTATTAGGGTTCTTAAAGGCAAATACAGTTACAACGGTACAACAGAACATTTATTGCATTAAAAACAATCACTAGATTATTGTGTACAAACAGTAAATAAAGGGCAGGCAGGTTTACCATATTATCTGTCCCTTAACCCACTATCTTAAAGCGTTACAGTCACCTGGATGTCCTAAAAGGATGTTCAGTCCAGTAGAAGTCTAAACTTCAATGCTGGAGCTCTTCCCAAGATGAAAGCAAAAAGAAAACAACTACCATCCCTCGCTCTCATTCTTTCCTCTATAACCTGTTAAAAGGGACTGTTACAAGACTGTCCCTTCTCATCCCAATATAGCCCTTGCTTCCCTGTCAGGCAGATTCCAATGTGTCTGATGAATATAACCTGAGACAATGGGGACATACTCAGGTTTACTAAGTGAAAAGGAAAAGATGATTAAATGACACTCCCAGTATTAACCCCTTGCAAACTTTTTCAGTCAGAACTAGCTTGCAGCTGATCAGGACTTCCCATAAAGGAGGTGGTGAATGGATGCTGCTACAGCCCTCTCACCTGTATCCTGGAACTGGACCCCATGTGATATTTACCCATAATCCACCAGGCTTAAATGCATAACAGCATCACTACAATAACAGCAAAACACATAAGTCTCCTATATATAGGCACTGTTATTAATACATATTCCACATAAAATATACAATATAATTAAATACAAAGACAAATTGAACATTAGAATAAATAAAATTAAATCCAAACATGTCTTGTTAACCCCATAAAAAATGAAATGGTAATGTTTTTTGCTTTCCAAATGGAAATATCAATTAAGTAATTTGAATTTAGCAACCACTTTAGTGATTAGAGGGTCAATCAGCAATCAGTCAATCAGAAGCATCTATCTAGAGTTGCTGTTTGTAATCATTAATTGTATCTCAAGCATCTCACGCCCTTACTGTACTCTGCCTACGATTGCCGTCACTTGCGTCCCCTCCCCCCATTTCTCTAGACGTAAGAAGCCATTAAAGTAAAATGCACTAAAATCTGCATATGTACATATATTTATGCTCTTTTAGAGTTCATGTGCATTGCAGAAATGCACTTTTTGCCCTCCATCCAACTCTACATGACTCCATTTAAAATCAATGTGTCAATGCAACATTGCTTGAAATAAATTTACATAAGCAGAAACCTTGATAATATCAAGCTGCAAAACCACTGCACTGCACACAAGGAATAATCTATTATGATTTTTTCAAATGGCAATTAATGGCAATTAATCTGCAAACATAATTAACCACTCCTAAGACAGAATTCATTGGAAGACATTTGCAAGTTTTTCAACTTGAATCCAAACTGACCCCATGCAATGTTAAATACACAAATCCTTATATTTAGGAACTGTTGGGTGAGACATATAAATTACCTTTCTGTTTTTTGTATTTAATGCAGTTATATTAACACCAGTGTTTGCTTGCTTTAAAGGAAATGTCCACCCAATGGTGTTTTAAACACAAGATATCCCTTCTCCTAAATAGGAGAATATCACATATATGTAATTTCAAACTATTGAAGATTGTATGATCTATGTATTAATGTACATGGAAAATTAATACAGTTTAAATTATTGTTTTATCAGGGCAGAAGCCATGACTGATCTAGGGATGAGCAAAGATGCTGCAATAAAATTTTGCTTTAGAACAGGACGTTTCACAGTGCAAAATCTTATTCTTTTGCTTTGCCATTCCGTTGTCATTATGGGCTACAAGGTAACACAGTGGTGCCTTGGTTCTGGGGTCATGGGCTTGATTCTGATCAGGACCCTATCTGTGTGCAGTTTGTATGTTCTCCCAGTGTTTGTGTGGGTTAATTCCGGTTGCTTTGGTTTTCTCCCACAGTCTAAAAACATACTATTAGGTTAATTGGCTTCTGACAAAATTGACTAGTGTGTATATATGGGTAGGGTACATATTTGCGACACTGTAAATGTTGGCAGTTAACCTGCCAACATAAAAATGTCAGCAGGCTAAATGCCGACACTTACATTAAAAGGCCAATGCCGTCCGGTCCAGGGTATAGCCGGCGCACCCGCCAGCGATGGACTTTTAATGTCGGCATTCCGTTTGGCAACATTGTGCATGTTGCCAATCACAGTATACACATTGTCAACCTGTCATATGACCGCCACCAGTATGTGTTATGGCATTTAGAATGTAAGCTCTCCAATGGAGCAGGGACTGATGTGAATTATTACATATTCTTTGTACAGCGTGCATAATATGATTGGTGCTATATAAATAACACAATAATAATAATGTTTTTATGGTCTGTTTTTTTCTTAAACTGACACTTCCCAGAGTGTATAGTCTTTGAAAAGAGGTAAGACAACAATAGCCATTTAATTCTACTGTGTCATGTGGTTAGGATAGTACTGGGAACACTTTTGAACCAGCTTTGAATTTTATTTTCATCTGTAGACTGAACCAACAGGACCAATTTATACAGTTATATCTGTCAACTGTATGCAGTGTATTAGGACTGTATTCGCATCTCATGCAAATTTAACATAACTGCTATCCTAGGGACATATTTAAAGGTGAAATCTAGGCAGAATTACCCTGAGATAAGATAATATCTACTAGATACAATTATATTAGTAAATGTAAACAAAGCTGCCTTGAGGATAAACTTGGCTGAAACTACAATTCCTTTTTAATTATAGTGAGTCCTTTTTCTCTTGCCTCAGTCCCCTTGACCTCGTGTGAAGTGCGTGACTACTAAACAGTAAGCAACACTTTACTCACATATTTCCAAAATATGTTATAATAACATGAATTCTCACTCTGGTTAAACTGCAAAACCTTTGAATGATGTATCATTTTTATAATACCATACCATTTTCCCTTTAATATCAATGTGATGCAGTCAGCATCCAGGTATTTTACCTCCTATAAAATTGTGTGCTGTGATCAGCTTTGTAAAGCTTCTTCTTGTAAGAACTGCCTCTCTAGTTTTCACTGCTGTAGATTCTCAGTTTCATGGAAAATCCATGAGTGCTGACAATTCTGTGATTGTGTGACATGGAGGTCAGAATAGAGGTATTGAAGACAAAACCAGAGATGTGAGTTCTCACAATTTTAAGCTGTTAGAGACACAAATGCTAGATTGATGTTCTGAGCCTCATATCTGTGTCAGAAGAGAAAGGCAGCGGGAAAGCTGTTAGTTTTATAGTGCCTGGCTCACCATATTTATTTAGTCAATCTTTTAGTAGTAGTACAGGATAGGGAATTATTATAAAACAAGTTAACCCGTGCATGATACTCATGCATTCTAGTCAAATCAAGCTACTTAAGGTGTTAAAAAGGTCCTTGTCATGCATTTGGGCCATAGCCCAGGCCTCAACCACCAACCACTCCCCACTGTCACCCCCGGCAACCACCAACCACTCCCCACTGTCACCCCCGGCAACCACCAACCACTCCAATATGTCACTTCTCCTTCAAGAAATATATATATATATATTTTTTAAATCTTTATAAACACTTTTAACAATTAACAAATTAAATTAACAAATTAAAAACATCTTAGTATATCAAATTTCAGCCCTTTCTGATTTTTTTTTCCACACACACTAAGAATTTAGTAGGTCAGTGTATAACTCCGCCCAGCAGGTGGCGCTGCAGCTTGGTTTTATTTTTTCCACACACACACAGACAGACTAACACACGCCACTAGACATTTATATTATAGATGTTCATGTAAGAAAGGCATATGGTCCAGATAAAATAAGATATAATATAACACAAATGCTATCATTATAACATTATATTTCAATATGGTGCATTGAATTATATTAAAAACATGAGTAAGATTAATAATGTAATAATCAATCGTAGAGTAGAATCTAATAATTGTAACTGTAATTATGTAAATTTATTATAATCAGAGAGTGTTCTAGTTTAGATTACAGTTTAACATACTCTATGTTTTCTGTAATATCTAATATTGTACAATATAATGCCCAGTTCCTATATAATCACAAACTCCTTTGTGGCATCTATTTTTATAAACAATTTTACAAAGGTCATTCATTATCTGTAACCCTAGTACTGCATATAGTATAAATCATTCCAATCTCTTCTTACTGTAGTAGGCCCTATGAACCCATATTTACTAATAGGTGTAAGACCAATCTATCACCCTCTACATATTTTCCCACCGTACCTTCACCATGGGCAGTAGATGTACTCACGTTCTATTAATCGTGTATGTATCTGCTTGTGTTGTTCTATGCACAGTATCTTGGAATACTTGTTTTGTTTTACAGGTAATATCTTGTTTAACAGTTTAAAATGAATAACATTTCAGCATAAAAGCACTTTAAAATATTCCATAACTTATCATCATCAGCACTTATTTTGCACCAGGGATCCAGCACCAGCAACAGATTTGTCTGCTGACAGGCATAACTGTGGGTGATTCCACTTCTGAATGTGCCGTAATTGAGTTAGCCCACCCTTACTATACTAGCCCTATTCTTGCCCATCACTTTCCCACCTCAATTCCACCTCTCTAAACATACACGGTATTACCTATAAGATGCGACCGAGTCTGCATAGTGACTTACACTTATGCATTTTAGTTTTGATTGTGCAGTATGGAAAAGTATATTTTACACAAAAAATAATTCTACGGGCTGAGTTATTAAGGGGAGCAAATTAAATAAGGAGTCATTTTGATACTGGACAAACCATGTTACAATGCAAGGGGTGCAAATTAGTTTATTAGTTTGTACGTAATGAAAATACGGGCTGTTTTTTAATGTAGTACACAAATACTTGATTGCTTTATTTCTACAGTCATGGCCAAAAGTTTTGAGAATGACACAAGTATTGATTTTCACAAAGTTTGCTACTTCAATGTTTTTAGATCTTTTTGTCAGATGTTGCTATGGTATACTGAAGTAAAATTAAAAGTATTTCATAAGTGTTAAAGGCTTTTATTGACAATTACATTATGTTTATGCAAAGAGTCAATATTTGCAGTGTTGACCTTCTCTTTGAAGACCTCTGCAATTTGCCCTGGCATGATGTCAATCAACTTCTGGGTCACATAGTGACTAACGGCCGTACATTCTTGCCTAATCAAATCTTGGAGTTTGTCAGAATTTGTGGGTTTTTGTTTGTTCACCCGCCTCTTGAGGATTGACCATAAGTTCTCAATGGGATTAAGGTCTGGGGAGTTTCCTGGCCATGGACCCAAAATTTTGATGTTTTGATCCTGAGCCACTTAGTTATCCCTTTTGCCTAATGGCAAGGTGCTCCATCATGCTGGAACAGGCATTGTTCATCACCAAACTGTTCTTGGATGGTTGGGAGAAGTTGGTCGTGGAGAATGTTTTGGTACCATTCTTTATTCATGGCTGTATTATTAGGCAAATTTGTGAGTGGGCCTACTCTCTTGGCTGAGAAGCAACCCCACACATGAATGATTTCAGGATGCTTTACTGTTGGCATGACACATGACTGATAGTAGCGCTCACCTTTCCTTCTCCGGAGAAGTGTTTTTCCAGATGGCCCAAGCTGCTGCCATTCCTGAGCAAGCTCTGCACTGGTGGTGCCCTGACCACGCAGCTGAATCAACTTTAGGAAACAGTCCTGGCGCATGCTGGACGTTCTTGGGCGCCCTGAATCCTTCTTTACATCTATTGAACCTTTCTTCTTGAAGTTTTTTATGATCCAATAAATGGTTGATTTAGGTGCAATCTTACTAGCAGCAATATCCTTGTCTGTTAAACCCTTTTTGTGCATACCAATGATGACTGCACGTGTTTCCCTTCTGGTAACCAGGGATAACAGAGGAAGAGCAATGATTTCAAGCACCACCCTTCTTTTAAAGCTTCCAGTCTGTTATTCTAACGCAATTAACATGGCAGAGTGAACTCCAGCCTTGTCTTCGTCAACACTCTCACCTGTGCTAACGAGAGAATCAATGACCTGATATCAGCTGGTCATTTTGTGACAGGGCTGAAATACAATGGAAATGTTGTTTTTGGAATAAAGTTCATTGTCATGGCAAAGAGGGACTTTGAAATTAATTGCAATTCATCTGATCACTCTTCATGACATTCTGGAGTATATGCAGATTGCTATCATAAAAACTGAGGCAGCAGACTTTGTGAAAAATAATATTTGTGTTATTCTCAAAACTTTTGCCCATGACTGTATACTTAAATTTAAAGTTGATCTAGGAGACTGTTCTACCCCAACTATAAATCTGTCCCCACATTAATTTACCTCTATCTCCAATGCAACATGGTTTTTCCCAGGTGTAAAATTACTCCTTTTTTGTGGTTTGCTTTCCTTATTGACTCAGGCCCTACATGAGACCCAAAGGGGGCAAATTCGCACCTGGACAAATTATATAGGGAAAGTACTGCCTGCTTTTGCATGTAGCATACAAACTTTAAGAAGCTTTATTTTAAGACTTTAATTAGTTGAGCTAGGATGCTCCCCTTCCCAAATCTAAATGTGTCTGCTCATTTTAAATTTACCTCCCTGTAGCACAACATGGTTTTACCAAGGTGAACAATTGTAGCTGAATCTACTTCTAACTCTAAGTCAGGCCCCAGCTCCAAGCTTAGACTACAATATATTTAATATGGCAAGTAACAATATTTATCAGCACAGCATCTTGTTTGTCTTAAAGTACCATGTCAATCTTAAAGTTTCATGTTAATCTGATTGTATTACAGTACATTTAAGTAAAAACACAAGATGTCATATAAACCGCAGGTGAGGATTTTTCCTAGAATCCCATATTCTAGTTCAGTAAGTATATATAAAACATGTATGGAAGTATATATGCTAATCCCTACATTTTGCTAATCCCTGATTCTGTGCACACTACATGGATGTTTAAGCCCTGACATTTATACAATAATGCAAATTCCTGCTAAGGATTATATAAGTATAAAGAAAATGCAAAACTGAATATTTAATTGTGAGATAATACAAATTAGTAAACATAGGCTTATAAAACATAAAATACGTTTTCACAAAGAACAAAAATCTGAATGAAGTATACTGCATATTTTATTTTGTGTAAGTGACTGTCTTGCACATAACTTGGCATGCACACCAAGGTGATGCAGAATTGAATACAAAAGGAGCATCCTTTCCCTTTTACAAAAGTGCATGCAAAAGGGACATATATTCGCCCCTATGCATCTCAAGATATTGTCAGCTGTGCTTTGGCAGTATATGCAAAACAATTTAGCCAAGTGTTATTGTTAATTTAAATAGTTTTAAACAATATTATGCTAGAATTTTTTCCTCTATGTCTTATCATTTTTGAACATTATATATTACAATTAGGAGAGAAATATCCCTAGATGCAAGATACAGGAAGAATCTACATAAAGAAACCCTTATGAGTCCCTTTTCAAGCTCATGTTGAGTAAGTGTCTGACCATATGGGGAGCACTTGTGAATTCACCAAATTACCATCTGTATTACATATATAAAGTCAAAGAGAGAAAGGATTTCTAGTAAGCCTTGAATTCATAAGGAATTTTCTGAATATTTTATAGAATTTATATATACTGGTTGCAATTTGGTTTGGTTTTGTTTGTCATTTTGTCATGTTTTTTTATGTCATCTTTCATGACATCATGGACCAGTAATGAAGATTAGAGGAATTTACTATGTAACCACAGTTCATACATTCCATCACAGTTCATAAGTATTTACTATTGATTTTACCTGATTCATTGTGTGTAATTGGCACTGACAGACTACCTTCTACATCTTTTTCTGTTTATGGAAGCTATTTGTGTGAACTGTATAAATTGATTGAGCAACTTCCATTTCTGTATTGTTGTTTGAGAGGCATGTTCTGGTATCAGTAGCTGATGGGGAGTGTTGGTCCTCTATTGCCATTTGTAGGCTGCTTGGGTACCTCTTGGTAAGTTAATTCTGATTTTAAGAAACACATGAATGTATGACCCAGTATATAAGGACTCTCATTTGTATTAGCAATTGCATCCTGACGTGTTAAGTGGCTTTTCATGCATTTGCAAATGTGTGTAACTGAATTCTGCCTTTTTATGTACAAATAGAATAGAAGCTCTTTTACTAGTTCATAGCAGTGTGCTGGGGGATTTTCTCAATGTTTTTCTTCCTGGATATATACCCACGCTTTCAAGCACCTGCTGTGAACCTATAAATTGATTGAGCAAATTTTATTTCTGTATTTGTGTGAGTGTGCAATCAACAAAAATGATAACACCATAATAAATAAAACCACAGCAAAGTTTGGGGCATAAATACTTTTTGTAACGACCAGAAACATAACTATTCATACATTATATAATGCATCATAGGCAAACTGCACATTTAAATGCTTGCCTATCTTTAAAATCACATGAATGTATTGTGCGGCTGTCAAAAAAAGGGGGGTAGGACACTCACCAGCATGCACCTGCTGGGGGAGGCGATCCCCCCACTCCCACCTTGGATCCGCCAGTGCATATGAATCACTTCACCTTTGCACTCTGACTGAACCGAAATGCAATATTTAGATGTAATCTTATGTATCCATCTCCCATTGGCCCATAGATTGTAAGCTTGTGAGCAGGGCCTTCTTACCTCTTTGTCTGTATCACCCAGTATTGTTTTATTACTGCCTTTGATCCCAATTGTAAAGCACTCTGAAATTTACTGGCGCTATGTTAATAAATGTTGGTGATGATAAAGATGTGCACACACTCACCATAGAGAACATGCACGTGAATGTTCCCGATTCACCTCTCCAAGCACAAGAGGCTGCAAGTTTAAAATATTTTGAAATAAAAATGTGAATGCAAATTGTACACATGGAGAACATTCTTTGTAGCACAAAAGGACCTATGTCAAATTCCAAATGAGACTAAGGAGTATATTTACTAAACTGCTTGTTTGAAAAAGTGGAGATGTTGCCTGTAGCAACTAGAGATGTTCACTGACCCCCATGTTTTGGTTTTGGTTTTGGATCTGGATTAACTTTGTGTTTTGGTTTTGGTTTTGGCAAAACCGCTCTCGCGTGTTTTGGCTTTAGTTTTAGATCCCTATTTTTTTTCTAAATTTCCTTTTTTTTTTTCTAAAATCACATAATTTGACCCTTTTTATGTTCCTACATTATTATTAACCTCAATAACATTCATTTCCAGCCATTTCCAGTCAATTTTTGTCAAGTGACAAGAAGACTGCTTCCCCTTCTGTTTCTGTATGAGCAATGGCACTGGAGACTGGAGAGTAGAGATGGTCACTAACCCCCGTGTTTTGGTTTTGGATTCGGTTTTGGATCTGGATTACCGTCGAGTTTTGGTTTTGGTTTTGCAAAACCGCCATTGCGTGTTTTGGTTTTGGTATGGTTTTGTTTGGTTTTGTTTTGCTATTTTGTTGGGAAATCAATGTTTTTGGGCCTAAAATAACCCAATTTAGTGCTCCAACTGTTTCATAGATAAGTAATCTAATTGTAGAGGTAATAAATCATCCAAAAAACAGTTTAATTCCTGGTAGGTAGGCCTTCATTTATTCTACACACAAAACAGATTGTCTTCCTCTTCATCCATGCATATTGGCAATGCAGCCATCGTCTTTGGATGTATATTACACCCTACACTTATAGTTCAATATGTAAAGAAATGGAAAAAGGCAGTATGCTTTCTGTCTCTCTAGGCCCCCCTCCAGTTGTTTAAAAAACCAAAAAAATTCAGCCGTTATAGACTGTACAATATTATTTGAAATGGACAAAGCCAGTTTGAGGTCACTCTGTCTAAGACACCCTACCCTTAAGGATAAATTGGCCAAACAGCAGCCTTTCAAGATGGTACGTTATATGGAAATGCCACAAGTCCCTTTCCTCTTTGGGGGTAGATTGCACCCTCAACTTACATAGAAAGTTTTAAAAAGATGTTATTGTCATCATCTTCGGCTTCATTCTCACCCTCATCAGTGTGTACGTCATCATCACAGACTATCAATTCATCGCCGCTTGAATCCGCCATTAGAGAACAGTCAGTGCTTGGATGTCTTGGATGGTGAAGGCCTTCCTCGTGGAAGATGTAGTTCAATTTTATAAACATCATTTTCTCCACATTTTGGGAAGTAACCTTCTTCGGCGATCACTGACTAAGTTCCCTGCTGTGCTGAACACTCGTTCAGAGTACACACTGGAGGGTGGGCAGCTTAAGTATTGCAAAGCAAGTTTATACATGGGTTTCCAAATGGCCTGCTTTTCTTCCCAGTAAGGAAAGGGACTGTCTGACATTTCCATATCAACTACCTCTTGAAAGTAATCCTTTACCATCCTTTGCATGTTTATACTCGTATTGGATGGAGTTATGGGCAAAGTGACACATTTTTTTCGAAAAATCCTTCAAACCAGCCCAGATGTTAAATTGTTCTGGTCTGCCCCCTGCGTCTTCCCTGCTTCTTTTTGGGAAATTTAATTTTTTACGAGCAGCAGCAGCTTGAGAAAGTGAAGGAGGACACGTCGTCAAGCCGAGGCCCAGTTCAGCGGCCAACTTGCTGAGCAATAGCTCCTTGCAAAAGTTCCCATCTCGCTCATTTACAAGTAAAGACTCAATGTAGATTTTAAACCTTGGATCATGCACAGTGGCCAAAACGTACTGATCCGAGTTCAAGATCTTAATAACTCGAGGATCATTGTGAAGCGAATTAAGCACTTGATCGACAAGGCCAACATACTTTTCTGAATTGCTTGCTTTCAGCTCCTCCTTCATTTTCTCAAGCTGCTTTTCCAATAGTCTAATTAAAGGAACTAGCAGAGTCTGCACTCACCTCACACGTCACAACTTCAAATGGTTTCAGCATCTTGCACAGCACTGAAAGGATTCCCCACTGTGCAAGAGTGAAATACATCCCCCCTCCTTTCCCAATGTCATGGCTTGTGCAATATGCTTGGATGGCTTTGCGCTGTTCCTCCATCCTCTGAAGCATGTATAGGGTGGAATTCCACCTAGTTACCACCTCTTGCTTAAGTTGGTGGCAGGGCAAGTTAAACTGCTCTTGGAGCTGCTGTAATCTCCTACATGCTGTGGCTGAATGCCTGAAATGGCCTGAAATTTTACGTGCCACCGAAAGCATCTCCTGCACCTCACGGTTATTTCGTAGGAAGCTCTGCACCACCAAGTTGATGGTGTGAGAAAAACAGGGAATGTGTTGGAAATCACCCAGCTGTAATGCTCACACTATATTGTTAGCGTTATCAGAAATGACATACCCTGGGGAGAGTCCAAGTGGTATAAGCCATGCATCAATCACATCTCTCAGTTTGCGTAACAAATTGTCAGCTGTATGCCTGTTAGTGAAGCCTGTGATACAAAGAGTGACCTGCCTGTGACAAATGTTACGTAGTGGTGTACATGCTGCTGCTGTTTCTGCTGGTGAAGGTGAATGACCAACCCAGTGGGCTGTCACAGTCATATAGTCTTTGGTTTGGCCACTTCCACTTGTCCACATATCTGTGGTTAAGTGGACAGTGGGCAGAATGGCATTTTTCAGCGCAATCTCTACATTTTTACACACTTTTTGGTATAGTTGTGGAATTGCTATACGGGAGAAATGGTGTCGCGATGGAATTCTGTAACGCGGACACAAAACCTCAATTAACTGTGAAAAACCAGCTGCGTTTATTGTGGAGATTGGACGCAGATCTAACACTAGCATTGCAGCCATGGAGTCTGTGATTCGCTTGGCTACTGGGTGACTGCTGTCATATTTGCTTCCCCTCGCAAATGATTGTTTCACAGTTAATTGCTGAAATGTAGGACTGCTCATTTTCTTGACCTGCCTCTGGGATGATGATTCACCCCCAGCAGCAGCAACAGCAGCAGCAGTGGGACTAACGCTTTCTTCAGAGGAATCAATAATAGTGCAGGAGTCATCCAGCCTTAAGTGGGATGCCGGGCTAACTCCGAGCGCTACTGAGGATATTGATGAGGATGGTGTGGTGGGTGTATTTTGTAGCCGTCAGGATTTCGATGAGCGGAGGGTCTTAGCTGATGATGGAGTGCTTGTAATTTTTTGGGAAGATCTTTCCGCTTTTCCCAACACTTTGCCATGAACTCTCGTTAAATGGCATAACATAGGCGAGGTTCCAAGATGGTTAAGGTCCCTCCCTCGACTGACTGTGGCTTGACATACACTACAAATGGCTATACAATTGTTGTCTGGATTTAGGTAGAAATAATTCCACACATAAGAAGTGGATTTTTTGGTTTTATGCCCAGGCATGACAATGGCCTTTTTCTTGTCACGTGCCAGAACTGCTGCCACTGGTGCAGGACTTACACAAACAACCTCATCCTCATCAACATCCTCATTAGCGCCCTCATTGCCTACACAAATCTCCCCCTCATCCTCTTCTAATTCCAAAGTGGCATCCTCAATTTGTGTATCACCGGCTACACTCGGGCTATTAAGGCGCACATCAGCAGAATGCTCACGATTAGACATACCACTGTTGGATGGACTCTCCACAGGGATTGGTGTTATTTGTGAATCAGAGCAAACATTATCCTCTAATGCCTTACTGTTATCTTGCAGCTCGGCTTTGACGCGTAACAGTAGTTGTGCACCAATTGTGGGCTCAGTAACTTTTTTGAATCTGCCACTAATAGCCAAAGGTGAAGGCCTCATTCTCTCTTTGCCACTGCATGTGTAGAATGGCATGTTGGCAATTTTTTTTTTATCGGCACTTAACTTTTGCTCAGTAACCCTTCTTTTTCGCTTCAACACAATAATTTTTTTTTTTATTTTGTTTTTTAGACTGATTTTGAAACACTCTGTAGTTTGACATTGCCTTGCCCAGATAATGTACTGGGAACACTAACATCAGGACTGGTGACAGAACCTGGTTGCTCATTCTGATCATATGTGGACTGCTTTAAATCCATTCTGAGCGCAAAGCACTTGTAGTGGTAAAAAATATGTGGTAAGATACTGCTGACAAATATGACTTTTGACAGCCAGAAATATTTATGCACAATAATGGGGGACACCCCAAAAGCACTGGGGAGTGCTAAAAATTAGTTGGTAGATACTGCTGATAGATATGACTTTTGAAAGCCAGAAACATTTATGCACAATTATGGGGGACACCCCAAAAGCACTGATGAGTGCTAAAAATTAGTTGGTAGATACTGCTGACAGATATGACTTTTGACAGCCAAAAATATTTATGCACAATTATGGGGGACACCATAAAAGCACTAAGGAGTGCTAAAAATTAGTTGGTAGATACTGCTGACAGATAGTAATTTTGACAGCCAGAAATATTTATGCACAATTATGGGGGACACCCCAAAAGCACTGGGGAGTGCTAAAAATTAGTTCGTAGATACTGCTGACAGATAGTAATTTTGACAGCCAGAATTATTTATGCACAATTATGGGGGACACCCCAAAAGCACTGGGGAGTGCTAAAAATTAGTTGGTAGATACTTATGACAGATAGTAATTTTGACAGCCAGAAATATTTATGCACAATTATGGGGGACACCCCAAAAGCACTGGGGAGTGCTAAAAATTATTTGGTAGATACTGCTGACAGATATGACTTTTGACAGCCAGAAATATTTATGCACAATTATGGGGGACACCCCAAAAGCACTGGGGAGTGCTAAAAATTAGTTGGTAGATACTGAAGACAGATAGTAATTTTGACAGCCAGAAATATTTATGCACATTTATGGGGGACACCCCAAAAGCACTGAGGAGTGCTAAACATTAGTTAGTAGATATTGCTGACAGATATGACTTTTGACAGCCAGAAAAATGTATGCACAATTATGGGGGACACCCCAAAAGCACTGGGGAGTGCTAAAAATTATTTGGTAGATACTGCTGACAGATATGACTTTTGACAGCCAGAATTATTTATGCACAATTATGGGGGACACCCTAAAAGCACTAAGGAGTGCTAAAAATTAGTTGGTAGATACTGCTGACAGATAGTAATTTTGACAGCCAGAATTATTTATGCACAATTATGATGGACACCCCAAAAGCACTGGGGAGTGCTAAAAATTAGTTGGTAGATACTTATGACAGATAGTAATTTTGACAGCCAGAAATATTTATGCACAATTATGGGGGACACCCCAAAAGCACTGGGGAGTGCTAAAAATTAGTTGGTAGATACTGCTGACAGATATGACTTTTGAAAGCCAGAAATATTTATGCACAATTATGGGGGACACACCAAAAGCACTGATGAGGGCTAAAAATTAATTGGTAGATACTGCTGACAGATAGTAATTTTGACAGCCAGAATTATTTATGCACAATTATGGGGGACACCCCAAAAGCACTGGGGAGTGCTAAAAATTAGTTGGTAGATACTGATGACAGATAGTAATTTTGACAGCCAGAAATATTTATGCACAATTATGGGGGACACCCCAAAAGCACTGGGGAGTGCTAAAAATTATTTGGTAGATACTGCTGACAGATATGACTTTTGACAGCCAGAAATATTTATGCACAATTATGGGGGACACCCCAAAAGCACTGGGGAGTGCTAAAAATTAGTTGGTAGATACTGCTGACAGATAGTAATTTTGACAGCCAGAATTATTTATGCACAATTATGGGGGACACCCCAAAAGCACTGGGGAGTGCTAAAAATTAGTTGGTAGATACTTATGACAGATAGTAATTTTGACAGCCAGAAATATTTATGCACAATTATGGGGGACACCCCAAAAGCACTGGGGAGTGCTAAAAATTAGTTGGTAGATACTGCTGACAGATATGACTTTTGAAAGCCAGAAATATTTATGCACAATTATGGGGGACACACCAAAAGCACTGATGAGTGCTAAAAATAATTGGTAGATACTGCTGACAGATAGTAATTTTGACAGCCAGAATTATTTATGCACAATTATGGGGGACACCCCAAAAGCACTGGGGAGTGCTAAAAATTAGTTGGTAGATACTGATGACAGATAGTAATTTTGACAGCCAGAAATATTTATGCACAATTATGGGGGACACCCCAAAAGCACTGGGGAGTGCTAAAAATTATTTGGTAGATACTGCTGACAGATATGACTTTTGACAGCCAGAAATATTTATGCACAATTATGGGGGACACCCCAAAAGCACTGGGGAGTGCTAAAAATTAGTTGGTAGATACTGAAGACAGATAGTAATTTTGACAGCCAGAAATATTTATGCACATTTATGGGGGACACCCCAAAAGCACTGAGGAGTGCTAAACATTAGTTAGTAGATATTGCTGACAGATATGACTTTTGACAGCCAGAAAAATGTATGCAGAATTATGGGGGACACCCCAAAAGCACTGGGGAGTGCTAAAAATTATTTGGTAGATACTGCTGACAGATAGTAATTTTGACAGCCAGAAATATTTATGCACAATTATGGGGGACACCCCAAAAGCACTGGGGAGTGCTAAAAATTAGTTGGTTGATACTGCTGACAGATAGTAATTTTGACAGCCAGAATTATTTATGCACAATTATGGGGGACACCCCAAAAGCACTGGGGAGTGCTAAAAATTAGTTGGTAGATACTTATGACAGATAGTAATTTTGACAGCCAGAAATATTTATGCACAATTATGGGGGACACCCCAAAAGCACTGGGGAGTGCTAAAAATTAGTTGGTAGATACTGCTGACAGATATGACTTTTGACAGCCAAAAATATTTATGCACAATTATGGGGGACACCATAAAAGCACTAAGGAGTGCTAAAAATTAGTTGGTAGATACTGCTGACAGATAGTAATTTTGACAGCCAGAAATATTTATGCACAATTATGGGGGACACCCCAAAAGCACTGGGGAGTGCTAAAAATTAGTTCGTAGATACTGCTGACAGATAGTAATTTTGACAGCCAGAATTATTTATGCACAATTATGGGGGACACCCCAAAAGCACTGGGGAGTGCTAAAAATTAGTTGGTAGATACTTATGACAGATAGTAATTTTGACAGCCAGAAATATTTATGCACAATTATGGGGGACACCCCAAAAGCACTGGGGAGTGCTAAAAATTATTTGGTAGATACTGCTGACAGATATGACTTTTGACAGCCAGAAATATTTATGCACAATTATGGGGGACACCCCAAAAGCACTGGGGAGTGCTAAAAATTAGTTGGTAGATACTGAAGACAGATAGTAATTTTGACAGCCAGAAATATTTATGCACATTTATGGGGGACACCCCAAAAGCACTGAGGAGTGCTCAACATTAGTTAGTAGATATTGCTGACAGATATGACTTTTGACAGCCAGAAAAATGTATGCACAATTATGGGGGACACCCCAAAAGCACTGGGGAGTGCTAAAAATTATTTGGTAGATACTGCTGACAGATATGACTTTTGACAGCCAGAAATATTTATGCACAATTATGGGGGACACCCTAAAAGCACTAAGGAGTGCTAAAAATTAGTTGGTAGATACTGCTGACAGATAGTAATTTTGACAGCCAGAAATATTTATGCACAATTATGGGGGACACCCCAAAAGCACTGGGGAGTGCTAAAAATTAGTTGGTAGATACTGCTGACAGATAGTAATTTTGACAGCCAGAATTATTTATGCACAATTATGGGGGACACCCCAAAAGCACTGGGGAGTGCTAAAAATTAGTTGGTAGATACTTATGACAGATAGTAATTTTGACAGCCAGAAATATTTATGCACAATTATGGGGGACACCCCAAAAGCACTGGGGAGTGCTAAAAATTAGTTGGTAGATACTGCTGACAGATATGACTTTTGAAAACCAGAAATATTTATGCACAATTATGGGGGACACACCAAAAGCACTGATGAGTGCTAAAAATTAATTGGTAGATACTGCTGACAGATAGTAATTTTGACAGCCAGAATTATTTATGCACAATTATGGGGGACACCCCAAAAGCACTGGGGAGTGCTAAAAATTAGTTGGTAGATACTGATGACAGATAGTAATTTTGACAGCCAGAAATATTTATGCACAATTATGGGGGACACCCCAAAAGCACTGGGGAGTGCTAAAAATTATTTGGTAGATACTGCTGACAGATATGACTTTTGACAGCCAGAAATATTTATGCACAATTATGGGGGACACCCCAAAAGCACTGGGGAGTGCTAAAAATTAGTTGGTAGATACTGCTGACAGATATGACTTTTGACAGCCAGAAATATGTATGCACAATTATGGGGAA
This sequence comes from Mixophyes fleayi, assembly GCF_038048845.1. Classification (NCBI taxonomy): domain Eukaryota; kingdom Metazoa; phylum Chordata; class Amphibia; order Anura; family Limnodynastidae; genus Mixophyes; species Mixophyes fleayi. The sequence continues at coordinate 66,257,405 of NC_134407.1, read as the reverse complement.
CACCCCAAAAGCACTGGGGAGTGCTAAAAATTAGTTGGTAGATACTGCTAACAGATAGTAATTTTGACAGCCAGAAATTTTTATGCACAATTATTGTGGACACCCCAAAAGCACTGGGGAGTGCTAAAAATTAGTTGGTAGATACTGCTGACACATAGTAATTTTGACAGCCAGAAATATGTATGCACAATTATGGTGGACACCCCAAAAGCACTGGGGATTGCTAAAAATTATTTGGTAGATAATGCTGACAGATATGACTTTTGACAGCCAGAAATATTTATGCACAATTATGGGGGACACCCCAAAAGCACTGATGAGTGCTAAAAATTATTTGGTAGATACTGCTTACAGATATGACTTTTGACAGCCAGAAATATTTATGCACAATTATGGGGGACACTCCAAAAGCACTGGGGAGTGCTAAAAATTAGTTGGTTGATACTGCTGACAGATAGTAATTTTGACAGCCAGAAATATTTATGCACAATTATGGAGGACACCCCAAAAACACTTTGGAGTGCCAAATATTACAAAAATAAAATAAACCTCTATCCTCCTCTCTTCTCTAGCGATTTTTGTTACAGCAATTGGAATAAGAATATTGGATTCTCTGTCCCTGCTCTAATCAGCCTGTGACTACACCCTGCTCTCTCCCTCTGTCAAATGGCGATAGATTGCTGTGGAGGCAGGTATTTTTAATCTTGAAGTATCGCGAGAACCGAGCCACGAGATCCGATGACGTCACGAAGACGTTCGACCTCGATTTGGATTCGGAGCGGGCGGGAGAGTACCGAGCTACTCAGCTCGGTACTCGGATACCCAAAGTTCGGGTGGGTTCGGTTCTCGGGGAACCGGACCCGCCCATCTCTACTGGAGAGTGACAAGACCACTGCTACCCCTGTTTCTGTGTGAGCAATGGCACTGAGCAATGTCGCTGGAGAATGGATAGTGACAAGAACACTACTGCCCCCCCTTTTTCTGTGTGAGCAATGGCGCTGGTTCTCCTGGGGAGGGAGGTACTTTTGGAATCCAAAACCCTCAAGATTTGACAACGCATCAATGGCAATTTGCCTCGATTCAGATTTGAGGATGCGTGAAAGTACCAAGCCGGCTCGCGAGCCTATTCGGATCTCCTAAGTTCGTGTGGGTTCGGTTTTCAGAAAACCGGGCCCGATCATCTCTAGTAGCAACCAATCATATTGTAGCTTTCATTTAGCAGAATGTATTAAACAAATTAAAACTAGAATCTGCTATAAGCAACATCTCCATGTTTCAAACCCGCAGTTTAGTAAATATTCCCCTAAATGTGCTCTATTTGTTTCAGGAGCATTCCTTATGTGGCTTTTATCATTATATCAATGAAATGTGTTTAATTATGTGTTGCTGAAAATTACTCTGTGTAGTGTTTTTTTGCTATAGTTTTTTATATTTATAATAATATGGGTCCCATGTAATCCTACCACCTCTTAACCATTCTATCCATCACCTCCTCTTCCACGCCTGCCATCTCTATTTTCTTCCAGTTGGTCCTACTGTCTCTTACCACCTATCCCTTTAGAATGTAAGCCCACGCTGGCAGGGTCCTCTTTACCTATTGCCCCACATTTGTCTACTGTCCCTCGTATGTCCTGTCACGTCTTTTGCTGCACTCTGTGGGAGTTCCCATAGCATTGCTCACACTTATCTGTACTACTTACATGTATTATTTAATCTATTTGTTACTTGCTCGTGTATCCAGTGGTATGGAATCTGTAGCACCTTACAAATAAATAAATAAATAAATAAATAAATTATTATTATTATTAATATTAATAATAATAATAATAATAATAATAATAATAATAATAATAATAATCATAATAATATCATGATTCTGAATATCAATATGTATGTGAGTTACCCATTGTGTTGAAATAATCTTTATCTCCATCTCAGAAGCACGATTATTGTTGTGGGAGGGGAGTGAGAAAAACAACAGACGGCCCAAAGGCACCTGCTGTATTTCAGCACCCACTGGAACCATAACATGATAATGTGGGTGAAGGCAGCACGGTGGCTTAGAGATCTGTCTCACAGCACTGTGTGGAGTTTCTATCTTCTCCCTGTGTTTGCATGGGTTTCCTCCAGGTGCTCCAGTTTCCTCCCACACTCCAAAAGAATACTAATAGGTTACTTGACTGTTATGAAAATGACCTTAGTGAGTGTGTGATAGGAAATTTAGACTGTAAGCTTCAATGGGGCAGGGACCGATGAGAGTGAGTTCTCTGTACAGCGCTGCGGAATTAGTGGAACTATATAAATAGCTGCTGTTGATGATGGTGGTGATGATGATGATGATGATGAAGGGTAGCTCAGATCCATTTCTGACTATCATTATCACTGTGAGAGAGTGGTCCTAAACCACTCTTTACTCACATCTGTGGGAGTGCTCCCTCAGCATTGAGCCTGAGCTAAGGCATATGCTATATCGCCCTCCCTGTCCAAAGCTTTTATGTCCTTGTTATTCCACCACTCTATCCACAATATTCCATTGTATCTTTGACAACTGTTTAGTAGGAAAAAAGTACTTATGTGAACTATATTGAAGCCAAATGAAGTATTTTTAGTTTTGCAGAATATCGTTACTATAGGTTCTACTACAGAGATTCATTTTAACCATATAGTCTATTTTGAGTGGAATAGGGCATATCATGGAGGTCATTCACACAGTGCACAAAAGAAAGGGAACAGTGCATGTGCAGCTTCGGTTCTTTCGTGAGCTTCATGTTGCAAAAGTGCTCCTAAATTTTTGCCAAAGTACATACATTTTCAGAGAAGCAGGTGTTTCAGAGGGACAGAAGTTTGCACAGGCTGATAAACAGTGTTGGGCAGTGTGAGGGTATCACAATGTAGGTGCACTGGTCCATTTAATTTTGCAGGACAGTGAAAAAACGCAATAACATTATAGACTGCTATTATTGAAATGGTTACCCCCTTTCTGAGAGCTACACCTAGCATGTTTCGGCTTTGTGTCAGTTTTAATTTTTATATATTTTTATTGTTTCTACTCATTTTTATTATATGGTGTTAGTCTGTACATCCCTGTTGGTGTTTTAAACACAAACTATTATTTCTGCATGCTATGATTGAAAACAGATAAAAGGATGCAGAGGGCACATTTCCCCTCCATGCTGTGTTTTTGTGTCTCATCCTTTTTCTTTTAATGGGTCTACATTTGCACTTCCATGTTGTACTTTGTTGGAGAAGCACTTCTCTGTACGCTCTTAACAATTAAATAAAAAGCCTCACACACACAAGCACAGGTAACATGTCATAAAAGCCCTGATGCTCCCCCGCTAACATCATTAGTTAAGTCATAATTGCTGCTAAACCAAACAGCATTTTATAAGAAAAACAAACAAGTTTATTTATTGAAGGGATTTGTTCTAAATTAGAAGGTTTGACTTTGATGAGACATTTTCACTGTTGTACAGAGTGCCTCTTTCATCATCATCATCATTTATTTATATAGCGCCAATAATTCCGCAGCGCTGTACAGAGAACCCATTCCCATCAGCCCCTGCCCCATTGGAGCTTACAGTCTAAATTCCCTAATATAGACACACACTCACACAGACAGACACTAGGGTCAATTTTTGATAGCAGCCAATTAACCTGATATCTCCACCTCTCCACACACCTAGATACACTTTAGTAAGCGGTGGAATCTCCTGAGAGTAGCGAGAAGGCCTGCAACTTTATGTGCACTAAGTGGTCCATCCATCCATCAAAAGCATTTTGCACAGTATTTTAGAAATCCAATTTGAGCCATTATGACTAATCCAAAATATCTTGATATATTACTTGGTTCCAGAATATACATGTCTCAAGGAATAGAAATTACAATAAACAACTAGAAACATTTGAGATCAGCATAAAGGCAAGAAAAGAAAAAAAAAGTTCTCAAGTAGAAATCTCTGCTCTGAAACTAAAACGAAGATGTGTTTTCTTAAAGGCCATTGCATGAATTAATGCTGCCTGCAGGCACTGGTTGTACAAGTGGGATTTGGTGTGACTTTATCTCTTTCTGTTTAATATAAAACTGTGCTTACCATAGCAACCAATGCTTTGATAGTATGCATACTCTCATCCCTTTGGATTTAGAGAATTTGATCAAAAAATCAGCACAACACAGTATGTAAATTATCAGGCAGCAATATTTTCTGAGTTAACCTTTTCAGTACTTTTCTGTCAGTCTGTTAGTTAGATCCTGCAAAGAGAATACATCTAGTTTACTAATTGATTAATCCATGTTTTCCACCTTGAAAGCTTTACACTTTATGTATCGAACACGTATACAGCAAACAGTAATTGAACATGATCTATAGTGTTGCTGAGCAATGGATCCTATGGTAAAGAGAAAACCATTAATGGAACTTGATCTATGATGCTGCTGAGCTATGGATCCTATGGTAATGAGAAAATCATTCAGGCATTTAGACAGTAATGTTATGAGGACATATATGGATTTAGAGTCCTGTCTGTACTCTAACCCTTCAATATACTTTATTCTACATGATACTAGACACTCTGCTCCTGTAGTTTTTTCCACAGTTGCATATATATCTACAGTGTTGGACTGGGGTATGAAGGGCCCACAGGGGGAATACAATGATAGGGGCCCACCAGAGGGGGTGTGGCCAGTCACTAGAGAGGCATAACTAAACCGGGGTGTGGTAAGCCCATGAGGGACAGCTAGCACCATAGTGTAGTATATAAAGAATACACAGTCTTGACATGCCCCTTAGATTGGACAGAACAGTCACCAAAAATCGGCATTGTCTCACTAGAATCAGAACATATGACATACTATCCTGTTATCTCCTACCTGTTCTTGTCGCTTTCACCACCTGTGGCTGCTGGTTTCTTTAGTTGCAACTTGGCTGGATCCTGGAATGTTGGGGGTCCTATTTGGAAAAAAAATTTGGGCCATTTAGAAAATTCCAACCAGCCCCGGCGTTAAATCAATAGGACCCACGATTAATACTTAGGCCTTTCTCCAGCCCCAACATTAAAATAATAGTTTTTCCATTTAATAAATAGCTCTATATCCCTCCAATCAACCACAACATTAAAGTTATAGTATTCCCATTTAATAAATAAACCTATTTTCCTCCCTCCTCACAGCCCCAGCAATAAATTAATAGCATTTGCGTATAATAAATACCTATTTCCTGCAACCGTTACTACCATTAAATAATTCATATTCACATTTAACAAATAGACCTCATGCTCCTCAAACTCAGCCTCACATTCAATTAATAGCCCCCAAACCACCCCATCTTAAATTAATAGTCTCCACTATAAAATGAAATTGCCCCACCATCACCCCACAAACAAAATAGCACCCATTAATTAGCCACCACCTACCTCACACACGCACTACATTGCCACAAGTCCCATGTGCCATCAAACACATTACTGTGCCCCTTTATCACCATGCTGTGCCTCTTATGATCACACTGCACCCTCCATTCTGCTTTTGCTGCACCTTCTCCTGCTTCCCCCTTCATCACCCTGTGCCATCCTGCCTCCCTTATCACACTGTGCCATCCTGCTCCCCCCTTCACTCTGTGCCATGCTGCTCCCCCTTTCATCACTCTGTGTCATGCTGCCCCCCTTTTCATCACTCTGTGTCATGCTGCTCCCCCCTTTCATCACTCCCTTCATCACTATGCACCATCCTGCTTTCCTCCCCATGCCTCGCCTCCATTCCTTTTCTTACCTTCTTATTGGCTTCTTCTCTTCTGTTCTTCTCTTCTGTCTTTTTTTTTCTTTCTTGCTCTTCTCTGCGCCGCTCCTCACTGAATGTTGGGCGTGGTGTCACGCCTGAAATCCAGTGCGATCAAAGCAGAGAGGAAGAAGAAGGGCGCCGGCGCTGCAATGACGTGAGTATTATTATTTATTTTTTTTAAAGTACCCGCTCCCCCCACCAACAAAGAGGGGAGCCATCATGGATCGGGGCCTACCGGGGAATAGCCCGGCTCCCCTCCAGGCCAGTCCGACCCTGTATATCTACATGGTTCAGTAAAATATTAAAACAAATGCTATTCTAAAAAAAGGAAACAAACTTCAATAAATATTGCCATTGAGTGCTGCTATTTTGCTTTTCTGTTCATGAATACACACAATTAAAAAAATGGTATTTAAATGCCAATGAGAAATTATAGAATTCTTGGTATTATCAACTAACATTTGGACATATGTGGGAGTTAACTTACTTTACATTGAAATAAACAAATATATTGTGTCCCATTGATCTAATGTATTAGTGTTTGTTAATATTTCTCATCATCTTCAACTCCTTTGTATTGTTGAAGGATGATATTTATTCCTATTTTCTTCCTTTCAGGCAGATTAGCCACCAACTTTTGAGTTTTGATGCTGCTCATTGTCCGTAAACTCTAAATTAGTCGTTGCGCATGTCACATATTTATGCCTCCATATGCAATATACCTTCCTCTGTTATATTTTTGCTGGAAAACATAGGCAGTTGATAAAGACCAAATACCAGAACAAGTTGGATTCCAGTTTCAGATTGAGGTATTTGACTAGAATCTTCCCACATCACTTTGACAGGAGTTATCTGAATTGTGGCATTTGGTGTAGAGGGTTAATGGTGTCTGTGACACTTATACAGATTTGTGACCTCCTTTGTCAGTAATTCAGCAATAAATTGAATTTATCAGAATTAATAGTGATTCTGAAAGTTCCACATTATATCAGGTTCTGCAATTTTCTTCAAGGAGAAGAGGTCTCAGATATGAACTCTAGGCTTAAAGTTATGTAAGGGCTGTAGTAGGAACACTCATCAACTTTCAAACCACCCTAGTTATACTGCATTTATTCCTCCATACATGCTCTCCCACATCATGACACTACTTCTGTCACATGCAGTCCTGCTATCACTGCAGTCACACAATTGGACAGAGCATTGCGACCCCCCAAAAAATATAGGATCAGCACACACATGATAATAGTTTAAAATAATCTGTGCTTCTGTTACCATTTAAATTCTCTGATTGGCTATAAGTTGTTCTCGCCTTTTTCAATTCAAAAATTGATACATGAATGTGCAGTGGATGAAAAATAAAATCCAAAATGTGCTCTAGCTGTGGGGCCCAAATATGCAGGGGTCGCAGTGAGTTGCATTGTTCTTCCTTTTACACAACTTTATCACTTAAGGGCTGGTAGAGCATGCAGTCAGAGTGGTCCTGCTGGGTCTTGAAGCTGCTACTATTCTCTGTTTTATTGGTTGACAGTTGCTTAATTTTCTCTCTATTATTATTATTATTATCCTCTATTTATAAAGTGCTGACATATTACACAGTGCTAAATGGATCATAATATAAGCAAATTGCAAGCAATGACATGAAGCAGAAGGTAAAGGAAACCCTGTTCAAATGAACTTTTTATCTAAGTGCTGTGGAGAACAATTGAAAAATATGGTAGCAGAATAGCAATTGCTTCTGCTTCTGGGGAAACTGCATGTGGCTACTTCACTCCACTGCATTGAACAGCGAAGCGCATTATTGGAAACTGAGTGATGTCAGCCTATCATTGGCTGATAGTCTTCAGTTTCCTGTCCTTCACAAAAATTAGTCTATGAGAAGAAATTAGGTTGGTATCAGCTCAAAGGCTGATATATGCTGGAGCTGTCAGGCTGTTCAAGTGCTTTCACTGGGCTCTATATTGTAAATTACGCCCAAGGAATGGTCTTTATTGTATACTTTCTCCTATTGGCTTTTTGAGGGGAGAGACTAGTTAAAGAGGGTCTCTTTAAAATTTTGCAGTGGGTCAAAGTAGTTTTTAGCCACACCCCTGGCTCTGACCTTGGCCAAAACACCCAAACAAAACTTGAAGATAGTAGGAAAAAGCAAATTAAATTAATATTGAGCCAATTCTATGCTGCCCATTGCTTATTGTTTATCCATACAACTGAACAATAGCATTAGAAATCTAAAACACAATGTGTTAATCTGAAATATACAATAAAAGTTGTATTACTGGGGATATGGAGTATGACATTAGTCTGCTTATCTCCTGCTCAGATCCATTAAAACCATCCATTTCTACATGCCTGTTTTTGATTTAAAATCATACCTTTTACATACAACACCCTGGATTGATTAATTAAGGCTGATTTCTAACCCCTTCCATTTTCAGAAGCCACTCGTTTCCTGAGGCGGATTGTGGTGGGAATCACCAGGAAGAAAACTTACCTCGAGCCTCAGTGGAAACCACTGGTCAGTAAAACAGTATTTTGAACATGGTAATCGGATCTTGGTATAGCCACTGGCTCCCTGTATCAACTGGCAAGTAAGCACACAATTACCCTCATAATGACCAGTGCTGACTGCCACATACACAGTAATATGTTGGATGACTGAATATAGCTACATATCATTAAATAGCATTTAACTGTTTTTATTATATCCTTTAAGATATAAACTGCTTGAAATTTGAACATTTGGGGTTGATGTTGGGAAAATGTTATGTTGTCTATGGGCCTGATTCATCAAGGCACGCATCCTGAGCGCAACTGCATTGTTTTAAAAAGCACAGGATTCGGGCACACGCACATCTGACTTCATAAAGATGCAGTTCTGAAGATATGTGTGCTGATGAATTTGGGTGTAGACCTGCTCAGCTCTATTACACAAAACACTGCAGGATACGTCCAATACCTATGTACAGACAAAAATGAAAATTAATGTCACCTGTTAATAATATAGGCATTAGTGATAAAACAGAAGAAAAAAAATTGTGCTTTTTATATATATATATTTTCCATGAAAAGTATTTATTAGGATGTCTACTGAACATACAATACTTTCTTACAGCTGTACCTGATTGCAAACACATATTATATCATGCATACCCAAATGTTGTCACTAGTAAATGGGACTTAGACTAGCCCTGTAGCCATAGAAAGAGATACGGCAGAAAAACAAGTATCTTTGAGATGCCCAGAGCATGAAATGGGTGTAGCTGCGTGCACTTGAGTTTGGCACACTCTTACTGTACATTGACTATGGGTGAACATCCCTTCCCAGCCCCATTCCTGAAATTGTAAGCTGTAGGAAGTGTACGAAGATCAATTGGACCTTGCTGCTGAGGATGGCCCAGTTCTGGGCACTTGATGAACAAATTTGCGGATTTTACCCACAAAACCCTTCATGAACCAGACACTATATATATATATATATATATATATATATATATACATATATATATATGCGCGCAAAATTATTCCGCTAACTAGGTTAAATTGAGAAATTGGGCTTGTGGATATTTGAAGGCTTAGACATCCTTAGTCTAAGTAATTTTCATGCAATTTTCAACATATAAGTCTTTGTCACGCATAGATTTGGCACTCATTTTGTGTTGTCTAATACTACATGTCTCCAGGATTGAGTATGTCTCCATAGGAATGTGTGTTCACTTCCCATTGGCTTTGACTATGACAAAGGTTTAGATTTTTGGAAACTCATCCATTGCGGTTTGCTTGTATGAAAGTGGGTTCAGATCTAATCAGCAATTGGGAGGACTAATATGGTAGCAATGCATTTGGGGTTTCTCTGGCTGCAGGGGGATGATGAATTGGCTAGGGGGATTAATGAATTGGCAGGGAGGTGATGGATTAGCTGGAGGTTGATGTATTGGCTGGGGGAGGTGATGAATTGGCTGGGGGACTGATGCATTAGTCTAGGGTGGCTGGAACCCTTAATCGGGCCCTTTCCAGGATGTGGATAAGGGGCAGTGGTCAAGTTCATGGATGCTACCAAGGCCTTCAACTTAGTAGAATGGTCTTTCTTGTAAAAAATGTTGCATGTTCTTGGCTGCCAGTTGGTTTTATTTGGTGGATCAAACTGCTTTATTCCGCTCCAGCTGCCTGATTTTCATTAGCAGTTATACTACAGTCTCAATTGACTTGCACACAAATATCCAGGGTATTCAGGTATGTGACTCCATGGATAAGATAAAACGATGTTAAGCTTTTGTTTATGGCAGATACTGATGACTTGGTGGACAAAATTCTTGCAGTGTGGATGCCTTTGGGTCCTAAGATTGTTATCATGGTGGTAGCTGTTAAGAAAGAACCACTTGCCTGGGGTAACTATAAGAGACACACCACATCTGGCCAAGCCGCTTAGCCCTGAGAAAACTGGTCATGAGCTAAAAATGAAGTGAAAAAAATGAAGAAGGTAGAAAAGTGTTTGAGGAAGCTAAAGTCAAGGGATTGGATAAGATAGAATTGTGATGTACAGTCAAACGAATCAAATCTTCTTCAAAACACAAGCAGAGAAATACAAAACAAAACTTTGAACCTGCAAAGGTTTGGTAGAATTGAGGGATATTTACCAGAGTAAGGAAAGATGTATAGTAGTCCAGGTGAGGAGATTTGTTAGATTATTGTTCATAGCAGAGTTCTCATTACAGGAATTGATAGAAGATTTCATTGAGAATTGTTTTCTGACAACTGTCATCTGTAGCAAGTGTTGAATCGTCACAAGGATAAATTGGACTAAACGTCTGATTTTTCCCTTACAGCTGGCCATTCCGTGTCCAATTACCTCCTTTCTCGAGCTGCAAAGGAACAGTAAAGTTAAGTACCTTCATATATAGATTACTGGTAACTCCTCCAACTGTGCTACTCTCAACATAGAGTATTTTAAAAGTAGAGATGCTCACTTATCCCCGTGTTTTGGTTTTGGTTTTGGTTTTGGATCTGGATTACCGTCGGGTTTTGGTTTTGCCAAACCACCCTTGCGAGTTTTGGTTTTGGTTTTGTTTGGTTTTGTTTTGCAATTTTGTTTAAAAATCAATGTTTTTGGGCATAAAATAACCTAATTTAGTGCTCCACCTGTTTCTTGGATAAGTAAGGTAATTCTAAAGCTAATAAATTAGAAAGAAAACAGTTTAATCCCTGGTAGGCCGTCCTTAATTCTGAACACAAACCTGGTTGTCTTCCTCTTCATCTTAGCCTATTGGCAATGCAGTCATCGTCTTTGGGTGTATATTACACCCTCCACTTGTAGTTGAATAGAAAAAAAGCAACCTGCATAGACTGTGGAAGTAGAAAGTAAAAATAAATGGACCAAGGTAGTTTGTGGGCTATCTATGCTCCCCCCCCGCCCTCCACTTGTAGTTGAATAGAAAAAAAGCAGCCTGCATAGACTGTAAAATTAGAAAGTAAAAATAAATGGACCAATGCAGTTTGGTATCTGTCTGCATCAGCCTCCCCATCCGCTTGTAGTAAAATAGAACAAAAGCAGCCTGCATAGACTGTAGAACTAGAATATAAAAAGAAAAGTACAAAGGAAGTTTGGTATCTGTCTGCATCAGCCCCCCCCCCATCCACTTGTAGTAAAATAGAACAAAAGCAGCCTGCATAGACTGTAGAATAAGAATATACAAAGAAATGGACAAAGGTAGTTTGGTATCTGTCTGCATCAGATCCCCTCTCCACTAGGAGTAAAATAGAAAACTATTCAGCCGTTATATAATCTAGAATATAAATAGAAATTGAGAAAGGCAATTTGTTATCTGTCTGCATCATAATCATCAACATCATCATTAGCGCCCTCGTCGCCTACACAAATCTCCCCCTCTTCTAATTTAAAAGTGGCATCCTCAATTTGTGTATCACCGGCTACACTCAGGCTGTTCAGGCACACATCAGAAGAACTGCTGAAAGGGTCCCTCTATATGGGTACACTAACAGAATGCTCACGATCAGACATCCCACTGTTGGATGGACTCTCCACAGGGATTGGTGTCATTTGTGATTCAGAGCAAACATTATCCTCTACTGCCTTACTGTTATCTTGCAGCTTGGCTTTGACGCGTAACAGTAGTTGTGCACCACTTGTAGGCTCAGTAAAAAATTTTGATCTGTCACTAATAGACAAAAGTGAAGGCCTCATTCTCTCTTTGCCACTGCGTGTGTAGAATTGCATGTTGGCAATTTTTTTTATCGGCACTTAACTTTTCCTCAGTTACACTTTTTTTTCGCTTCAACACAGTAAAAAAAAATTTGGTGTGTGTTTTTTTGACTGATTTAAAAAAACTGTGTACCTTAACATCGCTTTTCCCAGATGACGTACTGGGAACATTACCATCAGGACTGGTGACAGAACCTGGTTGCTGATTCTGCTCATATGTGGACTGCTTTGAATCCATTATGAGCCCAAAGCACTTGTAGTGCTACAAATTGTTTTAGATACTGCTGACAAATTTGAATTTTGACAGCCAGAAAAATTAATGCAAAAGAATGGGTGACAGCCCAAAAGCACTTGGAATGCTAAATATTGTTTTTGTAGACTACTGACAAACAGGACTTTTGACAACCAGAAATATTAATGCAAAAAAATGGGTGACAGCCCAAAAGCACTTGGAATGCTAAATATTGTTTTTGTAGACTGCTGACAAACAGGACTTTTGACAACCAGAAATATTAATGCAAAATAATGGGGGAAAGCCCAAAAGCACTTGGAGTGCTAAATGTTATTTTTTTAGACTGCTGACAAACAGGACTTTTGACAGCCAGAAATATTAATGCAAAAGAATGGGGGACACCCCAAAAGCACTTGGAGTGCTAAAAATTATTTTGGGAGACTGCTGACAAACAGGACTTTTGACAGCCAGAAATATTAATGCAAAAGAATGGGGGACAGCCCAAAAGCACTTGGAATGCTAAATATTGTTTTTGTAGACTGCTGACAAACAGGACTTTTGACAACCAGAAATATTAATGCAAAATAATGGGGGAAAGCCCAAAAGCACTTGGAGTGCTAAATGTTATTTTTTTAGACTGCTGACAAACAGGACTTTTGACAGCCAGAAATATTAATGCAAAAGAATGGGGGACACCCCAAAAGCACTTGGAGTGCTAAAAATTATTTTGGGAGACTGCTGACAAACAGGACTTTTGACAGCCAGAAATATTAATGCAAAAGAATGGGGGACAGCCCAAAAGCACTTGGAATGCTAAATATTGTTTTTGTAGACTGCTGACAAACAGGACTTTTGACAACCAGAAATATTAATGCAAAATAATGGGGGAAAGCCCAAAAGCACTTGGAGTGCTAAATGTTATTTTTTTAGACTGCTGACAAACAGGACTTTTGACAGCCAGAAATATTAATGCAAAAGAATGGGGGACACCCCAAAAGCACTTGGAGTGCTAAAAATTATTTTGGGAGACTGCTGACAAACAGGACTTTTGACAGCCAGAAATATTAATGCAAAAGAATGGGGGACAGCCCAAAAGCACTTGGAATGCTAAATATTGTTTTTGTAGACTACTGACAAACAGGACTTTTGACAACCAGAAATATTAATGCAAAAAAATGGGTGACAGCCCAAAAGCACTTGGAATGCTAAATATTGTTTTTGTAGACTGCTGACAAACAGGACTTTTGACAGCCAGAAATATTAATGCAAAAGAATGGGGGACAGCCCAAAAGCACTTGGAGTGCTAAATATTATTTTTTTGGCACTGCTGCAAAATAGGACTTTTTTGACAGCCAGATAAATTTCTGCAAAAGAATGGGGGACACCCCAAAAACAAATGGGAGTGCTAAATATATTTGTTTGGCACTGCTGCAAAATAGGACTTTTTTGACAGCCAGATATATTTCTGCAAAAGAATGGGGGACACCCCAAAAACAAATGGGAGTGCTAAATATATTTTTTTGGGCACTGCTGCAAAATAGGACTTTTTGGACAGCCAGATAAATTTCTGCAAAAGAATAAGGGACACCCCAACAGCACTTGGAGTGCCAGAAACTGAACAAAAACCCTCTTCTCTTCTCCTCTTACTGCTGTAACAACTGATTACAATGGTATTGAATATAATCAATCACTGTCTCTGCGCTGATATAGCCAGTGTGACCTAACCCTGCTCTCTCCCTCTGTCAAATGGCGATGGATTGCTGTGGAGGCAGGTATTTATGCCTTTCAAATCTCTCGAGAACCAAGCTCAGAAAAACGAATACGTCACAATGATGTTTTGCCTCGATTTCGAATCCGAATGGGCGGGAGAGTACCGAGCGTGCTCGGCTCGGTACTCTGATACCCTAAATTCGGTAGGATTCGGATCTCGGGGAACCGAGCCCGCCCATCTCTACTTGAAAGCAAATCCCACTCATGGAGGAAGCTTCTTCTTACAATGACAGTGAGAATTAACCTGATAAAGATTGTTATCCAACCAAAATACCTATACCCAGTCTCTCTGGTCCAGATACCAAACAACATCTTTGTTGATATTAATAAATTCAATGGGTCATTGTTGTGGGGAGAGAAAAGAACAATGGTTAAACATGGCACACTTTGCAAACCAAATGGTGAGTGGCAATCTGGATCATTTTGGGTATCACTTCAATAGGGCAGTGATAGGATACTGATAATTAACTTAAGTCCTTTGATCAGTTGAGATTGGCATTTAGGATCCCAAACACAAAATTATTTATATATCTACAATTGATGCATGCCCTTCTAGCACAATTTAGTGATATACCTCCTGTTTTTGACAAATTCTCCTCTTAATGCCTTCTTGCGTAAATTGGCTCATGTACGGTAATCTCAGTCTTATACTTGGAGCCCCTGATACATGTATCACCTGATTTGGAAACTGCTTTGAAACCCTTAAAGCCAAATGGGCAGAATATATTGCCCCTCTATCAGATGAGGATTGGACGATGATCTTAAAGGACATAAGGGAGGCAACTGCATGTTTAAGATATCAGCAGATTTATTTCTATATTTTTCATTGGGTCTATCTTATCCCAACTAGCTTGCTCAAACTGAGCAGGCATTGTGATTCTTCATGCCCAAAGTGTAACTTCCCCACCACTTCATTCTGGGATGTGCTTTCATCATGCCTATTGGTACAGAAGAGCTGGATCTTTGTTTGGAAATGTATACAGAATACTTTTCCAGTGACTCCTCCATTATGTCCCAGGTTCTGTCTTTTTGGGGTCACTCTAAAAAAAAAGTACATTTTTATTTTGACATCCCTTGCTAAAGCTTATAGGTGGCTTGCTGCTGAGCCCACTGTGGTACAAGATTGCTTGAGCTTGATTAACAACACAATTAATCATGAAAGATTTTTGCATACAGGTAGAAAAAGCCAAAAATAAAGATCACACAATTTTGGATTCCGTGGTTGAATAAATTATATTTGAATAGCTCTATCAGTTTTCTTTGTACTGGTATGGAACACTTTGTTCTCAGTCATGCACAGTATGCAGTAAACATGCAATATGCAATATAATTTTAATACTGTAACACTTAACATGCAATGCATACCATGTTGTATGATCAGTTTTAATCAATCTAGTGATGATTAATGTACTGTATAAACCATTTATGCACTGTTCTTGTATTATGAGGGAATGTACAACAGAGTATTATATTATTTTTTTTATTGTTGAACCTGGTTATGTATGACTATAAGTAGTAAAGGGTTAATTCCCTCTTTTGTGTTTTAGTGAGGGTTGATTTCTGTTTTGTCTCTTTTTTGTGCGTAAATCTGGAAAGTTTTCAATAAAACTACATGATTTAAAAATAAAAAAACTTGTCTTACTATTTTGTAGGCATGAATAATTCGTGCCCACAAATATTACAAATGCTTAAGTAAATTCTGAAATTAAATATAGAATATTTTGTATTCATCATATCCTCTAATATAATCTACTGGGTTTTTTTTCTTCTCCTTCTTCTTTAGAAGTTCAGCATCAACATTTCCCCAAAGCACAGCTGTACATGGAAAATAAAGAAATGAAAAAAATAAATTATCAAAGAGAGAGAGAGAGAGAGATGAGATTAAATCTGGAGCCAAGTTGAGCATTTTAGTCTTTAATTTAAAAATAAAATTAACTGTGCTCACTGAATGAAAGGGGTGGAAAAGAGATGTTGAATAAATAAAAGATCTTGCAGAATTTGCAGAAAAGCCTACATGAAATCCTGCATCTTTTTATCCATCCTGGAAACCAGCAATATACAGGCTTTCCCCAAGTCTTTAATAGTTTTCATTGATCTTCCTTTCTTTTACTTGTGTTATTAAAACCACCAAGACGCCACTTCAGCATTATGATAATTCTCAATAATTGTTGATTTCCCGACAGTGGAAAATTAGGTATTTGTGTGTGCCTTTAAAAACTCACAAAATGTGTTAATAATGTTATTTCTGCCCAATGAAACGACTTCATGATAACCAGTCAGCCCTATCTGAATGTGGCAGTTCAAAGTCCTGAGGTTGGTATTGAAGCGTTTAACTGATAATCATGTAATAAGGGCTGCAAAGACAATTAAATATACTTCAACATTTTGTTTTTCCTGATCTATTCCAAACTTGCCAACTCTCCCGGAAAGTCCGGGAGACTCCCGAAATTCGGGTCAGTCTCGCGGGCATTTCTCCCACATCCCAGGTTTCACCGAGAATCGCGTCATTTGACGCGATTCTCGTGATTCACACTATTTAGAAGGGGTGAGGGGGCGGGGCGAGGCCAATCTCGTCATTTTGGCCCCGCCCCCACTACGGGATCGCATGGGCAGGGCCAAAATGACACGATTGGTTTCGTCCCGCCCCCTCCCACCCTCCAGTCACGCCCCCTCTCCCGGAAACTTGTTTCCGGGAGTTGGCAAGTATGATCTATTCTATAGTCTTTTCCTTTTCAATAGCAACTGGCACTTAAGCATAGCACAATTTCAACAAGGTATTTAGCATAAATACTAGAGATGACTAAAATTGGTAAACTTTTGACAATTTTCAAGTTTCACAACAGAACAAGTTTTTTTTTTTTTTACAAATGTGCAGACCTCTGCTGATACAATTTTCATTTTCATTTTCATTTGCTATTCTGCAATGTAATTGCAAATTTAATTGTAGATTAATATTTTGTAGAATTTATAGGTTTGAGATGACAATGGTCATCCATATAGGTCAAATCATCCTGCTGCGTGTTGTGATTGGGGTTGAACTGGGGACCCTTAAGGTCTAAGGGGTAAATTTACAAGCTGAAGGTTTGAAAAAATAGAGATGTTGCCTATAGCATCCAATCAGATTCTAGTTATCATGTATTTAGTAGAGATGCTAGGGCTCGGTTTTCTGAAAACCGAACCCACCTGAACTTAGGGGATCCGAGTAGGCTTGTGAGCTGGCTCAGTACTTTCGCGCGTCCTCGGATTTGAATCGAGGCAAAGCGTCATTATTGTCAGATCTCGCGGGTTTTGGATTCCATAAATACCTCCCTCCCCAGGAGATCCAGTGCCATTGCTCACACAGAAACAGGGGTAGCAGTGTTCTTGTCACTCTCCAGTCTCCATTGTCATTGCTCATTGCCATTGCTCATACAGAAACAGGAGGGGTAGCAGTGTTCTTGTCACTTGACAAAAATTGACTGGAAATGACTGAAAATTTATGTTATTGAGGTTAATAATAATGTATGAACAAAAAAAGGGAGCAAAATTATGTGATTTTAGCAAAAAAAATAGGGATTTTAGAAAACATTAGGGATCTAAAACCAAAACCAAAACCCGCGAGGGCAGTCAGTGAACATCTCTAGTACATTCTACAAAGTGACAGCTAGAATTTGATTGGTTGCTATAGGCAACATATCCTCGTTATCAAACCCGCAGCTTGATAAATTAACCTCTACATTTTTTTTTATCAAAATATGCAATAAATCATGGCCAAATGCGGAACAAGACAGATTTTTTACGGAACCATTTTGAAAATTTAACTAATCTCTAAATGAGGGTGATTTGTCATTTTTTTGAATTAACAAAAATTTGTACAAGATATTACACTGAATTGGTAAAACTAAAACATAATGTAGTGCAAAAGGTTCCTGCTCCATTTGACCCAGCTAGTTGATCAGCAGGAATCCAACCAGGCGCAGCTCTTACAGTACATACAGGGAATAGTCTCCCAGCAGAATTCCTTCCAAGGTTCTCTATCCCCCCGCAAAGCAACATCATCAGTTGATTGTCTCTTCCTCTGTCTCCTCATGTCAGCACCGTCTGTTTTTCTTACATTGGCTCGGAAAGTATTATGGTGACCCCAGGAAATGCCAAGGTTTTTTAAACCACTGCGCCATCCAATTTGAGCTAACTCATGACAACTTTGCTACTGAGAGAACCAAGGTGCCCTATATCAATTCCCTTCTAACCAGCCAAGCCCTTGCTTGTGCCTCTCCTCTTTGGGAGCAATATGATGCAGTTCTCCAAAATTTATGTTTTTCATTGAAAATTGTAAAAAAAGTTGATGAAATAGTCTGTGTTTCTTCTGCTGCTTCTAGTTTTCTGGCTCTCTGTCAAGGGTCACTCTTAGTAGGACAATATGCAGTACAGTTTTGGAACCTGGCTTCAGAACTTAAGTGGCTCTGGTAGCCAGCTTTTGGCAAGGTCTATCCAACCGCATTAAGAGGCTCTGGCCTCATGTGATCTGGCCGCAAGATTTGATGACCTTTGCATTAGGATGGATACCCACCATGGGGAATGCTCTCAAGAGCGGCATAGGGACAGACATTCATTTCCTTGGTTGGCACCTCGCTTACAGTCCCCTGTACCGGCTACTGATGAACCAATACAGATTGCCCACTGTCGCCTTACTCAAGAAGAGCAGTATCATCAGGTCCCTGGTGAATACCAGAGGTGCGTTAGACTCTGTGCCTACTTGTTCAGTTGTGATAATACCAGCTAGTGGCCCCATCCAATCCTCTGTCCATGACAAAATGTGTGTCAGTTTTAGGAGCTTGCACGGGCCCTGCTTTGTGTCTGAGGAGTCGTTACTGGTGCTAATGTCTTGTGTACAATATGCAACAGGTAAACCATACTCAACGGATGCGGTGGCGACCCTTCCTTCGCCTCCCACTCTAGACAGATCTTGTCTACTTGCCGACACCTCACTGCATCTCTTTGACAACATAGAAAACAATCATCAATTTCAATTAAAATTCAATGGGGACCCCAGAGTCTTAACCCCTCTCATGCCAGCACATGAGCAAGTCAGTTGTGCACTGATTGGTGCTGTAGGGAGGCAGATTCAATAACGTCCCTGCTTCTCCTTTCCAGTGCATTAAGGGGTGAAACTTTAGAAGCTACAATAATGCTTTACAGCCTTTACACCCTATCCTGAGGCCGACAGGGCCTGTATTGATTATGGGGTTTCTAAATTTCAAGCTCCATACTAGCCTTTATGTGACACCCTGTGGGTGTGCAGACAATCAGACTATCACCCGGACAACCAAGCATAGGTTTACACAACCGAGGTTAGGTCCATTGGCAGGGAGTGAAGATTGTTTAGACACCCTGGTCCCCCTTCCTCTTTTGATTCTAGGGATTGCTATAACTCCATCCCACCCAGTGATCCAGAGCCCAATAACGTCATTTAATCTGATCCCCCGCCAATGTTTCCGCAGATTGTTCACTAGCTCCCAAATGATCTGCACCCGGCTGTCGTGGCCTGACATCATGCACCCCCTATCCTAATCATCCCAATGACCTTTTCCATAAGAGGTTTTTTAAGGGGGCCCACACAGTTATACCTCTGCGGTGGCCCCCAGGATGACATAACTCTCAGTGCCAGTATGTTCCTTTCTCAGAATTCTTGCTTGTCAATTTTTCACGAAGTATGTATATCCTTCATGTCGAGAATTACAGAACTCGCCATTAACATGTCCTTGAAACTGTTGTCGGAATTTAGTAGTTCGCTATAATGACTACCACAGGCTTGCTTGGGCCTGGACATCTGCGCAGCAAGATACAAAATTGGGAAACTGGGAGGTAACGCAGCAAATGGAGACAGTAAGAAAATTAAAGGGGGGGGAGCAGGAGGTAAGGAAAGTGAGGAGAAAGGGGGCAGAATGAAAATGGGGAGGCAGCTGATAAAATAGAGAAATGGGAGGATAGATACAAAAAGGGTTAAAACAATGAGAAGAGAAACTAGCAAATAGAAGAAATTCAGAAAATGTGAAACAAACAAATCCTTTATCTGCCTCATCAAGGTACTCACAGATTTTTTTGCAGACTAAATAAGGCAGAACAACAGCTAGAGAAGGTTTATATATGCTAAACCCAGGACACTCCCCTGGCAGATTCCATTGGCTGTCATGGGCCTACAGAAAAAACATAACCCATGCAGGTAAGTGTTTTGTGTATGTAAGCATAAACTTGTGCGTTTGGCTCTAGTGCCTCTTTCATCATAATAGTGGAAAAAGGTCTGACATGATTTATGTTGATATAAAAATAAGGGTGTGTAGACTGTTTATATGACTTGTATGCAGGATCGGAGAGAAAAGAGACTATTTTTGGCCGCTGCAGGGTCGAAGTTTCTATTGCTTGGTGGAGGGGGGAGTATGTTAATACAATGTGTGTATGAAGAGGGGAGTGTGTTAATATAATGTGTGTATGAGGGGGTAGATGCCTTAATATAATGTGGGATGTAGGCTATTAATTTAATGGTGGAGTGAAGGTGGGAATTATTTAAATGTGTGCTGTTTTGTTTGTGGGGTGATGGTGGGGCAATTTACTTTACTTTATAGGTGGGGCTATTTAATTTAATAGTGGGCCCTAATGAACAATACAAAGAAAAAGGAATCCCACACAGTGCTGCGCCACATCAAAACACAAATCTCAGCTGCAAAGCAGGGTCAATTGCTAGCCCCTAATCAAACACAACCACAGACCAAAAAGAAAAAGCAGCGCTAAATAGTGATGTATAGGTGTGGTCTTAGCTAGAAAAATCAAAGGAAACCATGTCAGGATACATAAAACCAGAGATAATAGTATATAAAAATATATATTTTTAATGTTTCAATAAATATAATACATAGGCCTCATAAATTGGCAAATTGGTAATTCAAACCAAACATTTAAAAACACTGGGAATCAAAGCTGTATAAATGAAATCACAAATGGTGTCTATAAACAGATTAAACTGATGAGTATGTCCATGCAACTAGTAATTAATGGTAGTTCATATAAAGATATAATCTCAATAAAATCCCTCCAAGATATCCAGCACATCGGCTCATATGTTGAAAGATATATAGCAATCAAAGTAATGCTGGTATATTAATGGTATTCCACATCCAGATCCTGATGGAATGTCACTGGCAAAGGACTTGCATAGGAAATAAATTATATAACTCCCTTAATTGTCTCAACGGTTCCAATGCTAAAGCTCCCAGCTTATGACTCCGTCCGGGTGCTCTGTAAACAAGTGTTGGAGAACATTACCCAGAAGCACAGCAGTATGTTTCCTTGCCGTCAGTGACGTTAGTATTAGCAAAGGTGAGTAGGTCTTCACATGCAAAAAACTGTAGAGATTGAATTCAGCATTGGTAGCAAGCTCCAAAAAGATCAATTAGTGTACATAAATCCTAGAGGGAAAAAACTGGTACCAGTGTAAATAAAAAATGAGTCCAATATCAGATAACTGAAACAGTGATCCCAGTGTAAAATACCTGACGCGTTTCTTCTCCTGAACCCAGATTTTATGAAAGTTAGAATGAGGTTTGCTCTCTTATGACCTCCATCCAGCTCTTGTCAATCAACCACAATTACCAAGCAACAGCTGATATGAAATAGAAAGCATACAAGCCAAAAATAAAGTACTAAAAATAACAAAAACAATCTATAACTCTGGTAATAACCAATATAAAATGAGAAGAGAAAAAAACATATATAAAGGAAGTCCAATATCAAAAAGTATCAATGTTATGAATTCTTGCCACATATATAAGTGTCAGCAGTGTAATTATATGGCATTAGCAGCAGCTATGTATGTTATGAATCCTGGACACAAATGTAAGTGGCAGCTATGTAATTGTATGGCATTAGCAGCAGCTATGTATGTTATGAATCCTAGCCAAATATATAAGTGGCAGCCATGTAATTCTATGGCATTAGCAGCAGCTGTGCAATTATATTGTGCCACAATACACTTAGTGAGGCAACATTTGTAGAATTATATAGTAAAACCATGAAGCACATAATCTACACTATAACACACCACTTATACCACATAAATAAGCAAATATTCAAAGTAAATTAGAGACATAGATGATTATTTATATATTAAAAAAATATATAAATAAAATAAAAATAGAAAAGTAAAACACAAATAAACAATATAATATCTACATCATTAAACTATAATTAGATAGTCTGGATCCAGAGATAATAGCTACTCAAACAACCATAGTAATGTTAATGATAATAATGCATTTTAATAGTAATAATAAAAAAAAAATTAAGTTAATCAGCATATAACGTTGAAAAACTAAAACAACCACTAATATTGACTAAAGACAAAACTAATAGCTCACTGTAATAGACTGGATCAAATCTAATCATGATCACGTTAACACTTCAAGTCTCAAAAAAATCCAAGCCTCATTTAGTCCGTCTGGAATGAGTGTTTGTAATTTAAAGATCCATTGGGTTTCTGCTCAACATAATTTCCTAAACCTATCACTCCCTATGTGATTTTTCAATTTCGCTCAATCCCAATTCGCTTTAAACCTTTTGAATCCAGATTATGAGCTAGAGAGAAATGTCTTGAGTGACTATGAGTTTGTAGAGGCCTGGTGGTTTTACCTATATATTGGTATCCGCCAGGACACTGCAGCGGATACCAGATTATGTGATTATATCACATAATCTGATTCACAATTTATATATTGTTATATTAAAAATATTTCTTTAGAATCTGTGGAAATAATCTCTTTGCATTTATTCGGTATGAATGTGCAGGTCATACAGGCATTTTTGTTAAACCTATAACAACCAAGTGGCTTTGGTGGAAACCAACCTGGAATATTCAATATTACTGTTTTATTAGATTTGTAATAGCTAGGAGCTAAGAAACTCTTCAAATTTATATTTTTTCGAAAGATTACTTTAGGTTTATCACCCAACAAAGGTGCCAAGGTTGTTTCTTGTTTCAATATTTCGTAGTTGATAATATTTAGTTTCTTAATACACATCAATTTTGTGTTATATTTAGATAAAAATGAGGGTAAATCTTGCCCTTGTGTAGAACCAGAGGAAAAGAAAGTATGTCAAGAGGCACTCCGGGGTATTAAAATTGAAATAACATTTTATTGGTATGCATTAAAATAATATATCTAACAACTAGCGAAATATATTAAAAACATGTGCTGTGTGAAAATAAAAATGCAGATCTAGCTGCAAATCGCTGTGTTGTCACGCTATTGAAGTATAGTAAATACAAAAATTCTATATTATATATTATAGTATTAAATTATACTGCTGATTAGGTACAGTTGTTGTAGAGTTGTTGGTCACTAGTATCAAATATAATGGTATTTGATAACATATATGTTTTTATTATGATGAAACAAGGTGATAGATTATAGTATCTATAAATTCGTTAAGATAAGCAACCTTGTTCACTTAAATATAGAGACACTAATTGGTTATCTAAAGCTGATATCAATTAATATATAGAATGACTCTGTTTGTGATTCAAGCTCATTACATTGTCATAGTATATCAAGATAGTATCTGCTGATGTGATACTTTCAACCTACTAACAGTTTAGCTAGATATCAGTGTACTCATATCAAGTTAGATAAAGCTCAGTATTGGCAAATATATATTACACCTTGGGGGTCAATCACGCTAGTCAATGGGGATATAATGATAAGAGATAGATCTCCTCAACCTCAGGACAATATACAGTTTAGCTAACGGCATTCATATTTATATGCCAATCACGCCATCTGTATTGTAACAACTCCAAAGTGTCAAACGTATTAAGACATTAATTAAATAAACCAGTACACAATATCAGAACACAGGACTTATATTCAAACGACTACAAGAAAATTATACCTGTATCTTGGTATACTATGACAATGTAATGAGCTTGAATCACAAACAGAGTCATTCTATATATTGATATCAGCTTTAGATAACCAATTAGTGTCTCTATATTTAAGTGAACAAGGTTGCTTATCTTAACGAATTTATAGATACTATAATCTATCACCGTGTTTCATCATAATAAAAACATATATGTTATCAAATACCATTATATTTGATACTAGTGACCAACAACTATACAACAACTGTACCTAATCAGCAGTATAATTTAATACTATAATATATAATATAGAATTTTTGTATTTACTATACTTCAATAGCGTGACAACACAGCGATTTGCAGCTAGATCTGCATTTTTATTTTCACACAGCACATGTTTTTAATATATTTCGCTAGTTGTTAGATATATTATTTTAATGCATACCAATAAAATGTTATTTCAATTTTAATACCCCGGAGTGCCTCTTGACATACTTTCTTTTCCTCTGGTTCTACACATTAATTACAAGTATAAGGGAGCACCCTCCAGCTATGATAGGAAAGTTACACTGGACTATATCATAAGTAAGATTGGGGGTTTAATACTATTTATCTATTAACCCACTTAGTGCGGTCATTCTACTTCTAGTACCTAAATCTTGCCCTTGACTACTCCCATTAGTAGGATCAGTCCCTAATTGGTCAGTCTTACATTTTGGTTTCAGTAATGTTGATCTTTCTACTCGCAAAATAGATTCTTTTGCATCCTGCAACAGGCTACAAGGGTAGCTTCTTTGTATGACTTCCGGACACATCTTATCTGCCTGTAGAAAAATCTTCATCTAACACACAGTTACGTCTCAGATGGTTCATTTGGCTCTTTGGTGTCTATTGTGACCACTGGTATAATGCAAAAATTATTGGTATTCACAGGTTTATTATAATTTGTAGATATAATTTTATCATCCCGAACAAAAACGGTAACATCAAGATAATTCATCTCAAGCCAAACAATGTGTACATAAATGTGAGATTAAAAGTGTTAGTGTTAAGAAAAGAAACAAACTCATGTGCCAAATCATGATCCTCTTTCCAAATAATGAGTAAATCATCTGTATACCGGCCATAGAACACCAGATTCGCCCCATATGGGCCATTCCAAATCATTTGTTCTTCTAACTGACCCATATATAGGTTTGCAAAGCTAGGGGCAAATCTGCTGCCCATAGCCGCCCCAAGTGTCTGTAAATAATAAGTGGCGGCAAATAAAAAAAATTGTTGTAAGTATAAAGAAAATGGAATCCAAAATAAATTAACAGTGGGGGCCAGATATTCCCTTCCTCAGAAAGCTCAAGCCTAACTACTTCAACACCCAAGGAATGGGGAACATGTTTGTACAGTGCTTGCACATCAAGATAAGGAAGCTCATCTCTGGCCCTCAAGTAAATCCATCCAAAGTGCCAATAAAGTCTTAGGGCTAGATTTACTAAGCTGCGGGTTTGAAAAAGTGGGGATGTTGCCTATAGCAACCAATCAGACTCTAGCTGTCATTTTGTAGAAAGTACTAAATAAATGAAAGCTAGAATCTGATTGGTTGCTATAAGCAACGTCCCCACTTTTTCAAACCCGCAGCTTAGTAAATCTAGCCCTTAGTGTCACGAAAGTGAGAACATAAAGAAGTAACGTGAGATTGCAAATAGTGATCAACATAAAAAGATAGATTGGAAGTTAAAGAGCAAATCCCAGAAATAATAGGTCTCCCCGGTGGCTGTGTAAGAGATTTAGGAATTTTTGGTAAAAAATAAAAAAGTGTTAAAGGGTGATCAGTAAACAAAAAGTAAAATTCATTTTTAGATATTAGCCCCTCATTCAAAGCAGTTTGTAAATGTAACTTCAATGCCTGTTTATACTCTGATTGGGATCTGCATCCAATATTTTATAAAAATATTGATCATTAGGTTGTCGCAATGATTCTGAGATGTAGTATGAAGTATGCATAACCACAACACCGCCCCCTTTGTCAGCTGGTTTTATAGTAAATGACAAATCCTTCTCTAGGTCAATCTTTCCCCTTTTGATAAGTTCTTCATCTCCAAATTATTCTTTGGTTCTGTCTCACATAAGCTTTTAAAATCATTAAGTGTTTTCCTATAAAAAAACATTGTATAGCGGGCAGGGCCGGTGCAAGGTTGCCCGGCACCCTAGGCAAAGCTTAAGCTTGCCGCCCCCCCCCCCCCCCAATAAAAAAAAATTCTAATTTCCCAGCCACTAACACACTTAAAAATAATAACTCTTACATCCTCTTGGCTGGCTACAATGCAGTCCAGATGTCTGACGCAGCACTGATGTCTGATGCAGAATGCTGTCCAGGCTTCACTGCTGCCCAGGAGCAAACACAGGATATCTAGACGGGAGGCTCCAAATGCTAGACTTCAGAACAAAACAAACGAAAGAAAAGAAAACATGACATCACTCACCTGTTACACACTGACATGTACCCCGCTGCCCACCAACTTCACTCACACATGCCCATCTGCCCACTAGCTGTTCTCACATATGTCACCCCTTGCCCATCAGCTTGTGTCACATATGCCAGCCGCATAGGTGACACCAGCTTTACTCACATGCCCCCCTGCCCACTACTTGGCTCTTCTCTGTTGCTGTCTATTAATGTATTCTGTAGATAATATATTAAATATACTAACACATGCAAATAAATAGAGAAAGGTAATCTAAATGACAGATAATCCAGACCGTTCTATTTTATTTGCATTTGTTAATGTATTCTGCAGATTTAAAATTAATTATACTAATAGAGGGCAACAAACGAGAGCCAAATAGAGGGGAAATACTAATGCACATAAATGGTTCCTTAACTATCCTAGAGTAGCCCCAGCAAGGTGAATTAAAGCTGTGCTTCATTATGCATCGCTGCATTTTGTCACGGCACTATTTTAGTATAAAGACCCCATAGTCTCTAACTCAAGGACATTTCTCAGTGTAATTCCCCATCTCCCTATTTTCTCCAGCCTCCTCCTCCCCCCCAATTTTCTGTAGCATCCATTCTCCCCCCTTTCTGTAGCCTCCATTCCCCCCCCCTTTGTATAGCTTCCATTCTCCCCCTTTGTATAGCCTCCATTCTCCCCCCTTTGTATAGCCTCTATTCTCCACCTTTGTATAGCCTCCATTCTCCCTCCTTACTGTAGCTTCCATTCCCCACCCATTCTGTAGCTTCCATTCTCCCCCCTATGTAAAGCATCCGTCCCCCGTCCCCTCCTGTTATCTGTAGCCTCCTCTTTCCTGTACTCACCTTAACTTCTTCATTTTCCTTCCTTTCTCTTCTTCCTCGCTTCTGTCTTCTTTCTCTGTCGGCTCCTCTTCACTGGCAGCGTCGAGCGTCGTGACGTCACGACGCTGCCAGGCGCCGGGTAAATTTTAAAATGCGGTGCTGCTACACTGCAGCACCGCATTATAGCGATCGGGTGGGCGAGCGGGCGAGCGGGCGGGCGGTAGCATTTATTTCTAAATCATCACTGGGTACCCCGCTTCAGTGCCACCCTCCAGAGCCCGGCGCCCTAGGCAACTGCCTAACGTTGCCTAATGGGAGCGCCGGGCCTGATAGCGGGACTGATAGAGTAATTAGGAAATAATTTGGATTTATTTTTAAAGGTAGATCTATTCAAAGTAATCAGACCATTCATACTCGCATTGATGTCAAAGATAGAACATAACTCATCTCTCACATTAGAACAAGCATTATTTTCTTTCCATAGGGACTCCAAAATCTCTAAATCAATTGTATCGTCATTACCAATAATAATTGGCACTGTATCGCCATCTATCTTCTTTTGGGAAAAATATATTTTTCTACACAATGCCCTAATGAATCTATTTAGTTCAGAAAAAAATCAGACAGATTTGGCTTGGGACTAGGGGCAAAATTTAATCCCTTAGTTAACAGTTTAATATTTTTAATGTCTCAATAAATATAATACATAGGCCTCATAAATTGGTAAATTGGTAATTCAAGCAAAACATTAAAAAAACACTGGGAATAAAATATGTATAAATGAAATCACATTATAAATGAACAAAACTGATGAGTATGTCCATGTAACTAGTAAATATATGGTAGTTTATATTAGAGATGGTCACCGACCTCCGTGTTTTGGTTTTGGTTTTGGTCTTGGATCTGGATTACCATTGTGTTTTGGTTTTGGTTTTGCCAAAACCGACCTTGCTTGTTTTGGTTTTGGTTTTGGTTTTGGTCTTGTTTGGTTTTGTTCTGCAACTTGTTAAAAAAAAAATTTTTTTGGGGCTAAAATAACTTAATTTAGGTATTATTTTGTACCTACATTATTATTAACCTCACTAACACTAATTTCCAGTCATTTCCATTCAATTTTGACCACCTCATAGGTCACATGATTTTCAATTGCTGTAGTTCTTGCCAGTGATAAGAAAAAGGCCATTGTCATGACTGGGCATAAGACCAAAAATCCACCTCTTAAGTGTGGAATTATTTTTACAGAAATCCTGACAACAGTTGTCTAGCCATTTGTAGCGTTTTTAAAGCCACACTCAGTAGAGGTAGGGACCATAACCATCTAGCATCCTCATCCATGTTATGTCATTCTGTTGGAAATCTGTTGGGAAAATCAGAAACTTAGGTTAAAAAAAATAACAACAAGCAGTCCGGCATCATCTACCTCCCTTCTCTCATCTACATCCCAGCACCTGTGATCTACACCCCCAACTCCTTCATCATCAATATCCCCAGAAGCAACAATTGACTGTTAAACAAACCTTTGCAAGAGGTAGCAAGTATGAAACCTGTCACCCAGTTGCAAAGCGGATCACAGACACCATGGGTACTATGCTAGTATTAGATCTGCGTCCAATGTCCACTATTAATACAGTTGCTTTAAGACATTTAATTGAGGTCTTCTGTCCCTGTTAGCAAATGTCATCACTATGCCATTTTACTAGAAAAGCTATTACTCACCTATACTGGAATGTTTCTAAAAATGTAATTATTATGCTACAAAATGCCATTCTGCCCACTGTACACTTAACCACAGATATGTGGACAAGCGGAACTGGGCAAACTAATGATTATATGACTGTGACAGGCCACTGGGTTGGTCATTCGCCTTCACCAGCAGGGACAGCAGCAGCATGTACCCAAGTACGTCACATTTTTCAGAAGTAGGCTATTCTGTGTATCAGCGGCTTCACTAAGAGGCATACAGCTCTCAATCTATTACAAAAACTAAGGGACGTCATTGAAACATACCTAATCCTGCTTGGACTCTCCTGAGGATATGTCATTTCTGATAACAACACCAATATTGCTCAAGCATTACAGCGGGGTGGAATTCCATCACATTTCCTGTTTTGCTCACACAATCATCTTTGTATTACAGAACTTTTTAAAAATGACATGCAGGAGATGCTGTTTGTGTCCCGAAAAATGTAGGGTCATTTTCTTTTTTCAGCATGTAGGAGAATGCAGCAGCTGCAAGAAGACTAGCATTTGAGGGTAATGTACTTTTGTCCAGCGAAGTAGTCACCTGTGAAGAGAGTACAGACACGGTTAGCTTGAGTCAAGTGATTGCCTTTATAATACATTTTGAGAAGGAGCTACAGAAATTTAACGTATGAAATAAAACAAAGTAAATGTGCTAACTATATTTTAATTGTAGATTAAATGCTTAATTTGCTTCGCAATGATCCAAGAGCTATCAACATCTTGTAATGACGTCTTCTCCTTCAGTTTCTGTGGCAACTGCTTGTTGGCAAAAAAGTTCCTTTCCCAAGACACCCAGTGGTGAAGCAGATGAGTCCGCACAACATTTTGATATTTGCTCTGCTGTAAAAGAATTGGCCAAAAATCGTGACAGCTCTGTTCTAAAATTAACTACTAATTTCATTTGGAGAAGGCCATTATCGGCAATTACATCATAGTACACAGACTTCTATGATGGTTGATTCCAGTGGGGATGAATTAGTATTGTTTGAGGAAGATTAACACTGAACCCTGCCACCTCTCCTGTTTCTGAGTGAGCTATGGTGCAATAAAATGTAACTTCAGATTTAGACCAAGACTGTCAGCCCTATTATTTCAATTTCAGCAATTACAATTAGCAATGGAGCAATGGAGCTCTTCTCTTTGGGTGTTACATATATAACACAGTAAAATTTGCCAGCAAATTCTACAGACAAGCCTGCTTATCTTCCTCTTCATCAATGACTCTTAGCAATTGAGCACTCATATTTGGGTGTATATTACACCCAAACCTTATTAGTGCAGATTAGGAAAAATACAGTTTAATCCCTGCTAGGCCCTCCACCATCCTTTGCATGTTAATAGTAGGATTGGTTGGACTGATGGGCAAGGTCACAAATTTTTGGGTCAAATCTTTCAAACAAGCTCAGACGTCAAACTGTTGTGGTCTGCCACCAGCGTCATCCCTGCTTGTGTTTGGAAAGTGCAAATTGGTGCCAGAACCTCACGTGCCAGAACTGCTGCCACTGGTGCCACACTGCTGCCACTGGGGCAGGACTTACACAATCAATCGCAACTTCATCAACGTCCTCGTTGGCTACCCAAATCTCCCCCTCATACTCTTCTAATTCCAAAGTGTCATCCTCACTTGGTGTGTCACCGGCTACACTCGGGATGTGCAGGCACACATCAGCAGAAATGCCAAAAGGGCCCTTTTTTATGGGTACACTATCAGAATGGTCACGATTACACATACCACTCGTCGATGGACTCTCGTTAGGGATTGGTGTCATTTCTGATTCTGAGCATACATTTTCCTCTAATACCTTACTGTTTTCTTGCAGCTCGGCTTTCACACGTAACAGTACTTGTGCACCACTTTTGGACTCCAAATTACTTGGTCTTGCTTGCTCTCGAGTGACCTTACAAGAAGAAGGCTTAGTAACATTTTTTGATCTGGCAGTAATAGAGAAAGGCGAAGGCCTCATTCTTTCTTTGCCACTGCGTGTGTAGAATGGCATGTTGGGAATTTTTTTTTTCTTTCAATTTAACTTTCATCAGTTACAGCTCTTTTTCTCTTCCCCACGGTTACATTTTTTTTTTTTTTTATCTTTTTCCCTGACTTAAAAAGAATATGTACTTTTACATAGGCTTTACCAGATGGCGTACAGGGAAGACCACCATCAGGACTGGTGCCAGCACCTGCTTGCTGATCCTGCTCATATGTATGTACTGCTTTGAATCCATTTTAATGAGACCAAAACACTTGTAGTGCAAAATATTAAATATATAGTGCTGCTAAATAAGACTTTCAACACCAGAAAAATTGTTGTTTCACACTGGGCAATATGGGACACCCCAAAGCACTTGTAGTGCAAAGTATTAAATAGTTGTGCTGCTAGACAATACATTCTGCAGCCAGAAAATATTTTCTGTAGGAGGGAATATGACACCCCAAACAGTTGGTAATGTTTGCAAAAATGCCTCCTCTATCCTCCTCTCTTCCTGCTATAACAATTGCTAGAAGAATTGCTAGAAGAATTTCAAGAATAATTGCAAGAATAATGTATAGAATAATTGCTCTCTCCCTGCTCTAATTCTGCCTGCGACCTAACCCTGCTCTCTCCCTCTGTGAAATGGCGATGGATTGCTGTGGAGGCATGTATTTATGGATTTCAAATATTGCGAGAACCGATCTCCGAGATCCGACGACGTCACAATGACGTTTTGCCTCGATTTCGATTCTGAATTGGTGCCAGAGTACCAAGCCTGCTCGTCTCGGTATTCGGATAGGTGAAGTTCAGGCGGGTTCGGTTCTCAGGGAACCGAGCCCGCCCATCTCTAGTTCATATAAAGATAGAATCACAATAAAATTCCTCCAAAATATCCAGCGAATCATCCCATAAGTTGAAAAATATATTGCAATCAAACTAATGCTGGTATATTAATGGTATTCCACATCCAGATCCTGATGGAATGCCACTGGCAAAGGACTTGCATAATAAATACATTATATAACTCCCTTAATTGTCTCAGTGGTTCCAATGCTGCAGCTCAATGCTTATGACTCCGTCCGGGTGCTCTGTAAACAACTGTCGGAGAACATTACCCAGAAGCACAGCAGTATGTTTCCTCGCCATCAGTGACGTTAGTAATAGCAAAGGTGAGTAGGTCTTCACATGCAAAAAACTGTAGAGATTGATTTCAGCACTGATAGCAAGCTCCAAATAGATCTATTAGGGTATATATATCCTGGAGGCAAAAAAACTGGTACCAATGTAAATATAAAAAGAGTCCAATATCAGATAACTGAAACAGCGATCCCAGTGTAAAATAACTGACGTGTTTTGTCTGTTGAACCCAGACTTTATAAAAGATAGATTGAGGTTCAGTCTCTTTCATATAGAGCAATCCATCCAGCTCTTGTCAATCAACCTCAATTACCAAGGAATAGTTGATATGAAATAGAAAGCATACAAGCCAAAAAAACACAGTACTAAAAATAATAAGAACAATCTATAACTCTGGTAATAACCAAAATAAAATGAGAAGAGAAAAGAACTTAAATAAAGAAAGTCCAATATCAAAAAGTATCAATGTTATGAATTCTAGCCACATATATAAGTGGCAGCCATATAATTGTATGGCATTAGCAGCAGCTATGTATGTTATGAATTCTAGCCACATATAAGTGGAAGCCATATAATTTTATAACATTAGCAGTAGCTATGCAATAATATTGTGCCCCAATACACATAGTGAAACAACAGTTGTATAGTATCATCATGAGGTACATAATCTACTCTATAACACATCTTTTATACTACATCAATAAACAAATATTCAAAGTAAATTAGAGACTTAGATGATTATTCATATGTTAATGGTGGAGTCCAGGTTGTTGGCTAATTATGAGTGCTATTTTATTTGCGAATGGTGGGGCAATTTAATTTAATAGTGGGGCCTATGAAGTTAAGATGGGATGGTTTGAGAGCTATTAATTGAATGTGGGCTGTTTGGGGGAATTTAAGTCTATTTATTAAATGTGATTATGAATTATTTAATGCCTGGGATGGTTGTGGTAAATGGTATATTTATCAAGTGTAAATGCTATTTAATTTACTGCTTGGGCTGTTTGGTGGGAGGGAAATAGGTTTGATTATTAAATGGGAATAGTATTTAATGTTGGGGGGCAATAGGTCTATTTATTAAATGTGTATGCTATTAATTTAATGTCAGGGTTAGTTGGAGGGAAGTAGAGCTATTTATTGAATGTGAATACTATTATTTTATTTTCAGACTGGAAGGAAGCATTATTATGAAATGTAAGTGTTATATTGATTTAACAGACAGGCTGTTGGAGTTTTCTAAATTTCATGTACCTTTTTTTTCCAAATAGGGCCTCCAACATTCCAGAATCCAGACAAGCAGCAACTGATCTAAAGACACCAGCAGTCACAAGTGGTAAAAGTGACAAGAACAGGTAGGAGAGAGCAGGACAGTCTGCCAACTGTCCTGAATCTGTTGGAGCAATCCCGATTATGGTCATGATTTGGTTTGACTGCAAGGACAGTTGGGAGGTATGTCCTGCTTCACTGTGTACTGCTAATGAAAGCAGGACTCCGTGCAACTAACAATAGTGCACACAGTATTGCCTCTGTATTGTATAAAATTTGTGTAAAATTATAACCATTTTACCCCCCTGTCAAAAGTACCCCGAATCCCCCAGAGCCTCAATCCAGCTCTGGGCCAGGTTGTCAGATTGACACCTAGTGCTCTGCTCCTCTTACCAGTAACAGCACTGATATTATTTGTTTTAGGTTATCCCTAAAACAAATAATAACCCTATTAGTATATAGTCCAGTGCAAAAACAAGCCCTGGCAATCACATCAGGTTTTAAAGAAAAAAGGCTTTTTGCATTTTGATAAATCAGCCCCTGTGTTCAGTACTGTATAGAACATTATATAATCTATTGCTATAATATGATTTATACCCCACTATAATCAGCGAGGTATGTAAAAAAAGGAAAAAAAAACAAAAGTGCAGTAGGGAGAAGAAACATATAAAATAAAATTCAATATAAAGTGAGGTTTGCTTTCTGTTGCATTTATTGTTTTCATTATCTAAGATTTATCATTTATAATAATAAAGTATCGCTGTGTTAAGCAACACTAAAATTGCCTCTTTTTATATTGTTGAATATATATTGTATCGAAGACCACCCTTTAAGGATGGGCCGCTGCTTATGGGACAGTGCAATGTGCTTGCACCCGGGCTAAAGTCTGCCAGCCAGCTCCTCATTTGAGTATAGATTTTGGCTTGTACTGGCATTGTGATACTCACTGTATCCTAATTCTTTAACTTAAACAGTACTGCAATCCCCTCATTTTTTTTTGACCCAGTCTTCCTGACTATTTAGTATTCTACTTTTTTTCATATTCTGCCTTTAATTCCATTCTTTCCACTGGCTGCATGTTCCAGCCTTTTTATGACCGCCATCTCTTGGTACTCCTGCTATATAATGTGATGACAATGTAGATATAGGCAGAAAAAGGGGGGTAGCTTTATGCATAAAGTCATCTGATATAAATACTCTGCTTCTCGAGGTAGGTGGTAGTGTGGGCCAGTCTGAAATTATTGCTTTATATAGCATGTGTTTTCCATTATAACTTGGACACTGGTTCTTTTGTTCAATTGAAATCTATGGCTGACGGTTATTTTTTACCAGAACCAAGAAGGCAGGTGGCCCATTAATGAATTGAAATAGGCAGCATTTTTTTTTCATATCTATTTATATGTAATGTCCTGTAAAAAAAATATTTCTTTCTTGAAATCTGAAGAAATCTGTGCAACACACCTGTAGATACTGAGCTATTCTTGTTTGACCACTAAGGGATTATAGCCCACAACAATCCAATAAAGTGACAGATTTGAGGCGCCATAGAAATAAGGCTAAAAGCTTTTACTGTAAGAGCAAATCACCATATCCATATCGCATTACATTAAAAGCAATTGTTAGAGCACTTCACATTTTTTCATGAGGTAACCTGCCACTTGCAAAATTAGATGGCTGAGGACAAAATGCCATATGATCATATTTTGTACAAGGGCCTTTTCTGTGGCATCAAAAACAAAAGTAAAGAAAAATATAAACCCTCTACAACATGTGAATAAAACATTTTGTATGTGCTTTATTGTGAATTTACAATGTTATTCAAAAACTCTACTCTGCAAGGACATAGGAGCTGAATTTTACTTCAATATCATGTTCACTGGGGTAGAAAATGACAAAATGACCTTAATTGTAATAGAATACGTTTATGGAAATTTGTTGAAGTTGGTCTTATATGGCCTCTAATATGCACACCGTATTTTCTGTTTGTTCCTATTCTCCTCTCACACTGGTCACCACAATGTCTATGAAAAAATGTTTTATGCAGTTTAACACATTAATAGTAATTATTATTGTTTATTATAGTATTTATTATTGTTTTGTTGTGAAATTTGTACATGCTTTATGTTTTTCCTAGTAGTCTTTTCTGCACAGCTTTAACACATATACAACTTGTAGTGTAGTAAGCAGCATGTATTCACACCTTGACCAGGTTCACATCTGAGGTTTATTGATCCCTACGACAGAACATGAACACAGGATGCAATTGTTTCCTCAAGCAATGCAATACACCCTGTTATATAGATATATATAGGTATGTATCTATCTATCTGTTATATATATATATATATATATATATATATATATATATATATATATAATTGCTGTGTATGTATTTCTGTTGTCACAAGGTTAATGACTCCTATTTGTAAAGCCAGTCAAGATACAGCTGTTGTGCTGTGTCCAGTGAACTATTCATTTCATAGAATGGATTACGTACAAGAAAACCAGTTTCAAGCATGTTTACCACTTAGCTTTTCATGACTTTCAGATAATGATGTGATGTCACAAGTACCCAGACTGTGGCCTGTTATAGGGGAGAGGGGGCTGGCTGTGGTGGACTATAATAGGGGTTGATGGGGCAACCAGTATGTTATGGCCTGATGCTTTTCTGCACTAAGTCCCTACAGGTGCAGTTCTGCATTTTCACCACTAGTGGCCGCTATGTGGATTGTGTGTCCTCACTCAGCTGTTAAGTGTTTTGCTGATCATCAGACCATAAAGACTGACCTGTGGAAATCATTCCCTGCTGGTTCATTGTTTGTGTTACAGCTCTGGAACCCTGTTTATGTTACAACTCTGGATTTTGCTATTTATAATTACCTGGACTTTG
Source organism: Mixophyes fleayi (assembly GCF_038048845.1). NCBI lineage: Eukaryota > Metazoa > Chordata > Amphibia > Anura > Limnodynastidae > Mixophyes > Mixophyes fleayi. Next base: position 66,221,226 of record NC_134407.1, on the reverse strand, counting down.
GACTCTGATTTCACTCTGACTTCACTCTGCATCTCTGGAGCCTGGCAAGTTTAAAAGACTTTTGTTTTGCATATTATTTCTGGACATTTTGTTTCAACCCTTGCCTGGCCCTTCAGCCACTGAGATCCACCCCTGCCTGTATTCACAATAAATATTTAAGTTTACCAGCATCATTGTTTCTGTACATTGATATTGTGGAATATACCTGAGAGCCGTGACACAGTATCAATGGCTCCATCAAAGCCAGATTATAGGTGGATGAAGACAGGGCTGGGTAACTGGCTCTGTGATGTCCTACCTGCATAGGCTGTGCATGCAGCACTTTTTTTTACCTAGTCACTGCATGTTGGCTAAATGTATCCATTCTATTCAGGGCCAGATTACCTGCTAGATAATATAGGCCTCTGCCTAGGATCAGAACAGCTCTGAGGGGCCCACTTGCTGACCGTATTACTCAAATCCTTTTTGTTTCCCATTACAGTGAAACTCCCAATGTCAGTGGGGTCTGGATACCTAACTATAGGAGCTGGGAAGGTGGGGGAGGGACACGTGGGAACTACAGAATCCACTACCTGGCAGCTTTACTTACCGTGCAGCTGCATCAAACTGCCACCTCTTTTTCTACATATAATAAGCTCCTGCAATCAAAGCTCAGCACATGTTCCTCTGACATCTGCCACTATCTCATCCAGGACAGCTCACAATCAAACCTCCCCTTTCTTGTCTCCATGTGACAGTTGCTCTCCCAGGTACCTTCCATCAACGTAAACACCCAAAAGTACTCCTCTAGACCCACTCCATGAGCCTCCTATAGGAACCCAGCTTGCTCCCTCCAAGCAGCTCATAACAGAGCTGAAATGATTATGCAGTGTGATGATGGAGTGGCAAACATGTGAATTCACTAGTAAGAGGGAATAATAGGAGCAGAAACAATGATAAATAGAGAGGATCAAGGAGTAAGGGAGAAGCGAGAGAAGCAGGATGTGAGGCACAGGGCAGAGCAGGTAGGGAGGGAGAGAGAGTTATACCTGCAATGTAGATAGGGGCACAAAGAAACAGAGAAAGGAAACAGATAAGTGAAAGATATAGGGTAACATGGAAGATATAAGGGAGACATGAGGGAGAGGTGGAGGGACACAGAGGAAAGGTAATTGAACACAGGAGATGTGGGAGACAAAAGGTGGATAGCCTTGCTTCATTTAATATGTTTTATATTATACATTATAGTGTTAAAATGCATCTATAATTAATCTAAATAAATACTAAAATCAAAACCGCTAAGCCTTTGGGGGGTATAGGTGGCCCCTAGCTGTTTAATTCAAAGTGAAAGTTCCATAATAGCACATCTAAATTTTCATTTCCACCACTGGCTCACACTCACAGACATGCAGCTATATTGCATCCTTTTCTCCCACCATCCAGCAAACACCCCACTGATTCCTCCTGTTTTCATACAAAATGAAACACAGCAGTGTATTATGCTACATAAACACCACCACTGCTTCCTCAACCAAAATTTGCTACTGTCTGCTCCCCCATTCCCTCAGAATGATTCCCTGGGTTTCTTTATAGAACTGAATTACTTGCAGCTTTGAACGTCTTACGGATCTGCTATTTGCTTTCCAGTGACTGTACTGCTTTATTTGTAAGATGTAAGAATTATGGTATTTGGTACAGCCTGTTTTTAGGATCTGGAGAGCTCAGATAAAAATATAAATTTATGTGCATAGTGAGTAGAATGCATATTTTTATGATGCATATGTATGTATTGGGTATGTGTGATTGATACATGTATGTACTTGTCTCAGTATACAGTATGTGTGTACGATGCATGAATGCATTGCTATATTATTGTTGCCATTTTAAGGGCTGCTGGTAAAGCATGGGAAAGGAGAGCCACCAAATTTGCACATGACGGATGCTGCCTCATGATCCCCAGATGTCCACTACCTTATATTGCCGTAGAGCAAGGTTGCAGAAAGAGAATAACCTGGTCAACTCAGCTGAGAAAATTATAAAAGAGCAAGCAACATAGAGAGCTAATGAATCAGATCTTGAAAAATGGGTATGCTTCTACCAATCCGCACAAAGGATGAATGGATGGATCTGCTTTACAGTCTCAGGTTTGATAGCTGACTATTGGAAATTGAGCTCACACATACTTACCTATTTATTAAGATGTAAAAGGCCTATCTCTGGTTAAAGAGTTTGAGAAAAAATTTGCCCGGTCTCTCTACAAGTACCACTGCAATCCTTCTTCTGTTATCACCATCCTGATATGAGAAGTTATTTAATGAAAACATGCCTTTTTATTTAAATAAAGTACTTTTTCAATTTGGAATTATTTTAAAATAATATTTTTTTATATTTAACCTGTTTTATTTAATTATTTAAATAAGGCCATGGTTGGGAATTGAACTCCTGACCCCAGTGCTCCCCAATATGTGGGCGGTAATGTGAGTTGCTGTAATGTGGGGGCTAGTAATGTATTGTCATGGTATTTATTGATGTAAAGGGGGTGATAGTGTAATGTTGGGACTCATTTGGAGGAATAGGCCTATCTGTTAAATGTGAATGCTTTTGATTTAATGTCGGAGCTGGTTAAGCTGCCTACAGTGTTTGTTAGTTGCGTAGCTTTCCAGAAGGTGAACAGTACCTATTCCTTTTCCAAACAGGGCCCCAGCCTTCCAGGATTTGGCGAAGCAGCAACTGAACGAAGTGTTTGTGTGGGTGGGTGGGGCAGGGGAGGGGGCTTAATATAATTTATAAGTTAGGCTATTAATTTAATGGTGGATGCCATTAAATTATTTTTGGGGTAATGGAGGGGTTATTTAATTCAATAGTGGGGCCTATTAATTTAAGCTGAGGTAATAGGACCTTATTTTAATGCTGGGGTGGTTTGGGGCTATTAATTGAACATGGGTCTGAGTTTGGGGAGGAGGGCTATTTGTTAAATATGAATATGAATTATTTAATGGTTTTGTAAAGTGGTTGTATTAAATGAAAATTATATTTCATTTATTGCTAGAGCTGTTTGGAAGGAGGGAAATAGGTTTATTTATTAAATGGGAATACAATTAATTTAATTTTGGGGCTGCTTGGAGGGAAATAGATATATTTATCAAATGTGAGAACTATTATTTTAATGTTGGGACTGGAGGGAGGCCTATTTATTAAACGTGGGTGCTATTAATTTAATGTCAGGGATGGTCAGAGTTTTCTAAAGTTCTTGTACCCATTTTTTTTTCCAAATAGTACCCCAACATTCCAGGATCCAGACAAGCAACATCTGAAGACACCAGTTGCTACAGGTAGTGAAAGTGACAGGTAGGAGGGAGCAGGACAGTTTGCCATCTGTCCTGAATCTGTGTCACGTTACCAGAGAGACTTCAACTGGATCCTGATAGTTCAGCCGAGATTGACGTTACTTCAGCGAGGGGCGCGGAGTCTAACAAGTGAAAGGTGTTCACCAGAGATTCCCGCAAGGGAATATGGGCTTTTGTGGCTTCCACTTGCAGGTCGCGGTCCCCTGGAGAAGTTCTCAGCGAACACAGCAGACGGAGCGTAGAATCAGGTAGAAGTAGCGCTGTCACTTGATAGCGGTGTTTAGGCGGGAGGTTTGGCAGCGGTGTCACTCGAGAGAGGAGATATAACTGGGATGTTCAGCGAAGTAGTCACTAGGGAGCTGGTTAGCAGGAAAAGATAGTGTCGCCACTTGGAAGTGCTTTACCGGAATGCTAGCAGCGTAGTCACCTGGAGGTGAGTTCCCCGGAGAGACGTAGCTTGGAAGCTTGAGGGAATAGCAAAGACACAGGAGCTGTTTCCAATCTTAAAGTCAGGGATTGACTGAAAGAACCAGCATTGAGTTCTGGTCAGAGGAAGTAGATATAGTGCAGTTCCAATTGAACAGCCAATAGAGGGCAGTGAGAACACATAAAGCAGTTAGACGGTTCTGCGCATGCGCAGAACCACTGAGCACTGAACGGAAGAAGGGGAGAGACAGCGCTGGAGAGCTGCAGCAGCGTGGACCAGGTAAGTGAAAGAAATAGCGGGTCTTGGTGGGGATGGCCTCTGTAGTTAGCGGGTACACCCGCCGGCTCCCGGGGAGGCAGCAGGAGTCCGGCGTGTGACAGTACCTCCCCCTTTAGAGGTGGGCACCGAACACCTAGGACCTGGTTTCTTCTGAAATTTGGAATGAAATTTTTTCAGCAGAAGAGGAGCACGGATGTCTGCAGCCCGTACCCAGGAGCGCTCTTCGGGACCGTACCCCTTCCAATCCACTAAATACTTGATTGTTCCTCTAGAATTTTTGGAATCCAGAATATGGCTGATCTCGAATTCATCAGTTTGTTGGAGAGAAAGGGGAGTGGTAGATGTGACAGGAACCGAGAACCGATTAATGATGAGTGGTCTCAATAAGGAAATATGAAAGGCATTGGCAATACGTAGAGTGGGTGGTAGCCGTAGCTTAAAACACACGGGACTGATTACTTGAATGATCCTGTAAGGACCAATGTAGCGAGGAGCAAGTTTCATGCAGGGCACTTTAAGACGGATGTTCTTTGTAGATAACCACACCTTGTCGCCAACCTTCAAAAGAGGAATAGCTCTGCGTTTTTTATCTGCTGCCAGCTTGTAGCGAGTAGAGGATTTCTGAAGGGCCTTTCGAACTCGAGACCAGATGGATAGAAAGTCCTGTCGAAGAGTGTTAACTGCTGGAACTTGGGTGGGAGGGAGGGCTGAAAACTCTGGCATACGCGGATGGCCTCCAAATACCACGGAGAACGGAGTGGTTGATGTGGATTCGTGAAAGGAATTGTTATGTACGAACTCTGCCCAGGGTAGCAAATCCACCCAATTACTCTGGTTGGCTGAAGAAAATATCCTGAGAAACGTCTCCAGATCCTGATTGACCCTTTCTGTCTGGCCGTTGGTCTGGGGATGATATGCGGAGGAGAATTTCAGACGGATACCCAGAAGATGACAAAGGGATCTCCAGAATTTTGAGACAAATTGTACCCCACGATCCGAGACAATTTCAGCGGGGCAGCCATGTAGTCGGAAGATTTCCTTAATGAAATGTTGAGCTAGACATGCTGAGGATGGAAGGCCGATGAGTGGAACGAAGTGTGCCATTTTCGAGAAACGGTCCACAATAACCCAGATGGTATTAAATTTATTAGCTGGAGGTAGGTCAGTGATGAAATCCATGCTAAGATGGGTCCATGGCTTGGTAGGTAGTGGAAGAGGTTGAAGTAAACCTTGTGGAACCTGGCGAGGAATTTTGTTTTGGGCACAGATAGGGCAGGCAGCCACGAAATCTTTAACGTCGGAGTGGAATTTGGGCCACCAGTACTGTCGAGAGAGTAGTTCGGATGTTTTACGAGAGCCAAGATGACCTGTAAATCGTGAAGAATGACACCAGTGAAGAAGGCTCTTCCGTAGATGAGGAGGAACAAATGTTTTTCCCTGGGGGGGAATGGGGTTTGAGGAAGTTGAGAATAATTTAATGCATTTGGAGTCCAGGATGGGACGTTCCAGCAAGGTGTCTGATCCCAAATTTTCTGGGAAAGCCCGGGATAATGCATCCGCTTTCTTATTTTTGATACCGGGTTTGAAGGTGACCCGCAGATCAAAGCGGGTAAAAAAGAGGGACCAGCGGGCTTGACGTGGATTCAGGCATTGGGCTGACTGGAGATAGAGTAGATTCTTATGATCCGTGAAGATCGTAACCGGGTGACGAGCCCCCTCTAGAAGATAACGCCACTCAGTTAGAGCCAACTTCATGGCCAGGAGTTCTTTATCCCCAATGGCGTAATTACTCTCTGCTGGCAGGAACTTGCGGGAGAAGAAAGCGCAGGGATGGAACTTGCCTTGAATATTTTTTTGCGAAAGAACTGCTCCTACACCGGTGGAAGATGCATCCACCTCTAGGAAAAAAGGAAGAGAGACATCGGGTTGCTGGAGGATAGGTGCCGATGAAAAGGCTCTTTTGAGAAATTGGAACGCTTCCAATGCTTCTGCGGTCCAATTTTGCGGGTTTGCCCCTTTTCGGGTGAGAGCTGTCAGAGGTGCCACCACAGATGAGTAACCAGCAATAAAGCGCCTGTAATAATTGGAGAAACCCAAAAAACGTTGAATGGATTTGAGTGTAGTTGGTTGGGGCCAGTTGATTATAGCATGAACTTTTCCCGGGTCCATTTGTAGACCGGATCCAGAAACCAAATAGCCCAGGAAAGGCAACTTAGGGACCTCAAATATGCATTTCTCCAATTTGCAGAACAAATGGTTGGTACGTAATCTGGAAAGAACTTCAGCCACATGTAAACGATGATTGGGAAGGTCTTTGGAGAAGATTAAGATGTCATCCAGATATACTACGACATTGGAATATAGCAGATCGCGAAAGATTTCATTCACAAACCCCTGGAAAACGGCTGGGGCGTTACATAAGCCAAACGGCATCACTAGATATTCGTAATGGCCGTCCCGTGTATTAAAAGCCGTCTTCCACTCATCCCCAGAGCGAATCCGGATCAGGTTGTAAGCTCCGCGTAGATCGAGTTTAGTGAAGATTCTCGCACCTTTAATGCGATCGAAGAGTTCGGTGATTAATGGAATGGGATAGCGGTTTTTAATAGTGATGGAGTTCAGGCCTCTGTAGTCGATACACGGACGGAGAGCTCCATCTTTTTTTTTCACAAAGAAAAACCCGGCCCCGGCGGGTGAGGAGGAAGGTCTGATGAAACCACGTTGCAGATTTTCCTTGATGTAGAGTGTAGTAGCCTCTGTCTCGGGCAGTGAGAGCGGATAGACTCGACCTCGTGGAGGAGTTTTCCCCGGAATGAGATCGATGGGGCAATCCCAAGCTCGATGGGGTGGTAGACGCTCAGAGGAGGCTTTAGAGAAGACATCCGAAAAGGAAGAATACTGGTGCGGTAACATAACTGTGGTGGGTTCTGAAGGAATCTGTGTGAAGCCGAGAGGTTTGACTGGTGTTAGGCATTGGCGAGGGCAGGCAGGACCCCACGCAATGATTTGTGATGAAGGCCAATCCAGATGGGGTGAATGTAGATGAAGCCATGGTAGACCTAGGATGATTGGGCTGATGGTTAGTGGGAGAACGAGAAAGGAAATCTTTTCCCAGTGGAGAGCCCCAACTTGCATGGAGATGGGTTTTGTTAGTTTAAGAATACTACCATTAGGGAGACGGGAACCGTCAATGCCCGTAGTAGCCAAGGGCTTTTTCAGCGGAACAGTGGGCAGCGCTAGCCTAGTAACCAGAGATTGTGACATAAAGTTCCCGGCTGCTCCAGAATCCAACAAGGCCTTGGACGACTGGGGCCCTGAAAGCAAATGTAAGGTGACAGGGAAAGAACACGTTAGATCTGGAAAAGAAGTTGGAGAGGAAGTAAGAGTCCCTAGACTGACCTCTCCAGTGCAGGCTAGGGTTTGTCGTTTCCCGAACGCCGGGTACATGAAGCCAGGAGGTGACCAGGATCTCCACAATATAGGCATAGTTTATTCTTCATTCTTCTCTCTCTTTCATCCGGAGATAAACGGGAGCGCCCCAGTTGCATAGGCTCATCCGTAGATGTAGGTGGTTGAAAACGAGGAGCTAGACGAAAGGTAGACCGTCTAGGAAGGTCTTTCTCGGACGATCTTTCCCGAAGCCGAAGATCTACCCGGTTGCAGAGAGAAATTAGGGCATCTAAGGTGGGTGGCAATTCTTGAGAAGAGAGGGCATCCTTGATTTTATCTGACAGCCCTTGCCAGAAGGCAGCAACAAGAGCCTCATCGTTCCACTGGAGCTCGGAAGCTAGGGTCTGAAATTCAATAACGTATTGAGCCACAGAACGGGAATTTTGACGTAGTCTTAGGATGCTAGTAGCAGCGGACGTCACTCGTCCCGGCTCATCAAAAATCCTCCTGAATGCCGAAGTGAAGGCGGAAACATCATTGAGAAGATTGTCATTACGTTCCCAAAGAGGCGAGGCCCATGCCAGGGCTTTCCCGGATAGGAGGGAGACCATATAAGCGACTTTTGACCTGGGAGTAGGAAAATTCTGAGGTAATAACTCAAATTGAATGGAGCACTGATTTAAAAAGCCTCGGCAAGAGGTAGGATCACCATCAAATTTGGAGGGTGTAGGCAAACGCAGAGAGGAAGCGGCTGCAGCAGGGACTTCGACTGCTTGTGGTTGAGCAGCCGGCTGAGGCGGGGTCTCTTGTAAGGCGTCTAATCGGGATGCCAGAGTTTGCAAACCTTGCAGAAGTTGCATCTGAACTGCATCCTGACGCTCCACTCTTCCAACCAGGTGTTGAAGCATGTCCTTGGCGGAAGGTTCTCTATCAGGATCTGACATGGCTGGTTCTTAGTGTCACGTTACCAGAGAGACTTCAACTGGATCCTGATAGTTCAGCCGAGATTGACGTTACTTCAGCGAGGGGCGCGGAGTCTAACAAGTGAAAGGTGTTCACCAGAGATTCCCGCAAGGGAATATGGGCTTTTGCGGCTTCCACTTGCAGGTCGCGGTCCCCTGGAGAAGTTTTCAGCGAACACAGCAGACGGAGCGTAGAATCAGGTAGAAGTAGCGCTGTCACTTGATAGCGGTGTTTAGGCGGGAGGTTTGGCAGCGGTGTCACTCGAGAGAGGAGATATAACTGGGATGTTCAGCGAAGTAGTCACTAGGGAGCTGGTTAGCAGGAAAAGATAGTGTCGCCACTTGGAAGTGCTTTACCGGAATGCTAGCAGCGTAGTCACCTGGAGGTGAGTTCCCCGGAGAGACGTAGCTTGGAAGCTTGAGGGAATAGCAAAGACACAGGAGCTGTTTCCAATCTTAAAGTCAGGGATTGACTGAAAGAACCAGCATTGAGTTCTGGTCAGAGGAAGTAGATATAGTGCAGTTCCAATTGAACAGCCAATAGAGGGCAGTGAGAACACATAAAGCAGTTAGACGGTTCTGCGCATGCGCAGAACCACTGAGCGCTGAACGGAAGAAGGGGAGAGACAGCGCTGGAGAGCTGCAGCAGCGTGGACCAGGTAAGTGAAAGAAATAGCGGGTCTTGGTGGGGATGGCCTCTGTAGTTAGCGGGTACACCCGCCGGCTCCCGGGGAGGCAGCGGGAGTCCGGCGTGTGACAATCTGGTGGGCAGTCCCAAATTTGGATGACTGTCTCGCTTTGTCAGGATTTGGTCCAACTGCAAAGACAGTTGAGGGATATGCACCTAACAGTAGTGTACACAGTATTGCCTGTGTATTTATCTAAAATGATAACCTTGTTATGTCATGGGGCACTACTTTCTTAAGTGTCCCAGGCTCTCCAGAGCCTTAATTCAGCTCTGGGCCAGGGTGTCAGATGGACACCCAGTGCTCTGATCAAACCCTTTTTCTGGCAAAAACATCAGTTTTGTTTAAATTCATAATTTATAATAATAAAGTACAACTGGCGTAAGCAACACAATTTATTTTTTTTAAACATTATGGTTGTATGCATTTTCCTGGTGCTCCAGGTGCTTTGTACAACAAGGGAAATGATCAGGGTGGGCAGAAGACCAAGCGTGCTACATAAGTTTGTGCCAATGCCCCAGGTTGCATTGCACCCACAGTGCCACATTGCGTGCAACAATATCGTGCATGGAGCCCACAGAAGGTGGGCGTGTACGCTTTACATGCCAGGGCTGATTTTTAGTTCCAGTCCAGCCGTGCTAGGATGTTATGGACTAAAACATACATGATTTTAATGTTTTTCTGTGCATTCCCTGTGCATGTCCTGTTACTTGTATACTGACTCCCAAGTTCCAGACTTGGCTTTTTCTGACTACGTTTTTGGATCACATACTGGCTCTGCATTTAGCTTCTGCCATTTCACCTCTGGCTATTCTACTGAATTCCGCTTCTGTACTTCATATCCTGGCTGGCTTCAAATCAAACTGTCTCACTATCCACACTCACCTACTTCTTCACTGGTAGCTGTCTTGGAGAACCGTGACCTGCATGTACCTTTCAGCAAAATCCATACCTCCATGCGGGGTTCCCTGGTGAAGACCAGGGGTGCATTAGACTCTGCAACTCCAAGTACAGTAGTGCCAATCCCAGCACGTAGGCATCATACACTAACCTGTTTGTGACACTTCCACCTGGCCAGCAACTGTGGCCTCTTCTACCAATGGAACCAAACTCTGGATGGCAATAATGTGATAATATCACACACAGAGCAATGACATAGCAAACAATATCCGGCGTATTTGTAAGTGCTCCATTAGAACTGTTCAGTCAACAGAATAACTTTTTAAAGCCCAAATGTCCATTTTAAAACTGATCTGGTTGAGGTATGTGCAGAATTGTATATGATCTCTTACTCTGAGTGTGGGTGTAAAATTGGAATGAGGAGCCAAGGGGGGAAAAAACATGTTTCCTTTGAAGAGGAAAAAAATATATAATAAGCAATGAGGGAGATATTGTGACATGATATGGTGCTATTCTAATCCAACAGTATTCCACACTTTTTTCTAAGTACACCATAATGCAAAGAGTGTTACATTTTTGCAAACATACTAAATATACCTTTTATTAGTCTAATGTATATTGTGAATGAAGTGGACGTTTGTTGTTACACTGTTCACATACAGCAATATGTTTCAATGTGCATAGTGTGGGATTGTTGTATCGCTAATACTGGCCTGTTGTATTGTTTCATTAGAACAAGTGGGTAAAAAGATGGTGAAAGTCAGAAATATGCAGGTGGTATGTTGGGGAAAACCCTTATTAAAAGCATGGAGTATTATGATGTGTATTACACCTATTACCATGCTAATGTAATTATCCTGACCTTTGTTCTTTTGTGCTACAGTGGCTAACTCCAGACCTAGTTGAGCCATTCAAGTAGGGGTGATACCTAGCCCATGTGACTTTGGAAGGTAAAGGGAGTTTGGTCAGTAAGGACTCTAAACCAATTCAAAGATGTCCAGAGATAGGGGCTGTCAGTTTTGGAAATGAAATGCCATGATCTTATATAGTTGTGTTTAATGAAATAAGTGTTGTCAGGTGTGCAAGTGAATTGTCAATAACCTTATTATATTGTGAGAGGCAATGCAATGCCATCTTTTGTCATCCCTTTCATCTGTCAGTTACCCCTGCCCTGGAGTTGGTGCAAACCTTACATCTTAAAAGAAATGCACTTCGGGCTATGGCAGGACTTGAATCAACCGCATCTGCGTGGGAACGTCCTTAATATACCTGGGCTACGTTAGTCTGCCCCTTCCCTTCTCCCGCATGCCCAGAGCTATTTCGCACAAAATACATATATGATGTTTCAGCCTGCTTACAACCTTGTTACTATAACTGTATGAACAACAAAGGGGCTCAGAGACTAGCAATGCTACAGTATCTGCATGGAGATTGTATTCTTCAAATATGTATGTGTAGATTTCTTTGAGTTTTAGTTACTTTCTATAGGTCAAAGACATATTGTTAGGCTAATGGTTAATTCCACCCAAAACAAAATTTTTAGTTTTTGGGTGTAATACCCTAAATAAAGTCCAGGCCCCAAAGGTTACTTGAGGTCTGATGCTCAGAATCTTCAGTGGGTCCATGATGTATTTCACAGTGTGCTGCTCCCCTCTGCAAGGTCTGTGCAGTATGTGATTGCACTGTATACATAATTGACGATAAAATAATAACAATAAAAGAACTTATAGCTAAATGAGTGCTGCATAAAGAAAATATTTAATAAGCATAACCAAACATAAATAAATGTAACAAAAGCTAAATATTTTCATATACAAATAGCACATTTAATTTATTATGACATATGCACTAAAAATTACAATAACAGCCAATTCACCAAAGAGTTAAAAGCATCGTATATTTCATTATTTAAACATGGTTCCAGTTATTCATATTAACAAAAGCAATGCATAGAGTGCATGACTCATTATGGCAACCTACACTGTAATGAACTCAAATGATCCAGTGCTGATATAAAGGCTCAGCCGTTGTTCTACTTATGGAGCTTGGCGCGCTTCATTTGATGAAGTAGTAAGAATACTTGTAGGCTCCAGATATTGATGAGCTGTACTCCTACACAAAGTACTTAAAAGATATTCTTCCATTGCATAATTATTGCAATCCTCAAGACTGATCATGAAGAATTATCTATGAATAAAATATGTCCAACTTACATAGCAAACTGAATTTAAGTGACAGCAGCTATGCTTTGATGTTTACTATACTATTTTACAGGAAAGTTCTGCTATTTAATACATCAGGACAGCTAAAGTGTCCAAAGAGCCACATTTATAGTGACATGTCAAAACTGGAAGCGGTTTTCAGAAAAAGTCATAACAAATGTTCTTCCCAATAACAGGGTATACATATATAGGCACAAAGATTGTCTTGGAGCTTGGAATATTACAATTTTTGTTCTCGTGTGCTGTGTTTGAGAGGAGAAGTATAGTAGATGGAGTATTTGGCAGAAGAGAGAGAGAGTGGCAGATGGGTAGTCTGGAAGCAGGGAAGGGGATTGTGGCAAATGGGATGTCTGGCAGCATTGAGGGGGAGAATATGTAAGGGGAGCATTACTGGGGAGAAAATATAGATATAATGAAGAACAGCACAATGTACAGTAGTCTGGAGGGAGAACATATAGGTATAAGGAGAGCAACATAATATACAGTCTGGGGCGTAGAACATATAGATATATGGGGGAACAGCACAATGTACAGCAGTCTTCACATTTACCTGTTACTGCTAAAACCTGCCTTCAGCTTCCTCCATGGTTCAGGCAGTGTATGTAGGCTCTGATTGGAATCACACATTCACTCAATCCGTATATTGGAGCACAGCAGAGGCACTGAGGAGTTCCTGCCTGAGCAGGAAACAACTTTGTGTTACAGAGCAGTGAAGACCGCTCCTCCAGTTCTACCGACCCGATGTACTGTACCAATGGTAGTTTGTTGTGTCTGTGTTCACATGCCAGCCCTGAGTGCATGGTCCCTCGAGCAGTAGGGTCCACCAGGTACTTCCCCGGTAGCCCCATGGGCCAGTCTGACCCTGTTCATTCCCATAGATAATTACTTAAATTTTGATACAGTAGGGTGACTTGGTGTTCAGTCTGGAATAGCAAATATAATCCATGCTTACTTCAAGTGCAAAAACAAAGCAAAGCATAAGTATAACTAAAGCTAATCTAAAAACATGCCAGGAATGATCGCATGGCCTCAATATATATAGTATGGAGTAAAGAAGGGAGAAGGGAAATATGATAAAAGTTTTCAAATACGTCAAAGGTTTTGTCAATCATTCTACTGAGGAAAGCAAGTACTAAAATAAGAGGACATATACTAAAATTGGAGGATAGTAGATTTAGTGGAAGCTTGAGCAATAATTACTTTACTGAAATGGTAGTAGATAGGTGGAAGAAGCATACAACAGAGGTGTTAGAGGCTAATATGTTTGAAGAATTTAAGCATACTATGGACAGACATAAGGCTAAAAACAGTGATCTAATAGAGGCTGGAAATGAGGTGAATGGATGGGCAATGTGGTTCGAATCTGTTAGATATTGTCAAAATTCTAATGTATTAGATATTGTCAATACATTGTCAAATTTAATGTTTTTATCTAAAGCATGACTTACTTATTTACCCTACTGCTCCTCATAGGCCATGAAATTGAATAAATCATCACATTACAATCATATAAAAGGTTTACATAAATCAAGGATTACAAAGAAACATGGAGTGTTTAAAGATTTTGCATCTTTAATAATAGTGCTCACTTGGCATGGTCTTACATTTTTCATATATATATATTATTTTCTATTAAAAACTAATGGTATAGAGTTTAGGAGGCCAAATTTCATGACAATCTTCCAGCACTAGAAATATCTACAGAGGGGCCTTAGCTATGGATGCACACCTTGCTGTCAGTCAGATATTTTTAGTGGCAGAAATACACTGATTGGTTACAAAGGCACTGCTCCTCTATAATACCTCCCTGGCAAATTTAGTTTCAACTTTCCTGGCTTCACCAGTGCTTGATGGACCCCATGCACTGGTGAAAAGCATACTGTATGTCTTCATTTTAGTTTTACTTCACAGTGTGCAGATCACTGAATCATGTTCTAGATATATGTTTCTCTTTGTATCTAACTACTGGGCAGAAAGGCACTTGCAACAAAGAGCAGAGCTATTATATGTTGCAGATTGATGGCAAGATCAGTTCTATCTCAAATCTTGGGCCTGAGGAAAAAACTTCATCCTCCTTTGAGGAATGGAAACATCCACTCTACAGTGTAACAGGATCTAGTAATGCTCTCACTAAATGGAGATGAAGATGCAATTGGCTACCAAACTGCCTGGTTCATTTCCCATCTTACTGAGGATTAGCACAACTTATTACAGTATAGCAGGCTAGACAAACCTGTACTTCATAAATAGCACTTGGCGGCCAATTAAGCCAAGCAGGATATATTTGAATGTTGCATATTGGCAATTACACCTGAATTGATAAAGAATGATGCTCAGAAGCTGCTACCCCACATTCCAGTGCTTCAAGTACTTCATCAAAGCTGGTAACAACCACAGGCAACTGAAAGTTTTGTCTGCCGCTTCACAGAAAGGGGCTGCAACATTGCAGACTCCAGAGCAACAATTATCATATCAGGGTGGAGGTACACTTGTTACTCTCTAATGTATGCAATTACTTACATAGAGGAGCCAATTAAAGGATCACTTGCCAGTATTAGATCCCTCTATGTAAATAAGAGGATGGTTTCAGCCTGCAGCATAATCTCAACATTGTCACTATCTATCCAGCTCGTCCTGCTCATTTCAACATCAACAGAGGTCCAGTGGAGATAGATCGGGAGCACTCCACACCTCCTAATGTGCTTGCATTCAAAGTGAAATAGGTGCAAAATAACAAATGTTACATTAAAATAATACAGCAATAAAGGTAAATTCTGCAGAAGTGTGAGCTAGTCTAGACATGCCACTGTTGTGCAATATATATATATATATATATATATATATATATATATATATATATATATAAGCAGACAGCAAAAAGTTCCACACACTTTTTTGTGACCCTTAAGCTAAATAGGTACCAACTACCTAGAAATATTCAACTTATTCAGCACCGGTCGCCCTGTACAAATGAAAAACACAGGTTTAAATACTTTAGATTCTTCCCATAGCCCTAGCTTGATGGACAGGTAACATTCCCACCTTGTCTTTATAAAGGAAGGTATAAAGCAGGTACTCTGCTTGATTAGCCTCACTGCAGACACACCCTGTCAGCTTGCTGTTAGCTGTGGAAAAAGACATTTTCAAATTACTTCAAAACATGTTAAATCACACTCTATACTATTATTTTATCACACATATGTCCACCACCTGTTATCTCTAAAACTAGGTACACTGCTGTATAAGTGTTAAACGTCTGCAGCCTTGCTCTGCAGACTGTCAGCTGAATACCTAATTCCTCTCTTTAAGAGGAATATATTATTACCTTTGGTCATTTCTGGGTAATTTCAGTATAACAAAAGGCCCACTAATGTCAGGAAGACATGACATGTTTACCTACTGTAAGTTATTTCT
Source organism: Mixophyes fleayi (assembly GCF_038048845.1). NCBI lineage: Eukaryota > Metazoa > Chordata > Amphibia > Anura > Limnodynastidae > Mixophyes > Mixophyes fleayi. The sequence goes on along the minus strand of NC_134407.1, from coordinate 66,205,620 downwards.
TAACAGAAGTTGTCAATCCGATTACTTGTTTACCGGTATGGGATTAATGAATAAAATATAAATACATTAGGTGAAATTGAATTTTCTGGTATTTAGACCTCCCATTGTGGTATTTAAGAAGATACAAACCATGTTATTCATTTATGCCATTTTTAAATATAAATAAGACAGACTGTTAGTTCTGAAGATAAAAGGCTTTTATAATCAGGGGATATAGCACTAAAACCTGCCTTATCTACATTTCATTCTGAAAATGATTAAATTCTGAAATCTCTGATGCCGTACACTCATCTAATAATCCCTTAGAAATAATGGATAAAAGTTGGTTTACTAGTAATAAGGTGACAGCAGCTCATTTATTAAAGTTAATTGAGAGGTTGTTTTTACATGAAAAATTTGTGTTCTTGGCATTCATTACTTTTAAGCTAATTTTTACTGCTTATTCATTTATGCATTGCAAACAGCACACAGTTCTCTCTAGTCCTTGTCATTTTTCAAAACTGAAGTCATCGGCCTTAAACTGATGGACGATTTATCATATTAAATGCAAAATTTTGGTGCTGCAAAATCATTTCTCTGATAGATGGATTAGAAGAGACATTTTTTTAACAGAGGTTGACTTCATGTTGTGATATTCTAGAACATCTGTTACACAAATATGAGCATTGGGTCATTTTTGTGCTGTATATCTACATAGTATACTTATAAGCTATATGCCCACTCATATTATATATTGTGAGAAGGTGTGATGCCAAGCATTTATTATTAGAATAAGCCCCTAGAACCAGGCTAGCTGGATTACTGTGCCCACTGCTAATGACAGAGGAATACTGGAGAAGTGGTGGAAAGATTGTAGATACCTCTCATATTCCTCTCTGACAGCCCAGTTTAGAGTTTGGATGTAAATCCATTTGCGGTGCTGAAAAGGGCTCTTTTTGCACTGCACATGTACAAAAAAAAAATACCCTGCGTTCATAGAAGTGGACCGGTTACATAAATGTGCAAGTTAAGCACAGTAAGGGTATAAACAATCAATACCAGACTTTGCCAAACTAGGCTCACCATACTATAGTAGGGGACCCCTACTGTCATAATGTAATCCAGCTTCAGCCTCACACAGGGCTAAAACCAGTAGAAAAATATAGGTCTGAAAAAAGTGTATACCTCCAGGGTCAGCCAGATGCAGTTGGTAGTTAGAAGTAAAAAACAGATTAAATATTATTCTCAAACTACAGGTCCAAACCTTGCCCTTGGTTGCTAGTGGCTGTCAGCTTGTTAAATTACAAAATTCAGTATATACTCGCAATCAGGGCCTACTGGAAAATTAAGTTCCACTCTAGTGAATAATAGAAAGAACACACCCCATTTTCATTAAAGGAAAATTAAGTTTCACACTAGTCAATAATAGAAAGAACACACCCCATTTTCATTAAAATAAAAACATTCACAAACCCCTTGCTTACCATTTAATCACATTTTCAAATCCAAAGTTAATCTTTGTTATCTGTGTTTCTGAAAATGTCTATAGTGACAATTCTAAAGCTCTGTAATAGATGACTTATCTTCCTGACACATACAGATAAAGATAGATAGATAGATAGATAGATAGATAGATAGATAGATAGATAGATAGATAGAACAGTGTACCTTTAAACAGGGCCGTAACTAGGGCTGTGCGACAGGGGCGACCGCCCAGGGCGCAACGCTAAAGGGGGGCGCAATTTACGAATATTTTAGGTTAATTTGGTTAAAATTGAGGGCTAGGGGGGCGGCATTTGTCTTTCTCGCCCAGGGCACTAGAATTCTAAGTTACGGCTCTGCCTTTAAATCTACCTAAGAAAGGAGGCACGAGGAAACTGGGGAAAGACTGGGAAAAGAGGAATAATGTCAGACACAAGAAAAGAATTAAAACCTCAAAAGGCTCATTAAAATGATCTACCCATGGGAGCCAAACAAATGCAAGTGAGAACAGCACTATTGGAACTGGTACTAAAATCAACAATAAATAATAAAATACAAATAACTGTGTCTGGATCTAAAATACAAATGACAATTTAATATACCAATCAAATATAAGAATTGGTAAAGCTGGGTACACACTACACAGTTTTCATCCAATAATTGGCTAAATCAGCCGACATACAGGGCCGTCTTTCCCATTGGGCACAATGGGAAGGTGAACGGGGGCCCTGCCGCCCATGGGGGCCCGTCGGAGGCAGCAAAAAAAAACAAACCTGAAAAAAAAGAAGAAAATACTTACCTTGCTGTCAGCTGGCGATCTGGCTCCCTCCCTGGTCTCCTCCTCCATGACGCCCACCCGACATCCATTACGGAGCGCAGCACGGAATGCATGACAAGAACCTTTTTAACACCTTAAGTAGCTTGATTTGACTAGAATGCATGAGTATCATGCACGTGTTAACTTCTATATATTTATATATATATATATATATATATATATATATATATATATATATATATATATATATATATATATACATATATATATATATATACAGGGTGATTCAAAAGTCACAGTACACCCTTTTATTTCAAAAACTCTACAGGAATTGGGCTGATTGGCCGATTTCAAGATGGCGCCCATGTTTGGTACATACCGTAAAAGATAGACCACGTCACCCATACCTTACTGGAATATTCAGGTTTCCCAATTTCCTGTAGAGTTTTTGAAATAAAAGGATGTACTGCGACTTTTGAATCACCCTGTATATATATACACACACACACACACATATATATATACAAGTTAACCTGTGCATGATACTCATGCATTCTAGTCAAATTAAGCTACTTAAAGTGTTAAAAAGGTTCTTGTCATGCATTTGGGCCTAGCCCAGGCCTCCTCAGGGGAAGAGCGTTACTTCTCGACGCAAGCGCCCTTTTTTAACGTGGTTTTGTCCACATGTCACCACCTCATCATTTTTCTCCATCACCTCATCCTTCATCTTCATCGCCACATCCTTCATCAAACTACTTAAGGTGTTAAAAACTCCCCACTGTCACGCCCGGCAACCACCAACCACTCCCAACTGTCACTTCTCCTTCAAGAAATATATAGGTCAGTGTATAACTCTGCCCAGCAGGTGGCGCTGCAGCTTGGTTTTTTTTTCCCTCACAAACGCCACTAGGCATTTATATAGTAGATACCCACACATAACACATATCTATATATCTCTCTACCTATCTATGGCTATATCTACACATCTATATATCTGTACCTATATATCTACAGTGCTTTTTTTGTCATAGAACCCACCGGAACTGAGTTTCGGCACCTTTTTTCGATGGATTTTCCACATTTTAAAGGTAACTATTGAACATTTGATGTTTAGTCCATGTGGATTTGAACCGCCCTGTCGAGCGTAGCAGGTCGGTGGCAAAATCATTAAAACGGTGCATGCAGGCTGCTTGTGTGTCGAGTTCGATGCATGCGTAATTCATCCGCACTGGTTGTGATGGCACTGCTCAGCTTGTGATTGGTCGTGTGGTCGCACGCTGAGTGCTTACTGCGGGCAGCAACCGTTATGTTTCGTAATACAACTGACGTGTGTGTGTGGGTGTACAGTGATTGACTATGTGATGTGAGTTCCGGCACCTTTTTTCTTTCAAATATCTATCTATATCATAATAAAATCGCATTGGGGATGCCGTCGTCTGGGGTGGACAGTTGTATTTCAGCCAGAAAATCCCATCAATCCAGTGTTTCAGGTTCAATAGCCTTAGTTAGTTTTATTCACCAGCTTGCAAACAGAACAAAAACATAAACAAATTTCTAGCCATCCAGCTACTAGCTAATACAAAGGTATTCCCTCTCTAGAGTGAGGGGCATAGTGTCCCTCACTTAAATCAAACAAATGGAACTCACAGGACAAATTGCAGCTTCTCTCAGGAGACATCTGGGGGTAAATGTATGAATCTCCGGATTCTTCATCTCCGGCGTGTTCAGCCTCTTCAGCGCTTAAATTTAAAGCGGCGCTGCATTGTAAAGGGAAACTTCCCTTTACAATGCAGTGCCGCTTTAAATTTAAGCGCTGAAGAGGCTGAATACGCCGGAGATAAAGAATCCGGAGATTCATACATTTACCCCCTGATCTCCTCCCCAGACAGTGAGAGTGAGAGATCAGGGCTGCAGACTTTTGCATGCCCCATACATGTGTACCTCCTAATTACTCTGCTTGGAGTCTGCAGAACTGAAGACCTGGACTGGGCCTTTTGTATGGAGCCCACCCTACTTTCTCTAAACAAAACACAAGGGACCCTTTCTAGCTTTTCCGGAAACTGAGAAACACATTTTTGAGGAGCTTTTCCTCAGACACAAACAATTAGGTTTAAAGGTCTGAAATAGGCGAGTCATAAAAGGGAATGTGTGAACGCATATGGTGATGTAACATGCGCATCCAGGAGTAGAATTAGAAAGATAGCGTGCGCAATTTCGGCGTCAATATGGGATCTTTTTCACATAAAACAAAACAAAGCACTCTCTACTATAAAAAAGAGCACTTGCTAAACCTGGTTATGAATATCAAGGGGGGTAAATTTATCAAGCTACGGATTTGAAAAAGTGGAGATGTTGCCCATAGCAATCAGATTCTACCTGTCATTTTGTAAAATGTACTAAATAAATGATAGCTAGAATCTGATTGGATGCCATAAGCAACATCTCCAATTTTTAAACCCGCAGCTTGACAAATTTATCACAAGCTTAATGTGTATGTATAAAATATATTATTATATTATTATTATTATTATTGTTATTATTATTATTATTATAAGACCGATAAGGAAGATCAAGTCCCAGTACAATACCTTATTAGCTGTTTAATTCTTCATGTAATGATGAAACAGGTTAGGAACAAATGTCCCATCCTATAAAAGAAATTTCCTGCAGACAAGAAGTAAAATACATTTAAGTAAATCTAGGGTTCAGAAGGACTGTGTACTTGCAAGATATATAGGCCTTCACAATCTTTGTTAAACCACCTAACTGTTGATCCACTACTAACTATTACATAAATGCCTCTGACAATTGTTATCTTAATTAAGAAATAAAGACACAGTAGGCTTGCTTGGCGAGGAAAGGTCACTAAATTCAGTGAAAATAAATTAAAGTGGTGGTGAAGAGAAAATTATGGCCAATCAGCAACCAGTCATTCCTCAACTAAATTATATTGACCAGAAAACATCCTCTGACACCTCAGGGCTTGGAGACTCACTCTCCCTCTTTTGGCTCAGTAGCTAGGACACGCCCGCACAGAAGGTGCCACATAACTCCATGCCTCCACAAATTGTGACAGACAACTTGCGTAATGTGTCAACCCAGAAAGGGAAAGGCACCAAGTATCATTGTTTATTTTGCAGCCTTAAATATATTTTATAGCAATTGGATTTTCATCTACCAAGTTCCATAGCAATTCTAACTGAACAACCCTACTCAGCAGCAGCTGTAACTGGGCCTATCTTAAAGGAATGAGTGCCATAATCCTTCCGACAAAGTCCCAGCTTTTGCAGTAGGGGAAATTGTGAACCTGTGATTTGATTTTCATAAGAGGAGTCTAGTAGGACGGCAGCATTCCGGGTGCTAACTGTTTATATGTCTGGACGCTCTTTTTACCTTTACCATCTGGTACGAGTTTATAATCTCACAGAGTTGTATTTTATTACCTTGTTTTTATTAATAGCGTGCCCACACTATTTATGGCACCCTGACTGGCTGGGACTTGTAGTTCCACAAAATACAATGGCGTCCGTTTTGTTTTTCAACTATAATCGCCGTTATTATCCTACACTCACCGCCCAGGGGTGTAGGAAGAGCCCTAGTGCTTTCAGCACTGGGCTGGGTGTCCCTAGAGGGGCAGCCCGCTCATTTTTTTCCGCAGACCCCATTCCCTAGGGAATCCAGCACAGCGCTGAACAGCCTGGGGTTGGTTGTCATTATGGCAGGGGGACCACTGCCGCGTGTCCCCCTGCTATAGTGCCACCAACCCCGGCTGGTGTGCCTAGTGCTGGTTCCGTCAAAATCAGGGGGACCCCACGCAATTTTTTTCCCCGATTTTCCCGAAACCAGCAGTAGTCTGGCAGCACTAGGGTTTATACTGAATAGAGGGGACCCCAAGCTTTTTTTTTTTTATTTTGATCTATTTTTAACACTTTTTACAGTTGCCGGAGCTCCGGCTCTATTGCAGAACAGTGTAACAGTGATGTGTTTATACAACATGCTGCTATAACACAGGAGAGTTAGCTAACACAGCAGTGTTTTACATCGTAGCAAAGCTGACCAGCAATTTTGAAGATCAGGGTAAAAATCACAGCTTGATACATTTGAGAATTTTTGGCCTAAAATCGCGTGTTATCACCAGCGATTTGCCGCAATTAAAACACGCTGAAAAAATCAGACCTTGATACATTTACCCCCAGGTGTTGACTCTACTCATGCATAAAGGTCTCTGGAGGTTAGCTCGGAAGGAAGATTATACTCCATGGATTACTTGTAGAACATTCTTACGAAGAGATCATCTTACGGTTTAGTGATCATTTTGTTCTTTTTATGGCTTTATTTATGGACTGAAGATTTTTACTAGCAAAGCTTATTTGGAAACTGTTGCTTTACATTAGTGATTAGCGTTATATCCCTATGTACGTTTAATGGAAGCTCCAGAACTTAACCTCCGTTTTGTTGATTTTCTATCATTAACAGATTACCCAGAATTAGCATTCAGTAAAAGGATCTCCTTTCGAATGCCTCAAATAGTTACGTCCTGTGTCGTGCCTCTAATCCAAATTAATGGTAGCTAACTGAACAGGCAAACCATTTATGGTCTCTCCTAATGCAGAAAACTTTACCGAGCTGATCAGATTTAGTTCTGTGGATTTTTACAAACCAAATTAGGCCAGGATAAAAGGTGGTAGGGTTGGAGGGATGGCATACTGCTACTCTAATGAATTCTGTTTTGATTGGGTCCTTTGTCAATCAAGCTTTGATCACAACTGTCTCTGAAAAACGTTCAAGAAATAAGTGTAATGCCTTCTTCTACTTTGAATAGCCAGACACAAATGTATTTTCTGTTGGAAGACACAATGCTCCTTTATTTATTTTTTAAATAAACACATAGAAATATATTTTTACTTTAGGTCAGCAACATGAACTGAACATTTTTGTAAACATCAGAGTGAACATTTTAAGGACCCATATAGATGTGTTAATGACAATGCCATTTCACTCTACTCTGCAATCTGCAAACAACGATGCAATTATTGTAGAAATAACCATGCTTATTTATAGAGTAGTTTATGTCAAGGCAATTTCATCTGCAGAACATTATGTACATATACACAATTGAAAATGAATAAAGCATGTTACAGTCACCCAGAAGAATCCTGCAGTGTTACATTCATAAAAACAAACTATAAGAATAGATTTTTATTATTATGATAAGTTTACCTTTAATACTGATACACATAAAGGGCCTGATTTATTAAGGAAGTTAAATGTTGTCACATGCCATATTTTGTGTATGCCCAGGTCTGGACTATACACCAGTGAACACAGCAACATTACAATTCATCTTTGAGCCAAAGGACTCTTACACCAGATTGCGATTTCAGGGACGGCACGGGGAGGGGAATGGGCATATGCACGTAGTCAATGTACAATAAGGACGTGCCAAGCTCGAACGTACACAGAAATGTCAGATTCAAACTTTGGGCATCTCAAAGGTACGTGTTCTTCTGTTGTATCACTAGCTCAAGCTACAGGGCAGGTGTAAGTGCAGAGTAATGACGGATGTGTATACATGCTAGAATATGTGTTTGCAATCAGGAGCAACTGTAAAAGTGCATTTTATATATATTTAATGGGAATAAATATAAAAATAACAAATGACAATAATTGAATTCCTTTATATTCCACATATGTATTGGACATGTTCTGCGGTGTATTGTGTCTATTCAACAAGAGATGTTTCTTCAGATGCGCTCATTGTTGAATATGGATGTGCATATCCCTAATATCCGTGCGTTTTTTGTTTTTTTTAAACAAAAAAAGCTATTTGCATTTGGATTGCCTTAATGAATCAGGCCCAAAGTATAAAATACAAGCTACTTTAGTAGTTGTTAGTGCTGTTTGTCATGGTTGAGGCCCAATAAAGAATTAAAATGAAAATATAAACGAATATAAATGTTTTTTTCTGCCAACAATAAATTGGTTTCTAACCTGTAAACTCATTCAGGCCATGTATGGCAGGCAATAATCTTTTTTAATTGACATCTTCCATTGTCCAATTGTTACAGCAGACACCCTGCTATACACATGTCCTGTGCCCTGTTAAAAGGAAAGGTTTCTTAAACCTAAGTAAATTGACTGTCTCCCCAAGCTACATGATCTATAAGGTAAGTTTTTCTTCAGATTGCTGGGTTCCAATCTGTTACACCAATTCCCCTCCTGAAATAGCTCTAGGATAACTATTTAAATTAAGTTTTTTTTGTGAAAGCTTGAGGATATTGGTGTCATTTTGGTCAATTAATCTGGAGGTGTGACCAGGCAGTGTGGGGAGTAAAGCTTACACCTAGACCAATGCTATGGCTGCAAGATATAGATAACATTTCCTGATTGAAGTATGTTGGGGACAAAGGAGGAGTTAGCTGTGTTACCATGGCGATAAAGTTGCGGGGGGTTTTTCACTGCCGCGGGTAGCTTGTTTTTGGGCTTGGACACGTTCTCCAAGTCGACAGGCTGCATAATCGTTTTTCTTTTGTTTTTTTCCCTGTTACCATTTTGTGATTGGTGCATTCAGTTTTTGGGTTGTGCAGCAAATTCCTCCAATAAAGTGGCGCTTTGTGGGTGGGCGGAGTCAGAGGAGGACGTGGAATAAATCACAGGAAGACGGATCTACAACAACCTACTGAGATAAGTGCTGTGACAGACACACAATCGCTGCACTTATAGCAGGTAACACTACTATATAACACCCTCCCTCCCATTCAGTAAGCCGCTCATGTCAGAAGGCTGCTTATACTGTTATATCATGGGGCTGTGTGGTATAGACATACCAGTGTCCTAAATTACAGCATTTGCTTTTTCATTTGCCATATCAGTGTATAAATGTGTCCTCTTGTGTTTATAAAGGTTTTCTAAATGGAGATTCAGTGTAGAAATTAGTGTTATAGAAAAGCACGGTCCCCTGTAAGTTGGACTTTTTTTCCGGCTTTTTAGGATTGGTTTGGACTTGTTTTGGGCTTGTTTTTAACTAACCGGTTGTTTGTTTTTCATTTCAGAGTTGGCAACCCTGGTAAGCTGAGGAAGGAAAGTTTGGGTTTAAAACCCTACTACAAAGTGTCCTTGGTGTCCAAATTTTGGGGATCAATCTAATTGAAAGCTGTTTCAAATCTGCTATTTCCCTAACATGCAGATAAAACCACCAAAGTAATTATTCTATTTTTCGTAATTTTATAACTGATTTGCATTATTCTTTATGTGATTCATCACATGTTTTGTTATTCGCTAAGCACTCTACTTTTTTATATTAAATCTCAAAATGTAGTATAATTGTCCTAATGAATTAATAATCCTTTTAAGAAGAGATATATTGCTTGGTTGTGTCAAACCTTTGAATGCTACTGTGTGAAGGGATAATCCTTCACACAGTGTCAGCATATATATTTGTCTAGCAAAGTTTCAGGATCTTATTTACATAATAAAATAGGTGGTGGCAGTGTTTAAGTCATGAATCTATGTGAGAGAATTGCTTGGGGTGCTGTTGATTTGGCTAGGTCTGCAACCTGTGTGATAGGTTAATACAAAATGGAGTGTTGAAAGCCTGTTTCACGCCTTACACTATCATCCAAGTCATGAATGCGGTGAGTGGGTTTGTGAGACTTTTATTATTTTTTTTTTTTATTTAACCACTTACAATTTACCTCTGGAGGTACCCTCCATAATTTTTCCTCAATAAAAGTTCTGCTGATTCTCCTGATTGCTGCACTGATTGCTGCTCAGAGCAGCTGAGCTTGAGTTTACATTTTTCTGCTGACACCTCTTCCTTCTGCCACACGTACACTCGCACACACACACCAACCATTAAAACCATTAAGAGGCACATGCAGGTTACAGGTTATGACTCATAAAGGGTACATAAATTATGAAGAGGCTGTTGATATCAACAACTTAACAACCTAATTTATTGTACAGGCGAGTGGATAAGAGAAATGTCATGACTAAATAGTACATGTTGCCTCCACACCATGGGTACAAGACCACTTCAAAGCTATTGAACATCTGAACATTTGTTTTGAATTCTATCAGGTGTGTATGGTGCAATAAAAACACACCACCATTTATTACACACAAGATGCACCGTGAAATATGACAGAGGTATCCTCATGTTCTGAAGATGCTTTTCAGCTGCAGAGACTGCCAATATTGTCATGATTAATGGGATGAAGAATGGTCCACATTATAGACAAACCTTGTCAAAAACATACAAACTTCTGTCAAAAATTTCAAATAATGATCCAAAGCACACTGCAAAAGCAACATTAAAGCGGCTTAAAATGTCATTGAGTAGCCCAGTCAGATTTCTGACTTTACTTAAAAATATGTTGCAAGACCTCCAACTTGTTGTCCATTGCCACTCCTCAACTAACCTGACTGCTTGAAAAAAAATTCAAGGAAAAATCTGCAAATATTGCTCAATCTGGGTTACCAGATTAAATAGAGATTTATCAAAAAAGGCTACTGGCTATAATTGCTTCCATAGGTGATTCAAGAATTAACCAGGGGAATTAATACTTATTAAATGAAGATATGTCAGGTTTTGGATAATTTTTATCCCTATTTACCCTTATTGTTATGCTCCGGTCCCGCATACGGGCACCTGTCTCGTTACCTGCCTCTCACAGACCATGAAACCGGCATACCCTGGCATCAGGCTCACACCATACTTTACTCTGCAGTCAGATCTGCGCAGGTGCAGAGTCTGTTCCCCTTCGAGACCTCCTCTCCTTCCTCATTGGCTATGGGATTATGGAGCACAATTTAAACCTCCTGGATTCACCTGTCTGATGCCTGTTCTTCAAGCTCACTTCCTGCAGCCTGTGGTTCTGGTTCCTGCCTTCTTTGTGGTGTGCGTTTGTTCCTCACAGTCAGCTCTCAGCTCGTGGCCTGTGCCGAACTACCGCTGTTCCAAGTATCTCTATTACCATCTCCTGAGTACTACATCGTGACAGCTTCGGTTCTGTCATCGCTACCGCTCAGAGCTGCTACTGTTCCTGTGACTCCTCAGCTGTTGCCCGAGTTACCACCACTACTTTAGTCTTCTCTCAGCTCGTGGCCTGTGCTGAACTACCCTTGTTCCAAGTATCTCTATCATCATCTCCTGAGTACTACATCGTGACAGCTTTGGTTCTCTCATCGCTACCCCTCAGAGCTGCTACCGTTCCTGTGACTCCAAAGCTGTTTTCCCGGGTTACCACAATGACCTCAGTCTGTTCTCAGCTTGTGGCCCTGTATAGAATTACCACTGTTCCAAGTATCTCGGTTACCACCTCCTGAGTACTACATCGTGTCAGCATCGGTTCTCTCTCTACTGCCTCTCAAGCTTCTACGGTTCCTGTGACTTCTCTGTTGTTGTCCCGAATTACCACCACTGCATCCACCTCTGTGACCGGCATTGTATTACCACAGTTCCCCTCACTCGCGAGACCGTGACCTGCAGGTCTGGTGCCGCTAAGACCATACCTCCTTGTGGGGATTCCTGGTGAAAACCACCTTCCTGTTAGACTCCGTGCCCGTGAGTGGGCCTAACCATGCTTAGCAGAGCCTAGGGAGCCTAGGGATCGAAAGTCCAGCCTTGTCAACCGTGACACTTATGTTTCTTTTGGGGAGAAACTCTGTAAGGACAAATGTGTGAAACATTCTGCAAAATAAAAACTTCATAGTAGCTAAAAAACACAAATCTTGACATAAACAATAGGAACAAAGGTTGTTGTTTACATAATAGTAGTCGGATTCCCCGGCACGTGAAGGGAAAGAGGAATAGAAGGGAAAGAAAATACGAAGTGGTGTGTATAGAGGAACCATATATATGTATAAATATAAAGATGTTCACAAATATACAACCTGTGACGAAACAAGTGTGATAACACTGTAACCATCCTGTTTCTTGTTTCTCACATAATGTGGATTATAGCAAGTACTTTTTATAGCCCTTGCTTTTGTTCCCCAGCTCAATAGACTACAGCTGCAGTGTCTAATTACATGTGGATAAGGGGACATTGTAGCTCATTGTAAATATGTATATTGTGTATTGTATATTGATGATGTGGCAGTGAGGTTGTTATTCATTGTCCTTAAAGTGAAGCTGAGTGGGTTATGTTTAAAGATCAGGTGGTGTCCAGGATACAGGTGAGGGGACTGGAGCTGCATTAATTCTCTCCCCTCCTTCTTCTACAGAAAGCATGGTAAAGCTGGGGACCCTGAGACATCACAAAGTAGTGTAAGGGGTTAATTTTAGGAAGGGCTGACTGCTACCCTATCTTTGGAGGTGGGGGAAGCCAATCGGTATACATTGTTCTCCATAGGACTAGTCCAGATGTTTTGTCTGCGTCCCAGGATGGGGCTTCTGTTGAAGCACAGCTCATCTTCACTCCTCTCTCCAACCCATCCAGTACAGCACTGACTAATGTTTAGCAAGGAGAGCCAGTGGGGTTTGGCCAGAGAAGGGAAAGCTCTGTGAAAATTAGATTGCAGATATAAAGGAATCACTCCAGGGGGGGGAGGTGGTGTTCATTCTGGGATTTCATTCATGGAAGGTACAAGATCTGGATTTGAGTTGTCATTCTCTACCAGAGTCTATATATGCAGCTGAGAGAGATCCTTGGGTCGTCAAGTCTGGACAGCGAGGTGACTGTAACTTCTTAAGCTAGTGGGGTAAGGGACAGATGATGTGGTAAACCTGCCTGGCATTTATATACTGTGTGTACATAAAAATCTAGTGATTGTTTTTGTTACAATGAATGTGTTGTTTTACTTTCTAACTGCATTTGCCTGAGTGACTATATGAATCCTAGAAGGTACTGGGTGCCTCCCTATGCCAGGATCCCTGGCATAGGAAGGCACCTGTGGTTGGCCAGCCAGATTGAAGTGGGTAGAATTGGGCCACAAAACCTGATATCTTCACACAACCTTTGACTTATCTCCATTGTACAGCTTTAGTTATCATCCATTGTGTAACCTATAACCCTATTCTGTTCAAAGGCACCACTTTTGAGCTCATCCTTCTTCAATGTTCGGCCTTTAGTTTCCCTCTCACCAAAGTTTGGCTTCATTCTCATCAATGTTTGGTTTCTGGCCTCATCTATATAGAAAAGTGTGGAGCTCAATCCTATATAATTAATTTCTCCTAAAGTGTGGTAAATGCTAGGATGTAGCTGAGAGTGCACAAAAAACAGAAATACAACTACCACTTTTAAATATGAATATATGTAATTACACTCATCTAGCAATTGCAAAAACTTGCACACAAAGGGTCTGATTTGCGAGAATTGAAAAATTTGCTCGGAAGTGTTTGCATATGTACACCGTATTCAGAGTTAACGATGCATCGTAGTCAGAATGAGTAGTAGATGCATCCTTTTAACAACAGACATACCCTTCAGACAATAGCATCCAACTTGTGAACATATGCATGTAACCCCCTTTTCCATGAGAGTTATGGAAATATGGAAGTATGCTTCTATGGGAACTATTGTATGTAAATGATGTAGGTGTAAGATTTCCTCTCACCTCTCTTATTCAGAACAGTGCCTTCATCCAAATCTTCACATGTGGCTTCTCTTCTGGGGAGTGTCTGCGATCACGAACACCAAGGGGAGATTCACTATTACAACTACCACCACAAACATGAACAATTTAGCTGGACAAAAGAAATGTGTTGAAGCCACCATGGCACACTTATGAGATGAGGATTGCAAAGCAACTATTTTTCTGTAATTTAGAGCAAAAACTAATTTTTGACATGAAATAATGGCTGGCATAAAACAGTTCAACATACAATAATAAAGTCAACAATTAATTAAATATTAGGTGTCTGAGTCATTAAGAAAACAAAATAAAAAAAATGAGTAGCTTTTCTCCTGGACAAAACCATGTCACAATACAAGGGCTGCAAATTATTTTATTATTGTACACATAAGTTAAATTTTGGCTTTTTTTGTTATATAGCAATTTAAAATTGATTTTTTTTGCTTTACTTTCCTTAATGAATCAGGCCTTAGAAATCTACAAAAAGGAGCAGAATATCAAACAGCGCTTCACTATAAACTGCGGCTGGACTAAAACTTAAAACAATTATACAGCAATTGTGAACAGAAATGTGCAACAAACAAAGTGAAATCAAGCGCTGTCTATCTCCCATACAAACAAATAGTGAACTGTGAATAAAAACAAATATAGGATACTTAATTTAGTTGATGTGTGGGATGCGTTCTGTCGGATTCCTGCTTTCTATAAGCTTTGGCCAAATAGTGAGCTCTAGCCATAAATCATTGTTGTATTAGTGCTGTTGTTACTATTAATTTTGCGGAATGGGATATATGTGTAGTGTTGCTCCAAGCGCTACACTAAGGGGTATATTTACTAAACTGCAGGTTTGAAAAAGTGGAGGTGTTGCCTATAGCAACCAATCAGATTATACCTGTAATTTTGCAGAATTCACTAAATAAATGAAAGCTAGAATCTGATTGGTTGCTATAGGCAACATCTCTACTGGCAGTTTGAAAAAGTTAGAAGACCTTTGTTGTCTTCATTTAGGTACCACTGATGACACTTCATTTGGCTCAATTGGATAATTATTAATACTTATTAATTATACATATACCAATTGTTTCTTGCTAAATCCAAGCTTTAGGCCATTTATTATGTTTTTAAAAACATTTTTAAACGCCAGTAAAAGCATGCAAACAGGGGTAAGGATAGATCCTATTGGTTCCAATGGCTTCCACAAGTGCTTGCATTTGCAACACAGCAGCATCTCTTGGACTGAAGTGTATACAACATTCCACTGTGAACAAGTGTAAGCACTGGTTTCACACAGCATGTCAAATGCAATTGTGTTTGACATGCAGTGTCACTGGAGAAAAGCCATGGAATGCAGAGACCACAATGTGCTGCCTAATTTGTCAATGACTGGCTTTCCAAACTTCATCAATATAATGTGCTTTTGTTTTAATTTAAAATGAATAAATATACTTTTATACATATTTGGAAAATAATTTGTATGTCTTATCATGCAGATTAGAAGTACAATACTTTTGTAATTTTCTTAAAAAGGAAAGTACTTGATTATAAAAGGAAGAACGTATATTTTCATTATAATTTATCTACTAGGTTTCACTGTTTGATTTTTGAATCTACATAATATTACAGAAATCTCAGCATGACAGGTTCCATTCATATTAGGAAATGAAAAGGTACCAACAAATGTGAGTACTGAGGAGCTAAATAAAAAGTGTTATCCAAGCACAGTGAACAGAGAATTTAACAACATCTAAATAGAAGATTGCTTGCCTGAATTTTCCAAATATTAACCTTTAAACTACTATCTACATATCAGTGACATTAAAAAATGATTGTTTAGGTTTGCACAAGGAACCGTACAGTATTTTTCAGCATGGTAAAACTTTTAAAAGAAAATGTACCAGAGTTAGAAACATTTTTAATTCTAATGCTATATTTCTATTAAAAACCAATAAAATACTGTCATTATTCATTCTGCTTATGGAACTTAATTCATTGGTGTATGATTTTAGCTCAGCAGAACAGTGGAAGCCATTACTCACATTAAAGAAATGAATGCCAAGAAGTAAGATTTTGTGTGCAGAATAAAGTATGGTAAAATATTTGTCGAAACATAGAAAAATATAGTAAATATAATATGCAGATAGAATTGGGGGTAGACTAAATGGTAAAAATTAGAGATGTTCACTGACCCCCGTTTTCTGGTTTTGGTTTTAGATCTGGATTAACTTTGTGTTTTGGTTTTGGCTTTGGTTTTGGCAAAACCGCCCTTGCAGTCAGATTCCAATTTTGCATCCCAATTTGTTTTCTAAAATCCCTATTTTTTTTCCTAAAATGACGTAATTGTGCTTTTTCTCCCCCTACATTATTATTAACCTCAATAACACTAATTTCAAGTCATTTGCAGTCAATTTTGCAGGTCACAAAATTATTTTCATACACTTTCAAACAAAGACTGCAGCGACCTGGCTGGATGCTAAGCGACAGAGCAATGACTCAAACACACGACAGTTCATAACACATCTAAGAAACATTGCCACACAGCAGTGGCAGAAAAGAAAAGTGGTGCAAATGGAATTGTATCATGAAACCAGTTATGGTTCATTTGATCGCTCCACCCATTCCTTGGATAACTGTAGTAATTCTACAGCTAATACATGGTGACAATTCCACCAGGATGTGTGCTTTTATCAAACCCAGGCCAATCCAGGGTGCCAGACAATGCACTAAAAAGAGCCATTGTAATTCACGGCAAAAAGCAAGTTCATCACTGAGATTTGAATCAGCCCCAATTCTCCAAAAAATTAAATATAGTTAGGTACCTTTGACATAAAGTGCAGATTACAAACACTTTGTGCAATACTGATGAAACAACAGCAAAGTGGAAGGTAATACATATACACGTCTATTTAGACATCCATGCTTACATTACTGTGGCTTTACAAACGCTACAAATGGCTAGATAACTGTTGTCAGGATTTGGGTAAAATAATTCCACACATAATAGGTGGAAATTTTGGTCTTATCCCCAGGCATGACAATGGCCTTCTTCTTATCACGTGCAAGAACTGCTTCCACTGGGGCAGGACTTACACAAACAACATCATCCTTATCAACATCCTCATTAGCGCCCTCGTCAGCTACACAAATATCCCCCTCATCCTGTTGTAATTCCAAAGTGGCATCCTCAATTTATGTATCACGGGCTACACTTGGGCTGGTCATGCACACATCTGCAGAAATGCTGAAACGAACCTTCTTTATGGGTACACTATCAGACAGGTCAGGATTACACATAGCACTCGTGGATAGACTCTCTTCAGGGATTTGCGTCATTTCTGAACGTGAACATACATTTTCCTCTAATGCCTTACTGTTTCTTCCAGCTCGGCTTTTACATGTAAAAGTATTTGGACACCACTTTTGGAGTCCGAAAGACAAGGTCTTGCTTGATCATGACTGACCTTACAAGAAGATGCCTCAGTCACAATTGCAGAACTAGCACTCATAGAGAAAGGCAAAGGCCTCATTCTTTCATTGTCACTGCGTGTGTAGAATGGCATGTTGGCAATTTTATTTTTTTCTGCAGATAACTTTGCCTGGATTACAGGTATTTTTTCTTGACCAAGGTAAAAGGTGTTTTTTTACATTTTTGTTTCCCTGACTTAAAAACAATATGCACTTTAACATAGGCTTTAGCAGATGACGTAGAGGGATTATTATAATCATGACTGGTGCCAGCAGCTGGTTGGTACTCCTGGGGGTAAATGTATCAAGCTGAGAGTTTTCCGGCGGGTTTGAAAAACCAATCAGATTCTAGCTGTCATTTATTTAGTACATTCTACAAAATGAAAGCTAGAATCTGATTGGTTGCTATAGGCAACATCTCCACTTTTTAAACCCGCTGGAAAACTCTCAGCTTGATACATTTACCCCCTGGTCTTCTGTGTACTGCTGTGAATCCATTTTGATAATACAGTACAATGTGACTGCACATTTAGAATTCCAAGCCTGCCAGTCCTATTTTTTGTATTTCAGCAATGACAATTAGCAATAGAGCATTGGAGCTCTCCTCTTTGTGTGTGACCTATATAACACCATACAATTTGACTGCAAATTCAGAAGACCAAGTCTGTCAGCCCTAGTATTTCTATTTCAGCAATGACAATTATCAATGGAGCTCTCCTCTTTGTGTGTAACCTATATAACACAGTATAATGTGACTTCAGATTTACACCACCAAGACTGCCAGCCCTATTAATTGTATTTCAGCAATGACAATTAGCAATAGAGCAATGGAGCTCTCCTGAATGTCACTGGAGACTTTGAAGAACACTGCTACCCCTCCTCTTTCTTTTCTACATATGACACTGCCCAACTGTTCTAGAGACTGCCAAGAACTGTGCTACCCTTCTGTGTCCCTCTGTGAAATGGCGCTGGATCACCGTACAGGGCGGTACTTATAGAATCCAAAACTCGCGAGATACGACGACGTAACGATGATGTTTTGCCACGTTTTCAATTCCGAGGGTGCCCGAAAGGACCATACCGGCTCGTCTCAGTACTCACATCTGCTAGGTTCAGGTGTGTTCTGTTCTCGGGGAACCGAGCCTGAGCATCTCTAGTAAAAATTGCAACTAAGATGTAAGGAGAAATTTTTAAATCTGGGACTATTTCTTATAACTAATAAATTTAGTTGACAGTGTTCTTGCAATGTACAACTTGTGTTTTTTTTATCTATGCCTGGTCCTCCCACCACGGAACTGTTTGTCTGTAAGAATAGTGTGTCATCAGCTGCCGCTTCCGTCCTGCCCGGCGTGCAAATTAGGAGGTGAGGACAAGGGGGTGTAATGATAAGTTAAGACCTGCATAGGGATGCATGCATTTAAATGCCGGGCTTGTATGCTTACACCGCACTTATATTTAGGGGTGAAAATATTCCCTGCCATATTTTGAACTATCCAATAAAAAGGGTGTGTTGAAATAAACCTTTATAGCATTCAAGAGCAGGAAGTTCTCCTTCTTTTACCTCAGATAATCACAGGATAAGTACCTGTATATTGTCAAATCAAAATGTTGCCTTGTATTCTCACTGTGTTTGTACACCAGTTGTTTTCACTGTCTTTCACTCCCCCTGCTCCCACAAAGGTTTAATTGGTTGTGTGTTGTGAATGGTGAGACTGTGTCAAATGTAAAAGAGTTTGTTCATCCTAAAACACAGAATGGAGACTCACACCAGAGTATTTATTATCAGAGTTAAACAGTTGTCAGTATATCAAGCAATAGCAACTCTGTGCAGAATTAGTATAGTCACAATCTAAATCTGAAGTGTTCATCTCTTCTGTTGCATTTCAAAGCTAGCAACACACATTGGGCCTGATTCATTAGCGATCTAATCTGCCATTTTATGCGGATCTTACAAAAATCGTCTCTGGGCATGCCCAGAAAATGGAGATCAGAAGGACAATCCATTGCGTAAGTTAAGATTTGTTAAGTTAAGATGAAAATCCTTCTTAATGAAATAGATAAATGCCAAGCGATGTCTATCTCACAAAATGGGATGTTTTGAAGTGGGGTGCTGCTCTTAGAAATCTGAATGCTTTCTCCAGCATTCACAATATTATAAGAAAGAAGGTTGCTTCTCCGGCGCTCCACCACTTTACAAATTATCTTTCACTCTTCAGATGTACTAATATACAATATTTTTATTTAAAATACATAAACATGCAGTATCTCTGGCCAGAGTTTACCATATATTGATTTGGTTCTGAATGAACCTACATGATATAGTCCACAATAAGCATAAGTTTAAAAAGATTGTTCCTTATAGCCGTGATATTATTGTTTCCATTATATTCCAACAATATCTCGACTATAAGGAACAATCTTTTTGCTCCTTATAGCCAAACAGGACAAACTCTTGTCATGTGTTAATCATATATCTGACTCACTATGTGAATGTTCTTTACTGCCCAGGTAAAGTACATAAAGCAAGTGTCTGTTTTTTTATTTTAAGGCACTGATTTGTCAATGTGTTCTAATGGAGATACCTTACATTATCTTTCATTTTTAGGATAAGTGAGAAACAGACACCATTTTAGTAACTAATTAAATGTTTGTAATTTATTTAAACAGACCTTAAGACCCAGCTGTCATCTGGAGCACAAAGGAGAACAAAGCAAGTGCGGCAAAGTTCATTTCATGGAGGAGGATCAAGACATGAAGGAGTTTCCTTTTTAAGCATGTGGGTGTAAGTATCTATAGCTAACACTGTTAGTCCTTTTAGGTTATTGGTGGACCTGCGTTACAGTTAAGGCATCAGAAATTGTAGATTTAGAGCTTGAAAGTACAGGTGTACAAAGGACACACAGTCAAGTAATATTTTGATTAAAAATGGCCCAAGGTTGATCTCTTTTTCTCTAATATTTTAAACAGCTAAAGAAGACAGCAATTATGGGTTCCAGCATCACCTGCCTGCCAACACCTATAACTAAATGGATACAACCACCTGACATGTGTTTGTATTTGATATTTGTTTTTTGTTTTATTACAAAGTTTTCAGTTTGTTTTTATATTGTGTTTCATTTGATTACTGAAATTGGGTTTATAAATAAATATCAATTATTTTTTTTGCAATACTCATTCTCTTGTAACTCTTTGCTGCTTTGGACACTGTTGAACATCCTCTTCTCCTACACATCATTCACTCCATTGTCCATATAGACACAATTCTCTCCTGGGTCACTTCCTACTGTGACCTACTATGTTGTACTTTAATATTGTACATCTCTTGTATTGGGGTACTAATTTGGTCATTTGGCCTCCAATACCACCTCTACGCCAAAAACACCCAAATGTACATTGCTTTCCCTGACCTCTTTCTTTCAGTAACATCTGTTGAAAACCACTGTCTTTATGCATTTGCCCCATCAATGTCACAACAGTAGCTAAAGCAAATCATATTCTATACAGAGCTCATTCTTGTCCATCCTGCCAAAGTCACCAAATGGCCTCCAATCTCACTCACTGTCAATAACAACACTATACCCTGTGTTCAGGGCCGGTGCTAGGGTCCATGGCGCCCTAGGCATTTTTAAAAAATCGGCGCCCCCTCCCCCCCTCCGCAAAAATTGGCGCCCTCCTCCCCCCTCACCCCATCTTTCCTTACCTTGTCTCACCAACGCCGCCACTTTGCTCCGTCTCCTGCCCACCACTCACTGATGAGTGGAGGGGAGGAGACGGAGCAGAGAGGCGGCGGTGGTGAGCAATAGCCTCTTCCCCCCTCCCCGTGCATCTGAATGCTGTGCGGCGGCCGTGACAGGTATGGTCAGCGGTCGCCGCACAGTTCTAAAGTCATTTACCATTCTGTGGCGCCCTCTAGGCGCCCTCCAGAGCCTGGCAACCTAGGCAAGTGCCTAACCCTGCCTAATGGGAGCACCGGGCCTGCCTGTGTTGCGTAAAATTTAATTTCTCAGTAAGTTTTTTGAGGAGGATAGGAGAACCAGATTCATGAGGCAAATTAGGGCCCAATAAATGTGTTACTTTGAACCTTATCAAAACCAAATCACCAAGTTAAGTTTTAAAGTACAGACACATATTATAAACCATGAGTAAATTACTGTCTGATTTTTTTGGTAGTTACCTCAAAATTTTGCCCTTTATTTCTACATTTATAACTCAGCTTGGACAAAAACTACCAAACTTATAAATCTAGTGCCTGTTATCAGGTGCCTGTAATAGCGAATAGCGGAGAAAAATTCCTATCAGCCTGCCCCCGTTTGCTAGGATACAAGGAATGAATGACAAGCCAACATTTTACACATAGATATGGAAGAGATCTGCAAGTGTCGTAAGCTTGTCCACATATGCTCTGAGAACTAATCACAGAGTTAAATATTGGAAAGTATTGAAAGCATTGCAAAATGAGGTCTGCCACCTTTGCTGGCAGAGAGCTGTGTGTATTGGCAGAGGGCATGGATATGAAATGAAGCTGCGGGCCTACCGCATGGTTCACGGCTTCATATGGCTGTGGTTTCACCGCCAAAGCTCCAGTTGTGCTGGAGTGATTCCCGCCGGTGCCAACCACAGCTCTTGGAGGAGCTCAAGAAAGAGATCAGAAGACGTGAGTTCTCTATTAAATCTCTAGCAATCACAAAAAAAAATCTAGAATTCAAATACTTGTTTAATTTTTAGAATGACTTTTAAAATTGATCGAGGACATGCCCTACCCAAAATATAAATCTTTCTCCAGAATATAAATGTAACTCCCCCTGCAATGTAATGTTTTTGAGCCTGTTTTTTTAAATTTTAGTTTGAGTTAACATTTCATTTACTTTCATTACTAATGGAGGCCCAATCTCCAGACCGATAAGGCATGTTTGGGATTCAAACTCATAACCCCAGTCCTGTGTGGCAGAACTGCTGATCACTAAGGCAACATGGTGATGTTCACTTCCAGACATTTCTAATCTAACTGTGGCAGATGCGGTATATAGCAAATATTTTTGCAGGAACACCGCTCACAGTTGCCCTAAGCTGATTTAAGCATATTACATGTCCATACCCAAATACCTGCAGTAATATGTCTCCATAATCTGTCACTATTTAGATTGTAGAATTTTTTTCTCTGGAAAAATACAATATTAATGTAGTACTTATTTTTTACCACTAAAATAACAGTTAATCATCCCTATGTCACCTATCCAAGATTGGTTATAGCCCATCTGAAAGTGTTGTGTGTCTTTAATTTTTTGAAAATTTCTTTAAACACACTCAGTTATCGCTGTTTGTAAATGCATGTTATACTATGTCCGATCCCATTATGATATGACTACATGTAGATAACTGTGACACAGGGAGAACATTTATAAAGAAAATAATGTGTTACACCTATACCCGTCAGAGGAGTGAACAACATGAGGCCAGGGAGGAGCCTGAAGAGGAGGTGGAGGTGGAGGAGGTGCCCAGGTAGGAGCCTGAGGAGGAGAAGATGGAGGAGGAGGCGGTGGCCGCGCTGACGAGGGTGGAAGAGGCGGCCCATGGGGAGGCTTTTGTGGAATGTAAGTATTTTTCACAAACAAACTGATATTTTTGTTGTTGTTGTGGGTAGGCCCATTGTAGTCATCATAATGCACTGTTTTCCCACATGCCATTTGCCCGATAGCTGGATATCCATTTCATAGGTTTGGACCATAATGGGACTAATAATATTTTTTATGAATAAAATAACCCTCCCCTCCCCCCAACCACCAGCCAAATGTGTGGGTGTGTATGTATGTATGTATGTATGTATGTATATGGATAGATAGATAGATAGATAGATAGAATAGATAGATAGATAGATAGATAGATAGATAGATAGATAGATAGATAGATAGATAGATATGGCACCAAGAAATATTAGTCCTCTGACTACTAATGTATAAAGCATTGCATTTACCTTTGCAGACAGTTTAAAGTTACGTAACACTTAACACCTCTGCTGACTCCATCAAACAACACACCAAGAAGTAAATTATGTATGAGAAGTCACCTAAGCTTGCTGATTATGTTAGTTTTCCTTCTTTATAACAGCTCAAAATGACACCAGAAATGTGGATGTAAAACCACCATCGGTGGGTTGCCTAATGGATAAACTTGCCAAATACTGAAAAAAAATAACAAATATCAAAAGCTACAAAAGAAACTATTTCATTGTATGAGAAATTGTATGGTTCTGTTTAAAAATGTTATATTTCTATATTTTGTTTTTGTTGTTGACTAATGTTTGCGCTATTTATATTTGTATATAAAAAAAAATTGTGTGTGTTTTTTTTTTATGTAATTATAAAACATGTTTTCATGTCAAATTATAATTGCACATTTACCACATACATTAAGCTTTATTTAACATGGTTTGGGCAAGGTTCAAAGTTCCTGTTTGGTTAACTTTATTTCCCTTATTCAAGCCCACAAAGTTGGACAGAGAAGGGCATATTTGGGAATTGAACTCATGACCCCAGTGCTGTAAGGCAGAAGTGCTAGCTAGAGATGCTCAGGCTCGGTTCCTCGGGAACCGAATACACCCGAACTTAGGGGATCCGAGTATCGAGCCGAGTCGGCTCGATACTTTCTCGCTTTTTCGGAATCGAAAACGAGGCAAAACGTCATTGTGACGTCATCGGATCTTGAGAGTTTTGGAATCTATAAATATTGTCCTACGGCGATCTAGCACCATTTGAGAGAGAGAGACACATAAGGGGCAGCATAGAGTGTAGAGCAGTTGGGCAGGCAAAGTTATAGAATTGAAAGAGGAGGGTGGTAACAGTGTTAAACAGAGTAATCAGCGACATTCAGGAGAGCTCAATAGCTCCAGTGTTAAATCTCATTGCAGAAAAATACAAATACTAGTGCTGGCAGGGTTGGTGTAATTCTGCAGTCCAATTCTACTGTGTTATATAGGTAACACAAAAAGGAGAGCTGCGTTGCTCTATTGCTAATTGTCATTGCAGAAGTACTAATACTAGTCCTTGTAGACTTTTCTTCTGAATTTGCACCAAAAAGTGTACGGTGTTATATAAACCCAAAGACAAGAGCTCCATTGCTTCATTGCTAATAATCATTGCTGAAATACAAATAGGAGGGCTAACAGGCTTGTCTTCTGAATTTCCAGGCAAATTCTACTGTGTTATATAGGTAACAGACAAAGAGGAGTGCTCCATTGCTAAGAGTCAGTGCTGAAATACTAATTGAGGGCTGGATTGCTTGCTCTAAATCTGCAGTTACATTTTACTGTACTATTGCTCCCGCAGAAACAGGAGAGGTGGCAGGGTTCAGTGCTGAAACAGAAATTGTAATAATAGGGCTGTCAGTGTTCTTAAAAGTCTCCAGTGACATTCTACTGTGCATTAGCTCATACAGAAACAGGAGGGGTGACATTGTTGTTGTCACTCTCCAGTCTTAGTCATGATGATGCTAATCCCTCTACCTAATGTGCTAAAGCCTATGTTCAAGTGCATAGTGGTCAGGGAAACCAAAATGTAAATAAAAATCTTGTACAATTTTAAAGAACAAACAAACCTCTCTAAAAAAGGTAAAAGTTTACTATAGAAAAACATAAAATTGCCAAGATGCCATTGTACCCAAAATATTACCGGGCATACCAGCATCAGGTAGCTCCCTTCTCTTAGCAAGATTTCAGCACCTGCAATGTACACTGTCATCATATTCACCCTCATCATTGTGTACATGTTCCTCAAGCAATACTAAATCATCCCCACTGGAATCCACCATCACAGAATTCTGTGTAATTGCAGATAATGGCCTTCCGCATGGAATTTGTAGTTCATTTTATGGCAGAACTGTCACAATGTTTGGTCAATTTTTTGGAGCAGAGCAAATGTTAAAATGTTGTGCTGACTCATCTGCATCACCACTGGGTATCTTGGGAAAGCTAAGTTTTTCCTAGAACCAGTTGCCAGAGAAACTTAAGGAGAAGACGTCATTACAAGATGTCAATAGCTCTTTGATCCTGGCGAAGCGAATTAAGTATTTAATCTACAATTACAATATAGTTAGCAGATTTGTTTAGTTTAATATACTCATTCAATTTCACTAGCTGCTTCTCAAAAAGTATAATTAAGGCAATCACTTGACTCAAGTTAACCATGTCTGCACGTTCTTCACAGGTGACTCCTTCGCTGAACTAAAGTACATCACCCCTCAAATTCTAGCCTTCTTGCAGCTACATGCTGTTGTATAATCCCGAAAATGACCCTAAAGTTTTCGGGACACAGACAGCATCTCCTGCCTGTCATTGTAGTTGTTTTGTACCATCAAGCTGATTGTGTGAGCAAAACAGAAAATGTGATGGAATTCCCCACGCTGTAATGCTCTATATTACAATATTGGTTGTGTTATCAGAAATCACATGTCCTCAGGAGAGTCGAAGCAGGATAAGCCATGTTGCAATGACATCCCTTAGTTTTTAAAACAGGTTGTCAGTGGTATTACCTCTTACCTGCACCTTGTCTCGTGTCTGACCACCTCTCACTCCCGCCTCCAAGACTTCGCCCGTGCTGCTCCCCAATTAATCCCTACCACGCTCAATCTGACTTTCCCACAGCCTTCAAATCTTTAGATGCTCTTTGCAAACACATCTCTTTTTTAGAGGTGACCTTATCCCCGATAACACTATTGAAACTAATAATAATATATATATATATATATATATATATATATATATATGAAGCAGATGATACACAGAGTAGCCTGCCTCATAAAAATGTGACGTACTTGGGTACATGCTGCTGCTGTTACTGCTGGTGGAGGCGAATGACTGACCCAGTGGGCTGTTATAGTCATATAATCTTTAGTTTGCCCAGTTCTGCTTTTCTAGTAAAATGGTGTTGTGATGGAATTTGGTAACGGGGACACAAGACCTCAAGTAATTGTCTAACACCAGCTGCATTAATAGTGGATATGTACGCAGATCTAATACTAGCATAGTCCCCATGGCGTCTGTCATATGCTTTGCGACTGGGTGACAGCTTTCTTACTTTCTTCCTCTAGTAAAGGATTGTTTAACAGTCAATTGTTGTAAACTACAAGTAATCTTTTTCTGGGTTAAAGATCCACCCCCAGTAGCAGCAGCAGCAGCAGCAGCGGGACTAACGCTCAATAATTCTTCAGTGGAATCATGGTTAGTGGAGGAGTCCTCTAGCCCTAGCAACTTGGATGCAGGACTAACTCTAATCACTTGTAAAGATATTGATGATGAAGGTGTTGGGGTGTAGATTGCAGGTGCTGGGATCTAGATGAGAGAAGGGAGCTAGCTGATGCTGTACTGCTTGTTGTTATTTTTTTTACATAGGTATCTGATTTTCCCAACAGCTTACCACGAACTTGTTTTAAATGCCGTAACATGGATGAGGATCCTAGATGGTTAAGGTCCCTACCTCTACTGAGTGTGGCTTTACAAACGCTACAAATGGCTAGACAACTGTTGTCAGGATTTGTGTAAAAATAATTGCACACATAAGAGGTGGATTTTTGGACTTATGTCCGGGTATGACAATGGCCTTTTTCTTATCACTGGCAAGAACTGCTGCAATCTTTGTTTGAAAGTGTATGAAAATAATATTGTGACCTGTGAAGTGGTCAAAATTGACTGCAAATTACTTGAAATTAGTGTTAGTGAGGTTAATAATAATGTAGGATCAAAAAAAGAGCAATTATGTGATTTTAGCATATTTTATCAATTGTTATAAGAAAATACAGATCCAAAACCAAAACTAAAACATACGAGGGTGGTTTTTGCAAAACCAAAACCACTTCACGGGGGTCAGTGAGCATCTCTAGTGCTAACCACTAAGCCACCGTGCTGCTGGATTATGGTCTGCATTTATTTTTTTTGCTAAAGCTGAGTACATACCATAACATACAAGCCGTACATGAAGAAAAAAACGAGGTCTACCAACAAAATATTTGCATTTACCTCAAAGGAGCCTGTCCCCGCAAAATCAATCCACCCCCCTCCGAGTCTTAGGTCATTCATAGTAATAGAAGTCAGCATTGTGATTAAAAAGATTCCTCCTCCACTGCCCATGGTTTATTGTTCCACTTTCTCCCACACTAGCAGTTATGGTAAGTATTGCAGTGACATTTAAAGGTATATGAGCCAAATGATTATAAGATACATGTGTGTTATTTTTTGAGGTCTACATAGGGTTTTTATGCCATATAAATCATATCCATCAATTTATAGCAATGTATTCTCTTCTTTAACAAATTAAAATCATACCGAAAACATACTGAAACACAGCAGTTCCTTTTACATACATGTGCCTATTTTTAATACTTTCCGCATTTTAATTGTCCATCTATGCATGCAGACGCATAGCTTATGGCAATAAGGAGACATTTGGACTGTCTTATGTCTTTACTTTAAATGTCACATTACATGTTTTAGTTTTTATTTACATTGGACTGTGCTTATTAATGTGCTTCCTTATAAAATACGTAGATCGGGAAAGCTCCAAAAATACCCATTGACTTACTATAAGATTCTTAGTTTTGCATAGATAGAGCGGATGGGGCACAGTCGTGCACATCTCCTGCATTCTACTCGAATCTCTGGAAGTCTCAACTTTTCAAATAAAATAGGAGCTGCCATCTGCGATGGCGTTGTAACTATGAGTTGAGAGGTCCTCTTCTTTACCGAACCTAATATATATAGACACATGGCTGATATATAACGCTTATATATTTTCTTTCAAACACTGATCATCACAAATGCTAATGTGCATTTTGTGATTCTTGTCATATTTTTCAGTTAACGTATGTCCATGCTAACTAAGAGAGGTCTTTGAATGAGCCTGAGAGTGGAGCAAGATGCTTTGTGTTACGGCATCATTGAGTTGTTTGAAATTTTATCATCAGTGATGTCTAGTTGCCGAACCTCGTGTCAGATTATTACTCGTCTCTCTTCTTCTCTTTTACAATAAGATAGGGATATAATATAGATAGCTGATACCTCCGCTTGTGTTGTAACCAGTGGTTGAAGTGGGGGTGTATACGTTGGTGTGCCATACCGCCAATTCTCCTACTGCCTTCATTGGAAAACTATAAGCTCTTTTCATTTACATTCCCAATATGTTTTTTATACCTCAACTTTTAATTTCCATACTGCCACTTTAAAAATTCCACTTCAACCACTCGTTGTAACTATGGGATTAGATTGGCAACATTATCATAGTGCCTGTTAGAGAGCAGCAGCTTCTTAGATGCTGAAGGCTGGGCCAGGATGGCCTTGTTTTTTTGCAAGTAACTGTAGGGCTGACAGGTTTTCAAAACAGGTAATAGATCATTGGTGCTGAAACAAAAGTATTTTAACCTAAGTGACAGTGGTAATTTACAGATACCAATACACACGCTTTGGAACGTTTTCACACACATGGATATACTAGTGGGAGTTTAAACAACTATTCTTTGTATACTGAGAATGGTTGTAATTTCCCTCCATGACTTTGTGACTGCTTGAAGCTCTGCATGTATTGTTATATGGCTAAATTATTGCAGATTACCAAGGATCACCAAGGCAAGCTGAGAAATATATATATATATATATATATATATATATATATATATGTTTTTATATGTAGCTCAGTTGACCTGTGCCCTTAGCTTTCAATACCTACATAGGGTCACAGTGAATCCAGCTAGAGTGTGCAATTTTGCTCCTTGTTAGAGCTATGTTGTGCAGCAGGATGGTTAATTTTAGAAATGCGAAAACATATTTGAAGGCAGGAGAGGGTGGTATCCTTGTTTACCTTTAAATTGCAGTGTTCAAATGAAGCTAGCAAGAATTTGTGTGCTACACGCTAGGGCGGCTGTGTTTTCCCTGCATACACCAAGTGCAATTACACCCCTTGCATGTCAACATGGTTTGTCTATGTGCGGATTTGCTCCTTTAACTGTACTTGCTCTTAACTTTAAATGAGGCCCAGCATAGCTGGACACATTGTACTTATATTTGGAGCTTGTTCAGAAAGACGTAAATCTGCCAGATGCGATTAACAGCGTTAGCAGGAATGAGGCCACTGGAATTAATGGATTCAATTTCACACCTGTTTGGTGCAATGGGTCACTATGAAAGAAACCATTGTGGGCTGCTGTCACCTTCCTATGGAAAAGGTGGTGAATTTGAGATCTGATTTTGTCAGACACGCAAAAAAAATGTGACAGATCCAATTGGTGCTAAGGTCCCTTAATTTTGCTTGCTGCACTATCCCTATAGGTAAAAAATTTTGTTGGAACATTCTGGTGTGAGAAATCTGTTCATGCTAGAGATTTTCTCCATTTTGTTGGCTATGGAGTTCTGGGCTCCTCGATTATGGGACCATGACATTGCTTCCGGTGTCAAAATTTAGGGGTAGTCCAGTCCATCAATAAACAAAGCATCTCCTCTTTCCCTTCTATTTGTCTTATTAAGCATTGGGTTCTGGGCTAAGTGCATTCCAGGTATCAGGAACGCTTTGGTTGATGCATGTTACCGTTTTTTAACAGGGGTAAAATTCAAGGAACTTGCTCCTTGTGCTGATCTTAATGGTACCCCTTGTTGCATCAGCTGATCGTCGAGGTTTGGGGGGTGACAGCTATCGATTATGAAGTCTTATTATTTTGCAGTTTTGTTACTGGCCTTTCGGGACCCTTAGAGTTAGCGAGCTGGTATTTGCATCTAAAGTCTCCTCTGCTTCAGATTTATTGACTTAGAATGTTAATTTGTGGTACATCCCTGATTTGCAAGTGGTACAAATCCAAAACAAATGCCATTTTCGTTTTATCTTTAAGAAATGTGTAACAGTTATAGGGCTTTAAAATGGGTGTGACTCACTCCACGGTCATCCATGGAGAGCATTAAACAATTGAGTGGTTGGGAATCCTCCGCCTATAATAAATACATTAGACCCGCTATATTGTAGTAATCATGGGCCTGATTCATTAAGGATCTTAAATGAAGAGGTATCTTATTTCAGTCTCCTGGACAAAACCATGTTACAATGCAAGGGGTGCAAACTAGTTTTCTGTTTTGCACATAAGTTAAATACTGACAGTTTTTTCATATAGCACACAAATACTTGATAGCTTATTTGTGCACTGAAATTTAAAGTTGATATTTGTGTGCTATATCAAGGGCCACATTTGCAATCATATAACCTTCAAAAGGGTCACACATTAGCCTTAATTAGTAATAAGTTAAACCAATACATGTAATCAAAAAAGAGACAGAACATGCCCTTACAAAAGATCCCACATATACTCCAAAATACCTTCAGATTTCCCCACATGCCAATCAAACTCTTCAACTTACCAGAAAATAACTCTGTATTCACTGTAGAATCCCATTCACCCCAAAACAACTCTCATACCTATAATATTTTTTAAATAAGAAAAACATTCATATTGATGCCACAGTAGTTCTACTACAGAAAGCAAATGTTCAGAAAAGTAATAATTAGCAATAATTATAATGCAATTTCAAGTGAGACTATTAAACCATGCAAGTATTTGTAAACATTGCCTGCACTCCTCACAGAGCACCAGTAAGGCAAAACATGACTGATTGCCCTGATTGAGAAGCAGAGGCTATTCCCTTATTGCTCCAGACCAATTTATTGTCTGTGCTGTCAGCTGCTAGAACAAGCAGTTCAGCATCAATGAACTAAGCCTCATTCTTAGAAATAAATGTATTTTATTGTTTTAAGCTAGATTCTTCTTTTTATAGCTGATATCCGTGTGTACCTTCACTGTGAGGGGCTATTAATATTTATTAAGTCTGCAGACAGTGGCTGACCATAGGCATTTTCAACATTATTTAGGATTTTGTGCTACAATTACTGAACAGACCCACATTCAGCAACATTAGAAAATATCAAATTGGTTGTCTCTAAGAGCAAAGAAAAATATTTCACAGCTAGATATTGTATTATTTCCCTTTAGGACAAACAGATTATTTAGATAAGCAACACTTTTAAACAGATAGGGAGGTGTGAGATACTCTATACAGAATACAGGTGTTCTATATATATATATATATATATATATATATATTCTTAGTACCTGCAGGGTTATGAATAGCTTCTACCAATGTAATGTTATACTGTATACTCAATTATTCGTCACATGGATTTTAGATATCAGTGACTGAAATTGCACCAATTTTTTTCTTCATTATTTTAAATGTCAGCATCATAACGGGAAAGACACTGCCTTGGAATATTTCTTTGGTAAAGAAAAATATACTTTACTCATTGGGAATTGCCTTGATTAAAAGCAACTACAGAGCAATACTGTATTTTTGCACATAGATTGCTACTTGCTTAAGGAACTTCATTTCAATAAGGTAATTTTTTTTATGTTAACTGCTTGCTTAAAGTGGCATTTTAGTCTACTTTTTCTTATGTTGTACATGAGAAGGCTAAAACCAACATTAATTTATGGTGCAGTGGTACAGAGGTGGAACTATTGAGCTGTGGGCCCTGGTGCACGGAGTCAGGGAGGAGGGAACTGGGGCCCCCTGACCCTCTGTATCTGCTATGCAGTGAACCCCATTATCTCCATGGGCCCCAGTGTACTGCACCTGCTGCACCATGGTAGTTCCGCCAATGCAGTGGTACACAAGAAGTTGGTGTCATGTGTAGTTTAGGTTGTTGCTTTCCATTTTTGTAAACACAAAAAAAAATAATGGGGCTCCTTTTCCCATTCTCTTCTATTGTTGCATCCTGAATCACCTATATTTATATTGCCCTAAATCTCACCCTCCCTTGGTGAGGTTACTTATTCTCTGTATAGTTACCACATATCATTACCTTCCCTCCAAGTAGTTATCTCAGCTCCATAACGCCTTATTTCCAGCATTGCCCAACTCTTCTAGCATATGCCCCCTTCCCTATGAGACCCCCTGGGGTCCTATTAAATTGAATATGTATGTCTCTTTGTAGCATCTAATTTAATGAATCTACTTGTTAAACTATAAAGCCTTTACTTTACAGGAATACTAAACCTCATATGTAGTTGGGTTAGGCATACAATTTAATGACTTTCTATGCCATTGATATGCTTAGCCTGCCAACTATTCTTTACCTGAAATCAAAAGTATAAATGTTTTAAACCTCACAAGGCAAAACTACTCATATACCAAAACACAGCAATAGAAAAGAGAAAGTCAAAGAAGAAAAAGTGCAACATAACACTATATTTTTGGCAAAATACAACTTTGGAATTTTAATTAACTTTAAATATCCATTTGATATCTCCAGTGTGTTCAGCATGGTTGAGGTTTTAGGAAAGTGATAAGAACATTTTTATAATGTATGAGCATTTGCAGTAAATGTTACATTTCTCCTGAAGACAGGCAAAATTTGACATACAATGCATGGAAACTTTTATCATACCTGGTTTAAGAGTTGCCAAACTGTTTAAAAATATCTCTATGTTCTATGATATGATGAATTCATAGTATAACATTTCTTTGCTTCATATATATTAACTTACATTGACTGAGCAGTTTGCCTCTATGTCCAAGGTTCCTGGTGGGTTCTTCACATCCTGTCTGCAAATGATTATAAGGTAAAATGTGGCTTGCCATGTCACAAAGAGGTTATAGCAGCCTTACTCATGCCAAAGCAAAATACTGAAACAGTGCTTGATCATCATGGAATTAGCAAGTCCAATATCTTTATCATGCTTTGACATTTTTATTTTTACGCTAACAATTATCCTGGGTTTTGTATGATCCTGCATTCCTGTTCTCTAGTCATCGTTTAGTTCTGCTGTATCCACCATTTACATGTATCAGTTCTATTGTCTATGTTCTGGAATGCTCACTTGCACCATGGAGTTACATGGAGTTGAGGTTAACCGTGTACCACAAAGCTCTTCCTAAATAGAAAGAAACTAAAATAGGTATAGATCACAATGACCTATGCTAGTGGTCCAGGTGTCTGCAGGGAAGTAACTAGTAATCACAGGGCCCCAAAGCAAATTTTCAAAATGGTCCTCACACTCCAGTATCGAAAAACCCACCAAGATTTACTTACCACTCAAGAGACCTTTGTTCTACTGTTCTGAGCATGCATGGAAGCTTGTGAGCTTTCAGGTTCACTGATAATAAGTGGAACTGAAATCCCAAGTTGAGCACCCCTATGCATGCACCAACTCTGCACTTGCTAAAATGCAGAGTGTGGGCCTCCAGAACAGTCAATAACTCAAACAGCTCTGGATATGCGTCGCCACTCTCCATGCCCAAGTGCCAGGCTCCACAGCAGATGCATAGTCTGCTATGTTGGTAGCTCTACCCCTTGCTGTCAAATGTATTTTTCTTTCCTATTTCTGGGTTCCTTGAGGAAAAAGATAATGCCTCCTTGAAAATTCCATTTTGGGAGCTGAATAAATGCAAAATATTACTTCTCTGCTGTTCACCTCATGTAGAACTGTCCTTGCTGGCTGCAGCTTGTTGATAAACTGGAGAAGGCATAAGGAGAATCCCTCAGTGTCTGGTACAGTGTAAGAATACTCTTCTCACTTCTACCAAGGGAGTTTTCTTTATGATACAATCATGAGCAATGGCAGCTCCCCTCTATCTTTGATAATCATTTCATGAAATTTTTAGTTATTGGGTACATATAGAGAAACAACTTTGACTGTATTCTACTATAGTGTCCATTCATTAATTTGACTACATTTCTATGTTAGGTAGCCTTGAATGTTTTGCCCTTAACTTTGTAAAATAAATATGGTTTACCTGAAATTGCAGGTTTAACTTAGATAGTGCCCCAGTGCTCTGTTTTTGGAGCAGAGCGGTTGTATGTATGTATGTATATATATATATATATATTTATATATATATATATATATATATATATATATATATATATATAATCAGTGGTGGGATTCAGCCGGTCCTCACTGGTTCACCAGAACTGATACCTAATTTTAGGCTTGGTTCTGCGAAACTGTGACTATAGGCTGAGTCCACCCATTTCTTTGTGGGGAAGCAGGCTCTGTGAAAAAAAAAAAAAAAACCTCACCTGTCCGCGGCGTCGGCACTCCTCCTCCTTGCTCCGTCCGCACTGAATGTCGGGCATGAGGTCACGTCATGCCCGACATTCAGTGTGGTGCAGCGGAGAGAGGATCAGCGGCAAGCTAGAAGACATAA
Source organism: Mixophyes fleayi (assembly GCF_038048845.1). NCBI lineage: Eukaryota > Metazoa > Chordata > Amphibia > Anura > Limnodynastidae > Mixophyes > Mixophyes fleayi. The sequence goes on along the minus strand of NC_134407.1, from coordinate 66,171,115 downwards.
GACAATAAGAGAAGAAGAGAAGAAAAGAGAAGAAAGTAGCCGATAGAAAGTTAAGTGAAGGGAGGGAAGCAAAGGCAGCATGGCACAGTGTTTTGAGGGACAAAAGCAGCATGGAACTGTGATTTGTGGGGAAAAAGCAGCATGGCACAGTGTTTGAAGGGCAAAACACATTTTTGTATATTTTAAATGGTCATTAGGGCAGAGAATCGGTTGTTAATTTATTTGAATCCCACCACATATATATATATATATATATATATATATATATATAATGAAGCAGACCTAAATTCTGCCACCTCAGAGGATGTTGGTTCACGGAGCAGGGAAACGAGTAACGAAATATGCTGCATGATAATGATAGATCATGGTATAATGCATGAGCACCCTTGCTCCATCTCAGCTCCTCTTCCCTTGTGCAGCTGAGTAGAGGAAAGCATGGAGGAAAGAATGGAAATGTGCTGCTCTTTCATCCATATTTGCTTTAATACATAGACCACATCGATTTTAGTGCATGGTGCATTCATATAGCGTTAAAATAAGGGGACCACATATTTTTGTTGCGGTTCCAATAATGGTCAATGTCCACTCTAAATTAGTATTATACTTAGCCACTATTGCAATGAATACAGTAGTGTGAATATGCCCAACCAACTGTGGAAGCTTTGAACAGATTTCTTTTTTTTCTTTTTTTTTTTTAAAAGTGCTGAAACATTCAGTGACATTGCAAACAGTATGATTTATATACACCCCAGTAATTGTAATATGAATGAAGTAAACATTTCAAACATAGGGTATCAATGAGCTGAAAGTTACATCTAGTACTAGAATTTTTGAGTTATATGACAAACTAAGGAAAGTTATGATGTAGAATTATCTGTGTAAAACAAAATAGCAAGAATACAGTTTTTCCTAAAGTTCTACTTTTCATTTTTTTTTTTAAAAAAAGACAACAGTAGTTATCCTTTTAAGTTTAAATTTATCTAGTGCGGAGAGGTAAACTTTTCAGTAAAAAGACTTCACTTTGTATGTCATTAACTCCCATTACACAAACATTTGGTGTGCCTGAATAAGCAGAGTAGCTTTTGACAATCTAGTACCTAATCACTGAAGCGCAATATTGAATGAGTGCAGTGTAATAAGTGAATTTCATGAAAGGTTGCTTTTATGTAGTTATTCTAAGGGTGACTGATTGTTTAAATCATTCAGAGAATATGTTTTATCTGGATCTAATGTCACACGTTCAGAAACTGTGTTTTCAATAACACTAAATACAATAGAAATAGTGATTGCCTTAAAATAATCCATTAGGCAGTGGGTCATGCTGCATGTCCCAGACTAACCTGTTCATTTATTTCAATTGTTATTTGAAAGCAGGAGAATATATTTGGAAAATATAGTCTTCTTTTGCCTAAAGCAATAGTGGTGTGAACTGTAACAGAATTTGTGCCCTCTGCCAACTGGTGTTGATGGTCTTCATCTTAAAGTCAGTTGTGCGAGGATACTGCTTGTAGCTCTGGGTGCATATCTTGGTACTCTCAGGATTTTAGCTAAATAGAATTGCCAGAATAAGTCAGCCATAGAGTCAGAAAGATTAATTGATAAAATACAGGAGAGGAGAAGAAATGGAATATACTTGTAGATTATTATAGCCAATATACAATCTAACACCAGCAAAACCTGAATGCATATTAAAGGGATCTGAACTCCCATTTCACAGTGACCAGTTTGGAGATGCCTGGTAGACCAAGACAAAATCAAAAGGGGTGGGACATGACTGGACATAAGCCACAACTTTCAATCACACATACAAGCCTTTTTACTCCTTTCTAGTGTCCCAAAGTTAATAACATCATAAAAATTAAATACACCATGGGTTTAATATTGAGCATGGACTCAAGAAAGGATAGGAAACTAAAGTATACTTCTTTTGAAAAGAGTTAGTTAAATATGGAAAATCATTTTTTATAATAATTTTCTTCGCTCAAGAAAGGAAAACTTTTTGACAATTTATTTAATATCAGGCCTATGTGAAAAACACAATTTGCGCTTATGGTTGGTAGAAAAGAGGTTTCCTCTTCAGTTGATTAGCAGAGTGTTTATTGTAAGAGCAGTGGAACTACATAATGTAGCACAACAAGAATTGGCTTCCCTAGCAAAAGAGAAAGTGCATGGCTATTGGCTCATATATCAGTATGTGGAATCTGGGAGCAGTCCATATCATAAAGCCTAACTGAACTATGTGATATCTTACCTGTTTCCTTGAACAACTGACTAGGGACTTTAAGGATGGAGGATATTATGGAATTATTTTCTCAACCAAGAAACTCTGATGCTAGATAGTATTATTAATGCTTTTTATGTAGTCCACATGGATCAGAGATGGAAGTTGGTTTTAAGGTCCATTAGGTCTATACATAGGGTATATTTTGAAGTCCATTTAAAGAGATTAGTATAAAGTTGAAATTGTTAGATTTATCTTTCCATTGTTTTGAGATCATTGATACAAACACTTTCAAGGAAATTGATTAGGCGTTTAAGTTTAGAAGAAAGTATTAAATAAACATAAGGTGGGTAATCATGACTAAGCTGGAATTGAGTAGATAGCAAATGTATGACAGCAACTATTAATTGTATCATACTAAAGTGCAGCTCAATATACTGCTCTATAGTCCTCCAAACAGACTCCCCCACCCTTATTTAGGTTGTGAGTTTCATTACTTTCAATGAGATTGTTTGGACCACTGTAATAGTAATCCCAGCTCATGGCCACGGTTCTATCCGAGCCCTTCAGATGAGGTGAGGGTAGGGGTAGCAAACATTTGTAGCTAATCCCCTGCTGTTGTGAAGAATAGCATAATAAAATAGCCTCCAGTCTAGTTTTAGTAACTTTAATATCTGGTAATTTTGATGTATTGGGGAGCCATGGATATGCCTAGTTACACCATCCTGTCATTTAAAGGGATGATGCAATGAAATAGCCACCTGCTTGGCATGTAACTTAGTTAGCTAAGTTTGCCCCAGGCAGACTGCCCCTGGCTGAGGTTAGGCATTTTCTTTACTCCACACAACTTCACTTAGGGCTTGGAAGAACCCTCATACTTTATCCTGGTTCCACACCACACTAGATTATACTGCAAGTTTCTTCACCTAAATGGTAGGGTTAGCCTAGTGCTAATTTTATGTATTGAACTATTGATCACAATTTAATAAGAGGACACATTATAGGGTTGCATTGCAAACACTGTTTCCACCAGTCTCTCACTGCTCCTTTCTGAATGCCACAGGGATTACAGATAGCAGGGGTACCAGTATAAAAATTGTACTGGCAACAGCAAAATGCAATAGTTGGTCCAAGCCAATGCTTAGTAAGTGAACACAAATAATATTTCAATAGTGCTGTTTTCTATAGGTAAACTAAATTTCATTTAGGAGTAAAGATCTGTAAATTTTTAAATTGTCCTCGCTTAGTAATAGTTTCCGAAGTCTGCATTAATCATTTCAAGGATGGCATAGCCATTAGCAGGATTATCATGTCTTTGGGTAGATGGGTCATACAGCCACAGACACACAGGAACTGAGTCAAGCAATGTCTGCCTGTGTGAAGCAAAATAGAATTGTATTAGGATGATGGTCAATGGTTCTATCATGCTGAGCAATTATAGTGCTGTATGTTTGTATGACAAATACATTTGTACCTGTTATATCTAGTGACCCTATGTTTTTATAGGTTATATTATAAATCCATTATAATAAGCATACATTTCATGCAAGGCAATAACTGTATTCTAATTATGTCCATTGATGATGTTTTGTTTGGTAGGTGTATCTATCTATCTATCTATCTATCATATATATATATATATATATATATATATATATATATATATATATATATATATATATATATATATTACTAAAGTAATTCAACCATTTTCAAATAAGCATTGCCCAAGCGATTGTATTGTGTTTCTAACGCACAAAGTGATTTATTTTAGCAGATGTAAAAAGTTAACAATTCAATACATGATTGTAATATAATACAGTACACTACAGCCAATACCAAAAGATACATACATACCGCTGCGCTTTGCATTTGCTTCCCTGCGCTTCTACGGGTCCCAGTGGACAGTATATCTGCTTAGAATACTGTGGTCAGAACATGACTGAGGCTGGTGGGGGTGCAGCTATGATTATATATACAGTCAGTGTTGCAGAGTAAACAATAGAGATGACGTGGCTTGCTTCTATAGGTCCAGACATCAGATGGGTCCAGGGTAAACAGGTCATAGGCTGATTCAATCTAAGGAATCCAAAGGTGGGGGTCGTCTATCCAGGGGATGAGCTCTTTTCTTCCCGCCAATGCTCCAGAGTCCATTAACATTTCATAGCCAGCATCATACAAAGGTTTATTCCCTAACATCAATAACTAGAGTATGCACTATGCGATCTCTTCAGCGATGGAACCGGACAGCTGCTGATGAATAGGGTTTTAATATGATACTAGACATGACACCTTTCCTATAAGCTGAACCTTAAATATCACTGAAGTGTACATATAATCATATTATATAAACTAATAATAAACCAAATACTATCTGCTCATAAATTACAGTGTAACGGACTAGCATGAATATGAATTATATAAATAACTAAATGTTGTAATGCGAGTGTGTACGTGCGTATGTTACCGTGCGATCGCCCCACGCGCTGTGTTAGGTGGCGTACGGATCTGTGTTACGTGGCATACGAATCGCAATCGCACAGCAAAACAATATTAACCAATATACTTTCGTTCATCCAATTATACGACTTTGACAATATATATTTGATCTACCATTGAATAAATAAAAAATGCAACTTTCCTCATATCCCTGCATGAACATGCCAGCCATATATACTTCTGCTTGTCAAATAAATTACCAAAAATCCAGCAACTGTTTTTCTCAGGAGTGAGTTGGCTTCAGTGACATATGGAGAAACATCACTATAGAACTTTGTCACCAGCTTGTCAGATCATATGACCTAGTTTTCTCCTAACATATTTTATTAGATGCTGTTTTTGGAAATCAAAAATCCCTGTTTTGTTCTGATGACAGCTGAAAACATTACTTGTTAGTGAACAAAGGTGATTTGCAGAAAGATGGTCACTTTACAGTAGATTTCATGTGTGCCTTAGACAGAAACTTTTATTTTATCACATTGGCTTTGCATCCAAAAGCTTTTTGCTAAGTCAAGGGAATAAAAACAAGGTGGTACTTACTTAGTATTTACAGAAGCTCGGATTGGTGGCAGCAAAGTAAGTACACATTCATGATTAAAGATGAAAAGTGAAAAGAATCTGTCAAATGTCTAACCATTATTATATGTATGCATTATTATTACTTGCTATTCATATTGTGGTTCTTGTTATTCCGATATAATTAATAAAATAATAAATTTTCTGTGTGAAGTAAGGGTAAATTAATAAAGATATGGTGTATTGCTACATACTATAGTATACGGAATAATGCACTTTCTATTTTAAATTCTATTGATATGAGAAGTCACAAAGGAGTTCTGAAGTGTTGTCATTATAACTCACTGTTTATACTGCATACTTACAGGCGCTTAGAAATATATTAACTTGTGTGTTATAACATACTAAAATTTCAGGCAGGATTGCACTGTGCATTTGACTCATTTACATTGTTCTGGGACTTTTGCTGACCTTAGACACATCTGATGGAGGTCATCATTAAACCCATCCGGACAGATCAACTCCAAATCAACTGGATCAGATTTTGATCTGTCAAGTGGAACATACACAATAGAGTGGTCGACCAATTTGTTAAAAATAAAGTAATGGGTGACCAAATTAGAATGTCTGTTGTCTACTTTACTACAATCTCCTCAGATGAGATCATATCTTTTTTTAGTTTATCATATTTCAGAGAATTTCCCACTATAACTGATTAGTATGTAGAATAGCTGTAATAGAGTCACATGCACTATGAGAATATTCACCTTTCTCGTTTCAGCTGGTGCTGGCTCACCTGGGGAGGAAATGATAGTCAGCATCTGATATGTACAGGCATACCTGCAAAGAGGTAATGGGCTTCATTCTCCCAGGTGAGACAAACCACTAGACCAGCGGTTCCCAAAGTGTGTGCCACGGCTCCCAGGGGTGCCGCGGCGCTGTCACTGAGGTGCCACGGGCCAGCCATAAAAAAAAGAAAGAACACAGAAACTTACCAATCCGCGCAGCGCCGGGATCCAGCAGCCTCCTCTCTCCCGAAGCAGCTTGTCACTGACGCCGATATTCAGTGACAAGCTGCTGCGGGAGAGAGGAGGCTGCTGGGTGTCGGCGCCGTGCGGATTGGTAAGTTTCAGTGTTCTTTCTTTTTTTTATGGCTGGCAGAGTGGGGCCTTCTTCGTGACAGCATAGGGGGACAGCCGGACAGCGGGCAGCAGAGGGGGACAGCGGGGCAGCAGAGGGGGACAGCAGGCAGCAGAGTGGGACAGCAGGGCAGCAGAGGGGGACAGATGGCAGCAGAGGGGGACAGCGGGCAGCAGAGGGGGACAGCATGACAGCAGAGGGGGACATTGGGCAGCAGAGGGGGCGTGACAGAGGAGGGCAGCGTGACAGAGGGCTGCAGAGGGGGGCAGCCTGACAGAGGGCAGCAGAGGGGAGCAGCATGACAGAGAACTGCAGAGGGGGGCAGCGTGACAGAGGGCAGCGTGACAGAGGGCAGCAGAGGGGGGCATCATGACAGAGGGCAGCAGAGGGGGGCAGCATGACAGAGGGCTGCAGAGGCGGGCAGCGTGACAGGGGCAGCGTGACAGAGGGCAGCAGAGGGGGGCAGCATGACAGAGGGCTGCAGAGGCGGGCAGCGTGACAGGGGGCAGCGTCACAGAGGGCAGCATGACAGAGGGCTGCAGAGGGGGGCAGCGAGAAAGAGGGCTGCAGAGGGGGCAGCGTGCCTGAGGGCAGAGGGGGCAGAGGGTCTGGATGCAGAGGGGGCATTTTTGCATACAACTAAATAGGTATTTCTGTCATGACCTAAATACTTATTACAATTTTTTGACCCAACTACTTCTAAAACAGGACTGCTCAGTAATTATTTTGGAGGGGTGCCTTGAAAAAATTTGGAGACTCTAAGGGTGCCGCGAACTGCAAAAGTTTGGGAACCACTGCGTTAGACAATACATAAATCAAATGACAATGGGATGAGATTTTCAAGGACAGGAGCATAGGTTTGAAGTCAAAATTTGAAAGAAGGGCCAGGATCACAAGCAGACAGTGATGGTCAGAAACATGCCATGTCATATCAAGTGATCGAAACAGCAATAAGAGAGTAGGCACAGCACAAGAATGGTCTGGAAAAAGTAGGGTCAGTAAGGGTAGATCGTTAAGCATAGAATAACAAACAAATGCCTACTGCTCAGACATAGGATTGTGCTCTGAGCCATGTTATAAATTCTGCTTCTATTGATGTCAGAAGGCATGTCACCTATGTGTAGCCACACATCCAAACACAGAAGAGGAGGAGGCACAAATGCATTTTTAAGCAGAAGAAAGGAGTGAAAGGGTAAATAATACTATTGTGAGTGGAATATTACAGTATTCCCTCTGGCTACACATGACCTTCTGCATCCCCTATATAGTCTTACTGGATAACTTAGGTTAAAATGTTTCACATGAAGGGGTGCAGGTACATCTTATCCATGATCTTATCTTTAAGACCATAGCCTTTCCAATAAACCAAATAAAAACAGTTATCTACAAATCTTGGAATACAAAATTTCTTTCAATTCTTCAAATCAGTCTTGTTGACTGTTGATGAAAAGTGTTCCTGAAGGCAATCTCTTGTGAGAAAAGTTATATGGAATGTAATTGATATGTGCATAAAAAGTGATATTAGTTGATATATAACAGGAATACTACTTTACAAAATCTTGTATAAATCCAATGAAACAAATAATGATTTTGATACTCTTTGTGGACATGCATACCTTTTCTTCTGAGCAAAAGTACGATACTGATCCACTATGTTTATCAACTATGTCTTATAATGAGAAGAAGCTTTACGATGAGCATCACAAGTTTTTTTTCAGATATTTTGGAGATCTGAAATGGTGGTATCAACACTAGGAAAACCAGCAGAGGTGCTAACTGGAATTAGAATCCTTGGGCCTGAGTCATTAAGCAAAGTAAGGCAAAAAAATGAGTAAATGTTCTCCAGGACAAACCATGTTACAATGCAAGGGGTGCTAAATAGTTTATTATTTTGCACATAAGTTAAATACTGGCTGTTTTTTCATCCAGCACACAAATACTTGATAGCTTTATTTTTATACTGAAATTCAAAGATGACCTATGACATGTCCTATCCCAACTATAAATCTGTCCCCACATTTTAAATTTACCTCCCCCTCGAATGAAATATGGTTTTGCCCAGGTACAAAGTTACTCCTTTTTTAACCTTTGCTCTCCTTAGTGACTCAGGCCCCTCTATGATGTGCCCCCAAGACAATAAAACATATACTTTCATTAGTATGTTCATGAGCATGATTGTGCAGAAAAAAAAATCCAGATGCAGTATTCATGGATCGTATTAACCTGCTTCATTACACTAAAGATGGTAAGCAGAAGAGAAGCTTAAAAAAATTAAATTGTCACAGTTTCAAGGGATCTAATGGATCCTTGTGGTCTGCTGGGAATAACGCTACCCATAGGGAGGTGTGGAGTCTAACAAGGAAGAAGGTGCTCTCTGAGTGGCTTCAGAGTGAGACTACATGGAGAGCACAAAGAGTAAGAGGATGCTGAGTGTAGGGTATACTAGAAGAAGTAAAGGTCTACAGGACATCTTTGTTCAGATATCCAGGTAAGGCAGGTAGGCCCGTGAAATGGAGATCAGGAGGGAGCAGTGAGAGTCCACGGATAGCACACCATGGGCAGGACTGGGAAAGCAGGGAAGCTTTTGAAGTCAGAACACAGGTGGTGTATTAGTCTGTAGGCACTGAGATACACAGAGATCAAGGTGAGCTGGGAAGCTTTGGAACTGGATCAGAGGAGGTGCAATGGTTTGCAGGTACAGGAACGCATGGAAGTCCAGGTAAGCAGAGAAGCTTTGGGACGGCATTACAGGTAGTGCAATAGTCTGCAGGCACTAAACTACACAGAGTTCCGGGTAAGCTGGGAAGCTTTGGCACTGCATCAGATGAGGTGCAATAGTCTGCAGGCACTGAAGTACACAGAGGTCCAGGTAAGCTGGGAAGCTTTGGAACTGGTTCACATGAGGTGCAAAGGCAGGCACAGGAATACAGGAAGCCACTGGAACTCAAATCTGTACAGGCAGAGAGTCTCAAAGTTCTGTCACCATTAGGATAACACAGGTGCCTTAAATAGTCTTCAAATAATAAGGCATTTAGCTAATGTCAGGAAAGAGGAATTAACAAAGGTTGGGTCTCGGCATGCGCAGACCCGAATCAAACATGGTGGCCAACTGGAGTCTACCGCAGCAATTAGTGTCAAAGAGGAAACTGGAGGGGGCATGCAGGTAATCATGCCAGACTCTAGACCAAATGGTCTGCGGGTCCGGTGCATGACATAAATTTAATTGCTTGCAGAAAATCCCCAGAATTAGTTGCACCCCGTTGTCAGAAATTTTGTGAAGTGGAAGATTTATTTAACAAAGTATTTTTAAAAACAAGATGGAGACAGTAAAATCTTCAGAGGGGTAATATAATATATCTTAGTGTAACACCCCCCTAGTGGTGTTTTAGTTAAACCTTTACCTCAGTGAATAGAGGAGGGGTCACCTAGAGGGTAAGATAGAAGTTTCTGAAAAGTTACATAAACTGGTTACCATGGTGATAACCCAGCCCAGCCTGTGAGACTAAGTGAGAGGAAGGAGGGGCTGTCATTAAGGGGGGAGAGGAACTGAGAAGGGAGACACAAGAGGAGAGTTGTAGCTGGGGACCTGGGGTGGAAGCTCCCAGGCTCCCCCAGCATTGCCTGGAAGTCTGAGCATGGTGACTGAGCCAGGGCAAGGAATGTGTGCCCTGGATGAGGGGGAGAACTCCATGCCACTATAGAGAACCCAAGAGAGAGGGGGACACTTTGCATGGAAGAAGCCCTGGAGTGAGGGCTGCTACAAGAGGCCTGGTAGCTGTAGTGTCAGATCCTGAGGCTGAGAGTACACAGAGTGACGTGTCAGAGCACAGGAGACATCATCCCCGCAGAGGAGGGATGAGCTGCAGTTGAGAGGTACACAGAGTGTGTCAGAGCTGCATGGAGGAGAGGCTGCCTGCCTATTAGCATCCATGCATGTGCCCCTGCAGAAAGGGTATCTGCAGTGAGTATGGAGTGTAAGAGAGACCAATGATTTATGTTACATAACATCTGGATAACATTAAGAACTGTGCTGGAGAGAGTAAGGAGCTGTACATATATTTCTTTATTGCTGCAACCATTATGATTATTGTGCTGGAGGAAGAGTGTAAATAAAGAGTTGAGTTTGCTATAGAGATGGTCTGGCGCCCAAATTATTGTGACTTCTATTACACTGCACCAAAGTGACATTACCTGTGTCCCACTAACTACAAAGAAACACCTGCATGTGCAGGGACCCCCTGATCATTTACACCCATGCCCATCAGCTAGCCAGGGCTTGAGAAGGAGGTGCACTGTGTACCCTTTGCACCCCACACTACACACAGTGACAGGGGGTTACATAATGGCGCCCAACGTGGGGCTCAAGCACAACAGATGGAGAAAGTGCTTGCAGGACACAGGGACTGAGTGCAGTGTGCCCAGCCGGAGTAACACCCTTGGGACACCATGTCTGACCGTCTCTAGGTGCCCAGGAGACCAAGGGTAATGAGGAGAAGGTGAAGCAAGCTGTTTGCTGAGTAGTTCTGTCCGGGACAGTATATGAAGCAGCAGTGTGCTTGTTGCTGAGACTTGTGGTGCCACTTAACCCAGCTGAGTGGGAAGCAAAAGAAGAAAAGGTTCAACGTGTGAGGTGTAATTATAATGCAGTCTGTATATTGCCTTTCCTGAGGATTTGGGGGAGCAAAGAGAGGCAGACTGTGCAAGTGACGTCTGTATATTGCCCTTCCAGAGGATTAGGGTGAGCAAAGAAAGGCAGATCGTCCACGTTGGAGAGAAAGGGGGAAGGCAACCCCGCTGGTCAAATGCCACCCCTGCATATATTGCTGAGATGTATTTGTTGGGAGGGGCCCACGAGAGCCACCTGTCTCTTTTTGACCCAGGAGGGGGGAGACATGGGCAGGCACGGGCAGGTGCTACATTGCTTTGGCATAAAGCCACATTTGAATGTACATTGAAAGAAAGCAGGACACCTGTGACTCACATGTTTACATCCATTGGGAGTGTTTTGGGGTATGCAATGTGAAATGTGTTTATATTCATACTGCCATTGTATTGCTATGTATGTATTCACTTTACACTGTGATTTTTCATGCAATAGTGATGTAGAAAAGTTTACATGTGTGTGGTCATATGTGAGTTAGGTGTGAGTGAGATTAGCTAGGCAGCCCCATTGGGTGTAGTTTAGGGTGCCCAGCTAATCGGGGGAGAATGTAACACCCCCCTAGTGGTGTTTTAGTTAAACCTTTACCTCAGTGAATAGAGGAGGGGTCACCTAGAGGGTAAGATAGAAGTTTCTGAAAAGTTACATAAACTGGTTACCATGGTGATAACCCAGCCCAGCCTGTGAGACTAAGTGAGAGGAAGGAGGGGCTGTCATTAAGGGGGGAGAGGAACTGAGAAGGGAGACACAAGAGGAGAGTTGTAGCTGGGGACCTGGGGTGGAAGCTCCCAGGCTCCCCCAGCATTGCCTGGAAGTCTGAGCATGGTGACTGAGCCAGGGCAAGGAATGTGTGCCCTGGATGAGGGGGAGAACTCCATGCCACTATAGAGAACCCAAGAGAGAGGGGGACACTTTGCATGGAAGAAGCCCTGGAGTGAGGGCTGCTACAAGAGGCCTGGTAGCTGTAGTGTCAGATCCTGAGGCTGAGAGTACACAGAGTGACGTGTCAGAGCACAGGAGACATCATCCCCGCAGAGGAGGGATGAGCTGCAGTTGAGAGGTACACAGAGTGTGTCAGAGCTGCATGGAGGAGAGGCTGCCTGCCTATTAGCATCCATGCATGTGCCCCTGCAGAAAGGGTATCTGCAGTGAGTATGGAGTGTAAGAGAGACCAATGATTTATGTTACATAACATCTGGATAACATTAAGAACTGTGCTGGAGAGAGTAAGGAGCTGTACATATATTTCTTTATTGCTGCAACCATTATGATTATTGTGCTGGAGGAAGAGTGTAAATAAAGAGTTGAGTTTGCTATAGAGATGGTCTGGCGCCCAAATTATTGTGACTTCTATTACACTGCACCAAAGTGACATTACCTGTGTCCCACTAACTACAAAGAAACACCTGCATGTGCAGGGACCCCCTGATCATTTACACCCATGCCCATCAGCTAGCCAGGGCTTGAGAAGGAGGTGCACTGTGTACCCTTTGCACATCACACTACACACAGTGACAGGGGGTTACATTAGGAAAGTGAACTATCATGACCAAGATGACTGCAAAAGTTTTGCAGGGTGACGATTAGTGATAATATCCAAAGACATATGGGTCCATGGTTTCACTAGAAAAGGGAGAGGGAGAAGGGAACCAACAGGAGCTTGTGAGGTTGTCCATACTTAACTTAAGCCACCAATGAGTTCTGGTGACCAATACAAATGTTTTCTTTGTGTTATGATGACCAGAAAACTTTTATTTATGAACACAATTGAGAGGCATCTATAATAACAAAACGATTTGTCCACCTCAAAATTTGCAAGATTAAATTTGTGACTTGCAATTCACCCTATTCAGCTTTTGCTCCAGGTATATTAGGCTAAAAAAGTAAGGAGGTCATTGGCGAATGCACACTACAAATCACTTGGGGTTTGTAATAATGTACCTATTTGGGCAGCACAGAACACTTTTCACTCACTAGAGACACCTCAACAAAGTACAAGTGTGCCTCGGTTTGCAGTGAAACATAAACATCTGAAGATATAACATCAAATTCCAACCTCCTATCATTTTAGAACCACCTCTTTCATGAAATAAAACATTTCCATTTTTCTTCTAAAATAATGTTTGGTTTAGCCATTGTTGTTTAACTTAATCATGAGAGTGAGGCAGCATTGACAAACAAAGACAAAATCGTATGGCATTAAAAACATAAATGACAATTAAGATCTCATAAAGTAAATAAAAAAGCTGCCGCTAAAGGAATGTCTGCAATCCCCAGAGAGACAACTAATGAAATGAAAACAGCAGCAATGATATTAGAAATGATAAATAACAATAGAATGATAAACTGATCTAAATAGAGCAATATGACAGGTTAGCCAAGTTTAGATCTAACCATTGTGAAATTAATTTATTATACAAGTAACATGCAACATGACAATTAATTGTTGCAGAAATTAAAACTCAAGAATTCTTGCTAATTAATATACATCTATATATCCGTATGTCTCACAAAGAAAGTACAATACAGTATACAGTACAATATTGGCTACAAACATAAGAAATTGTGTAATTGAATTAGGTCGCACTCAAGTCACAATTTATCAATGGAAGACAAACTAAACAGCATAGTTTGCCCCATCCACATTCTCTAATATGTCAGAGCTCAGTAGCTGTATTCAAATGTTGGTGTAGTTGATTCAAAATTAGGAGCTATACAAAACACAGTAGTTCTAATATTGTGCTGGACCCGGGGACTTAAAATAAAGTGCAACATGCTATTTCTAATCTAAATGATAACATAGCTCAAACAGAGGTATTGCTCAGCTTTTGTGAATGGTTCTGGAAGTTGCATTATTGAGCATTTGCGCATAATATGAATCTCGGATAAAGGCAGTCAATCTATCTGAGTGACAGCTGCTCAGTGAATAACAATAAAATAGATATGTGTCAATTCAGGATATATTAAACATTACTTAGCAGGGTCCCTTGATTAAAAAAAGACTGATGCGTTTCTCCGTAGTTATTATTTATTATTTTTGGCTATGTAGTGGGGATATCGGAATTATTTTTATTAAATGTAGCTTTTTTGAGCAGTTGAAGCTGTTTATTAGATTGGACAAAGTGTGCCTAACAATGTGCTAATCCGCAGTTGATATGGACAGTACTGTTGCAGATTACGCATTCTGTCAATAGGCACACACTGGAAAGTTCTTTGTTGAATAACTTTTATATTAAACTGTGTAGTTATCTCGCCATACAGACATAACACATCTTTCAGGTAAGCCCAGTTAGAGAACAAAATTAGAACATTTTTTATACAACAGAGCATATTGCTATAACACAATGACAGCACAGTAATACATTTAAGTACAGCTCCACCTGAAGTCTATTCACTCAAACATTAAGGGGCATATTCAATTGTCGCTGTTTTCCGCGGTGTTAAAACTACTACCGTTATTACGGTAATAGTAAGCTGGATTTCAACTCACGGCTCAGGGAGCTGCAAGCTGAAATCCAGTGAGAAAACTACCGTAATAACGTTAATAGTGCGCCCACCATGAGATTTTTGGCGTTTCCGCGACAATTGAATATGCCTCTAAAGGATGAGATTTGCTAAAATTCACATTTGGTGGTGGTTTTAAACCACCATATATCACCGGCGGTTTAGTGCTTCAAACTACCACAGTTATTATAGGGCAATTTGAGGCTGCTATATTAAATGCCTGACAATATTCTGGGCAGCACGGTGGCTATGTGGTTAGCACTTCTGCCTCACAGCACTGAGGTCATGAGTTCAACTCCCAACCATGGCTTTATCTCTGTGGAGTGTGTATGTTCTCCCTATGTTTGTGCGGGTTTCCTCCGGGTGCTCAAGTTTCCTCCCACACTCCAAAAACATACTAGTCAGTTAATTGGCTGCTATCAAATTTACCATAGTCTGTCTGTGTGTGTGTTGGGGAATTTAGACTGTAAGCTCCAATAGGGCAGGAACTGATGTGAATGTGTAGAGAACTCATTCACAATGCTGCTAAATTAGTGGCGCTATATAAATAAATGGTGATAAAGATATGTGGAAGATTGAAAACAGCTAACCCAAGGGTGGATCCAAGGGGCCAGGGGGATTCCAGTGCCATGGGACAGTGGCTGTTATTTTTCTTGTCTCTAAATTCCTAAACGTAACGATCAGGAAGTGACCCGACGTGACGTCCAACCGGAAGTGCCCCGGACCAGGCAGTGACATAATCCTGAAACCCCTCTATACAACTAATAGAGTAGCAGATTACCTCATTTTCTTCCATATTACACAGTGCTTTGTGCAAATATTAAGCCAATGTAAAAACTGGTGACAGGTTCTCTTAACTTAATTTAAGGTGTATTTATTCACAATGCCCAGGGCAGGGTCGAATATAAATAGAGCCCTTACTGTGGTGAACTGTCATTTTGCATAACTTTATGTCTCAGAAAATATATTTTAATTAAAGATAGTGATAGCTTATATAGCCTAGTTAAAAATAATTTATATTATTATCCAAAACTGAGATGATAAGGTATAGTCACCGCAGCTTATGCGACTGCTGCTCTATGAAAACTAGCATAACAACTCCTTATGGACACACAGAAATCCATATGCCTCAAAGACCCCCTTAGTTTGAACTTTTATTTACTCACTAAGAATTTTGATTTTACAGTTACTAAAGATAAAAAGAGTGAATACATAAGTGTATCAGATTGATAAAAATGAAACAGGGGTTTTGAGTAGATTTTGTGAGTGTAATTTTGGAATTGGAGAAAAGTAGCAGAGTAGTATGTAGGGGAAGGGCCACCTCTAACTTTTGCTGTGTGGTCCGATAAATTCTATTAATTTCTCATTGATGGAAACAGCCATCAGAAAATCTAAATATAGTGGCAGATATGTAATAAAAAAATCAATAATTTGGAATGTATGTAATATACACATGACATTATACAGTAATAAACAATATAACAGACATTTGTGAAGAAGATAAAAAAAATAGTGCAGCAAGCACATCCTTATTTGTGTGATTACAACTACTTTTTCATGACTGTGCCTCTTTAGTCACACAATGTTGTGCCAAATGTTTGTCCTTTAGCCACAATGGTTCTAAACAAACATTTCACCTTGTCATCCGCGATTCCACTGTTGTTGGGATTGCAAACATGAAAAAATATTGTCAAACCAATACCTACTTCAGATGCTAATTTCTCCCAACATATTTTCACAAAAATATATATTCCAAGACAAGTGTAATGAACATTGTGTGGGACTCACAAGAACGAATGAGTGTATGGAGAGGAAGATTAGTAACTAGAATAAGTTTTTAGTAATGTTATCTAAATACCAAGGATTTCTTCAAATTGTAAAATATGGGAAAATGTATTATAATATAGTATCAAGGTAAACATAAAACAAGGTATAATTTACAATACAGCAGAATATGACTTTGATAAACATAAAACAATATAAAGGAAATAAAGCAAATACATTCACTCTTACATAATGACTTGAGATCTGTCCATAGCATTAAGAAATAAGATGCTATTTAGCAATGGATAATGGTTCTAAATATCCAATACCAAATCCAGTGGTATGGAAGATCCGGAAGTGACATAAACCTGTAACCCATCTATGCAACTAATAGAGGTCAGTTACATGTTTTTCAGTTTTATATCGCCATTAATTTGGGTACTAGATGACCCTGCATAACAACTCGGTTCTTGCAGCACTTTCATGACAATAGTATTGTTTATCAAGGACTCAGTTATTTCTGTAGATTTACGGTATATCCATTAACTCCTATGATTATTATACTTATTATATTCTTTACTGGTACTATAATTGATTTTTTTGAGTTCATTGTAACGGACTGTAATACCCCATAAATAATTGGCTTCCAATAAAATTGACCCTAGTCTGTGTGTGTGTGTATGTTAGAGAATTTAGACTGTAAGCTCCAATGGGGCAGGGACTGATGTGAGTGAGTTCTCTGTACAGCGCTGCGGAATTAGTGGCACTATATAAAATAGCTGATGGTGATAATAAATGTGCATAAAGAACAATACTTGCATACATTTAAACACTCCAGAATTAATTGTGAATTTACTGTAAAGAACAACATACAGTCTACTGTAAATTATAAGCATTATGGTAAAACTAAAAAGGTGCATTATAACCAAGGTCAGCAAATATCACATGACAGCTTCTACTGTTCTACTGTCCACCCAGATCATATAGGGCCTGATTCATTAAGGTTCTTAAATGAAGAGGATTCTCAATTCAGTCTCCCGGACAAAACCATGTTACAATGGAAGGGGTGCAAATAAGTGTTCTGTTTTACACATAAGTTAAATACTGACTGTTTTTTCATGTAACACACAAATATCAACTTTAAATTTCAGTGTACAAATAAGCTATCAAATATTTGTGTGTTACATGAAAAAACAGTCAGTATTTTTCTTATGTGTAAAACAGAACACTTATTTGCACCCCTTACATTGTAACATGGTTTTGTCCAGGAGACTGAAATGAGTATCCTCTTCATTTGAGAACCTTAATGAATCAGGCCCATAGTGAGTAACAAGATAGGATGCAGCAAAATGTCCCTGTAACTATTTTAAAATGTTGACAACTCTCCTTTAACTTTGACACATGTGTTGCAATAGATCCCTGTGGTTCCACATTTGTTCCCCTCTGTAGATAATTTTTTCCATCTTTTCTGCTGTACACCTCAATTGCTGCAGTTCATATTGTGGCCCTTGAGTCCTTTACAGTACTTCCTGTGCCATATAACCCTTGAAACAGTTACAGCCCTCTCCCCCAAGCTACAACACATTCTTACTCTTTTTACTTACCCAAAGGAAGACAACTGTTGACTCACTGTGACTTGTCGTTCACAGTCGTTCACAGTTGGATAGCTACAGGTTGCCCAAACCTGCCCACACCTTAACATGACAGCATCTTACGTTACCTTCCTAACTGCATACCAGGCATTTAGTAGCAATGGTACCACAAACAGATAATCTCATCATTCTCAAAGTTATTTGAATGGACCTGACATTAAAACGTGAGATTGCTGTGACAGGGAGGGATGGGCATTGATGCAGTACTTCTGATGGGTTTCTGAACACTGGGTCACATTGTCAGAGGAACATTTTCTGATCAGAGAGCAGAGACTACATCTGACTCTTGCCTCCAGATCATTTTAGTGAACTTTGGCTTTTTGGATTTTACATGCACTCTACTATGACATTGGGCATCGGCCTTGGCAGACGACGTTGATGGCATTTCATCGTCTATGTCATGACTAGTGGCAGCAGCTTCAGCATTAGGAGGAAGTGGGTCTTGATCTTTCCCAACTTTATGCTCCAAATTTTTGTTTTCCATTATATCCAGCACAAGAGAGCGTACCCCTAAACCACACACACTCGGCAAAGCATTTAAAAATGATATGCGGCACAGGAGAGTACCACTGGACTGGAGTTATACGGCTGTACCACTGGACTTATATGGCAGTACCACTGGACTTATACAGCAGTACCACTGGACTGGACTTAAGCAGCACAGGACAGAACCACTGGACTTTTGCAGCACAGGACAGCCCCATTGGATTTATATGGCTGTACCACTGGACTGGACATATATGGCAGTACCACTGGACTGGACTTAAGCAGCACAGGACAGCACCACTGGATTTAAATGGCTGTACCACTGGACTGGACACAGGACAGCACCACTGGACTGGACTTATATGGCAGTGCCACTGGACTGGACTTAAGCAGCACAGGATAACACAGGACAGCACCACTGGAATTATGGCAGCACCACCACTGGACTGAGCAGGACAGAGCACAGGACAGCACCACTGGACTGAGCAGGACAGAGGACACCACAACACACCCTCCCTCTTCCCTCTCCAATGCCCGAGTGAAGATGGCGGTGGGAAGCGTGAATAATATGAATCCGGATCTCGCGAGATCCGTGGGTGGGATGTTGACGTTTTGCATCGTTCTGAGTTTTGCGTCGGGCGGGAATCCCCGAACAGTGCTCGGATCCGGGCTCGGATCAGCACTGTTCGGGGGTGTTCGGATTTCAAAAATCCGAACCCGCTCACCCCTAGTTAATAATACAAATATTTAATATTATTTATATTTAGCATATCATCTTATAATGATAGACTACTAATATACACACTTGATATGAACAATAATGTTGTTTTAGTCTTTTTTGATTGAACATAGTTTAGATAAATTTCTTCTTATGAAATGAAATAATTCTTACTAAAAATGTTATTAATGTATGATACCGGTGGTGCAGTCACAGAACATTCTCAAAAATGTGGTGATTTGGGTGTAAGTGTATCTGATAGCCCCTGACATAAACTTGGCACGTTATACTACTGGTGCAGAGAATCATGAAATGCAATTAATCAAATGCACATAAAATTCTATGTTTAAGTGCGTTTGATTTGAGCGGAGTTTTTTACACATATGCATTCAACTTTTCATCAGACCCATAGCAACAGAACAAACACTGTAACACCTTTTTGCTAGGTATTATTGAGTGGTTAGTACCTCTACTTGAATTTATACTACACTTAGGGTAAATACTTGAAATATAAGTAGATTCAGGAAACCCCTCCCTATAGTTCACTTGTAATATTTAATCTTATTCACGCAGACCACCACAAATATGTGTTACAAGTTAACCCGTGCATGATACTCATGCATTCTAGTCAAATCAAGCTACTTAAGGTGTTAAAAAGGTTCTTGTCATGCATTTGGGCCTAGCCCAGGCCTCCTCAGGGGAAGAGCGTTACTTCCCGACGCAAGCGCCCTTTTTAATGTGTGTTCATGAGGTAAAATTACCTCATGAAAATGAGTTTGACCCCTCAACTCGTAAATTTAGCCTTTACTACCCCTCCCACGGGGGTAAGGTGGGATGATGGAAGTTAACTGACTTCACTATTCTAATTTTTGTCAAAATAATGTCAGTATACCAAATTTCAGGTCAATTGGATGAGCCCTTTCTGAGAAAATAGTAAAGAACAACACACACACACACACACACACACACACACACACTAACACTAGGCTTTTACTTTTATATATATTAGATAATGCTAAGAATTTAGTAGGTCAGTGTATCACTCCGCCCAGCAGGTGGCGCTGCAGCTTGTTGTTTTTTTTCCCCACACACAGACTAACACACGCCACTAGGCTTATATATATTAGATATTATGTTTTTTATTATAGCAATGGAAAATATTGATTACGCAATAACAACAGTGATGAATATCATACAGCACATCCCAGAACACAATACATTCAATGTATACAAGAAAACAACATGTAATCTATATAATTTAACTAATCTTCTGAATCATATCATACTACTCCCTAAATCACGCATTTATAACTTTTCAACCCTAAACTTACACATCATAAATGTGATTGTTAGGCTACTAATAATTCTTTTTTTATAAACCATAACTTTAATATTATTACCCTATGTTTGAAATCACTGGTCTTATACGATAAAATATATATTTTTACAATATATTTATAGAGTTCATATATATCACTCTTGAATGGCCATTGGTGCACGTATTGACAAATGAGGTATTTAACTGTTGCAGCGCTGAGGAGTCTAGTAAAATCAGTGCATTGAATATCCTTGTGCAATTTTTATAATTTAATCATGCTGACCAATATGTCTTGAACTAATGAATAAACTACAGTAAATGAAGATGGTTTCCACTTTCAATTTTGTTGCCACATTAGATAGTCTTTTGTCAAAACCATCTCCAAAAAATCATAAACTATATCATTTAAACCTCACCTTGTTTCTATAAAATTGCAAAAGATGTTGTTTTTGAATTAAGTTTTAACGTTTCAATAAATGACTGATGACACAAATGTCTGTAGAAAGATGTACACACTCCAGATACTATATATTTATGTGTTAACTATCTTACGACAGTGAGTGAAGTAAAAGGTTATTATAATTTAACTGGTTCTGCTTGAAGTAGAATCTTAGGGCTAGATTTACTAAGCTGCGGGTTTGAAAAAGTGGAGATGTTGCCTATAGCAACCAATCAGATTCTAGCTGTCATTTTGTAGAATGTACTAAATAAATGAAAGCTAGAATCTGATTGGTTGCTATAGGCAACATCCCCACTTTTTCAAACCCGCAGCTTAGTAAATCTAGCCCTTAGTCTCATTATCTCTAAATCCAGTTCTTTTTTTTAGAGAACTACTGTAAAGTAGTTATAAAAATATCTGTAGGCAAATTACACATACTGTTTACTACTGGACCTTGAGTTGATACACTTCTAATAACTGACATATTTCATGCACACAGATTCTCATCTTTGTGATTTGAGGTTCTCTATAACTTATTCTCCTTTTCTATTGATCGTTATCTTCTTAATCTGTCAAAATACTCTCATTTCATATACTTTATTGTTAAATTCTCCTTTTCCTCACCTCTCACATGTCCTCCCTTTCTCTCTTGTTCTCCTCCACTCAACTGTCTCACTTCTTTGTGCTCCCTATCAACTGACCCTACTTTTTCTTAGTTTTTAATTATACTCATTCCTGCTCTTTATATCACATTAGAACACATTCCTCATGCATACTAATTTCTAATGTCAACACTATATTTTTATATTAGTGTTATCATTATTTAAGCAATTTCAGTAACACTGGTAACATAAATAAACATTCTCAGTAACACCTGTTACACCTTTGGACCATAACATAAGATTGTGCACTGAGCCGCCTTTTAAAACTAGTGGTAACACATCAAAACACAGAAGAGGAGAGGAAGATTGGCCATGCCTAATCAGAATATGGGAGTATGAGGTATGGAAGGCTGAACCATAATACTTACAAGCCAACCATGAATGAATACCACATAAATAGAGATGGGTGACCTTTTTTGGCAAATTTCTAATATGGCAAGTTTCTATGAATATCAGTGTTTTGCAGCCAGATAATAAGTCACAAATACTGGGTCAAAAATGTTTCTAAATTGGTTCACAAAGAGAAATCATTCAGGCTTTAGCAGTTTCAAATAACATGCTGTGTCTGAGCTGTACAGCATATTGATGAACAGTAGGAACCAAATAAACTTATTAGGATTCACCTTGCTGTTTTATATCATTTTTTAATCCTGCTTATTAGTGTATGGAGGCTTATATTGGGGTTTGTATTTTCCTTATTTTATTCTGTGTCCTGAGTGCTGGCAAACAGGAGTTTTTCTCCATGTGACTTCTTGTCAGTTTTTAAAATTATCAGAATAACTCATGGAGGTATATTTTGCTAAAATGCAGTTTGAATAAATTTCCTCACCTAGACATACCCGGCCCTTTGCTATGCTGCATTGGATGCGTCCTGAAACCCCTGGCCAGTGGGTAGTAGGGAATAAAATAAATCATGTGTTTCCTTATATTTAATAATAACTGAGTGTGCCCAATTGTATGTATTAATAAATTATAGTGCCTGCTATGTTGATTAATAAATAATAGTGCCACTATTATTTATTAATCAATATAAGGGACACTATAGGGGGAATTCAATTCCCTCCGAATTACCGTGGCGTTAAATGTATTACCGCTATTACGGTAATTTTAACCCGGCTTTCTGCTTGCAGCAAAGCTGGAGTTGAAACTACCATAATAACGGTAATTAAGCCCATTATTACCGTAATAATGGTAATAATGTGCAGGCCGCGTTACTGGTAAAAGTAACGTGGCCTGCACATTATTACCACCTATTATTTATTAATATATACAAGGGACACATTCAGTTATTATTAAATACAAGAGGGGACACAATTTATTTTATTTCACTGGTAACAGTCAGCCAGGTGTATGAAAAGGGACCTAATGCTTAGCATTGAGCTAGGCAACTCGGTGCAGGGGCTCAAACAGTCTCAATGCCAAGTAGCACAGCCTGTTACACATGGGGAGGGAGGTTTTTTAAACAATGCTAATGCCAGTTTCACCTAAACCATATGCAGATTTCTCAAAGCGCATGCAACTTGGGGTTTTAAAACCACCAAATGTAGGTTTGATTTTTCAGGCTCTAAACTGCTGGATTGTAAATACAGCAGCTTGTAGGGCAATGTGCAGCTGTTTTAAAGCCACCAGAAATATGACAGTTTGCATTAAATGGAGTCCACTGTTAAATAATGGGCAGTACGGTGGCTAAGTGGTTAGGACTTCTGCCTTACAGCCCTGGGTTCATGAGTTCAACTCCCGACCATGGCCTTATCTCTGAGGAGTTTGTATGTTCTCCCTATGTTTGCATGGGTTTCCTCCTAGTGCTCTGGTTTCTTCCCACACTCCAAAAAACATACTGGTAGGTTAATTGGCCGCTAACAAATTGACCCTACTATGTGTGCCTGTCTGTGTGTGTGTGTGTGTTAGGGAATTTAGACTGTAAGCCCTAATGGGGCAGGGACTGATGTGAGTGAGGTCTCTGTACAGTTTTGCCGAATTAGTGGCGCTATATAAATAAATGGTAATAATAATAAAAAATAATATTACTCCAGAGGTGCTTGTTTTGTGTTTGTTTTTCCTTTAATCAGAATGTAGGAATTTTCACATGGGTTCCTATTTCAATAACTTCTCAGTTTCCTAGTTAGCATTACCATTCTAGTGTATTGTTGTGACAGGCAAACACTGTGCTCCTTCTGCAGTTAGTAAATATTACCACATACATTTTACAACAGAATGCCATCATGGAATGTACTAAAATAATATTGTGAGATCTTTCTTACTTGGCACTATACCAGCCTAGCTAAGTGTATGTAACAATCTAAACCTGAAATAAGACACAGACACAGATATTTGGAAAATTAAAGGTCGCAGTTTATTTAAATATTAAACCTTCATGGTGGCAGTGAGAGCATAGCAAGCACCTAACAACTTATCTTCAGGCAATAAACCGTTGGGGACAAACGCTCAATCACTAACCAAGAATCTCATCTTTACCAATTGGCCGGTGCTAATCTGGCGTCAACGTGACTGCTGTCTTCTAGACTTGACATCGCTGTGCCATGCAAAGCACGCCAAGGGTCAAGAATCATGTTCTTCGAAATGAGCAGTGACGAGCGATAGGAGTAGCACCTTCAACTAGCCGCCGGCTGCACAGCTCTCCTACCCACTGCTCTTCATCTGTATAAATGAAGAAATGTTAGCACAACTTACTAAACCTAATCAGGGTGGGGGGGGCAGTATCAGTGACGATCAGGAACAGAAAGACCCAGCATTCCTTGCTCACTCCATTTATACAGAATAAACAAAACCTCCCAGGGACATCTTATTGGCTGGCTTAAAATAAAAACCATAAGACTTAATCCCTAATGGTAAGTATCTATTCAGAGATCCAGAGATAATTTTAAAAGCCCTCAGCTTACTGCTACACTTATTATATTATTAGATAAACTAGTTTGTGGGGACAATGTGATTGCTGGGAAATTAAGTGAAAGTGCTAAAGAGAGAAAATTGGAAGGGACAGGTATATATAGCCATCTGCCCAGCAATCATTAGCAGTTACCAAGCCATAGAAGCTTTTCAAGTCCTAGGTTCATTTAAAAGGATGGATTGCCCACTGTAGAATTCTGTCTTTTCATGCTTTACAGCATATTTTTTATGTTTGTTTACTTGCCATTGAAAACATTGGTGTACAATTTGTACCAGTATTTAATGCACATTGCAGACCATCATATTTTCAATGGTGCTTGCTTCTCTCCACTTGATAGCAGAGATACAGTATAAAGTGAGAATATTAAGTGGTAATATTCAATAACAAAGGAAGCAGGACATTAAGTAAGGTTTTAACCAAAACCTGTCTATGTATAGAAAGACTTTTGCCATATTGTAAGCCTCATCAGTGCTCTGCTCGTATCTAAATTTTTAATTCCAGCAGTTTTTTTAAAAAATACAATCCCATAACAATTACAATTGTTGGTAAGTAAAACACAATTAAAACAACAATAAAACATATTTTAAAGTAAAAGTATATTTTGTTTAAAAATTATTTAAGAAAATATTTTAATTACTCAACATTATCCATTAAATGGCTTAAGCAAACCCACATAACACCCAGCTCACGATAAATGCCATCCAGGTATGCCTGGGCCATCTCTCCTTTTTCCATGAAGGAGAGATTTCCATTATTACCATATCCATCAATGTTGATGGTTTGGAGTTTGTTGTAATTTAACATTTTTGTAATATAGTCTAGTATATTATACAAGTACACATAGCTCCATTTTGCAGAGTAGAACGAATTAAATGTGTTTCCGTGGCCCGAATATGCAAAAACCTATATGAATTACACCATTTGGACACATATGATCTCTATGTTTCTTAGAGAATGCCATAATATTGCACTTTTAAAAAAAAAATACATTTGTGGCAGGCTTGTTTATATGTGCAGAAACAGCTTCTGGATTCTTCCTTGCAAAAAGGTTAAATCACAAGATAATAATTTTCAATTAATTCAAACTCATATGCACTCATTGAATTTAGACATTCACACTCATTTTGCGTGACCAACATTGAGTCATCTAATGCCTACAGTGTCATGCATAAAATAAAGACATCTTTTCAGCTAGGATAAGATCATTTATTTACCTTCAATGGGATTCACCCTGGATGGGCCAGCCTACTCTAAGGCCCATGCCTCTGCAAAGCCAATTTCCAACGTATCCTAGTTCTGATCTTGGTTGCCCTTTTTGCCGACCATCTGGGCCATCTGTCTCTCCTTCTGGGTCTTATATAAATAAATTAAGAAAATGGCATTTTTCATATTAAATATTAGTAAATTTTATTGTATATGTACATTGTATATAAAAAATGATGGTAAGCACCACGCATCATAACTGCAAAATCAAAATTTAATTTGACTAAGATTTAAAAGGTAAACATTTTTTATCATGGAAAAACATGTTCTTTTTGCAGCCAATCAAAATCTGAGGGGATAAAAAAAAAACATTAGACTGCTGTGCAAATTCAAAGACAGAGTCGTTTTATTTACATTAGTTTTAGAAAATTGCTGTACACACACAATGTAATCAGACTTCAGACACTAACATTGTGATATAAATCACAAAATGGAAAAGAGGTGACAAAAACAGCATAGAACAAAAAATGAATTAAACTAGAATGTAGTAAGGTATCTGTGTACCCTTAAAAATATGAACTCATCTGTATGTATCTGTTTTTTCTCAAATTCTCGATTTTTAATCATGTTGAGAATAAAGATAAAAGTAAAATTTAATATTGTATACTTAAAGACCTTTAATTGGACATTTAATAAAATGCATAAAAACAACATTTAAAGTTTTATCTATAGTCCTTATGGGTAACATTCAGCAGTAGACAAGTGGTGATATTGATTCTAGGTATGAAAATAATAGAGGGAGAAAAACACTTATCAGCTAGAAGAAATTCAAATTGTCTTTTTTACCAATTACAAATGATCAAGAAATGTATTTTATAGAGATGCGCTTAGACCCCCATGTTCTACAAACCATCAGGTAAATTGGTGTAATATTGAGCTGTTTTTTCCAAAATTATTATTTATATAATTAAAACGAATTAATAGTCATTTACAGTCTTTTTTTTAATGACCTCTTCACAACGGTCAACATTCTCAACATTTTCAGTAATATTGGCCAAAGGCTGGCTAAAATTAGTGACAGAGCAGCAGCACAAGTACATGGCAGTTTAATAAAAAGATACAATTCCATAGTGCCAGAGCAGTGACTGACAGGATGGCCGTTTTATAAAGTAAAGGACACCTTTATAACTAATTAAAAATAAACAGGCAGAGCACTGCCAGGATGGTCATTTCAGAAAAATAGATATCCTAAGGTAGGCCCACCTCACAACTTAAAGGGTTTGAGAAAATCAACCTATTTTATCTAATATGTATAAGCCTAGCGGCGTGTTTTAGTGTGTGTGTGTGTGTGTGTGTGTGTGTGTGTGGAAAAAACTATTTTCTCAGAAAGGGCTCATCTAATTGACCTGAAATTTGGTATACTGACATTATTTGACAAAAAAATTATAATAGTGAAGTCAGTTAACTTCCATCATCCCCCCTTCTCCCCGTGGGAGGGGTAGTAAAGGTGATGATACCTCGGATTGACTTATGTCCATCCGAAACAGGACTGCCATTTAAGCTAAGACGGCGGCAGTTCCCTTTGAAGGCGGAATTTGCTATGACCATTAACAAGTCACAGGGTCAAACACTTGACCGTGTGGGTATTTATTTACCAGAGCCTGTCTTTGGTCATGGACAATTGCATGTCGCATTTTCACGAGTACGGAGAAGCAGTGATGTGAAAGTGCAGGTTATGAATACTGCCCTTCAAGGAAGACTGATTGAGCACAGCGATATGGTGTTTAGCAGAAACGTTGTGTATCGAGAGGTTTTAGAACAGTAAGACGATGGAGATTAAGGATGTGGCGATGAAGATGAAGGATGAGGTGATGGAGAAGAATGATGAGGTGGTGACATGTGGACAAAACCACGTTAAAAAAACGGCGCTTACGTCGGGAAGTAATGCTCTTCCCCTGAGGAGGCCTGGCCTAGCCCCAAATGCATGACAAGAACCTTTTTAACACCTTAAGTAGCTTGATTTGACTAGAATGCATGAGTATCATGCACGGGTTAACTTGTTCTCAAATATGATTCAATCAACATATTTGTTATGCTCAACATTAAGCAGCATGTGTGACACATTGGAGTGAGACAGCACCTACAGTAATAAAAGCTCATTAGACAGATAGCAACCGCATAAATAGTCATTTTAGAAAAGAAGATAGATCCTGGTGTGCGTAATTCAGAAGTGAAATGGTTTGAGGAATACAATCAAAGTATTTGTTATTCTCAAGATAGACAGCATGTGTGACACATGGAAGAGGTATTTCAGCAGCAGTAATAAAATTTAATTTTATAAAAGAAGACACACCAAGGTGGCCAAAGCCCATAAAACTGCAAGGATACTAAAGTGTACTAGAGGAAGGTAACATGTCCCCCCTCTTACTATCTCATGGCTTGATGTAGGTCTTGATGACTTTATGTTGGTCCTTCAGTTTCTAAAGTATATAAAGTGTGGTATTCCACCTCTGTACTATCTCTTCCTTCACTAGGTGGCCTGGCAGGTCATTTTCTTTGAAGCAACTGCAATGATCTACATGCAGTTGCTAAATGCCGAAAAGGTCTAGAAATTATACAGGCCGGAGAAAGCTTTTTCTGCATCAACCTCTCATTTTGCAAGAAATTCTGAACAGCCAAGTTTATTGTGTGTGCAAAGCATGGTATGTGTTGACATTCACCCAGTTGTAATATGCACACAATGTTGACTCCATTATTGGCAATGAGGAATCCTTAAGAAAGTCTTAGTGGGGTGAGCCATTTTGTTATATAATTTCAGAGTTTTTCCAACAGATTGACGCAGATATGCTTCTTAGTGAGCCATAGAAGCAGAGGGTATATTGCTTGTGTTTTACTCTGAGCCCCCCCAAAAATACAATTGTTTTGTTAAAAAAAAGTGGGGGTTTTTTTGGGGGGTTGTCCTGTATTTTGGCTGCTTACTAGTGCAGATGTGATAATGTCCCTCACACAATTGTCACAAAAGCAAACTAAAATGTTGCTTATCGGCTGCTCACAGTCAATCAGATCATATTGAGATTACAGTAATCTGAGATAGACAGCTGTGCTTCAGACTGATCAGCCAAGGATATCACACAAGTCAATTGTTTTGGTTTAACTAGAAGCAGCTAGTTTTATTCACCATATTCAAAGCAACCAAATCATAAACAAAAGTTTCTAGCCTGTCTGGCTTCTTACTAACACACAGAAACACCCTCTTTCAAGTGAAGGACTTTGTGTTACACACACACAAAACATCAGCACTTACTGGTCTCCAATTTCAGGATCTCCCCATAGGTATCTCGCCTGCTCCCCAGGGAATGAGAGACTGAGACTGATCACACTGACATTCTTTTAAACACATATTACAGGTGCAACCAGTAATCAGCTTGTGTTAGACTAGATGATCAGAAGACCCAGACTGGGGCATATGAATGGAGCTTCGCCATTCATACCCCAGGGGACCCTTACTAGTTTTTCATAGAGCTGAAAACAAATCCCGGGAAGTGTTTCCAAACCACAATTTACCTGGGGCTTTAGAGCATATGAAACAGAAAGCCTGAGACATATGCCTGTGATTTACCAATTTCCCAGTGGTTCTACCAATATACACACATATATATATATATATATATATATATATATATACAAGTTAACCCGTGCATGATACCCATGCATTCTAGTCAAATCAAGCTACTTAAGGTGTTAAAAAGGTTCTTGTCATGCATTTGGCCATAGCCCAGGCCTCCTCAGGGGAAGAGCGTTACTTCCCGACGCAAGCGCCCTTTTTTAACGTGGTTTTGTCCACATGTCACCACCTCATCATTCTTCTCCATCACCTCATCCTTCATTTTCATCGCCACATCTATCCAGATGTCTATCCAGACACAGGGATCTCTCTCAGCGGTCCTGAGTATCACACTCCTCTCACTCTGTCACCCCCGGCAACCACCAACCACTCCCCACTGTCACCCCCGGCAACCACCAACCACTCCCAACTGTCACTTCTTCAAGAAATATATATATATTTTTTTAAAGTCTTTATAAACACTTTTAACAATTAACAAATTAAATTAACAAATTAAAAACATCTTAGTATACCAAATTTCAGCCCTTTCTGAATTTTTTTCCCACACACAATAAGAATTTAGTAGGTCAGTGTATAACTCCACCCAGCAGGTGGCGCTGCAGCTTGGATTTATTTTTTCCACACACACACACACACAGACAGACTAACACACGCCACTAGGCATTTATATTATAGATATAAATACATATATATATATATATATATACACATGCACACACACACACACACATTGATCAGCCGTAATATTAAAACCACTGACAGGTGAAGTGAATAGCATTGATGAACTTGTTCCAATAGCACCTGTCAAAGGCTGGGATACATTAGGCAGCAAATGAACAGCTAGTTCTTGAAGTTAATGTGTTGGAAGCAGGAAAAATGGGCAAGTGTATGAATCTGAGCGACTATGTCAAGGGCCAAATTGTGTTGGCTTGCCGACTGGATCAGATCATATCCACAATGGCAGGTCTTGTGGAGTGTTCCCAGTATGAAGTGGTTGGTACCTACCAAAAAGTGTCCAAAGATGGACAACCAGTGATTCAGTAACAGGGTCATGGGGGCCCAAGGCTAGTTGAGTGTGGTCCAATCCCACAAAAGATCTACTGTACCACAAATTGCTGAAAAAGTTAATGCTGGTGTCAATAACGCCCAGTTTTCCTCAGATAAAATGAATACACTTTTTCTGCCACCATGAAGGATTTAGTATGGAGGCCTTGCACTCACCAAGGCCACTTAATATTTCCCAATTAAATCACAGCTATAGCCTCACTTGGTTTCGTATGTACACGAAGAATCACGAGAATATACTAGTTGTATTTAATCCTTAGAATGTTTCCAAGGCCTAAGTACAAAACAGTTAATAACAAGACATACAAAATAAGTTGCACAAATAAGTTTAAAAAATAAAATAGGAAACAAAAACCAGAGTCCCTAACTTACTAGTTTTAAGACTTGGCATGAGAGGACTGCACTTTGGGAAAAATGGCACATTCCAACCTAGACAAGTCTCCCCATAGAATGAACAACATTATTGGATAGGCAGCTGATTTTAACCCCCTCACACTGTCCCCACCCCCACCTTTGGAAATTAACTCTTCCAATATCAGGGCTGAGATATCGGTCTGGCATCTCAAAGAACAGGAATTCTCACCTCTTTGCTTTGCCTGGCTGGCCAGACTGTTTACACAAACTCTGTAAATCCTCAGAGATGTTATCTGTTTGGCCTGGTTACTTTCAAAAAAAGCATTGATTAGGTGCAATACATAAGCGTGACAGCTGGCTATGCTAGAAAGTTGTCAGAACACACAGTTCTTCACAGCTTGCTGCATATGGGGCTGTGAAGCAACAAACCAGACAGAGTGCCTATGCTGACCTCTGTCCACTACCAAAAGCACCTACAATGGGCACATGAATGCCAGAAATGGTCCAGGGAGCAAATTTAAGAAGGTGGATGAAGCACTGATTTTCTACTGTCCACTTTCTCACACCCAATTTATCAGCACACATTTCTAGCAGACTGGTCTGTAAATAAACTGTTACGATTTGTACAGTAAAATCACAGCTATTTCAAAATACAATGCCTCTTTCGACATGTTCAACCCACTACAGACCACTTTATGAGCATAGAATTGCAGCAAACATTATACCCACATGCTGTCAATTCAAAAATTGCAGCTAAGAATAGAAAGGAGGGCTATGTATAGAATATATCAATCCAAAACTTGCAAGATATCACATTTTACCAGAGATAACATGTTGCCCTGTGTTCAGATCTGAATTTGGTGCAAGAAAACAAAGTTGTTTATCCGTACACCAAAATCCTGGATTTCTAAGAATCTGAACTGCTCATCTCTAGTATTTTACCTGCGCAATAAACACTGTTAGATAGTTTCGGATAGAAAGCTACTGCAAATTCTGTTTGTTCAAAGTAAAAGTGTAGCTTTATTAAAAATTTGTCTATATCTAGTATCAATTTTGACCCTGACCCTCTATTAACCTATCTTCATACCAATGTCTACTTTGCTCCCTATCCTGCTGATAACTTCAGTTTACATTTGAAGTCAAATAAGTCTAATCTTAAGCAGACCTTCTTGTAGCAAATCATTATGAACAACAAGTGATTTATGTTAGGTATGCCGAGTCATAGAGGTTGATGGGACTCTAATTAGACTTTATTTTTTATCTTGATCGAATAATAATTTTAAGATAGGACTTGTTTTAGGACTTTAATAAAATCTTAGGGTGATTTTAGTAAGTCAGCCTGCAGAGCTAAAAAGACAGTACACTTTCATTGTTTGTCCTTCTCCCCAGAATCCCTTTACCTTCTGACAGAACCTCCTGGCAATCAACCATGGTAAGATAATCCTTTCATGACTCAACAGTTTGAGGCATGGTAAAGTATATTGGGAACATGGCCAAGTTCAGAAAGGTCCAAAATATAACAGAGAGCAGGCAAAGTGTTGACAGACACAATATCCTAGGTTTGCTATAGCCTACATGAAGAAGGACAACATAGAATTAAATATTAGACAGTGAGCAACCATGAGTGCTCCAAAGAGTATAGAATCATTGTAATTCATGCATTTATGCACTGTGACCTCTGCTCTTCTTCTTATTTGTTAAGTATAAAATGTTCAACGACAAAATACAGTATGTCTTTAACTTTTATTTAGTAGCACAGAACTATATCATGTTACAGATACATAGCCTGAATAATTATTTTGCTAACACTGTTGAATTTCTCACTACATAATCCGCCAATACATCAGTAATGCTTACAGCTTTACTGATTCTTGCCCCCCCCCCGCCACACTGATGACAGGCAATGTCACTGGGAGGGCTGTAGGAGACAAGACATGGGCCTCATGAGTTGGGTACGAGATGATCTGGACAGCCTTATCATCTTAGTATTAGGAGGCAGAGCTTATCCATGCAACATGAAAGTACCAGCACTGACTATGTCAACCTCACATGTGGGACAGATTTTATTTAAGACTCTGATTTCCCACTGTTAGGGTTGGTAGTCTTGGTGGTGACCCAACACAGCAGAAGAGGAGGTCACCTATTCCTCTGGCATGTCAGGAAGTGGGTGCATGGTAGGTAACCACGAGATCTAAATTATATACCTAACTTTGGGAAAGAGTACCGAAGAGGAGAACCTTATTGATAGGAGGACAGGGTGCGTGACTCCTGCCTCAGGGCTGCAGAAAAGTAAGGGCCCTGAAGAGACATAGGGTGATCCCCACCATCAGGGATACCCCAGATGAAGTTCATTAAGAACAAGAGTAATGTTAAGAAGGAAGGGTCACCAGGGAGCAGACACTACTAAGGGGCTAGTGCGTGGTGGTTGCTATGGGAGAAATATTGTAAACAGAAAGGAAGAGATAGTCCCAATAATTAAGAGTCCCTGAATTAACTCAAGCAGTGTCATCACCCTGAGAGATGATTCATGGCCAAATGCCATGTGGGACTGAGAACCATTGATTCCTTAAATATTTTGTTTGAGAGCAGCATGGTTAAATCCTGCATTACGGGGAGTGCTGTGAGAGACTGCATGTCTGCACTGGAAGAATCCCTGGTGACTGAGATGTGTGGTGTGAAACAATCTAGGGTTTCCTAAAGTGTAGCTGCAGCATCAAGAGTTTTATGATCGAAGTTCCATTGATATTAAGAATTACTGTACAGCAGCAGTAGGAGAGCCCC
The DNA here is from genome assembly GCF_038048845.1 of Mixophyes fleayi. NCBI lineage: Eukaryota > Metazoa > Chordata > Amphibia > Anura > Limnodynastidae > Mixophyes > Mixophyes fleayi. Next base: position 66,137,600 of record NC_134407.1, on the reverse strand, counting down.
CTTGGAAAGTACACCCATATTGTAAGGGAGTCACTGCATGAAGGCAGCATGGCTAAAATTGTAGAAGAGGGTCCCTGATGTAGGGAATGGCAAGCATGAGAAGATTGCAAGAACCTCTGCTCCATGACTACTGTGTTCCTGTAATTATGATTTCTCTGACTGTTTGCTGTGTAATAACTTCACCCATAGCACCGGGTATGTGAATTGCCAGTTTTGTGCTATTTCTGCTAAGCGTGTGCTGGAGGGAGGAGTTGGTGTTAAAGCAATATAATTTTATTGCAAATTTTATTAAGTATACTGGAGGAGAAGGAGTTAAAATAAAGTTGTGTTTCAAACTGGCTTGGAGTCAAATATTTCATTAAATTTGTACTGCACCATTTGTGGCCACTCCACTGTATTTGTGTTTAAATTCCTAAGTATTTAGGGACCCTGGATGCGGATGGCACACCCAAGCCATAGCCAGAGCAGTAGAGGAGGCAACAGTGAGTGTGGTGTCACATGACAACAGGACACTCCAAGCAAGTGACCGCACAACACCTGACCAGAGGTATTTCACACATACACAAGAAAGTCCTCAGAGTAACATGGTTATCTCTCTGATATAGTATTTCCACTGGTGTACTGTGATGTCTATGGTGCGAATGGGAAGGTTAACAGTCATTTTAAACATGTTTTGAATGTTTTTTCAGATTGCTTCTATTTTATGCTTTCGTTTTTACCTGGAGGCTTTAGTAATTTTTTTCTCAGATTTAGGACTCCGAATCAAGGCTTTGGGATATCAGCACTAATCAAGACTCAATTCAATATGTACTATTCTAACACTGCAACACATTTATTCTGACCACTGCTAACAAGCACAATAGCATTCCTTAGCAGACTCATGCAGAAGGATCCCAAACACTGGTCAGAGGTTATTTTATTCAAAACCTCTCTCACTGTTAAGCCAGTAAATGTCCTGTGGGAAAACACTTTCTCTCTTCATTGTTTGTGACTACCTCTAGATAGTTATTATCTATCTCTGAAACAAAGTTAGAGTTTTCTGTCAAAAGAATATAAAGTTAACTAGACCTCCTCAGGTAGCTCAATAAAAATAATGAATGAACCAATAGCCTTATACATTTTATGTGGGCCCATCTTTTTGTAGGAAAAGCCATCCTTTAAGTAAGTGTGCCTTCACAAAGGCTAAGGAGTTAGCTAACTAATCCCAATGTGCTAAAAATAAGCATGTGTTTTATATGTACGAGTTTGCAGAATCTCTTTAGAAGACTCCTTTGTTTTTGTACTTGATTCTTCTATTGGTACATGAAAATAAAATCTTGATATCATCTAATTTTTAGCACTCCACGGGGTATATTTATTAAAATGCGGTTTTGAAAACCTGGAGATGTTGCCTATAGCAACCAATCAGATTCTAGCTGTCATTTATTTAGAATGTACTGAATAAATGAAAACTAGAATTTGATTGGTTGCTATAGGCAACATCTCCACTTTTTCAAATATGCAGTATAGTAAATATACCTCCATGTCTTTGTACAGAGGTGTCCTTGTTTGGTCTATTCTAAAGGATAATTCCAGGTAGGTAATTATATGGGACCAGGTTTTCCTTAGGGTATTCCATCCAAAGCATATTTTCAGTTTTTTGTGGAAATATTCTTTAACTCAAAAAAAAAGCAATCCTTTAGTAAACCACTCCATTTTCTATTCTATGACACCCTATCAATAATCATGGCAGAATGATTGTATACCACTTACAACTATTTTCATGTTACACACTCTTGGGTTTTTTGTGTTGCATTTTGTGCCCTTTTTGTATCATTTATTCTCCACCACCTCCAATCCCCCACAACAGTCCCATATATCATGTATAGTCCTGCTTTACCATAGCTAGATTAGGTATAACCAGAGAATATTGGGGAATAAGGTACATTACAAGTGTCTCTGCTTGTACTCAGATTGTAAACTGGATTAATTGGGGGCATGTAATTTAAATTCTCCAGATGCTTAAATGTTAATAATGCAAGATGTGTGATTTTCTTGCTCCTGTTCCTTTCATCATTGCAAAGTCAATAAAATAAAAATAGGGTCAGTGATATACATTTAAGGGCTAACAAATTTAAAACCATCCAATACTCCATACTAAAATAGCTAATTTGCTTTTAATCTACTGTCTAACATGATACAAGTCTTTTGTTTTTAATCAAAAAGTAAAAATGATTTATACAGTGAACAAATTATGCTTCAGAAATGTTTTTAAATATCCCTTTATTTTGAATGCTAAGCAGGCAAAACTTAAAATGTAATTTTGGGTGTTCATTGCCTCTGTAAAGAGCAAATTTAAATAAATTCCATTTAAACTATTGAAGTATTCATTATTTTCAAGGAGAAAAGATGTATGCAAATTTAGGCACATTTGAGGTGCATATATAATAAACCTGTTTAATGCTATTTTTCTCTCTAAGTAGAAAAGTCTCTATTTAATAGTTTTTATTTAAATTTCTGTGCGAGGGAAGCATTATTATTTTTCTGAACAAAGTGTGAATATTAAGACCACCTGTGCAGTCATTTATACTAGAATTTAAAAATATTAGTAAAATGTTACAATTTTAATTGGTAAATTCTTTACATGGCAGATGTGGCTATACCAATACAACTCCCAAATAAAAGTAAGACAAAACTGAATATGAAAACTTATTTTAAATATTGAATCATAGGCATCTATTCTTGGCTTAAACATAATATTTGGTTACTAACTTTAAAGAATGTGAAAATTAAAGCCAAGATAGGATGCCCATACTGCATAGTGTTGATTTATCTTTGCCACGTTGGATTAAAGCATTAATAAAACACATACTTGTGTAAGTGTTTTATCAATCTTGGTTGCTTGAAAAAACAAATCCAGTACATAAAGGGTCTGATTCATTAAGGTAAGTAAAGCAAAGAAAATGAGCAACTTTGCACCTTGACAAAACAATGTTGCATTGTATGGGGGGGGGGGGGGGGGTAACTTAAAGTGTGATGGCAGACTTATAGTTGGGACAGGGCCACTCCTAGATCAACTTAAAATGTCAGTGTTAAATTAAACTATCAAGTATTTGTGTGCTACATGAAAAAATAGCCAGAATTTATCTTCTGTGCAAAATAAAAAACTAATTTAAACCCCTTGCATTGTACCATGGTTTTGTCCATGAGAAAACTTACTAATTGTTTTGCCTTACTTTCCTTAATGAATCAGGTCCAAAGTGTTTATCTTGCTTTGTTGTATTCATTATTTGAGATTACAGTATTATTCTACATCTGTGACTAACAAAATGGATTATTCAAAGATGTATGTGAAAGTGTTAAAGAAAACATCTCTGGAAATCAGAGAGTGAAGGTCTTTTATGGTTACATTTTACTTAATCAGATCCACTGTATCAATAAAAAAGCAGGTTGGCTTCTGTTAACCAATTTGGTGCAATTTTCCTCTATCACTGTTGCATCGGTGAAGTAATGTTCATCAAAACGTAAGACACGAGTGGGATTTTTTTTTACCTCTAACTTAAAATTTTAGTCCATTGAATATCATATCACATGTTTTTTTGGACAACAATATTGAATCTGATTGAGTTAAAAAAAACAAGCTGGACTACTGCAGCTTCTTAGATGACTACAGTTGTTATTAAAAAAAATGTAAATTAATTTTCCCTTCAGTAAGGTTTTATATGCCAGGATTTTGAGCAACAATTCTGATACTCTGGCAAATATACTGACCACAAAATTAAAGGAAGAATATCACCATCCAGCTTTGTTTGGCCTTTCCAATCTCAAAGCCGGACAATTGAGCCAAACAAAAGTCCAAATACATATTGATTGTCATTTGTTACAAGATATGATCAAACACATACAAAGATCCAAAAAGAAATTTATCAACACGGTGGTAATTTTTTTTTTTTATAAAACCAAAATTAGAAATATATCCTAAAGTGATGTTTTAAAGTTCAAATACAATAAAAAAAACTGATAGCTCCCAGTATACTAAAGAAAAACATTGCCAAATGTGACCAGGGTCACCATCAGGCAGGTATGGCTAGTACAGTTATAAGGGGATCGGACAGACTAGGGGGCCGAGACAGACCCCTCTGTCTATCCAGGCCCCCTGGATAGACTGGGCCCCTTAGTCTGACCGGCCGCCTCCCCTTCCCTCGCAATGCTGCTGCTCCCAGGCATTGATAGGCTGTGAGCAGTGTTGTGGTGACATCATCACTGAGCGCCGCACTCCCAGTCATTTTGTGACAAGGAGCAGCAGCATCACTTCAAGAACAAGGTAAGTGCCCTTCCTCACACACAATCATTTTTTAAAACATACTGCCACACGCCCTCTGAGATATGTCTCTGACCTGCTTCTCATCGCTGGGAAACACCTCTCACTCCCAACTACAAGACTTCTACTGTGCCACAGACTACCTATGAAATGTCTTACTATGCCTGACCAGACTCTACCCTGTATTAAAATCTTTAAACACTCTCTGAAGATCCACCTTTTTATTGAAGCCTACCCTACTCACTAATCTTTTCTGTGATTGTATGAGTGATGTAAGAGACCGCAGTTCATTGGCTGCCTGGCTATTAAGTAGGTGCGGGTCACCAAAGATTAACTCATTTCACATTGGGTGCTTTTTGTGAGCTATTCGTCCAGTCCATAAACACTTTAAAAAAAAAAAATCCCAGTTGGATTACATTGGAACAAGAAAAGAAGAAGATTTCAGGTATTAATAAAAGATACAACATTTTATTATAAATGATGTGGGCAACAGCAATATAATTATCAATGCAACAATGTTAATTTACTATTTTTTTATAAGGGGGGGCAATATTAAATTATTATTTATCTTAAAGATGCTCTACTATTTATTATTTATATATATGGGGCACTACTATATAGTATGTAAAGAGCCACTACTATTTATTATTTTTATGTAGGGGGCAGTACTCTTTATTTAATTTAATATGGGCCAACACATGTAGTGAACATATGTGGCACTACAAGTGTGCAATCCTGTTACTGTGCCTCTGCTACCAGTGTGCAATTCTGAGTTTCTGTGCCTTTGCTGCTAGTGTGCAAGACCAATTTCCTGTGCCTTTGATACCAGTATGCAATTCTAGGTCCCTGTACTCTTCTACCAGTGTGCCACCCTGAGTTCCTGCCACCGTGCCACCTGTGTGCCATCCGAAATACCTGATGTTTTTTCAGTAGAGCACAGTACTGAGTTCCTAACACCCTGCTATTAGTGTCCACTGTCCATACTAATTCTTATACGTTTTCACATTCAGAAGGAACTGTGCACTTTCACAAATGTCTGACACCATTGTGAAATAATTTCTGACAAAGACCAGAATTAGCTGCAGAGGTTGATAAGAAGATGCCGAACAAGTAGGTATCTTACAACAACATTTCAAATTTAAAAGAAAAATCTTAGAGCATTTTCTAGACTTGCATAACAAATGATAAATTTTAAGTTGTATAACATTTAAACAACTGTAAACTAATTTTAACTCAGAGAATAGTTACCGATCTACATTTTAAGTGTAGTTCAAGCCAAAGTTTTAGCTCATAAAGAAGCTTGCTTCTGCAGCAAAGGTCAAATTTGTTATCTATCAAAATAGCCTAGAACAGCGGAATAATGAGCTCCCTTAAAGTACTGGCCTTTTTACCTTCAAAATAGGCTGCTAAATCAAGTCAGGAGAGCATTGACTGAAAATCATTCCTTTCTGTCTGTAGGAAAGGTCAGAGCCTGAAATATTATAGGATGATTTTACTCTATTTTATTGTGAAGCAAAACATAGCTTTGAAACTTAACAAACAGTACATATTTACTATCCTTCCACTTCTAGGTGTCTCAGCGGTCACTTATAGAAGAGTTCACTCGCACAGGCTGTCACTGACTCAATTTCAGAAGATAAATAAAACAGGGATGTAAATATTTTGTGCATTATTTCCCTTTGTAAGAGAGTTTATAAAATGTCAAACTAGTTTCCAGTGCTGATGTTTCTTCCCATTTTTGAACTGCATCTGTAATGTGTTTATCCTCCAGAGGAAAGCCAGTAATAGCTATGCTTATTTGAAAATTATGTAGCTGGCTATGCCATTTTTTCTTTAACTTCTCTTATATTGTTTTTTTCTTAAACCACTGGCATTTCTATTATGGGTGCAAGATATGCAATGCACACAGGCCCTCTGCACAGTAGTGACACAGCTTGGTAGACAGGCATAATATGAGTGACTTCAGGAGAGTCCTGTTATGTTAGCCCTTATGCTGCAGAGAAGCTAATATTATTTTTTAGCATAATTAGAGGGGGATAAATTATATTATTATAAGATAAATGAAGACACCTGAGCTCAGGTGTCAGAGGGTGCTTTGACCACTACCTAAGAACACTAGCTTTCATAGCTCTCAATCATTCCTGCATTGAGACATGTGGAAAAACTCACTTCCTAAATCATGGGAGTCAATATGCTAAATTAGTGTTGCATGTTGAGTTGTCAGTGCCTTATCACTCCTATGTGGGGGAGCTTGCATTTAAACGGTCTCCCGACACCATCCTTAGGGAACCTTACCTTAGGGTAAGTTAAGCAATGTGGAAATAAAAATAACATGACAAGAGCAAATAAGTTAAACTTTATATGCCCTGGCATTTGTTTTGTGTTTAAAAAATAGACTTTTATTTTTTTTGCACAAGAAAATGACTCATAAGACCACGTGTCAAATTTATTTTGCACTATGATTTTGTCAAAACACAACCATTTTAAACAGAATTATGCAAGGTCGTAGATAATCTTACAAGAGAAAACTCATACTTAATCTTGCATAGCAACTGTCACAAATTTGCTATGTACAATGAATAAAATTACATAATGTTAACTCATAAATCTGTGCTAAGGTTTTTTGTTTAATATTGTAGCTAAATACTTGTAATAAGCAGGACTGTGAGTCTTTGCTTAAAATGATAAATAATTCATATATAGTATTGTAAATCATGCATGTTATGCTATATATAGTTTCACTGTGGAATGTATTAAAATGGTTTTATGGGCCTCTTCATCTCAGTATTTGGTGCATATTTGATTCTTTAAATCAGGAAATAATTCTTGCTCAAATATTACCAGCGCACATGACCCAAGAAAAGTTGGGCTTCCAAATACATTTTGTGAAAATTGACAATAGATTGAATGATGTCAATTGTCACTTTTTATATTATGGAACAGAAAATGATATAATGAAATAAAAGACATCACTAATGCAAAATAGTGATATGCTAAGGTTCCAATAACACCATTTGTTGTTTAGGAAAAGGGGATTTAAAAATATTTAGTTGCTCTGGATTCACTACAGTTTCAGAATGACAAGTGAGGCCATCAGCCAAATAATTTAAAATCATGCATTTGTATCTGTCATAACACTTACCCTCACAGAGTTAAGTCTCTGGAAGGAACAGCCAATAATATCTGAGAGGAGTGTCCAGGCTTGCTTAGTATAACCTATTTATCCCTGGGAGCTAGCCTTCTTTCCTGTTATCCAGTTATCAGGAGGATCGTGTTCAGGCTCAGTATCTATATCAGAAGAACCATTAGCTATTATTCGTTTCATTCTTTGCAGCCTTATTTCTTTCCTCCCCCATCTTTGTCAGCGTCACCCTCTTCATCTCCCATACTTTCTGCTCCTTTAGTCTTCCATCTTTCCTCACCTTCGCCTACACTTCTATTTAGTCAGTCCTCTCACCTACACATAATCCGTCTCCAAATCATACCCTCCTGTAGCTCAACTCCCACCCCCTGTTTAAACAGTCTGAAAATGCCTCACCCCAGGAGAATCATGCTACCCCAGCAAGATACTCACAACTTATCCCCCCATCGACCTGAACACCCCAAGGACCAATCGGAGAGCAAGCGGGCGTCTCTTCCGGTCTGACTTCAGGCCAAACTTCAGACACATGACGTGCATGCAATGGCCGACATCATACCGCTGTCAACTAGGCAACAAAGATCAAGGGACCCAGAGCGTGCGGCTATGTCGCTTAGCTCCGGAGCTGTATAACCTTTTTATCCCTGGGAGCTAGCCTTCTTTACTGTTATCCGGTTACCCCCTCCCTCCACCCCACAGGTAGTTTTCTATGGTAATAATGTTTTCTTTTTCCCACGGACAGGCACAGTCCCAGTAGAACAGCATTGCAGTCAGTAGTCAGTAGCATATGGTGTTAGTTATAACAGTGGTCACGAGTCTCTGCCCCCCTTAAAGCCACCAGACTCTTGGTCCCTTTGTTAAGGAGGACCTCTTGGCCTACTGATGGGTCACACTCCACTGTCGAGTCCAGAGGGGCACAGAGGCACTAAGTTGACAATTTTGGCCCCAGCCAATAGATAAGCTACATCCCGGGTTGGTGGTACTATGGTCTGATCTTTCCAGCTTTATTGATTTGACAAATTCAGCTGACTGCTCTGCTCTTGTCGCCATCGCTTATTTAGCTACAACTAATTCAATAAACTGTGTCCTTCTTTCTAAAAATAATTTGGTGTCCTTGTGATTTAACTTAGTGTAAGTTGCAGTAGTTAGTGTTTCATTATGTAGGGTTTAGGATTATATAAAGTAATATCTATATATATATATATATATATATATATATATATATATATATATATATATATATATATATATCCTATGGGACTAATTATAAGATTTACATACTAATCCAGTTTTCAGCACCTTGGACAGTTACCAGGAAGAAGTAGTCAATGAGTCTGATGTAGATTTGGATGCAATTTATAGTGAAATCGTAAGTGTAAATTACATCCCGTAATTTACACAGGATTTCAAGATCCGTGCGATTTATGATATTATGTAAACTGCTCAAACACACCTCTTTTATCTGCCTTTCGGGCTGGTGTGCATGATACACTTAAATGTATCAGTCACAGTGTCCTTGTAGAGCAGATAACTAAATTATTTAATGTTAAAAAAAAGTCCCCCTCCCCCATTTCCCCCAAACAGCACAAGGGTTGGTTAAGCTGTTTCGGAGGGGCTGCAAACCTTTTTTTAAAATTATTTTTTTTACTTATATTTTTTAATACAGCAAGGTCTGCTGCATGAGGAGAACGTACTTGCAAAATATACGTCTCCTAGAGACCTATCTGTGGTTGCTCTCAACTCAGCATAGCATGTAAAGAGCATGAACATATTGCAAGGCTCGCCCACTACCTTCCCTGATCCACTTCACTAAGCGCAGGGTGGTGCAAGAGGGAGAACCTTCTTAGTTTGCACTCTGACTCATCCTTTGCTAAAAGTGCTTTTTGCACTGATAAGTTCGACTTTCGTCCAACTCTACATCAGGTCCAATAACTGTACTACTTTCTACTATTGAGGATCTAGATGTTTAGCAGTGACTCCTGACCAGTAAATATAATGACATTGCATTAAAATTACAAGTTCCGCTTAATTCTTTTTTTCTTTTTAACTTCTAGGGGCATATTCAATTAAGTCAGCACATCGTAGCTACACGCGGCTAGTGTCTACACGTTACCGCAGCACCGTGGATTTCCGTCCGCACCCCATATAGTTGCGAAGGGAAATCCACAATATTGTGTATACCATATTGACACTTTAAATGCACAGCCGACAATTTCCAGCTTAATTGAATATGCATCATATACTGTATACTTGATTTGTATCAACTAATAAAAAAAAATCACATTTTAACAACTGTCCTAATGAGCAGTATATGACTATAATCTTTTTCTTTTACAAATGACAATCTACCATAGGTTTGATTATAGTCACTGTGTTTCTCAATAAGTATTTTTTGACGCATGAATTATTAAACATACGTGGAAATGGTTTATGTTGATTATGAAGTTAAGTTTTCACTTATCTCATGGCATGTTCTTAAATTATTGTTGCATAAAATATCAGCATTAACTACTCCAAAAGGAACATCCCAAAACGCTCAGCTATCAACAAACACCTGTGATGATGAACATCATATGTACAAGGTCGAAAAAAAACAAGTAGGTTAAGGAAGCTTTTGTAGAACATATGGGACATCATAGGTAACCGAAGAGATAACAGATGTTGCAAGCCCTGCCACAGAATTCTTAATTGTTCTGCATGAAGGTATTAACCACTTCCAGTTACAGGAGCATCTGATTGCTTTGTACTCCTGAATTCTCTTTATTTCATTTTTGATACTTAAGTCCATTTGGGTTCTGTATCTTGCATGAAATAGCTCTGTGCATGCTTTGAAATCGTCATTATGCAAGTTAACATAATTGAATGCAATTCATGTCTAAACGCAAATGACACTTTACAGAAGCCTACGACTTCAGATGCGGAAAAGGGAAGGGGCGAATGAACATAGGCAATGACTAGTAAAGACATGCTAAGGCCATGCCAGTGCAGATGCGATCGATTCAAGATCTGTGTTTCTCAAACTTTTTTTAGCTGAATCATTTCCACCAGCTGCAGGGTAGGAGGTGTAAGTGTGGACTGATAGTGATGGCTGTCATAGCATAGTTTTTGAATTAAAAAATGCGAGTATATGTTTCATTAGAAAGCAAGGAAAATGTGTATGCAAGGAAGATACTATATAAACACATATTTTTATTAATAATTATAGTATTATAAGTTGGTAATTTCTTTTATAAATCTTTTATTTTGCATTTCTGATGCATGTTCATATCCTGCAATCTGTTCTGTCAGTTAGCATACAACGAGTACTGTTTAGGAAGAGCATACTTATCCCCAAATTTAAATGTAAATGTATCTTGAGATACGCTTGTATTTGAATATGGGCGCATGTATGCACAAGTATGGTGCTAATTTTTAAAATGCAACATACAGTATCAGTGTTAGTTAACCAAAAAATAAATCTAGTTTATCAGGTGTTGCTTGTTTGAGATAAAATAAAAGAATTGTGAAAGCTCCATACATTCAAATTTCTTTAATTTTTTTTCTTCTAAGGTTTCGTAACAGTGGAAAAAATGCATATAAGGAAAAAATAACAGTACAAACAATAAAAACAAGATATTACACAGTCATGAAACTTATGTTGAAGAATAAAGGAAAATATTTTGCCCTACAGTCCCGAGTCATTTTATTCTGTTTGACACATTTTTATTGATAGTCAAGTTTTCAATTAGCAATAACCAAGCTAATTTGGTTTGGTTAGTTAAGGCTCCCATTAGACATGATCATTTTAAAAAGACTTAATTTTATTTTTATTTTTTTTACATTTTTAGATTATATGAATTTCATGGATTGTGAACATCTAAATCACTGTGCAATACATCATTATGAAATATCTCACAGCTGCCACATGGCCATATAAATAGTTGCAGCCTTCTCCTCCTTCCCGCTGACCTCATTAACCTCTCCAGCACTGATTACAGCAGTACAAGAACATGCAGGGTGACATGGGCGGCCTTCCAGTAACTTTATTTCTGATTTATAGGTCAGTTTCCAATTTGCAGCTATAGGCTCCAAAACATTTTTGTAAAATAGTTTGCTGAGCCTCAGTTTGATTTTCAGCCCTTTTTTCAATAAGAGAGTTGCAGACTTCAGCCATTGGGTGTTATGATTTTTTCCTACTGTGGTACTGGGTTGCCAGTATTGCCAGTAGATAAATAGTAATGGACTGGTACAGCCAACTTGTCTCATATATTTATGAATATTACTTGCAACTCTTATAATTAAGGCAATTTAAAGTATAGGTCTACTGGTTATTTAAAACCAAACTATATATCAAAATGATTGTCACAGGTAATGCTTTGTTCTTTTAGACAAGTGTTGTTCTTATTTTATTTACATATATGTGCTAAAGTGCTTCATTGGACCTGGTTACTTATCTAATCTTCTATGCGACAACAGAATTGCTAGGCACAGTTGGCACAGTCAGCACTTGGTGACAAGTGCTTTTTCGCACTACTTGTTTAAAAGAACCATGCACCACTTGCATACACTATTTATGTATTATCTTTTTATCCTTTGAAGCACAGTACAGAGTAACTGCAGTTTTGAGTTTTTAAAACCCTATCCAATCACAGTGTAAATCTTCACTGTTTTCATATTGTCTCAAATCATATTAGGAAGGTCCCAAGTGTTTGCATTCTACGAAGAACTCCTACTTATTTTAGTGTCTGTGCTTTTCAAATTTTGCTACATTTCACAGCTTGCAAATACCATCTTATTGAAACAGTTCATCAAAAATCACAGAAGATTCCCCTTGAAACTTCAGCCATAACTTACACTGGCTCTGGTAGGGGTATAGCATTAATATTTAATGAAGCTTCATACAATGCCACATGCATAGTTTTAAATTTTACTTGCCTCAAACATATGCAGAACTTTATAATGATGCATGTGCTATTTACTGTTGTAAGCTTTCCTAACAATCACTTAAAACGTAATTTCACTCTTTAATCTCCAAAGCCGTCGGCACTGTTTACAGCAGCGATCTATCTATCTACCTATCTATCTATCTATCTATCTATCTATCTATCTATCTATCTATCTATCTATCTGTCACAAAGCAATAGTTTATTATATATGAATTTATATTCAAACTGTTTTTATTGAACTAATGGTGCATGGACATTCACTTCTGGTTCCCATGAATTGTCTCTTATACCATTTTCCAGACATTGTATCAAATATTAAAGTTTATTTCTGAATATACATGAATCTAACATTCTTTTAGAAATGTTTCAGGTTCATCAATTTGAACAGGATCCGAAGGAGGCATGGAGTGACCAGGAAAAGGATTTGAAATTATTGGCTTCAGTAAAGAAATGTGAAAGATAGGATGAACCTTCATAGATCCTGGGAGTTCAAGTCGGAAGGCCGATGAACTGACTTGTGTCAAAATTTTAAAGCAACCTACAAATTTCAGTGGTAATTTAGGAACAGATATGCTTGTGACTCTAATCTGGATGTAACAGCAGGAATGGAAGAATCCTGTGGAAAAATGGGGAGTAGTTTGGATGATACCCCAAATCAGCATAAAATGAACCTTGTTTTGTGGATGAGTGTTACTGTTACAGTAATTCAGTCATCTTGCAGACAGCAAATGTAACACTGTATGTATTGTACCAATGTCTGGTTGGTGTATTCTGTCTGTATATCGGATTGATGATGAAATGCATTTCAAAATTTATCATTAACATTAAGAGCACTGCAAAACTGCTTTCAAAAAAGTGAAGTAAATTGCATTACTTGGTCAGAAACTTCATCATCAGGAACTCCATGTAGATGAAAAACTTCACTGCTTAGTTTCTTTTGAAGAAGGAAGTCCACAACAGGGCACAAGTGAGACATCTTTGTGAGTCAATCTACAACCACCAGAATTGTAAACATACCCTTGGATGATGGTAAATCTAGAAAGAATTCCATGGTGATTTAACCTGAAGGACGAGAAGGAACCGGCAAAGGCTGTAAAAGTCCAAATGGAGCAGTGCCAGGAGTCTTAAACTGGGCACAAGTACTGCAGGATGAAACAAATATTTTAACATCCTCGTATTTTGTCCACCAGAAATAATGAGATAATAATTCATGAGTCTTACAGATACTCTTGTGCCCCACCAGTCTAGAGTCTTTAACAAATTGCAGTACTTTTTTTATCATGCTAAAAAAGGGAAAATCCCTTGACAGTGGTGCACAATATCTAAAATATATACATAGAATTATGCTAGTAAAAAATCCGTACAATGATAAAGCAGATATAAAAAGGAGGCTGCAATTCTTCACAATTAAACTGAACAACAAACAAGAAAAAAAAAGCACTAATCCATCAAATACAGTATGTACTTCAAATTATATTGTAAATGTTAATAATAGTCTTTCACAAATCACCATTACAAATACATTTTAATCTATTCCACAATCATATATAACACATAAATTAATCAATAGAAAACATGCTTGTTAAAAATAGATTAATTATAACTAGTAGTTATACCTAAAGCCCTGTTATGTTCTCAGAAACATTAATTACATAACAACAATGATTGTGGTATAAGTATCCCTTCTGTACTCAAAAAAGGTTTACAGGATTCGGGTCTATAAGAGATGACATAGTCAAAAACATTGAGGAATAAACTCCATGTGGCTTGCTGAGGAGAACGTCTCTATGCAGATTAAACAAACTCTAGATTCTTATTCTCAGTGATTTGACATGCAGCACCTTCAAGAAAATGTCAGTATTCAGTAAATGCAGCCACACTGGATAATTGTTCTTAATACTCTACATCATAATTTATTTTTTGAAGCAGTTATTTGATGAGAGTAAATAAACATATGGATGCAGTGGCATCTTCTCTCCTTTTCTCTGTGATAATATTGCTCCTACTGCAGAATCTGAAGCAATTTGCCTCTAGGATAAAGGGAAGTTCTGGGCTGGAATATATTAATATGGGATCTGTAGTAAATTTTGTCTTAAGCGAAGAAAAAACCCTTTCAGTCTCTGAAGACCAATGCAAAGATGATTCCTTCTTGGTTATTTGAGTGATTGGGGTAGCAATTTTGGAGAAGATGGTAATGAATCGTTTATAAAAGTTGGCAAAACCTATGAACCTTTGTACCTCTCTAGCAATTCTTGGAGTTGGTCAATCTACTATAGCCTGGACCTTGCTAATGTTCATTCTCAAACCTTGAGGTAAGATGACAAAGCCCAGAAACTGAACCAATTTTTGTTTTTATAGAATTCACATCCTTCTAACTTAATGTACAAAAGATGTTTTCGAAGATGTTCCAATACAGTTCAAACTTGTTGTTGATGTTCCTCTTGGGAACTTGAGAAAATTAATATGTCAAGGAGATAGATGACAACAAATTGGTCAACTAATCCCTAAAAATGTAATTCATGAAATGTTTGAATGTAACAGGGGTATTGCACAGTCCTAAAGACATCTCTAAATGTTCAAAAGGGTATTTTTATCCTGAAAGGCAGTCTTCCATTCATCACCAGATCATATGAGAATTAAATTGTACTTTCCTCGTACATCTAATTTGGTGAAAGTTTTTGCTTCCTCTCCAGTAATTCTGAAATAAGTGGGAAAGGGTAATGATTTTTTTATTGTAATTTCATTCAATGCACTATTATTACATGGCCAAAGGGAAATTTCCTTCTTCTTTAATAAAAAATGAGTGCACCTGCTGGAGATGTGGAGGGACAAATAAAACTTTTCTCTAAATTTTCAGCCACCAGGCAAACATAGAGTCTGTAATGTGGTAATTTTTCAGCATTCTTCTTATTACAGACATCTGAAAGTCTTTATATTGTGGATGCAACTATTCCAATATCTGAAGAGTGGAATTATATATCTCACTCACCTCTTTAAGTACGGGTTCAGATTCAGTCTCAGGAGCATGATTTTCTTGTGAAAATGAAAGGGCCTTTAGTACCCAGTTAATGGATGTATTATTTTCAGCCAACCAAGAAATTTACAAAATAATAAGAAAATGAGAAGAAGAGATAAGTAACAAAGTCATGATCTTGTGATGATTTGGCATAATTACAAGTTACAAGGGTTCAGTTTCATTGGTGACTGGGCTGGAGTTCAAGGAGAAACCATGCATGGTTTTCATTAACACAAGTAACTGTTTTTCTTCTAACTCATACTTGTTTCTCTTAGCACACATGTCCATAAAATTGCTTTTATTTCTTCTCAGTGGCTGCTAAGGAGGAGAGACGAGGGATAATTGCATTCAAATGCTGAGGCGTATTGGAAATTACAGACTACTGGTCGGCCCATGCCAAGTTGGGCCCCTGTATTATGGCCCGTTGTCTTCTTTGGATACAATTTGACACATAATGTTCTGGTTTGCCAAAATAAAGAATAAAGACACGTACTCTTGACGTAGTTGCTCCCTTCTCTCATTGAGACTATGTTTGTAAGTGTGTCTACTTGCATGGATTCAGTCTCAAATTTCTTAGTGGATTTGAGAATTCCTACAATAGTTTGAAGTAGTATGCTCTAAACAATTAGGATATGTCCAGGATGAGGCCCTTATCTCTTGCCGTCTCTTAATCAATCGAGCATCAATATGAAGGCAATGGTTGATAAAAAGTTCAAGTTCGGTGGGTGTTTCTGCTCAGGTTAATTCATCTTTGATGGTCCCAGACAGTCCCTTAAGGTAAAAAGACAACTGCATCTCAAGAATCTTTGTAATGTCAAGGACCCATCTTCAAAACACTGCAGTATATTCTACTACTGAATGTCTCTTGACATAAGTTCAGTAATGCCCTTTCAGTAGTATTTTTCCATTTTGGATCATCTAATGTTTGTCTCAGTGCCTTGAAAAGTTATCAAATTTCTTTGATATCAAAATAGAAGTTTCAATATAAGAAGAAGACCATACCAGGGTAATGTCCTTAAGCAGCAAAAGGATACCCTGGACCTTTGACTTTTCAGACTGGAAATGGGACTCACAGTTAGATATGCATCTTGCATTGAATAATAAATCCACAAAACATTTTATGGTCCTCTACAAACTGAGCCGTTAAAAGAGGGAGACCAGGAGGGGCGTGGCTTGGCGGCCATTCGAGTCGGACGCGTTGGGAGTGAGCTCCTGCTCCAAACAATACAGAACCCCTCGGTGTCCAATACTGGGGTGCGCTCACGGTCCACACGTGGGCGGAGCTGTTCCACGGAGCATCCAGGTGACGGTCTGAGCCGTCAAACACCCGAGGCTCTGCCCTGCCTTTGATGCCCGGGAGTGCGGCCTAGCCCTCCTCGTGTCTTCTGAAGACTGATCACCGCCACCAATCTAGCCAAAGCTTACCTCTCCGGCAGGTGTCCAGCAGCTCCGGTTAGTCGGGGGTCCAGGCGGAGTCCTTCTCGGCGGGACAGCTCTGCAGGCGCAGCTGCTGATATTTATAAGCAGAAGGAGGGATCCTCCAGCGCTGCACTGAAACACGGAGGTGAGGCTGTGGGTGGTCGCGGTGGCGCTGCTGGGAATGCCAGGGTCTGTCGGCTCTCCTGATCCAACGGGGCAAACCAAGCCATCTGCCTGCTAGCGCCTCAGCACCTGCCACAACACAGACCAGAATTTGATTCCAGACGCTGTCACTTTGGCCTCAAGGTACAAGTTAACTAATTATATATATTGTCTGGCTGAGGGAGGTGAGTCCTCCACAGATAGCAACTTTGAAATACAGATCCACAGAAAGAATAGCTTCACCTGCAATCAGGCCTCTCTCAGTGGAAACATTTACTCTGATGTAGCAACACTGACATCTAGTGGCAGTTTTCCGTTACTACATTACCCATCCAAATCTACAAGTACATAAATTCTTCAAGTCTGTTATATGGAAGTTAGCTCTCTGGCCAGACAGGGGCGCACTGGACACACTGTAATATTCCTTTAAACAGACTGCGGGCCGCGTTCTGCGGGATGGCTGCCTAGACCAATCATGAGGAGACGCAGATAGCGGCAATCTTACCACAACAGTATGTACTACCTGCAATGATTATTATACTTTGAACAAGTCGCTGAACACGCTTAGGATCGCCTTGATGGGCAAAGACCGAAAAAGCTCGGCCAAGAAAAACCATAAAAAACCCCAGGAGACCCCTCAACGTTCCGATCTTCGCTCATATCTACAAATTCCTGTGGCCGCGGAAGAACCAGAGATGACATCTCCTTCTGCTGCTTCTGGCTCAACATCACCTGACACACGCCAGGATGACACAAACCGTCAGAAGGGGAATGGGGTAGCAGACCAACAGGATCTGTCTCAGGTCCTACAAATGCTTAAGTCCCTCCCGACTAAGCAAGAGCTACCCTCCAAAAAAGATTTTGAAGCGCTGGAAGCAAAATTGCAAGAGATTGTCCACCAAGAAGTGGCCACACTGCAAGCAGACATCGCCCACCTTGGCCATCGCCTGGTGGCCCTTGAAGAACACAAGGAAAAGGGAGATGAACGTGTTACAGCTCTAGAAAAGACGGTGGCGGAACAAGCTAAGGCTCTGCAAGGATTCCAGCAAAAGATAGATGATTTAGATAATCGGGGTCGTCGGAACAACTTACGAATACGGGGTTTGTCGGAGGATGTCCCCCCACAGGGCCTGATAGACGCTTTGACAAAGGTGTTCAATGAGGTTCTGGAATTACCATCAGACAATACAATTGTATTTGACAGAGCGCATAGGGCACTACGCCCAAGGGGGGCCCCAACGGAAAGGCCTAGAGATGTTATATGCCGACTCCATTACTACACGCAGAAGGATGAGATTGTACGCAAGCTAAGGGGTCTCCAAGGATTGGAGTTCAACGGTCAGGAAATCCACATATTCCAAGACCTCTCCTGGCAAACTCTACAATTTCGGAGGCAGCTTAAACCCCTCACGGAGGAGCTCCGGAAAAAATCAATTAAGTACAGATGGGGCTTTCCGCTCCAACTGCAAGTTACACATGAGGGAAAGTCAGCAGTCCTCAGGATTCTGCCGGACTTGCCGGACTTCTGCTCCACTTTGAGCATTCCACTAATTGCTCTAGCTGAATGGCAGGAATCCCATCAACGTCTATACCCGGTAATGGAGGCACAACACGACGATAGATTCCACCTTTCAAGTAGATCTAAACGGTCACCGCAAAAGCGTTTGAATCAGCAGGCGCAAGGGAACACTTGATTATGCACAACTGAGTGCGAATATCCACTCCTCGGAGGAAGACCTCTCCTAAGACCCTGCTGAAGGCCTTCTATTGTAGATTGTTTTCCTTGGGCGAGAATATCCTCAATATTCTTATTTTATTTTTGTCTATTTAATATTCTTCATCCCTAATGTGCTATTCTAAACTGCTGATGACCATTATTGATCTGTTTAGCCCATCATCATTTTTCTAAAGTTCTCTAAAGTTTTCTACTGTTATATTGTTCAAGTATTTTCGATAAGCTATGTGTTCATGCTTAATGTTTCACAAAATTAGATTTGTTAGTGCATATGTGTAATGTAGGTTCTGCGCCTCTCTGCTGGGCGGGGGCCTGGGTTGAGATCACCCAGGGCTCAGCTGGGGGTGAGGTGCGGAACATTTATTTATGTTTGTTTGATTGTCGCAGTTTGCTGTTCTCCTCAGGGCCCTAAGACCGAGTGTTATATTCCGGGTCATGTCTGGACCATGGTCCTACATGGACTGCCGGAACGGTCTTATAAACGTGCCAAAGATTCTTAGTTCTTTGTTGATACTGATACTTCAGTTTAAACATTTATGGCTTCCTGACCCTCTTCCCTTCCCCCTTATCCCTACCTTTTCTAACCTTCCCCAACTACAATCTACTTACGGGTTCATACCTCTTTCCCCTTTGTGGTGGTACACATGTAATCACTTAGAACTGCTTGGTAATGGTGGGTAGACTCAAATGTGTTACCCTTAATGTCAAGGGTTTGAATATCCCCGAAAAACGGTCCCGTTTATTGCGCGACCTCATAGCTAAAAAAATTGATGTAGCCTTCATACAGGAAACTCATTTTAAACAAGGTTTTGCTCCAAGGTTGCACAGTCGCCAGTTCCCGTATGTCTTCACAAGTGACAATGCAGGAAACAAGTCCTTGGGAGTGGCAATTCTCATGTCTAGTCGTCTACCTGTTCAGAATATAGACCCACATATATTACAAGAAGGCAGAGGTCTGGCAGTGACATGTACAATTTTTTCCCAAATGTATACGTTTGTTAACATCTATGGTCCGAATTCTAATCAACCTCTATTTCTAGAAAAGCTACTGGATAAAGTGGAATCGATAAAGAAGGGCATCACCATAACAGGCGGAGATTTCAACTGGGTTCTGCATCCACCGACGGACTCATCTTCAGGATCTGCTAGATTGGCCGGTAAGCTGTATCGAAGGGTGAGACGTACTTTGCACGAACACCAGCTGGTCGACACATGGCGTCTTAAACATCCCACAGACCGTGACTATACTTTCTTCTCGCACCCACATAATACATATTCGAGACTGGACTATTTCTTTCTCACCCACAACCATTTGCCCATGATATCAGAAGTAGCTATAGGCCAGATTACATGGTCTGACCATGCGCCGGTGTATCTGACGCTCTCTATTTCCAGAACAGGTAGTAGACCTTTCACCTGGAGGTTAAACGAGCTCTTAATCCAGGAAGCGCATAACAAGACAGTGATAGAAGAGGCCATTGCGGACTATGTCCAGACTAATGACACCCCTGACATTTCGAAGATTTCTCTATGGGAAGCTCATAAATGCGTTATACGAGGTAAACTTATCCAAATGGGTGCGATCAGAAAGCGAGAAAGAATAGCATATAGGGATTCACTCCTAGAAAAAATCAAGACACTAGAAATGCGACACAAATCTTTCTTAGATCCCTCTGTTATGACAGAATTGACAGAAACCAGGAAGACTCTGAACCAATTAATGTCAGATAAAATTAAACATGACCTACGTAGATGTCAGAACCAGTTTTATCAATGGGGAGATAAACCAGGGAAGCTTCTGGCTCGTGCACTGCGCAAACAGAGAGCCCAACTATATATTCCTCAGATTAAGACAGACGCAGGGTCCACACTAGTTCACACCACTGATATTGCTGGGGCGTTCCAGACCTATTACACTAAGCTTTACAATTTGTTCGACACGCTGAACACAGCTAACCACCCGACCAAACAGGCTCGCATAGCAGAATACCTTAAGCGCATAGATTTTCCCACATTAGATGAGGATGCCGTACAATTATTAGAAGAACCCTTTAAGATCGAGGAACTGGAAGAGGCGATCAAGACGACACCATCAGGGAAAAGCCCGGGGCCGGATGGTTTCACCATTCTTTACTACAAAACTTTCAAAGCACAGCTAGCCCCTCTCTTGCTGCAGGCCTTTAACTCTATTTCTGCCCAGAAACACTTTTCCCCTCAAACGCTAGCTGCTCAGATTACCGTATTGCCAAAAGAAGGGAAAGATCCAGCTTCATGTGCTAGTTATAGGCCCATCTCTCTACTTAATGGGGACATTAAGCTTTACGCTAAGCTGATAGCAAATAGATTAAAACCATATTTGACCCAAATCATCCACTCTGACCAGGTGGGGTTTGTTCCAGGGAGGGAGGCGAGGGACAACACCACTAAGATAATCAATTTAGTACAATATGCGCATACTGCCAATATCCCAACAGTTTTACTATCCACAGATGCCGAAAAGGCATTTGACAGAGTAGACTGGGAATTTATGAAAGGGGTACTTAGTCACATGGGCTTAGGCCCTCGGAGTATGGCTCGAATTGCCGCCTTGTATACGCAGCCAACTGCAAGGGTCAGAGTAAATGGTGAACTATCAGAACCCATTATAATATCTAACGGTACCAGACAGGGATGTCCTCTGTCTCCTCTGATCTTTATCTTGTGTATGGAAGCATTGGCCCGCTCTATCCGGGCAAACCCTGATATCTCTGGTCTACAGATGGAGGACAAAAGCTTTAAATTGGCCCTCTTCGCGGATGACCTCCTGGCAATCCTCACTAACCCTGTGGTTTCGATCCCTAATTTACTATCAGAATTTCAGCAATATGGTGAGCTATCTGGCTTTAAAATTAACTACTCAAAATCGGTAGCTCTCAACATCTCTGCGCCCGAGGCCGTAGTTGAAGGCCTGAAGCCAGCATTCTCATTCACGTGGCATCCATCACGACTTAAATATTTGGGGGTGTTTATCAACAAAGACAACGCAAAGATTTTTGAAGACAATTTTACTCCTATCACAAGCTCAATTTGTAGGGATTTGAGAAACTGGTGCCCAAAAGGCTTTTCCCTGATAGGCAGAGTCAATGTGGTTAAAATGAATGTATTACCACGGATCCTCTACTTGCTTCAAACGCTCCCCATACACCTCCCCACTTACTGGTTTAAGATGCTACATAAAGCAGTCAGGGATTTTGTGTGGAAGGGTAGACGCCCCCGGTTTAAACATGATACACTTTATATGCGCAAGCACGCTGGGGGACTACAACTCCCCAACTTTGCATTATACTACGATGCGGCTATGTTAAATAGGGTGGTGGACTGGACGAGACAGAGACTGGACAAACAGTGGGTCTGGATCGAGAGCTACGTTGTAGGCAAGGCACTTCAATTTTCAACATGGCTGCACCCACTCCCTAAAGTCATTCACCCGACTGTTACACCAACTCTGGCTAGATGGGCCAGATTGCGCTCGGTTCCCCACATTTCCTCACGACACTCGCCTTTGACCCCGATATTTGACAACCCGGGGTTTCCCCCAGGACTTGCTAGACAGACGTTCAGACATTGGATTGGGGCGGGGCTCCGCAGGGTTGGCCAGCTGGTGGACGCGTCTGGGGTCTTGCCTTTCGCCGATCTCCAATCTAAATGGAAACTTCCGAATGCGGAGATTTGGAGATACATACAGCTCCGCCATTTTCTCGGATCCTTGGAGGTACGGGAGTCTGTGGGGCGGCCGCTTACACAGTTTGAATCTTTATGTACCTCTCCGCTATATCCTAGACATACTCTATCTCTCATCTATAGTAATCTCATTGAATACACCTTTAATAAACAACCCACCTTCATACGACACTGGGAGAGGGAGCTGACTTGCTCGATATCCGAACAAGATTGGAAAGATATCTTCTTACGCACCCAGTCGAGCTCGGTCAGTATACGGGTGGTGGAAACACAGTATAAGGTGATGACTAGATGGTATAGATGTCCTAGCTTGCTGGCTAGGATGGTTCCTGGGATGTCGAACGTGTGCTGGCGATGTATGTCGGCGCCGGGCACT
The DNA here is from genome assembly GCF_038048845.1 of Mixophyes fleayi. Classification (NCBI taxonomy): domain Eukaryota; kingdom Metazoa; phylum Chordata; class Amphibia; order Anura; family Limnodynastidae; genus Mixophyes; species Mixophyes fleayi. The sequence continues at coordinate 66,114,808 of NC_134407.1, read as the reverse complement.
CCGTTACATATATGGTGGGACTGCATAGCTCTTAGAACTTTTTGGGACGCAGTCCTTCTAATTACTAAAGAAATTACGGGCGTTGAGCCACCTAATTGCCCCAAATACTGGTTATTGAATTATAATAAAATGACAATCTCTAAATACAAAAAATCAACAATTAAAAACCTTAGCAACGCGGCAAAGGCCGTGATTCCAGTACATTGGAGATCCCCGAATATCCCTACCATTAGAGAGTGGTTTGCCTGAATAGAATCCTATAGAATAATGGACGACATACTCTATTCCTCAAAAGACAAATACAGGGAATATCATTACATATGGTTTGAGTGGCTCGAATTCAAGGATTCACCACTATATTCTCAGTGGAATAAATGAACCCCCCTTACTCTCTCTCCCCCCCTCCCGCTCTACCTTTCTCTCCCTCTCTCTATCCCTCTTTGTCTTTCCCCCATCCCTACATGATGTATTATTGAATACTAAATGGTACTATATTGTTATGCTGAACTATTGTTGAATCGTGTTCATGTATATATGTCTTTACGTAATATTTTTGAATATCCTTAATGCATTGTTCTATACAAAATAGATATGTTTGTAAAAGCTGTTCAATCTTTCAATAAAAAAGAGATTTACAAAAAAAAAAAAAGAGAGAGACCAGCAGAAGATGGTAGTGTTGAAGGCAATAGCAGCGATCGAATCTTCAAATCTGTGACATGGTTTTCATCTTGGTACACCCTAATTAGAAATTCCTGGAAGCCATTATGTCATTATGCCATTATGCATCCAGAGCCTTTTGCCCGGTCAATACTCAAGTGGGTATTCAGACAGTCGCTTGGTTGGTACACAAGCGGGAAGTCACGGATACTAGCAAGTGTAGCAATTAACAGGAGCTGAGCAAGCCGTATACTGCAACTAAGATTTTATCCGGGAAGTGCCTTTTTGTAGGCCCAAACAGGAATCAGAATCCAAGATGAATTATCTTGATGCAATATTGGCCATCCTAGAAAAAGGCAAATTAAAGGGAAAGTTTAAACAATTTATAGATCTCTAGTGGTTGGATGTGTAATTATCAGAGATGTTCTTTTGTGAAGCAAGGTAAGATATCAAATCAGTTTTACAATTAAATCATATAATGTGGAAAGAATGTGGAAAGAATCTTGGAATGCTACACTTAGGCTTTCAAACAGAGTTAGAGCTCTTCTGGAGTCAATGGTACTCAAATAGTGACAGATTAATAAATATCTCCAATTTGATTGTCATTCGGAGAAAGGACCTACCCTAAACTAATTCATCAGCTGACCTACTCCAGAGACCGCTGATTTAATACAATTTCAGAATGCTGATATGTTTGCATTGGGAGGAAAGCTGGATTTGCTTGTAAGGACGATAGAGCAGATATTTTTGTGGGACCAAGGTGGGAGAAGTTGTTGAACAATATTTTGAGATTATTAGTTATGGTTTCTAAGTGCTATTTCAAAGGGGTGTTTATTACATATTTTTATTAGTGATTATTGCAAATAGGTATATCATCTTACCCTTATCTATAATCACGCCCTTATTAGAACCAGTATTAAAACTTGAATATATGATTGTACATTCTTGTTAGATTTTTAAGCTTAAATTATTTGTATTAAATGTTATCTTAATAGCTTACTTTTCATTTACATAGATTTTATTTCTATTATTCATTGTTAGGATTGCATGATGGGAGAAATAAGAAATAAGAAATCAATGGGGAGGTGTCAAAAATTGAGTGGGTGATAAACACATACATATTCCTTAATATCAACAGCATACAAGCTACATAGATCCTATATACAGTATGTAAGTAAGGTGAACCAAAGCAGTATCTGGAGAGGGTGGCTACTATGCCCAGTAAGACCATATTTGGCAAATGTGAGGTGATTTGTTAATCAATAAGTGATGATGAGGCTAATATGCATTTAGTAAATATGTCACTTAACAAAGGATGAATATGCAAAAGTAGTTAATTTCAGAGTGACTGATTCCATGTCAAAATGTTTTGGATGACCTTGGTAATAGGAGGGAGGGTGTCTCTCCACTGTTGTGCTCAAGCAAGTATGAAGATAAGTCCTGCTAAATGTCCTTCATGTGGGGAGAGTAACAGAAGAAAATTATGAAGGAGCACAATTTCTGGGGTTGGAGAGCAACTGTATCCCATGACCTGGTTAATCAGTACAAAAACGTTTCCATTTGCACATTGGTTGTATTACTAGACAGCTCCAGAAAGATATGTAGTATACATACCAGATCTTATCTACTTGGAGTTAGAGAAACTCTATAAATTATTGTAATCAGCATTTCAGCTTTATTAAATATGTTAGCTTAAATATCACTACATTCTTCATGTGAAAATGTAATAATGATATCAACTTCCCATTGATTTTGTGCTCTGACTTTTGTGGGTCAGTATATATTTATACCACAATGAAATAACAGCCGTATGATATTTGGATGTAAGTTTAGATTGTAGAAAAGGGGAAGGCAATTTCAATGGAAGTTGGTGTTGGTATATTTATGCACATAGTGTCTCACCTGCAGATATTTGATGTTTTTGGGAAGGATTTGAAAATGGGTTTGGGTCAATGTAAAGGATAGTATTTTCAAGGTCTCAAACAAATTACAGAGGGAAAAAAGCACTTGATCATGTCAATTATTAAGCTTTAAGTCAGGAAGCAGCTTAGCAAACCTAGTCATAAAAAATTAAAGAAGGACAAGGGATCTCCTCCATGATATTAATTCAAATAAAATTGACCATTAGTTACTATATGGTTGTATATACTCATATGCTCTAATGTATAAACAATGGACTTTTAAGGCAAGTAGGGCTATTGACATAAGTGTAGATATACATTTTTGTATTATCTGTTGGGTCAAAATAGAGAGGTGAAAAAAAGAGCAAGGGTGGCTGAAATATTTTTTATAGACCAGTTTTGTATCCAAACTAAATGGTGATGGGAGTGGTCTACATCCTACCACTCTAAATGTATAGATACAACCTTGAATAATTATTTAACGGATAGTTAGTGTATGTAGAACACATTCAATGCACTGATGAGTAATAACTTACTCACATTATGTTGAGAGTAACCTCGAGTGACCCTTTTGCCACCTGCTTGGGGTTCAATAACATATGGTTGTAATTAAAAGGGATCTGTCTTCCAGGTCATCTAGTTGATATCTGATCACATTTAACTCTTCATAAGCTTCATGAGTGGAAATTGTTTAGGGAAGAGATCAGTTTTCATGGGGTCTATGCAGTCCCCCAGTTTAATGATTTCAGTCCTCAATTTTCTCAATAAAGTCTGCATCTCCAATGTTAGATCAGACTTTAAATATCTATAATTTGTTGCATAGCCTGAATTATGAATGGACCGTCAATATCTGGAGAAGGTAAACAAGAGATAGATGTGAGTTTGTCCTGTGTTGGAGGCCCAAAATAGACCTCTTCTCTTTTTAAGTTTACTTGCTATAGGGTTGATTGCATTGTGATAATGCTCCACAAGGGCTAAAGAAGTGGACTGAGATACAGGTTTGTTAGATTTCTGTTTATTCAGTCCCATTTTTGGTACATAAGGAAATGATTTCTTAAAAATCCTGAGATGAGCCACATAGCTTATGTGGCAGTTAAGTGGTTTAATATCCTGACTAATAAGTAGAAGGCCTCAATTAACCTTCATGGATCCATAAGGATATAGACAAGTTTCTTAAGTAAATGATGAGATGACACCTGATATATAGCTATTGGTATACTATGCATTTTACTATATGTATAGCAGAAATTTGTCTGATATTACAGTTTGCCGTAGAGTAACTCCAAAACTGTCGAAGAAGACACAGGCCTCTAAGTGTAGAAATGTATATGTAGCAGCACATGCCTAGTCCCTGGGGATGTAATGAGGTCAAGCACAGTGCACTTATGTTTTGTGTGTGTAACTCATAGGCCCTACCTCTGGATTTAGGGCTAGAGTCAGGAGTTGAGTATAACTTGTTTGTAGTTATTTCATTTTGAAAAAAATTCCCAAAAAAACCCTCTTTACTTTCATACTTTACGGGATGCCACTCTTCTCCTTTGCTATGTATAATTATGTAACCTTAAGACATTTCTGACATTTTCATGAACATGTATTTAATCAAGTAGGGATTGTTAGATCTACATACTGGAGGTCATTTACTAAGCACAAAACTTCTACTTTGCAGTGCAGAATCAGCTTTGGATCAGCCATGTTCCTCAATTGATAAAAAGCGAGGGTGCAAAATGCAACACACATGCTTTCAGTGGTCGAAGTGAAAATTTAGAAGTGGCAGATGGATGACGTAAATTAATGGAATTTGATAATTTTACAATGAAGGCAGTAAGAGAAGTGGCAGTGTGGCATACCACTGTATACCAGCACACTGCAACCACTGCATTCTCTTTCAAACATAAAGTTACTGAAGAAATATTGTGGGGAGAGTCTGTTTTTTTTCATGGATGTCCCTTTTTGCCAGACCAAATGATTTAATGCAAATTGGATATGATAAAACTGTTTGTTTTAGATTCAATTTACATTAAACTAATAGTGCTGACACAGGTTACCCCTGCACTGCTGTCAGCATGCCCACTCTTGGTGGAAGCCATTGTGCTATCAATGTGTGATATGACAGTGTTTTCTCTTCATATCAGGAAGCAGCACATAGCTCCCACATTGAACCAGAAACCAAATGGAGCAGTTCATGACACCCTCCCTGGGTCCTTTAGAAGCTATTGACTGCTGTAACTAATAATGCCTGTTCTCTTGGTAGCGCAAAGACAACATTTGTCTTTGGCACGCACAACATAAATTATAAACACCAAAAACTGTGCAGATTTTTTCCTTCTAAAGCATCACAAGAGAATGCTATGTAGCCTAGGACCAAATCAGGTGCAGATACTCAGTTAGTTACTGAGAGATCGGTATAGTGTTGCCTATGTTTCCCCATTTATGATTTATGTTCCATTTTTTTTAGTGTGATTGTGTTTTAACACATTCTGCACAATGCTACAATCACTGCTGGTTACTTTACTGGAGCTCTGTAGCATCATGTTATCCGATGCAGTTTCTATTATGTAAGAGAAATAGTGAGGGATGGTGCGGATAATGAAGGTGAGAGATGAAAGAGGGCTATAGCCAAAACCACCTAAAACTAGTACATATTTGCTTAGCTTTACCAATAATGCAATAGTTTATAATAATCAATCCTTTGACATCGGTATAAATTTGCTTTTATTTACGAAGACCTCAAAATAAAATAAGTACATTTATAAAGTAATATTACAGTTTAATGTCCCTTCAAAAATATTTATCTTTGATATTACTTACAGAAATAAAAAAATCTGTACAGAAACCATAACACTATGCGCAATAAACATATCCTAATATAAATAATAGATAGAATAAGGAAATGAATATATAATATACAGCTCTATTATATTTCTTGTGTACTAAATGCTATTTTCTATCCTTGGGAGTATGCACTGTGCAAGAAAAGCCAAAGGTCTCCCATTCAATTTAAAAAGGAAGATGTAGAAACACCAGAGAGAGAGTATTAGATTCATGGTAAATTATTACATTAAGTACAGCGTTTAGATCTGATTTCCCACTGACAAATACCCTGAGGGATTAAGGATAATTTCTAATATTTCAAAGAGCGCATTATAACCTCCCAAATGAGCAATTTAATTAATAAAAGCTTGAAATGGTTTTGATAATATCTGACCGTGTCATACAACAAACATCACCATAGCAACAACACTTTGTCTTTGCTGCAGCAATACAATGTGTTTGCTTGTAATTGGGCAAAGCAGAAAATGCACCAGGGTAAACTGCAATTCAAAAGAAAAGTGAGACATCCAGGGGAACAGAGGAACTTTAGCAGCTTCAACCTTAAATGAGAAAGACTACTGGGAAATCATTTTGCTGGGCACTATGGTCATGGTGAAATATGTATATAATAAAAATATAAATATTATCCAATACATATTAAATTTATATTAAAAATATAGTGTGAGTATGACACAAGTAATTTGCCATTTACAGTCTTAGAGGAAATGCAGGAAAGCATACAGATATTTATTAGACATACATTTGAACAACAATATACTACCGAACCTTAATGGTAATTTTCCTGTATTTTAAATTGAGCATTTTATGGGATGTCCACCTTCAATCAGGTTTATCTTCCAGTGATGATTGACAGATAAATTCAGTCCTGTGCATTGAAAAGAGCTGTATCTACCCACCAATCCTGGCGTTGTATCTAATACCAGTTACAATGTCAAGAATATTGACAAATTGACCTGATATTGCCAATATATATATTGCTCCAATATCATCTGCTTGACTGGAAACTATATGGTCAAGAATTCTATGATTTTATCCAGGGATGTTCCAATGTCAGATTTGGTGGATTAGTGGTATGTGTGTCCAGACTCTCATGTGATATGGCCTCTCAGCAGGGAAATGGTAACCACAGAGGGCCTTATTCATAAAGGCTTGCAAAATGAACATGTAGTGCATATTAAGCACTTAATTAGGGCATACGCATATCCGTATTCAACTAGAAGCAGATCTGAAGAAATGTTTCTTTTTGAAAACGGGTGTAGGTACATCCTGCATATATGGCACTTTCTGGATTGAGACAGGCACAACACAGTGCTGTATACGTACAACACAAATGTGGAAAATAAAGTCTCAGCAGAACGCAGAAAAAATAGTATTCAATTATTGTTACCTGTTAATAATATAGTCATTAATGAAAAAACATTAAAAAAAATTGTTTTACTCATGAAATACATTTACCATGATGCTATTAATGTCTGCTGTAAATGCATTGTTGATTGGAAACACATGTACTAGCACTTGCATTAATTAGTGTATAGTCCTTTTCTGGGTATACACAGTGCAATTTGATGCAAAATATGGCACATATCGGTATTAATATCCCTTAGATAATCAGGCCGAAAATTTTGATTTAAAAAAACTGTGGTTTTTAACACAAAAGGAGGTAACATATTTTATAGTGGGGCCTCCTCATTGTCATTTATTAATTACATTATTTTGGGAACTGCCTTATTTGAGATCCCAGAACAGTAGCAATATGATACTGGGAGTCAAAATGAAAATAAAAAGTTCTGCACCATTAATCTCATAGGCAATCCAAGGGGGAAGGGGTTCCTAGTGCCTGGAACTCCCCCTCCAAGCCTGGAGCACAGTGTAATTGAAGTGGCTGGACCTTGCCCCCGCTTCACACGTCTCTGCTCAAAATAAGAGAGCTACATGCACCTAACAGTAGTGCACGCAGCATTGCCCATGTATATTTTGGGGATAGGGAGTGTTGGAGAGCATCCAAGCCCTCTCGAAAATTATAGCAACGCCCCCATGTATGCTGGTGGCATAGTGTGGAAACCCCCCCCCCTCTGCATATCCTGCAATTACCCCTGAGTTTATTGGATAAACTGAGCCCATAGAAATGAAGAGCAGTGCATACTTTTCATAAAAGCCATCTGTTAAAAAAAATACTTGTAACAATCATTGTATTCAAGCTCTGTAATTAGCTGATTTGCCTACTTGGAGATGATTTAAAAGAACTTATAAATGTCTCTACCAAAAAACATTGATTGTGAGCTTATGATGACACACAGTAAAGACAAAATTGTGCCAATCAAGGGGGAGCCTCAAATACGCTCTGAGATGCAAACAACCGTGTTTTTCACAAACCTTTAATAACCTCAAAAATAGCAAGGGTCATTTGAAAACATATACACATTCCGAATCTATCACTTCACATGTGATCGTGAATACTCACTGTAAGATGATTAAAACAGCTGAACAGTCTGTCGTCTGAGTCCCAAATAGTGCAACATTTAGTGATGTGGTAGTGTCTTCAGATGCCTTCTCTTCATATGGGAGAGCAGTTGATCTCCTGGCAATAGAGGAATGGTGTTAACAGCAGATGAACAGACCAGCAAAATCCCATACTATGCAACGAGTGACAAGTTATTAATAACCAAATAACTGTTTCATATATGGAGAAACTGTTAATCTCCTTGCAGTCTATTCGATGAACAATTAGTAACTAGGCTGACACATTTCATTATCATTCGGAATATATGTATATTAGAGATGCTCGGGCTCGGTTTTCCAAAAACCGGGCCCACCCAAACATTGCAGATCCAAGTACTGAGGTGAGCCGGCCCGTTACTTTTGCATGCCCTCGAAACAGAAAACGAGGCAAAACGTTGTTGTTGCATAGTCGGATCTCGCAAATTTTGGATTCTATAAGTAATGCCCTCCACAGAGACCCAGCGCTATTTCACAGAGAGACACAGAAGGGGTAGCAGGGTTCTTGGCAGTCTCCAGTGCAGTTGGGCAGCATCATTCATGAAAGAGAAAGAGGAGGGTTGGCAGTGTTTTTAAAAGTCTCCAATGACTCTGCCATAGCTCACACAGAAACAGGAGAGGTGGCAGTGTTCTTGCCAGTCTACAGTGTTTGTGCCATTCTCGTTGTCAGTGCTGAAACAGAAATAATAGGGCTGTCAGTGTTCTTAAAAAGTCTCAAGTCACATTGCTCTGTGCCATGGATATGAATTTACATCAGTGCACAGAAGACCAGGAGCACCAAGCAGCTGCTGACACCAGTCATAATGATAGCAATCTCTCTACGTCATCTGCTAAAGCCTATGTGCACAATGTTTTTAAGTCAGGGAAACAAAAATGTAAAAATACACCTTTTACCTTGGTAAACAAAAAAAGACCTGCAATCAAGGCAAAGTTAACTGCAGAAAAAAAATAATTTGCCAACATGCCATTCTACACTCACAGTGGCAAGGAAAGAATCAGGCCTTCACCTTTTGCTAGTTCTGCAACTGTCATTGAGGCATCTTCTTGTAAGTTCAGTCATGACGATGCAAGACCTTGTCATTCAGACTCAAAAAATGTTGCCACTTAAGCAGTAAAGAAGCAGAAAATGTATGTTCAGATGCAGAAGTGACACAAATCCCAGAGGAGAGTCTAACCACGAGTGCTATAACTCAGCCTGCCCTTTCTGATACTTTACTCATAAAGAAGCCTCCTTTCAGCATTTCTGCAGATGTGTGCATGAGCAGTCCAAGTGTTGCCGGTGACACAAAAATTGAATATGCCACTTTGAAGTTGCAACAGGATGAGGGGGATATTTGTGTAGCGGACAGTGCAAATTAGGATGTTGATGATGATGACGTTGTTTATGTAAGTCCTGCACTAGTGGAAGCATTACTTGCATTTGATAAGAAGAAGGCCATTGTCAAGCCTGGTTAGAAGAGCAAAAAATCCATCTCTTATGTGTGGATTTTTTTTTATCCAATTCCTGACAACAGTTGTCTAGTCATCTGTAGTGTTTGTAAAGCTACAGTCAGTAAACGTAGGGACCTTAACCATCTAGGAACCTCATCCATGTTACTCCATTTGAAGAAAGTTCATGTGAAGCTTTTGGGAAAATCTGAAACTTATTCTAAAATAATAACAAGCAGTCCAGCATCAGTTAGCTCTCTTCTCTCACCTAGATCCCGGCACCTGCAATCTACACCCACAACACCGTCCTCATCAATATCCTCACTAGCGATCAGAGTTAGTCCTGCATCCAAGTTGCTAAGGCTAGATGACTCCTCCACTATCCAAGATTCCTCAGAAGAATTCTATAGCGCTATTGCCCATGCTGCTGCTGCTGCTGGGAGTGGACCAGAAGTAGACCAAGAAGAAGTCTACTGGTAGTTTAAATAATTGGCTGTTAAACAATCATTTGCTACAGGAAGCAAGTATGAAAGCTGTCACCCAGACGCAAAGTGGATCACAGACGCCATGGTGACTATGCTAGTATTAGATCTGTGTCCAATAATTAGACAGTTAATTAAAGGTCTTGTGTCCCTGTTACAAAATTCCATTACAACACCATTTTACTAGAAAAGCTATTCTTCACCTCTACCAGAAGGTTCGTAAAAGTGTAATTATTGGACTACAAAATGCCATTTTACCCACTGTACACTTAACCACAGATATGTGGACAAGTGGAAGTGGGCAAGCTAAAGATTATATGACTGTGACAGCCCACTGGGTTGGTTATTCTCCTTTACAAGTATGAACAGCAGCAGAATGTACTCAACTACATCAGATTTTTCTGAGGCAGGCTACTCTGTGTATCACCGGCTTCACTAAGAGGCATACAGCTGACAATCTGTTACAAAAACTAAGGAATGTCATTGATACATGGCTTGTCCCTCTTGGACTCTCCTCAGGATATGTCATTTTTGATAACGCACCAATACTGTGATAGCATTACAGCTGGGTGAATTGCATCACATTCCCTTTTTTGCTCACACAATCAACTTGGTATTGCAGAGCTTTATGAAAAACGACAGGGAGTGCAGGAGATGCTGTCTGTTGCCCTTAAAATTTCGGGATATTTCCAGCATTCTGAAACAGCATGTAGGAGATTGCAGCAGCAACAAGAACAATTTAATTTGCCCTGCCACCAACTGAAGCAAGAGGTGGTAACAAGGTGGAATTCCACCCTTTATATGCTTGTGAGGATGGAGGAACAACTAAAAGCCATCCACAAGCTATGACATTAGGAAAGGAGGGGTAATGTATTTTAGTCAAGCGCAGTGGAGAATACTTTTTGTGTTGTGCAAGATGCTGAAACCATTTGAAGTAGTCACCTGTGAAGTGAGTTCAGACAGTGCTAGCTTGAGCCAAGTGATTCCCTTAATTAGACTTTTGGAAAAGAAGCTTAAGAAACTGAAGGAGGAGATGAAACAAAGCAATTACGCTACGTATGTTGGACTTGTAGATCAAGTACTTTATTCGCTCTGCCAGGATCTAAGAGTTATAAAAATCTTGAAATGGAATCACTACATTTTGGCAACTGTGCTTGATCCTCAGTTTTAGCTATGTCTTCTCTTTTCTTCCAGATGACTTAAATCTCAAGAGGTGCAAGGAGCTTTTGGTAATCAAGTTGACAGCCAAAGAAGTATGTGACATGACGGTGTCTCCTCCTTCAGTTTCTCCGCCAACTGCTGCTAGGAAAAATCTTAGCTTTCCCAGGAGATTCAGGGATGATGCAGATGACTCAGCACAACATGTTGACATCTGGTCTGGTCTAAAAGAATTGACCAAAAACCATGACCCTCTGCCATAACTCCACCTGATCCTACTATTAATAGGAATGGTGGAGAATTATTTTAATGACAACATTGAAATAGACACGTCAGATAGTCCCTTTACATACTGGGAGAAAACACTCCTGCTCGCTCCCTGCGCTCAGCCAATGATCGCCGACTCTCCTCCACTCTTATCACCTCTTCCCACTCTTCCCACTCCCACTCTTCCCCCCTTCACTGGAATGACCTCCCTCATTCCATCCGCCTCTCTCCTACTGTGTGCTCCTTCAAACGTGCACTGAAAACCCACCTCTTCCTTAAAGCCTACCAACCATCCACATAACCCCTTCACCTCCACTCGCTCTCCCTTTGCCTCTTCTGGCTCCCCTTGTGTCTTTCTGTTTTCCCTCCCTTAGGATGTAAGCTCAAATGAGCAGGGCCCTCTTTCCTCCTGTCTCCTCACCTGTTCTTCTGCTCCATGTTTATTGCTTTAACTTGCCTGGAGTTTCTGAAGTACTGGTATTTTTGTTTATTGTTTTGTGCTGTTCCACCCTGTATAGCTGTTTGTATGATGTACGGCGCCGCGGAAACCTTGTGGCACTCAACAAATAAAGGATAATAATAATAATAATAATATATCGCTAGTGAATAATGACAAATAGCTTTATGCCAAGATTTTAGCAAAAATAATATGTTAACACCAGGTGATGTGACCGGCTAGTGACAACACAAGAAGAGCAATTAAAACTCTCCTGTGAGAATCTTGTCTTAAGATGCAGAAAAAGCATTAATCAGAGTATCCTTGAAATTTATGTTCCAAACACTCAAAGCTTTCAGGATGGAGAGTTTCTTTAGGGGTCGTCCAAGCCTTATATTCAATCCCCATAGCTAAAGTAATGATTAATGGCAGCAGGTCCAATGCAATCTTGATATTTAATGGGACTAAATAAGGTTACCTCTTTCCACCCTTGGTCTTCATCCTGGTGTTAGAACCACTAGCAGTGTTAATTAGGGGCTCAGTGACTGTCAGTTGAGTAGATGAGGGGGGCCATCACTTCAGAATCTCACTTTTTGCACTGTTCAATGCAGGAATACAGCTAAGGAGCCACGAATATGCGAAAAACATGCAATGTTTATTAGCTGAAAAGTACAAACCAGAAGGTGTAATAATGAGCTTGCAGGGAAATGCTGAAGTAAATACAAGGTTCACTGATGATGCAGGTAAGCAGGAGATATGGAAAGATCCAAAGCAGCAAGTAACCCAGAAGCACAGCAGAAAGGAAGCAACAACAGCATGTAACAACAATAACCAGCAATGTATGCTGGGAGTGACAGGTATAAGAAAGGACACACCCAGGTGCAAGGAATAATTAATGAGCAGGTTAACCCCTAGTACAAACAAGGTGCACAAAAGCAGCACCTCTGATAAATAGAGGTACTGCCACAATATAACAATAATGAAGTCCAAAAGGCAGGAGCTGCCAGGCAAAGCAGCATGCAATGCATAGGGCTTGCAGGCAGATCCTGACAATACTCATGCCTCTTCAACCTCCCCAGACTTCCTTGCCCTATATAAATTGACAGAAGAATACAGCTATAAAATCATTTTTTCTAAATCAAAGGCCATGCTGCTACATGTGAAACATAGCAAAATATGTATGTTACTGAGTGGATTAATGTGCATGAAATAACTGGAGTGTACTTATTGTGACACTTCTGCAGCAGGTTGACATGTTATGAGGGAGGTACTTTTCTAACTAAGCAGGCAGAGTCCAGTGACAGCTTTGCAGAGTTGGGAGTCATTTAGAAGTTGCTATTTTATGTACGTGTATATCTCTGCCCACTTATGTTTAACCTTTGATCTAGCGTGTAGATACATTCAGAGCCAATGTGTTGGAACCATCATTATCAGCTTTAAAACTATTTTGTGTAGGAGCAGAATGTCAAAGATGCATGCTTAACTTATGTCTGCATGCCTTTAATGTATTGCACTGCTTGTGAATGCACTTGACTAACCTATCCAAATGTGAGGGGCTTCAAGTACCAGATGCATGCAGCTCAAAATGTCAATGCTAGTTGAGCACATGCATAATGCAAAAGATTTTACATAAGATACATACTTGTTCAGAGTAAATGCATTTCTGAGGATTTCAAACAAATCATAAAACTGTTTCTACAGGTTACTCACATGCCTGTAGAAACAGTTTTATGATTTGTTTAAAATCCCTTCAGGACACTGTGTTAAATATTGAAATTTCTACAAATTTAAAATATGTGAAATTTTCCAAACTAAGACACCGTGACAGACTTAACCAAAGAAATTGCTTAAGTCTTTAAAATATTCAATGCGATTTTTTCCTGTAAACATAAACACAGAGGGCCTGGTGTAGAGATGGATGCAGTTTACACTTAAATCACCATCCCGTAATTTACACATGTCGGTCTCAGAAGCATCGCATATGCGTACCACACCCTTTCCAACTCAGCATAACACTTAAAGAACGTGAACGTGCCTTTACAATGCTAGGCTCATTCACTACTTCCCCAGGTCCACCTCTCTAAGCATAGAGAAGTGCAATGGGGAAATCCGTCTTAATCTGACTTGCATCCAACTCTACATAAGGTCCATAAAGTTTAATATGATCTCTAGTTTCAACCAATTCCTAACACTTGCACATTTACATTTATGAATATTATTAGCTTCTCTAATATCCAAACTAGTCACTTTTTATACTTGAAAGTTCTTTTGAGCTGCAGTTTGTGTAATCAGTTGTAGAATATAGCTTGCATTATGTGGCCAATGATTTTAGGCAGAATTTAAAATGAACATAAAGATAATTTCTAAGTGACTTAATACAATAGGAAAATTTTATTTGAAACGGTTGAGCAATGTCTTATGTCTCTATCACAATGGGGGAACCCATCTGGTCTGCACAGTTCATTCAGTAATTACATTTACCTAGCAAAACAGAACAAGGCAGCTGGTCACAGACTGGATTAGAGACTCAAGCAGAAAATTGAATAACAATAAATATTTCTTAAAAAACAAGCAAAAGAAAACCTAAAAAGCAACAATTTAGCAATGAAATATGTTGATTTAGCATCAGAATTGTATGACATCAAACTATTTTAAATTAAAGCTTGTAACAGTTTTTGGACAGAATTATAGTAATTTTGAAACAAGTGCTAATGTTATTTATTAAACCTGTTGTTATGATTAAATATATTCTACTGCTGATTGTATGTCCCTCCATATCTAAATGCATGAAGCATTTGTCTACAGACATTATCATTAAAAATTGCGCCGTGAAGTGGTGGATGGCTTATCATGCATTTGCAAATGTATGTAACTGAGAATTTAGATTTTTTAATGTACAAGTAGAAAGGCAAAAAAACAGATAATACCAATCTGCGCTGCTAAAAAATAGAAGTGTGCAATGCAGCTCAGGATAAAAACAAAGGGTGTCTCTCCCTTTAAATTAAATAAAAATACCAATTAAATGTCCTGGCGCAAAGCTCAATGCATGAAATACAGAAAAAGTCAATGAAAGAAGATATATTTGACCATAAATTTTTGTGTAAAACTAAAGAGGAAATTTTAAAAACAATCAGCGCTCTGATATATAAACATACAGATAATGTTCAAAATAGTAAATAACATGAATAAATTAAATAAAAAACTAAATCACAATTAGTGAGCAATTAGCTAAATTTAGGTTGACATGTATAGAAACAGCAACCGTCTTGTAACATATGCACTCAAATGCGATAACAGTGTGTGAACATGCATGAATTAATTGGTTATATCAGCTGTACCAGTCCGATAAACATTCCCAATTGAGTAATAAATGTTATCGGTTAGATATTCCAAAGTGCCAGCTCTAATAGTCTGGGGAATTGTAGACAAAATCAGGTACTAGTTTTCCATACAGAATTCCTGGACATCAAGCATATTTCCAACTTGCTAATATGTCATTATATCAATGACATTCGGTTCCGACAAAAATGTATGTGTATATTGGTACCAATCCTGGTCCAAGTAGTAAAATTGCAGGCAAGCGGGATCTGAGGGAGAGTGGTAGAAGGTTAGCTCACCCTTGAATTTTGTTGATTACCCGGGCAGTCCGGTCCTTCTCGACGTTCCTTCTCCCTCTTCTCCTGTCGCGGCTGGTAATCATCACAACTCTGCGTCTCTCCTCCCGACTAGTTCTTTTTCCAGTGATCTGGCATACTATGGGTCATCAGTCCATTTATTTGCCCCAATGTCCGTGCGGCTTACAATATGTCGGAAGAACTATCAGAAGTCTGAAACTTAGAATAGCAGAACATCCAGATGTCAAACCACGTCCCTTATCTGCAATATCCATGCCCTGAAACAACCATGACATGACCATTTTAAGTAAGACTATGCCCTTTCCCAACAGGCCATACCTCATTTGGCAAAAAAAAATGAGAATTATTATCATTTATATAGTGTCAATCATAATACTCAGCACTATATAGAAAATTTAGATCAATCCCTGACCCATTAAAACTTACATTCTAATAAATCCATACAAACTCCACACATATAGGCCTTGGTTAGAATCAAACCCATGAATCCAGCATGGTGAAACAACAAATGCTAACTGCTATGGCACCATGCTGCTTTCCTATGAATATCAGGACTTTCAGCAGGTAAAGTGTTATGATATTATAGGCCTGTCTCTTTGAATGCCTTATAGTTAGTGGAGAATGTTCAAAGGAAAATGATTAGTTATGAATTCCTAACATACTTTATTGATCCATACGGCTCTACCTTGAAGTGTCAACCTTGATCAGTATATACACCATACTTCGTATACACACCGATCAGCCACAACATCAAAACCACTGACAAGTGAAGTGAAGTACATTTATTATCTCATATCAATGGTGCCTCTCAAGGGTTGGTATATATTAGGCAGCAAGTGAACAGTCAATTCTTAATGTTGATGTGTTGGAAGCAGGAAAAATAGGCAAATGTAAGGATCTGAGTGACTTTGACAAGGGTCAAATTGTGCTGGCTAGACGGCTGGATCAGAGCATTTTCAAAATGGCAGTTCCTGTGGGGTGTTCCTGGTATGCAATTATTAGTACTTACCAAAAGTGGTCCAAGGATGGACAACCATAGAACTGCCAACAGGGTCATGGGCGCCCAAGGCTCATTGATGTACATGGGGAACAAAGGCTAGCCTGTTTAGTCTAGTACCACAGAAGAACTACTGTGGCACAAATTCCTGAAAAAGTTAATGTTGGCTATGATAGAAAAGTGTCAGAAAACACAGTGCATAGTAGTTTGCTATGTAGCCACACATGGGTAAGATTGCCCATGCTGATCCATATCCACCACCAGAAATATGTACAAAGAGCACATAAGCAACAGAACTGGACCATGGAAGAATGTGGCCTGATCTAATGAATCATATTTTCCTTAACATCATGTAGATGGCCAGGGGCATGTGTGTCATTTACCTGGAGAAGAAATTTCACAAGGATGCACTAAGGCAAGAAGGTAAGTCAAGGAGTGTGATGCACTGGGCGATGTTCAGTTGGTAAAACTTGGGTCTTGACATTCAAATGGATGTTACTTTGATACTTACCACCTACCTAAACATTGTTGTGGACCAAGTACACCCCTTCATGGCAACGATATTCCTTAATGGCAGTGGTCTTTTCGAGCAGGCTAGTGTGCCTACCACACTGCAAAAATTGAATGATTTGCGGAACATGACAAAGAGTTCAAGGTTTTGACTTCCAAATTCCCCAGATCTCAATTTGATCAATCATTTGTAGGTTGTAACACAAAAAAGTTATCTGAAGGACACTACTGATGTCCTGAAAATTTTGAAAGATTTTATATGGAACAGTAGCTATGCGCTAATAACTTGCAATATTACATCATTGTGCACGGTGATTGACAACTCTGCTGAATGTACACATATAAGGAAGACCCTTCTGTCCACATCCACCTTACCTAAGGCCCAGATAGAATTCAAAGTGGAAGCTATTAGTTTTTGCTCAAGCAGAATTGTTTCTGGTTTGACGGCTGTTTCTTTAAACAGATCCATGGTACTGCCATGGGCAGCAAGTTCGTGCTTAGCTATGCAAATTTGTTTGTAGCGATCTGGGAAGATGAAAAAATCTGGAGTAACAATCCCTTTAAAAAAGATGTGATAATTTGGAGAAGATATATAGATAATGTGGTATGTATATTGATGGGCACGGAATCTGGCCTCACTGCCTTTCTGGAATATAGCAGTGACAACTCTCTTAATTTGGTATTAACGGCCAATACCAGTAAGCAGAAAGTGGAATTCTTGAACTTAGAGATAGATACTGAGGGAGAAACCTTGAAGTTAAAAACTTATATAAAATAAGTAGATTCTAACACTTACGTACCAGCTTCTAGTAACCATCAGAGTACCTGGCTCAAAAGCATTCATAGGGTCCAGATTAGAAGAGTCAGGAGGAATTACACTGACTTAACATTTTATGAAGAACAGGTAACATGTCTGAAAGAGATTCTTGGAGAGGAATTGTGACCCTGTCAGCGCACAAATATCTATAGAAGGATAGTGTCTGTGGGCCCGATTTATTAAGGAAAGTTAAGCAAAAAATTGAGTACATTTTCTTACTATAATTTTGTGGACATAACCATTTTGCAATGCAAGGGGTGAACATTAGTTTATTATTTTGCACATACAGAAAATACTGGTTGTTTTTTCATGTAGGACACAAATAATTGATAGCTTTATTTTAACAGTGACATTTGAAGTTGATATAGGACATGCCCTACTCCAAATATAAATCTGTCCCTACATTTTACCTCGCCCTCCAATGCAACATGATTTTGCTAAGGTAAAAAGTTACTCTTTTTTGCTTTTCTTTCATTAATGAATCAGGCCCCATATCTCCACTTATACATGTTTTCTTCCTAGTGCTAAATTCTATCCTTTTAATTTCTCAGAATGTTAGGGAACGCCAGGAGAAGATATCGGATTTAAGTTTGAGGAAGAGTGCCGGTTACTTCTCTTCTGGTAAAGGGACTCTTAGGTGGTGGTGATTTAGATCCCAAGATACTTTAGCCTTTTGTTTTGCCACTGAAAGTGGAATTTAGAGGTGACATTGTGGCAGTCACGGGAAGGGAGATTAAGAAGCAGAGCCTCAGATTTTGTAATTTTGTAATGTTAATTTTGTAGTCAGAAAGAGTTCTGTATTGTGACATGATATCGAATAAGTTGGGTAGAGAGGTTCTCGGCTGATGGAGGGTTAAAAGACAATCATCGCTGAATAGAGAAATCTTGCACTCCTGGGTCCCCGTGATCACACCCCGTATATCCGGGGAAGCTCAAATGCCCGGCAGGGGT
This sequence comes from Mixophyes fleayi, assembly GCF_038048845.1. NCBI lineage: Eukaryota > Metazoa > Chordata > Amphibia > Anura > Limnodynastidae > Mixophyes > Mixophyes fleayi. The sequence continues at coordinate 66,096,241 of NC_134407.1, read as the reverse complement.
TCAACAACAAGGACGAAAATCAGGTGGGAAAGTGGGCATCCCTGGCATGTGCTATTGACCATAACCCTGGGAGAGGGAGGGGAATATAGGGCCTGGATGCCAGACAGGTAATCTCCGGACAGGCCAAAGTGCTTCAGCATATGGGTCATAAACTTCCAGGAGACCCTATTAAAGGCCTTTATGGTGTCCAGGCCAAGATAATTGAGGGAGTTTTCTTAGTATTGAGTATATGGATGAGGTCAATGGTTCTTCTCGTGTTGTTGTGTTGTCCTTGGCTTGTCTACCAGGGATAAAGCCCACCTGGTCATAGTGGAGTATGGAATTTAGCTGATTGGCGAGGATCTTGGCGTAGAGCTTAATATCGTTATTGAGGAGGGATATAGGGCTATAACTAGTGCAGCTATAGGCATCTTTACATTCCTTTTGGATAAGGGTAATCCTAGCCTCTACGGATTCTCAGGGCCAAGAAGTTGCCTTGAGAATGGAGTTAAAGAGAGTGCAGAGAGGTAGCAGCAAGGTAGCAAACTTCCTATAATAAGCAGACGAGAACCCATCAGGGCCAAGCGCCTTGCCAGCCTTCTGTGCTCTTATGACCTGTTAGACCTTCTCTGAGGTAATGCATTGACTGAGTCGAGCCGCACCTGATGGAACAATTTAGGGAGTGGGGCGCTTACATTTTTCCTGTTTCTGGCGGGCGTGATCATCTGGGGGTTGTGGGAGATTGTATAGCTTCAGGTAATACTGTTTGAATCCAGAATGTATCATTTTTGGGTCATACACAAGCACCCTGGAGGAATTCCTAATAGCCAGGAAATTGCAGGCTGAGATTCTAGTATGGAGCGGGGTGGCCAGAAGTTGTAAGCCTTGTCCACCTTTTCAGAAGAACGCTGATTCAGTCATTTCAGTTTATTGGCCACTCGGAGAAAAAGCAGGAGGTTAAGTTCGGCCTGTACGGTGACTGTATCTGTTTATCTGTTGACCATCATATTAACAGGAAGGCCTGTGAGGGGTAGAGGATCCCATAGCTGTGGACCATTCATTTCTAGGTGCTCTTTGAGCCTGAGAGGTGGCGTTTGCTCCCACTGCATCAGATGGTTGGGAGATGCCCTGGCTGGACCCCTGAGCAAGGCACAGTTATTGGAGAAGTGCCTAGGCCTTAGGAAGTGACTTTGCAGAAACCTGCCAATCTTGATGCCAGAGGAAGAGGCGGAAGAAGAAACCACACCTAGACCGCATATTACGGTCTCGTAAAATCTGTGTCGCAAGTTCCCAGACCTGGCCGATGAAAGGTCCTGGAAAATTTCATCTCTTTAGTTGTAAAGAAGTGAAGCACAGAATAATGTCTCTGGGTTGCTTTTGGTCAGGTGACCTAGGCTTTAGGGTTCTATGAGCTCTGTCCAAGAGCAGATGTTCCTCTCGAACCTCAAGGGCCAGCTGGGAGAAAAACTTCTTGAGGTATTGGTCAAGGTGCACAAGCTCAACCATTTCAGCATTGCCTTTAATATGTAGATTGTTCCATCTGGCCCGATTGTCAATATCTTCCTAATGTTCCTGAGCAGATACCAATTCTTTGTGAATGCACATAATGTATTCCTCAATTCCCATCTGTGAGGTCACAAATGTCGCTAGTCTCCATTCTACTTGGTCAATACGGTCCCCCAATAGAGGTAATTTCTGCATGTAATGAATGAAGAGAAGTTTGTACTTCAGAGTGAATGGAAGATTTAAGTTCTTTCATTTCTTTTATTAGAGTCATGAAAGCCAGTCTAGTGATAGGAGCTGTGTCATCATAATCACAGTCAGACTTAGCAGAGGTTTGCAAAGAGTCTTTTCTTCCAGAGTGATAGGCGAGAGTCATCTGCTTTGCAAAATATTGAGAAAAGCCTTTGGAAAGTGTTTTTTTTCCCCTTAGGCATGGTGGAGGAAGAGTGAAGCTAGGGGAAAAGGAAGGATTAATTTGGGGGGACAGCAGACCCGGGTGGAGTATAAGAGTAAAATACAGAGAATGAGCCCACGGCGGTGAGAGGACTTACAGAAGCTAATTCAGTGCATCAGTATGGAAGGGGTTCCTTCCCCTGTCAGCATGTGGTGGACAATTAGATCAAGTAGAACCTACGAGGGAGGAGGGCACACCGCTAATAAGAGCACAGATTGGGGGAGAATCTACTTGAGTAGAAAGTTACAGTTAGCTCGCAGTACAGGGTGTTCAGAGGGAACACTGAGAATGGGGAAGACAGGTATTTGTAGATTAATACCTGAGATAGTGGAGGCTGCAGCACCAATGGTCGTCCACTCAGAAAAGTCTCATGAATGCATGGGAATTGTGACTGACTCAGCACAATGAGATTGCTCTATGCTGGATCACAAAGCAGGTGCAGTGTATTAGGTGGATGGAAAAGCAGCAGGCTGCAGAACAGTTCCGGTGTCCCCAGAGAGCTTCAGGTGCAGCAGATCAGAGAGACTGCTCGCAGGGATCAGATGCAACCTGACAGGGAGTGTGCCACGTAAGTTCAGGTGTCAGGTGCATCCAGAGTATTCACTGTAAGCAGGAGTTTTGATGGGTAATGCCAGAGAGCCAAACGTCCTGTGGTTGGGAGGATCAAGTGCGGGTGTGGGACACAGCAGGTGCTGAGCGCAGTGCAGTGCAGGCCACAGGTTGAGTCCTGGCGCTGGAGAAGGCACTGGTTTGGGACCAAGGGGGAACTCTTGCCCGGAGGACTTTTCTCTTTGGGTGCCAATACCAGGTCGGATATTGGGAGTTGGCCAATCAGCTCGTAGCTTGAGGTGTTGGGTACACCGCAGGACTCGGGGTTGGCCTTGTCCAGATTTGCGCAACTCGAGTAAGAGGAGCAGGTGCCGTTTGGTTTGTAGATCCAGAGAATCACAAAGCTGGCTCCTGTGTCAGCATGAAGAGCCTCAAAATTTGCAATAATGCTCCCCAATCTCTCGGAGCTATACAGGATCACGTCTAGCTAGTATGGCTGTCAGGCAATGTCCCCAAAGGTCACTAGCTATTTTAATGATTAGTACATAACTACTCAGATTAGAGATAAGCAAGATTTTCAAAATTGTTTCACACAATCCCTTCACTCCATATTTGCCCACAACATTTTGCACATTCCACAAACAAAATGTGAATGGAAGTGTTTCTGGTTCTACCTAAATCACACCACATTGGGGAATTAACTGACAGCTGTCCCAACATCATTCATAGACAATAAGTTATGCAAATTTACAAATACAGTGCAGAATGACAATGCAAAGGAAGAACTCATATACTGTAGCTTTGTATACCTCTATGAAACAGTTTGTTCCACTGCATAACCTTTTTTTCACAAAAATTCACTGCAACTTTGCTCATCTCTAGCTCAGACAGATCGCTGCTCGCTTTTCTTCACCTATTTCCGAATAATCTGGTATGCGAAGCATGGTAATTCTGAAGATGTTGCATGCCGATGCTGGATTGTGATGCTACTGAACACATTTAAAGAGGTACGTTAATGTTAGGGTTAGAGTTAGGGTTAGGGATAGGGCTAAACTTCCGATACTTACCTGACGCCACAATGCAGCGCCATGATGCAGCATCTTTGGAAGTATCACGTGTCGCACACCATAGTGTTCAGAAATCAGCGCTGTCGCTGTTAAGGTAATTGCATATTGTCATCATGTTGTTTTTTAACAATTGTTTCTTTTTTTGTAGGAATAGTGCCAAGCATCAGTACACCATACCCAACCCATATGTTTACAGACCAAATAAACATAATCAGGGTGGAATGAAAGAGTAAGCGTAACTTGTGAAAGAAAAAGTTGCTTGTAAATATATGCATACTTACACTGTATTGTTAAGATATAGAATATCTCCTGTTTGTATGAGCTTTCAGCTGTGCATTACTGCTGCTACCATGTGTAGGATCAAACCTGCAGTTTGCCACCATTCCCTTTCGTTATCCCTAATGCGCCCTCTAACCGCAGTAGGAGGAGCTTACAAATGCTTTAACAACTTGACTCTTTACCGGCATCCAGAAACGAGTTCTAGGTTACTGTCACTGCTAGGGTACCCACTTGCTGGTACACCTGGGCTGGAAAGCTGGGTCCAAACCTCAGAGAGCTGGGAATGGATTAGACTTTGGGTCTAATCTGTAGACCACAGGATTTTCAGCATGGAGAAGTTCTCAAGCAGATCTTTGAAGCAAGTGATGTTTATTTACTTTCACACTGGTTGAAGGTACCAGTGATCAGGTCAGATGGAACAAGAATGATACATTCAGTACAAACCAGTGCAGTTTTATAGTTTTGGACACAGCCTCACAGGGTAAGCCAGCCCCCTGAAGTCTGAGTTATTTTTAGTAACAGGATGCAATTTGTTTACCCAAACATGGATTTAAATGTAATTTATACTTAACAAAATGTTTTCTGCGATACCATGAATCTCATTGATCAGAGAAATCCTTTCACTTTAATCAGTATATAGGCAACGGCATTCAAATGTTGGTCACTCACATTGAATAGACTTAGAGTGCATTTCCTGCTATCCGCAAAACAGACTCCCTCCTCACATATGCCTAATTGGAGATTTCCTTGATCAAAACTACAAAACCCCAAACAAGACATTTCCTCTACCAAAATCCACAAAAGACTTCCTCAAAAAATACTTATTGCATCAGAAATAAATACTTCAGAAATGAATGCCTTTTCTCTACAAAGTAGCACACGATATAGTAAAATCAGTAGATTACAATGATATAAATAAGCACTCTGCGCTATTTCCTTTAAATAAATTTATACCATAAGTTATTTATAAGTGATCCAGTCACACTAGGTAAATAGCAACGAGCTTCCCTTCAGTTCCCGGTCTGGTAGCTGTGCCATTACTCACCACACCCATGCATCTAATTATCCTGCAGTTTCTGATTAGTGCTACTGCCTTTATAAATCTCTTCCTGGTGGCACCATGACAATGTTTATGATAGTTCCTGTTTGTCCTAGTGTCCCTTGTACCCTGACTTGTTCTTCTGTTCTCTCTATTTGGCCTGGATTGTCCAAAGGATTCTGCTGTATTCTCCACTCCTGACTGTTGGCTTTGTTAAACAGATTGACTCTCATATTTCTACCTACCCTGACCCTTGGCTTGTCTAAAAGATTCTGCTGTCTTCTCTACTCCTGATCCCTGCCTGTCTGACTCTGAGTTCTGCTAGATACATTCTGGTTGTTCACTACCTGATACCATGAGCTGTCCACGCAATCAGACAAGTGCCAGACTACTCTGCATTAACCTCTGACTGTCTGGCTCTGAGTTCTGACAACAATATCCTGGTTGCTCCATACCTCCTACCATGTTCCGTCCACTGCAACAGGCAAGCGCTGGATCAATAACTGCTACTACCTGAGCTTAAGTCCTGAGGGTAAACGAGTGCTGTGCAATATAACTAGTTCTTCGGAAAGGTGGCTGCTAAAGGTGAACATCTCGTGAAGAGGTTCTAGCAGTTTAGGATCTTACACTACACTGAGCTTAACATTATAACCAGCCAAAAAACGTATTTTGGAGCAATTACGTGTAGGGTATTCAATCATCTCCTGCTCAGAATCTGGCCAATCAAATACAAACATTTTAACAGTTAGTCCAAAGACCTATCCATGCGCATAATCTGCGTAAGAGGATGCAGCTCACACTGCCCAAGTCACCTCTCCTCTGAGAAAGAATCTAAGCTGAACTTACTGGACGCCTTCTCCGGGGATTGGAAAAATAATCAATTAGAGATGCCAAGAGAATAAAAAAGAATCAACTGTAAAAATGATATTCTAACTAACAATGAATATGGCAGAATCAATACTCCAAATATTCAGTTAGCACAAAAATTTATAAAATTTATTAAAATGTATTAAAAACTTATATATTTAACAAAAATATAAATAAAAATACCATCTAATAACAGGAGTAAATAAATACAAGTAAATAAAAAGAAAAACTGTATAGAATCAATAGAAGTGCTTATATCATTAAAAAAAAAAAAAAAAGAAGAAAGAAATTAACATGGATCCAGCATAGACCAAATTTATACCTTAGGAACTATTTTTTGGATGAGAGTTACTATAAACAACTGAAAAGTTAAGATGGTGGAGGCAAGTGGCCAGCTCACCTGAACGAACCAGAGAATCTGCTTCAAGTAAGTAATCCTGAAAATGTCAAACTGGGGGAAATACAACCTTTCCGAATTTTGATTTCAGACAGATGTATCTCTCACCCAATGGTGAACCAAATAGCTGCCTAGAGAGTTCTCATATTCTATTTTCACTAAACACAGCACGTTATAACCTGTCTTCACATTGTAGTCATGTAAGAGAAGGTGTTATCCCAGAAGAAGCAGAGGATTATAAGATTCTAACTTCAAAGTTCATTTCCAATACGTGACTGCAGCTGAAATTCACCGGGACCAGGACCGAAAACTATTTCAGAATTTTAAAGTAAGTTGCAAGCTATACTTCACACTGGGGCCAATCTCTTCTGTATTGTCACTACATGTCCTTTCTCTCCACCTTATTATAGGGACAATCCTGAACTCATGCAAGTTGGTAAGAAAGAATCAGGAGAAGGTCCCAAGGGCTATGTCTTTACTGTGGTGGCGAGGGACATTCACCACGAGAATGCCCAAATAAGTTGGGAAACTTCAGGGCCTGGGAGAAAATGGGCAACTTTTCCTAGGTCAAAGTTACTCTCCCACGTCGAACTCCCTGCAGATTGATGTGGAAGTTTCCATTGAGAAAGTTCATTTTCCAACCACTACTCTAGTGGACATTGGAGCAGAAGAAAACTTCATTGCCAGGGAATCACACAGAAATTCAAGATAGCCAGTATACCCCTTGAAACTCCAATTTATATTTCAGGTTTGGATGGAACCTTACTCTCTGGGGGACCTATAAGGTTGAAAATCATTCCTCTCAATTTATGGGTGGGATGTCTACACTCTAAGGTAATCTGTGTCTATGTTGTCAGGTACCCTAATGATCCTGTTATATTGGGGTTCCTGTGACTGTTTGTACTTAATCTGCAGATTAAGGGTTCACACAAACAATTTCTCATTGGGGTAAACCCTGAGAACAATCTTGTATCTCACTCCCAGTGAGGTTGGCTTCATCTCCATCTAATTCTATTGCAGGTGTATATATGGAATTTGCATATGTCTTCTACAAATAGTGGCGGACTCAATGCCACCCCAAAAGCCATACAACTGTGCAACTGACTTCATACCAGGGGCTTAAACTGCCTAAAGGCCAACTGCTCAATCTGGCCTCATCGGAATTCAAGGCAGTAGAGGATTATGTTGCAGAAAATTGGTCAAAGGCTTCATCAGACCCTCTAACTCTCCTCTGGGTATTGGTTTATTCTTTGTAGCCAAGGATGGGGGTTTGGGACCCCACGTCGAGTACATGGGGCTCAAACAAATTACTGTAAAGAACCGGTATCCCCTTCCACTCATTACTGAACTTTTTAATAAGTTGAAGGGAGCATGTATCTTCAACAAAATAAACATACAACCTCATCCACATTCACCAAGGAGATGAGCAGAAGACAGAGTTCTGCACCTACACTGATCATACCCTTTGGGCTAAGTGATGCTCCTGTGGTGTTCCAAGAATTGATTAAAGATGTCCTTAGGGAGTTTCTTGGAAAATAGATTGTGGTTAAGATTCATAGTGTAACTTAGGAAGAGACAACAGATATAGAAAAATCAAGTGTCTTGATTGAGGCAGATTATTGTAAACAGATATTCAGTTCATGGAATTTGCAGGGTTCTATTTTGTGTATCAGAGAATGGGTATTATACCCATGAAGTCAGCCACCAAGGTTGGCATTTGTTGTGACTAAAGGGACATAGAGAGGGTTTTTTCCCCTCTTGTTAAATTTCTCACCAGATCACACAGATTGACTGATCTCATGCATAGACGATTTGACTGTAGATGGAGTGTATTTCTGACAATCTGCATTAACAAACTTAATGGTGCTATGGATAATGGGGTCATTAGAATCAAGAAGGGAGAAGGCCCAAGTCTGTGGCTTCCCCCTGAAGTCCATGACTATATAACCTACTTGGTTATATTGGTCAGAAAAATATACTGGAGATTCTTCAAATTGTTTTATGCAGAGTTTAAGAACCGTAGAAAATTGTGTGAGGTCTCCATGAATGCAGACCGAAGGTGGGTCAGAAGATTCAGACGAGGCTTCTGGATGTTCTGGCTGAATAGAGGACTCTGGAGAGTCCCCAACTGGACAGCGAACACTGGAGAGTCCCCTACTGGGACAGACAAGGCCACAAGGCATCTCAGGCTGAATCGTACTATGTGGCAACTCGGGCTAAGCCATCAGCAACATTGTAGTTGTTAAGATTCATAGTGTGAACTCAGGAAGAGACAGCAGATATAGAAAACCATGTGTCTTTATTAAGATGGATTATTGTAATCAGAGATTTGGTTCATGATATTTGCAGAGTTCAATAGCAGAAATAATGAGTATGCTCTGATACACACAATAAGAACAGGTGCTGTAAATGGCAACATTCGTTCACAGAAGCAACAGATTCCAAGATATTATTCAGATGACAATGTACAGTTCAAGTGCAGGAACAAGGATGCAGAGTTACCCAATCTGCCAAGAGACACGAGGCACCAGATGATGGGAACAGGAATCAGACTTCCCGATAACCAGAAGGCATGAGACAAAAGATGAAGGAGGTAGGAATGAGGATGCCAGATAACCAGGAGACACAAGGCACTGGATGAAGGGTCAAGCAGAGTCAAATCCCAGGCAAAGGGTCGGTCCAGGCAGCGATATAAATAGTCAGGGTCACAAGCAATGGGTCAAATCAGACAGCAATCATGAATGGTCAGGTCAAATGAAGAGGTCAAACTGAAGTACTAACTGGAGCAGGTGATTCACAGGGAAACAGACAAACAGCAGCAGCCAGGAAAAAACGATGAACTGCATGGAACACTGACAGAGGCAAGTATATAAAATAGTGGGACAGGTGCAGGAACTAATCAGGAATGAGATTAATGTCTGCAGGTTGAGTTGTACAGTTCAGGAGCAAAACAACAGCACCTCTGGTTGTATTGAGGTACTGCAGCCACATACAATATAAAGGCAGAGTCCGTACAGTGGTATATCTGGGCGACATCCTTTTATATTATTTATTATTAATTATTATTATTATTATTATTATTATTATTATTACAAAGAAAGGTTATTGTCCAGGCCTGTTGCAGATGGACCACATGTACTAATTACGCTTTTCACAGTACTGCTATTTTGCTAAATAAGACTGATGACGCTTTATTCTCACGGTAAGCCTGATCTGAATTGTAAAGCGCTACATAATTTGCTGACAGTATATAAATAAATGTTGATGATGATGATCTCTTTTCTCCTTCTAATAAGGACTATATTCCAAATCATTTTTGTGAGTTGGAATTACAAATAATTCATTCCTTTCAAATGATTTGTTATAGGTCTCCAATCTGTTCATAAAGGATATTGTTCCATTCTTTTTAGTTCAAACTCAATAACGACTGCAATTTATCTTAGTCTCACAATCAGGACTATGTAGACAGGTAAGATTGGAACAGAGCAATGTAATGACATAGATCTCAGTGACAGGGAACACACAAGGTGTAGATCTATCCCAAATGTCATTTTGTTTGTTTCTTTCCAGAGATATATAAATGTATAAATACTAAACATTTTATTTATACACACATCAAGACATTGATCTTAATTAGATACTTAGTTCAATCTTTTGTGAAACATTGTATTAGTTATCAAAGCTTCTATGCAAAAGAAAAAAATCTGTTCACATTTTAATTTGAACTTACAGTACTTAACAAAAAATGTGCTTTGTGACCCCCTTGAAAGAATTAGACCTTAAGACATTCTCTTAACAACCCAATCAATGGAGATTACGTAAATTAACAAACATATTGACAACACTTTCTCAGCTGAAAGATTAATTACAACATATCTCAGCAAATTAAGGTGCACATTCTAAATAGATCTGCATCACATTATTCATGCAAGTAGCATTGGCATGCAGGAAGGAACGATTTGGCTTGTTGCATGTCTATTAAAATAAGCACATGCAAGCTTAGAGAAGAATACAAAAATTCCATTAGTTTAATGTGCAATATATATAACAATTAGATACTATGAGCCTGATTCATGGCCGAACATAAGTCCATTTACGTGTTGTATCTTGCACAAAATCACTCTGCGCATGTGCCAGAACACTTCTTATGCCAATGAACACAAGCATCATCATTTATAAATATAGCGCCACCAATTACATAGCGCTGTACAGAGAATATTTTTCATTCACCTCAGTCTCTGCCCCAGTGGAGCTTACATTATAAATTCACTAACACACACGTGTTAATTTTTTTAGCAGCCAGTTTACCTAACAGTATGCTAATGGAGTGTGGGAGGAAACCGGAGCACCTGGAGGAAACCTAAGCAAACATGGGGGTGTCACAAGCCGCAGTGGTGCCTCAAGCCGCTGTGACTTATAATTTACTTATCAGGACGACTGGGACGTCACTTCCGCTACTGTCATCCCGACCGTCTTCTAGGCAGCAGTCAGGATGCTCTTCTAACATTTATTAGCGGCGTGTCCCAACAAGAGTGGCAGTCGGGCGCAAGCGCATTAGTTTTAAATTAAAACTATAGGTTTTAATTAAGCTTCCCCTGGGGGTGATTACCACAGACTGGCTACACAAATTGCTGACTAGCATCTCTGTACCTGTGGATACTTGGCTATCTGGGACCTGATTTTCCTGTTGTGACCTTGACTTGTTTACTGGACCCTGCTTGAACTTCTGTGCTCTTTTGACCTCTGCCTGTTTGCTGGTATTCCCATGTGTTTGCTCACAACATAGGCCTATCCATGATCCCTGCCTCCAGTATTCCGGTATCTCTAGCCTGCACTAGAGTCTTACTAATAATCTTCTACTACCATGGAGTTAAGTCCTAGGGGCATCTGAGTACATCTGAACATATTTAGTTCTACAGGAAAGGCAGCTGCTAAAGGTGAAGACCTCTACTAGTCTGGTTCTACAAGCTTATCAAATAGCTGTGGCCCTAACAGGGAGAGAACATAAAAACTCCACACAGATAAGGCCATGGTTGGGAATCGGACTCATCATCCCAGTGATGTGAGGCAGAGTGCTAACCACTAAGCCACTGAGCTGCCGAATTGCCGCTCCCACAATTGCATGCAATTCTGTTTGAACGGAATTTACACGACTACGAGTTCTAGGGCTAAAGACGTGTGGAAAGGGGCTGACACATGCAAACAATGTGCAGTGGGAGTGACAAGTGCATGCCAATGCAGATGCGGCTGATTCAAGTCCCCGGTATCTAATTGTTTGCCTAGACCATACTCAGTGCCAAATGTTCTGATTCACCCAGCTGTGCTTATTAAAAAATACAAACTGCTGCACCCTCATGAGTGTTTTCATCTTGGTTCACAAATCTATGAGCTTCTTTGAATAATTGAGTGTTTGCACAAAAATAGGCACATGACGTCACAACGGGGCCTTTGTACTGCTGTCCAGCAGTTTTACCTTTTTGTAAAAGAACCGTGGAGATAGGTCTGTCGTTGTTATTAGGCAAACTCAAAAGATTGCCTAGAAGGCCAGGTTTTTGGTGGTGCCTGAAACACTGAAAATTTTTCCCTAATGCCCCTTGAATTGTGCACTAGCTGCCTGGTTATTTAAATTGAATGCATTCTCTTTCTTTATAGGTTGAGAATAGGGGAGAGTGTACATGTTTAATTATATCTATTTATCTGAGCACATCCTGCACACTTCCGTTTTTTTGTGTGAGGCTGCCAGCTGTTACTCGTACATGTCAGTTATAGGCTTGAAATTTTACGCTACATTACATCACAGTACAGCGGAACACTGCTAGCCTGTCATTCACATATAGAAGCTGCAGTGCCAGGATCACTGCCAGAACTGAGACATGAATCCCGCTCCTCTCTCTGCCACAGTCGTTAAAAAGTAATCATAATATGTATTTTTGCTATGATATAAACAAAACCCTAAAAACTTAGATTCCTGCTCTATAACTACCTCACACTGAGTGTGAGCTACCATGATACCTAAGGTAAAGTGTGAAATATCATGATGTTTATGTAGCATAACAAATTACAGTGTGAGCCAAACTGCTTCCCATGACAATGTAATGGTCTGGTTAAACAGATCAAAGGAGCTTCTATAAGGACTGGACACTTTTGTTTTAAAATTTCAAGATATTTCCAATTATGAGACAGCATAACAGCTTGCAACTGGCAGTGAGTAAATTGATCTGTTGCCTGAACAGATCCATTTTGACAGTAGAGGAAACACAAGGTTGATTCCACCTTCTCATTCAAAATTTCATTTTGGGATGCAGGAATATTTTTAAGTATATTCATTGCATAGAGTTTCTGCTCGTATTTTACTAATTACTTAATATAAAATATGTTAAGATCTTTTTTGTTGGAAAGTTGACTTCAGCTTCATGAAACCATAAAATCATGGCGTTGAGAAAAAAAACATAATACATAAGATTGAATTTCACAAGTTTTTCAATACTGTACAGCAAAGGTTTTGACATTTAAACAATATCAGGGAACAACAATTCTAATTTAATTAAAGTAGAATAAATTGCATACATATATCGCCGATTCCCGGTGAGTTGAAAAAACCGGACTTTAATACATTTACCCCCAAGTTTGTTTTTTAAAGTCTTCAATAAAACAAAGTAGTTGTTGCCAGTGTAAATTGTCTTTACCTCAGTTAAAATAGGCAAGAAAAAAATAAAGTGTGCCTAAAAGAAAATTTGCAGACAGGTGTGTCTGAAGCTCATTCCCAGCAGGAAGATTTGGAGTTTGCAGATGGGAGATAATGTTGATAAAACGTCTTGCTATCTGCAATAATGTGTTATTACCTGGAGCAGAATATGTGACCAGAGAAGAGTTTTATTGCATGAAGGAAAGTTTTTTTTTTTTTTTAAGAAAACCGCTGCCTTGAAAAGGAAATGTTGCTATTTAAGAACAGTGTTATAAAAGATATAAATCCATGATGTTGTTTCTGAATCTTTGATAGAAGAATTGCGTGAATTGCAAAAGTTGTGTGAGGGAAGAGGAAAAGAAGTGGAAGCTCTTAAAGAAACTGCAAAGATATTTAAGCAGAGAGAGCAAGAAATTGTTGTTTCTGAATCCTTGAAAGATAAGTTCCATGAATTGCAAAAGTCATATGAAGAAAGAGAAAAAGAAATGAGAGTTCTTAAAGAGAGTGCCAAGGAGATTGCAACAGAGAAATTCTGAGAAATTTCTGTTTTGTTGGTATTGATGGTGAGAAGTCACAGTTAGATAGAGTAACGCATGGGCCAGGGAGTCTACATAAAAATTCAGGTGCTCTCCCTTGCAGAAATGCGCTCTCCGTGGTGTCCACGTCACTGATGGCATTAAGAGGAGGGCTAAGTGTCAGAGGGTTATTTGCCTCACATCTTCTGTATAGAGACAAATGAGATCCTGGGGAGTCTGCAGTTACAGGCTGCAGGCAGGGTTACATGCTTGCAGAGTAAGGCTCCAGGGTGGAACATACACAGGTGGAAATCTGGGTCTAATGAATAGAAAACAGGGTCTAATGTAATTAGACTAAGGGGAGGGATTTATATGAATTGTGCATATTCCAAATAGTGTCTATACCCATATGTGTATATATTTTTTTTCTATTTGTTGAAGTGTGTAGCTTGGATGAATTGTGTGCAGGGATTATTTTATCCTGATTATTACCTCTTGAAATTCTGACAGATTTTTGCAGGGTACATACATACAATATATATAATATACACATACATAAAGAGTGTGTGGGCAGTAGCCAGAGAATAGAGGATGACAGCAGCAATCCTAAAAACTGACTTTAAAAAATGTACAGCAGTTTCTGCATTAAATATAATTTTAAAGGCTTCACAAAAGTATTACACTATCATAAAAAAACAGAGAATCAGCTCTGCAAATGATACTTTTTTTGCATAAGAGAACAGGATATAGCCCTCTTATATATGTCATTCGTGACAATGAATGGATCAATACGGCTACAGTAGAGAGAGTTGCTTCTTTTACACCCCTGAATTCCATTTTTCTTTTTTTTAAGAACTGCAAAATGAATGTGCTGTCTTTGGAAATAGAAGATAAAGCAGATGAAGGGAGAAAGATATGGCTTTCCAGATAGATGAACAGAAATAGTGAAATATTAGTTAGGATTCTTAATTCATTGCAGACCAATAATAGCTTCATAGCTATGAATAACATTGCAAAGCCAAAAGGAGAAAAATGAATCTCCAAGATGCCATTTTTATTGCTCTGAATGCAGTAGTCGAAGAGTCATATAAAATAAGTGGAAAATGCATTTATATGCTGGACTTATAAAAATTCAGAATGTATTAAGCATTTATGAAACTCGTGCAGATATTTCATACCTTCAACTCTGGTTAAAAAAATAGAAAGGAAGATGATTTTATGGAGTTTATATTCATTTTATTTTATTCAAAATAGATAATCAAAATGTGCAATAGGACAATGGTTATAATCATAGTATATACCGATTACAAGGGGACTTAATTTGTGAAGAGATGCACCATTCACAATGTGTTATTTATGAAGAGTTTCCCACAGTCTCCTCTACCATGTAGTCTGTAATAAGGTAATCCAGAATGAGTCATTACGGTTCAGTAACCTTTTGAATGAAAGCATTACCTTATTATAAGCAGTATAGAGATTATTATACAACATTTGATTACAGATAAATATTTCTGTGTAGGAGTGAGTTGTAAGCATGTGGTAAGCAGCAAAGGTATAAAATATAAAATATTAAATAAACCATAGTAACTGGAATGTCATACTACATATAAAATTCTAATAAGAATGTACAATCTAAATTTTATACTAACAAATAATATCAGCAATGAATAGTGGGGTATTAAAAAGTTGCATTATTTATCTCTTTTTTTAAATCATTGTTCGGTGCCACCATAGTGTACAGTGCTTTCCAGGGATTATGGAATCCTTTACATTAGTCACATTTACAATCTAAATTCCCTACCACTTATCATTATTATTATTATTATTATTATTATTATTATCATTATAGTATTATTTATATATAACACCAGCATTTTCCATATTGCTTTACAATTGTGAGCAAACAGAGTAATGAAATGAAACTGAGTATTACAGATAGAGAGAGGTAAGATGGCTATGATCGGAAGCTTGCAATCTATAGAACATGAGGTTAGGTGTTACATATTGCATAATAGTCCATTCAGACTGGAAGAGTATAAAGTGCTTAGTGGACTATATTATCCAGTCACACAGCAATGTTGGTCAGCAGGTGATAGGGTTGAATGAGTATAGAAAGAATACATATAAGTCTTGTTTGAACTGTATAGAAGGGTGGTAATATAGTAGAATAGCCCAAAGAGGTTAAGAGGTGGTTAAGAAATTTGATAAGCTTGTCTGAGAAATTGGGTTTTCAGAGAGCACTTGAAGGTTTGTAGGCTAGAGGAAGTTTTGTTGTGCAAGGGAGGGCATAACATAGAACAGTTAATTATGAGAGATGCAGATCTTGCAGAGAATGGGGGGTTCGAGTTGTGAGAGATTTTGAGACAAGAGATGAGATGGATGATTGTGCAGTTTTATATGTTAGTTGAAGTATTTTATGTTGGATTCAGTAAAAAGCAGGCAACCAATGTAGCGACTGACAGAGAAGAGCAGCAATGGAAGAACATTTGGCAAGGAAAATCAGTATAGCCTCTGCATACAAAATAGATGGTAGGAGATGAGAATCTGGTTCGGGGAAGACCAATAAGAAGGATATTGCTATAGTCAATATAGAAGATAATGAGTGCATGAATTTAAGTTTTTGCAGTGACTTGTGTGCCACGTGCATATTCTGGAAATGTTTCCTATATATATAATACAGAATTTATATACAGATTTGATGTGGAGAACAATGAGTAGTTCTGAGTCAAGGATAACAGACAGTGAGCTCGGGGAGCATATTTGTTGTCATGGTGGAAATACTATTAGTTCTGATTTTGAAAGATTAAGTTTGAGGTGGTGAAGGGACATCCAAGAAGAAATGGCAGACAGACATTCAGTAATGTGGGCCAACACAAACAGTAAGAGATCCACAGATGATAGATACATTGCGGTATCATCCGCATAGAGATGATACTGAAATCCAAAGAGGCTTTTTAGTTTACCAAGAGAAGTGGTATAGATAGAGAAGAGCAGAGGACTTAGGAATGATCATTTTGATACTTCAACTGATCAAGGAGACAGAGAGGAGGTGGATCCAAAGAAACAAACACTGAAAGTGTGATTAGATAATTAGGGTAAGGATAATACAGTGTCCTGAAAATGCAGCAGAGAGCCCCAGGAGAATTAGATGTGAGTAATTGCCTTTACATTTAGCAGTGATATAATCATTGACAACCGTTGTCAGTGCAGTCTCTGTGGAATATCAGAAACGAAAGCCAAACTGAAGAGGGTGTCATGCATTGGCGCCCAGGGGGTAAATGTATCAATGTGCGATTTCGCAAATCCAGCGATTTTCTCGCTGAATCTGAAGCTGAGATTTCATGTACAATCACCAGAGATGTATTTCTGTCAAAATCGCTAATCAATAGAGATCAAACTCCCGACTGTTTGCCACTCCAGCTATAAACTCTCCTGAGTTCGCTTTAAAAATCGCTAGATACAACACGCTATTTGCTATCAGCATGATTACTTAGCACATCACTGTTACTCTGATCCTGCCTATACAGCTGCAGGTCCCAGCGGCTGTCAAAAGTTTAAACACAGGTAAAAGTTAAAAAAAACCTAAAAAACGTAGGGCCCCCCCCCCTCCCTAGCGCTGCCAGCCTACTGCTGGTTACGTGATTTCACATAACCAGCACTAGGCAAACCAGCCGGGGGTGGGTGGTACTATAGCAGGAGTACATGCAGCACGGGTCCCCCTGCCATAATGACAAACCAACCCCAGGCTGTTCAGCGCTGAGCTGGATTCCCTAGGGAGTGGGGTCCACCGAAAAAAAAGAGCGGGCCTCCCCCCTAGGGACACCCAGCCCAGCGCTGAAAGCACTGGGGCTCTTCCTATACCTGTGGGCAGTGGGTGTAGGGTAATTACGGAGATAGAATGTGAAAAAAACAAATGGATGACTTTGTTTTGTGGAACTAAAAGTCACGGTCAGCCCCAGCTGCCATAAACAGTGTGGGCATGCTGATGCTTGTAGAATTACAAGCACCAGCATACCCATGGCAGCCACGGCATGCTTGCACTTGGAGAACCACAGGTGCCAACATGCCCTGACACCCATGGCTGTCTGAGACCTGTAGTTTGACAAAACAAAATGTTTACAAAACCACAATACCCTCTTTAAAACTACAACATTTAATAAAAATAATAAAATCCCAATAAATACAATACACACCCTCATTCATACCACATAAATTTATTAAAAATAAGAAAGCCCCACAATACTCACCAATCAGAATTCTTCTTTCACCAGCAGTTTTTAATCCAAAAATGCTTGAAAAGTTCAAATAAATTTGGAATCCAAAGTCCCTGCTGGTATGCCTAGTGCTGGTTATGTGAAAATCGGGGACCCCACGCAAATTTGTCTCTGATTTTCAAGTAACCAGCAGTAGGCTGGCAGCACCAGGGTTAATAGTACTCGGGTGCGGGGGGGGGGGGCACACTTTTTTTTTTGCGGCTACATAGACATGGGCAGTGATGTGTTTTGTAATCAGGCAGCTAGATGAGGACAACACAGGAGAGTTAGCTAACATGGGAGTGTTTAGTTAACTCGCTTCAAATCGTCAGAGATGACCAGCGATTTTTAAGATCAGAGTAAAAATAGCAGTTTAATACATCTGGCGACTTGAGGATTGCCGCGATTTTAAAACGCTGAAAAATCAGACCTTGATACATTTACCCACAGATGTTACTTTTCAATCCCGCTGTCCTGCACACTCCCTTTACTCTTCCCTCCGGTCTGGGCGCAGAAACCTGTGCTACAATCCTACTTGTTGCGACAGAAGGCGCATGGTCATTTAAGAGCAACTCTGAACCTGCTTATCAGCTCATCTATTTAAACTGGTTCTGTGCACAGGTCTGTGCCAGAGTATTAGGGTTCATACCTTTACTCCAGTTTTCCTGCTCATATTGGGCCTGATTCATTAAGGAAAGCTAATTAGATGTAAGTAAGTAAGGCAAAACCATATTGCATTGTAGGGGGAGGTAAATTTAAAATTAGATGACAGATTTATAGTTGGGGTAGGGCATATCCGAGATCAACTTTAAATTTCAGTGTACAAATAAACTATCAAGTATTTGTGTGCTACATGAAAAAACACCCAGTAGTTTCCTTATGTGCAAAATAATAAACTCATTTGCACCCTTGCATTGCAACATGGTTTTGTAAAAAAAAATTGAGTACGTTTTTTTACTGAACTTTCATTGATGAATCAGGGCGATTATGGCTAATTCCTGTGTATTCTGACCTGAACTGTTCATGACTCCTCTTCTGCCTGTCGTTTGGTACTGTATATATATGACTATTGTTGACCAGATTAGGGTATAAAGATGGATACACATTTAATGAGACTACCACTGACTTTGACACTCATCTACATATATTTGAGTCTATAATGAGGTTACATAGAGTGCAAGAGATTGAATTTTCAAGATGTTTCCCTCCCAGTTTAACTGGAAAACGTCTGGAAGCTCATCGCACTGAAGAAAGTGTTCAGTACAGGGTAATACAGGCTAACCTTGAATCCTATAGGGTAAAGATTAGAAACATGACATGGGCAGGGGACTCGGCAAGTAATCATAGGAGAAATTGCAATCAGTGGTTGGGCAGTACAGCAAGTGCATACATTTTCATAATTAATTGACATTACCATTATAGAGCAGTTTCTTGCTCATATGAACCAAGAAAATAGGGCATGGGTCTCTTATAGGAGTCCGAATAAACCAGGGCAGGCTGCAGTGTTAGCCAATAAACTCCTGGCTAACCATACTGGGTGGACATAGCCTGTGAAACTGGAGCCATCCAGCACACAGTGGATTCAAAACCACCAACTGCCACACTGGTCAAATTTACACCATGATCGCAAACATCTCTACCTACTTTACCAATACAGAGGATAACTGCCGATCAGGATACCAGACATTGTTACAAATGTCATCAACAGGGACATTTGCATCTTAACTGTCCAAGAGGCCATGGCATGCTAGCAGGAGCAGGGGCTCTGATTCCCGGTATAGCCGGTTACTATAAAAGATGTCAGAGGGGAGGCAGGAAATCACAAAGTCACGTGAATACATAGTGAGGGGGATGTGGTCCATGTGGTTGAAATAGTTGAAGAGATTGGAAGGCATGCCCTTAAGAACATGCATAGACACATACAAACAGTAAAGTTAAATCGGGAAGCCCGGAAGGGATTCAGGTATACTGGGGCAGCCATATCCCTAGTCTGTCCTGAGTTTGTCAGACCAAAGTTATTTATAACAGAAGAGAACATGTCACTAGGGCATGAGGTGAGACTGGTTCTCAGTCTGAATTTGACCTATCCACTTCTTCTAAGGACATACTCTGCTGTCCGAACGGGATCTTCCCAGGGTCTGCTTCTCAGCCAGAGTGTCCAGAGTCTCGGTCACCTACTTTTAATGGGAACATCTATCAATTAAGTGCCCTTTTGAGTTTTTTTGCATCCTTTTTTCCCTCCATACCAGAGCTTGTCAACATCCAGCATAAGCAAGGGTATTATTTATTGTCCAACTTTACGGGGAAGGCTTTGTAATGGGCAAGTCCCTTTATTGAAACCAGAGATCTTATTCTCTCAAATTTACAACTTTTTACTAATGCTGTGCTTGAAGAACTTGTTTCATCACTTGCCAATCCAACCTCCAGTGCTTCTCCTATGCTATCTTCTTTATCCACAGTTAATTCAAGCTTCAAGTTATCATTATGTTCGATCCAATTCAAGCATCCCTTTAAGAGTCATAAAAAGAAAGGGGGGAAAAAAGAAAAGGAGAGGGGCTTCTGGCATTCAGCATCTCTTGGAAACAGTTTGATACCCTTTTTGTCCTTAAACTAGGACTTTTCAGCTACATACCCAATTTTGGATTATGACTCTGATTTTTTTCAATCTATCATAATTTCTTTGTGTTTTTGGGTGCTTGATATATGCCTTTAAAGGGAGGGGAGTGTACTGTCACAATGTGCCTGCTACTGCACTGCAGCTTCTCCCATAGAGATGGTGCTTGCCTCCTGAAGCTCTTGTCTGCTAAGAGCTATGGTTGGACTTTGCCATTATGTGAACATGACCTGCAGTGTCCCTCTAGCACCAGAGTTACTGCTGTCTCACCATTGCACATACCAACTTGCTAGAAGGAGTTACTTCATTCCCCAATCAGCACCCACACCTGTTCACTGCCTTTATAAGAATGCCTCTCCCAGTAATCTGTGCAAGTTAATTGTTGTCTTCCCTGCTGTTGCAGATTCTCCAGTCTTGTTCCAGTATAACTTCCTGGTAATGACCCCTGCTTGTTTCTTGGCTACGCTGCTATATTTTGACCCAGACACAGGCTCCATTCTTGAATATGCTCCAGCTCATTCCCTGGTACCATTGTTGCTGTCCTGCTTGCTTTTGACCCTTTGGCTTGTTTGATCCTTCTCTATCCTGACACCCACGGATTGATCCAATGCCAGTGCCTTGTGCCTCCTGGCAGGACTTCAAGTCCTATCTATCATGGTTCATCTGGTATCTTGTGCCTCCTGAATAAACCAGGTATCCAGCCATCTGTGATTCATTCAGTGCCATTTTCCTCCAAATTTACCCAGAATCTGGTGAGAATCTCTCGAAAGAGTGAGATGATGACAGGTCCCCAGATAGAGCAACAGCCTTGTTCCAAAGACACAGGACAGAGATGATCACCAGCTCTGCTGGTAGAGCACAGAAACTCAACACCAGACAGTTGTGCACCTCCAGGAAATCAGTCCTCCAAAAATCTACACACACCACCCCCCTTGGCGTGGCTCCTTATATCCATGGTCAAATTCCCACTGTGTTTTTCCCTCTCCTGGGCAAACCCCTGGATCTCTCCTTCTTAAACATTGGTAGGTGCTGGACCAGGGGTTTGGAGTGGAAGTGGAGATGAAACAGTCTTCTGCTCTGTCACTGCCACAATGTCTGGGCCAGTCCTGTGGAAGACAATGGGTAATCCTTGGCTCTTACCACCACATGATCTTAGATATCACCCAGTCCCACCTGAAATTAACCTCTTCACCCAGTCCCAATATATATACTGGTATCAACTGGTGAATTCCTTTTTATGTCAGTAGAATGGTTGGGAGAGTGCTTTGCTGTAGACTTAGTGCTTATGACAAATGTTACCAGTGGCCACCAGAGGATGCTATGATCTGAGTACCTTCATAATGATACCTGTATCTGGTAAACTAAAGAAGCCAGGTATTAACTTGCTGCATACCTTAAGTATCCACACCATATTATAATATTTTTTTTTAAAATATGCACATTTTTTAAAATCAGGTAGTGAAGGAAATAGCAGTCATTTTAAAAGTTTTTTTGGCTCTACAAAAGCAAAAAGTATATAGTATATAGAGCATTCTTGGTGGCTCATGTGAGTTCAGGGTAAATTGTATTTTTGTCGTAAAATACACTCTTTTATTTCTGAGCATACTGTATGTACAAACCTCTAGTTTCAGAAAGAATGTTTGTGCGCTTGTGCAGAAGTAAAAAAAAACATACTATATGCCAAAACATAATTTGCGTTCAATGCAACATGATTACCTTAGAGTCCAAACATATTCCATAAAAAATATTTACTAAGAACATCGCGGACACGCTTTTTTACCGAAATTATTGTAAAAAGTAACATGGATTTTTACTCGCACCTCTGAGGGGCGCGAGCAAAAATCAGCGTTACTTCTGTAAAAAAATAAATAAAATAAATCCATGCGCGTTGTCTCACAGACGTTCCGGAGGCACCCCATGCAGATTTTTTAAAAATGTAATTTGCCCCATTGTGTCTGTTTCATATATGATAGAATTCATGGGCAAAGGAACAGCTCCAATACAATAAATTATAAAAGAGAATTATTTTATTTTAATTAAATAGCAGTATAATCTAAATAGCTAAAATCTTAAAAAATAAGTGAATACATGTAGATGCATATAAATATTAGGAGAGAGTTCTATATCTCACAAACAACTCATAAACATACAGTACGAGTTCATCCAGATTAGTCTTATATATCTGAGTGCCCTTCCCACGTACACTGAAAAA
This sequence comes from Mixophyes fleayi, assembly GCF_038048845.1. Taxonomy (NCBI): domain Eukaryota; kingdom Metazoa; phylum Chordata; class Amphibia; order Anura; family Limnodynastidae; genus Mixophyes; species Mixophyes fleayi. The sequence continues at coordinate 66,073,828 of NC_134407.1, read as the reverse complement.
GAATTAAGTACTTACTTTACATTATTCCTGGTATAATATGTAGTATCCCAAGAATGCTCAAGCAAATGGAATGCCAATGAAGCCACTTATTTGACATATATAAATGTGCAGTTTCTGCTGCTCTGGTATCACGCTTAATCTCCTGATCAGTTGTTATTTGTGCTGTTGTAACATGGAGAGTGACCAATTCATCTTGCCCAGGACTTTATCTCAAACAGATGAGGGTAATGAAACAAAAGAAGCAATGTAAAGTCTTGAGGCTTCAATTAGGAACACTCCGTCCCATAGAAAGCAGTGAAGAAACACCTCCATAATCGTTGCTGTAATAATCATGCTTAGCAATTCCAGATAATAATGAACATAAGACACAAAAAAAACACAAAACTAGAAAGCTTATTAATATATTTGGGTACAAATGTAGGTGCTGAATCCAAAGAACCGCTGTGATATGTCCACCTTTACCAATCAGTTAATGCAAACCATTAGAGAGTACAGATGGGATCTTGGCCTACAAATCCATTTTCCCAAAGGTAGGCACATGATGTAGCTTTAAGGTATTTGCACTGCTTTTCTTTTGTTTTTGCACCAATAAACCAATTAAATACTATCTTTTGCAAAAAGATTTAAGACCAGTTCACATCCACAAATCATATATATGGCAACAACAACAAAAGCAAATATATATAATATATACTAATAATAATAATAAACACCACTGTAAAAAATACTTATCCGTTTCTATTATCTTAGTCACATTCAGCTCTGTCCTTTCTCTGCTCAGATATCTGACAGAATTATTGGGCAAACAGCTCCAATATTTAACTGCAGATAATCACATTTTATGCACTATAAGAGCACCCTTTCAAAGCACTTTATGGTGGAAAATATTGTAATATTTATTGAAAATATTAAAAACCTATTAGAAAATTGACATATAATCCTTGTTAATATGGAACATTGTTTTGCAACATTTGTTCTGACATATTAATATATTTTAGGTATACAGATGTTAAGTGTGATGCCTCTTGTAAGACTACTTGTGACAGTGACATTTTGGATTTAACATGATGAAATATACCATTTTTGGTTTTTTTAACATCATCATCATCACCATTTATTTATATAGCGCCACTAATTCCGCAGCGCTGTAAAGAGAACTCATTCACATCAGTCCCTGCCCCATTGGAGCTTACAGTCTACATTTCCTAATATAGACACAGACAGACAGACAGACAGACTAGGGTCAATTTGTTAGCAGCCAATTAACCTACCAGTATGTTTTTGGAGTGTGGGAGGAAACCCATGCAAACACGGGGAGAACATATAAACTCCACACAGATAAGGCCATAGTCAGGAATCGAACTCATGACCCTAGTGCTGCAGGGCAGAAGTGCTAACCACTAGGCCACTGTGCTGCCCGTAACATGAACATGCCTGACTGTATGTCTCTGGCAATGATAGATTACTACCGATAAACATATATAACATGTTTGGGCCTCAGGTGTATTTTTCAGAAACCTACAAATAGATGCAAGATACAGAATACAGTAGTAAGTAATTGTAATTCTTTTGGCACAATTGTACTAATAAAGTGCTACAAAACTTAATTTTGTAGAATGTATTGCATAAATTTACAACACGAACACTAGGCATAACTAATTATACTTTTCATACACCAAATAGCAACTCCAGAGATGCCAAAAAAGGACCAGTTTATACAGCTCCAGGGGCGGAAGCCTGAGGAAGGACACCTGGCCACACATGTAAAGATGACTCCAACTCAAGGAACAATGACAAGAGGAATCAGCCAATGGGGTGTTGAGTTCTTAGGAGTTCATGACCCATCAACCTATAAATGTGGACCTTATTACTGTATTTGCGATGTCACTGCTTTTTATGACTGTACAGTGTATAAATTGTTTATTTCTGGCTTTGGAAACCAGAGCGTTCAAGCTTGTTGTTGGTGCTGACCACACAGGCGTCTGCATGCAATACTTTGCTCTGCAATCTGTAAATCTCTTGTGCTTTTGAACCACAGCGATCACATTGGAAAATCTTTTATTTTATATGATACAACAGATGTATCAACATGCAAATTTGTGTATCCAATGAATAGCATAAATGAGAGCCCATGATTTTCCAAGGTGGTAACAAATGCTGTTATAAGTTATTACAGAATATGGCAAAAAATTGCCAGGAGATCTTGATTTTGCAGGTGAGCCTAAGTTTCAAATGAGTGATGGGAATCCTGATATACTTCAAAGACCACATATTCCACCCTCCACTCTTTATAAATGCCACACATTGCCCTTAATTTTAGCAATGGAAAAAGTCCCAAAATGATTCTGACACCCCCTCAACACTCATTCCAAAATTTTAATGTTTTTATTACAAGTAAATTGCACTTATCAATGGATTTTCCCATAATTTATGCCTTTAAAGTTAAAATGGCGTTTGAGCAGTATTTTAGGAGATAAATGGAAATGTTTAACTCAATGAAAGAGATGGTTCTAAAGTGTTGGGAGTTTGTGATGTTTACACTTTTGCACAGAATGGCTCTTTAGAGTGTTCTGCAAACCTGGGTCTGCTTAGGTATCTCCCAAGAACAGAATAGGCATGTATTACCATCAAGGCACACCTGTGCAATACCAATCTGATTTGTGATGCCAACCTAGGTTATTTCATAAATGAGGTTCATTTAATAAGTGTTTTTACAATTTGCCATAACAATAAATTATGAGATGCATCTCTGAATAGTAAGAAAGCATATGGGGAGAGGCTTGACCACCCACAAGTGGAGAGTAAAATTTAGTATATAATAGGATATAACATACTCTGCACTAATATAACATTACATTAGAACACTAAGCCCATACAGTTCTGTGGAGGACAATGGTGTCATATGTATGAATTGTCTCTAACATACATTGTCGCACTGCTCAAAATAGACAAGTAAAGCTGACTTTCGAAACCTCTCATGGAGGAGGGGTTTGCTACACAGAGGAGAGAAGGGAGTGGTGAACATGTCGCATGTTATTGTTAAATATGATTACCATGTGCACTGCTGCTCCATCTCTGCTCCTCCTCCAGGCACTCCTCAAAGGACAGCTGTGTAAAACAACAGAGAGGAGGTAAATTTGGAGGAAAGAGCACCACTGTTTCTTCCATATTTGCCTTAGTACAGTTATTTCTGCTGTCATTGTTGAATGATTAGTATACATTAAAAATCCAGTAAATTAACACAGTGTGAATATACCAATACAAAAGAAACTATGTTTTATTGCAGTCAATAATAAAAAAAAAAAAATCTAGATAGAAAAATAGAATTTGACAGCAGAAAAGAGCTTACATCTCCATCTAAGTTACTCTTTATTGTGTGCTTTCCTTTTGTTTTATTACCTATTTTATAGCTAAAATTGTCTCAACAATAGCCATAATATCCAATGCATTCTTTGATTAGTTTATTGTATGAGCCATAAATCCTTGAAGACTATTCCATGGATCTTTCAAAAATGTGTTTTCATGTCTTTCTTGACTCTGTCTTCCTCCCTACAATTTTAGAGTGAGTTCTTTTGTTCTAGAAATCATATTATTTTTTAAAATACTGCCTTCCTCAACTCTTTTACTGATTTCTATCATATTACCTCTGTTCATTGCCTCCTCTAAACTGCACATATTTAGCTCAAGTTCCTTCTGATAGGTTTTGCTATGTAGCCCATCAAAGCAGGATCATTCTTTATGTAACATAGGCTCTCCCCTAGGGCCTGGGGGGCACTGACAGGTCAATATAACTCTAAATCATTTTTATGTTTTGTTTTTTGACAGATGTAGGGGGTAGTATGTTACCTGGGACCCCTAATCTGCCTCTGCAGTCCATGCACAATTTGAATAAACCTTCTGTGTTTTTTTCTATTCTATTATTACTTTTTTTAGATATATTATGTACTACATATATTAATGCACTGAAACATGTAGGATGATACAAAAGTACATACAAATAGACTTGGGGGTAAATGTATTAAGCGCCGGGTTCTTCAACACCCGCGAATTTGGCGTCTTCGGCGTTTAAATTTAAAGCGGCGCTGCCTTGTAAAGGGAAGTTTCCCTTTACAAGGCAGCGGCGCTTTAAATTTAAACGCCAAAGACGCCAAGCTCGCGGGTGTTGAAGAACCCGGAACTTAATACATTTACCCCTTGATGTCTATAGGTAGACTTTATGTCTCAATAATTGTTATACAGCAATAGATTTGGTCCAAATAAAGCAACGTTCAGGTCCCAAATCAAATTAACCTTTCTCCAAGCTGCGCAGGACAGGAATAATTTGAAAAGAGGTCTGGATTTGGGCATCCATAATGTTCTTTTCATTTGCCCCTACTATTGTTTTTTATCATGAATTAGAACCTAGAGTGTTTGAAATAAAATAATTTTATTCTGCCATTCTACATATGCTGACTTTCTTCTATTATATACTGTTTTGGGACCACAGTGACCAGTTCTAGCTGTGCACTAGACTCTGCCAACAGAGAGTGATGATTCAATTGTTCTATTACAAGTTAAGCTAAATGTTAAGTTGTATGTTGATCTATTAAAATTAGGGTACCACAGTTGTCGGCATAATTAGCTGAAACAAGAAGACCTATCTTTCTTTCTATCTATCTAATTTATTTGTGATACCGGCACACTGTTTTTAACCTTGTAAATGTCCTTTGTGAAACCTTCAAAATGTCCTGTTATCTATTTAACATTTACAATAACTATGCTAATTGTTCACTACTCATTACAGGCTTCTCATTATAAATATATAAAGAGCACTATTGGTTTGTGTAATCAACTACGGCACAGAGTGAGAATACAAATTAACACCTGAAATGTCAGTGTGACCCATGTAATTGATGAAGACAAAGCAAAATGAGATGGACAGAGGAAAGGAAGAATGTTTACTGATCCTAATCAGTGTTTTACTGCTGTGTTAATTTAATCAGATATATTAAATATATTTCTGAATAATTGGCTATTATGATACATCTCTAATGCTTAGGCAATGGAGCTCCTTATAGTGTGTTACCTCCCACATAGTTGCAGGCATATTAAAGTAATGATACTGATTTAAAGAGTGCTTTCATTTTAACACAATGGGGCTCATTTAGAAGTGTATGCACATCTCTTTTATTTGTGGAAGACACACATTTCCTTGCTGCATATGCGCACCAAAAATGTGTTCATATTTGCGTCTTATTGATTTTCATGTTTCTACTCCTGGAGAGGCAGAAGGGGACAAACAGGGTCGGACAAGCTTATGCTGAGAACAGAGTAGGGGCGCGTTAATTTAATTGAGGCATAATTAGACGGCAGCTCATTGGCTAACATAGGGATCACATGGCAAAGTTTTTTTTTTTACTGTAATGATTGTTTAGCATGTAGAACCACTAGGGGAACCACTATGAAACCTATAAGATAGTTAACATTGAAAGCTACCTCACAAACCTTAAAGGTAAAAGCAGGGCCGGTGCTAGGGTCCACGGCGCCCTAAGCATTTTTAAAAAAGCGGCGCCCCCCCCTCAAAAATCGCCGCCCTCCTCCCTCCTCCCTCCTCTCCTTACCTTGTCTCACCACCGCCGCCTCTCTGCTCCGTCTCCTCCCCTCCACTCACTGACACTAGTAAGTGGAGGGGAGGAGACGGAGCAGAGAGGCGGCGGTGGTGACAAAACAGCCTCTTCCCCCCTCCCTGTGCATCTGGATGCTGTGCGGCGGCCGTGACAGGTATGGTCAGTGGTCGCCGCACAGTTTTAAAGTCTTTTAGTATTCTGTGGCGCCCTCCAGGCGCCCTCCAGAGCCCGGCGCCCTAGGCAAGTGCCTAACCTTGCCTAATGGGAGCGCCGGGCCTGGGTAAAAGACAGACTAAGCTGTGACTCTGCAGGTGTGATATATTTAATCACATATCCTTGTGGCCTACAGTACATAGGCCCAATATGTAGAAAAGGAGTATCAAAACGGGCCTTGAAACACACAATCTGTCTTATCATTTCAAATGGAAACCTGATAAAGATCCATCAAGGATGAGGTTCATGGCCATTCAATTGGTGAAAAAGAATTGGAGGGGAGGAGACTACACTAAATCAGAACAAGTCAAAATAGATTGGGTACCCTGACCCCCACCGGTCTTAACTTTGATTTTGAATTAACCTATTTTCTATAGTTATTTTAAGATCAATTGGAAAAAATTACCATTACCATTCAAAAGAAATCTATTTTTTTTCCTTGAGACCATTAATATAGAGAACTAGTTCCAACTGAGTAAAGATTAAGTGGAAAATGGGACAACAATTTATTGCTAGACCAATAAGAGTTAAAATTAAATTAGGGTTTGTAGATATCTGTGCTAGGAAAAAAAGACAGAAAGGTAAATCTGACTATTACACCAATGGCATCTAATTCAGTTGCAATTTACAGCTAGACATATACTATCTAAATTTGAAAATACTGTTTTAGATTTGGATCAATTATGGGTTTATAATTTTGCATGCAGATGGAAGTCTGGTTAAATTAAAAAGTGCATACACTGGTTTAACTATACGGAAATATATGTAAGCTAAGCAAACATGATTGACAACACAGATGTGAGCACTGCCTAATAATACATTGCTCTAGAATGATCGGATGGTGCAAAATATCAGAACATTTATTTAGAACCCTGTGTGCAGATTCAAAAGGAAGATATTAGAAATTAGACTTTACAACAATAAGGGAAAGCAATTATGTTACAATGTTCCAGTATACTCTGCTATCTGAATCAATCGCACGAATGTGAGTATTGTCAAAACAATAAAATGTAATCATGATCTAAGTATGTCAGATAAGTGCATTATGTATTCAGATTATTATTTGTAGGCATAAGCTATACTGACATATTATAATTCTCAAGGGAAAGAGATGTCACAAAATGTTTTTAATTTTTAGCATATTAATTGATTAATAGATTGATTTAATGGATTTAGAAATGTAAATGTGCTACCACTCATTGACTATAATGTATGCCCGTCTGGTGTATATTCATTCAGTCAGGCGTCGCTCGGCGGCCGCCTGTCCTTCCGCCTAGCAACCAGACACGTCACTTCCGCCTCCGCTCGGCCGCCAGGCTACAGGTTAGAAAGTGTTCCCGTTGCTAGGCAACAGGAACGCTGCATGAAGGTAGCGCTACGGCGCTAATGTATGACAAGCGCTACGGCGCTAGGACTATGACAGCACTACAGGTGCTGAGGCTCATTGGCTAGCAGCACTATTTAAGCCTCTCTGGATCCCACCTCCTGTGCCAGAGTTTCAGGTCCTTTCCTGTTCTCCAGCGTTCCAGTGTTCCTGTGATTGTTGTCTCCTGACCTTTTGCCTGTCTCCTGATTATTGCCATTTTGCCTGTGACCCTTGTGACCCGGATTGCCTTGACTACCCTTTTGGATCTCCCTTCTGTACTATGCTACCAGAACGCTACTAACCCAGCTTGCCTCACTACCCCTTTGGATTCTCCTTGTGTACCTGCCTTGCCCGCACCGTTGCCAAAGCGGCCTGTCTGACAACTCCTCTCGTGCCTCGCTATCTGACTCGTGGAAGGACCGCGACCTGCGTGTTTCCTGCAGTTAAGTCCATACCTCCTTGCGGGGGTCCCTGGTGAACACCAGGGGCACGTTAGACTCCGCGCCTTCCTTCGAGTAGTGCCAACGATAGCAGGTACGCTATACTCAGTCGTGACACATTCAATGTTATGGAGGTTTTTCAAGAACTCGGATTGGTCACTGTGTATTTTTAAACTCACATTCTGAACAATAAGGAATCCCCTGATGAAGACTGCCAATGACGAAACAAGTAGGGTTTGACAACGCCCATATCTGATAACATTCAGCTTCAAAGAAAGACAACTTGACACAGCCGGTACTCTCTGTCCGCAGCTCAGATATGCAGCTGTTTAGCGCAAACTGACTGCATTTTCTGTGTAAGAGCAGGAGACAGGACTCTACGGCCATTACAAGTGAAAGAAACCTTGAAATGAACAATATCCTCTACACATTTGAGAGTGTTTTTGATCTTTGTCTTTTTGCTATTAAATTTTATAACCGTGCTTCACTATGCTGCTTTTATTTCTTTTGTTTCACATATCACCTACCAATGATATGGGGAGCATTATGCTAATGAAGGCATTGGAATCATTAAGCTAAGGCTCACTGTTGATCGAAAATTCTGTACAACGGACTTACACTCCTATCATCTTGACACTGAACTGCATTATTACCATTAACTGGGTGACAATTTCTCACTGTCTTTACTGATACTAACAAACAAATTGCTAACAGAAGTATATTTGAACTTTGTGTACCTTAACCCCTATTGAGAGTAAAGTTGGACTGAGTAACAGATTCAACCAATTGTTTAGCTTGAATTATAGATATAACTTATTGGTGCAATTTATTTGACATCTAAGGACATGTGCTGTGTTTAAATTATTGTTCTGTGTGCTTATGATGGATAGGACAATTTAATTTAACTAATTTTCAAGACATAAGGCATTTATTTATTAATATCATTCCCTTGTGCAAATCATTTCGCTAATGCGAATTTCCCTTATAAAAAAAAATTTGGATTTTGCTTTTTTGGAGAAGTGAGACAGTCCTAATAGGGTCTGTGGCAACACTCACAAACTCTCCTCCCCCTTCTGTAAAGGAGTGTCAATTCAAGCATTCTTTGAAACTAAAATTAGATGTGGACACATCCAAAGATCCACCTTCTGGAAAGCATATCCCTTGTGCGTGCTGGGGGGCTAGTGAAATATGCATTAATGATAAATATCAACCTCACTATGTAGCCTCTTCTTATTGGCTAATTGTACTTGATTCTCTAGGTGTGGCCATATTATATCAAGTTATGGTCATATATTCACATTACTTATTTGTCCATTCCATTTTGACTAATTTAGGTAACAAGATTTCCCATGGATTTTTTAACTGTTACACAATTAATGTTTGTTTTTTTAAAGTAAATTAAAGCTAACAATGTAAACATACCAATTTGTTGTATGGATATGATACTTATTATAATTCAGCACATTACAATCAGGTCCGGCGCTCCCATTAGGCAAGGTTAGGCAATTGCTTAGGACGCCGAGCTCTGCAGGGCGCCTCAAAATTAAAAACAATGACTATTGTAGTTTAAAACTGTGCGACGACCGCTGAGCATACCTTAAACGGCCGCCGCACAGCTTGAGATCGATCCACGGGGAGGGGGGGGGCTATGGATCACTACCACCGCCGCCCTCCCCTCCAACAGCTGAAGGGGCGCTCTGTCTCCTTCCCCCCACTCACTGACTGAGGGACGGCACCCGGCAGAGAGGACCAGCGCCAAGGTAAGGAAAGACGGCGGGGAGTTTTTTACATTGTGTCGGGGGGAGAGGGGGAGTTTTTTTACATTGTGCCGGGTGGGGGGGGACGGATTTTGTTACATTGTGCCGGGGGGGGGGGGATTTTTACATTGTGCCTAGGGCGCCGAGGACCCTAGCACCGGCCCTGATTACAATGACACTTGTCAGTATTATTATGGATGAAATATGTAACTATACATTTGTCTAAATATGTGTTTGTTCTTCTGACAGAAGACAGTGCTTAACCTCTGAGACCATGGCTTCTCACTGCTCTTTTAAATCCAAAAGCACACAAAGTAATTCGGCATATTCCCCACCAGATTGTTTTTTATGCCTCGCTAGCAGTAAAATGCTCTATGTAATTTGCAGCAGTGCTTCTTACAATGTATCCATGCTAGGGTGCGTTAAACCCAGTATTTTGTTTGCCTGGTATGTGCAGACAAAATTCACAGATAAACGCTGATGACTGATATATATGGATATAGTAAGAATCACTCTTCTAACTATCCTGAAGTGCCTTAATGTGTCTATAAAGCATCATTTTTAAATGTAAGCTTAATGACACCTATTTAGCCTTTTGAAAAACTAGGAAATATACTGTGCCTTGTTTCAGCTTTTTTATTTTCCAGTTTCTGATATAGGTCTTGTGGATACCCCATGTCACTGGCAATGTGCTCCTAAATTCATAATCCTAACTACTTTGTATATTGCTTCAGATTTTAATGCTTTGTGGTGTTGTTTTTTGTTAATCATGAAATGTGTACATTTATTTTTTAGTTGACACCAGTGGTTGAAGTAGGGGTGTATACAGTGGTATGCCATACCGTCACTTCTCCTACTGCCTTCATTTTCGAAAACTAGCACTAAACACTTACATTTCCACTACATTTTTCATACTGCCACTTCCATATTTCCACTTCGACCACTGGTTGACACACAAATAAAAATGTTTTTCTCTCCTCTGACCTCAAATGTTGCTCTGAATAATTCAGCAGAAAACTCATAGTTTGACTTAAACTGACACAGGCCCAACAACAAAAGTACAAGAAAGAAAAGAAAAGGCTAATTCTAAGGTTGGTGCACCAGCCGTCCTTGTCTATGTATACACTTTTGTGTTTGACATGTACCCAATTATTTGAATAAAATATAACTTTTATTATGTACAAAATGAAAATTAATTTTGGTTAAAAGTAGCAAAATGTTTATTGTGAATAAAGTGATTCTAAAGTCGCTGTTTGTGTCTCACATGATCTCTTTATTTTATATTTTTGTTGTTTGTGGATTTAGGACTGAAGGATTATCAAAGAGTACACATCTATACTCACAGATTTGGTGTGATTTATTCCTCTATTTGGTCTCCCAATACTACACTATCTTAGGTGTTTCTATTTCTAGTGCTTGAAAGCATGTTTGAAGACCAGAAGGTCCTTCCTAAGATACCCTGGACACATGTGTTGATAAGCCTTTAAGATATATTGATCCGGTACGCATACCACCTATTAGTTATTGCATATTTTCCTAAACTACTACACTATTTAGTGCTGTTTTTCCTTGTATCTCCAATTTTGATCATATATTAACAATAGCTTTTTAATGACCATACAATATTGATGGTTATCTGGTAAGCTTTGTTGAAGCTTAGACCCTTATGAACATGTATTTGGGATATAAAACTTTAAGAAGAAAAAATCAGGATACATATAATGCATGTAGTTTTTTTTAAAGTTCTACTGAAACTCGTGGCTACATCTTTTGTTAACTTATTGTAACTATTAAATGTGCTAAACCTTCCAAGAAACCAAATAGCCACAACAACGTATTGTTTTTTTTTGTATAAGCATTATCTTATTTTTATGCTTTGAGATTTAATCCTAATAACTATGCCTATATATGACTATATATATCTGATTAATAACTCTATGATAAGTGACTTAGCAACCGGGTTTTTTACTGTCTATGATCACCACTGTCAAATCTGAATAAGGTAAAACTAACTAAAATACTTTTCAAACCATTGTTTCAGTTACTAAAAGCTATGTAAAATATAGAACATTGAACAACCTCAGTAATGCATGGTAGATTTCCACAATATGTTGTACAAGGCACCGAAATACAGACACTAGAACATTCTTGTGGAAATGTTAAAATGTATATGTGTTGATTTTATGAATTCAGTTATTATTATTATTTCATTTTTGCAAGTGCTGTGGAATAAAATGGAATATGCCATAATTATAGTTTTGCTTACAATTTCCAAGACTGTAGTTGATGAACACCATATGTAGTTTAGTGGAATTAATTAGCCCCCAATTCTATATTCCATCTATAACATCTGCACAGCAGATGGAATACAGAACATTTTTATTTTCTTGTTAGGGTTCCTGTACTTACCTGCAGTGAATATTAACTAGTTTGACAATACCAAACACTGTATTTTCAGAACTGAGTGCAAAACTATGGCTTTGAATTCCTATACAAGGGAATCACTCCACTCCTGCATGTGTATATGCCTGAACCAATATAAAAATCAAGACGCAAGGGATAATTTCATTAAAATATGACATATTAAATTTAAATGTAACAAAATAGAAAGGAAAAAGAACATTATATAAAAGGGTGGAAGAGATAAGTAGGGAAAAAAGAGACCAAGAAACTGAATTAATTCTGCAAAGATTACTCACTGAGAATTCACAAATGTTCTAATTACATTTTGACTATCATGTCTGCAAATGAATACATTTTAATCAAAATCAAAATAGTTTAATTATGTTAGAAAGTAGGCAAATAACATAGTTGCATCAGTTGCTTAAAAGTTATTAAGTCATACAAATAATTGAAAATTACATAATAGGCATTGATAACTTTTTTATACTTCAACTAAGCATGTTTCTTTATATAATTTCATACTAAATAAAACAAACATATATTGTGTTTCAAATGCTGTCCAAATTCATCATCATCCACATTTCATCAACATTTATCTATATAGCACCAGGAAAATCCATAGCGCTTTACAATTGGGAAAAACAGCAATAAAACAATACTGGGTAATACATACAGACAGAGAGGTAAGAGGTCCCTACCCGCAAGCTTAATAATCTATGGGACAATGGGAGTTTGATACACAAGGGTAAGTGCTACCTCATATTGCATGTAATAGGGTAACCTAGGGAGATTAAGATGGTGGTTGAGGAATATCGTAAGCTTGTCTGAAGATGTGGGTTTTCACTAAACGATTGAAGGTTTGAATACTGGAGGAAAGTCTTATTGTTGGAGGGAACAAATTCCACATAGTGGGTGCAGACGGAAAAATGTGCAGCAACGGGGAATGGGAGAATGTGATAAGAGTGGAAGAGAGACGCAGATCTTAGGCAGAACGGAGATGTCGAGTTGGGAAATATTTTGAGACAAGTGAGGAAATGTGTGTTGTTGAAATTTTGTTGGTGGCCTTGGATGTTATTTTATATTGGATTAGTTGAAAAACAGGCAACCAATGTAGAGACTGACAGAGTGGAGCAGCAGAGGAAGAATAATTTTCAAGGAAAATCAATCTAGCCGCTGCATGCAAAATAGATTGTAGGGGCTCGAGTCTGATTTAGGGAAGACCAGTAAGGAGGGAATTACAATAGACAATGCGGGAGATGATGAGTCCATGAATTAAGGAAGGACAGTCAGCGTTAATCTTGCAAGGATGATCAATGAGTGATATATACCTGTTTACATTATATATGCTAGTTTGACAGGACCCATTCAGTATATCCCTCATGTCCATTTATTGAATCAAGCCGGCTCTACCTCTGGGACTTTTTGTGAGTCTAATTAAAAATTAAAAAATAAATATAAAAAGTATCTTTCTCATGTTTACACATTTGCGCCAAGCACACTTTCTTCTTTTATATTTCACCTTTTCTACCTAGAGGGGTATCCATTATAGATATTTTTTAATTAAATCATTAAAAGTTAAGTCTTAACATAGGACCGGTGTGCTTTGCCATTTCCAGTACTTTGTCTTTCTCTCTCTCTCTCTCTCTCCTTGAATTAGAAAGCAAGATCCTGGGCACTGATGGTAGTCATAGGGTTTTGGTTAGGAGGGTTTAGAAGAGATTTAAATGTGTGGGGATAGAAGCCTGAGCATAGTTGAGAGTTTGGAAGTATGTTGTCAATTGCTCTTAAACAAGTTCATTAATTTACAACAACTTTTTTCTTCTGTGAATAATATTATTGCAGATATTATGCTGTCTGACAATGAACTGTATTTGTGTCAAATCTACTAATGTAATTCATTGCACATGTCAGTTTTTAGACTTAAATATGACATGGTTCTGATGTTTGATTATGACATTTCATGATGTCCTATAATGGACAATAAACAACCGAACCTTGCTCCAAAGAAATCTGTCATGCTTTTTACACCTCCAAAGTAGTACAATTAATTGAGACAAGTAAGGCAACTGCACGCCCCTTTTGAGAGGTGAACTGCACAATTGACACTACTGGTAACAGAGGTTCAATCTTGCCATTTGTCTAAAATAATGTCACACGGCGCTCATTCAGCTTCCACAACCAAGGACCAGGACGCTCACCTGTTCCCCATTAAAGTATACTTCAGCTGCTGGCGTCCTGACTTTGGCTCTGCGCATGCACAGACCCTAAACCTTTGTGTCCTCTGTATGTTTCCCATTGGTTCTCTGTTCTGGCTCCAAACTTGAAAGGACACTTCCCCCTTCTCCTCAGTGCCTGTTGATCAAGTTACCTGCCTGATTAGACTGTCTGTCTTCTATACGTTTACTTGGATCCTCAATGCCTCCTTGTCCTCGTTACCTTGCTGACTAGATTATCCACGCTGCACCTGTCTCCGCTGTGCTGCTATACTACGGGCTATACTGCTCAAGCTGCACTTGCCTCTGATACCTTGTTGGCTGGACCGTTCACGCTGCACCTGTCTCCGCTGTTTTGCTGTATTACGGGCTATACTACTCAAGCTGCACCTGCCTCTGTTACCTTGCTGGCTGGACCATTCACGCTGCACCTGTCTCCGCTGTGCTGCTATACTACGGGCTATACTGCTCAAGTTGCACTTGCCTCTGATACCTTGTTGGCTGGACCGTTCACGCCGTTCACGCTGCACCTGTCTCCGCTGTTTTTCTGTATCACGGGCTATACTGCTCAAGCTGCACCTGCCTCTGTTACCTTGCTGGCTGGACCAATCACGCTGCACCTGTCCCCACTGTGTTGCTGTACTACAGGCTATAGCGCTCAAGCTGCACCTGTCTCTGTTACCTTGCTGGCTGGACTGTTCCCACTGCACCTGTCTTCACTGTGCTGCTACACTACAGGCCCAAACGCCTAATCTGCACTTGTCTCCGTTACTCTGCTAGCTGGACTGTTTGTGCTGCAACTATCTTCATTGTGTCATTATATTACAGGCTGTATCGCTCAAGCTACACTTGGCCCTGTGGCCCTGCTGGCTGGACTGTTCACGCTGCTTCTATCTTTTTTGCCACGAGACTACAGGCTGTATTGCTGAAGCTACATTATCCTCCATTTACCGTGAAGTTGTATTGTTCACTCTGTATCTGTCTTCACCCTGCTACTTGACTAAAGAGCTTACATTCCATATACTTTCATCGTGCCTCTATCTAACATCTTACTATCTTCTCCCCTATCTCGCCTGACATTCCTGGTGGGGACTGCAACCTGCGGACGCCGCTAAGTCCAAATCACCTTGCGGTGATCACTGGTGAATATTATCTGTCCGTTAGACTCCTCACCCTGCTGGAAGTAGCGCAAAGATTGGGCAGATCCAAGAATCCAGTGTACCAAACCGTGACAAATGATTACACTCCATCTGTACTTTCATATGACAAGGAATCCCAGACTTTCAATTAATTTACTGCTGTACATTACATGGAACCATTGAGGTAGGATAGATTCCTGTTCACTTTATGCATGTATTTATGCTATATTTAATCTGAACTACAAAAGTAAATAAGTATATTTGCTCATTAAGCCAAATGTAGTGTTTTGGTGACTCTTTCCTGATATTTGAAAAACAAAAAGCAATGTATAAGAGTGAATACTTGTCTCTGGCTAGCTCGTTTCATAAAAATGTAAAAACTTGAGTATTACCCGCAGTCAACACAATATACCATACCAGTGTAAAGAGAAACAAACATGAAAATATGACATCTGGTTCAACATTAGTCAAAAAAAAATTCTGTGTTAAAGAAGATATATGAAAAAAGTATATTGAAGATGAGTCTGTTTACCTCTATAGAAATGGTGTAAGAGTCAAAGCCAGACTCAAAGCAGGTTATCAGGGCTTAATATCACATGACCTGATATAATCAAATATCAAATGTTTGGTTGTGGATTGATTAAAACATTCCTTTACATACAGAAGGCACATATTTCTCCTTCTCTGAAACCTACAGCTGAAAGATATAGAACCTCTCAGGTTCAGGATCTTATCCAGTTCTAACATTCACTGACTGGCATCTTAGATGAGCCAGCAAGGATTTTTTTTCACCCTGTACACTATTGTACTCAACCATAGAGAACCAAAGTCTACTTTCTCTTAAAGAAGGCCGCCTCAACATTTCAGAGAACTTTCATATGCACAGGAGACAACTGATGACCTGATTAAAACAAAATCCTTTGTACCTACTGAAATACAGAACACATGTCTTAGGTTACCTGCAAAAGAAGCATGTCCTGCTCTGCTTTCTCCCTTGTGACAAATGACCTTATGTGACACCTTGAGGGATATGTAGTGACATTACGCAGAACCTCAATATATTAAAGTGTGACTTGAATGGCCAGAGGAAAATAAAACACAAGTCAAGTTACAAATAATTTGTCTAGGTTTCATGTGTTGTATCCCTTGTATCCCTGTCAAGATATGCAGATTGAACCCGAGTGCTGTGTGAGCTAAAACTCAGGATATCGAGATGCTGCCAATGCTTGAGTATGCCAGAGTTTTACGAGGGTGGTTCCACATAGCAGGGTGAGAGAGATGGATGTGATGATGTCATCAGGGATCTAAGTTTGACGTACTGCTAGGGCAGGCAGTTGCTATTCTGTACTATTTGTGAGTAGAGTAGAGAGAGTATGGCTGTTTGAGCTGAGAGACAACCATGAGGTCCAAGATTGCGATTTCAAGTGCAGTTCTGGAAGGAAGGATGTGAACCAGTACCCAGTGCAAGTTCTGATGATGCACCTGCTACCTATACATACAAGTAAAGATGTGAAACATTTGCAAATGAGTTTTCTCAGGTTTTTATAATAAAAAAGCTGAATGTCACTCTGGGTGCCTGTTGTACTGGAAGTGCACAACTGAACTGCTTTCAATCAAGTGAATAAAGCAGCTGAGAAATAATGACTTCTGTCCATTTAATAATATAGAATCAAGCAATCAATATATATAAATATATATATATATATATATATATATATATATATATATATATATAGTAGAATAGAGCCAAATCCTCTTTAATACAGGGCTACTAACATATCCTTCCTTTAAAGTCTCTAGCTGATACTTTTAAGATATGTAATTGCTGAATATTAGCCAGAGTCAATTTAATTTGAAGCTTAATCCTTTCTCAAATGTGACATTAGCAGACTTCAAATTATATTATTAAAAGAAAAGAAAAGTAGGCATTTGCTCTGATAAGAGTCTTTCAAGTCTAGGTAATGGAAGTTAGTATGACCTGATTAAGTGAAGAATACACACACAAAGAGTAGGCGCTGCATTGTCAGTCCAGTTTTCAACTGTGAGGCTTTTTTAATACATATTAAAAAAGAATCATAGAAAAAACTCTGTTTATTCAATAAAGACTATAGCACGATTTGCTTCAAATGTAGATTCACTAAAGGGCACCAAGTCCTTTTTTTGCCGGCTGAAATAAGCCTGCTAACCATTACCTACAAAAATGTATTTCATAAAGCATTATATATTTTTATATATATATATATATATATATATATATATATATATATATATATATATATATATATATAAATATATATATATTTATTCATCATCATCTGTTTATATAACGCCACTAATAACGTAGCACCGTACAATAAAGCCTTAAGTCCACCCACTTCTCTCATAACCCCAACTGCTTGGCCCGCCCTAACCTGGTGTCAGAGTAAACTGCACTCACCTCACTACTCACTCCCCCTCTCTCACTGAGCTGGGCGAGGCCCCTCCCCACGGATGGGACAAGAGCTACCGTTGCCTTGTAAGGGGACAGATACCTGCGGCCAATCACGATAGAGCCGTATTTATCAGCCGCTGATCGCAGTGCCTTCCTCCCACGCTGCTGCCCTAGGGGCAAAGCAGCCTGCCACCATCCAAACCGAGCAACTTCCTCAGCTCCAACCAAATGCTCTCCATAAACATTTGCAACCCCTCACCCGAGAGGTGCACACCGTCTCTCCTATAGAGACTCACCCTATCTGCCGTTATAGCTGGGTGATCCACCACAAAACCACCAAGGGATCTGATAACCTTCCGAAGTGCACTATTAAGCTTCCGCGCCATTATAAGAATCTTTTTTAATGGGATTGGAGATCTCCAAGACAGCCTTGGGATCATAGCGGACCAGCCGAGTATGATTGTTGGCCATATAGTCTTAATATAATGCAAGTCCTCTCTCATTTGGATAATTAGGTCTAGGGATTTACCTTTACCCAAATCATTCCCTCTCAAGTGGACCGCTAGTACATCGGGGGCTCCCCACCGCTCTATCGGTTGTCTTAACCAGGGTAAGAGATTACCCCAAACCAAACCCCGTTTAACTAACCAATAGACCCGGCTATTCCCCATGCTGCTAAACTTCGTCTGAACCCCCGTCTGGTTAGCTGCCCAGAATATGTAAGAGTGCCCGATGATCCAAATATTTCTCGCAGTAACCACAGCATCTGAAAAAGAGATAAATGTTACACACTGAAACATTTACCTCTCCATCACACACAGAACCCATGTGCACATAGGGGTTGACAAAGGCAGCCCAACAGACGAGCATGGAGCATAGCAGGCGAAAGGAAACGTAAAACGGGGAGAAATGGGTTTGGGAAAGGGTAAGTTACTCACACGAAGGTAAAACCCGATCAAACCCCAGAGGCACACCACTAATCAGGCCTTCCGGGGGAAAAAAATGGGAGAAATCCCTTTGCGCCCTCGCTCAACGCGACGAGCAGTTAAGCCTTGAGTAACCGGGAAGGGGGTAGAAGGAACAACAAAAGGTACTGGAGGGTAAATGGTAGAGATGTACCTGACAGCCACAAACAATAATTAAGGAAAGGCCAAAAGGAGAATTGAAACAAGACAACAATAAACAAATTCGCAATACAATTGTTCAAACTTTAAACATTAGGCCTAATGTAACCTTGGTAGGCCGCGGACTTCCATCTACCAAGGGACTTTATAGCCTCAACAGATGACCCTGCCAAGGCCGCGGCGGTGGCCGCTCCAATTCTAAAAGAGTGAGAGCTGTAAACAGAAGGGACTAAACCTAACCACTTAATGGTATGCTTCAGAACTGCGTTAAATTGATATCTTGTCAAAGGCGCCCCACTTCTGTGTATAAGAAAAATTGGACTAACGGGCCTGATTTGTATAAAATGGGTGCTTAAATTGACCGGTTATATCTCTTTGTCTTTCTGGGCCTGCATCTGTAACCAGCAACCCTTTCCCCCTTGATCCGTTTTGGAACTGGCTATTTTGCAGCTAAGATGATCTTCCCGTATGACAACATTCTTAGTAAGCAACCCAGCAGGGATATGTGCCTTCGCTTGCCCAACCAACTCCGAAACCCTGAAAGCCCCAAAAAACGCCAGGCTAAAAGCAGTCCGAAACAGCAGGACCTCATACTCATCCCTTGCTACGTTCCCCAGGGCCCCTATAAGTTGAGATAACGTTTGTAAAGTGATCGGATGTCGCGTGTCTATTGTGATTGGCCTCTCTCTCGCCCAACCTTTTAGTGCTTTAGATATAAAAAAAAAAACCTTAGTGACATCCACCGCACCTTTCAGTCGAGCCATAAACGAAATGCCTGCCAGGGCAGATGACATACTCACCTTAGAAGCACCCTTATTATACCTCAACCACATAAATTCCATGACTGCATCCCTCTGACCTGCCTCTGACTGGTCCTTGGTGCTGCTGAACTGGACCCACTGCAGTCACGCTGCTCGATACACCCGCAAAGTAGCTTGTGCTAGGCCACGTTCTGCCAGACCTCTTATGCCGGCGTGATGATCTGCCAAACATAAGAGGGACAGGGAATGCCTATGCTATTGGCCTGAGGGGCTAGCTCTCGGAATCTCCTCTACTGAAAACGCGACAAAGCGTCCGCTATTTAATTTTTAATCCCCGGGACATGACGAGCATTGAATGTTTTTTTGTGCTCTAAGCAGCGAAGTATCAGGTGATGCAGCAGTGCAATAGCCTGCGTAGAAGACGCGCTCTGTTTATTTATGGACTGGACTACCTCTTGATTATCACACCAAAAAAACACGTGCCTGCCTCGTAAAGAAACAACACACAGCTCGATGGCAACAATAATTGGGAATAGCTCTAAAACGACCACGTTCTTTACCAATCCACTTCTACGCCATGACTCTGGCCTTGCATCTGCACACCACTGTCCGCCCAAATAAGCTCCAAAACCCTTCGCACCCAAAGCATCAGTGTAAAGATCCAGCGTAGCATTGTTTACCGGAGGGGTAAGCCATATCCTTTTACCGTTGAATTCTATTAAAAACCTCTGCCATATTAGAAGATTATCCTTTATTTCTCTTGACAGGCGTACCGCCGCATGGGGTCTACTCTTTCCTGCTATGGCTTTTTGAAGCTTACGACAGAAAACCCTACCCATTGGAATCACCCTGCACGCAAAGTTGAAAAGCCCCAAAAACGACTGCACTTTTTTTAATGATATATAAGGGGAAACCAGCGTGGACACAATCGCCTTTGCCAATTTTTTTAACTTATCGTCTGGGATCCTACAACAACCTGCTACGGAGTCAATTTCAATTCCCAAAAACGATAAACACTGTGTGGGGCCTTCTGGCACCCCCATAACCATAGATAGGGCCTGTGTTGATTGCAAAACTTCTAAGCATGCGCGGGACTTGTCTGGACCTATGATTAAAAAATTGTCCAAGTAGTGAGCTATCAGCCTGAGCCTGGTTCCTGCCTGAATGCACCAGTGGAGAAAGCTACTAAACTTCTCGAACAAGGCACATGATATTGAGCAGCCCATGGGTAGGCAACAGTCCACATAGAAACCGCCGCGATGTCTAAAACCCATAAACTGCAACGATTCAGGATGGAGTGGTAACAGGCGAAAAGCTGACTCTATGTCAATTTTTGCCATAAGGTCCCCCTCTCTGCACTCCTGCACTAGGGAAAGAGCATCTTCAAAGGACTGGTATTGTACGGTACTAACCGCCGGGTCAATGGCGTCATTTACTGACTCGCCTAATGGGCAATAAAGGAGGTGAATAAGTCTGAACTTACCCTCTACCTTCTTGGGCACTACACCTACCGGGAACACTACTAAATTGGGGATAGGTATGTTTTTGAAAGGCCCTAACATCCGCCCTAGCCGGACTTCTTTGGCTATTTTTTCGTCCAATATCTCTGGGAATGTAAAGGCCGATTTAAGATTACGGGGCCATGGTAGATCTAATTTTTTCAATACCGGGATTCTAAAACCAAAATGAAAACCCTCCTGAATCGTGGCTGCAGCAACGTTGTCACTATAGAGTTTAAGCCACTTGTCCAGTTCCTCTAGCCTAATTGGGTATTTGGCCTTGACCAGAAGCTGCCGACGCAATCCCACGTCCTCTCCCCCCCCAGGTCTGGCTTTACCATATTCTGCCGCGGGATGGAACCCGTTACAGTTAGAACAGGAGTGCCGGAATTTGCAGGACGACCCCTTCTGACACGTCCCTGAGTTAAAAGCAAAACACATTTCCTTTGCTGGGGAGGTGCTGCTGCGCCCTCCCCGCCCCAGGAAACCGCCTCGCTTGGGTCAGCTCCTGCCTCTGACTACTGGGCCTCATGAGGTCCATCCATGTATTGATATCCTTAAAACCAAGGGGTAACCTCTCCTGACCAGTCATCTTTTTCCTAAACATTTCCTCATACGCCCTCCAAATCACTGGCCCATCTTTCAAATAAACATTCCTAATCAAGTGTAAGTACTTCCAGACCTCTACCTGTTCCTCCGGCCTAAAGTCAGTGTAAAGTGTTGCAAAAACACAAAACCCCTTTATCCATCTAGGGAATGTCTTATAATTCTCCTCCTCCACTCCGTTCCTATCCACCGCCGCTTCCAATCCTTCCTTGCCCCGTCTGTCAAGATGAACATGTCTACGTAAAGTCCTCTTTTAATCTTGTCCCTGACGCTTGGCATAATGCCGTAAAGCATAGCTCGTTCTCCACTCTCCCTGAGTCTCCAGCTCGCGCGACTATATCCGGCCCTAAAGCCTGCAGGTTCCTGGTGGTTCGTTTTCCTACTAGCTGTGTCTGCAAGAGCTTAATCAGCTTGCGGGGCCTGTGATCGGACACAGAGGATTCTTCACTAGTTGTGGACACCGGGGGGCTAACATCACGGGGTTTGTGTGTAACAGAAGAGATGTTCTTGCCTCTCTCCCCAGTGGTTTCCACCTCCGCCCAGGCGCCTGCCGCCAGGCCAACCTCCTCCGTCACCGCTGTCATTGCATCTAGCGAACGATCCGCCATGCTTGCTGAGGACACACCAGCCGCCGCTCCCGGCTCTTCCTGCCGTGCTCTCGGCCCTTGAGGCACCAGATCCTGACTCTGTAAAACTGAAGAGAAATCATCGTGAGATTCTGGCACTCCAAAGTTGACATTCCCTACTACCCCTGTGTCTGGCGGCGTTACGCTAGTTGGAACGAATGTCGAGGAGGCAGTGGGCCTACCTCGATTGTCAGCCTGGTACTCTGGCTCACAACTCTCGGGCCTGAAACTCCACCCCCTCCTGCTACAGGAGTGGTACCCCTTTGCGTGCTTTGCTCACTACGCCATTGGCCATGCGACTCGCTAAAATCTCCCGGAGGAAGCCGCTGTGCTCCCTCATCTATGTCACCATGATAATAGTCAAAAACTCTGTCGCTTAAACGCTCAGAGCGACAGCCGTACCCAAAATTAGCGTCTCCATGTCTTGAGTACATCTGAAAATCGCTCTCCCTTGCCTGCCCATAATATGGGGGGGGGTAATGGGTGACGCTGCACCCGACCTACACTCTGCCCCATCTGTCCTGCAGAGAAAAATGCCTCCTCCGCCCTGGGCCCAGGATAGTCCCGTACGCCTAAATTCCTCCGTGCCCCATCAAGGTCCTGGCTCCAACCCTCCGAGGCATTGGCCCTGTTTCGCGCAAAAAAGGCTCTTCTCTCTAAGGTCGCGTCCTCCCCGCCTGAGGTAGATGGGTACAGTGACGTAAGGGCGGACAGGGAATGGGCCTGGAACTGCGACCACCATGCTGACCCTCTAACGCTGTTAGTCAAAAAGGGGCAGGGAGGGAAATATAATTGATGTGGCACTTGGCACAAAACTTCCCTATCCCTATCCCTCGCCGCCAGCACAGGGGGGGTTAAAGGCAATACCGCCCCTGTGCTGCTGAACATTCTCTCTCCTGCTCCCCCTGGTGGCCTGTTCCCAACCCTAGTGGCTGGGAGCTCTGATTGCCGCTGAGGGGGAGGGGTACCCACTCCCTTCGCCCCTACTACATATTCCACACTCTCTGAGGCTACCTGATGGCTCACAGCTAATCTGCGCCCCTCCCCTGCTACAGATCTGACTCCAGCGATGGGAGTGGACTCCAGCGCTGGGCCCCGAGATCTGCGCATGTGTGCGCTGCCCGGCGGTTCAGACAGAACCTCCGAGCCACGCACGACAGACCTCCTCCTGCCCCAGGTCCCCGGGAAGGTAGGAGGCACACTGCCCACCAATGTTGAATTCCGCCGGCGGGGGGCACTGACCATGCCCACCCCCCCAGCGACGCCGCTCTCGTCCGTGGCCACGCCCCGTTCCCAATATGGCGACGGGAATCGCCTGGGGAGGGGGAGCGAAGGCGAGCAGGCCTCACCACGGCCCTTCTCGGGCGGAGCATATTCCCACTGTAGGGGGCACACAAAACGGACAAAAAGGGGGTAAGAAGGGAGAGAGCAAAGGGGAGACAAGACAAAGGAAGGTAAAATAAAAAGACCGGGACAAAGATTAAATAAAACAAAAGAAAGTTTAATAAAAGAAAGACAATCAGTAGTAGACTATAAGAGAAAAGACAAAAGTTATACACACGAAAAAGACAGTTTAAGAATAAAACTAATCCTTATCTGTCTCCACGTGCTCTCCCATAGGATTTTGCCAGCCGAGTGACTCAGACCAGGAAGTGCAACATACTATACAAAGACGTAAGACCCTCCCCTCAACATTATTGGTCGGGTCAACATCCCATGTTAACCCCTTCGGGTAAGTGCAAGCTCGAGTGCCACACTGTCACTATTTAATTGCGTTCGCCTATAGGGGACTCACTTGTAAGAACATGAAATTAAAATCTCCTGCTTTGCTATTTAGAGACCTGAGTTTGATGCACATTGCACTTTTAGGGCCTGACTTATTAAGGAGAGCAAAGCATAAAAAAGGAGTAACTTGGCACTTGGGCCAAACCATGTTGCATTGGAGGGGGAGGTAAATTTAAAATGTGGGGACAGATGTATAATGGTGGTAGAACATGTCCTAGATCAACTTTAAATTTCAGTGTAAAAAATAAAGCTATCAAGTATCTGTGTCCTACATGAAAAACAGCCAGTATTTAACTTATGTGCAAAATAATAAACTAATTTGCACCCCTTGTATTGTCACATGGTTTGTCCCAGAGAAGATTTACTCCTTTTTTTGCCTTACTTTCCTTAATGACTCAGGCCCTTAATGTTTATGAATGTATTTTTTATAATCATTTAGATTATTTGTCAAATTTGTTTTACTGATGTTATTTATTATAATTTTTTTTAATTGAGTTTTTTATATAATTTTTCTGTTTTTTGCAGTTAATAAAACAAATGTATTTTCAAAACAATATACTTACTCCATTCATCTTGAGTTGAATATAAGATTTTCTTTTTCCATTCAAATCAGTCTTTTGGCGCCCCTCTCTTATTTCTGTTTCTGTGATACGCAGACTATCAGCTTTTGATGAATCAAGAGCTGCAGTCGAAGACAATGTGGGATTACGTAAGAAATCAGGTAGCTACATGGCATTTTAATATCTGTCTTTTCAGTATTTCTATGTGGTTGTCTTGATAAAGGTCTAAATGTAAGCCCGAAATGGCAATTTACAATGTGAGATATGGAATTGAAATGAATGAAAATTAAAGCAGAAATGATGATGGCATGCCATGTATTTTTGCAGCTACTTTGGCACTAATTTTAGCCTGCCAGCTTGTTGCAGACTTTAGCCAAAATTTGTGAAAATTTGGAGAGTTGTAAAAAGATCGTTAGAAAGTAGACTGTAAATTATTGTTAATGCTATAAATAGTAATATAGGAGCAAAAACAGCTCAAAATCACATAATTTTACCTATTTTGCCAAACTTTTATTTAAATCCAGATCCAAAACCAAATCCAAAACCTTTCACAATTTTTGGACAATACCTGTACCAAAACCAAAACACAAAGACGTTTTAGAAACAAAACCACATTTAAAACCAAAACACAGCGTCAGCGCACATCTCTAATATTAATATTATACCCCGCTAAGCACTACTTACATATGCCAAACAAAGAATACAGTAGCCTACAGAGATATTCCCAACTCACACTAAGCTACCTCAAAATATATTTCTATGTAGTGTGATAAGTACGACAAACAGATGATGCTCACACAGTTTTGCTAAAAAACTTTGCCCGCACTTTATTCAGGAATGTCAGAACAGCACAATCAGCAAGAGGTGTAGTACAAGCAATCAAACAAAAGTATTTACAATCTCTTGCAACCATTCTTCGGGCTAAGCTCCCTCTTTACATCACTGGTATCAGTGGTATCAGTCCAAAAGAGTTCTATGTTCTAATCCAACTATGGAGGATAGAGTGGTGCATTTCTACTCTTTCCTCCATATGAACTCTTTGTGAGGTTATCCACAATGGTGTCACGATCTGCCTCCGCTTGTACTGCTACAATGCATCTGCATGCTGCTTTGCATCGGACTTTAGATTTTTGTATTTCATGCAGTACCTCTAAACCACCAGAGATGCTGCTATTGTGCCTTGTCTCTTTTCACTACCAGTGGTTAACCTGCTGCACTAGTAAACATCTGCATCAGTTATCTCCTTAATTATACCTGCCTCTCCCCAGTTACTTCTGCTGGTCATTGTTGTTATGTTGCTGTGCCTGACTTTGTTGTGCTCTTGTTTTTCCTGTTCCCTGGGACTTCTACAAGTTGCTTGCTGATATTTCTTTACCTGATTTCTCTCCACAGCCTGTTACCCTGCACCAGCCATGTTCCTTGCTATTTGCTTTCAGCCTCTCTCAGCAATCCTTGTTCAATATCTGCAATACTCGGTTTGTACATTCTGCATTATCTGGATCATATCTGTTCAATAAATATCATGTGCTTTCACCAGATTCTGGGCTCTATAGTCGTCATTTCCAGCTTTCAGGATTGAAGCGTGACCAGCTGATGAGTTGAAGATACGATTTATTATTACAACAAGGTGTGTGTTCACCAATCCCTCCCCTCCACTATGCGGCAAATTTCTCTTTCACATCACAAAAAATTCTTACATGTGATGCCAATCTGCTCCAGAAACACATTTACATTTACATTTGTTTTCTGATGTGTTCTGTGATATTTGGAAAATATTCACAAATTAGCATAGCATTATTTCAAATAATTTGTTCAAACAAACAACAACAGAAATACACAACACAACCCTTAGCAAATACCACAGGAGCATTGTACAGTTTCTATACTACCTGCGGAGTAAGCTGTAATTTGATCTTAGTTTTCTGCTGTAAAACTCAACAGACAGATTATTATTATTAATTATTATTATTCTATATATTATTTATACTAAAGATTATACTTATGGAATGCTGCTTCATATTGGGAATTTATGTTCACTTTGGTGTTCTATACTTGAATAATGTTCTGAAAACTTTATAATGGCCCTTTAGCATTGTATATGGATGTTTTCTGTAAATATAAACATTTTATTTATGCACACTATATCTTACAGCAGATTCACTTAATGCCACAATCATTCAAAACAGTCTATATATCTTCACCTCTTGTGCATAATTCATGTAAAGCTACAGAAAAAGCCAATTCATGTAGCCATTTACAGAAAAGTCAAATCAACACATAGACCTCTTGTTCATCTTTAATCAATCAATGCTCATGAGTAGAAAGTGTTCCATGGTCTGTTGGACAAAGGATTTTACTCTGAATTCAATGTAACAGGGCTCAGCTTAGAGAATCATATGACACTAAGAGAATTTGAAGAAGTAAGACGCACATTTCAGAGGTCATTGTCACAATTCCCACTCGATGAAGAGGTGACCGACCCACACACCTTCTTTTTGTAGATCTCAAATAAATTGTACAACAGTTTGACAAATTGAAGTAGTTTTCTGCACTGCCCTTTAGTATTCACATGAGAACAGTGTCATTTTTTAACATACAGCATAAGATGAATAATTTAGGTTGAGAAATGCTGTGTTTGTAAAGCAGTCAGTCTGAAGTCCAGTGCTAGAAACTATTGTGCTTTAGCAAAATTTCCATTTTGTCTCTATAACAATGTTTAGTTTTCTGCAAACAATGTGTAGTAAGCATTTTTCTTGGTTCCAGAGTGAGAAATGCAGCTTAGTTTTTTTGAAATGTGAAATAATGTGTAGCATTTTTATTGCACATTATTATATACTGTATATATTTTATTATATACAAGTTAACCCGTGCATGATACTCATGCATTCTAGTCAAATCAAGCTACTTAAGGTGTTAAAAAAGTTCTTGTCATGCATTTGGGCCATAGCCCAGGCCTCCTCAGGGGAAGAGCGTTACTTCCCGACGTAAGTGCCCTTTTTTAACGTGGTTTTGTCCACATGTCACTACCTCATCATTCTTCTCCATCACCTCATCCTTCATTTTCATCGCCACATCTATCCAGATGTCTATCCAGACACAGGGATCTCTCTCAGCGGTCCTGAGTATCACACTCCTCTCACTCTGTCACCCCCGGCAACCACCAACCACTCCCCACTGTCACCCCCGGCAAACACCAACCACTCCCAACTGTCACTTCTCCTTCAAGAAATATATATATATATTTTTTAAATCTTTATAAACACTTTTAACAATTAACAAATTAAATTAACAAATTAAAAACATCTTAGTATACCAACTTTCAGCCCTTTCTGAATTTTTTTTTCCACACACACTAAGAATTTAGTAGGTCAGTGTATAACTCCGCTCAGCAGGTGGCGCTGCAGCTTGGTTTTATTTTTTACACACACACAGACAGAATAACACACACCACTAGGCATTTATATTATAGATACAGTGCCTATAGAAAATCATCATACCCTGTCAAAACTGCATTTTGTCACATTACACTGTGGAAATTGAAATAAATTAAATCAAACTTTTTAAAATTGTATTTACACATTGTTATCCTCAAAATAAGTTTCACAACATCAATTTTACAAATTCTTAACAATTAATATAACTTAATTACTAAAAAACCTGGATTGGATAAGTGATCATACCCTTAGAGTAATCATTATAAATTTGCTCAAATAAAACCAATGACCTTCCAGATCACACAAAAGCTACCAAGAGGTCAATGGCAAATTTAAAAGACTTTATTGCTGAGATTGGTCTGTGCATGTGACAACTATTTCATAAGCGTTACACAAAGCTTTTCTGTATGGCAGGGTGGAAAACAAGAAGCCTCTTCAGGGAAAGGGCCAAACTCAGTCTTGTTTGTGCTTTGCAAAATAACACTTGGAAGAGTCTGATGCTATGTGGCAAAAGGTTGCATGGTCAGATGAGACCAGGATAGAACTTTTTGGACTGAACTCCAAGTGCTATGTTTGGCACAAATCAAACAAACACCAGCCAAAATAAACACACCATACCTACTGTGAAGCCCACTGTGTTGCCACTTCATGCTGAAACAACATTATGTTGTAGGGGTGTTTCTCTTCTGCAGGAACTAGGTGATTGGTCAGGATTGAATAGCAAGTACACCTAAATACTTGAGGAAAACCTGCAGACCTTTGCTAGAGAGCTGAAGTTGGGCAGGTGGTTCACCTTCCACCATGACATCAAGCCTAAACATACCGACAAGAAAACAACTCAGTGGCTTAAACATAGGAAGGTGAATGTCCTTGAATGGCCAAGTCAGAGCCCTGACCTAAATCCCAGAGAAAATTTGTGGATGGATCTAAAGCAAAAGCAGTCCACCGCTGCACACTTAGAAATTTGACTGCAAGGAAGAATGGGCAAATATTCCCCAGTCTAGGCGCACAAAGCAGGTAGCGACATATCCAAATAAACTGTTGACTTCCGGATGCAGTTGCTGAATTCTGGAATGTTGGGACAGTTTGGAAAACATAATATAACTTTCCTCACCCCACACATACAGTACTGACATAATATTAACCCTCCAATCATGGCATACCATTAAATCCTACACACACCAATCCCAACTTAACATTAATCACATGTCACAGTTTTGAAGAGACTGAGGTCTACGTGCTGATATTTGTATTGCTAAGCTAGGAGGCACAGAGCCTAAACGCGTCTCTGGTCTTTGTTAGTGACCCCCGCAAGGGAGTTTGCTGCAGATGACACGCAGGTCGCGTCCCTTCTAGTTAGCCACCAGCGAAATAGTGAGTGAACAAACTTGGTTGTGCAATCCGGGGTCAGGCTGTGTGAGCAAATAGGGACCAAAGGATCAGACAACAGCATAGTCAGGAAGCCAAAGGTTAAGCAAGGAGATCTGTATATGCCAAAGGAGAATCCAGACGGAAGGTCTGGAATAACCAAGTCAGGAGCCGAAAAGTCAGTCAGAATGCAATTAAGCAAACAGGAGTGCTGGAGCACAAGTGGACCTTGCTACTCTGGTACCCTAATAGTGCCAGAGTCACATTTAAATAGTGTAGGTAAGAATCTCTTTGGTGGCAGTGTGAATTGGTGGCAGAACCACCGAACAAAGCATCCAGTTTCCTAGCAACGGAGATACGGGCCTACTGTGCATGTGCCCACCGAGCACCAGACAGGAAGGGGGAGATGCGTTCCGTTGCCTAGCAACAGTATGCCGCTGAGAGACAGTGGAAGAAGGCGTCTGTCCTTGGCACTGAGTAGACGTGCAGGGACGGCACTTGACACCACCCAGTTCCCAAATAACACTATCCCCCTGTTCCCATATAAAATTAATCTCCTACATTCCAGTCCCTACATAACATGAATACACTTCCGCAGTATAATAGTAGTCAACCCAAGCATGCTTATCCCTCCCCTGCTTGTCAATCAGATAAGAGCTAAATAAAGGTTATTTACTCACCTTGCTCAGTGAGGCAAATCTGCAGCAAACCATAGCAACCAATAAGACATTTACTTTTACTGTCTAACTTGTACTAAACAGATAATCCCTGATAGCTGAATAGCTGAGTTAATCTTGTTACACAAAGTTAGAATTGTTGCACCGGTATTAGTACAACATTCACTTATATTTATCTTCACTAAAAACTATGAACTACAGTATAAGCAGTGAAGAGAAAGGGAATAATATTTTACAGACGTGAATCACTATTCCCAAATATAAGGGGTGACATTACTACTCACCAAACATCAGAACATATTTTACAAGGACATTTACAGATTTTTCCAAGCCACTTCTGAAATAAAACTATCCACTAGGCTAAAATTAACAGAATATTTCAGTGGTGAGAATACTGTTTTCTCTTTTAACAATATAACTGTCAGCAATTAATCACATCGAATTGCAGTGCTTACAATGGCAACAGGAGGCACCTGCTAGACCACTAAGAAACCTATTATTCATTGCTTTAAATTATAGCTGGTAGCCTGGTAATTAAATTATATTAACAACATACCAGGGAAAGATTCACAATTTTGAGGTATTAGGAATACAGCAGGTATTCTACTGCCTGTGTGCATACTGACAAACAAAAGATCAATATTATTACTGTGAAATATCTTAAATGGCTTAAACACTATCAATAATCTTTTACATTTTCCTGCTAGATGAGTCTGTAATTTCTATTACACAGTGCCTCATCTCAAAATTGAAATGTGTCAAAACTAAAGCTTATACTTTAGATTTTGAAAAAGGCATTTATTCTTTAGAAATGAACATGTTCTCTCTTGTGTTTTAAGCTGAATAAGGTAATATCGAAGCTGCATCTATACAATAAAGTAATGTAAAATAACCATGTCCAATGGAGGTTAGGTGGGTCATGTGGAAAACATCCTGAAGGACGTCATCTCTAATAGAACTGGTTATTGTACAGTATTCATATATTGATCTCTTCCTAACCTTATTTTTCTCATTCTTGGTTTACTTTTGTTGTAAATATATGCACAGCTCAAACTGGCTTAATGAAGACACATTGATTAAAAGAAAGACAATCAAATCAAAGCAACGGTGAGAATTGCCCGGTCCACCCACATTGACATGTACATAGTTTATATATAAATATATAAATATTATAAGTCGTGCCCTTATATTAAGGTTGCATCTAAAAAACGACATTCTTCCATTGGAAATCTGTGAGAGGGGGGCATGGTGTTTGAGGGTCTACATTTTAAAACGTATTAAAGCTATTAAGCTGAAATTTGGCATGCAAATGGAGAACTGTCCACAGGTGCCGCATATCAAATTTCAGAAAAAAAAGAATAAAAAATGACAATTTAGGAATAATCTAAATGTCAAAATCTCGCCGTTTTTTTCCACTTCCTGTTTTGAAAAAGTCACCGTTTTTCTGGGGTTTATGGGAGAGCGTAACTCAGTGTACAGGGCGTTTAAAGGCATGCGGTTAGTTTTGTTAGAAAGCTATTAGGGCTGAGGAGTGCCTTTAAGGGTTCACAAGTTTGACAAAGCTAAAGTTTTTATAGAATTTGGTAAAATATGCCCCATTTTAAAGATGGGGATTTCATAACATTGCGCATGTCAGATAGAGGTGTGTGCTGGGTGTACTCAAAGTGGCTTTTCTTGAGAGTACAAATATGGCTGACTGACCCTCTCGCTAAGAAATTTTGTTCTGTGAGCAGGAGAATTTAGCCATATTTATTAGGTACAGGGGGGTGGTTGGTGTTTTGGGGCTGAGAGGGTGCAAGCTATACTATTATTAGCCCTGGCACCGCTCTCATTTCACAGTTTAATAATCTCTCAGAGCGGTGCCAGAGCTGTGTTACAGAGCCCGTTTAAACTTCCGGCCCCTCAGTGACGTCAGTTAATTTATTCACTACACTGAGCTGGGGGGCTGGAAATTTAAAAGTGCTCTGAGGTTTTCTGCTGTGATTTAAAAAAAAAAATCCCGACCCCCCCTGCTCCCTCCCTCCCCCCAGCAGTGTGTTTGCGATCCCGAACCCCCCTACTTCCCCCCAACAGTTTGTTTGCAATCCCGATTTTCTGCGGTGATTTAAAGAAAAAAAAAAAAAGCGTGGGGTCCCCCTTCTCTTCTCTATTAACCCTAGTGCTGCCAGCCTACGGCTGGTTCCGTGAAAATCGGGGAAAAAATTTGCGTGGGGTCCCCCCAATTTTCACGGAACCAGCACTAGGCAAACAAGCCAGGGTTGGTGGCACTATAGCAAGGGGACATGCGGCAGGGGACCATAATGACATATCAACCCCAGGTTGTTCAGTGCTAGGCTGGATTCCCTAGGGAGTGGGGTCCCCCTAGGGACACCCAGCCCAGTGCTGATAGCACTAGGGCTCTACCTACACCCCTGATCGGTGGGTGTAGGGTAATAACGGCAAATAAAGTATAAAAAACCAAACAGACGCCATTTTGTTTTGTGGAACTACAAGTCCCAGCCAGGGTGCCATAAATATTGTGGGCATGCTGCTACTTGTATAACTACATGCACCAGCATACCCATGGCAGCCAGGGCATGTTGGCACTTGGAGAACCACAAGAGTCGTCATGGATCCTCGTCGGGAATCAGTCGTCCGGACTGAAGATGTTAGGGTAAGTGTTGTCGGTGTACTCAGCATCATTAGGCCGTACCCCACCCCAAATCTTGGGTGCTGTGGTGTTGGTGATGGCGACTTCAGGCAACCGGAGCTTTTTGGTTCTGCTGCTTCTAACAGCTGTTTGGTCCTTTGATCTCAGCCAAAAGTACCTAATAACATGCTTCTCCATGTGAATTTGCATCAAATTCCTAATTGCCTGAAGGCAAAAGAATCATGGCTGCCTCAAGGCCATTTAACAATAGGCATCGGATCTGGAGAGATGCATTACATATAGCCTGAACTTTTATTGAGTGAAAATGTTTTCTGTTATAAAAAATATGCTTCCACCCAATTGGGTTTAGGGCTATATGTGTACCATTACCTGTTCCTACAACATAGGGAATGCCAGCTATGATAGAAAATTGTTGCTTTATGAGCACAAGGGACTCCTCATTGAATGGCAGATGAATACATTGATGAATGCATGACAGGAAAGCCCACAGGACCACCTTCAGCACATCACTAAACAATAATGCTGCGTCACCCCTACTGGTCTGGAATGGCGCAGACGCACACAAGTGTAACACCATCAACAGTTTGCCAGTGGTGGTATTGCTGTCAGGACGTTGCACAGAGACTCTAGGTCACTCTGCCCTATGTGCAGAGTGCCATGATGACATGCAGTGGAAGACAATAGTGACAGATCACCTCAGCATCTGACATCCCTGCATATACCTGTAGCGGGTGCAAATGATACGACTGAAAGCAAACATACTTACAACAAACACAGGACACTTGAATAGGCCACATTTGTATTGGAAGGCCCTTATTGTGCATGGCCTACATTAGTCTGCCCCTTCCCTCCTCCACCCGACCTCTCAAGTTGTAGGCAGTCGTAATTGCAGTGGCACGTGACATTTGTGTTCATTGGCGTAAAGTCCTCTTCAGGGCATGTACAGAACTGTTTCATGCAAGATATGCTACATAAGCAGATGCACAGCCAAACACGAATCAGGTCTAATCCATTCACCTACCAATCTTTATTTTTTTCAATTGCGTCCAAAACAGAACAAACTGCATGTTAAAATGCATATGATTGCAATGCAGTTGCTCATATATCTGATATGCAGATCACATGCAGTACCTATGGTTAATATGTACCAGACATATACAGGTAAGTGAATATGTGTGAATGTGTCCAGAATACAAGAGTTTTTCTCATTTCTTTCAATTGTCCACTCCTTTCAACTGCACTTTTAACATATTTGAAACATGCAGAACCCCATTTGAAATGAATAGGTTGCTAAAATGAATGGAAGAAACTCTGTACAGTAAATAAAAATAGGCAGCATGTTCCTCACCTCCCTACTAATGCAAGAGAAAAATAAGCATTACATTTTAATCAGCATCAGGTTAGGTTCCCAATATTAACAGGGAAATCTGTAGCATGAATAGACAATACAAGTGAAGTGGAGCGCTCCTCCAAAAGCAGCCTCAAAAAAAGGAACAGAGATGTCACCAATACATCACACAAAACACTTGGTATACAGAATGACACTTTCTCTAGGCGCTGATGTTGAATCATAGAGGTGTATGACATAAAATAAAATAAAATAAAATGACTTTATAAAAAATTATTGTGTGATATACACACAAAATAGAAACTAAAATACAGTTTAGGTTCAAAAGAAATTAAATTGCATATCCAAAAAGAGGAAAGGAATTGAGAAAATGAATGTCAATAGTAAAATCCATATGTCCCCAAATCATATAAATGAAGTTCCTATGGGACATCTATGTGTGGTGTGGACCGACATCCAATTTATCATGTAGTATCCTCTTCAAATCCTCAAGATCCTCATCACATCATATGTAAAAAAGAGAAATAAAAATTCCATAGTGCATTATCCTTTTAAGGATTTTTATTGGATATAATAATAAAAACATATATGTATAAATCCTAGACAGGTATATTGGCTGCTTACCAGAAAAAGATGTTGATCAATACACGTAACAAGATCTTTAGTTCAGAACAAGGAATGATCCACTGCAAACAAATCTGATTGTCAAAACCAAATATACCAGTCTCCACCAACACGTTTCGACCCTCAGGGGGTCTTTTTCAAGGTGTATCTCCTTGGTGTCCTTCTTTCATAATAAAACCAACACAGGATGGTCAGCTTGGGGTTTCAGCCTCTATGTGGGGGGCCCAGAAAATAAAAGCAGCATGCTTTACTAAACTCGACAGGTCCCTTACTGAAATGCAAAAAGGCTCTTCCTAGAAACCCGTGGCTGTAATCCAATGATAATTTTTCTTGTAACCCATGGTAAAAATGTATAATCTAAAGGATTTCTTATTGTAACTCATGTGAAAAGTCCTTAATTTATAACCCAAGGGATTGTTTTTTAATACATAGGATATGTTCTTTCTTCATAATCCACATGAAATCTTATTGTAGTTTATGGGAAAATCTTCTTGTAATGCATAATAAACAAAATAAATACAACATGATGAGATCCACCATAGAACAGCAGTGAACAAATTACCAATGTTTTTAATCTCCATTCCTATCAATGGTCCATACATTTAAATTTTATTTTAATTTCAATGGATTTTAATAGCACATAACTGTACTGAAATGCAAAAACAATTAACATGAAAGGAAAAAACACACAGCACAATTCATATTAACCCTAGTGCGTAAGTACAAAATGCGCTCCAATAGAGCCCTACATTGGCTCTTTCCTGAACACTCCCCCCAGGTAGACTACTTCATTTTCACTTCTACCCTCCCCCACTTCTTTATGTCCTGGATAGGGGGCACATGGGTTGTGCCACCTCCAGTTCGCTCAATTCCTTCTCTTTTTCCAGTGGTAATCTTTTTAATGATTACCACCATTCCGACACTGAGGAGTTCTCCACTTAAAATCCGAATCTGTGAAAAAACGATTTAAAACCTGACATTGCCGCTTTAAATTGAATGTGATAGACGGACACCTGACTAGTTGGAATAAGTTGCGGTCAGCATCCTTCTGCAATCGGAGATCTACAACGTTGGTATGGAGGTAAGTCTGCTTAGATTTAAATATTTTTTTTACAGATTCGGATTTTAAGTGGAGGACTCCTCCAACCCCTCTTTTTCTACCCCCGGTTACTCCTGTTTCTCCCTGGGACTCTGACCCCTTCTGCAGAACCTGCTCTGCGCTTTCCCCACTTTGCTTCTCTCTCCTTTCTCTCTCCCTTTCCTCCTTTTTCTTCCCCTCTCCCCTTTATACAGAAAATCACGACAACATGCATATATCTAGAATTCCATTTCTGGACCCACTACAATGCATGTTACCATAGCATCAGCAATTCTATTGGGCTGTTGTCTCTCGCAATCTTACAATTTCTTTGTAGCCCTGACTTCTCCTACCCGTGCTGGGTTGCATGCTATCTATGTTTGTTTACGACATGTAGGGTCACCGCTGTTTACATTTCCTATTATCTTATGTTTGTCAGAAAACATTTTATTACATGCTGTTGGTGAAAATAAAGAGATTTAAAAAATGTTTTAAGTGACATGACATACTTTAAATACACTGAGATGCAATAAGTACCATCCAGAAAAAAAAACACACCGCAGCACAAATGCATGTAGACACAAGCATGAATGCAACTTTTAAGTACTAGTGGATAATATCCCTTGTGCCTTTTATGCAGTTTAGATATATTTTCTCTCTTTTTATAAATTAAATAGAATTATTTTTATGACAGCAAACAGCCACATTGGTCCAGTGAGTCAATGATGTACATGAACAGGGCCAATTTGTTCTTGAAATATAATGAACATGGCAAAATACATCTATGTCATTACAAAGCAATTACTTTGAATGTTGCACCTTTCAGAGAAAATGTCACTAAGGCAGGTCACATGTTAAATGCGATAATACGAAGCTCTATTTATCACAGAGAGTTAATTAGCAATATACAGTGCACTTGTCAAAACTGGTCACAAAATGTTTTTTCTTGTCTTTAAATACTTTGATAGATTTCCGGGGATCATTTAGTTTTAGGAATTTAAACAGCAATATTGTACTTTGTTTCTTTTCAAAGAGGAATGAAATGAGAAAAAGATTAGTCCGGAAATATGAAAAAATAAATGGTTGGCTGATTTTTCTCATTTAATTTAACATCCTTGGGAAAGTCAAATATGTCACAAGACAAGGAACAGTAAAACATCAGCTGCCGAAATAAATTTTTCTTCCATTAACTGCAGCAATACTCATATTGCATTTTCCAATTGTTAAGCGCAGAATTTAGCAAGAATGCAGGAGATTGAATGCTAATTTTTATGCTGGGTTCTTTGTACTATCCTCATATTTACAATATGTGCAGATGTTGAGTCAATTGCCTGCAGCACACACATATTTCTGTCACAGACTAAGGGAGATGTTGTGTACTGTGCGTGTGAATACACTAAGCTGCTAGTTGTTGATGCTAACTTACTTGATTTGCGGAATCTTATTAGTGACAGACAGATAGACCAGCTAATATTGGAATGAGTTTGACATTTTAAAGGACAGGCCATGGGTCAGGAAGGGCAACAGAAGTTAAATTTTAGCTAGGACAGCTTTGGGCTTCATTTACTACTATGACTGGTGTGTGCTTTTTGGGCACCCTAGGCAATCGCCCTGATGCTACCTCATCCTTTCTTTTAACCTAGTGTGGAGCAGGACTGGAATCTTCTTGGGAGTGTGCCTCTGGGCTATGACATAACACCACACTCCCAGCCCATTGAAATATTGAAGAGCAACAGCTGGCAGCTTTGCAGGTATGAAGCTGTCTCCTGTGGCCCTTTTATATTATAGGGTGCCGCAGTGATAATGTCATTTATGTCACTCATTCAGTGTTTTAGTTTCCCTCTTACACCCCGAAATCCAGGCAACTGTGATGATACAAAGACATCAGGGTAGGCACCCAGAGGAAAGTCCTGATTCTAGTGTGACAAAGAAAGTGGTTTACCACAGGCCTCTAAGAGAGAAATCAGCTATTCAGCTGACAGTCTGAAGGTAAAGGCTGCAGACACGGTTGCATACATGTGTATCAGTGCACCTAGATTAAGGTATACAGGTGTAAGAGATGTTTGACAAAGTAAAAGTATAAAGTGTGATTTAATTTACATGATTTGAAAATGGTTTGAAAGTATCTTTTCCACAGCTAACTGCAAAGCTGACAGGGTTTGTCTGCAGTGAAGAGCAAATATAGAACACCTGCAGAGAACTCCCTTTTAAAGGCAAGCTGTGAGTGCCACCTATCCATCAAGCTAAGGTTGTGGGAAAAGTCTCAAGCATGAAAACTTGTATTATGCTACTATGTATGGTGACCGATGCTAAACAGTGGCCTGTGACCAGACAGTAAAAGTATGTTTAGTCAGTGTTAGGTTGCCTTGTGGTATCCTGATGAAGGTATGCTGTTTATAGTGATAGAACAATAAAAGTACTGTTTATACAACAAGAAGATGTACCTGTGTGTATCACCAGAAGGGTGCCCATGTGTAACAATCCTGTCCAGGTTTGCCCCTTTCCCTGTCTGCTCTGTTCTCCTGTGGATCACAAGAATCGCCCTCTGGGACAGTCATTCAAACCTGCTCTATTTAAACTCAGCACTGACACCTGCTCACTGTCAGTGCAGCTTATTTGCTACCCTAACTCCATGGACCTAGTGTATCCTGACCCTGTGCATTCCTTGTGAAAGAATTCCATTTCTTTAACCAAGTGCTGGAGCACTTCTCCTGGAACCTTCTTGTTGCAAGTATCTTCATGTGCAAATTACTAGACTCTGGTTGTTCTCAAGTGTGCCTCCACTATGATACACAGACTCTCATTACATTCAACCCTGCTGTATAAGAACCTTTGTCATACCAAACAGGCTGGTTTGCTTACACTGCTAATTCCTGGACTCTGCACTGTATAGACCTTACCTTGCATCTCTGTGTAGTGTCATCTACTAATAACTGAACCCTGTGGTATCCTGGACATTGGATTTTGCTACCTTCTTTGTGGTCCACAGAGCGCTGAGTATTCTCATCTTTGCTGTGGTTATTGTAGCTGATGACATCTGTGCTGTTAACAAGACTGCTGTTGTGTATATCACCTTGCTACGCGACTACTTAACACCTGCATTGTATCACTGCCTTTGCTACAATCATGGCTATGCTCCGCCGTAGCTAATTACCAAGCCTTCTGTGTGCTTTACCTTGCCGGATTCTCCATCTCTGAACTGTGACCTATTGTGATTTCCTGCATTGCTGTATGTGGTGTTCCACTCTGAATTCCTCTCTGCATCAGTTCCAGTACTATGCCTTCTCGTATATTGATGCTTGCATTGCTATCTGTTCTCCTTGTGATTTGCAGCACTTGTTGCTGCTTCCATACTTCCACGTATTAGCAGTAACTTCTACATGTATATGTT
Source organism: Mixophyes fleayi (assembly GCF_038048845.1). Lineage (NCBI taxonomy): Eukaryota > Metazoa > Chordata > Amphibia > Anura > Limnodynastidae > Mixophyes > Mixophyes fleayi. The sequence continues at coordinate 66,034,729 of NC_134407.1, read as the reverse complement.
GCTTCTCCACCATATGTGATATGTGTATTATACATCCGCTAACTATACTTCATTCCTTACATCTGTGCATATTTATATATATGATTATTATCTACTCATTGAAGTATTGAAGAAGCAACATCCATTTGTGTCTTGCCTACTTATTCTGAACCCTAGTTAAGACTCAGCACCAGGTCGTGTACAGGCCTGCTCTGACAAAACAGGCCTGTATCAAACCAGATTCGTAACACCATGTTATGCTAGAGGTTCAGGATCACACAGGTAAAAGGTGTGGATACAACTGTATCTTTATTACAGATAACTGCAAGAAGCCCAGTGCTCACCAACCTACAACCAATACCCAGTAACACACACTCCAGTATGCAATAACCCCAAATTGTTTAGAATCAAAATTAGTTTTCTTCACCAATCCAAGTTGGTAGAAAAATTATGCTGTCAGCGATTATAACCCGACCAAAGAGGACACATTATGATTAAGAAGGACCACACACTGCCATTACACACTGTCCATGGACAGCCAACCCCCCCCCCCTTCCCCTCCCAGGTGTGCAGGTCACCCACGGGCACAAAAACAGTACTTTAAAATAAATAAAATAAAACATTTAACTATAGTGCTCCAGTGGGGCCCCGGACCTCTCAGGCAAGCCCGGGCCAGGGTAATTTATACCCCCCCCTCCTCTCAGCACCCCTGGAGATGGGATCAGGCTCATCCTCGTGTGCTTCTTTCCTGCTGAGATGGTGCCTCAATGTCTTTTAAAGTCAAGGGACTATAAGTTTATACTTGTTAATGAACATGCTGATCCCAGGTAATGAAGCATAACTCCCCATTTTAACCACGTACAAGCTTGTATGATGTTGCAAGAACTTTAGAGGCTGCTAGCTTCCTGTTTGCTCAAAGAGATGGAGAATGTAGGCCAGGAAATAGAAAATTCACCATTTTGTAGTCTGATGTAATAAACGGGATGCATAGGACTAAGGCACCGGGCTTATTTCTCCTGGAACTTTCTTGTTGCAAGTATCTTCATGTGCAAATTACAAGACTCTGGTTGCTCTCAAGTGTGCCTCCACTATGATACACAGACTCTCATTACATTCAACCCTGCTGTATAAGAACCTTTTTCATACCAAACAGGCTGGTTTGCTTACACTGCTAATTCCTGGACTCTGCACTGTATAGGCATTACCTTGCATCTCTGTATATTGTCATCAGGGCCGGACTGGCCATCTGGCACTTCTGGCAAATGTCAGAAGGGCTGATGGCTGGATGGGCCGGCCCGACTCCTCCTGTCTTCTTGGTGGGTGGTTCCTCCCCGGGAACCAGTCACCTCTGTTGCGCGCTCCTTAGCTCCCTCCACCGTTAAGCTGTGCTATGCTGTATGCTGTGAGTTTACTGTTTTCTTTTTTACTGAAGGGGAAGGTCGCGGGGGTGCCGAGATTTTTGTGCCCGGGGGGGTTGCAGGGTGCTGCGATTTTCGCGCGGGTGGTCCCGCGATTTTCGGGGGGTCGCGGGGGTGCCGCAATTTTTGGGGGCTCACGGGGGTGCCACGATTTTTGCGGGGGTGTCACGATTTTCTTTGGGGGAGGGGGGTCATGGGGGTGCCGTCATTCTCGCAGGGGGGGGCAAGAGTGTAAGAGAGCCAAGGGGTAGGGAGTGCTGGGAGAGTGGATGAGAGAGCCAAAGGGGAAGGGGGTGCTGGGAGAGGGGGTGAGGGAGCCAAGGGGTAGGGAGTGCTGGGAAAGGGGGTGAGAGAGCCGAAAGGGGAAGGAGGTGCTGGGAGAGGGGGTGAGAGAGCCAAAGAGGAAGGGGGTGCTGGGAGAGGGGGTGAGGGAGCCAAGGGGTAGGGAGTGCTGGGAAAGGGAGTGAGAGAGCCAAAGGGGAAGGGGGTGCTGGGAGAGGGGGTGAGGGAGCCAAAGGGGAAGGGGGTGCTGGGAGAGGGGGTGAGAGAGCCAAGGAGTAGGGAATGTTGGGAAAAGGGGTGAGAGAGCTAAAGGGGAAGTGCGAGGGGGTGAGAGAGCCAAAGGGGAAGTGAGAGGGGGTGAGAGAGCCAAAGGGGAAGGGGGTGCTGGGAGAGGGTATGAGAGAGCCAAAGGGGAAGGGGGTGCTGGGAGAGGGGGTGAGAGAGCCAAAGGGGAAGGGTTTGCTGAGAGAGGGGGTGAGAGAGCTGAAGGGGTGCTGGGAGAGTGGGTGAGAGAGACAAAGGGGAAGGGGGTGCTGGGAGAGGGGATGAGAGAGCCAAAGGGGAAGGGGGTGCTGGGAGAGGGGGTGAGAGAACCAGGGGGAAGGGGGTGCTGGGAGAGGGGGTGAGAAAGCCAGGGTGGTAGGAGGTGCAGGAAGAGGGGTGAGAGAGCCGGGGGGTAGAGGGTGCAGGAAGACGTGTGAGTGCCAGGGGGGTAGACAGTGCAGGAAGACATGTGAGAGAGCCAAGGAGGTAGGGGGTGCAGGAAGAGGGGTGAGAGAGCCAGGGAGGTAGGGGGTGCAGGAAGAGGGGTGAGAGAGCCACGGGGGTAGAGGGTGCAGGAAGAGGGATGAGAGAGCCAGGGGGTAGAGGGTGCAGGAAGACGTGTGAGTGCCAGGGAGGTAGACAGTGCAGGAAGACGTGTGAGAAAGCCAGGGGAGTAGGTGGTGCAGGGGGTTAAGTGAGACGGAAAAAGGAGAAGATGGTGCAGGGACATAGGTAAAAGAAAGTGTAAAGGGAGAGACATCTTAAGAATGGGAATGTCAGGGATGCAGCCATCATAAAACACAAGTAGTAATGAAGAATGGAAATGCGCAGAGGGGACAAGTGTTAAAAAAAATAAAAAATCAACCCTTCATACTCCATTCACTTATATTTTCCATACCCCCACTTCTAAATTTCTGATTCGACCACTGCCCTCTATTCCTGCTCCCAACTTCCTGTGTGAGCTGAGATCTGCTGATCCCTCCTTGCCCAGCGCCCAGTAGGAGAACAGAAAACAGGATGCCATAATCAGGTAAGTTCATATATTTTCTCATGTGCAATGTGTTTTTAACCATCCTTTCTTGAACTGGGGACACTACAGCGTATCTAATAATGTTTAACACTATGTATTGCTCATTATTGCGCTGTAATGTTTGTTGCATATTTATCTGTACAGAGATTTTTAATTAAGAGGAAAAAACATTGCTTTTCATAACTTTTATCTGTGATTGTGTCAATATATCTATTTTTGTTTGCATTGTAAATAATGTATTAAGCTGGTCTTGGGACTCAGTATCTGATATGCTGTACCAATTTTTATTTGTGAATGAGTTTTTGTCTGGGCACTACTAATGATTTGGGGGCACTGCTATGGCATAATGTTATTTGGGGGCACTATTGTGGTATAATATGATTTGGAGGCACCGTTGTGACATAATATGATTTGGGGGCACTACTATGTCATAATATGATTTGTGGGCACTTCTGCATGACCAAATATGAATTGAGGGCAATACTATGTGGCATAATATGACCATGGGGCACTACGATGTGGCATAATATGAACTGAGCACACTACGGTGTGGCATCATATGAACTTCTGCCAAAGGCAAATCTTTCATTGTTGAATATGATGGGAGCCCAAAGAAGTTGCTGTATCGGGGTCCAAAATTCCTCTTGTCAGTCCTGCCTGTGAGTCAAGGGGTTAGACATCTCCAGGTAAATAATCTAAATGTTTCCTATCTAATCAAACTGATGGATCACATACAATTATCTCTCACCCACCTCCTCTATCCCCCTTAATTTATATACTGTGTTATTTAAAATGAACAAAAAAGACGCATATCCAGTTACAGTGGTAAAAAAAAAAAAATTCTCTGACATTTTGCTGTAGATGGAAATACTTTTAATGCGGCCGTGTGGGTTCAAATGATCATTCAATAGTTATGTTTTTTTCCGATATATGTTAGAGTTTTATTTCATGTGGAATGACTCATGAAAATTCTGCCATTACTATTTAATTGAGGGAAAAGGATACCTGTTACCTATATGTGTGTAAGTGTTCTGTTTGTTGTTGCTATTTTGTGGGAGATTTGAAAAAAGCAAAACATTGGTTTCCTACAGTGGTGCCTGTATAATTGGTAGTATTGCTGTAGTATGGGGTGGCGTGCTGGTGGCAATGTTGTAGTGTGTTTGGGGCTTAGTATTGATAATAAGTAGGAGAGGGTTTTGCTATAATGTGGGGGTGATGCCGGTTGCTGTAATGTGGGGGGTCACGCTGGATGCTGTAATGTGGGGGGTCATGCTGGACGCTGTTATGTGGGGGGTGATGCTGGTTGCTGTAATGTGGGGGTGATGCCGGTTGCTGTAATGTGGGGGTGATGCTGGTTGCTGTAATGTGGGGGGTGATGCTGGACGCTGTAATGTGGGGGGGTCATGCTGGACGCTGTAATGTGGGGGGTGATGCCGGTTGCTGTAATGTGGGGGTGATACTGGTTGCTGTAATGTGGGGGTGACTGATGTAGTATGAGTGTGTGTGGGGGGTTGTTTATTGCTGTAATTTGGGTACTAATAATGTATTGTCATGGTATGTATTGATGTAATTGGGGTGCTAACAATGTAATGTTCAGGGTCATTAGGAGAAATAAATACCCCCCACACACACACACCCATACTACATCATATTGTACTGCACCAGCAACGCGCACTGCGCCAGCATCAGTGTGCAACAATATAGTGCATGGAGCCCACAACAGGTGGGCCTATGTGCTTTAATTGCCAGGGCTGATTTTTAGTCCCAGTCCGGCCCTGATTGTCATCTACTAATTACTGAACCCTGTGGTTTAGTAATTAGTAGATGATAGAAAATTCACCATTTTGTAGTCTGATGTAATAAACAGGATGCATAAGACTAAGCCACCGGGCTTATTTAAGGATACGGTGGCATTTCTCTATTCATCAAAATAGTGTATGTCCATAGTCCAAAGTTGTACAGATAATGGTAATAAAACTGGAACACACAATATTACTTAAACAAACAACCCATTTACACACACTTCATTTTGAATTTTCAAAGTGACAGATAGGGAAGATGGTGGTTAGCAATCACATTTTGTCAGAGCAACCATCTAGGATTAACTAGTAGCAGCGATGGTCCTGTTTACTACAGGTGAAATAACTGATTCATCATGCAAAGTCCTCTTAGGCATTACATGATTTATGCCAAAGTGTATGGGTTTACAGTGCAAAATTATGGCATTTGCGGAGAAGCAGAGGTTTGCGCCAACCATTTGGTTTTGGAGTTGTACGGAGTGAGGGCATTCCTTGCAAATTACTATGTAGGCACACAGGTGTGCCTAGTTTTGTGAAGGAGTGTAAAAATAAAATAAGATTTCATTATGAGTCGTGTGATTATTGACATTAGTTAAAAAAGTGGACAGTTTTAGGGGTTTTGTTTGTTGATCTTTTTTCAACAGTTCTTAGCCGGCAGATATCAGGTTTTCAATAACTTAATGGGGGGCGTTTTGTATTTTCTAATGGCACTTTGCTGTAGAATCGCAATTACCAACCATGGCATTATCTGTGTGGAGTTTGAATGTTTCCTCTCACACTCCATAAACATACTAGTAGGTTAATTGGCTGCTATTAAATTTACCTTATTCTTACTTGGTCTGTATGTATGTTAGAGAATTTAGACTATAAGCTCCAATGGGGCAGGGACTGATGTGAGTGAGTTCTTTGTACAGTGCTGTGGAATTAGTGGCACTATATAAATAGCTGATGATATGGCAAACCACCACCACTATTAATTAAAATGTTGATATGTTGCTGTGTGAGCTATCTTGCCTGTCAAAACAAGATAAATAAATAAATAAATAAATATTTACATTTGACACATGCCCAGTGCTACTCAAAGTAGAGCCTGACCCTCTAGGGGGGCTTAAACAAACAATTGGACCCCACACCTAGAGATGACCAGCCCAATGCTGTGCAGAACTGGGCCACTACTAATGATTTAATTCTACCTCCTTAATTTACATTATAAAGTAATTATTTAATTAATTTGAATTGTGCCTACGAGGATAACATTCATAAATAATATGGCCACATTCTTTATTCTACTTTTGCCCCAATAATTTGTAATTGCACTGCAGCATCTTCCATGAGGATGCTACTTGCCTCCTGCAGCTCTTGACTGCTAAGAACTGTGCTTGCAATTTACCATTATATGAATCTGGCCTGCAGCACTTCCCTACCACCAGAGGTACTGCTGTCCTACCACTGTACATTCCACCTTACTAGCAGGAGTCAACCTCTCTCCTTAATCAGCACCCACACCTGTTTCTCTGCCTTTATATGACTACCTCTCCCAGTAATCTGTGGCAGTTCATTGTTGTCTTGCCTGCTGTTGCTAATACTCCAGAGTATCCTCTGTCCTGTTCCAGTCTGACTTCCTGGTTTTGACACCTGCTTGTTCCTTGGCTTTGCTGTTTATCATCTGAGCCACATCAATGCTCCATTCTTGACTATGTTCCAGCTCATTCCCTGGTCCCTTTGTTTCTCTCCTGGTTTTTGACCCTTCGACTTGTTTGACCCCCCTCTATCATGACATCCATGGATCGATGTAGTGTCTTGTGCCTCCTGGCAAGACCTCAAGTCTTGTCTATTGTGATTATCTGGTGCCCCATGCCTCCTGAATAAACCAGGTTTCCTGCCTTCTGTGATTTATCCAGTATCTTGTGCATCCTGAGTAAACCAGACATCCTGCCATCTGTGATTCAACCATTGCCTCATGCTCCTGAGTCTGCAGGTATCCTGACACCATGGTACATCCTGAGTCTTCAGTTTTCTCTGATTCTCCAACCCGTGAGCTAGGTCTGCTGTCAGGCTACTCATTACTTTCTTTATGAACTGTTTTACCAATTGTCTCTTCCTGAGTTATTCCTGCTGTTGTATCTGCTACCTTGAACTGTGTTGCCATTATCATTTACTGAACCACTCTCTGCCTGTGAATCTCTGCCTTATAAAGACACTTCAATCTTACATTTTTAATCTCTCTGGAGTTCATGCTAGGAATCCTGACAGTAATCCAATGTTGTGTTCATAATTAATACCTAAAATCTTTCATATAAAAAAATCCATATGAAGTTTTTTTTTTTTTTTTTTAAACACCTTTTGGACAAATGGAGCAGCAGACACAAACTGAGTTAATTGAAAAAAAAAGAAGGAAGAAAAGAAAATGAGTATTTGTGAGGCACGCAGAGGTCCAAACTAAATAAAACATGCACACAAGCTTTATTGGTATGCATTAAAACATTGTCAGTTAATCCCGATAATTTCCTTAATAGATATAGATTAAATTTATTAGCAAAAATAATTGAAATAAGTAAAATGAATGAGAAAATGAAAATGTCTGGGACTGTTACAAATAGCAGTTCCACACTGCTATGGCGCGCCGCTGATGTGCTGTAATGAGCTCCTATATTGTCTTTAGTATGCCTTCATATAGGTATAAACCATCACTATTTTCTTTGCTGCCCATGTAGCAATGACCCAGGCAGTATAATTAGTGCAATCTTAACAAGCACTTTAAAATAGTATATCAGATTGGTATATATATATATATATATATATATATATATGTTATATATATAGGTTTATTAAAGCTTCAACAACTAAAATGTTAGACTATTATTTGACACTCCCTTCCTTTTATTTAGGCACATAGTACTTTGCCCAATATTGTAACAAGTCTAGCCAGTTGCTACCAGGGCCGCCGAGAGGGGGGGGAGCGGGTACTAATTACCCGGGCCCGGGCATGCCAGGGGGCCCGGCCCGGGCTCTCACTGTTCAGGTTTTTTTTTTTTTTTTAAACTTACTTTTTTTTCCTTTAGTTTTTTTGCGCGGGGGGGGGGGGGGGTTGCGCGCGGTTCGGGGCTCCGCCCCTTCATTGGTGGGGGGGGAGCAGCGTTGTAAAAAAAAAAGGGTACTTACAAAATAGCGGCGCCGGCGGCCCCTCCTCCTTCCTCTCTGCTTTGTTTACGCTGACTGCCGGGCGTGGCGTCATCAAGTCACGCCCAGCAGTCAGTGAGGAGCAGGGCAGACAGGACCAAGACAGAAGAACGAAGACAGAAGACAGAAAAGAGAAGAGAAGAAAACAGCTAATACTAATGTAAGTAAAAAAAAAAAAAGGCACAGTGTGAGGAACAACGGTGGGGGGAGAGAGAGGCACAGTAATAAGAAAAAGAGGGGTACAGAGAGGCACAGTATTAAGAAAAAGAGGGGTACAGAGAGGGACAGTATTGATACAAAGAGGGGTACATAGAGGCACAGTATTGAGAAAAAGAGGGGTACAGAGAGGCACAGTATTGATAAAGAGGGGTACAGAGAGGCACAGTATTGAGAAAAAGGGGTACAGAGAGGCACAGTATTGAGAAAGAGGGGTACAGAGAGGCACAGTATTGAGAAAAAGAGGGGTACAGAGAGGCACAGTATTGAGAAAAATAGGGGTACAGAGAGGCACACGTATTGAGAAAAAGAGGGGTACAGAGAGGCACACGTATTGAGAAAAAGAGGGGTACAGAGAGGCACAGTATTAAGAAAAAGAGGGGTACAGAGAGGCACACGTATTGAGAAAAAGAGGAGTACAGAGAGGCGCAGTATTAAGAAAAAGGGGGTAGAGAGAGGCGCAGTATTAAGAAAAAGAGGGGTACAGAGAGGCACAGCATGAGGAAAAAGGGGGAGAGAGAGGCACAGTATGAGGGAAAAAGGGGGGGGCAGCAGAAAGGCACAGAGTGATGGAGAGGGGGAACAAGATGGCACAGTGATGGAGAGCAGGGGCAGCATGGCACAGTGATGGAGTGGGGGGGGGCAGGATGGCACAGTGATGGAGTGGGGAGGCAGGATGGAACAGTGATGGAGTGGGGGGGTAGGAGGGCACAGTGATGGAGAACAGGGGCAGCATGGCACAGTGATGAAAGAGTTTAAGATGGGGTGGTTTGGGGGCTACTGAATGTGGGGGACATTGAGGTCTTTATTAAATGTGCCTATGAATTATTTAATGGCAGTGATGGTTGCGGGGAATAGGTATATTTCTGAAATGTAAATACTATTAATTTATTGCTGGGGCTGTTTGTAGGGAGGGAAATAGTATTCACATTTAATAAATAAACCTATTATTTTAATATTGGGGCTGGAGGAAGGCCTAATTGTTAATCGTGGGTGCTATTGATTTAACGCTGGTGCTGGCTGTAATTTTCTAAAAGTACCCATTTTTTTTACAAATAGGACCCCCAACATTCCAGGTTCCTGCCAAGCCGCAGCTAAGGAAACCTGCAGCCACAGTTGGTGAAAGTGAGAAGAACAGGTAGGACAGAGCAGGAGAGGGTGAGAAATATTGTGATTCTAGTGGGACAATCCCAATTTTTGGTAACACAGCAATGCAAGTTTTTTTTCTGTAAGAGGGTTTCCTGGGCACGCCAAGTAATTCATAGCCATGCCCCCAATTGTATGACCACGCCCACATGTGTGTGTGGTCGTACAATTGTGGTCGTGGCCATACAAATTTTTAGTGGCGCCAAAAAAAAATATTTTTTTTTTTAGCCGCACCAAAATATGTTGGTGCCGCAAATGTTTGCAAAAATTTTTTCATTCTCAGCTTTAAGGGGGGCCCCATGAAGTTGTTGTACCGGGGCCCTGAATTCCTCTTGGCAGCCCTGGTTGCTACAATTCTGCTGTTATGTTCTATTTTAGTGCTCTCTCAGACACAATGAACCAGCATTGAGTAACATGACTGAGCTGACTAATAAAAGTTTTCCCTACCTAACTGGCAAAGTGTCTAAAGTTAGGGAAGCGTATTGTATTTAGGAGCGAGTGGTGCGCGGTCTCGCGGACGCGCGTTTTACTAATGGCTTTTTCCAAGGACAAAATGAGTTAATCTCCAGTGAACATGCCTATTTAATAGCCGGCCAGCCAATCAGGAACATTTTCTTTTACGTGGTTGGATGAACAGTGTAAGAGACCACTTCTAATTTTCTAGCCAGTTATTAAGCAGGTCCATATATATAATTTGCTGTTTAAATTTGTACTTTTGTTTTCAAACTACTTATCTAAGCTGTTAGACATCGAGTTTATAAATCAAGTTTAACCTCCTGTTGTGATAATAATTTGAGTGAAAAAGAGACAATTATAATATAAACCATTTTTTGCAAACATTTGGTATAAAATATATGAAGTTAATTTCAACCTCACCTGCTATACAATTTATTTAAGACAATAAAATAAATTCAAATCATTTAAAGCAAAAAGTAGTATTTATTTAAAATAAAGAGGCACTTATAATAAATGATCTTTTAGTGCAGGGGTGTCCAACCTTTTAGCTTCCCTGGGCCACATTGGAAGACGATGAGTTGGTTTGGGCCGGACATAAGATACACTAACAATAACGATAGCTGATCATCCAAAAAACCATAGAAAACATAGTTAACATATATATAAGAAAAAAAGTGAGATATATATATATATATATATATATCAATATCAGTTTTTTTCAAATCCCCCTATACTTACCTTTCAATCGCCCTGTTCAAAAAATCCTCTCTAGTTATTATACTATAATTACTTTTTGTATTGTTTCGATGCAATTAGAGATGAGCCGGCTCGGATATCTGAAATCCGAGCCCACCCGAACGTTGCCGATCCGAGCCGGATCCGAGACAGATCCGGGTATTCCCGCCAATTGCAAAACTGAAACCGAGGCTCTGAGTCATAATCCCGCTGTTGGATCTCGCGATACTCGTATTCTATAAATTCCCCGCTAGCCGCCGCCATCTTAACTCAGGCATTGATCAGGGTAGAGGGAGGTTGTGTTAGGTGGTCCTCTGTCCTGCTATATCTCGTGCTGTGCTGTGCTGTGCTGTGCTGTGCTGTGCTGTTCAGTTCTGTGCTGTGCTGTGCTGTGTTCTGCTGTGTCCTGTGCTCTGTCCTTCTGAGTTCAGTGGTGCTGCTGGGTCCTGTGCTGTGTCCTGTTCAGTCCAGTGGTGCTGTGTCCTGTGCTCTGTCCTTCTAAGGGCATTGTTATTTCCCCATTATTCCCAAGTTATAAAAAATGTAAAAAAAAGTTATAAAAAAATAAAATAAAAATAATTATAAAAAAAAGAAATTAAAAAAAAATATCCAAAAACAATCCTGCAGTATAAGTCCATTGGTACTGCAATATTACAAAGTTCACTGATTCTGCAGTATAAGTCCATTGGTACTGCTATATTACAAAGTTCACTGATTCTGCAGTATAAGTCCATTGGTACTGCTATATTACAAAGTTCACTGATTCAGCAGTATAATTCCAGTGGTACTGCTATATTACAAAGTTCACTGAATCAGCAGTATAATTCCAGTGGTACTGCTATATTACAAAGTTCACTGATTCAGCAGTATAAGTCCAGTGGTACTCTCCTGTGCTGCATATAATTTTTAAAGGCTTTGCCGAGTGTGTGTGGCTTAGGGGTACGCTCTCTTGTGCTACATATAATGGAAAACAAAAATTTGGAGGATAAAGTAGGGAAAGATCAAGACCCACTTCCTCCTAATGCTGAAGCTGCTGCCACTAGTCATGACATAGACGATGAAATGCCATCAACGTCGTCTGGCAAGCCCGATGCCCAATCTCCTAGTACAGGGCATGTAAAATCCAAAAAGCCCAAGTTCTCAAAAAGTAGCAAAAAGAGAAACTTAAAATCATCTGAGGAGAAACGTAAAGTTGGCAATATGCCATTTACGACACGTAGTGGCAAGGAACGGCTTAGGCCCTGGCCCGTGTTCATGACTAGCGGTCCAGCTTCACCCAAGGATCTAAGCCCTCCTCCTCCCCCCCTACAAAAAATTTAAGAGAGTTATGCTGTCAGCAACAACAACAAAACAGCAAAAAACTCTGCCTTCTAAACAGATGACATCACAAATCCCCAAGGCGAGTCCAAGGGTGTTGGTGGTTGTGAAGCCTGACCTTTCCATCACTGTACGGGAAGAGGTGACTCCATCCAGCATTTGCAGCACACCCTCTGCATATGTTGGAAGGATCACCCACAGTGTAGACCCAGATTTGGATAATCAAGGTGTCAATGTTGTACACCGGGAGGAGGCTATTGATGTAGCTGGTGCTGTGGAGGAACTTGATGATGAGGATGGTGATGTGGTTATTGTAAATGAGGCACCAGGGGGGCAAACAGCTGATGTCCTTGGGATGAAAAAGCCCATTGTCATGCCTGGAAATGAAAAAGTCACTCTTCATTGCACGAATATTTGCAACAGGGACAGTTTTTTTGTTAACAAAGTCAACAAATAACACTTCGACCCTGTCTGTCTTTCACATACTTGATGGGATCTCAATGATGAATGCTCTGTACCATGGTCATCTAAAACAAGAGGTATTGACGTGCTTGAACTACTGTAGTGTTTATAAGTTATAAACACTAGACTTGAAAGCTTGAGCCTTTAAATGAAAAAGTCACTCTTCATTGCACGAATATTTGCAACAGGGACAATTTTTTGGTTAACAAAGTCAACAAATAACACTTCGACACTGTCTGTCTTTCACATACTTAATGGGATCTCAATGATGAATGCTCTGTACCATGGTCGTCTAAAACAAGAGTTATTGACGTGCTATAACTACTGTAGTTTTTATAAATTATAAACACTACACTTGAAAGTTGGAGGAAGTATTGTGGCCCCGGTACCAAATTGGGTACCGGGGCCACTCCACTATGCAGTCCAGATAGAGGCGTATCAGATATTAAACAACATTGACTGTTGCTGCCAAAACATAAATTAATGAAAATGACCTGTCATCGTCAAAAACAAGAGGTATTGACACGCTCGAACTACACCCTGTATATGCTACAGAGGATGTAGGAGCAGGCAGCTGTGCAGTGGAATTCAGACCATTTGAAGGCGGAGGTATTGTGGCCCCGGTACCAAATTGTGTACCGGGACCACTGCACCATGCAGTCCAGAAAGCTACCTCGGTGAAACGTTTTGGACTAAAAACAATATTGTGAGGTGTAAGGTGTTCGGAATAGACTGGGAATTAGTGGAAATGATTGTTATTGAATGTTATTGAGGTTAATAATAGCGTAGGAGTGAAAATAAACTTGATTTTAACACTTTTTATCTGTTTTTCAAAATAAATCCGAATCCAAAACCTTAAATTCGAACCAAAACCTTTCGTCAGGTGTTTTGCGAAACAAATCCAAACCCAAAACCTCAAGAAAATCCGAATCCAAAACACAAAACACGAGACACCAAAAGTGGGCGGTGCACATCCCTAGATGCAATATCAATAAAGTGCATTTAAGCCAGGCATTGTATATCAGGGTGCCCTGACCAGGCCTGCGGTACCTGACATATACATCACTGTGACCCCAAATTGTGACCTGTTTTGCTAATTACACCACTATGTTAGTTAAGAGATAACAACTTATAATGGGCCAAACAGAATAATATATAATGCCCCATTAGTATTACAAGTAGAAGTATGTAGCTGGGAGATAAGGTCCATGATGCTCCAGGACCAGGTGACTTTTATTCACTGGTCAGCATCCCTTGAAATAATAAAAAAAAATCCCCCTTAACTTACCTTTTAATCGGCTTGTTCTCCTGTCCTCTTCTCTTCTTTCCTTCAATTCTGTGCTGCTGATTGTTCTTCTCGCACGGGTGACTCCTCTGTGTTGCGCTCCGCAATGGATGTTGGGCGTGATGACATCATGCCCCACATTCACTGCGAGCACCGCATGGAGGAGGAGACAAGGGAGGGAGCCGGAGCGCCAGCTGACGTGACCGCGTGACCGCAAGGTAAGTATTTTCATTTCTTTTTTTGCAGGATTTTTTTTTTCCATTAACAGTGCTGCCCCCTTGCCACAACCAAAACTCCTTCTGGGCCACATTTACAGGCGTGCTGGGCCGCATGGACAACCCTGTTTTAGTGTATTGCAGCTTAAATAAATTATGCTAAAATAATTTGAACTACACTTATTACAATAATTATTTAACTCAATGTGAAGATACTGGGTATTCTGGCCCAGTGGTACCCACTTCACGCTGGTCGGCCACCCATGGGTGCCTCACTATGCCAGGGAAGTCTACTCAGTACCTTCTAGGATTCGTATAGTCACTCAGGCAAATGTAGTTAGAAAGTAAAGTAATACATTTATTGTAATAAAAACAACACTATATTATTATGTACACACAGTAAATAAATGCCAGGCAGGTTTACCACATCACATGTCCCTTACCTCACTAGCTTAAGGAGTTACAGTCACCTGGCTGTCCAGACTTGATGACCCATGGATCTCTATCAGCTGCATATCTAGACTCTAGTAGAGAACGACAACTCAAAACCGGATCTTGCACCTTTCATGAATGAAATCCCAGAATGAAAACGACCCCCACCTCCCCTGAAATGGCTCCATATCTCTACGGTCAAATTTCCAGTCTTTTCCCCTCCCTAGGCAAACCCCTGTGTCTATTTTTCTTAACCATTAGCCAGTTCTGGACTAAGGGGGATGGAGAGGGGAGTGAAGATGAGCAGTCCATCCACAGAACCTCCCCTGCTCGATAGTTTTCTGAGAGCAATGGACACTAATTAGTTACAACCACAATTGTAAAAAAATCGCAATGCAAATTGGCTGATGTGTGAACAGTTAGTTGCTGATATTTGTAAAAACCAGTTTAATTTATGCAAAATTGTACGAACTTAAACCAAGGGTACTCTTACATAAGAGACAAATAGGAAATCCACACGAACATGGCAATTATATATAAACTCCAGAGAGATAAGTGCATTGGTGAGGAGTCTAACTCAGGTTTCCACTGTTAAAAGGTGGATTAACCACTATGTCAACGTGCAGGTGGAAACAATATGTGCATGAAATAGACTAGAAGTAAAAGCTGAGCATCAACTTCTCTCATAACAATATTTCTTCTTTTTTAATTTTTCTTAATGTCAATAATTATACTTTGAAATATTATAGACATAAATCCTTGGTACATGCACAGTGTAAAAATTGGGATATGGAAATTCAGTCATGTATAATAATAAGACTTCAAATTTTTTTTATTTTTTTTTTGGGCACTTCGATTTTTTTTTAGCTTTCATCCGTTGATATTTCCTATGTCTTTGCAATCAAGTTATTTTGAACAGCTGCTTTTCTGTGTTGTAGCTGCACACAATTTTCGACATGCAATTTAGTCATATTCCACAACATGTAGCAGGAATCAAACTCATGAACCTACTGATGAAAAGTGGATTGTCTAACCCCTAAACCAACATGCAAGTGGAAACAGTATGTGCATGAAATAGACTAGAAGGAAAAGCTGAGCATCAACATCTCTCATAACAAACATTTTTACTTTAATATTTTTAATTTATGTAACAATAAATCAATTATATTATTGTTATCAATTCTACAAAGAAATATTAGAGCCCCAAATCCTTGGTACATGCACAGGTTAAATATTTGGATATGGAAATTCCCAACACAACACATGCATTACTGCTAACATGAAGGTTTAAGGATAAACAATAAAGCATTACACACTCACATTCTCTTGCTCTCCATAAAGAAAAATGTGTCATGGGAAATTTAAAAATGTAAATAAACATAGATGTGGATGTAATGGCTAATAATTCGCAATCATAAATATGTACAATACTCTAAAACCATATACTACTGTGACACATTGGAGTAAATCCACAGAAACATGGGGATATACAGAGTCCATACAGATACAGGCATGATTCTGGATTTGAACTCATAACCCTGCCGTTGGCAGCTTATTTCACTAACCAGTAAGGCATACTTCAGACTGAGACAAACATACACCACACCACAACACAGCACTAGTGGCATCCTAAAGTGTTAATGACCATAATTAAATGAACAATTGCACAGACCTTCTTAGTAACAGACATAAAGGATCATGTTTTTTTTTCTAAAAATTAAAAAAAGAATGCATATCGGAATAATATGCATTCATAAATAAACGCAAACATTTTTAATCAGTATAAAAGAAAACAACAGATTTTCATAACCAGCGTTGCATAGACCCAGCATCAGATCTCGTCATCTGATAGAACACCTGCATATACTTGACTCATTACAATCCACTATAAAAGACTGCTTCACGTACACTTGGGGCTAGATTTACTAAGCTGCGGGTTTGAAAAAGTGGGGATGTTGCCTATAGCAACCAATCAGATTCTAGCTGTCATTTTGTAGACGGTACTAAATAAATGAAAGCTAGAATCTGATTGGTTGCTATAGGCAACATCCCCACTTTTTCAAACCCGCAGCTTAGTAAATCTAGCCCTTGACGTTGGTTAGGACTCTATAGTGTGTTTTTCTGCTGTGGCTTTGTTCAGTGGTCTTTTACTTTTATTGACAGGTATACTCTTTTATAGACACTTTACATGTTTATGCGATATTTTATGTTCCGCAATACCAGTGCATCTCTATATTCATATGTAATGTGCATTTTAATGTGTGTTGTTTGTCTTTTAAATTTTAAATCAAGTTTTATTTTATTTTTATTTGAGGGAGGTGTGAAGCTTTTCAATCTAACAGCTAATAAAATAATTCTTATGTGGTTTTTGAATTTTTTTCATGTTGCATGTTTATCCAAAAGATCCTCAATCCTCCTGAAACTGTGGAAGCAGGCCACTTCAGGTTCAACATTGATTTGCAAGGTAAAAATGAATTTCAAATATGGTTTATATCACACCTTTTCAATTCTCTGACATCCTAAAAAACAATTGTCTTGTGCTGAAAGTAAAGGCCTGTTTTATTTCTATAAACATACAAATTCAGGTACCAGATAGTTTGGACTTACAAAAATGTTTATCTTTTAAATCTGCAAATTTGAAATCGTGCTGTAGGGGCTGCCTCTGCCCCTGCTGAGATTATCAGATGTGACTTTTAAATCCATAGCATAAAATGATGATGGTAGAGTTTTGTTTAAAATAAACCAAACTAAAGTGTTTCATTTATGTACTACCAGGCCTTAGCTGGGACATGTCGGCCTCACCTGAAAAATATTCAGTAATCCAGGAGGTTTTGTGAGGTTCATTTTATGCAGAAGGATCACGACGTGGTGTTGCCTTTTGCAACATGTAAGTATATAGTTAACAATGTTATTCCTTTTAGGTATTTGGGGACCTGTGTTACAGTTAAGGCAACAAATATTAGATTTTACTGTTTCAAAGTACAGGTGTGTGCAAAGTACACAGTCAACTAATATTTTCTTTTTCAAAATGGCCTAAGGTTGATTGCTTTTTCTATTTTATTTTAAACAGAGAAAGAAGATAGGCATTATGGGTTCCCATATGACCTGCCTTGCAACACTTCTAACCAATGGGATTAAACAAACATGCATGTGTTATTATTTTTTACTTTAAAAAGGAGTTTGTATTTTTAGTTTGTTTTCATATTGTGTTTCATTTGATTACTGTAATTGTGTTTATAAATAAAATTTTATTTTTGCAATACTCATTCTCCTGTAACTCTCTGCTGCTTTGGATACTGTTTAACACCATCTTCTCCTACACATCCTTCACTCCATTGTCCATCTAGACACAGTCCTCTCTGTGGTCACTTCCTACCTCTCTAACTGCTCCTGTAGTGTAGCCACCTCTGGCACATTCTCCCTTCCACTTTCACTCACTCTCTATTGAGGTGTCACAAGGCTCCTTTTAGTGCTAAATTGTGAACTTTAATATTGTAAATCTCTTATTTTGGGTTCTAATTTGGTGATTTGCCCTCCAATACCACCTCTACTCTGAGGACACCCAAATGTACAATGCTTTCCCTGACCTATCTGTTGAAAAACACTGTCTTTCTGCATTCACCCCATGGATGTCATAATGATAGCTAAGGCAAATCATGTTCTAGACAGAGCTCATTCTTGTCCCTCTTCCCAAAGTCACCAACTGGCCTCCAATCTCTCTCACTGTCAATAATACCACTATACCCTATGTGTTGCCTAAAATTGAATTCCTACATAAGTTTGTGAGGAGAATAGGAGGATCAGATTCATGATATATATATCGGGTACCAAAAATGTATTTGAATCCTGTCAAAACCATATCACAAAGTTATGTTTTAAATGGTTTAAAATATGCCTAAGTAAATTACTGTTTGCTTTTTGTGGTAGTTATCTCAAAGTTACACTTTATTTCTACACTTACATTTACAATTCAGCTATGTAAAAACTATCAGACTTATAAATCTAGTGTCTGCTATCAGTTGCTTGCAATTAAAGGTTCCTGTTATAAAGTGCCAGTAATTGTGAATAGCAGAGAACATTTCCCATCAATCCGCCCCCTCTTTGCTAGGATATGATGAATGAATGACAGGCAGACATTTTTCACACAGGTGTAGAAAAGATTAGTGTGTTACGTGAGGTTGCCCACACGTGCTCACCAATCAGAGAGCAGAATATTGGAGAGTATATTGTGGAGAAAATGATGTTGTCCACATTTGCATGGAGAGAACTAAGGGTGCTGACAAAGGGCATGAACAGCATGCCCTCTGGTCAGTACATCTCTAATGAACTTAAATTGTGTGCGTACCAGAGGGTGCGCCGCAATATCTGGCCGTTTTCACCGAAGGCGCAGGTGCGCTGGAGTGATCTGCGCCGCCGCCATCCCCAGCTTTTGGCGCAGCTCAGGGAAGAGATAGTAAGATGTAAGTTCTCTGTTAATCGGATAAAAAGCTAATCTAAACATTTACTTTATTTTTAGGAATAGTTTCAAACTTTATTTTTTAAGGAGGTGCCCTACCCAAAATATAAATCTGTCTCTTGATTAGAAATGCAATGTAAATTAATCCTTTGAGCCAAAATTTAAAGTTAATTCAAATATTTCTACTGGATTTTTTTTAAATTACACTTTTAAAAATTATTTGAAAAACAAAATTGGTTGCGTCTTTTGTAATTGAATTACAAGAATAGTATCAAGGTTATTTTAACCAATAATGGCTGGACATTTAGAACATACCTTAATATTTAATTTACATTGGTCCCTTTGTACTACATCTTACTTTATTTCATCATTTTTTTATTTATGATGGAACCAGAAACTGTGAGGTGCTGTACAGAGAACACAGTCCCTGAGCCAATAGAGCTTACAGTCTAACAACATACACACACACACTTTGATGAAGTCAAATGGAGTTGAGGGAGGAGATTAAAAAAAACACATGGGGAGAACACTAACTCCACAAAGATAAGGCATACAATAGGAGATGAAGAAAACAAGGTAAGGTTGGCAGATGCTAATTGCATTTCACAATAATACCCCCCCTCCAAAAGGCAGTCCATTCATAGTAATATTATACACATAAGGTGCCCTGGGGCCGAGAATCATTAAGGAAGGTATATGCCAAATGACAAACCAAATTAAAACCTTCACAAAACCATCTGGCATTGAAGGGGTATGTAAATGCTAAATATGAGTTCACATTAAAATATGACAAAAACATAGCGTACATCAACTTCAAATGTCAAAGTAAACCCACACAAACATGGAAGAGAGCATACAAAGTCCACACATATAATGAAATGGTTGTGAATTGAACTCATGACCACAGTGAAGTAAGGTAGTAGTCTGAGCGACTAAACCACTGTGCTGCTCGACTGTGATCTGCATTGATTTTTTGTAAAGCTGATTAGATAACACATACAAGCCATAGATGGAGAACAAGCAAGAATTCAAGACAATGTTGCATTTTAGTCCAAGAAAGAGCCCTAAAAATCAACCCACCCCCTCTGAGTCTTAGGCCATTCATATGGATGCACATAATAATGTGAATGTGATCTGTGGGGCATCTTCCATTTTGAAAGTAAAACATTGTAATAAAATCAAAATGCACCTTGACCTAACAAAGTTGCATTGGAGGGTGAGATACATCTAAAATAGGATTACAGATTTCTCATTGTGGTAGAGCATGTAGTAGATCACATTTCAATGACAATGTAAAAATCAAGCTAACACGTGTTTGTGTGTAACATAAAAACAAACCATTCCTTTACTAAATAGTATCCTAATTGTACACCTTGCATTTTTTTTTTTAAAAAAAAGCCTGGTTTGGCCAAAGCTTCTGTAGTGCTCGTTTCCTTAATGATTCATCGCTGCAAGCTACACATAGATGTTTGGTATTTCAACAAATGACCCCAGTGTTGTGAGATCAAAGTGCTAACCAGTAAGCTACCTCTTCAGATTGTAGCTGCCATATATTTTTGGGTAATAAGGAAGAGTACTATTATGTAGCTCTTACATCTGTTGCATACATGCTGCATTGTTACACCACTCACTCTAGTTTCTAGAATGTATTGATATTTCCAAATGAACGTTGCCTTAGTGGTTAGCCAATCCACTTTCTAACAATGGAGTCATGAGTTCATAATAATTGTGATTGATATTACTAATTAAAGGAAATGGTAGAATACGAAAGTATGAGGTTGAGGATACGAGTGGACATGCGATTGATGCCACTGATGGCTTCTTCCGGGTAGCTACAAAAGAGGACAACTCCATCTTCCACCATTTTACATGATGTTCTTGGTCTATCATCATCTGTTAAATGTCTACTGATGCAGCCGATGTCCATCTAAGGAGCTCTGATACTGCATGCTGATTATTTTATTTAGGGGTATTCGATTATCATTGTATTGCCAGCCCTAGTGAAGAATTGTTGGAAAGGTTTGCTCTTTTTGAGGAGTTATTTTAAAAAAACTGGTGTAAAGTTAGATTGTTAACCACATAATTAAGGGAATGGGTTACCGAGGATTAATGTAAGTAACCAGAGGAGTTCTCTTTGGTTCAGGTTATGAAGTCGTAATCAGAGGATCGTGGCTATGGTGAGCCAATGAAATTAGCATGGTGGTTATTTTGAAAATTAAAATAATTCCAAGATAATCAAGGATAGAACACATCTTAGACTCCTTGGCTCCATGGCAGATGCACAGCCTAGTTGGTGCTAGTATTGGGTTTTTGTTAGGGTGATTGTCCTGTGTGGAAATTACCAGCAATGCTCTAAAATGGAGATTGTTAAAATCCAGCCTAGTCTGTCAACTATGTGTACTCAAGTTTAGGTGACAAAATAGAATGGGAACCGGACAACCTAGAAAGAAGTAGAAGGCATTGGCAGGGACAGCGTTATTTATTATGTTGTCAAAATATGGTACTTAGGCAGGAAGGTCCCAGATGACACAAAATTATTAAAAGCTGTTTTCATAAACTTGGTATATTGATCAGGTTATTTTAGTCACTGTTGGACACAAGATAAATATATTGCGTTCCAGTAATAAGAGAATAGTACAAAACAAATGTTTAGAAAAATGGCATTTGGAAAGTAACAATTGAAAGGTAGAGACTAATAAAAGACTGTAAATCTATTTCTAATCCTTGCTAAATATCTTATACTAACCATACTACTACTAATTCTTATTCTAAACCTACTCTACCTGGATGTTTACAGTTTTTTTTAGAGACTTAGTAAATACATATTAACCTATTAATAAGGATTGACATGGCTTGTTAAGGGCGTGTCTCCCTAAGATAACAGACCTCACTTCTTGATTAACCATATCTGGGAGAGTCACATCGTTAATTTAACAATGTGACTCTCCCAGATAGGGTTAATCAGGATAACATCAAAAAAATCAAGCAACAGCTGTCTATTGCCTTTCCCGGCTTTTTCAGAATAGAATAGATTTTTAGTTTAAGTATGCGAGGATAGCGGGTATCGAAACCAATGTACATCACAGTGAAGTTGCTGTTGCAATATTAATAGATGGGATGTTGAAATCTTTTAAAATGTTTTAAATGTCATTGTCCAAATGGACAAGAGTAACAATGAAAATATTGTGGGCATCTGTAGAGCATGATAGAGAACGTCACCTCAAAAACTAAATTAATGGCAGTAGAAGTAGCACAGTATAAAATCACATTTGAGATACAATGCTATAGGAAACCAAGCAATTGTTATAACTGTGGGAAGGAAGGTCATCTGAGAAGACACTGTCCTCTGATAGCAGAACATCAATAAAAATTAAATGCTCATCTACCTAACACAGATACATTCAGAAGATCTATCCTCATACTGGAGGGTCTCAGGGAACAATTACAATGAAGATCAGGCCATACCCAAAATCTATTGCTCATAAATGTTTCAAATTGTGAAAATAATAAATCCATCGTTATTGTTAATGATCCAGGAGAAATGCAGAATTATTGATCGGGACAGGGGCGGGGGCCCGATCAATGCTGAGCTCTGTCACTGCAGTCCTCCTTCTCCGGCGCTCAGTAATCTCCTTACTGAGGAGATCTCGCGAGAGTGTCACGAGATCTCCTTAGTAAGCCGCTTACAGCGTTCCGCGGAAGGAGGATTGCAGTGACAGGAGAAGGTAAGCGCTGGGGGGGGAGGGGCGGTCGGCTAACAGGGGGGCCAGTCTGCTAACAGGGGGGCCTCCATTCCGTTAATCCGGCCCTGGCTGTAGTTGATGACAAAGACATAATCGAGTCTGCTCCACTAGGTCCTCCACACTCAGCCCAAATTGCCGAGTTAGTAGCACTGACAAGAGCGTACAAACTTCAAACAAAAAAAAAAGAAATACAAGTGCTGTTTCTAAATGGTGCCCCATGCAGTCCTTGCATTTTTGAGGTCACTGTTGTGTTTAATATGTATTACTTTTGTTACATTAAAATTTAACTTGTATTTTTAATTGCAAAAAAAAAGATTATTGTTACACCAGTGAAATATTAGTGAAATACAGTGATTAAAGGGATTCAAAATTGCTGTGTGTGCTTCACAATCTCTTTATTGGTTTTAATTTCCCATAAATCTAGATCAGGAATTGAGAGTATGTTATTAATTGTTTCCCAAAGTATATTTAATGTATACTATGGTGCCTAATAGCAACATGCAATTTAAAATTTCTAATAGATGGATTTTACCCTTCCTGGTTTTGTTGGAGCATTTGAAATGTATAATCATGGACGTCTGAAATGTATTGTTTTATACAGCGTCCCTATGTTGTTTACATAGTATGGTATGCTCCTCAGAAATACCCTTCCTTGTAGACAGCGATTATAACCATCTCCCACACCTGGGTCTCTAGTTATAGTGCGGGGACTGAATTGCTGACTATCTAATTACGCACTAATTCTTTAGGATTGGGCACAGTATTATTTGCTCAAAATGCTTGCAGGATAATTGTATCATACAAGTAGAAATCAGTTTATGGTTCTATTCAATGGATGTTTTGCAATCCTATAAATTATCTGGTGCAGTCTGCATTTCTGAGCCAAGATCTGTTCTTTGACAATTTTTATTTAGGTCTTCTTTGACTCCCATGGATGTATGCACTTCTCCAACTAATTTACAGACACAACTGTCTACACACACATAATGAAAGTTTATAACAATGATTTCCATATCAGGAAAGATCCTCATGCCACTGGTCTCTCTCATAGTAATGAAAGATTTTGTAACTCTGCCATCATTGCATTTGCCTTCTCCAATGCAAATAAAAATTACTTAACCAGCCTATACTCTCTAACTCCATCACATACCGTAAATTGTCAGCCTTCATAACTCCATCTATACATGTAGTCTATGCCTGCAATTCTGTCCTCTTAATGTCTTAGAATGTGGAGTTTCAATTGTATTGCCAAGGCAGATGTTTTTGGCAACCAAATCTACACTCGATACTATTTCTCCGGTACAACAATTCCTCAGCTGTACCGGGCAGTTAAACAAAAAGTGCTTGAGTATGCCATTGAATCCAACTTTCCATTTAACATTGGATATGTGGACAAGTGTTACTTGTCAAACAAAGGACTACAATATGTATCTTCTTTTGTAAAATTAAAATGTAATTAATCTAGACATCTGTAATGAGGGTGATGATATTGATATTTGTTTGCCAAGTGCCCATTAGTAATTTTTTAACATCTCTATTGTTTCTCCAGTTCAGCAACCAGCAACGAAAATGTTGGCTTTGTGAGGTCCCAAACAAATCAAGCACTTCAGCCTCAAAAGTCGCACTTACTGTTGCTGAAGTGCTAGGTTTGTTAAACTTTGTGCATGTCATTTTCAATATATAGATGGATGGGTGGTCCCATGGACAATTCCATTTTGCACCATTTTATGGCCTTGGTCAATATCTCTCAAATTTCTAATTGTCTGATGTCGCTGTCCATCTAATGACTTCTGCTTTTTACTAACTTCCCTGTCAATAATGGATGCCCCTTAATGCTCAAAATATAGTGTGCATAGTATTTCAACATTTTTTTATCTGGGTTTAGCCCACCTTCAACTTGTCCAAATGTCTACTGATGCCGCTGTCCGTCTAATGACCTCCTATTCCTATTACCTAAGTCAATCTGTTGGTAAATCTCAGGAATGTCACATTCAGCATTCAGAGACTGCGTGTAGATAATTTATGCACACTGTTGTGCCACTATGTTTTATATGGATTGTATATTTTACTAAACTGTCATGTATTTGTGCAGCTGCGCTATCATTAATTTTAGCAAGCCAGCTAACTGCAGTCTTTGGCCAAAATTTGTGAAAATTTGGACAATTGTGAAGAGATCATTAGATAATAGACTGTAAATGATGTTTCTGCTATAAATAGTAATGTAGGAGCAAAAAAACAGCTCAAAATCACAGGATTTTACCTATTTTCAAAATTTTTTATTAAATCTAGATAAAAAACCAAAACCTTTGAGGATTTTTGGGCAAAACCAGGACCGAAACCAAAACATGAAGAAGTTTTAGAACCAGAAACCAAAACCAAAATACTGCTCATCACTAATATCAGCTAAGTACCTGTAAAATTCAGAATGTTAAACACACAGAGGGCTCAATAAACATCCAGATTGTGTTATGGACTTTTGCCTCAGTATTGTACAGATAATTCCAGCAAAAATCAAGATGTTTTATAAAATGATTTATAATTGTTATTCATGTTGGATGTACTCTATATTATTATTAAGCAGAGCTTACTCATCACATCTATGTGGCATCATTGTGTGGATTTACACATTTAAATTAAGAGGCTTGACTAATTAAAATATATGAATAGTTTATAGGAACAAACATATGGTTTAGCATATGGTTATATAAGTGAATGTACTTTTAACACAAAACTGTTTGCTGATTGAACCAGGGCAATAACATTTCTTTGTATTTTGCTGATTGCAAGATTATATTTGCATATTTAACCAATGCGTGTCCAAAATAGACTTTGTCATTTTACTTGCTGAATTTACTTGAAGGAACAAAATGTGTATAATGGTAACTGATCACAATAAGTATGCAAAATAAATGTCTTTATGATATTTACTAGTATGTGCAGTGATTAAAAATGGAACAATTAGAAAAAATGTACTAAAGTATGTCTTAGGCAGTGCTAAATAGATAACTATCAGCATTCTTTGATAAACTCTTATACCGCATGGTCTAAACATATAGACCTATAGGGGTATATTTGCTAAACTGCAGGTTTGAAAAAGTGGATATGTTGCCTATAACAACCAATCAGATTGTAGCTGTCATTTTGTAGAATGTACTAAAAAATGACAGCTAGAATCTGATTGGTTGCTATAGGCAGCAACTCCTTTTTCAAACCCGCAGTTTAGCAAATTTACCACATAGCGTTTTTATTAAAACACTACACTATAACCCATTTTGTTGCTAATATCTTCATCTATATCATCTATATGATCTATATTGTTTTATTCATCCATATAGTCCTTACTATACACTCTACCTGTGCTATCAATTAGAGTTGCTCAGGCTCAGTTCTCCGAGAACCGAGCCCACCCGAACTTAGCAGAACTTAGCAGATTTGAGTACCGAGCTAAGCCGCCTCTGTACTTTCGCTCGTTCTCATAATTGAAAACGAGGCAAAACGTCATTGTTACGTCGTCTGATCTTGAGAGTTTTGCATTCTATAAATACCGCCCTCCACGGCGAATCAGCACCATTTCACAGAGAGACACAGAAGGGGTAGCACGGTTCTTTGTCATTGCTGAAATAGAAATAATAGAGCTGGTAGTCTTTTTATAAATCTGCAGTCACATTGTACTGTGCTATATAGCTAACACACAAACAGGAGAGCTAAATTGCTCCATTTCTAATTGTCATTGCTGAAGTAGAAATAATAGGGCTGGCAGTGTTCTTCAAAATCTGCAGTTACATTGTACTGTGTTATCAAAATGGATTTACAGCAGTACACAGAAGACCAGGAGCCCCAAGCAGCTGCTGGCACCAGTCATGATGAGAGTAATCCCTCTACGTCATCTGCTAAGCCTATGTTAAAGTGCATAGTGCTTTTAAGTCAGGGAAACAAAAATGTAAAAAAAAAACACACTTTACCTTAGTAAAGAAAAAAAATCTTTAATCCAGGCAAAGTTATCTGCAGAAAAAATTAAATTGCCAACATGCCATTCTACACACATAGTGGCAAGTAAAGAATGAGGCCTTCGCCTTTCTCTATGAGTGCTAGTTCTGCAACTGTCACTGAGGCATCTTCTTCATGACCAAGCAAGACCTTGTCATTCTGACTCCAAAAGTGGTGTCCAACTACTTTTACATGTACAAGCCAAGCCGGAAGAAAACAGTAAGGCATTAGAGGAAAATGTATGTTCAGATGACACAAATCCTTGAGGAGAGTCTATCCACGAGTGCTATGTGTAGGCCTGACCTTTCTGATTGTGTACCCATAAAGAAGGCCTCTTTCAGCATTTTTGCAGATGAGTGCAAGCGAAGCCCAAGTGTAGCCGGTGATACACTAATTGAGGATGCCACTTTGGAATTGGAACAGAATGAGGGGGATATTTGTTTAGCTGACGCAGGCGCTAATGAAGATGTTGATGAGAATGATGATGTTTATATAAGTCCTGCACCAGTGAAAGTAGTTCTTGCATGTGATAATATGAAGGCCATTGTCATGCCTGGGCATAACACCAAAAAATCCACCTCTTATGTGTGGAATTATTTCTACCCAAATCCTGACAACAGTCGTCTAGTTATTTGTAGCATTTGTAAAGTCACAGTCAGTAGAGGTAAGCACCTTAACCATCTAGGAACCTCATCCATGTTATGCCATTTGAAGTGAGTTCATGGCAAGCTGTTGGGAAAGTCGGAAACTTATGCTTAAAAAATAACAACAAGCAGTCCAACATCAGCTAGTTCCCTTCTCTCAGCTAGATCCCAACACCTGCAATCTACACCCACAACACCTTCCTCATCAATATGCTCAGTAGTGTTCCGAGTTAGTCCTGCATCCAAGTTGCAAAGGCTAGATGACTCCTCCACTATCCTGGATTCCTCAGAAGAATTCTTGAGCGTTAGTCCCACTGCTGCTGCTGCAGCTGGGGGTGGATCTTCATCCCAGAAGCAGACCAAGAAGAAGACTACAAGTAGTTTACAACAATTGACAATCCTTTGCAAGAGGAAGCAAGTATGAAAGCTGTCACCCAGTCGCAAAGCGGATCACAGACACCTTGGCGACTATGCTAGTATTATATTTGCATCCAATATCCACTATTATTGCAGCTGTTTTTAGACAGTTACTTGCGGTCTTGTGTACTCGTTACCAAATTCCATCACAACACCATTTTACTAGAAAAGCTATTCCTCACCTCTTCCAGAAGATTCGTAAAAATGTATTTATTGGGCTACAAAATGCCATTCTACCCACTGTACACTTAACCACAGATATGTGGACAAGCAGATCTGGGCAAACTAAAGATTATATGACTGTGACAGCCCACTGGGTTGGTGATTCACCTTCACCAGCAGGAACAACAGCTGCATGCACCCAAAAACTCCAGATTTTTTAAGGCAGATTACTCTGTGTATCACCAGCTTCACTAAGAGACATACCGCTGACAACCTGTTTGAAAAACCAAGGGATGTCATTGACACACGGCTTATCGCGTTTAGACTTTCCTCAGGATATGTCATTTCTGATAACGCCACCAATATTCTAAACGCATTACAGCTGGGTGAATTCCATCACATTCCCTGTTTTGCTGACACAATCAACTTGGTGATAAAGAGCTTTTTGAAAAATAATAGGGACGTGTAGGAGATGTTGTCTGTGGCTGAAAAATTTTGGGACATTTCCGGTATTCTGCAACAGCATTTAGGAGATTGCAGCAGCTACAAGAACAATTTAATTTGCCCTGACACCAACTGAAGCAATAGGTGGTGACAAGGTGGAATTCCACCCTGTATATGCTTCTGTGGATAGAGGAACAGCGAAAAGCCATCCATGCTTACTCCACAAGCCGTGACATTGGGAAAGGAGGAGGAATGTATTTTACTCAAGCGCAGTGGAGAATACTTTTCGTGATGTACAAGTTGCTGAAACCATTCAAAGTAGTCACCTGTGAAGTGAATTCAGAAACTGCTAGCTTCAGCTAAGTGATTCCCTCTGTTAGACTTTTGGAAAAGCACCTTAAGAAACTGCAGGAGAAGATTAAACAAAGCAATTATGCTAAGTATGTCGGACTTATAGATGAAGTACTTTATTTGCTTCGCCACGATCCAAGAGTTATCGAAATCTTGAAATCGGATCACTACATTTTGGCAACTGTGCTTGATCCTAGGTTTAAGAGCTATGTCTTCTCTTTGTTTCCAACTGACCCAGATTTCAAGAGATGCAAGGAGCTCCTGATGAGCAAGATGACAGCTTAAGTGTTACGTGACAACACGGCATCTTCTCCTTCAGTATCTCAGGCAACTGCTGCTAGGAAAAAAAATAGCTTTCCTATGAGACCAAGGGATGATGTAGATGACTCAGCACAACATTTTGACATCTGGTCTGGTCTGGTCTAATAGAAGTGACTAAAAATGTGACACTTCTGCCGTAACTCCACCTGATCCTACTATCAACATCCAAAGGATGGTGGAGGATTATTTTAACAACAGCATAGAAATAGACACATCAGACAGATCCTTTACATACTGGGAGGAAAACAATGGAATTTGGAGACCCATGTACCAAATCGCTTTGCACTGCCTATGCTGCCCACACTTGAAGAGATATAAACTAGAAAGCACGGTAAATATTAAATGACTTACTGTAATTACGTCTGGTAACTCCCAACTGGGAATAAGAGTTTGTTTTCTTTTAAACCCTTAACCCTGCCAAACTCAACCATTTTAGGTAGAGGTTGATGCCTCCTCTGTAGGGGTTTGGGCTATTCTTTCCCGAAAAGGAGTTCTCTGGGAAGTTCCATGGGACTTTTTCTCCAAGAAATTCTTCCTTGCAGAGAGATTTTCTTGGTATCAAGCTTGCCCTGGAGAAATAGCAGTACCTACTTAACGAGGCAAAGCATCCTGTAACAGTTTATACTAAATCATAACAATTTATTATATATTTAAAAGTCTCATTGTCTTAACAACTAACAGGCTAGATGGTCACTGTCCACAATTCTCATACCTATGAGGCTACTGCAGGTCCCGCTTCTATCTGAGCTGATTGCCAAGTAACAGCAACCAGCGTCCTTTCTATGCACTGACGGCATCTAGCAGATAGCTAGACAGCAAGAGCTGCTTAGCAACCTAATCATTTCATTTGAATCTGCTGCCTTAGTGCAGTTAATCATGCTGGTCTGTTCTCAATGGCTACTTTGAATATAAAAATCGGATTCCTGGCTCTCACCTGTGCAGGTAACAGTTTCTGTTTGAGCTAGTGTGCTGTTTGGCACTCTGATCTAATTTGCCTTCTTGCTGTGACCCGGGATCTTTATTGGAATTTGCTGTTCCCTCTTGTGCCTGACCATTGCCTGTTTCTGGATTTGCTGTTGACCTCTTCCTGCCATGGCCTTTGCCAGTTAACGGGATTTATACTATTGAGTGCAGCCAGACCTCAGCTTGTCCATTGATCCCATGTTTAACACATCCTGCCCTGACCTTTGGGCTGTATTTTGGTTTTATCCTGCTATCCTTGTCATTGCCTGATACCCCCTTCTGTGTCCTGTATACACCATCAACAGTATTGTGTTTCATAAACTACTACTAGTACGAGTTTAAGACCTGTGGGCAACTGAGTACTGTGAAACATGTCACATTCCATGGAAAGGAAGCTGCTATAGGTGAAAACCTTGTGAAGTGGTTCTAGTAGTTTATAATCCCTTCAAATACTGCCCTCAAAATCATCACCTTTTACACATTTTTTGACCCAACACCAATAGAGGTAAGACAACCTTCTCCTGCTCAAATCCTGACCAACCAACCCTCTCGCATATTGTAAAGGGTTAATCCATGTGAGTTCCAGTCCAAAACAATGCAACTCAGCTTTCTGGAGACCGCAAAGTGTTCTGGAATTGCCTGGAAAGCTGCAAATTATATTTTAAACTCACACAGGCATTGTCTAGTTCAGAGGAGCAACGTATTGCCATTGTGATATCACTTTTGCACGGTTTTCCACAAACCTGTGCTTTTGGACTTGATATTAACAGTCCTATTCTGTCCTCTGTTGACGCATTCTTTAATGTCTGGGGTCTCCTTCATGATGGCCTTGACAAGGTAGCCCCAGCAGAATCACACTTTGAAACCTTTGGCAAGGGCATAAATCTTCAGAAGAATACTACACAGAGTTTTGCAGGTGGTCTGCATATTCAACCATACCAGCTTCTTTCTCTCCACCATTTTGTAAGGATGTTCCTGAACCTTTGAAAATAAGTCTACTTATAGAGGCTGCTAACTCAAACTGCTGTGGATATACTGTATACTTTAACCTGGAGCATTGTCATTCACCTGTTTTAGTGGTTAATGGGGGTGCTGGTAACTTTATTGATCAGGAGATTGTTCATAAGTTCACATTACCTACTGTACTATTTGAAAATCTATTAAACTAAAAACATCCACTCTCATGTTATGAATGGGTTACCTTTACTTGGAGGTCATATTTTTCTATAATGTAATGTCTCCTAGGTATCCTATAATACTGGGTTTACCTTGGTAGTTCTAATACAGTCCTCATATGGATCAGATAACCAGTTAAATTGTTTGTTACAGAGAATCTTGCCCAGAGTCATGTCTTTCTCTTCCAGGCTAGCTTCACCATATTTTCCTGTGTCTGGTATTCTTCAAAGTGAACACTACTTGCAAATATTTTGTGTCCTGCATATCCACTCCAGTGTTCCTGTGTCTTTGCTCCCAAGGTTAATTGTAGTGTGCCATAATAACATTACCTACTTCTGGATTTACTGGATTCCACTTCAATCTCCAGATTGACATGCAGTATTTGACATATACTCTGAGTTCTTGAACTACTCTTGGTAATCCTGGCTTGAACTGCAAACTCCAGAAACACAGTGTATAGAATTTGTCCTGAGTACCTGACCTGCTCTTAGAGTTCCTGGTTTGCATCACAGCCTCTAGAAGCATATTGGGTGTACAGATCTTCTTTTAGCTGTTCCAGTGCCTTCAGTATCTTAACTCACAACCGAGTGTATCACCCATGTCATGCCATACCAACATTGCAATATTTCCCCAGTATGCATCAGCGATGTGTGCATTTTTGAGATTCCAGCATCTACACATCTATGGCCTGGACTGCGTCTATCCTTCAACTTGCATTGGCTGCTACTTGTCTACAGTAAAACTGGTTATTGCTCTTAATCTTTACCATGTCGATTAGCCTCAGCTTGTCAATGTCCGGGGCCTCTCGGCCATATCTGATTTCTCTCTACTGAGATATGTGTTTACACTCTTGCCCTGACTCACAACACTCCATGAAATGACTTGCCTGTTTTCAATTATGCTCTTATAGCTATTTCCAATGCTTCGATTCTACTCAACCTGAGTACTTCAATACCCCTTTCATTGTTAAAAATTTTGCATTTGTATCTGTGTCTGACTTCAGTTCAAATGGTACATTGGTTAGCATTGATGCCTCACGATTCCGACCAAGGCCCTATGTGTGTGCAATTTGTTTGTTTTCCATGTGTTGGCATGGGTTTCCTCTGGGTGCTCTGGCTTTCTCTCATAGTCCAAAACCATTCTGGTAGGTTAATAGGCTACTGACATGAAGGAACCCTAGTTTGTGTGTGTGTCTGTTAGGGAATTTAGGCTGTAAGCACCAATGGTTCAAGAATTTAAGTGAATTATTTGATATTCTCTGGAAGATACTGCATAATATGTTGGTGCTATACAAATAAATAATACTAAATAAAGAATAACCCAATTGTAGGTTGTGCTGCAACAAAAGATTTGTGAACTGCAGTTTAGATCAATCATAATATATAATTACAGCCAGCTATGGGTGTCAGGGCATGTTGGCATTTGTGGTTCTCCAAGTGCCAGCATACCCTGGCTGCCATGGGTATGCTGGTGCTTGTAGCTATAAAAGCATCAGCATGCCCAGACTGTTTAGGGCAGCCTGGACTGGCTGTGACTTGTAGTTCCACAAAATAAAATGGCATCAGTTTGTTTTTTTAACATTCTATCACCGTTACAACACTACTACCCACAGCCCACGGGGGTAGGAAGAGCCCTAGTGCTTTCAGCACTGGGCTGGTTATTCCTAGAGGGGGAGGCCCGCTCATTCTTTTTGGCATACCCACTCCCTAGAAAATACATCCCAGCGCTGAACAGCTTGGGATTGGTTTTTCATTATAGCAAGGGACCCATGCTGCGTGTCCCCCTGATATAGTGCTACCCACCCCAGGCTGATTTGCAATTGGACTTATGTTCGAAAATGGAGCAATATGCAGGTTCAATAGGGGATTCTCGCCATTTTAAAAGACACATCTAACATACCTAAAAATGGTAACATAAAAAATTCTGCAAGTAGATGCAGTTTTGCTTTAGAAAGTTTTTTTCTGCATATAATATAAACCGATCAACATGTATCTAGTTCTGTGATTCATTTACATAGATGAAATTATCTTTGTCTGACTGTACATGCCATATGAAACCATGGTTACAACACAAATTAGGGTGTTGGGAGAAGAGTACGTATCTTTCAAATTCATATTTTGAAATGCTCTTAAATTTTCTCCCATTGACACATTCATCAAAAGACAAAAGACATTTTTACAAATGGATATCTAAGATAGAGGGAGACTTTATTCAGATTCATACTGTGTGAATATGGAGAGCTCGGCTGGTCTAAACATGGAGATCATGCAGGCTTGAAACGTAGCTGTTCATCTAGTAACAAGGATTGATGCTGCTTGTCACACAGAACAGGATTGATGGCTTCACTTGTTTTAAATTATCGTTTTTTTCTCGACTTCTTTTATGTCTTATGTTTTCAGCCTATTTTTTTAATCTCCGTACTTTTGATACATTACGAAAGACTTGTAGCAGAGCGTGAACTATTAGAAGCAACGTCCTTATTTGATGTTTCAAACTGTTGAACCAGCAGCTTATTTTCCCATATATAGCAACATTTACTGATTTCAAGTGACAAGATGTATTTTTTATTATTCATAGATGGTTATGCACCAGGAAATAAAGAAATAAAGCAGAATATAATAAAAGTTGTTGGGTATAACAACTTGATGCTCGGCTATAGAAGTTGTTGAAGCTTCGAGATATTTCATAGCATTATGCTACACTATATTATTTTGGCTACAGTCAGTTACCTGGATATGGAATTTACCCAGAATCCAAAGCTTCAGGACCACTGTGAGCAAGGATTTCCCATTTCCTCAGTATATTTTCTAAAACTATTTTCACTGAATCAAAATATAATGACTGGATTTTTTTTTAAAATGTATTTGTTATTATTATAATTCTTTATTTATAGGGTACCACAAAGGGTCCGCAGTGCCATACAGAGAGCATAGAACAAAACAAGATGAAACAGAACAAAACATTAGAGGACTATACAATAAACGCACTTGGCCAGATTCATTAAGAAAAGTAAAGCAAAAAAAATGAGTAACTTTGCAACTTGGCAAAACCATGCTGCATTGGAGGGGGATGTAAATTTAAACTGTGATGTCAGATTTATATTTGGGGTAAGGCATGTCCTAGATCATCTTTAAATTTCAGTGTACAAATAAGCTATCAAGTATTTGTGTGCTACATGAACAAACAGCCAACATTTAACTTATGTGCAAACTAAAAAAAGAATAATTTGAACTCCTTGCATTGTAACATGGTTTTTTCCAGGAGAAAACGTACTCATTTTTTGCCTTATTTTTCTTAATAAATCAGGCCCCTTGTAGTTACAATCTCAACACAACTATGAACTGACACACATGGCAAAAAGTTTTAAGAGTATCTCAGGATGCTATGATACTAGAACAGGGAAGGAGGAGAGATGAGGGAATGAGCTAAAGCAAGCTGAACCTGTTCCCTGGAGTGTGGGCACAATTAACAGAATTAGAGCCATTGACTGAGGAGGGAAGGCAAGGGAGATATGGAGCCTAGTAAAGAGGTGCCAATAAAGCTGGCATGCTGAAGGCAAAAGAAACATTGTCAACATAACAGAGGGCAATTAATTGGCCTAAGGGCATATTAGCACATAGGTTGTGGTAAAAGAAAATAAAGCTGGATGCCCGGTGTGAAGATACGTGGTTCCCAAATCACTCAGACATGGTATTAGAGGAAAAATAGAAGGATGATTTATTCTGCAGAACAGGATTAAATACAGCATGGCCCCTTAACGATAGCAGGTTCAACAAGTGTGGAAATCAGTTCAAATAAATCCAGTGAGATAGGTTCCACAGCACATCTCTGACAGAGCATCACCTCTTGGCTCAAGTCAGTCACGTACATGTCCAGCTCCCAGGGTAGCCTCTTTTATAACCTCCTAATCCCACCTTGGGAACTGCCTGCCCAGGGGAGTTGCAAAAGGTCTCGATTGGTGGGCTTCTCACACTATCCAGCCCCCTCCCCTACCTCCCCAGGTGTCCTCCCTCAGGTGACCACTGCTGGGTTTGGCTCCTTGCTGCCTGTAGTTCTCATTAGTAGACAAAAGGGAGCAAACAGAAATAACAATGGCAGCTTAATTCACTCAACTCCTGAATGTTCCCTGTAGAGGTGGAATTTAACCCCTGAAGTACTTTTCCAAGAAGATGTTAATTACATCACTGATACTTCCTGATAACAACATGGCTAAAAGAGCAGTTCAGGTATGGATTAGATTAAGGGGTTGTAACAAAATTCACCATGTCCGTTGATTTACATTCCCGGCAAGGACTAATAATGCAGGACTTGGTTGTTTATATTAATTAATCAATTAGAAAATATTTGGGGAATGGCCTGGGTTGGAGAGGTTTTATAAGTTTAGGCATGGGCTAGTTACTTTCTCTTTCACAGGAAATATCCCCTCCCACCCGGTCCCTCATTGTGTTTGTCATCATTTTTGTTGGTGTTTTAATTAATGGTTTGTTTGCAAGTTGATCATGGTGTGGCGGAAAAGCAGGCCAATCAGCATTCGGGTGGCGGTGGAGCATTTGCCTTAAAAAGGTAGGTTCCTTTTAGCAACACTCCACCTTGGGAGTTATAGGGCACTAGTTATAACTGGCAGGTTGTAGCTACTGAGCCAAAAGATTGGAGTGGTGCTCCACTGCCTAGAAGTGTCAGAGTATGTTTTTCATTAGATTGCCATAAATTGATTCAGTGATGGCTGTTATCTGATTGGTCATGCTTTTTACTTTTGTTTTCAATACATTTTGTATTGCTGTTGCTGTTGTATTGCTAGATTGCTGTTCCAAGCAGAGAGTTAATTATAGGAATTGAGAAAAGGTGTTTGTAGCTGTCATTGTGAATAGTTATCTAACAGCTGTCATCTGGAGTTAGGGCCTGATTCATTAAGGAAATTACTCATTTATTTTACTTAAGTTTTCTCGTGGACAAAACCATGTTACATTGCAAGGGTTGCATATTGGGTTTATTATTTTGCACATAAGTAAAATACTGGCTTTTTTTCCTAGATCAATTTTAAATTTTAGTGTATAAAAATGCTATCAAGTATTTGTGTGCTGCATGATAAAACAGACAGTATTTTCCTTATGTGCAAAATAATAAACTAATGTGCTCCCCTTGCATAGCAAAATGGATTTGTCCCAAAAAACTTAAGTAAGAAAACTTACTCAATTTCTTGCATAACTTTCCTTAATGAATTTCCCTTAGTGTTGTGATGCCTCACACTGCACTCAATTCTTTTGTGTTTTTCTTAATATTGTAAGTTTAAAAAATATTGAAATAAGATCTTTTAAAGATATTTCTAAGGTATCTTCAGTTAAGGATGGTGACTTTTACACTTTTTGTCATCCCCAGCAGAAGCAGCTACTTACCTAGTTTTTCTTTTTAAACAGCTATTCGATTACATCTTCAACACAGGGTACATTAATCTAAGAAAAGACTGTCAGGTAAGCAGACATAGCATAAGTACATAATAACTGTATACAACAGAAAGACAAGACATGAAGTTATTGAACAAAGTTAGTAGATTT
This sequence comes from Mixophyes fleayi, assembly GCF_038048845.1. Lineage (NCBI taxonomy): Eukaryota > Metazoa > Chordata > Amphibia > Anura > Limnodynastidae > Mixophyes > Mixophyes fleayi. The sequence goes on along the minus strand of NC_134407.1, from coordinate 65,998,297 downwards.
TATATACACATGGCTGCTCAAATAGCCGGGATTAGGGAGAGAATCTAAGCTTACATAGCGTAAACTGATTTAAAATAACAAATCTAACACCATGTAGTTTTCTGGTTATTCACCAAAACACAACTATAAGAGATAATGAAGCACACTAGGCCAGCAGTGTGTGCTCAAGTTAGAGAATCCTAGCTAACTGAGGGTCCTTTGACAGTGTATAACAATGGGGTGGGGGAGGGGAGAATGACATCCAAAGAGTGGGGGGAAAGCAGGACTAGTGTGACAGCCCCAGACTCAGTGGTCCAGTAAAAAGAAGAGAGTGATGAGATGAGAAGAGAAGGGAAGGGTGTCAGGGTTCTCTAGGAATCACGAACCCTGATCTTACCAAAAAACTGTTACTCACCAAAGGTGCAGAGTCTAATGCAGCAGCTGGTCTTCTCCAGGAACCCCCACAAGAGGGTATGGTTTTAGCAGGTTCCGCTACGCAGGTCTCAGCCCTCTGGAGAGTATGTCGGGATCAGTGGATTTCAGCAATACTGGAATGGTGGAGTGAGGATTTGCAGACAGCAGAACTGAACACAAGGAGGACGAAGCGAAAGTCTGCGGACTGCAGGCTAATACCTCTGGAATGGTGGAGTGATGATCTGCGGACAGCAGGACTGAACACGAGGGTGAAGCAATGGCCTGCGGACTGCAGGCTATTACCACTGGAATGGTGGAGTGATGATCAGCGGACAGCAGGACTGAACACGAGAGGAGTGAAGCAATGGTCTGCGGACTGCAGGCTATTACCACTGGAATGATGTAATGATGATCTGCGGACAGCAGGATTAAACACAAGAGGGTGAAGCGATGGTCTGCGGACTGCAGGCTATTACAATTGGAATGGTGGAATGATGATCTGCAGACAGCAGGACTGAACACGAGGAGGATAAAGATCCACACCTTGTTCCCACGAGAATGATGACCAAGAACAAGCTCTGAAGGTGGGAGGAAGGTGCCTTAAATAGTGGGAGGCAATCTGAGGACCAATGAAAGGAGAGAGGAGGTTTTAAGAAGAAGTCGGGTGTGGGCATGCGCAGACCCGAACCTAAGATGGAGCTCGGCCGTGGGGAAGCTAGGACTCCGGTGGAGGGTTAAGTGACCCGTTCCTTGGTTTAGATGGACCGAAGACCTGGCGTGTGACAAAGGGAAGGTAAGGACAGATGACTGGGGATTGACTGATTGATCAGTGAATCTCCAGAGACCAATACGGCAGCCAGGTGGTGTTATCAAACATTTTCAAGATACTATCTTGCAGGTCCACATGTAAAGATTCTATGTATGGACCCCATTTAGTGTAAAATTTAATTACTCCTTTCTCAATCTTCGGAAGGGTTGCCTTTCTGTTAAAATATGGATTTCAGTTTTACCTTCCAAGAGAAAAGGGGGAGATGGGGCATTCCAATGTTGACATTTTTTTGGCAAGTTTGGTGAAGACCACTGTGAGAAACAATTTAACATCCTGGATCTCTCTTAGGGGGAGGATCGGTACCCATCCATCATAATTACAGTGAAGAATGGTGGTTAAATCAATGGATAATGAGATTTTTAAAGAGACGTTGAGAAGTTGAGAAATTGAGAAAGTGCAGGACTTTGTTCCAGAATTTCTGAATCTCTCTGAATGCCCACACATTACGGAAGAAGGAGGCTGATGCATGCTTACACTTGGGGTGTATCCCCGCCTACTTCTCCACATATTGTTTACTCTGGGTATGAGATATTTAGATTTTGCTTAATATTTTTAAGTGAACCTCTTGTAATCTAAGAGCTGAGATATTGAAGGGATACAGGCCATTGCAAAGGATTCGAATCTTACATTTCTGGGGTTTTCAAGAAATGCAATAAACTATCCAATGTACTGGGAGCAGGCAGATTCATTTTCCCCTCTGTGTGTAACATAATGTAGTGATGTAATTGTAGGTACATAAAAAAATATATATTACTAAGGTGGAATTTTTCCTTAAGTTGTTGGGAAATATAAAAGTGTTCACCAAGTGCTGGGATGATCACAGGAGTCCACTTCCCTCTCAACAGATTAGAAAGCAAACAGCTATTCTTGTTGCCATGTCTCTGGAATTGGAATCTGGTTAAGTGAGTGTTCCTATCCGCGATCTGGGTGAGTAGGTTAGTAAATTGAGATCAGGTCTGATCACACTGTAATCTATTTGTGGGTGTAGGATTGTTCTTCATAATCAGTTAAGCTTCCGTAATTTCATTTTGTGTGTTTAGGTATAATTTTGCATGAGTTCTGGAGTGTTGACCTATGTAGGAAATAATATGTCCCCTAAGTACCACTTTGGCTGTCTGCCAAAGTAAGGCAGGATCAGGTTGATGGGCTTCGTTTCTACATAGGAATTCCTGCTATGCTGCAGTGAGCATGTTCTGGAATGGAATAGAGATAGATAAGTGGCTCAGGAATTTCCATTGTCTATAAGAATCCGTGGGAGGGGCCTTAATGAGTTCTACTAATAGCATAGCATGCTCAGATAGAACAATAGTGTCTATACCAGTGTCCCCTAATGCATGCAATAAGGAGTAGGACACTAGTATGTCCATACGAGAATAAGCACTGTGTGCCTCCTACAAAGTATAGTCCTGGGATGTCGATTTATGCAACCGCCAGAAGTCCAGCAAAAGTAATTGATCAGCAATATATTGGATTCCTACCTTGGGTGCATGGCCACCCCATGCAGATGCTACCCTTCTGTCTAATGCAGGTGAGGCAACAATATTGAAGACCCCACCTAAAATTATATTGGAGTCCAAATAGGGATGACGTTTAATGCTAATATCAAGGAAAAAAACATTTATCATAGAGATTAGGTGCATACAGATTACACAATGTAAACTGAGTGTTATCAATAGTGATGTCCAGAGATATATAGCGGCCTTTGGGGTTTGATACTTGGGATTGTAGTGTATGGGATACCTTTCTTAAGTAAAGTAGCCACCCTGCATGATTTAGATGTAAAGGATGCATATGCTATCACTTTCTGCTGTAACAGATGGAGTTTGTCATGTTCTGCTACTACCAAATGTGTCCCCTGGAGAAAGATGACATCAGCTTTATGCTTCTTTAAGTAGGTAAGAGCTAATTCCTTTTAACAGGAGAATGTATTCTACTTATGTTTCAAGAGCATATCTTCATTCTATCCATAATGGGTGTACAGATATGTGAGCAGTCCATTTCCACAAGGGACCTTACCCAGCCTTGCCCACACACACCCCACCCCCAATACTTGAGCATAAAGGTGGGTAGACTAGTTAAGCTGGGTTAAAGCTCATCAACATTGGGTGAAAGAAAATCGGGACAGCAAAATTTTTTCAAAAAAAGTAGCAGTAAAGTAAAACTAACAAAGGAGTCAGACTCCTTCAACATAATAGCTAAATCAAAATTCATTCCCAGTAAACTGGATTTAAACATTTAAATATCCAACAGGACATTTAACCCCTAAGGGCACCAGCTATACTATAGGGATATATAAACACTTGTAAGGGTGAAACCCACCTAAGGGCTAGCAGTGAAGAGTACTAAGCTATGCCAGGTAGAAACCAGCAAACAATATAGAGTGATGAAATGGTGACAGAAAACATTCCCTAAATACAGTTGGGTCTATGAGGCCGACAATGTACATGGTCAATCAGATGGGTATAAAAAATGTGGACGCAGAGAAAAGACAAAAAACATGAAACTATCACTCCACAAGCAAGACAGGTACAATAATCTGTGACAGTGAAAACTCTCTATGACAGCAGTATGATTAATGTGCAGTCTCCCAGCCACCCCCGCTAGTGGAGCCCGGTACCTCCACAGTCCAGGAGTAGATATTGAAGTATGACTCCTAGAAATGGATAGAAAAATGTTAGATGGTTACAGGGGTGTGTGGGGGAGAGAGAAGAGTGCAAGGCAGACTTAAAAAAACATCATCTCTTGTGGGGCACAGTCTATCTGAGCATTCCACAACAATAGAGCAAAGGGCTTCAGGCAGAGCAACCAAAGTGGGTAAGGTGTTGGATATAAATTGTAAAAGTGTCTGACTTTTAAATGACTCTGATAAACCCACAATACGTAAATTGCTTCTACATGAGTGGTTTTACAAGTCATCAATGCGGTTCCACGGTTGGTTGCAAGATTTAATGAGCGAAGAGACCTGTTCCAGAAGGGAGACCTCTTGAAAAGTTTCCTAATTCTGTTCTCATCCACCTGAAACCTATGACAAATTTACACAATTTGGTCTTTCAATTTGTGAATTGCAAAGGAAAATTTGTTAGATTGCTCTGGGAGGTCCTTGGTCCTTAATAACTTTCATGATATCATAGTAGGATATGTAGTTTGCAGAAGAGTCTCCTATCTGGCTCAAGGTTAGAGCAATTAAATTTGGGCCTTTCCAGGGTGTACTTAATGGCCAGGGAACAGCATATTGAGGCTAAAGCGTGTTATATGCTGCCATCCTGAAAGTCCATAGGTGGCAGGGTAGGTCTGTGTTAGTAGGTAGAACAGTGAAGAGTGTAATCCCAGTTGTGGCCAATGGATGGTATCAAGTAACAGGTGGGAACCCCTGGGTTGAAGTTAGGATAGCTGCCACAAGATGGCAGTAGTGAGTACTAGGTTTTCAGAACACAGTATAAAAGAATAATGGCAAGCAGACACCATAGTGCAGGCTTTGAAGGGTGAATGGTGACCAGGTTTGTGAGGGGGAGCCTGGGAGAGGCAAAAGAGGTTTGCATCTGGAAGCAGATAGTGAATAGAAGCTGGACAGTACATGGCAAAGACCAGCAACTATCACTTTGGGGTTGAGGGGGGTCAGTCTGGGGTGAGAGTGTTAACACAGGGGGGGCACCACGCTCATATTAATCCATGTAGTTCCAAAACTTGTGGACATATAAAGGTGGAGATGATAGTCTTACCCGGTGTGTGGAACCAAGTGGGAGAGAGATGGCAATGCCCTAGAACAGAGATGCCATTCACAGAGAGGAGAGCAGAGTCTTGACACCTCTCAGAGGGGAGGGTTTCGTGGTCAACTGCTGGGATTGCGAATGACCTTGAGGATAGTTGGCGCCGCAAAGACCACTACACTCTGGGTTGTAGCCACATCATCCAGATGGCGTTCCGGTTCAATAAGCAGGCAGAGTGCTGTATATATCATCAGGCGGTCATGAGGTGTTGCATGGGCAAGATGGTGCACCACCCATCAGACAGTGGTGTGTCTCCATTGGCTGGCGGTCCCAGAGGGCTTTCACCATCCATAACAGGCAGACTCAGTGTAGATGATCTGGCCTTGCACACCTCTGCTGAGTGATTCAGCCTGGTGGTCCAGGATTTTTCACTGCAGCAGTGTAGGCCGCCCCTTGGGCTGGGTGATTCATGCCACACTCAAGACCTCAGTGGTGGGGAGCGTCTGGAGTCCATGGAACTGTGGATGTGGAAAGACCAGTAGTGGGTTGAGATGGAATCAGCAGATTGTCACAGTGATCAAAGCCCACAAGAAGCCCGTCCAGTTATTTTGACTGCCAGGTCACCCCTCCCCCTCCCTCAAAGCTACTTACCTTGTTATTGAAAGACATTTGTTTCATGAACAAATTAATAGTTTAAAGTAAGACAAATTAGAAAAATATACCAAGAATTAAAGAAACCACAAAGAATTTAAAAAATGTTGCAGTTAGCTAATATTGCGGGACATGTTGGAATCAGTGTTACAGAACCCTTGCAACAATAAGGCAATCTTTTGAGATTATTTTCTGATCTCTCTCCAAATATACAAAATGAAAAAAGCTCAAACCACTCAGACACGAGTGACCATACCTGCTACATATATGTGGTGTTCGTACGAGGAGAAGCCGACTTGATAGAGGGTCTAGAAATAAACCTTTCTGCTATTTTTGTTTCAATGGGTAAATTGTTTATGTTGTTTATAGCTCATTTAACTGAATTGTAAATTCCAATTTTACATTGCTTATAAGTTTGTTTAGATTTTCCATAAAATGGTTATCTTTATTTCTTCTTATAAGATTTTTCTGCATATGGGTAGACAAACATTTTGTTGTTAGTAACAAATTAATAGTTATAAGTAACGATTTTGTATCTGTGTTATGTGATAGAAACAACAAAAATGATACAAAAAGTATACATTATATTATACATTTAATATTTAATATGTGTGATTATATTTTACAAAGCTACTTTAATAAAGATGAAGTTGGTGGGAAAGGTGTGGAGTATTTGGAAATGACAAAATGTTTACCAGTCAGGGAAATATTTGTGTTATGCAATACTTGCCACTTCATATCTACACACATAAAATATCTTCACAACATAGGAATAACACATATACTTTGTTTTATGAGCTATTATTCTTGTAGCAACGTACATCAGTGCACCTTATTAATTGTGCCCTTTCAGCACTATTACCAAATTACTTAAATACTACAAAAGAGGGATATTTTCTCATTTGTTACAGTGGGCTGATTCATTTAAACACTTGTACAGGCATTTTTAACGTGCTGTCCATTACTATACACAAAGAAATATCTTTATTCCCTTTGACAAAAATTAATCAACTAAATATAAAATAAAATAAAACATTATAACAGGATTATTTTTAAATATAAATATGCATTCTGAGATACAACCAAAAACAATATATGATGATAACTTACATAGAAGCAATGCTTCAGGCATCCTACCTTTCTCAAATCTCTCAAACAAGGATGATTGATTAAGAATATAGGAGTAATGGGTCGAATCAGGAAAAGCCTATAATTTATATGCGCATTGCACAACATGCATGTTCATAAAGCGGTGTTGTGAGATGAGTGAAATAAATATATATGCAATATATTGCCCTTAGCAAACTGGGGAAATCTGCAAATTGTATACAATGCAATTTTTGCTGCTGCTACCTCGTTCATTGTATGGAAATTCTATGTATTATGCAGCAAGTGTGCAAAATAATTGTAGTACTGGACTAAAATAACTTGAAAAACTAAACTACTTTATACCATGTCCATTACTGTTGATGGGACTGAATGAAAGGTTCCATTGACAACAAATAAGGGAGCAGTCAATAATTTAACCAATCCCTGAACGACATGATAGCTAGAGGTTTCAAATCATCTTTTGTCAGCTCATATAATCATAGAATTGTCTGCTCTATTTCACAGGAGCCACTATATCTATTTTTAAAATGTCATGGTTACATAGGAACTACAACTCTCTTCTGATTCCTGTGCTGTCTACTGACCTCTGTGTCCCCCTTCCAATTTCTAAGTAGTTTCTTGAATAGCAAAAATCCTATCAGGATAAGAAAGATCTCTATGTCTCCTGTCACATCCACTTGATCTATCTCTTGTCTGGTACCCTCAATATCACCCTCCCTTTTTCATCTCATTTATCTCAATGATTTTAAGACAAAATCACATTTCTGAAACCAGTGAGTCAATTTTTGGTTAATGTCATGGCAATTTTGCAAATCTCTGATTACTAGATTCCTTTGTTCTATAATTTACAAAACAGAAATCAATGACTACTGTCAATTTGTTTTGGGAGGTTTTATAAAGTAGAGCTAGATTAGGAGATTTGGAAATTACTTTTTTTTTAGAAAACATGTATCTACTAGGTCCCTCTAACGGTAGTAGTAATTTTTTCGATTGTTATAATTGCGACAATAGTTATACTGACATAAAAATTGAGATTACTATAAGGGCGACAAGAAGGAAAAACAGACTTACCATTAAGCAGACAGATAACATGCCTGACACGGCTGATACACGGCTAATATAAATTGCGACTGTAGAAAATACAGGCAGTGGGATTCTCGTCTGAGATTGACGGTTTCATCCGACAATAGCTGGACCCGGCGCTTGTATAATGTGGATCCCCTAATCCTAACCCTAACCCTAAACCTAACTGTTAGATTTGATTATACAGGTGGCGGGCCGCAGCATTGCCGCCTTAAAACCGGCAATCTCACTTTGGCCATTTTAAGTGATGAGAATCCTACTGCCTGTATATTCTACAGTTGCAATTTATATTAGCCGTGTATTAGCCTTGTTGGGCATGTTGTCTGTCTGTTTGATGGTAAGTCTGTTTTACCGCCTTGTCCCCATTATAGTAATCACCATTTTTAAGTTGGCATAATTATTGTCAGAATTATAACAATTTGAAAACATACCCGGCCAACCTCTAAATATGTTAAATTATGTGTATATATGTGGTTTTATTTTTTTGTCATTTTACATTTTTTCTTCATCTTTTTTCCCCAATCTAGAAGAATTATTTTTTTTTGACAATTGTCCCATGGGTAAACATGCCATAAAATAGACTTAGAAGTCAGGGACATTGAAGCCTATGTTAGTGCGTGTAGACATTGTCAATCTGTAGAGGGCAATATGAAGAGATGCTCTGGATCTTTTAAGACTGCCTCGCTCCCTCTTGCAGATACACCCCTCTAACCCCTCCATGTCAGGTCTCACATTGACTGCTTGCCAGCATAGATTATATGGCAAATAAACATCTATGGGGGACAGTCAATGCCATAATACATATGTCATTAAGAGTTAAAAGGTTATGTTACAAAAGACATCCGTAGACTCACAATTAGAAGAAGACCTCCATTTCCACACAGAATTTGCAGATATAGGCGAACTTCACGTGGTGCCATTACTACAGAACTGCTGTATCCCAGAGAATCCAATCATACGTTTGTTCAGTCAACTACAAATTACATTAATGAAAGCAAATATCTTATTAGTCTGTATTGCTTAAAAGGCACATGTGCTAAATGCACTGAACAGCAGGAATTCTCTCATGTAGAGAATGAACTCTATCATTCATAATATTAACGCAGAGCTAAACCCTTTTCACTTTACAGATGGTGGGACTTAGAACTCTTTATAGCCTATAACTAAGATATTGGAATGTGTGTAGAGTAAAGCTACTTGTTAAAATCATGTCACTTAATATTGATCCAACTTAGCAATCTATTTCCCAATTGACTTTTCTGCAGAACAACAACATGGAAATTCAGTGTATTAATTGTATTATACAGTGCTTTTACTACAACAATGGATTCCCCAGCGCGATAGAGGGATGGAAAGAAAGAGGTGGGGGGAAGGGGGGGTTTTGTCAGTGAAAAAGCAAAGTGGGAATGATAAAAATGTATATGATTGGGACAGTGTTAAAATACTGTTGACTCACTGATACAGACAACATAAAGACATCTCAATATGGTATATGTATATGAATGTGACAGTGTTAAAATACCGTGGACTTACTGATACAGACAACATAAAGACATCTCAATATGGTATAAATATCCGTTGATGATGTGGAGTTGTTGAAGAATAATAAATAATAATTCTCAGTCCAAAGTGGCAGCCGCTAATAAAAAATATTATTTGCAAAAAATAACACAAACAATGAATGTTAAAGCACGAGTCTGGGAAGGTTGGGTAGTGCACTTACCTCCCTCCCCAGAAGATGTGTCCAGATAATCCTTGCAGAGGTCCTTCTTTCAGGCAGCGATCCCGCTCCTGGAGAGTGTGTACTCCTAACGTGATGACCGAGTAGCAGTCTCAAGGTCCCCGCATAAATGGCCAACAGTAGTGCTCAAAACAATAAACCAAGAAGTGTGTAGGCAGACTGATGTTCCTCCGTGTGGGGGATCACCTTCCAGGCAGCGAGCTTTTACTAATGTAAAAAAAACTATTTTTGAAATTCAAATTCCCTGCTGAGATATATTAACTCTATTACTTAATGATATTTTCTTGACTTGATAAAATTAAATATAATGTATAGAGCTTTAAAAATTATAAGATCAGAAATGATGGGGGTACAACTATTTTTTAATAGCTATATATAGTGTATATAAAAAATGACAAGGGAAGAGAAGATGTACAGAAAAAGAAACAGGTTATTGGAAGAGTGGAGAACATGACTCTAAAAAACATATGCCTGGTAAAACATAAAATAAAATAAATATTTGCATTGGAAATAGTATGTCATGATACATAAACACAACCAAGACTTCCCCTTAAAACAACCTAGTTTAATTGTAAGGATGTTGCTTTATGCAGCTCATCCTATTCTTTCACTATTTAAACCAAAGGGCAGACACCAAAAATAACCCTGTCAGCACCAGAACCGGTGCAAGGATTTGCGGCATCTCAGGTAAAGCTTCAGTCTGCCATCCCCCTTCCCCAATACCCACTTCACAGTCCATCACATGCTTGACTTATCTAAAAGAATTCTTACCTACTCATGGCTGGCTGGTCTGCTCTCTCCTACCTGTTCTTGCAGCTTTTACTACCTGTGGCTGTTAGTGTCTTAAGCTCAGTTGCTGCTTGCATTAATCCTGGAATGTTGGTGCCCAACTTGGAAAAAAAAACATGTGCATAAAATTTAAAAAGCCCCAACCAGCTTCAGTGATAAATTAATATCATCCACATTTAATACTTAGGCCACTCTTCCTGTACCAACTAATAATTTAAATAAAGTTAATAGCATTCACATTTAATAATTAGACTTATTTCCCTCAAACTAGCCCTAGGGTTAAATTCAATCATTTTGCTATTTAATAAATAAGCCTATTCCCCCCCCCCCCCCCCAAACATTCATGGCAATAAATTAATAGATTAAAAATATTTAATAAATATACTTATTTCCCACAAAAATCCTGACATTCAATAATAATAATTCATATTCACATGTAATACATAGCCCTTTTTCTGCCACCAGCTCAGTATCTCATTCAATTATTAGCCTCCAAACCACCCAGCATTAAAGTAAAGGTCCAATCAATCCACCTTAAATTAATAGATCCCACTATTAAGTTTAATACCCCATCATCACTACACAAATAATTAATAGTACCCACCATTAAATTTTAGCTCCCTCTCAAACTTCATCATTAAATTAATAGGCCACCTCTCACCCACATTGCATTAAGACAACACCACCACTTCTCTCATTACATTAAAACAACCCCCCTGCTTTCATTAAATTAAGAGAACCCCCATGCCCTCATTACATTAAGACAACTCCCCTTTTTCTGATAAAATCCATATAAACCCCCATTCCCTCATTACATTTAGATAATAGCCCCATCATCACCCCACAAATAAATTAATAGCACCCATCAGTAAATAATTATCCTCCACCGTAACGCCACTATTAAATTAATTGCCCACCTCCCATCCATTAAGACCCTCCCCCTTCCCTCACACTTACCGTGTTCCACTCTTGCTGTGCTGGAGAGGCAGACTCTTCTCTAGCAGACTGGTCCCGAAGAACAAGCCAGTCATCGAGTACCATATAGTTCAGTTATTTAAGTAAAATATTATTGAGCCTGCTATAAATCAAACAAACAGGTAATATTGGTTTAAATCAGCCTTAGGCCAAATCATGTGTGGAAAGCTTATATGCATTAAGCAATGTAGCTAAAGCTCTGAGCAAGCTCTAAATTTCTCTCTAAAGTTTGTGGGTATGTACATAACATTTTTAACAGGGTGCACTACTATAATTGGACTCGGCTTAATTTATCGAGTGTGCTCATGACACATTACTACAGCTAAAGAATTACAATAGTCATCAGCAACTTTACTGGTCTACTCTATGGTTGTCTGAGACAGACTGTGAGCAATGACATAACTAAAAATGTGTCGGTACAAACATATTGCACCATAACTTTTAATTTTGTTCAAATTTCACTTGAGATCTGATATGTGAACACATCAAACTATTGGGTCAGTATTTACAATAGTATATTCATTTACAGAAGTGATTGACTTTTGCAAGTGCACAGGTGTCTTAATCCATTGTGTATTGTAGTCCACTTATGTTTGTTTCTAGTTATATGTTTTTTGTATCCTTTTTATTTTTGTTTTATGTACAACACACATATTTCTGAGCAGGAATGTAAGGAAAATCATTGGTTAATTTCCATTCAAATTTAGTTGTGGTTGCTGCATATGACATACTTCCATAAGGACTTTTAAGTTCATCAAGTTCTTTACTCAATAAGGAAATTTGTCTGGACATGTTTTCTTTGCATCTGGACTTTACTCACACACAGTTTTTTTATTTTCTGATTTAGATTCGGTATCAGAACAATTGTATATGTCATTTACTGTTTGTATAAGATATTTATGGAACCCTAGGAATATTCAGGCAGTTGTCACTTAGGAGGGAATACTGTTGTTTGATTTGCACAAATTTGTGGGCCCCATTGTTTTGAAGGGGCCCACAAATTTTCTAGGAATATCCTCACCTTTGCTATTTTGATGCCAAGTAAGCCACCCACATCTGGCCTCATGTGCTCCTCTCTGCCCTTTCTGCTCATAGAACAAGATAACACCAAAGTTTCTTTCCCCTCTAAGCAGAATTTAATTTTGGCACTCTAGGATGCTGCCTCACATACAGGGCATTCTGGGATACAAATGCCTTGCGGTAATGGCAGTCACACAGCAGGGATCTTGTAAAGCTCGCTGCTGACCGTGCATACTGCATTATGCTTCTCTGTGTACATTGCTCAAAGGGGAGGGAATAAAGTAGGAGGGCACAGTGCAGGGAGAGTGGCAGCTTTCCTGGCCCAATTCTACCCACATCAATGTGGCTGGCCACCCTTGGGTGCCTTCCTAAGCAGGCGAAGCCTACCCAGTACCTTCTAAGGTTCTTATTAGTCACTCAGGCAAATGCAGTTAGAAAAGTACAACAGTTTATTGTAATAAAAGCAATCACTGGGGAACAAAAGCAAGGGCTATAAAAAGTACTTGCTATAATCCACATTATGTGAAAAACGAGGAACAGAATGGTTACAGTGTTATCAAACTCGTTTTGTCACACTGATCAATAAACAGTTCTCCAGGAATAAGAGAATTCAGATTTCAGGTATCCACATTTCAAAGGACACGGGTTTGTGAGGAAAAGGAAAAATAGTAATTACAAAATTAAATCTGTTTTAAAAATAATGTTGGCAAACCTGATATTACTATCTACATTTGCATACATACTTTCCCTTTAGCAAAAATGGATACAGAGTATCAATTATCTTTCCTAATAGACTTGTTGGGCCTGTGAAAAACAGCATTGCCCCACTGTTGACCATTATTTGTACAGCTAGTAATTATTCTATTAATGCAAGGAAACCCAATGTTTCACACATATTAAAGCACTTGAATGATGGCTGAGCTAAGTAATGCACCTGAAATAACCAAAGTGTTTATACTAACCAAATCCATCCATCCTTTGCAGAAGCAATGTGCGTAATGCTCCTCAACAGGAGTTAAGGGCAAGAAATAGTTGATTTTGCTTGGCTATGGAATGAAAAGGAGAAACATTTGAGTTATATATCAATTGGCTTTTGTCTCCTAGAAGACGATGGTAATACTATGAAACAAAATAATTTACATGCTTTACTCTGCTTATCCAGGTTTAACATCCATTTAGTCATTCTTTTAGTCGTTGGCTCTAGATTAGATTCCACACTGCTGGAATTCCTAAGTTTCCAATGGGAGTGTCCCACAGACAGGAGCCAGAGGAAACAGCAGTTTTGAGAAACAAAGTGTGAGGGAGAACTGTCTGCAGAAGTAGGGGATTAATCCTCTTCAAGCTCCAAAGGAGAAGATATATGCAGACTGCCACCTGGGACTGTGAAACTGTGTGTGCCCATCAAAAGTGAGAAAAAAGAGATCTCTTCACTAGCTTGCAGTATTAATGCATCCAGAGGGCAGCATTTCAGGAGATGATTTCTTTCCAGAAACCAGACCTGCAAAAGCTCTATCTTTGATAAGTATCTCCCGTTTGAACTACTGGAATAGCTAAAGCAAGCTGGGATGCAGTGTGGTTCTTAATCATACCTGTGACAGAAGCCTCTCATACATTGTTGCCAAACGGATTGAGTGCTATAATTCTCTATTATCATAAGATTTGCTAAATGTTGCCTTTTGAAGTCATTTGGTTTCTGTATTATCCATAAAGCTAGGTACACACTGGAGAATTTTCCGGCCAATTTGTTATATACAACGATTGCACCTACGACTGAAGGACTGACTGGTTGGGGGATTCAAGCATGCACACTCCACATGATTTACCTTCAGATCTGTGCTCTTCATCTGGTCCTTTAGTCATTTAGAGAATGACAGCACATTATTCACTCAGTCATTCATTCATTCCTGTCACACAGATTAAAACTGCCTTGTAATAGCTATTAACATGTCATTATGAATTGTTATAGCTATTCACATGTCATTGTGATTCAGAAATGAAATATTCAGTCTCAGAACGAGCAAACAAATTATTTCTTCTACAGCACTCTACATTTCTTCACTGGGATATGTTCTTTGCAAGCATTGGTTGAAAAGATCATGACTCTGTAAATTCTATGCATACACACTACATGATCGGAAGGATATTAGAATGAGATCATTAAACAGTATGACCAACCAAAGGAAACGACAATCAGCACTTTGGAACGGCTGTCGTTCATTGTGTAAATATACACACTAACCCGATATGTGGCCGAGTGGTCGTTTACTGTGTAATTGGCTGAAAAGCCTCCAGTGGCAACAGGGGTGCATGTAGCCATCATGTAACACCAATGCCTTGCACTGAGGTGACCTGGTGTATACCCCAGGGCCCTCTTAACTTGTGCACAAATGGTGAGACACAACTCCACTCCTGAGCTGTGACAGATAGTAACCCTTTCATTTATTATTATAGCTAGCGGTAACCCTTTGTATGTATTTATCAAGGCGATCATGAGCCCTTTTACCTGATTTTGTCAGTTACAGGGCTCTTCACACCTTTGATAAACAAGGCCCTAATGCTCCCATTGCACATAACTGCTTAATTATCAGTTTATTATAGGATCTATAGAAACATGAACTGAACTTCTTCTCCTAACCATTACAGCTCATTAGGTTTTACCAGGAGAATCAGAGAGTTATACACAAATGATTAACAAATATTTATTCATCTTCTGTCATACTTCTGCTCAAAGCTTCTCATTTGGTAGTGTTGTTGTTATAAGAAAAAGACATATTGACTCATTAAAATGTGTTACTGTACATGTACTATCAGCACCCAAGGCTTTTTTTTAAGAGAAGATGTATTATAACCTGGCAAGCATATGTAGAAACAAGACTCTGTCAACAGTCAGTCAGTTGCCTAAGGAGCCAGAGGATGATTGATTGAGGCAAGAAATTATTCATTCCTAGAATTGAATTGTGAAATGGAAAAGGTCAAAATCCCCCCAACCTTCAAGTTGTCTACTCTCATTGAAAAATTAACAATTAATACACTAACTCAGAGGTGAGGTACATGCATTCATTGTAGAACACTGAAAGGCCTTGAAGGACAAGTCCAGAGGTTAAATGAACTGACTGTATTATTCTCAGACTCTTTTTAGAGCTCGTTTTTCAAAACCTAGTATTAGTCCCCTGTAACAAAAACTCACTTTATCTCCATGTGTGCCAAAGTTACAAACATCCAAAATGTGTCTACCTATTCTCAATATAGATAATGTTAAAATTGTACACACTCTACGGTAAATAACATGCCAACTTGCTTTAACATTCAGGTTACAACTGCAATTATCATTTTCATTCAAATTAGGCAAGTATTTCTGTATAGGGTGTTTAACTTCATGAGCATTGCTCAATAAGGGATAGCCACAAATGGCTTGCCTTTTGAAATAATTTAAGCAATTTTTCTCGCAAAGGGTCAATAAAGTCTCCCTAAAATTATTATTCATATGCACAGACATGTCAGAGATCAGGTGTAGGACATTTTTTGCATCAGAATAGTGTATTTACAGCAATGTAATGTCAATATAATAACAGACTAAAATGTTCAAATGTGACACATAAATGACACTGTAGTAAACAGCAGAATTTTAGGCATTAGAAGAAATATTTGAAACTAATTAAGGGTTATCAGACACAAATTTATGTGATGTTTTTACTTTTCCGGAATGAGCATTATATTAAAGACCCAAAATCCTCACCACATCTGCACTAAAATGATGTACTGCGCATGGAGTTTTTCCACTCCGTAAATTACCTTTAAAAAGGAACTCTGCAAACAAGAAAAGTCCCGTTTTCACCTTATTCTTATTACTTAATATAACTAGTATTATTTTAGGTCGAAAATGGGAAAGTAATAATTAATAGGGTAGTCAAAAAGTAATAGAAGCCAGGCCACAGATACGGAGGTCCATTTTGCCACACGTGCACAAGCTGGGATGACCCAAGGGTGATACACCAGACCACCTCAATGATAGATTTCACCTTACAGGCTTTGAGTTTATAGCTCCTTATTTGATCCACGCTCTTACCCTAATTAATGGATGGTACATACAATTAAATCAAAGATTTCAATAAATTTATTGATGAACTACACAAATGAGTTGCCAGTTGCAACAATTTGAAATACACACATTAACAAAGCCAACACATTAGCAGTTATCAAGTAGCAATAGTTCTCCATCAACTGACATTAAGAGAGCAAAATCTCTAACATCAGATATGGCTGGGAACCACATTGCACTCTGCGATTATTGAGCTGTCCTGTGGTTCCCTCCTAAGCCACAAATGCAACTGTGGCTTTTTCTAATTTCACCGGTGCATCTTCAACTTCCTTCCAAAAAGGCTTGCACTTTTCATTGTTTGTTGAGTATGGTCAGTTCTGAATGATCTCTACCCAGGTAGTGTTCTTCCGCCATACTGTACCTCCGTCCATCATCTGCTGGAAAATGTCTGTTTTTTCTTCATCCTGACAGATATTACAGTAAATTAAAAAAATCTAAACAGGGTAATAAAGTATAAATTCCCCTATGCATCCCAGGTACCCATTGCTTAAGTCCAGGGTGTTGATGCACAGCAGTGGGCACTCCCAACTGATCTGGCATGTCATTTACCCTGTGCCTGAGGAAATATCCTTTGTCACCGTTTGATGATCTGAGCCATCCCAATAAACTGTACTATGCAGGAACATCAATACCACGTTCATCTATCTTTGGTGCATCTCGGTCCAGATGGCCCCCTGCATTTCATATTCCATCACAAAGTTATGCTTACAACCATTCTTCTAGGTGGCTTTGTTGAGCATGTTCAAGCAGTCAGTCACCCTGTGCCTTTGATACTCCACAAATGGTGAGGCCCATTGGTACGTGTTTTGCAACTAATGCAGGAGAAAATGCAGGATTTTAAAAGGGGGGAATTTGATGCGGCCACTTGTAATATTCATTAAATATTGTATTCAACGGGGGGGGGGGGGGGGGGGGGGGGGGCCCAAATAGCTGTCAGACAGAGCGGCCCAGCCCGCCCCTGGGGGCAAGTGATACAGACACACATTAGACAGACAAACATGGGAAGACAGAAGTGGGCTAGGGAAAAAGTGAAGGCAATGAGTAGAGATGGGCTGGATTTGCTTTGCGCAATAGTCCTTCTATATGTGTCCTTTCTTTGTGTGAGGCTCGTGGTAGGGAGGAAGGGTGATCCCCTTCTCTAATTTCTCCCTTCTACCTCATCTCCTTCCATTTACTGGCTCCTCTTTTGACTGTTACTATTCACTCTCAGTTCATCTGTACCTTTTGTTTCTTTCCTCTTGTCACTTTTTTCTTGCTCTCTTCCTTTTTCTATAGTGCAGTGGAGCAGCTATGATCTGCTAGTCACGTTCCTGCGGGGATTCCTGTAGGGCGGCTCCATCAGGTCACTGAGGGCACCGGACTACATGAAAACCTCCGATTATCGAAAATGATGATGCAAGCATGGGAGGGCAGGGGGTTCTAGGCAATTGGAAACCCCACTAAGTGCATGTCTCAAATAGGGAATGCAACTTTTGCATTTATTATTAACACTGTCAATCCACATCTGTACATTTTCTTCTATGCTATCTTGTGGTATAAGTATAGACATTTGTTGCTCCTTACTTATAACTGGTACAAATGCTAAAGATATATGGATCATGAGATGCATATAACTGAATATAAGCAGTCAGAAGCACTTTTTCATTTGTGCACTTTTCCTGCTTAGGCTGGGGCACACATGAGCACCTTGTGTGTCTAATCCACACATAGCAAAGAACACCTACCATCAATCTAGATTGTCCTATCGGCCAGTGCAAAATTTTGTAGGCCACCATATTAGCCCCAGTTCTATGTGCTTCACAACAAAAGTAGATGCAGTTGCACAAAAGTAGACACATGAGGCCTCATTCATTGTGTTTAAAGCACAAGATTACTCTGCACATGCCCAGAACAGGAGTAAGTGCCAGTGAACGTCTAATTCATCTTAGAGTACATAGGACCCTTAGAGCACACTATGTTTTCAGGAGCGGAACAGGGAGAGAAATGGGCATATGCACGTAGTCTATGTACAGTAAGGGCGTGCCAAGCTCAAGCGCACGCAGCATCGTCCAATTCAATCTTTGGGCATCTCAAAGGAATGTGATTTTCAATCATAACACTTTGCACCAGCTGCAGACATGATGTATGTGCTGATTACTAGTGATGTTGGCTGTGTATACATGCTAGAACAAGTCTTTGCAATCAGGAGCAACTTTAAAATATATTTTATGTACAGTATACATTAATAACATCCTAATAAATATATTTATGTGGGAAAATGTTTTTTTAAAAAAACGCACATTAAGTTAGTTATATGTTTGTTAATGAATCAGGCACTTGATGTAACAAAAGAGAATTAGTGCTGCATTCATGTGTGTAACTACCAGGTTGGGTGGAACGTGTGTTTCAATATACAACAAGCATGGCCAGATAATATCTGGTGGTTCCGAAAGTGTAAAGCCTTGGGACAGCCGTGAAAATTCCAATTTACAACTTTGTGTGCCTAAATTTCTGCAAATGCACACTTTTTCACAAGCAAGTGCATTGACTTATGGGCGAAGAGGTTACGCACTTGTGGCAGTACAGATATGTTCACCTTCTGCTGAGAGGACCTGGGTGGATCGACGCATCCATTGCTGAGAGCGAAGTGTATAATGGGCACATGGTCAAGGCGCAACCACAAGGTAAAGATAATAATACAATACAAAGCCTTTCAACCTCTGGGTATGACAATAGTTCATTTGGGGAGTGACCTGCACTCCCCAAATGAAAAGGATATGGAAAAAATTGGTGTGCAATAGCGCTCAGGAACTTTTGTATCAGACAAAATTAAAAAATATCTGTGTACAATTAAAAAGTCATGTATTAAACCCTAAATACACAATAAAAAATGCAACTATAACAACTGAACTCAAATGTTGCTGTAACTGCTAATCAAGCATGAATAAAAGTATAACTGAATTATGCTAATAGCTAAAAACAATGTAAAAACAATGAAAGCAATTACTGGTAGCAAATGTAAATATTTATCACAACATGTGAAACATGTGGAGATGTTATTTCTTAGGAATGCAAATATATAACCATTTTCTTTCCGCGATGACAGATGGAATTGAGTCAGAATATCTGGTATATAATATGTAGCCAGTAGTATGATTGGAACAATATGATGCTCCACCACTTAGGAAACACACAAATTTCCACTTGTTAACTGATGTAATACAAACAAATAATCAGTATATTATGAGTGGTAGTCCCAACAGTAATATCACTCCTTTGAGAAGTGATTATCCTTCAAACTGATAAACTCCTCCTATGGGGATAGTACCTCCCTAATCGAATGGTGCCCCAGCAAATCCTCCGATTGTTTACAGCATGTGTAAAGACCGCTCTCTAATAATTGAAATAAGCCATACTGCAAGCAGGCACCTCTATGGTGAATTCTCTGTGATGATTCACTCCAATAACTCACACTAGGGAGTAAATTTATGAAGCTCCAATTTCTGCAAGTCACCGGAGATCGGCAACTTTGCAGGGGAAATTTAAATCGACAATGGCTTATAAAGGAAAACTTGCCTTTACAAGCCATTGCCGTTTTAAATCGAAGGTTCATACATTTACCCCCAGATGTTGGATGGCTCTATGTGGGTAACTGTGAGCCGCACAGCAGAAATAAACCTACACTGAGACTACAAGCAGCATCTAATCCTCGGTGATATGCTGGTAATTGTCAACAGCTGTATCAGGATTCAATTGTGGTAATGAAAGGATGATATTGTCTTTCACAATAAGAAACTTTTCAGCGATATAAAAAACAACTTGAATCTTAATGATGCAAACACAACATCAAGCTCAATTTCTAAAAAAAATATAAATCACAATCTTGTTTTACGACGTTTGATCTTTTCTTGTTTAGCGTCTTTCATTACCTTTACACAATTGCCTCGAAGGTAAACCTAGCAGTCACCTAAGGTGCCAAGGTTTTGGTGACACATAAAACCCTGAATGTGTGACATAACGGGGCTGATGCAGAGTGGAACAAATGCCCATTTGTTTACCATAAAATACAAATTTCAGTACTGTGTATGCACACAGGATGTTGGGAGGAAAGGACCAGTTAAGCATAGTCAGACCTAGTAACGATGTATATATGCCTGTCAGGAGTTGTATCTCTTGCTGCTGCTGAAGGGTTCTTGCAATGATCTGGGATGATGATGATGATGATGATGATGATGATCATGAGCACAGACCTTTCAAATGCAAAATTAAATTAGTTGAAATATTGTTTCCCCCCCATAAAAGTGACAACAATTTCGGGGAAGGCATCTCCTGGGGAGGGAAAGTACCGAGTCAGCTAACAGGCCTACTTGGATCCTCTAAGTTCGGGTGGACTCAGTTTTTATAAAACCGGCCTGAGCATCTCTATTAAGGAAGCATAAGTAATTGGAATACTTATCATCATTGTGCTTTTCATGTTTTTTAATCTGCATAACCGTAAATAAATATTAGTAAAATAGAGCTGAGTTTCCATGTCTAATTACTTTTTGGAATCATTAAAACTATAGATATATTTCAAAACTGCATACAAATTTATTTATGTCAGATTGCAAAGGTTTAGTCAAAATTCCACATAGCCAATGAACTAAGATAATATATCTGTCTATATTGTATATTTATTATTGCATAGATATATTTCTTGGACCGTAGTGAAACAGTTCCCCTTTAAAAACACATGAGCCAGTCATATGCACATGTGTGATAAATGTGTTTATATAATATATGATTGGACTAGAAGTAATTTTGGCCTTGTAGTTTTATGAGTCGACCAATTGCAAGCCTGAAATAATATATTTGCAGACATATAGGAGAGACTATATAGATATATATTAATACTTATATGTTAAATAGAAATGATATATATATATATATATATATCTATATATATATGCCTAGTGGCGTGTGTTAGTCTGTCTGTATGTGTGTGGAAAAAACAAAACCAAGCTGCAGTGCCACCTGCTGGGCGGAGTTATACACTGACCTACTAAATTCTTAGTGTGTGTGGGGAAAAAAATTCAGAAAGGGCTGAAATTTGGTATACTAAGATGTTTTTAATTTGTTAATTTAATTTGTTAATTGTTAAAAGTGTTTATAAAGATTTAAAAAAATATATATTTCTTGAAGGAGAAGTGACAGGTGGGAGTGGTTGGTGGTTGCCGGGGGTGACAGTGGGGAGTGGTTGGTGGTTGCCGGGGGTGACAGAGTGAGAGGAGTGTGATACTCAGGACCGCTGAGAGAGATCCCTGTGTCTGGATAGACATCTGGATAGATGTGGCGATAAAGATGAAGGATGAGGTGATGGAGAAAAATGATGAAGTGGTGACATGTGGACAAAACCACGTTAAAAAAGGGCGCTTACGTCGGGAAGTAACGCTCTTCCCCTGAGGAGGCCTGGGCTATGGCCCAAATGCATGACAAGAACCTTTTTAACACCTTAAGTAGCTTGATTTGACTAGAATGCATGAGTATCATGCACGGGTTAACTTGTGTATATATATATATATATATATATACATATATATATATATATATATTCCATTTACACTCATTAAGTGTTTTCATGTTCCACACTGCACCACTGCACCCCCACACTGAGCACTGGCTGCTGACACTGAGGAGCAGCAGTTGGCACTTTACTGTGAAGCTGCTGGCTGCTACCCCTCCTTATCAGTGATGAGCTGGCAGTGTGGAACTGGGCTATGATGTCACAACTACACACTGCACTCTGACAAGTGCTGAATATGCTGCCCTCCACTCCACATAAGGTAAAAATAGGGCAGGATGGGTCAACCGAGGACTAGTTTGTGCACAGTGTGCTTACACTAGCCCTACACATGGTTATGCTTTGTCATACACCCTATGCAAGTAACACGTTTTGGGGGACCCTGTATTGTTGAGAGAATGTAAAGCATTTTTCTTGCTATAAAAGCACTTGTTTTTTTACACATCCACAGAGGTGGTGAAAATTAAGCATTGGTCTAAACTTCCAATGGAAAAACTGTTGCACTTTACAGATGCAATTTATATGGGCATATTTAGCCAATGTAGTAAAAACACCCAAATGCATAAACGATATCATGACTAACATAAGATATAAATGATATAAACCAGATGCCAAAGATGAAAAGTGCAAATTAATAAGAGGGGTTCAATTATGGTGGTCTTAGGCTTTATTTAAATTTACATTTTATTATTTCTGCCATGCTCATTTCCAGCCGAACCATGAAACCTTCATAAGGTAATGTAGAGCATGTGTACAGGCCAGTTCCAACAGCTACAATGAAGGCGTGCTGTGAGTGCTCTCTTTGTTATGCAAAGCTTAGCAAATAGGTGCATTTATAAAATGTAGTGAATTGCAAACAACCTTTATTCTCTTCACTGTCTGTTTGCTGGAAAGTAAAAATTGTAAATTTTGTAAAAAAAATAAAAAAGTCTTTGAATAATTGTCAGCATTATTTTGAAATCTAAGCGTAATAACAAATGGTTAAAAATCTTATTTCTTTAGCGAAAAATGGAACAAATGTGCAGACAACCTCATTATCGACCGTTTCAAGCAGCAATATTTCCTTCTGGAAACAGCTACAGGCATACTTGACCATTTGCAACAAAATTAAGAGAAATGCAATCACATATTGACAAAAATGTAAGTAAGAAAAATGTTATATATCATGAGCAATGCTTGAAGCCACTATTGTGTGTGAAATGAGTAAACTGGTAAAGGAGACTATTAACAGACCAATGGGTGGTTGAAGAATGTTAAATTGGAAATAGGTTGGGGGTATTTGTGTTGAAAGAACTTTCATGACAAGCTGAACAAAGCATTATGAATATTTTAAATAAAAAATAAAATGCTGCTGTTTTTTCTAAAATAAATGATGTAGCAAAATAACATAAAAGGAACCCATGGAATGCAGAAATCTTTAAAACTAACTATATACCATGCAAAAGGATAGTGACTCTGATTAAAAATACCCAGTCACTGTTTTCTTTCAAATTTTACCTTTTTGGGGTTTAGAGAGTAAATCAGTTTTGATACACATGCACGAAGTAATGTCTGTTATCAAAATCCATTGTATACTGTTATGTATTTTAGAGCATTTAGATTAGAATGGTTCACTGACCCCCGTGTTCTGGTTTTGGTTTGATTTTGGTTTTGGATCTGGATTAAGTTCGTGTTTTAGTTTTGGTTTTGGTTGTGGCAAAACCGCTCTTGCGTGTTTTGGTTTTGGTTATGGTTTTGGATCCCTATTTGTTTCTAAAATCCCTATTTTTTTTTGCTAAAATCACATAATTTTGCTCTTTTTTTCCTACATTATTATTAACCTCAATAACACTAATTTCAAGTCATTTGGAATCAATTTTGACCACCTCACAGGTCAAAATATTATTTTCATACACTTTCAAGCAAAGACTGCAGCGACCTGGCTGGATGCTAAGCGACAGAGCAATGACACAAACACACGGCTGTTCATAGCTCATCTAGGAAAAATTTCCACACAGCAGTGGCTGAAAAAAAAAGAAAAGTGGGGCAAGCTGGAATTTCCCTTGGGCCTTGCCACCCACCCTTATATAAGATATTGAAAAGGACATGTACAGTTTAACAAAGCAAGCACTCCAGCGACAAGCAGCTAAGAAATTGAAGGAGGAAATGAAACAAAGCAATTGCACTAATTATGCTGGACTTGTAGATTAAGTACTTTATTCACTTCGCCAGGATCTAAGTGTTATCAACATCTTGAAATCAGATCATTACATTTTGGCAACTACGCTTGATCCTAGGTTTAAGAGCTATGTCTTCTCTTTCTTTCCAACTGACCCAGATCTCAAGAAATGCAATGAGCTCCTGGTCAGCAAACTGATAGCTGAAGTGGCACATGACACAATGACGTCTCCTCCTTCAGTTTCTCTGAAAATTGCTGCTAGGAAAAAACTTTGCTTTTCCAAGACACCCAGTGGTAATGCAGATGAGTTTGCACAACATTTTGACAATTGGGGGTAAATGTATTAAGCTGAGAGTTTTCCGGGGGGTTTGAAAAACCAATCAGATTGTAGCTATCATTTATTTAGTACATTCTACAAAATGATAGCTAGAATCTGATTAGTTGCTATAGGCAACATCTCCATTTTTCAAACCCAATGGAAAACTCTCAGCTTGATACATTTACCCCTTTATCTGATGTAAAAGAATTGCCCTAAAATCATAACAGCTCTTCCGTAAAATGAACTAATAATTCCATGAGAAAGGCCATTACTAGCAATTACATCAAAGTACACAGACTTCTGTGATGGTGTATTCCAGCGGGGATGAATTAGTATTGTTTGAGATGATGTACACACTGATGAGGATGGATATGATGACACTGTAGATTGCAGGTGCTGAGATCTAGCTGAGAGAAGGGAGCTAGCTGATGCTGGTATGTTTGGTAATATTTTGGGTAGAATAGCATGTTGACAATGTTATGTTTTTCTACAGTCAACTTTCACCTTTATTAGAGAGGTGCTTTTTTCTTTGAAAATGTACAATCTTTTTATATACATTTTGGTTTCCCTCACTTAAAACCACTATACACTTGAATAGAGGCTTTAGCATATGAGGTAGAGGGATTAGTATCATCATGATTGAGACTGGAGAGTGATAAGAACAATGTGACTGAAGACTGGAGAGTGACAAGGACACTGCCTACCCTCCTGTTTCTGTACAAGCTATAGCACAGTAGAATGTCACTGAAGACTTTTAATAACAATGCCAGCCATATTATTTGAATTTCTGTTTCAGCACTAAACACTGCCACCTCTCCTATTTCTGGGTGAGCTATGGCACAGTACAATGTAACTGCAGATTTTGAAGAACAATGCCAACCCTATTTCTATTTCAGCAATGACAATTAGCTATGGAGCTGTCCTGTTGTTGTGTTAGCTAGATAACACTGTACAATGTGACTACAGATTTTGAACAGACTGCCAGCCCTATTATTTATATTTTTAGCAATTACAATTAGCAATGGTTTTAATGAAGCTCTCCTGTTTGTGTGTGAGCTATATAACACAGTACAATGTGACTGCAGATTTAGACCAAGACTCCCAGCCCTATTATTTCTATTTCAGCAATGACAATTAGCAATGAAGTATTGGAGGTGTCTTGTTGGTGTGTTAGCTAGATACAGTACAATGTGACTGCAGATTTAGAACAAGACCTCCAGCTCTATTATTTCTATTTCAGCAATGACAATTAGCAATGAAGCAATTGAGCTCTCCTGTTTGTGTGTAAGCTATATAACACAGTACAATTTGACTGCAGATTTAGACCAAGACTGCCAGTCCTTTTATTTCTATTTCAGCAATGACAATTAGCAATAGAGCAATGAAGCTCTCCTGTTTGTGTGTGAGCTATATAACACAGAACAATTTGACTGCAGATTTGGAAGACCAAGACTGCCAGCCCTATTATTTCTATTTCAGCAATGACAATTAGCAATGGAGCAATGGAGCTCTCCTGAATGTCACTAGAGACATTGAAGAACACTCTACACCCCCTCTTTCTTTTCTACCTATGACGCTGCCCAACTGCACTAGAGACTGCCAAGAATCGTGATACCTCTTCTGTGTCCCTCTGTGAAATGGCGCTGGATCACCGTGGGTGGAGGGCGGTACTTATAGAATACAAAACTCGCATGATCTGATGACGTTTTGTCTCATTTTCAATTCGAATTGCCAGTGAAAGTACTGAGCTGGTTCAGCTCGGTACTCAGGGCGCTGAAGTTCGGGTGTGCCCAGTTCTCGAGGAACCGAGCCTGAGCATCTCTAATTGTGATGTATGTGATATGTATGGTAAGCTGTGTTTTAAGATTATTTGCATTTAAAGTCTACACAAGATAACAATGCCTTCAAAATGTGTACTTTGTTGCACAAAAAGGTGACTCTAAATTATAAAGATTTATATTCCATATATTTAATATCCTGAACATAGAAAAACATAGCAAAAAGAAAGAAAAGCCTAGTACAGGCTTCTTCAGGAGTGTAATGTGATTAAATAATTGAGGCGTTATCCTGTTGAATGAAGTCTCTTGGGGAAATGTATTAAGCTGTGGTTTTTGAAAATGGTTTTAGTGATTTTTTTGGGGGTGATTTGAAAACCGCAGATATATGAATAGCCAAAATGATGTAAAACTGCTGGAAATGCACCATTTAAAAAGGCCACATTACAGATATTTCAATCAGCAGTTTTGTAAACCACTGGGAAATTCCAGAAAACCACCAGAGATGGTTCTGAGGGTTTAAGATTGCCCAACCAGCATGCTGCTTGAGCAATCTTGCCATTTAGAACATAAGAGGAGGCACCTTATTTATGACTTATTATTTATTGATTAAGAGGCAAAATTTAAGTATAATTAAATTATTGGACAAAATCAATTTGCAATTAACTTATGGGGTGAAATTAGTTTATGATTATATTAAATGGCACAATTATTTGTAGAAGGCAATATTAATTGATTGCTAGTGGAGCAAATAATTATTTATGATGTAGTAATCACTTATTATTTCATGATGGGGCACTATTTATACTGCATATTTGTGCCACTACAAGTGCCAATAAACACAAGGGTGCAAACACTAGAGCCTAGGCTGATTACCACTAAAGGGGAACACAATTGTGGGATCTCTCCTTCAAAAGTGGCAATCCACACTGGTTGGA
Organism: Mixophyes fleayi; assembly: GCF_038048845.1. Taxonomy (NCBI): domain Eukaryota; kingdom Metazoa; phylum Chordata; class Amphibia; order Anura; family Limnodynastidae; genus Mixophyes; species Mixophyes fleayi. The sequence continues at coordinate 65,971,171 of NC_134407.1, read as the reverse complement.
CTGGTCGCACCGTGTGGAGCAACTAATACAAATTTCAGTACTGTGTATGCACAATCTATTATGTTTTTTAGCTCTCAGGATGTCTTCCACAACTATAAATGAAATGTGAATATACAAATACAGGGACTTATGTACAAATGAACATATATTGCGTTCTTGGTGTATAATACACTTTTTTTACATCTGAGCATGCAAGCAAACCACTAATTTTGGAATTAGTGTTTTGTGCCCTTGCCCATAAGTAAAAAAGCGTATTATGCGCCAAAAATTTAATTTGCGTTCAATTTAACATAAGCCCCACAATACAGAATGGCTGTTCATAAAAGCAAAGCTTGAAGATTGTTTTGCTTGAAATGCGCACATCAGCAAAACAGAACATTCCACAGCAAAAACTTTATTTGGTAAAATTGTACCACAAAATCTTGCTCATGTCTATAAAACTGTATAAAATAGAAAGGTGTCGTAGGCCAGATCAATTGTATCAGCAGATTCTAAGGAGCAAAACTTGATATAACACTGTGCTTGTGAATATAGCAAAAGGCGTTTTCAAAGCAAGAATTTCAGCTCTAGCTTCATTTTAGGGAGATGCAGGAGCTAACCAACAATCAAATACCTCATCAAATAGAGTAAGTGCACCTATTACGACAGCTGTGAGTTCTTATATGTCAGGATCTGCCATAGCTCTGCGGGGAGGAAGCCATGATTATAGTTCCTGGCCTATTTTGATAGCACAACTGGGATTTTATTTAGTCAGTAGATGTATAGGTAGTCACCGGAATGGTTATAACATACAGCAGCTCATTTATTTCTGTTGATCTTGGGACCGCTGTTTAGCAAAGGCAATATTGGCGTTTTCTCATCTGACACATAACTAGAAAACCAGAGGCTCTCCAAACGTATTTTTATGTTTTATTAAAACTATCTTTACAGCAAGCATAAAAAGTATACTGTAATATCAAATGGAGAAATGCCTATGAGAGTTGCAATATTAAAACGGAAAATGCTCAGAGAAAAATGTTACAAAATTTTATGTTGCTCATTTATCTGTTTTCACAAATGGTGTATATAAATTGTTATTCATTTCTATACAGAGGCTAACCTCAAAGCTAATCCCTCAACTCTCAGCATCTGCCATTCAGGCCGCATGGCGGCTGTCTGTGATAATCTGTGAATAGGTAATTGCCCTGTAAGCTGTCATACTAAGAACTCATTTTTTGGAAGTTTGCATTGGTCTCTCTGCCTACTCTACATGTTAAGAGAGGAAAGTCTGAGCCTAACGCATAGATACAGTCAGGGTTACTGAAATTAAACCATAAATGTTACTGATACAATGAGTATGTAATATAAAAATGTGTCACCAAGAAAAATTAAAGTTCACCTCTTGACTGCACACACTGGAGCCTAGATGAGCATAAAATTGTATAAGACTGTTTCTCAAACTGGTTCATAAAATCAGATCTAAGGTTCCCTGTTTTGGGGCCTATGTCCCAAACAAGCTTCCGTCCCCTAAAGGAGGCTTGGGCAACCTGTGACTCTCCAGGTGTTGTGAAACTACAAGCCCCAGCATGCTTTGCCAGCTGATAGCCAGCAGAGAGCTGGCAGGGTATGGTGGGGCTTTTCACAATGGCTGGAGAGTCACAGGTTGTCTAGGTTTGCCCTAAAGGGTCCCCAAGAGCCAGGATCCTTGTGTTTTTCTGGCCTTTACACTGATACTTAAGCACCATACCTGACTTTTTATGTGAATATAGTAGCATATTTTATTTTCAGACTTACACTATGCAATTGGATCACCAAAGTCTAGTCTCTCGCATTTAAACAAATCAAAAAGATAATGAGATCAAAACAGAATCTGCATCAAGATTAAAGTGCTAGTGTTTCTTGCTCCCAATGTACCATTAACGGGTTTGTTGAAGTTTCTGCTAATATGGGGGAAGTTTACTGCTATTACCAATTATTTTTGGAATAGTTTCCATCAGAGGCGATTACCAGACTTGCTATCACCTCCTACATAACTGATTCACTACACTCTGGTCACCCATCATTCCTCAATTTTTCATTGCTTTCTTTCATTTTTACCATTCTTTGTCATTTCCCGAAAAGTTTCTAGACAGTTTTGAGATACTGGAAGGATGTTAAGGTAGGTGTTGGTAAAGAGGATAATGGCCAGGTGGTTGTCAAGAAAATGGGAAAGACTGGAAATCTATATGAGGATATCTGTTTAATATACAGCTGTCAACTGGGTGGGTAGGGGGCTGACTGTACAATAAGCGACTGCTAATTGAATTTGTACGTCTTAATGACTTATTTACTTATTATTTTATTAGGTGAGTATCTACTTATTTTATTTAGCTATATATAATTTAGAGTTGTGCGCTGACTCTCGTGTTTTGGTTTCAAAACCTGTGTCGGTTCCGAACCGTGTTCGTGTTTCGGCTTTGCTACCGGTTTACCAAAAAAAACACAAAAGGTTTTGGTTTTGGATCTGTATTTGATTAAAAATTGCGAAAAAAAGCTAAAATAATGTCATTTTGAGCTGTTTTTGCTGTTATAATTAAATTTATAGTATTAACATTCATTTTCAGTCCTTTCCAGTCTATTTGCTAATGATCCCTTCTAAACTGTACCAATTTTCACCAATTTTGCCCAAAGTCTGCAGTAATCTGGCTAAATAAGTAACAGAGCAGTGACAGAAATATATGAAACACATACATGGAAGTTTAATTAAAGTTACAATCCCTAGACTAGGGAACACAAGAGATGATCTCACAGCTTTGCAAAAAATTGTTAAGTGTTTCATAATTTTATGGTGCTATATAAATAAATTTGTATGAGGATCAACAAAGTATGAGTATGAGCATTTACTTATTTTATTTAGCTATATATTTTCTATTTCGGTTTCCAAATCTGTGTTGGTTCTACATTGTGTTCATGTTTCAGCTTTGCTACCAGTTTTGCCAAAAAAAAGACGAAAGGTTTTGGTTTGGGTTTTAGATTTGGAGTTAATGCAAAATTGTGGAAAATATATAAAATAATGTCATTTTGAGCTGTTTTTTCTCCAATATTATTATTTATAGCATTAACAATAATTTCCAGTCATTTTCTAATGATCCCTTCAAAACTGTCTTAATTTTCGACAGTTTTGACCAATTTAACTGGCTAAAATAAGTGACAGAGCAATTGCACAAATATATAGCACAAATACATGGAAGTTTAATGAAAGATGCAATCCCTAGACTAGGAATAAGAATAGATGATCCAGATTAAGTGTATCGTAATTTTATGGCACTATATAAATAAATTGGAGGATGATCGATGAAGGTGGAGTGTACCATTAATAAAAAACTTAGTAGGCATATAATAAATTTGGAACATAGCAGAACATTCATCATATAAACTTATTCTACAGAAACAAGCAGAGATCAATGGATGGACAGTGGTAGAATGAATACAGTTAGAAACTTATACAATTAAATAGAGGATTGTGGCCTGCACCTTCATCTATTTATTTACTATTCACTTATCATTGGACAGAGTATACACCGGGAGCCGAAAGCAGAGCTTTCAAACATCTTGTTTTATTATAAATGCTTGTTATGGTATGAGTAAGGTAGATCTGGCTGAAAAGAACTTATGAAAAGAGAATGTGCTGTAATGCTGGCCTTGTGAATCAAACAAGGGGAGTCGTCACTAGTATTTATTTGCAGGTATATAAATATATCAGGTATAAAATATGTCATGTATATCAATATGCAATGTATATACATATGTAATGTATAAATAATTTATATGTTATATTAGTGAAGTGCAAAAAATATGTAAACCAGACAGTTCAAATTGGGCAATAGTTGGCCTTCCCCCAAAAGTAAATATGTTTAACTCACATTGATGCAACAATCCTACTTCTACTTATATTGATATGACAATGCAATTCAATTTGATAGTCCACTTTCTGAGAAATTAAGAACCAGAATTTGGCAGATTGGTCACCCAATCAGCAGTCAGTTAACAGATGCACTTGGCAGCACTAGTAACATGCTGAAAACAGTCAGACATTGCAGTGAGTTACAAAAAGTCCCAAAAAAGGGAATTTTGGTGCAAGAATTTACTACAACGAAGGCTTCAGAAGATTCTTGGGGAAAACTGGAGGTGCCAAAATTGTGCAAGATGTCATTGTTCAACCCAGCCATATGCTGAAAAGGACATGCACATAGTTAACAAACCTAGCACTCTAGCAACAGGCACTGCCCCTTTTGTGGCTTAAGTGCTTAATTTATTTGGGCCCCCACAAAAGCCAAACATTTTGGTTGTTGGTTGTTCAACTGGAGATTAGGTAGGGATGTTAACAAATGAAGCATGGGCATTTGGATAACAGTGGTCATCTTCCTCAATGGTAGCCATTTATCACCCACATTATCATCCTCATTGAAGATGTCTATATCAATTACATTTTCTTTTCAATATAGAAGATGCACCAAGTTGGTACCAGTTAGGCAGCATGTGTGACACATTGGAGAGGGTCAGCAGCAAATACATTGGAGAGGGACAACACTGCAGCAAATACATTGGAGAGGGTCAGCACCAATGCTTTGGAGAGGGTCAGCACTGCAGCAAATACATTGGAGAGGGTCAACAGCAATACATTGGAGAGAGTTAGCAACAAATTCATTGGAGAGGGGAATGTAGAGGAAGTATCAAAGTGCATACAATAAGGGCACAATGTTAAATGGTGCAAGATGGCATCGTACTTGGGGTCACCAACCTAGGTGTGATACATATATGTGTTTAACAGCTATAGGAGTGACATAATATGATTAGTGGGCAGCAGAATAGACAGGGTTATAAAGTCTACAATATACTGACATTGAATGTGTTATTAGGACAACAATTGAAATGCAGACAACTCAAATGTAGACAGTATTATCTCTAACTCTATCCCTGTCCCTAACCCTAATCCTGTCCCTATACCTTTCCCTTACCCTGTCCCTTTCTGTAACCCTGTACTTAACCCTATCAATAACCATGCCCCTAGCCCTGTCCCTAGACCTGTCCTTATCCCTTTCCCTATCCCTGTTGTTATCCATATACCTAGCCCTAGCCCTAACCCAATAATAATTCTGTCAACATTTGAATTGTCTGCCTAATCGTACTGTCCACTATGTGACCTGGCGACTTAACATTACTGATACCTGAATTGTTGATTATTGCACAAGCTGATACTTCAAGGCCAAAATGTAAAATAGTGCAAGATGGCATTGTCCTGTTAAAAAAGGACATGCACATAGTTTAACAAAACCAAGCACTTCAGCACCAGGGGCTGCCAGTTTTGTAGCTGAAGTGCTTGATTTGTTTGAGCCCCCCACAAATGAGAACATTTTGGTTGTTGGTCGATGAACTGGACAGAATTGATAGGAGGTTTTTTTTTTCGTTTTTCTAACAAATTACTAATGGTAATTTGGCTAACAGTGGCCATCTTCCTCTATGTTGATGACCATGTTGTCACCGTCATCCTCATCATCCTCATCACTGATGTCATGATCATCATTATCATCACACAATATTAATTCATCCTCACTGGAATCTATACATTCTCTGGGTACTCTCACAGCAAGAATGGTATTCTTCATACAATTTGTGGTTTATTTTGATGAACATCAGTTTTTCAACATTTTTGTGAAATAGTCTCCTCCGAGATCACTTACAATATTCCTGACTGCGCTAAACACTCTTGCCAAATACACACTGGAGGGTGGGCAGCTTAAGTACACCATAGCTCATTTGTACAAGGGGCTCCAACTTTCCTTTTTTTAATTCCCAGAATTCAAAGGGACTGTGTGACATATTAACTTCTAGTTTATCATTAAAGTAATCTTACACCATTCTACTAATACAAGGTGTATATGTTTGAGACACACTAGAGATGTCAATAGTACATTTGGGCAATTCTTTTAACATTGACCAGATGTCATAAATTTTCACATTGGTATGCTCCTGTGTTATTGATTCGTAATCAGTGTGACTATCAGATAAGGCAAATCTGGCAAATCAACACATTCATCAGAAAATTCTCTTTTTATCCTCCTCCTTATTTGAAGAGCTGATGTTTCCTGTGAGATTGAATTTGACAAATAGTGATTGGATTTTGAAGAGGCTTTCGTCAACTTTCTTCTGGCATTAACTTTTTTTACTAGTAGAGGTCATAACAGTAGTACTACTGCGAGTTCTAGTACTGAGCAGCTCCTGATCTGTACAGTTATCCATGGTTGTCAATAGGAGTAATGCTACTTGAACAGATCGGAGCTACTTGTAGATGCCTGCCATCACACCAGAGTAATGCCCAATGAGATGGGGAAATTGAAGGAATGTTATCTTACACTTCTTATGACAGTGCTTCACAATATACTTCTAACAAACAATTTTTATATTTCATTGGGGGGTTGTGCTGCTCTGAGTCACAGACAAGAACACCGTCTTTACTTATTAAAAATTAGAAAAAATTATAACATAATAATTATACAGTCTTTTTTGGGGTGTGCAGCTGCTGCTGAATCACACAAACACTCAATTTTATCAAAATTATTTCAATTGCCCCACACAAGATTAATTTCACTAGAAAAACTTTCAATTTTAAAAGAAATAAATCCATTTGTTTTTTGGATTCTGCTGCTAATAGTCATAGAGCAAAAGCAGACTGTTTTTCTCCAAGAAATAAAAATACAGTACTTAGTTCAGAATGTTTCCTATCTAATTGAGTCTGTATATGCAGTCTAGTACAGTCATGACCAAAAGTTTTGAGAAGGACACTAGTATTGATTTTCATAAAGTTTGCTGCTTCAGTGTTTTAAGACCTTTTTGTCAAATGTTGCTATGGCATACTGAAATAAAATTACAAGCATTTCATAAGTGTCAAAGGCTTTTATGGACAATTGCATTAAGTTTATGCAAAGAGTCAATATTTGCATTGTTCGCCCTTCTTTTTAAAGATCTCTGCAATTTGCCCTGGCCTTGCTATCAATCAACTTGTGGGCCACATACTGACTGATGGCCACCCATTCTTGCCTAATCAATGCTTGGAGTTTGTCAGAATTTGTGGGGTTTTTTTGTCCACCCGCCTCTTGAAGATTGATCACAAGTTCTCAATAGGATTAAAGTCTGGGGAGTTTCCTGGCCATGGTCCCAAAATTTAGATGTTTTGATCCCTGAACCACTTAGTTATCAATTTTGCCTTATGGTAAGGTTCTCCATCATGCTGAAAATTAATTGTTTGTCACCAAACTGTTCTTGGATGGTTGGGAGAAGTTGTTGTAGGAGGATATTTTAGTATCATAGTTTATTCAAAATTGTGAGTGAGCCCACTCCCTTGACTGAGAAGCAACCCCACACATGAATGGTCTCAAAATGCTTTACTGTTGGCACAGGACTGATGGTAGTGCTCACCTTTCCTTCTCCAGACAAGCATTTTTTCAGATGTCCCAAACAATCTGAAAGGGGAGTCATCAGAGAAAATGACTCCACAGCAGTCTAATCCCTGTACCTCTTGCAGAATATCAGTCTGTCCCTGATGTTTTACCTGGAGAGAAGTGGCTGCTTTGCTGGCCTTCTAGACTGCAGGCCATCCTCCAAAAGTCTTCGCCTCACTGTGCTTGCAATGCACTCACACCTGTCTGCTGCCATTCCTGAGCAAGATCTGTACTGGTGGTGAGCCAATACTGCAGCTGAATCAACTTTAGGAGACTGTCCTGATGCTTGCTGGACATTTTTGGGTGCCCTGAAGCCTTCTTTATAACTATTGAACCTCTCTCCTTAAAGTTCTTGATGATCTGATAAATAGTTCATTTAGATGCAATCTTACTAGCAACAATATCCTTGCCTGTGAAGCCTTTTTTTTTTGCAAAGGAATGATGATTGCACATGTTTCCTTGCAGGTGACCATGATTAACAGAGGAAGAACAATGATTTCAAGCACTATCCTCCTTTTAAAGCTTTCAGTCTGTTATTCTAACTCAATCAGCTTTACAGAGTAATCTCCAGCCTTGTCCTTGTCAACACTCTTACCTCTGTTAACGAGAGAATCACTGATCTGATTTCAGATGGTCCTTTTGTGGCAGGGCTGAAATGTAGTGGAAATGTTGTTTGGGGATAAAGTTCATCGTCATGTGAAAGATGGACTTGGAAATTAATTACAATTCATCTGATCACTCTTCATGACATTCTGGAATATATGCAAATTGCCATCATAAAAATTGAGGCAACAGACTTTGTGAAAGTTATTATTTGTGTCATACTCAAAACTTTTGGCCATAACTATATATATGCAAAGCATTAACAACCACCAGTAGCCACTATTCCGTGTAAAGTGTATTTAAGATTAAAATTTAGAGCAATTAATCAACAAATTATTCTAGTTGACTAATCTCTACTGAGCTGTTTTACAATAATGACAGGATTCTATTGCTTTCCCATGTCCCTCATTCACCTTGAGTGCTATTTCCTGAGCAGTGCACTGCAACTAATCTCCTCCCTACACAGTGTCTGATCTAAAAGGGCACAGAAGAAAACAAATAGATATATAGATAGATAGATAGATAGTTTCGAAATAAAGCTATCAGTCTATCTATTTGTGTGCTACATGAAAAAACAGCCAGTATTTAACTTATGTGCAACATAATAAACTAATTTGCACCCCTTGCATTATAACATGGTTTTGTCCAGGAGAAAGCTTACTAATTTTTTGCCTTACTTTCCTAAATGAATCAGGCCCAGAATGTCTACCATTCATAAACATAACACAAAAACATACATTATCAAAATGAGCACTCATTTGTTAATATGACACTCATTTAAAAATCATGTGATTGATAGGAACATTATTTTATTTGCATTTATTTTTTTTTTATCTTTCAGTCTTGCTTTTTCAGTTTTTATTTATATACAATCTTTTCATGACAACAAGTGACATTTTAGATTATGAACATTTTATGGTGGATTATTATTATTATTATTATTATTAATAATATTAGTATTATTGTTATTATTATTAATATTATTATTATTATTTATAAAGCACCAACATACTACTCAGCGTTGTACATTGAGTGGCTTGTGATGCAAACAAATAACATGCAATGACATGAAATGGAAATTAAAGATGGCCCTGTTGAAACGGTCTTAAAATCCACATTAGTTAGGTATGTCAGTTATTGGGAAAATAATTTTGTTATTGAGGAAATATGTTAATGTGCAAATTATTGGATCCAGGCAGTTGGATGGAAATTGCAGGTACAGTGCTACTCCCTGTCTCCAGGCAGTTGATAACCACAGGCAGAGCACTAGTTCCTGGCTCTAGGCAGTTGGTGTCCACAGGCACAGTCCTGGCTTCTGGATCCTTGATGTTGGAAATTGCAGGTACAGCATTAGTTCATGGCTTTGGGAAGTTGGCCATTACAGGCATTGTACTTGCTACTGGCTCCAGGCATTTGATGATCACAGGTACAATGTGAATTTCTGGCTCCAGATAATTGGTAATTGCAGGTATAGGTCTCATTCCTGGTTGCAGAAAGTTGACCATTACAGGAAATATGGTATTTCCTGGCTCCAGGCAGTTGATAATTGCAGGTACCACTAGTTCTTTCCTGATTTACTTCCTACCTATCAAACTGCTCCTTTAGTGTTTCTACCTCTGGCACATCCTCTTCTCCACTCCCACTATCTGTTGAAGTTTCACAAGAGGACAGAAAAGAAAGGGTTTGATTGAGATGCACTGTTCACAACCATGTAATGGAATGGGAATTGTGTAAGATATCCGATTGTTAAAATATAACTTTTAATTGTTGCTTAATAAAATTACAGCGAAATATAGATACACAATTCCCATTACATTACATGGTTGTAAACAGTGCATCTCAATCAAACCCTTTCTTTTCTGTCCTCTTATCACTCAAGTCTTGCCCATGGGCTATGATGCACCCCTCGCTCAATAAGGAATTACAATTGTGAAACTATAATTTAATTACTTTACATAATCTTAGAGGGTATTTTTTCACTCCATACATTTGGTGCGACCACATCCACCTCCCTTATCCCTACTTTAGAAGTTTCACAAGACTCTGTTATTGTCCCATTACTTTTTTTTACTGTACACCTCTTCTCTTAGGGAACTAATTCGCTCATTTGGCCTCCAGTACTACCTCTATGTCCCTGACCTCTCTCCTTCTAAACTATCTTGTGTTACCAACTATATTTCTGCTATCTTCACATGGATTTCCTAACTTTACCTAAAGCTCAACATGTTCAAAACATAGCTGATCATCTTCCCTCCTCCTAGAGTTACCACCTCCCCTCAAATCTCTCTCATCATCAATAACACCATAATTTTCTCAGTCTCCCAAGCTTTCTGCCTTGGTGTCACACTTTACTCCACCCTCTGCTTATTCCTCACATCATGTCTTTCCCCAGTCCTGTTGACTACACCTTAGAAGCATTGCCAGAATATGCCATTTTCATACCCAATATGCTACCAAAATTCTTTTCCATTCTCTCATTATCTCCTGTCTTGACTACAGCTATATGGCAATTCACTCACCCATGTATTCCCACTTCAATCCATCCTAAAAGCTTCTGCTGATACTCCTCTCTCATCTCTCCTCATCTGCTGCACCACTTAGCAAACCCCTATGCTGGCTCCATGTGTCCTCCAGATTCTAATTTAAATTACTCATCCTTAATTATAAAGCCCTCAACAACAAAACCTCTTCATATATGTCAAATCTCATAACAAAATACTCTACCTCTCACCCTCTTAGATTTACTTCTGACCTGTGACTTGTCTCATTTCTGGTAACCACCTCTCACTTCCATCTACAAGTCATCGCCCGTGCTGCTACCCACATACAGAATTCCCTTCCATATCCTGTCAGGCTTTCCCACAGTTTTCAAATCTTTAGACACTCTCTTAAAACGTATCTCTTTATTATAGTTTAGCCCGATGAGACTACTCACAACTGTCCCAATCTCCACTCTGAACCATACTCACTCCACTTGTTTCAGCTTTGCCCTCTTGCACTTATATTGTAATCTCTTACATAAGTAGAGCCCTCCATAACATTTGTATGTCCCTGTTTATGTATGTACTGTTCGACCTACTGTACGGCCCAGCAAAGCACTATGACACCTTACAAATCTATGATAATACTAATAATAATAATAGTTCCTGGCTCTGGGCAGTCAGTGATTACAGACATTGTGCTATTTTCTGGCTGATAAACACAGACAGACCACCAGTTCACAGCAGTTGACATCTCCAGATACAGTGCTAGTTCCTGACTCCAAGCTGTGGGTAACAACGGACATAATACTAGGTTCTGGCTCTGGGGAGCTGGTGACCACAGGCACTGCATAGGCTCCTTGCCCTGGGTAGTTGGTGGTTACAGGCACTGTGGTAGCTTCTGGCTCCAGGCTGTCAATTATTACAGGTCCACTGTTACTTTCTGGCTTTCGGCAGCTGGTGATTTGAAATTACAGAGCTATTTCCTTGCTCTGATTCAATTTGTTATATCTGACTTATTTCTGGCGGATGATACAATATATATAATCGTAGTATATTACTCCCATACAAACTAGTTAAAGGACTAGATGAGAAGATAATTGCACACAGTTAATGAAGAATTAACCAAATAATACTCCAATTAATACAAAAGGACCAGTTTAGTAGAAGCGAGACATTCTTGTGCAAAGGAGATAGGTAGTCTCGGAAATATGTCCACTAAATTCTTACAGAACTGGAGTCCGATTGTGACAATTTGCTACATAACCACAGAGGCAACACTTGCTATACTGCTATTGTCCTTCCATATATATCACCAAAATACACTTAGACACTACCAGGCTAGGAAGATATGTCTAGCTGGGTAAATTATACTACAACAGATGAACTTTATATTTCCCAACAGGCTTGCACACACTGATCACACTACAATAAAGGTGGAGCAACTATTTTTAACTATTATTTGAAGTGGATACATCAACCAACTTTAAATCTGCCCAGAAATTTGCATTTGCTGATCAGACTACAGCTTTAGTGGAACAGACTTAATTAATCTTTAAGCAGATATATTGATATCAATAAAATCAAATGATTTCTCCAAACTTGATATTATAAATTCAAAGTTGGATGTATAAATTTTTATCCATGTACATCATATAGTATTTAGATGTATACTAAATTCCAATTCAATTATACCTTGATCAATAGTTTTCACAGTTTTCACTTACCTCTTTATGCATATAAATGTGTACATTTTCTTAACAGAAATATGTGGTAAATTATTGACCTTTACCAATCACTTAATTAACAGTCTGACCCAAGACTTTTCAGATCTGACAAAATTGGGTTTTGTTCTTGACCTTAAATTGGAAAATGATCTCATCTTGCCTCGCCTTGGTATTTTTGAAAAGTTTGCTCTCCAAGCAGTCATTAATCTGCTGCAATGACTTTTTGTGACTCAGCAGAATGTCAAACTGTCACTCTTGATAGGTAACTTGTCTTGTTGGCTTTCCAACTTGTAAAGGATTCTGAGATTTGTGACAAAGAAAGATCCGGCTTTAAATTGCACTGTATGTCTAAAAGTAAAATTTCATTATGGTAGGAAGTTTTAGTGAGCGTGAAGTCTGCACACATCTATTTCCAGAATAAAGCCGAGAGGGTGAAACTTATTTTACAAAATAAACACAAATAAAAGGAATTAGCTGTACCATGATTCTGCTTACTCCAGTGGCAAGACAATTTAAGAAAATCATTGCTAAAAGTCTTGCCTTGAGTTGCTTCAACAGAAGATTAACTCCTCCAAGTTCCTTTCTTCTTACAGGAGAAAACAGACCATGAGTAGCTCTAAAAATATGATAGATATCAAAATGTCAAATGTTCTAGTTATTAATAGCAGCTTCAAATGCTAGGGATTTTTTGAATGCATGAGGGTGTTTCCTGACTAGTAGGGGGAATGCACAGTTTTTTTTTTTTCAATTTTTAACAGTGCACAGAGTAATCAGAAGTCACCTATGTATGGTCGACACTATATAAATAAGGTTAATAATAATGGGAAATTGTTATTTATAGAAGTGAGTTTTGAACATAACTCGTATGTACTGAGGGTTCTAAAAAATCTGGTTTGGGACAAGAATCTAAACACTTCTAACATGTGATGTCACATCACTTTACCCATTGATAGACAACAAAGCTGGTTTTACACATGTTCAATACAGTACTTACAGGCCCGGCGCTCCCATTAGGCAAGGTTAGGCAGTTGCCTAGGGCGCCGGGCTCTGGAGGGCGCCTGGAGGGCGCCACAGATTAAAAATTTCTTTAAAACTGTGCGGCGACCGCTGACCATACTTTTCACGGCCGCCGCACAGCTTCAGATACATCCACAGGGAGGGGGGGGAAGGACTATTGCTCACCACCGCCGCCTCTCTGCTCCGTCTCCTCCCCTCCACTCACTGACTAACTGTCGGGCGTGACATCATCATCACGGCCCGACAGTGTCAGTGAGTGGAGGGGAGCAGACGAAGCAGAGAGGAGGCAAGTTAAGGTAAGAAAAGACGCACATTTTCAAAATCCCCACACTTACACACTATTTTGTAAGTGTGCAGGGTGGAGGCGCTAATTTTGAAAATGTGCCGGCCCTGAGTACTTACCACCCAGTTTGACATCCATACAGCACAAATAGACAAATTTGGGCTTGAGCACAACTATTTCTGGTTCAATTAATAATATTTCAGTTCTGGGTATATTCAGCACTCCTAAATATGATCTGATTATTTGTAGAATATATGCTCGATCTTATGTTTGTGTTTAATTTCTGGTTGCTTTGTGAACCTGAATGATCTATTTATTGCTCCTGACTGATTCTCTATGGAGTAGTGTGTGGTAAATGTTTATGTATTGTGTAAATATCACATGTTTGCTATCTCAATATCCAGTGAGGATTGTTGTTTAAAGTACAGTTCTCAGATTGCAGAGTTGACTGGATACAGAAATTGCAGGATCTATAGTTGTAGAGTGTCTTTTCTCTGTGTATTGTGGTGTCAGATCTAATTACCTTATTTAGGTGTCTTATTGAACATTTTGATAGTAGTTTGAAGCTGTGTCCTTTAATGCTGTGCCTGGTTGCTTTGATGAGCTTCTGCCCATGCTGATAACAGTTCTGGTGTGGTCTCTGTCTTCTGAGCTGTATGATTCTTAGTTTTAGTTTGTTACATGCGTAATAGAACAAAAGAGTAGAATACAGACACATCAAAAAGTCTGTAAGACATTATCTTTATTCATTGATTCAAATTGACACTTACATTTTGTGTTCATTTAAAAAGCATTTCACATGTGTGTGGGGTGGGGCTAACTGTGTGGTGTGTCATTCAGAGGGAGGTGGCTTCTTAGTGATACAATCTATGCTTTTGGTATGGGGTGCCTGTTTCTTAGTATAAATATACATAAAGAAAGTACTGATTACAAAGTTCTTACAATGGGCACTATCGGTGAATAATGTATACTCTCCGACGTTATAAGCAGGGGTATCTGGACTTATCTACTTGGCATATGCCGTTACTGAAGAGAATATTAAATTGCGAGTAGGAGACTTTCAACTAATCTACTTCGCATCTGCCGTTATATAGGTGTTTGACACTGTCTTGCTGCATAATCTAGTGAGGCAGATTGTCACGCTCACAGGGGTCTGGAGAATGCTCGTGCGATCTGCTCAAATTGGTGCTACCCCCCAAGAGGTGCGGGGTCCAACAGAGAGGGAGGTTTCCGCCAGGGAGCCCCGCAAGGGAGTTTGGAATTTGTGGCTCCCAACCTTCAGGTTGCAGTTCTCTTAGGAGGTGACGAGCGAGACCGAGATGAGAACCAGAGACACAGAAATAGGAGTAATACAGGTAAGCTGGAACAGAATGACTGAAGGTCATGGAGAGCGTTACCACTAGACAGTGGAGATGACACACAGGGTGCGACAGTCTATGGACCTGTACACAGGAGGTACTAAAGACAGGGTGCAATGGTCTGTGATAGGTTTCCACTTAGAAAGTGGAGATGACACACAGAGTGCAATAGTCTTCGGACCGATACACAGGATACACAACCCCTTGCCAGGGTACAGGACATTTGAACGAGAGATGAGACCTGAAGATCTGGCATCTTACAAGCCCATGAGCCGTCTTAAATAGTAGAACCGGCTAGCTGATTGGCTAAATGGAATGAATGAATTCCGGTTCGTGCATTCGCAGACAACCCGGCAAGATGGCGCCCAGTCAGGAGTGCAGTGGCGTGCATCCAGAGGAATACAGCCGCTGAGGAGAAGGTAAGTGGCAGCAGGAAAGCCCTTCGATTCAGCAGGTTTGACGAGTGACACAGATAAACTATGCCGTGGGTTTGTCTAGGGGTGAGCGGGTGAGAATGCATCTTGCCGGTATTATTGTTTATTTAAAGGAGGCACATGGAGTGACAATGTCTTCCTTGTGTTGATTGAAAGAAAGAGTGACTGACAGCAGACAACCCTGTCTGTCTTGTGTATCGTACATTGGCAGGGTCAATTCTGTGCAGGATCAAGTTTGTGTTGGATCGGATATGCCACTCATTCATTGTTAGCATGTGGTATAAGTTCATTTGAGCAGTAGGAGCGGGAGTATTGTAGCTTAGTGGTGATCTTATATTCCTTGTGTGAGTTGCAAGTGTAAAATCCATTTGTTGAGGCTCACATAGAGGGAATGATACCTTTTCTGTGTGTTGAAATAGTACAGCTCGGTTAAGGTGGTTTAATAAAATCATAGGCATTGTGGGAATATGAGTGAAGATATAATGTGAGCCTGCATGTTTTTGATGAGTGCGTTTTGATGATGTTTTCAAATAATATGTATTTATTATTCACTGAATGTGCTTGGGGGAATTTGTTAAGTTGTCGGTGTTGCGTCACTGACTGAGTAGTTTGATTGGTGTTACAATTCATTTCATTCATTATTTGGGTGTCATATATAATGTAATTTATATTAGCATATGGTGGTTCCTAATGTACTGTCATGCATAATTTGTCATATCTCCTCCTGTATGTGTTGATGAGGTTTCACAGAAGTTTTAGGAAGGTAAATTGATGTTGCAGTGATTTTTCTAATCCCTCCAGACGAGGGGGCAGTTCATGGATTCAGGGGTTCAGCACTGGTTGCATATCAAAGTTTATAATGAGTTTTAATGGTTTCAATATCTTTAAATTATAGATCAAACTTGCTTCTTCTTTGTTGATCTTTCTGAGGAGTTTCTCTCCAATTCTTGTTCACCTCTTTTATTGCTACAAATTTCTGGCTTTTTTTTCCCAGTTATGTACTTGGCTGAAGTGTTGTGATAAACTGTGCAGTGAATAGCCCTTTTTTGTTACTTACATGTTCACTGACTCTTGTTTTCATTTTTCTAATCGTCTGACCTACATATTGGAATTTGCAAGGACATTCCAATATGTATATGACATTTGTACTGTTACATGTGAGAAAATGTTGGATGCTGAATGTTTTATTGGTGACATTCGACTTGAAATCTAAGATGGGGCTTGTGGTTGTGCATCCTAGGTTTTCACAGGTAATGCAATTGCCGCAGTGATAGAAATCTGATCGCTTGGTTGGGATCTTCAGCCATGTGCTTTTATTGTGCTTCAATGTGATGAAGTCTTGCTAACAATTTATATAGTGGCAAAATTACACCTTCTTCCCTTGCATCTATGCCCCTTTTTATGCATGCCAATACTTTATTGGTTCTTGCAGCTACTGCTTGACATTGAGCACTATTGCTAAGTCTACTGTCTACGAGCACTCCAAAATCCTTTTCCATTATAGATTCCCCTAAATTTATCCCATTTAATTTATAGATTGCGTGTTTGTCTTTGACCCCTAAATGCATAAGCTCACATTTATCTATGTTAAACTTCATCTTCCATTTGGCCACCCAATCCTCAAGTTTACTCAAGTCCCTCTGTAGAGAAACTACATCTTGCTCTCATTTTATTACCTTACAAAGTTTAATGTCATCTGCAAAAATGTGAACTTTGCTCTCTAAACCATCATCAAGATCATTAATGAATATATTAAAAAGTTGTGGCCCCAGCACGGAACACCATGAGGTACACCACTTAAAACTTTTAACCAATTAGAAAATGGTCCATTTATCACAACTCTCTGTTCCCAATTCTCTAATTAGTTTTTGATCAAGTACAAATGCTTTTTCTTGGACCCAGTACTGTATGAAAGACCTTTGCAAAATCTAAGTAGACCACATCTACTGTACTATCATGGTCTAAGTTCCCACTAACTTCCTCATAGAAACTAATTCGATTAGTTTGGCAAGACCTATCCCTCAGAAATCCATGTTGATTCCCGCTAATAATTGTATTGTTCTCCAAGTAGTCCTAAATGTTATCCCTTAATATACCTTCTAGTAGTTTCCTCACTATTGATGTCAAGCTTATTAATCTATAATTCTTTGGTTATGATCTTATTCCCTTTTTAAACAAAAGCACCATATCTGCTATTCGCCAAACCCTTGGTACTGAGCTTGATGAAATTGTATCTATGAAAATTAAGATTAGCAGTCTAGCTATTTCTGAGTTTAGCTTCTTAAAGCCACTGTTGGCATGCCATCTGGACCTGGCACTTTAGTTATCTTAATTTTATTCAGTCGCAATTGAACTTCATCCTTTAACAGCCAAGTATTAATTAATGGTACGGTTGCATTTCCATTTGTTCCTCTCTAGCAAATACTGGGGAAAAAAAGTGTTTACTACTTCTGATTTTTCCTTATTAACAGTAATTAATCCACCCATCTCACTTTATAGGGGTCCTATATTGTATTTTATAATCCTTTTGTCATTTATATACTTAATTTCTTTTTAGGCATTGTCTTATAATTTTATGCAACTTGTTTTTCATTTTCTAATTTAGCCCATCTAATTTTCTTTTTCATGTTTTATTACATTCAGTATTACATTCAGGCGTAAATAATTTAAATGTATGCTTCTTCCTTTTCAATTCTACCCTTACCTTTTTTTTTTGCCACATTGGTTTAGACTTGATTCCTTTACATTTTTCTGTTTCCGACAGAAATAACATTATACATGTATGTTTCCAAAAACATTGTAAAGAGGGCCCATTTTACTTCTTTATTTCCTTCAAAAACTGCGTCCCATCCAAGGCCATTTATAGACTCATTTAGCCTATTAAAATGTGTCTTTCTAAAGCTTAAATTTCTAGTTCATCCCTTATACGGTTACTTCTGGAAACTAACTTCAAATGAGACCATATTATGATCACTGTTTCCCAAGTGCTCCATTACATGTACACTTGATATTACATCCACATTATTTGTTATTACTAGGTCCAATAAAATCCGGTTTCTAGTTGGTTCATCTACTATTGGGATTTGTAAAGGTCTTTTCGCAAGTTGTGTAGCCTTTTCAATTTTCTGTAGAAGTCGGGCTACTTCAATCATACTAATATATGCTTTATAGCATATCCCTAACAGTAACTTCTTTAAACTATTTCCTCCACTGGATATTTCCACTACCAAAGCCTCTATGATCACCAATACTCTCGTAAATAACTTCCAGTAAACTTGGTTTTACCACTGGCTAAATATGCAGAGATTCTACTCCTCACCTCTTATTTACCCTATGCCTCCTGAAGAGAGTGTATCTTTCCAAGTCAACTGCCCAGTCATGTGTATCATCCCAATATTATTGTTATTAATATTATTATTATCATTATCCTTTTTTATATATATCTTAGTAATACCTATAAAATCATATTGCTCGTTCATTGCTACTAGTTCTAACTCCCCCAATTTACATGTCAGGCTTCTTGCATTTGAAAACATACACTTAAGTCTATTGCCCCCTTTCTGTAATCCTTTTTGCTTCAATATGTCTGTTTTTCTTATTGGCTTTAGCAAGGGCCTCCCCTTGACTCTTGCTAAACTTCCGCTTGCTAGTCTCAATATTTATCCTGTCAATATTTGCTTGCCACTCCCCCCCAGAAGCACAGTTTAAAATCTACTCCAACCTTCTAACCATCCTCTCCCCTAGCACAACAGCCCCCTCCTCATTCAGGTGCAATCCGTCTCAACAATAAAGATGGCATCTCACCAAGATATATATGTTAATCACATATATAGCAGCAGATGCAAAGTAGATTAGATCTATGTCTCCTACTCACAATATACCATTGTAGAAGGATTTCCTCCTTTTTATGGGTTTTAATCTCCTTAATATTCTGGCAAATGTATGCATGACTATTTAATACCGTTATATATATATATATATATATATATATATATATATATATATATATGACTATTACCGCCAACCAACTCTTTGCAAAGGTACTACTAAATTAACCTAAGAAACAGCATTCTTATATTCCCTTAAATCCACAGGCTTCAAGAATAACCACAGCAAGGTATAACTTCATTTAAAATGTGTTTTATTATTCACCATCTATTTGCGAAACATGTGTATATATTATGAAACAGTAAACAGCGTAACAATATTTTACACAAAGTATAGATTTTGGTGCCATATATCATTAATTTCCTGTTCTACAAATATATATGTAATTGTGTGTGTGTGTTTTGACTAACTATTGTCTAAAGGTGTGTGTATGTGTGTGTGTGTGTGTGTGTTTATGTTTTAAGCCATACCTATTTTGCTAGGCTGAATGTATTTAATAGCTGAATGTGATTTAATAGCAAAAAGTAGCAGAGTAACAATCCAAATAAAATAAGTACAGCTGTTACTATTGCAGGCGCCCTGGATCCAATGTACAGTCATTCAGTCCTGAAGTCTGTGGTCAATGTGACTGACCATTGGTCCCAGAGCCCCTGCTTATATACAGTCAATGATACAGTGAAAACAATACAGATGATTTGGCATGTTTCAATAGGGTCAGGCTTCAGGAAGGTCCAATGTAATGCAGGTCATTGGCCAGTTCAAACGATGCCATCCAAGGGTGGGGGTCAGCTCGCTAGAAGATGCATACTTAATCTTCCCGCCAAGAACTAGTTCAAACTGGTCTATTAGCATTACACACACAATACCATACATGATAATTTATTCCCTATAATCCATATCTAGCATACGCAAGGTGCGATCTTTTCTGCGATTAAACCGGACGTCTGCGGATAAATAGGGGATTAGAATGATACCAGACATGATATGTTTCCTGTGACCTGAACCATAGATCTTACTAACATGTATATAACATTATAATATTTCACTATAAACTCTGCTACATTTCAATACAAATAACTATGTGTTGCAACTAATTTTAATGTGAGCTAATTTACAAGTGTATATGTTCGTGTAAATGCGTGTATAAGTGTCTGCACGTATTGCGGTTATTTACGCTCCTCCACGCCGTAGCGTACTACTCGCATAACTTCAGACATAGACAATCGGATTGTTAGATATTAATTTGCAATGACCATATCCAATTATCTGACTTTGACATGGTGCAAGTGATATGGCTAAAAACCACATACCTAAGAGATGCTCGGAGCTTAAGCTGGGTGAAAGTGCATGCACTTGACCTCGGCATGCCCTTACTGTACATTGTCTACATTAGTCTGCCCCTTCCCACCCATGTTCTACCCTTCAAGTCATAGGCAGTAGGAACAGTCAGTTGCATGTGGAAATTAATTGTACATAGTTGCGCATGCGCAGAGTAATTTCACACAAAATACGGCACACAAATGGACTTGATTTGAAAGTTGTGCATTTTCAGGCACAAACAGAACAGTCATGATATGAGTAATTTTGTGGGTGGAAAATGTGGAAAATGTGGAAACTAGAGTGTAAAATCAATGAGATATTAAAATGCAATAGAGATTGAGGAGGCATTGAAATACATTTAAATGGTGGTTTAAAATTAAAAACTTAAAAAAATTAATATATACTTTTTGTCCTTCAAAAGACAGCTTCCCAAGTACCATGCCTCCAAAAAATAGGTGACTGTAGCCTAGTTTAGTTTATATAAATTTCTGAAAGCCAGATTATTTTATGATTTGATTTAAAGAATTTCAAAGCAGATGCAAGCAGAGGATTTTATGTGGGATAGGAGAAACACAATTTTATCATTTCTCATACATGAAGAGCCTACATTTTAGTGCTCAACTAGTAGACACATTTGCACAATGAGCCTATGCAAGAAAAATACAAGCACATATGTTGAATCTGAATTATCTCAAGGTCCAAGTCAAAAATAGTAGCATTTCTGTCAGACGTACATCAGGCATACACATATCTAAACTTATGCACCACTATAGCATAGTGACAGTGCTTGCATTAAATGCTAAAGTCGCATTATCCTATTTGTGCACAATATAACAATGTAATGAAGTGTCATATACACAAGAGAGATTATTGTCTTGCCAGTTACAGATACATATGAAAGTTGCTTTTTTCATATAAAATGTTATTGAATACATACAACATCACCTTTGTTGTTTTCCCCTTTCAAGTCAAATAGGAATCTTCTTTCCTGCAGTTGTCCAAAGAAAGATAACAATTAAGTAATCTGTATAGATAATACAATATAGCATAATACTAATGATTTATGTACTATCAGCTCAATACAGAAACAGCAAATCAGAAGTAGCTAGAAAGTGCTCCTGTCATTACTGTACTCAGCCAGTGTTTGCTGATACCATTCCCAGGTGTAACTGGACGAAAATCAATGATACACAAAAATGTGGATATAGATGCATATGACTTTTTGTGCGCATGAACATTATGGAAATGCATATCTTAATACAATCTTTAATGAACATAATATTCACACACATACATATGTAATAACCTGCAAATCACAGGTATATTACTATATGCATTTATTCCGAAAACTACATCTCTCAGACTGTCTCAGGGAGGTTCAATGCAAATTATGTTGGCCATTTTGGGGTGGACAAACTGCAAACAACAGCCCAGGGCTGCTCACCAGAGCTCCATACTACACTAGAAACATGCAGTTACACACTGCAACAAGAGGCAAAAATTCTGCAAATAATGGGCATATTTGGTGCCAGAATGTACCAGAAGACTTCAGGAGATTCTTGGGGGAAAAGGGGAGAGGTCAAAAACAGACTGGCAGAAGCTAGTGTGTTGTGATGTGTGACTGCTGGCTGGGATAATGAAGGATCCTCCCACAAAGAACCATTGAGAGCTGTTGCGGAACTATTGCCTAAGAGATGTTTGCAGCAAAAGTATGTATAAGTTAGATGCAAAAACCAGCTCAGAAAAAATAAACTTAGCGTACAGGAAAAGACCTAGCTTGCCATTGCCCTTGAGAAGTCAACAGTACTCATATGTAGACAGATAAGTTTATGGTTTATCTTGCTTTGCTATGTTCAAGTTATTTAAGTGAGACATCAAACCAGGGGAGGGATGGCAATTTTTAACCTGGGGGGAAAGACTCAACTCAGCAACCTATTTTAAAGGAAAAAAATGCAGATGGCCCAGTGACCCAGCACAAGGTATCCCACAGTGGGACTGGCCTGGGGGGCAGATGCCCCCCTGCCCCCAGCCCAGCCTGTCACTGCATCAAACTGTGTTATTAAACCCTCTGACCAGGACTGTAATAATACTATTGAGAGGTTATGGTTCTGTCTGAAGGAAGAGTTTATTCCAACCAAATCTACTGTATTTAAAGTTATCTGCAAGCTAACGCAATGTGCAAGAGATGTAGAGAGAAATCATTTGTCTCAAGAATTTGTCTTTAATGCATCAGAAGTTTGATTCTGTTGTGAAACTGCCTAAAATGGTTGCTGAGGAGAAACATGCAAGTTATTTAGCTCTACAGTTGCTAGAGGAGATCAATTATTGATTTCCTGTTGTACAAGTGGATAGGTTTCATGTGTCCATCTGAAACTTTGCTTTAACCTGTGGATTGCAATTTACCCCCTTGGTTTCTGTCTATTGTTAAGTGACCCTAATCTATAGTCATTTCTGCTAAAGCATCTAATCTGAACAAGATGGAGTAATCCTTATTGTCTCTCTACTGATAATGTGTGCTAATTGTATAATTGCACTAAAATTCTATTATGATTGATATGTCTAGATAATCTGCTGCAGCAGCATTTAGTGTAAATGTCTAATTAACCCGTTAGCAGCCTGTTGTCTCTCAAAGTAAGTATCCAGTGAAAACCATTTTACTGAAGCACAGTGCCTAACTTTGAAGTGAGATTATTACATTAAATTCAATGACCTGTGTTACAGTGATTTATATTTGCATATTGCTGATATTGTTGAAACAAGATTGTTAAATTGTTATTTATTTTGTGATAGGTTGAATAACCCTGCATATTGAAGGTCTTCTGGTATTATTTTGCTACACTACTGATACTAGTCTGCCGCCATGGTAAAACCTTACACCACAAGTAAAGAGAATAAATCCATGAGTTTATGAAGTTTTTCTCTACCATACCTACGGGCCTGCCCTACTGTGTCCAGCAAATAGACAATGAAAGAAAAGGTAGGAATTTGTATTGTAAGCTGCTGGGCATCTGTATTGTAAGATATGGTAGAAAAGGTTTTTATTTTTATTTTGGTTAACCTTTTTTCTTTTTCTCCCTATTTTGCTAGGGATAGTCAAGATGCCAAGAAACAAGTTTCAGTATGATGGTGTTCTCTGTTATGGCTTCAACTTCTGATGAATCAACATAGCAGGCACCTTGGCATGCCAGAAAATTGCATGGGTGTAAGATTTCCTCTCACCTCTTACTCAGAACAGTGCCTTCATCCAGATCTTGATCTTGATGTGGCTTCTCCTCTGGGGAGTGTCCAGGACCATCAACACCAAGGGGAGACTTGCAGGACCCCTTAGCCCACCAATGTAACTGATCAACAATCATGAAAACACTTTAGCGGGACACCAGAATGATGTAGAAGCCACCCCAACACATTTATTAGAGCAGAATGACAGCAAATAATTTTCTGTATTTTATAGCAAAAATATATCTTTGTCATGACATAATGACAGCACATAAAACAATTCAACATACAATAATAAAGGCAGCAATTACTTAAATATTAGAAAGTAAAAAGTTTGCATAGCAACTCCTATCATATCCTTTACCTATACATTAGGTAGCTATGACACTCTAATAACTCCAGCTGGTATGACTGCACAACATTATGCAGCAGTTTAACTTTTTACACAGGTAATGAAATAATTTCATAGTATTTAACACAGTTCACATGACACTGTACCATCCCCAAACCATTTAAACATGTCAATTCACAATAATACTTTTAGCTCTCTTGTTGGTGTGTACTGGTGGCCTGTAATCCATCATAGTCTATGCACATGCTTAAACTAGTCAGATAATCATTGAGTTGGACCCAGTTCTTTATACAGGTGACTTTGAATAGAGACCTCTTGCATCCCTGGTAGTCCAGTTATCACTTTTCTCCAGAAACAATAGCACAGTTGAACACTCTCAATCTATGCTGATGAGAAACTGGGATTCAAACACAGTCACTTGGCTAAATAGTGTGTAATCACACACAGCAGGTTAGCAGGGATACATGCAGCTACATATTTCCATAGCAAATAGCACATATTCTCTGTAATCACAAAATGGGCTGAATTGTATTCACAGAAAATGGTGGGTGAAAAACTCACTTCTCTCTATTCAACAGCTTTATTTTTCCTGTATGCCTACAACTTCTGCCAGTAGCAATTTGCTAAGTCAGTAAACATCTATATCACTTGAAGCAGGTCAATCTCAGTCTCTCAAAATTAGCCACCCTCTCTCCCTAATCTATATTGCTGTTGCAAAAGATATCTCAGTCCAGCACTTGCAAAATGGCAAAATCCAAATCCATATCTTCAGGACTCCCCACACTATCCCTATACACTTTACTCTAAGAGTAGCATCTCAGTTCACCAGCAAACAACTAATATAACCATCTTAACTTATCTGCATTTTTTACACTATAAAGCTCCTTGTTTGAACTCTCCTTCAATTGTTGCTGTCTTCTGTCCCAAATTGCAGCTTCAGGCTTCTGATTTTTCTTTCTTCACAGTATCTCTCTCTCACCACTTTGTTGATGTTTCTTTCTGCTTCAGCTGTGATTTCTCTCCTCTTAAAAACTTGGGGTC
Source organism: Mixophyes fleayi (assembly GCF_038048845.1). Lineage (NCBI taxonomy): Eukaryota > Metazoa > Chordata > Amphibia > Anura > Limnodynastidae > Mixophyes > Mixophyes fleayi. The sequence continues at coordinate 65,945,995 of NC_134407.1, read as the reverse complement.
TTCTGAGAAATGTGATTTTGCTAAGCTGACGCCATCTTGTTGCCTTATAGCCATTTTGTTCTGTTATAGCTTAAATACAATTAGATGCACCTGTTTTGTAGGAGTAATTCATTATTTGCAAGGCTAAGCTTATAACCTTGGACATACCAGACAGGAGATAAGCCAGCCCCCCCCCCTCCCTCCCTGGGGAGTTCTAGTGTGGATAATGAGAAAATATACTAACATCTGTGTGAAGGGAACATGAGTGGTTAAAACCTTTTGGGGCGTAGTTTTCTGTAATACGTGATTTTTGCTATATAGATAGGAACTTGTAACTAATAAAGCAGAGTTTATTGTACACTCAAACTGTGCAGTGTATTTAATTCTCTCCAGCTGATGAGCTCATAACTGATAAACTGACACTTACAGGTGAACAATCTGATTTAGATTTGACACTTCCTTCCTCAGCTTCTCTGTCTTCACAGAACTTTCCCTCCGAATTCTCCTCACACACTTTGACTCTGCCCCCTGTTTCTATATGCTGGGTTGGCTTAACTCCTGCTCTGGCATTTTAAGTTTTTGAAATAGGGAACACAATATAGGACAAAAGACCTTAAGACAAGTGGGGATCTCATTTGGAGGCTTAAGCACATAATACACCTTTTTTTCTGCTTATGCACATGGAAAATGCATATTCCTACATTCATATTATGCTTTTTGAGTATTCGTTACCTTTTTACCTTGTGTCTGGAGAAGCGGAAAAGGGGAGAGAAGGTGTTGGTTAACATAGGCCAAGTCTCTACCTCACTTCCTCTACTCAGAGATAGAGACAGCAACAGATATGCCTGTCGGGAGGCATATCTATTGCGAATGATCTACCCCAGGAGCAAGTGTCTGTGCTGATGATTAGCAGCATGCACCTTTGCGGTTAAAAAATGTTTTAAATAAATAAATAAGAAAAACAAAGTTCCCACTTTCCAAAAAGTGCTCCCATCTCCAGCACTTACAGCTTAGGCTGATTGCAGAAAAAAAATATAATAAACATAGTAAACCTGTCAGCTACTAATCAATATAGCAATGTTTTTCATTGAGGTTATACACTGCAAGGAGTGTAAGCACTGCTAGCCAATTCAAAGCGACTTTCCTACATTCAACAAAGCAGACCCGAGCCTCTCTGAATTCACACAGCTGTCTCACAAGGAGCTAGTCATCTTTATTGATATTGTTTTTTATTTTTATTTATTTTTTAAAAGATTCAAAGTTGGAAGCTAGAAGAGGACCCTCCTCCCACAGGATTTAGGTGACTAATAATTAGTAAAATAGGATATGTGGGGAGGGGTGTTTATTTTAATAAAATATTTTTTCATGTATAAGTATTTTTCTGGTGTACTACAAGGCCCAGCAGGCTCTGGATGCAAGTGCATGCATGTACTTGTAGTTTTATAAGTGCCAGCATGCTCTGGTAGCCATGGGTATGCAGTCACTCTTAGTTCTAAAGCTCCATCATACCCTAGTATTTTAGCTGCCAGGGCTCTCTGCGCCCAGTAGTGCATCAGAAAAAATACTGAAATCTATTTATAATATTTAAGCATACAGACGTCCATTGAGCATGGGTGTTAGGATGAGCCCTAAGTTCTTTAGCAGGCCTGACTCGCCTAGGAAATTCAGTCCTCGATAAAAAGGCTATGGTTGGTTGCCATTATAACCGGGGCACTCCACACTGCGGTTGTCAGTTTTATTTTCATATGGATGCATTTATGTGTTTACTTTGAATTGAATGTGTTATAAGGTAGGTGCAGCACAAAACTTTTGTCATAAATGAAACCAACTCTAAATGTGTTCCAGAATCTACATCTTTTAACCAGACTAAATACATCTTTGTCCTCCTGAAGGCATTTTTGCAATGCAATATACTGTATATTTATGTAACATTTTTCACTTTATGTAAACTCCATATAACAAACATGCAGTTGTTCAAGAAAAAAGATGTGTGCATTTATTGACTGCAATTTCCAGAATTGAATTGAATTTGTATTGAAAACAGTCAGGGGGATGAATGTGAAGGAACCAAGATGTATTTCATGAGGTTGAAATGAAGAATGGCAATTTTCAGGTGCATCAATATATTGAAGTCATTTGCTTTGCTCGAATGAGCGATTTTGTGGAGTGGGAATTTTGATCACATAGGAAGAGAGATATTTGAAGCAATTTTACAGAGGAATGCATAGTTTGTAACCTTTTTCTGTTTACACAAAAATGATAGAATTATGTTAATGATTTTAGATGACTGTTGAGCTGTGGTCGATATTTTAATTAGAGATGAGCTGTTCAGATTCAGAGAAATCTGACAGATTATTTCCTTTGACACATGCAAAAGAAATAATAGGAGTTGCTATGCAAACTTTTCACTTTCTAATACTTAAGTAATTGCTGCCTTTATTGTTCTCTGTTCTTCAAATATCATTCAGTGTGAAAGAGGGACATAGAAAATAATAGAATTGTTAATTATTTTAAAGCCGTTCCGTAGAGATTAGTCAGCTAGAGAAGGTTGCTGATCAGTTGATTTTAATTTCAATCTGTCAAAGTTTAGATACAGTAGTGGCTACTGGTTGTTTTGAATGCATATATAATAGTACCAGTACTTAGATATCATTCTGAACTAAGTAGTTTATTTAGTGGAGGAAAACAGTCTGCTTTTGTTGTGTGACTATTAGCAGCAGAATCAAAAAAAATATATATTTATTTCTTTTAAAAACTTCAAGTTTTTCTAGTGAAAGTAATCTTGTGTGGAGCAGTGACATCTTAATAAATGTGGAAAAAAAACTGGGTGTTTGTGTGTGCACACCCCAAAAAAAGGCTATATATTTTAAACTTTTTTAATTTGTCAACATTGTCAATTTGTAAAGGGTTATTCAGTGACAGCGATATATTTAAAAAGGGTGTTTGCGCTGTTTGCGCGTGAGAGTGTCTTTGCGCATGAGTGTCAACGCAGCTGTTGAACCTAAAAAAAACATATATATTCTAATATTTCTATTTTTCAATATCTGTCAATATTCAAAGGGTCATTCAGTGACATGTATATCTAAACATGGGTGTATGTGTCTGAGAGTCAGAAGCAGTTCCTGGCAAAAAACTCCATTCCATATTGTAATATTTTCTATTATTCAATACTTGTCAAGTTGTAAAGGGTTATTTAGTGAAAGTTATATATATAAAAAGGTGTTTTTGTGTGTGAGTGTCAACGTAGCTGTACACCCCAAAAAAACGCTATATATTGTAATCTTTTCTATTTTTCAATACATTTCGATTTGTCTAAGTGTCATTCAATGACAGCTATATTTAAAAAAGGGTGCATGCCGAATTGCAAAAACTACTCATGGCATGGCATGGTCTTTTGCATACAAAATTCTACATGGCAGCAAATATAGCTGTCGGGTTGTTAGCAAGGAAATTGAGGGGACTACAGACCTGTAACCAGATCAATTCTATTACAGATCCAAAGGGCTCTAAACGCTCTAACCCCCGAGACATAGCAGACACTTTTGCATCTTTTTATGCTACCCTATACAATTTAAAACATGTCCCCAATACACACAAACCGAGTGAGAATTATATCTCATTCCCCTCCCCTCTATAGACCCTGATATGAGAGAAGAACTGAGCGCACCTTGGTCCCAGGAGGAAATCCTGAGGGTTATTAAGCAGATCCCTAAGTGCAAAGCGCCAGACCTAGAAGGCTATAAAAATAACTTTTTTGTCACTCACCTTTTAGGAGGAATTGGTGCCCATATTAGAGCAACTATAAAGGGGCTTACATAGAAATGAGAGTTCGTCGCTTTTGGGGGGAGTGGCTCATAAACTATGCTTGTTTGCCAACAATGTCCTGCTGTTTGTACCCGACACGGAGAGCTCACTAGCAGCCATCCATAGAATGTTGCCCCTGTTCAGCATAGCTTCTTTTTTATAAACTTAACACATCCAAAACAGAAGCCCTTCCATTTAACATCCCCCAGAGAGACTACAGGTTCTGAAAGACAAATTCACCTATAAGTGGAAATCCACTGAATTCTACTATTTAGGCATTCAGATTACCCATCACTTGGATACTGTAATTGATAAAAATTTCTCCCTGCTGCTGCAACAACTTTCAGCTTTGGCGGCTTGATGGATGTGCTATGGGGTCTCCTGGTTGGGCAGAATATCTGTATACAAAATGACGCTCCTCCCGAAACTGATGTATTTGTTCCGCATGCATCCATTTTGGCTCCTAGCGAGGTTGATGAATAAACTGTCAGCTGTAATGAAGACATATGTGTGGAAGACCAAACCCCATGTATGGCAATGCAGCAAATGACCCATGGAATAATGCACAGGGTCTTGGTCCTTCCAAACTTGTGAAAATACCTTGACGCATGCCTGCTGTCCCAGAAGTGGGAATGGTCTCTTCCGAAGGGGCAGAAGCCTTGGGTGGCTATAGAGACAGAGTGTAACCCAGACATCCCCTTAGCTGATTGAATATGGGCTCCTTGAGACTGGAGACCTCTGGCTCACAACCTGCCTGCTCTAACTAGGGATGCCTTGATGGTATGGAACGGCACTGTAGTGGAACTGACGGATTTCCCAACTCCATAGCTAATGTATCGATACAGGCAGTAGCCAAGCAGATTCCAGACATAAACCTATAATTATGGCCTCTAGAGGGAATCTATCTTTGGGTCATCTGTTGGAATAGGGAGCGCCCTCTTTTTTTCCCATTTAAGTGACAGATACCATCTACCTAGAGGTGACTTTTATAAACATCTACAGCTAAGGCACTGGTTATCGGCACTGCTGCTTCAAGACCTGTCAATAAAACCTCCCTCCAGCATCATATTACCCTAAAATGATAAAGGGTAATAGAACCAGTATAACTTTTTGTTACAACATTCTGACTACACAAGCAGACTTGCCTAAATCCAAAGTCCAACTCCAATAGGAGGCAGATTTTTACCTGTATCTTTTGGATGAGGTTTTGGAACGTATCTTCCAAAATTCCTTTAAAATGTCCAGATGTCTCAACCCTATGGAAATGTTGGTTAAGCTCATAAATAGGTTATATGTCACCCCTGAGGAATTGCACAAGATGTGGCCCTTAGTGTCTGCATCCTGTTGGCATGATTGTTTAGGAAGAGGGGACATCTATCACATTTTTTGGTCCTGTCCAGCTCTGCAACCCTTATGGGATGTACTTTTCAATTTACTTTGGGCTATATTCCGGAATTTTGTCACTCCATCCCCAGTGTTGGCTCTTTTAAACCACTATACACCCTCCACCCCACAATTGGACAGGTATGTGATGGGGCACATTTTTATAGCTACTAGGGCAGCTATAGCCCAAGCATGGAAGCAACCTTTATCTCTCTCACTGACAAAGATTATATCAAAAGTGATTTATAGTTTTAAAATGAAGTATTTGGGGTGTCATACTCTACGGCGGATGGCTTTCCACTAGTGAGATGGTGTAGTTGAAATATCTATGTAACCGAGGGGGAGGAAGCCCCACCTTGAGCTTCCCAGTAGATTGCCTATGCCGACTCCCTGGGATCTTAAGAGTTGTATTGCCAGTAGTGTCCCAATTTCATGTATTCTAGTTTGTGAAGTTTGAAGTGTAAATATCAACCACTAGTTATACCACAGTATTTTAGGTGTGTGAATACTTTTTTTATGACCTATTGTTGTGTTCCTTACCCACTATGTAAGCCCTCCAACTTTATGTCCATTCCCCCCTCCCTTTTTTTTTTTGTACCTTTATTGAAATTCTTGCAAACATTAATAGAAATGATTTAGTTAAATAAAATGGTGCTTGAGTGTGAGTATCCACACAACTGCACACCCCAAAAAACACTATGGGTCTGAGTCATTAATCAGAGAAAGACAAAAATAGAAATAAATTGGATCCTGAACAAACCAGGTTACAATGCAAGTGGTAGAAATTAGATTATTATTTTGGGTACAAGTTAAATACTGGCTGCTTTTTCATGTAGCATACCAATACTTGAAAGTTTTATTTTTACACTGAAATGTAAAATGTAAATAGGACATGCCCTTCCCCAACTATCTATCTGTTCCAACATTTTACATTTTTCTCCCCCTTCAATGCAACATAATGTTGCCAAGGTGCTAAGCTACTCTTTCTTTTGCTTTGTTCTCATTAATAACTCAGACCCTATATGTTCTAAGCTTTTTTTCTTTGTCAATACTTGTCAATATGCAAAGGTTCATTCAGTGACATCTATATTTAAAAAAGGGTGTTTGTGTGTGTGTCAACACACCCACACCCCAAAGAAATTTAAACAGGGTGTTCTTATCTTTAAATCACAACAGCACAATCTCCCAATAAAATGTAAAAGTTGTTTGTTAACAAATAATATCAACAGCCCTGATTCATTAAGAATCTTAACTTCAGAAACTTCTTATTTCAGTCTCCTGGACAAAATCATGTTACAATGCAAGGGGTGCAAACTAGTATTCTGTTTTGCACATAGGTTAAATACTGACTGTTTTTTCATGTAGCCCACAAATATCAACTTTAAATTTCAGTGTACAAATAAGATATCAAGTATTTGTGTGCTACATGAAAAAACAGTCAGTATTTAACTTACCGGTATGTGCAAAACAGAACACTAATTTGCACCCCTTGCATTGTAACATGGTTTTGTCCAGAAGACTGAAATAAGAAGTTTCTTAAGTTAAGATCCTTAATGAATCAGGCCCAAGGTTTCTAAATTAGAAGTATATTGTGGAGCATTGTCAGAAGAACTGTAACATAAAATTCTCTCTTTTTCCTATCTCTTTGGGCATTCCCCTGGTATGCTGGCAGGCAGCTGCAAGTAGTTCTAACCAGTTCCGGTAGAATTACTACTCTTGGCAACCATGGATCACCACCTACAGCGGCAAGGCAAGGCTCAGACCATGCCCACTTTTTGGAAGTAGGGGTCCTGATACTGCTGGTACTGGTACACATACTAGAATGCCTATTGCAAAACAGAGTGCCCAACATGGTCATGCATCTTCCTTAACTTCCCATGGACCACCTTCTAGCCAACTCAATGCCTAAAAAGGCTAAAGAAAAACTTGGGCAGTCACAGAATACTGAGGAGAGTTTAAGCAGTGTATCCATGCGTACTATTTGTGATTCTGAGGTTTCAGATTCTGACACTGTCATTATGGAGCACCTTATAGAGACCTTCAAAAAGTCCTTAACCATTTGGAAATGTGAGGATGTGTAGTATTAGTAGTAGTAGTATTGGTAGTGTTGATGATGATTTACCCATAGCAATTGAGGATGCTACTTTGGAAGTTGCAAGTTTGTAAAAGGGTAAGGGGGATTATTGTGGCTATGAAAATGAATGTGTTGTACATGGATGAGATAATGAGTAGGATAATGATGATTGTGTTGATGTAAGGCAGCCAACAGTGTTACCACCAGCAGATGCCCATGATAAACCCATTATCATGCCAGGACATAAGATGAAAAAAATAACTCTTCTGTTTGGAAATGTTTTTATCCAAATCCATAAAACTTTTGTCAAGGCATCTGTAGCCTTTGTGAAGCCAAAATAAATACAGGTAGGGATGTTGATCATATAGGCACCTTCTCCCTGTTATGTCATTTGCAGCAAGTTCATTTAAGTCGTGTTTCCAAAAGCAGCAAATTGTGTTTAATTAGCAAGCAGCCCAGCATCCCCTACCAGCTGAATAGATAGACATTTGCAATCCTCACTGGCATCAACACCATCATTCTCAACCTCCTCATTATTAGTACGTAGTCCAGCACTCAATTATCAAATTCAAAATGACTCCCCTAATGGATACCATGATTCTGAAGACACTTCTTTTTATGCTACAGCTGATACTGCTGCTGCTGGGGGAAGGGAGAAGTACATCTATACAGAAGGGGAGCAAGACAACTAAGCATTTTACTCAATTATCTGTGAAGCAAGTGGTTGCAAGAGGAAATAAGTATGACAGTCAGCATCATGTTGCATAGCAGAACATCAAACACATGACAGCTATGTTAGCATTGGATGTGAGTCCAATTTCCACGATCAATGCATCAGGTTTTAGGAGATTAGTTCATGTGTACATCCTATCAAATTCCATTTCAATTCCATTTCTCAAGAACATCAATTCTTCAGCCGTACCAGGAGGTTAAACAAAAAGTCACTCTGTCCATTTAAAATGTCATTGTACTGACAGTCTGCTTAACTACGGATATGTGGACAAGCGGTCCCGGTCAAAACAAAGATTATATGACTGCGACAGCCCACTGGGAAGGTCTATCACCAGCAACAGCAGTGCCAAAGGCTTCATCATCATCCTCTTCATTAATTCTGCATAGTAGAGTTATCAGTCAATGCCAGGTCTTTCACAGGCAAACTACTGTTTGTATTGCTGGTTTCAGAAAGAAAGATACTGTTGTCACTCTGATGAAAAAACTCAGGAATGTCATAGCAAAATAGTTCACCCTGCTAAGTAGGGTCAAATTGGAAATCTAGAGTGGCCCTGGGAAAATTTCTTGAAGTGGTCTCATGTGGGAGGGACCAAATCAACTGTAGGTGGAGCAAACACAAAAGTGAGCGGGTTTAGAATTATTGGAATTTCGTTGTAGTAACATTTAGGAAAACCTAGATGTGATGACTTAAGACACAGTGGGTCATTTCTAAAGCAATGCAGGGCAAAAGCTTCCAGTCCTGTGTTATACAAATGCAATGCTTATGCGCTGTCTGCACCTGGCTTATACCTCTGCGCTCAAATTTGTTTGGTTGCCTACTAGCACATCCTTCCAAAATTCTCTTCACAGAAACATACCTGACTTTGATTAATGAGTGTAATTATTATGAAGTATGTTGGCACAATCGTTTTTGATCAACCTGCCAGAGCACCTCGCAGATTGTTGCATCTTCCCCTGATGTCATGTGATGCAAATTACCAGTCACATTTCGTGTGTGTGTGTGTGTGTGTGTGAGTTAAAGCGTCTGCAACAAAACACTTATTTTGTAACAATTGTGCATGAGCCTTAAATGTGCCTAGTGATTGGGGTGGTTTAAATTAACAACAGTGCAGGCAGGGTTGGCAATGGGATCAGTGCAGTGGTGGTAAGTAAGTGCAAAGGAGGCAGGATTGGAGATATTGCCAGTGCAATAGAGGAGCAGCTATATGTCTCAAAAGTGATCTGAAAATGGGACCTGTGGAAGGTAGAAGGCAGGCAATGAGATCAACCACTAAAGTATCACCAGAGCTAGATTAAGGCTCAGGGGGGACCGGGATATTTAAGACAGTTTGTGATAAATACACATGCAATACTGTGTGCACGCAGGTCTGCATTTACAAGCAGTACAGTGTGAAGCAGAACATACCTCCCAAATGTCCTTGTAGTCTGATCAAATCCTGACTAAGTGAGACAGTCACTCAAATTTGGGACTGCCCCACCAGATTTAGCACAGTTGGCAGACTGTCCTGCTCTCTCCTACTTGTTCTTGTCATTTTCATTCCCTGTAGCTGCTGTTGTCTTTAGCTCAGTTGCTGCTTGTCTGGATCCTGGAATGTTGGGGGCCGTATTAGGAAAGTGGGTACATGAAATTTAGAAAACTCCAACAAGCCCCTATATCAATAGAACCCACGTTCAATAAATAGGCCTCCTTCTAGCCAAAACATTGAAATAATAGTTTTCACATTTGATAAATAGACCTATTTCCCTCCAACCAACCCCAACATTAAATTAAAAGTATTTCTATTTAATAAATAAATCATATTTCCTTCTCTTCCTCCAAACAGCCCCACATATAAATTAATAGTATTTTAGTATTTATGTTTAATAAATATAACCATTTCCCACAGCCATGGCATTAAATAATTCATAATCACATTTAAAAAATAGCGCTCCTCCTCAAACTCAGCACCACATTCAATTAATAGCCATTATCCACCACAGCATTAAAATAAAGGTCCCTTCACCTCCCCTTAAATTAATAGGGCCCATTACTAAATTAAATAACCCCACCATCACCCCACAAATACATTGATAACACCACTATTAAATAATTAGCTCTAACCTACAGTCCAAAATTTAATTTATAGCCTCTCCCACTCAAACAGTAGACATCCCCCCGGCAATAAATTAATAACATTTACGTTTAAAAAATATACCTATTTCCCGCAACCATTTCCAAAAACTGAGGAAACGCGTTGGTAAAGTATTTTGATCCTTACAAGTCACCACCAGTGTCCCTCAATCTGTAAATGAGGTACACACTGCCGCTGGCTCCCTGAGAGAGAGAGGCAAGCGCAGGATTCAGCAACGGGAGGAGGACACTGTTACTAATACGCAACAGAGTTTTTACTGCAATGTAAGTTCGGATATGGCTAAATAAAGTTTTTGTATGAATTTTTTACATTAACTTTCTTTCCCTTTATTGCTACATCATGTCGAAACTGTCAACAAGATAGAGGCTCCCTGAAGGAAAATAAGTAGAAGTCCCTGGTCACAATATCCACAGCCCATGCAACACCTACCTCCATAAGTGAAATTGCTATTGTGTGGTGGAAATATCAATTGTGAGGTGGGAACAATGGGAATGTACTCCACTATATTGCCTGGTCACAATATCCACAGCCCATGCATCACCTATCTGCGTAAGTGCAATTGCTATTGTGTGGTGGAAACAATGGGAACGTACTTCACTATATTTTGTCATTTGTTTATTTATATGGACCTATGATTCTTGAACAAAAATCATTGGAGAATAAAACAAAAGGAGGATAAAACCTTTTCAAAGGACGATATGTGGACACAGACACCTACAGAACTTTAAGACTACCTTATATGCCGCAAGCTGTTATTGGTACACAGCCTTGTATCCAAGACACTAGAATACATGTCAGTATAGCTTTGTGAAAACAGAGTCATAAGCAACAACAGAACCCCATCCACTTTTGCATACCAGATACTGTACTTGAGCTTAACTAAAAGGACAAATCAAGATTGATATTTCAATCACAAAGTGGACATTAGTATGTGGCTATACATGCTAAATGAGTGTAGATACATGGTAACTGGCAAACATATGAGTTTCCTTGGTTAACTCACAAGTGCAGTATTATGGAACATAATATTACTATTCAGTCAGTACTACCTTGCTCATACCATAACAAACCACTTATAGTATAACAAGGTGTTTGAAAGCTCCACTCTTGGCTACTGATGAATACTCTGCCCAACAATGAGTAAGTAGTAAATAAAAAGACGATGCTGCATGCCATCTTTGTCTATTTAATTTTATCAATGTCTAACTATATTAATTCTACCACTGTCAATCCAATGAACTCTGTTTCTGTAGCATCGGTCCATAATGGATCCCCTATTACGTTCCAAATTTCCTGCATTGCTGCTGACCATCTCCAATGTGTTGTTGGTGACCCTCTTTAATGTGTTGCTGCTGATCCTCTCCATTGTATTGCTGCTGTCCCTTTCCAAATTGCTGGTGCTGATACTCTCCAATGTGTCAAACATTGTGCCTAACGGTTAACTACTTGGTGTATATTCTTTTTCAAATGAAAATGTAATTGATGTAGATATATTTGATGTGGATGAGGATGAGGGTGATGATAAAATTGTAATTTGCCATCATTGAGGAGGATGAACACTATTATCCAAAGCTGTGTCTAGTTTTGTGAACCAGTGCAAAATGATATTTCAATTTGCATAGCAAGATTATTGAAATGAGATAAATGGATTTTTGCACCAGCTCAGACTTGGCAAATATTGAGTCTTATTTCATGTGTTTATAGGACTCATTTTGCACCCTTCAACTGCACTTCAGTGGAGATATTTTGTGGAAAATTATGTCTGTACCATGTATTTGTGCCAATGCTTTGTCACTAATTTTAGCCTACCAGGTCGCTGCAGACTTTGGTCAAAATTGGTGAAATTTTGGACAGTTGTGAAGATTATTAGAAAATAGATTGGAAATGACTATAAATGAATGTTAATGCTATAATTAATTATATTGGAGCAAAAACAGTTCGAATTACATTATTTTACCTATTTTTTTGCAATTTTTAATCAAACCCACCTCCAAAACCTTTTGCAATTTTTTTGGGTAAAATCAGTTACAAAGATAAAACACAAACACATTTTAGAACCAAAACCACATACAAAACCAAAACATGGGGGGTCAGCACACAACTTTAATTTTATTGTAATAACCTAAAAAAGTATCCTGCTGTGTAAAACATCAAAACATTTTTGAAATTGACTGTGTTTTTAAATAGAGAAGGGAACATCATGTAATCTCGTGCATGTATGTGTAATGCCTGAATGACCTTGATATCTTGATATTAATTACTTTAATTTTATGTTTATTCATTTAAATTAGTCATTATTATTCATTATTATTAATTATTTATTAGCAAATAGATTGGCTTACATCTGGAATATTATGAATTTAAAAACAAAAAACTAATCTGAGAAATTTGCAATAAAAATAGTTTAAAAACGCAATTTAAAATCATTCAAGAAGCCGGAAAGTATTTATAATATATGACACATCATTAGTATTATTTGACTTCTTTTTACAGTCCGTGATCGCAAAAACCTGACATAGGCAGTGTGGAAGAGGTAGGATTGAAAAAACAATGTGTTAAAATTCTGTATCTAGTGGGGGCCAGTATTTCTTGTTTATTAGCCAAATACTTTCCCAATGCTCAATACAGAAATACACTAGTGACAACACCACTGAATTGAAAAAGTTGTGTATCTGTGCATCTAATATTCTCACCTAACTGTGGCAGATATGCCATACTTGCCTACTATTTCAGAATTTTCAGGAGGCTCCTGAATTTCGTGAATTTCTCCTGCACTCCTAGACCAGTAGGCATCCTCCTAGGAGTCATCAAGTCATGCCCCCACTATGCCGTGTCGAGGGAAAGTTTTATAAGTGGGCAAGTATGAGATATGCAGCTGCCAAACTCTCATATTTTAGAAAGTTTTCCAAAAAAAGGAGATAAAGCGCTGGAAAGGTGTCCTTGGTTAGGTAAAGTGATTGTAATATGTTTTTTGCCTGTTCCATCTGTATGTAAAAAAATCTTTCATAGATAACAACATGAGCATAAACTAAAAGAGAAGTAGGCAATAGCTTGACAAAGATTCAGTGGAAACAATAGGTACAAAGCAGTAGCAATCTGTCTATAAATTACTTAACTGGGTGTAGACATTTTAAACTCTGGTTCATAGTGCATTAACAAAAATCTGTGGGTTACTCTTGAGTCTGTTACTGTACATGTTATACAACCCTGATTCTTGTAATGTATATTCTCAGAAAGGTCCAAAACTTAAATTCATGTCTTTGGAGACAACATGCTGTTTTTTGTATTTTTAAAATTGAAATTGTCATTGAACATTGTTTTCTAATGATTTATATTGCTGCACTTCTATTGTGTCACATTTAACAACTATACAAATTATGTAGAGATAATTGAAATTGTAAATTATAACTTTATTTCCTGTCAGGGATTGGTTATATGCTGCCAGACTATCAAAGTAATAGCATCTAGCTCACATTTCCTTCAGAAGCTTCACTCCATTCAGACACGATGCGTTGAGATTTTGCAAAAGATACTATTCTGAACTCTCTCAGCTTCTCTAAGTCTCCATCTCCATAAGTACCATCAAACTGGAGAGCATAGAGGTTCACAACGATGACATCCAAGGTTATTGGACACTATTGTGACACTACAAGTGCAAGTATTTACTTGTGTCCAGGTAAATGCTGGTGATTGTAATTCTACAAGAATTCGCATTCAGTATGACCTATGGGCTGCCTGTGTATGCTAGCACTTGTAGTGTCACAATAGGGTTGCGCTTTCATTTTAATGTGTTTTATCTACCCAACAACCAGGGGTTCCAGGAGTACCCAATGCTACTCAGCATTTGGCTGGTACTCTCAATGGTAACGGGCCTGGAGGTTTTTTATGGAGTTCCAAGCCAGATGGGTGGGTTAGTTACCATAAGGGACTCTTTTGTACACTTTTTTATTTTTACATATTACTGACAGACAAGAAAACTTAAACAGCATGCAGTCATGTGCTTAATGGGTTTTTGTTTTTAGAATTTTATTTTTTAGGCTTTTTCTCCCTATTTTGTGAGAGTTGGGACTCCAACTGTTATTCCCACTTTTAATCACAACATTATAAAATGCAAACTGGATCTAATCCTTTTTGTATGTATCTATTACATACTTGCCTACTCTCTCGGAATGTTCGGGAGACTCCTGAATTCCGGGTATGTTTCCTGGACTCTAGGGGGTGCAGGCAATTCTCCCGAATCCTGTCTCCGATAGACCTCAATGACATGTTTCATGGCGAATCGCATCATTTTGGCCCTGCCCTCCACGACAAAATATTGGTTATGTCATGGGGCGGGGCCAAAATAACGTGATTCACCATACCACGCACCCTTCCGCCCTCCCACCACAACCCTCTTTTGGGACAACACAAAGTATTATTATTATTATTATTATTATCCTTTATTTATTAGGCGCCACAAGGTATCCGCAGCACCGCACACAGTACTAACAGTAGACTATAAAGGGTGAAACCATACAAAACAATGAACAAAAAGTACCAATACTTCAGAAACTCCGGCCAGTCATATGCAGTTAAGACGGAGTGGAAAAAAAGGTATGGAGACAGGAGGGGAGGGGGCCCTGCTCATACGAGCTTACATCCTAAGGGAGGGTAAACAGACCAGGCACAAAAGAAGCCAGTTGAGGCAAGAGGAGAGAAGGGAGGATGAGCTAAAGGGAGGAGATGGGGGTTAAGTAGATGGTTGGTAGGCTTTGAGGAAGAGGTGAGTTTTGAGTGCACATTTGAAGGAGCACAGAGTAGGAAAGAGACGGATGGAACTAGGGAGGTCGTTCAAGAAAAGGGGGGCTGCACGGGAAAAGTCTTGGATTCTGGAGTGGGAAGAGGTGATAAGAGTGGAGGAGAGGCGGCGGTCATTGGCCGAGCGCAGGGAGCGGGCAGGAGTGTGAATGGACAGGAGGTTAAAGATATAAGGGGCAGTAGAGTTGGAGAGAGCCTTGTAAGTGGTGGTGAGGAGTTTGAAAAGAATTCTGTAGGGGAAGGGGAGCCAGTGTAAGGCAAGGCAGAGAGGGCAGGCAGAGGAGGAGCGGTGTGAGAGGAAGATGAGTCTTGCGGCCGCATTGAGTATAGAGCGGAGGGGGGAGAGACGGGAGTGGGGGAGGCCAGTGAGGAGGAGGTTACAATAATCGAGGCGGGAGATGATGAGTGTGTGGATGATAGTTTTGGTGGCATCCTGAGAGAGAAAAGGACGGATGCGGGCGATGTTGAGTAGTTGGAAGCGACAGGCTTGGGCAACGGAATGAATGTGGGGGGCAAAAAAGAGAGAGGAGTCGAGGGTGACACCTAGGCAGCAAAGTTGGGTGACAGAGGAGATGGTGGTTTTATTGACGACAATAGAGAGGTCATGGTGGGATAGGAGTCTGGGCAGAGGAAAGACAATGAGTTCAGTTTTAGAGATATTGACTTTGAGAAAGCGCTCGGACATCCAGGAGGAGATGGCGGAGAGGCAGTCGGATACCCGAGTGAGGAGGGTGGAGGAAAGATCAGAAGAGGAGATATAGAGTTGAATGTCGTCATCATAAAGGTGATACTGAAGACCGAAGGAGGAGATGAGAACACCAAGGGAGGAAGTGTAGAACGAAAAGAGTAGAGGGCCAAGAACAGAGCCCTGTGGAACTCTTACGGGGAGAGGGTAGGGGGAGGAGAAAGAACCAGACGTGGATACAGAGAAGGAGCGATTAGCGAGGTATGAGGCGAACCAGGCATGGACAGAAGCAGAGAGGCTGAGAGAGAGAAGAGTTTGCAGCAGGAGGGGGTGGTCCACGGTGTCAAAGGCTGCAGAGAGGTCAAGGAGGATGAGTACGGAGAAGTAACCCTTGGATTTGGCTGATAGGAGATCATTAGTAACCTTGGCCAGGGCAGATTCGGTAGAATGAAGGGGGCGGTAGCCAGATTGGAGAGGGTCAAGGAGGGAATTGTCCATGATGTGCCTGGTTAGGCGGCTGCAGACAATCCGCTCAAGTAATTTGGAGGCATAGGGGAGAAGAGAGATAGGGCGATAATTAGCAAGAGAGGTGGGGTCAAGATTGGGTTTTTTGAGGATAGGAGAGATAAGAGCGTGTTTAAAAGAGGAGGGTACTACACCAGAGGAGAGTGATAGGTTAAAAAGGTATGCTAGGTAAGAGCAGGTCGTTGGAGAGAGAGAGCGAAGGAGGTGGGAGGGGATGGGATCAACACGGCAGGTAGAGGGCGGAGAGGAAAGAATAAGGGAGCGAACTTCTTCACCGGTTGTAGGGCTGAAGGAGCACTAGAGTTGGTTGATGGGGGGAGGTGAAGCGATGAGGGTGGCGGGAGAAGGGGAGGAGGAGATGTTCAGTCTGATGGCCTTAATTTTGGAAGAGAGGACAGTGGCGAAGTCAGAAGCAGAGAGGGAAGGCGGGACAGAGGGGAGGGGGGGGAGGGAGCTGTAGGTGGCAAAGAGGTGGCGGGGATTGGAGGACTGAGAAGAAATGAGGCAAGTATGATCTATTAGTATTGTGCAAGGTTAGGAACCATTCTGTAGAGTCGTTGTTCCCACCACCGGATGCCCTGACTGGCATTCACAGAAGGTGGGCCAGCGTGTGACTGCCATTTTCTGGTGCCGTTTTACACAGCACCCTAGCTTGAGGCCCATGCTCAACTGCTTGAAGGGATGAGAGGATGGCAACAGGGTAAAATAAAAACTTTTTTAACTAAAGCTATTTGCTAGTATAAGATGATCCTCATATTGAAGTGTTTTTTATTATCACTGACATTCTATCATGGTGTCAAAAGCAGCTAGCTGTTCGGTCTGGTGACTGTTTCCACTGGAAGGATCGTTGCCAGTAATAGCATTATCTCCACATTGCTAATCCTGCTATATTGTGTATGCTGTTAGCTCCTGAATCTTTGCTTGTTTGTGGAATACTATATTGCCTGCTGCCTACTCAGATACTTGGTTTGTTAATGGAATACTCTCTTTGTCCGTTGCCTGCCTAGACTCCTAGCTTGAAACTGGAATACCCTCTTTGTATTACTGCTTCTTCTGAAGTCTTGGCTGAATTGTTAGCATCTCTTTAGTTCTTCCACACTATCAGTCATGTTATCAGTCATATTAATTTCATGTATACATTATCAGATCTGGCACATATTTAGATTCACACTACTGCAAGTGAAGTTCTAGGGGCATTCAAGTACCAGTGAACATATAGCACTTCTTTAGGAATGGCAGCTGCTATAGATGAAGACCTCACCTATGGAGTTCTAGGAACTCATTTAGTGCCTGGCATCAGTCTTAACAAATGAAATATTTTCAAAATGAGACATTTGACAAGTTACATCACTGCTCACCAAATAAAAGGCTGTACTTTACAGTAGTGACATAATTATGTTCCAAATATATAATCGGGTGAATATACATTTATATATATATATCCCCTTAATATGGTTCAACAAGGAAAAGTTTCAGCCACCACATTCAATTGCTTTTATACCTTTCCACCAAACACCTGTTATTAAAAATGCAGATACCCACCCACAATTCTCATTCAAAATTTGGATATTGTAGGTGTAGTGAGCCAGTTTAATCATCGCCTTTGCAGTAGCTGCTATTTTGCCTCCAAGATTCTCTTTTAACTCTTTTTATAAAGATTTCTTTAACGTGTCTTTGGAAAATCCCTCAACTTACTTATTTTCCTCCATAATGCAGTTATAAACTGGGTTCCTCCCAGACTCTCACATTATCTTATATTTGTTTGTACTACTAAACTTACCTATTAGTGCCAACAGCAATGGAGATTCTTTTTTTAAGTTCTTTACATCATCCATATCAAGAAAAAGACATACAGGGCCTGATTCATTAATGCACATAAATACCAATACATGCTGTATTTTGCATAAAATTGAACTGCGCATTAACATCCAATACTTCTTAAAACACAAAGACCCTTACTACAGCCTACAATATCAGGGCCATCTAAAAAGGTACGTGTTTGGAAGTCGTATCACATGCATCCGCTACAGGCCTGGTGTAAGTGCCGATTATTATTGATGATGGCTATATAGGTATGTTAGAACATTTGCTTGCAATAAGGAGCAACTGTAAAAATTCATTTTTTGTACAGTAGACATTCATAACATCATCGTAAAAGTTTTTCATGGAAAGAAATAAAATGAAAAATAAACCTACTTTTTTATTTTTAACTGTTTTGTCATTAATTAATATTATTAACAGGGGACATTAATTGAATAGGTTTTTTTTCTGTGCTTTCTTTTGTGACTTTATATTCCACATATGTATTGGACATATCCTGCAGTATCTTGTCTGTGGGAGCAGAGCGGACATAGACCCATATTCATCAACAGATCTTCAGATCCGCTCCTCTTTCAGTATGGACATGCCTATGCCCTATATATGTGCGTTTTTTTCTTTTTTTTTTTAAAACGCACAATACATTAGTTTTGCATTCATGGATGAATCAGGCCCATAATGTCTAAGTGCAAAGAGCTGTGGTTACAGCTCTTATTATAGAAAGCATCAAATTGCATATATGTTCCTGTATAGTGCATTCAATGTATAGGAAAAAACAGACAGAATTAAAATAACATATAATTTATAACATATGGGGACTAAAAACACTGGTGTAAATAAGCGGAGAAAAAAATAGAATGAAATAACTGTGATTTTCTATCATGTTCTAGCATCCCAGTGTGCTCTCTTCAATCGGCACTTCAGAAGGCGTGAACATATGTGAACAACTTGATCGCCACTGGTTTCAAGGCATACATAGGAGTAGTTTTTATTAGCAACAGGAGTCTGGAGATCATGGAGAGCTCACAGTGACAACTAAGTGCCTGTGCTAACCCCTACTGCTATACTGGTTAAAGTAACAACCCTCTATATGCTACATGTGAACTGTTACTTGCATAGCTGTAGTTAGCTACAGCGTCATATACTAATTTGCAGGTGGCTTGTGTGTAAATGTGTGTGTGTGTGTGTGTGTGTGTGTGTATATATATATATGAATTTAAAACTTCATGCACTAAAAGGAATCCTGGACTGGCAGAGGCTTAAAACCTCAATAGTGCATGTGCTAATGGGGTTTGAGCTGAATGAATAGAATCCATAACATATCAAAAGCATCCTATTCAGTAGCTCAGAAAAAATTATTAAAATAAGAAGATTGTGTTTACCTACTATCCTCATATTCATACACATCTGTTCTAATAAGCAGCCACCAGGAATCCATTGACGTCAGTAGAAGAGGAGGAGTAAGGTAAGGGGTGAAGAGGGTGAAGTGGAAAAAGAAGGGCGACCCGTGAGTGGCACAGGACAAAGTGAGTGTTGGGGAAAACAGTAGAAGAGTTGGCGGATATAGATAACAACAAGGGGAACAAAGACGGACAGGGGAAGCCAGAGGTACACATAAAAAAATTAAAGGCAGACACATAAAGTGGAGGAAAGAAATGGACACACACGCGCACACACAAATAAGCATATACACACAAAGGGGAAACAGAGGCACATGTGGGAGGAAAAGTATACATGAAAATTGGAAATAGAGAGAAAAACACACAGAGAAAGTGAGAGAGAGTGGGTTATAGGTACAGACACACAGCAGCGGGGTGGGGGAAGTATGCAGAGAGCAGAAAATGAATGGCAAGCAGAAGGAGGAGGAAATCCGGGCAGGAGCCACACATAATGTAGAGGAGGAGCAGACATGGTCTGGGGGCGCACATGTGCAGTGTGCACATGAAGAGGGCATGCCTCCTGTGTGATCAGTGTGGTCGCATGCTGCCTCTATACAGCAGCATGCGGACAATTGTGCAGTTATATGGTGGAGCTCCCATTGGTGCCCCAGCAAGCAGTGCACCCGTTGTGCACTGTCAGGCACACCATAACTGTGGTGGGATGTGTGGCCTCATCATATGCATTGGGCAAGCGAGTGCAAGCTTGCTAGTACATATAGCAGGTGGTTACGGCCGTGCGCCCTGGGTAGCCACATCAGATACACTATCCTCGCTACAGCCCTGCATGCTTCTGGCATATCAACCCCAGGTATACAGCATGGAAACCTCATGCCAAATGCATATGGAAATGCATAGTGTTTATTTTTTCATTTGAACTAGCATTGTTTAACAAAAACGCAACACTAGCAGGTAACAGGCATTTTAAAGCTGCAAAAATATGTTTGCATTACATTCTTCTATTCCTCTTTACATGCATCCCAGGATCTTCTAAGACTTTCCAACTTTTGCCTGGTACTAAGTGCTGCTGATCAATGTAATGTCTGCTTGGATTCTTAAATTCTTTTCCAACTTAGCTTTTCCCAAGTACATACTACTTCACTTATAAGTAGCATCTTTTTTACCACAGTAAGTGTAGAACCTTATGTTCATCTACTTTAATTTGATATGAAAATTCTAAGTAGTGCTCCCATAGAAATAAAATGCTAAGTAGTGCCCCCAAAGAAAGAAAGTGCTAAGTAGTACCCCCATAGAAAGAAAGTGCTAAGTAGTGCCCCCATAGAAAGAAAGTGCTAAGTAGTGCTCCCATAGAAAGTAAGTGCTAAGTTGTGCTCCCATAGAAAGAAAATGTTAAGTAGTGCTCTCATAGAAAGAAAATGCAAAATAGTGCTCCCATAGAAAGACAGTGCTAAGTAGTGCCTTCGAACTGTAGTGGTAGTGCTCCCATTATTATTATTAAAATGCTAAGTAATGCTTCTGTAGCATGAAAATGCGAAGTAGTGTCCCCATTATTAACACAATGCTAAATAGTGCCCCGGTATTCTAATCCATACACAAATAACAGCGTCGGAGAGTGATATAAAAGTAGGTGTCAAAATATAAAATATAAAAAATAATGTGTGGTATATTAGATCAAATGTTGGCCTCTATCATGGTTTTTTGATAGAGGCAACATTTCTAATATACCACACATTATTTTTTATATTTTATATTTTGACACCTACTTTTATTACACTCTCCGGCACCGCTATTAGTGTGTGTTTTAGGTCTATAACAGTGTGGGGATCAGCAATTTACCCCCTTTTGTTTGTAGCTGCGCTGTGTGTACTTTAGTTAGGTGCAGCCCAGTGCCTTCGGTATTGAATAATAAATTAATATGGCCACCTTAATAAAAAATAATAATGCCCCCAAAATATGTAAATAAAAGCTGTCTCCCAACTTTTACTTATCTAAAGTATTCTTCTTTTCTTGATTCGAAATAATGCATATATAAATGTAAAGAAAATGTAAAAAAGATAAAAACCACTTACATGGAAAGGACAGCCGATTAGAAGCACCTGACGCCAATTGAATTAATCTCCAGTGATCCCTTCAATTTAGTAGCCAGACGGCACTTCCCAAATCAAGGCACATGGCCCTACCAAACAAGTTTGTGCAATTCATCTCAATAATTTCATAAATGAGGCCCACTATGTTAGGAATTTATTTTATTTTGATTCTCAATCGCTTTGCTTAGATTTCCTTCAAATATTTTACCCACCTTTGATTTCAGGCTTATAGATCTACAATTTCCTCACTCTGATATTGTTCCCTCGATAAATATTGACACCACATCTGTTTTTTTTATTTGTGTTGTTATTATCCTTTATTTAAAGGGCTCCACAAAGGGTCTGTAGCGCCTCACAGAGAACATAGATGAAACAGAACACAGCATTACAGGACTCGATAATAAACACGCTGTAGTTAAAATCCCAAAACAGCTATAGACAGACACACTAGGTATGAGTGAATCCTAAAACACTTAGAAACTAGAAAAGGGAGGGAGGAGAGATGGGGGAAAGAACAAGAGTGTCCAGGAGTCTGGGCGAAATTAACAGGAGCAAAGTCAGTGATTGAGGCATTATCCCTGTTAAGACAGAGTTAAGAATAAGATAATTAAGACAGAGGGGTATATATTAGAGTATGTGTATATATATATATATATATATATATATATATATATATGTATATATATATATATATATATATATATATATATATATATATATATATATATATATATATATGTGTTTATGAATACAGGACAGTGAGCTTGCACTAACAGCACACTGAAACCGTTAATATACTACGCCATTGAGAATTATGACATAACATTTAGCCTATAACTCATTTACACACCCTATATTGCAAACAATTACTTTAAACAAATAATCGCTGGATAATGCTATTGATCTATTAAACTGTTATTGCAAATTTCTATCAGCTCTGTTCAAAGAAGTTTCAGCAATGCTTGAGAAATAGTCTCTGCTATAAAGTTTACTATAGCTATCCGTGTTTGTCAGCCATGTTATTAATAATTTATAAAGGCTGCTGTTTGAAATCCAATATAGATTCTGATTCACTGGAGTAAGATCCATGTGACAGTGGAAATATTTAATGGGTATGAAAACTTGAAAATTACTCTAACAATGTCACAGGGGGAAATGAATGAAAGATATATGAGCCTCTGTATGTGGTGTTGCTAGATTATAGAGGTGGGAGGGTTAAACTTGCTGAAAACGAAATGATGTTGCCTGTGGAGGTAGAGATAGAGGTCTATATCAATTCCCAATGTTTCATATACATCAAAATGATCAATGAGGTACAGGACACAGGAACTGTATAGAGAAAAATATTGAAAGTAGAAGAATGTGTTCTGGAAAGGAAGGCTTGGGAAAAGTAATGGGTGCTTCTTGCAGTCGGAATAGCAGAGGTAGGAATTCAGCCCACACATGCTTAAGGAAACATTGAAGAATAATTCCACTTTTATATAAAAATAAATCCATTAAAGTGTTTTTCTACCTTTTTTCTACATGACACAATGCTGCTTTGTGGAGAGCCACATAAGTTGCATCCCAGGTAAATTACTATAATGACATATTCTTGTCCATTTAAGGAGATGGTTGATAGCCACAGAGGCAAGCTAGGAAGATGAAGGTGAAAAACAACCTTTATTATTAATATCATAATGGTATCTTGGTGCTGTTCCTTAGTAGTCATGGCTTCCCATTAAGCAAATCCAATGACTCCCCCACTGATCCTAGGTTCCCCTTATTTCCAGGCTGATCCAATCACTTCAATAAGACAGTTCTATATCTGCTCTGTGAGTTAAATTGGGGAAAAATTTGGACCTTGATACATTTACTCCCCGGCTAGGAAAGGGCAGATTTAACAGCTCTGTGTATAATGATTGGAGCAATAAACTACAGCTTTTATCATACAACTGCATATATGCAACTATTACCAGCAAAAAAAAGGATGCACTTACAGAGAAGATTTAATATTACTTGCTGGGTAGACTCACTTCTACAAAAAGGCAAATATTATCCTAATGCAAATTAATATTTTAAAAATAGAAGACAGAGATACTGAGTCACTGTCACTCCGTTTTTGGCGGACACACAGCTCCCTATGTCACAGGTCTCAAACTAAAAGTTACTTACCAAGATGTGAATATATTTCAGATATGGCTAGGATCAAGTTTTTCACTTGATTTTGAGTTAAATAAATAATCATTAGCATATATATATATATTTAGTATTACTAAATTGATAATATATATTTTATTGTCTTCTATTTTTAAAATATTAATTTGCATTAGGATAATATTTGACTTTTTGTAGAAGTGAGTCTACCCAGCAATCATTATATCATTATACACAGAGCTGTTAAATCTGCCCTTTCCTAGCCAGTGAGTAAATGTATCAAGGTCCAAATTTTTCCCCAATTTAAAATCGCGGCAAAATGTGGGAGATAAATAGCAATTTGAATTCCAAAGTCGCTGTGAAGATACCGGGTTTAAGGTAACCCTCTGTGCTGCACAGCTGGCCTACCCGGTACCTATCCAAGGTTCAAAATCACCCAGACAAATATCCGAAATAAATTAAACAAGTGTATTTAAAAAAATTGTAGCACCAAACAGCAATAAACATATTTAAATAATAACTTGCAACAAATAACACTACAATCTGGCACAGACAACATACAGGGTATAATGAAAACACTTCACCAGTATTCTAGCTACTCTCAGGGACTGCTGTCTATCCATCCAAGCTTCTTCCCCTCTCTCTTTTGAGGTTATCAGTAAGGCAGAGATCCTGAGTCACTGTCACTCCGTTTTTGGCGGACACACAGCTCCTCAAGACCTGGAGTGGTCGATCAGGGTAAAGGCAGTACTCCAGGGACCGATTGTCCCTTTTCTGTCATGGCAGGGATCTGGATCTCAACGCCAGCCTGACTTCAGCTATCACTAGGTAGTGAATGCCTATTAGCTGTCCTTTGGAGCTCTATTTTAAGCCCCAAAATGACCTCATCAGCAATTTCAGGACCTGCCTGATTGATCCTTTTCTATGTTTACCTTTCCACAGGTAAGCATACAAAGGGATGGCAGATTAATCTTGATTTAATTAAGTATAGGTATTGTTCTGTGACTATACAGCAGAATTTGTTTAAACAGGAGAGATCACAATCCAGACACATTACATTTAAATACACAAGAGACAGCTTACAAAAGGGTTCAGATATTTTCACACTATACAGGATACACAACACAGTATGTGTAAATCCTTCGAAAGGATTGATGGAACTTTAATTCAAATGACCACTGGAGTAAACAGGCTGACTGGGGCAGTAAAAGAGCTTTCTGGCAATTTAGTGGCTGTCTGTGGGCAATTTACAACACGCCTACTGATCTTCACTTGGCAGCAGCCACCCCCAACCATGTCATTGCCAACTGCTCCCCAGTGTAACAGTGGGCAGATCAGGGGTGGAAGACAGGCATCTACAAGTCAGGACCAGGCGCCTGAGCACACATCTACAAAAAAAAAGAAACGCTTTAAAGCAGGGTTGTCCAAAATGCCTGTAAATGTGGCCCAGAAGGAGTTTTGGTTGTGGCAAGGGGGCAGCGCTCTTAATGGAAAAAAAAAATCCTCCAAAGAAAAGAAAATACTTACCTTGCGGTCACGCAGTCACGTCAGCTGGTACTCCGGCTCCCTCCCTTGTCTCCTCCTCCGTGCGGCGCTCTCAGTGAATGTCGGGCGTGATGTCATCACGCCCAACATCCATTGCGGAGCGCAGCACAGAGGAGACACCCGCACAAGAAGAACAATCAGCAGCACAGAATTGGAGAAAAGAAGAGCACAGGAGAAAAAGCCGATTAAAAGGTAAGTTAAGGGGGAGTTTTTTTATTATTTCAAGGGACGCTGATAAGTGAATAAAAGTCACCTGGTCCTGGAGCATCATGGACCTTACCTCCCTGCTACATACTTCTACTTGTATTACTACTTGTATTACTAATGGGGCATTATATATTATTCTCTTTGGCCCATTATAAGTTGTTATCCCTTAACTAACATAGTGGTGTAATTATCAAAACAGGTCACAATTTGGCGTCACAGTGGTGTATATGTCAGGTACCGCAGGCCTGGTCAGGGCACCCTGATATACAATGCCTGGCTTAAATGATATTGCATCGAAACAATACAAAAAGTGATTATAGTATAATAACTAGAGAGGATTTTTTGAACAGGGCAATTGAAAGGTAAGTATAGGGGGATTTGAAAAAAAAATGTGATATCTATCTATATATATATATATATATATATATATATATATCACTTTTTTTCTCACATATATATATATATATATATATATATGTTAACTATGCTTTCTATGGTTTTTTGATCAGCTATCGTTATTGTTAGTGTATCTTATGTGCGGCCCAAACCAACTCGTCGTCTGCCAATGTGGCCCAGGGAAGCTAAAAGGTCACCGATGCTTTAAAGCTATTGTGGAAATTCTTTGTGTTTGGTTTCAGAAAATCATATAAGTGTCAATTTGCACCTGTTACCATTGATTTCTTTATGTGGTCAGAAATTTAGGTGAAAACTAAAAAAATACTTTATGCTCACTGGTATTAGCAATGGTGAATGACCTAAAAATGTGTAGATGATAAATCTGAGTGAACGTTTGATAACATTTTTAACTTATAATTATGCTTAAGTCTTTATCTACAAACACATATACATACCATTTCATGGTGATACCATTTTATTCCCCAATAGTCCTGTACTTTTGATGAGGAATGTACAAGAATTGATAAAAATAAAATGACAGGTTAATGGTAATTATTAAACAATTACATTTACTTAAAAACCATACTCGCCAGTAAAAAACATCTAATGATCCTCTCTCTGGCCTGCCTTCCCCTCTGTATTATCCACATCAGAAGGTGTAATGAGCTCCCCAGCTTTGTCACTTTCTACTGCTGATGGTAAGGGTATACTTTGATATAAGGATGAATTATGTAGTAGACAGCACAACAATATGATATAAGCCTTCTTACCCGGGGTATAGAGAAGCACACCACCAGGTTTATCAAGGCACCAGAATCTTGTCTTCAGAAGGCCAAAGGTATGTTCCATTGTCCCTCTAATGGTTTTTTGCACCTCATTATATCTGTGTTGGGCAGGAGTCTGTGGATTCAACAAGTCATTAACCAAGATTGACACCCATATCCTGAGTCAACTAGAATGACACAAAAATACAAGTACTTAATCAAAGCACCACCAAACAATAAAATAAACATATTATTTTTATCACACATACCCAGTAGCCATACCTCATCATTCTGAAACTTTTGATAGAGGACTGACTGATGCAGGATATAGGCATTATGGCAAGAGGCAGGATAGCCTGCAACAACACTCATGATTTTCATATTGGCATCAAAGGCTACATGCAAATTCATAGAGTATTTAGGCCTTTGACAAGGTGGTCTCAGTCCAATGTGTGTGCAGTCTATGGCCCCCAGACACTAGGTAATCCTGAAAGCCTATAGAAAGCTCCCTTCAACTGATGCCAATCAGAATCCTAATGGGAGAATCAGATATAGGTATGCACCAGTCTGTTAAGAAGTGGAGGCCCGCAACCATCTAGGATAGTATTTGGACTGGGAGCATTTGAAAAAAATAAAGGAAGCACAGGAGATTAGAGGGTTGGTCAATGTTGTGAGCACGTTGTCAGCAAATAACAAGATCTTATAATGTTTGGGTCCAAGTTATATGCCAGTTATGTCAGGGTTAAGACAGATTCTAGCCGCCAGGGGTTCCATAAAGAGTGCACAGAGAAGGGAAGACAGAAGGCAGCCCTGTCGGGTGCCATTGTGCAAACAAATGCCTCCAGATACCTGGCCATTTGTCATAACCCTCCAGGAAGGGTTCAGATATAGAGCACAGATAGCTTGCAAGAACTGGCACCGGAAGCCATACCTCTGCAGTGCAGAGAACATAAAAGAGCAGGAGACTCTATCAAACGTTTTCTCTGCATCCAAGGCAAGCATGACTGAGGGAAGTTTTTCCATATTTCTGTAATGATCAATTTCTGATCAATCACCCTGCGGGTATTGTCAGAAGCTTGCCTATTCGGGACTGGCCAAAACCCCTTTTGTCTGGTTCGCTAGGATTTTGGCAAAAAGCTTAATATCTGTATTTAGGAGTGAGATTGGTCAATAGTTAAAGCATAGTGTGTGGTTTTTGTCAGGTTTAGGGATAACAACAATCATGGAGGTAGTCAAGCTTAGGTGAAAACTGTCTCTGTGTAGGATGGAGATATAGAACTGGGTGAGTTTAGGGAGTGACTTAAGAGCAAAGGTCTTATAATAGGTCATGAGAAGGCTGTCAGGTTCCGAAGCCTTTGAAGGTTTTGGGCACTGAGGGCGGCTTTCACCTCTTCCTCAGATATGTCCTTGGACAGCACCTCTGCCTTTGAGGAGCTTAGGCTAGGTAGTTTACAAGATTTCAGATAAGCAGCAGAATCAGACAGGTGTGGAGAAGCATCTCCTGAGAGTGAGAGATTATACAGAGTTTTGTAGAAGGAGCAGAAGGATTTACTAATAACCTGAATCATAGGACAGAGAGTCTTCAGGGTCTCTAATGGCATTAATCAGTTGCAAATCTTGGTTGGCCTTAAGAATCTTGGCAAAGAGGGAGTTGGCCTTATTGCTCTTTTCATAAAACCTCTGCCCCAACCATCGAAGACTCCTTTCTGTTTTTTCGGTTAACAAACGGCTTAAGTCCCCTTTTAGCTGACTCAGTCTGTCTAGAATAGCCGTGGAGTGAGTGCGTAGGCATGAATTTGAGAGGAAAGTGAATAGATCCACTAAGTCTGCGGCCTCTTTTTGTCAGTGTCGTATGTAACAATTTCTCATCGAAGTACTGTCTTGTGCGCTTCCCAGGTGGTAGAGAAAAGAAAGTTGTCCGAGATGTTAAGCGCAAAATATACAGCAAATTTATCGTTCAACATATCCTGGGATCTTGAAGAGTGTTTCATTTAATCTCCATGAAGCTCTGCATCAGCAAAGATAGCGAAGTCAAAAACAATCTCAATAGCCAAGTGGTCTGAACAGGGCTTAGCATAAATAGATGCAGACGCAAGAGAAGATACTGGTGGGGGGCACCAGAGTAGCAGGATGATTCTAGAATAAGAGTTGTGGGGGTGGGAATAAAAAGTGTAGTCTCTAGCGGTGGGATACAAGGCCCGCCAAGTATCAAATAGACCTGCCTCACTTTGATACAGTGGTGTGGCCACTCACTGTATCAAAGTCTCCCCCCTAACGGGACTTTAACAGAGATTGTAGGTCATGGAAGAATGTGTATAAGAAGGAGGAGTGATGTTTGCCAGAATAATTGGCGAGGAACCTAACTTCCCCTGGAGGATTAGAAATGACGCTCAGTGTCACTGACCATTTTAGAAATCTTCAGCGGGACTGAATTGCGAACCATAACAGGAATGCCATGATGCTTGGAGGTGTGATTAGAGTAGTAGGCGAATCTCCTAGAGGACAGCGAGGGTTGGTGGTCTTTTTTTAGCTGAGTCTCCTGCAAGAAAACAAGGTTGGCAGGGTGCTTATTAATAAAGTAATGGAGAAGAGAACGCTTCTGGGGGATATTTAAACTTTTTACATTTAGCGACAGGTGATAGGCATTGGGGGTGGGTAGGATCGGGTCTCCATACTGTGCAATGGCCGAAAGCGAGGTGTGTCTGAGTGCGTAAGAGGGAAGCTCTAAGGAAAGGAAGGGAAATAGGGGAGGAGAGACATAAAAGCTGAGATAAGTGGGTAAACACCCAGGTAACTGGCAACAAGTCAGGAGCCCAAGGGTAGAGCAGGGAAAAAGGTTAAATTGTGGAAAAAGAAAGTGATAGTAGTAGTCCCTATGTGTTTGGGCAGTGGGGGGGACCACTATTAAGCGTCGTCCAGAGTGAAGGAAAAGAAAAGCGTAGCCTTACAATGATGCTAGTACATATGTATTGGGGGAGGGTGAGGTAAAGCAACACAAAATAAGTGTGAACCGCCCGTGACCTTGAAACGTAGGCCTTCAACTGGATAGCAAAGTGAAAACGGGGGTCAGTGCTGCATACACTCAAAAACACAATGCTAAATATCAAACCTGAGAAACGTTGGAAATACGAAAATCAACAGACAACGTGAAAAAAAAAACATTTCAAAAGATATCAGCATTTGTCAAACTGAGAGGAAACCATAGGCTTCCCCGTCTGTAGCTGGTTCAGGGATTACCGTCAACCATAAATGAAGCTGGCATAAAAGATTCCTGCCTTCGTCCAGTGATGTTATAGAGTGTTGGCGGCCTCCAGCTTCTACCACTAGGTGAAAGGGAAATCCCCACCAGTATTTGCATCCTTGAACCTGAAGTGCCATGGTGACTTCATGCAGATCACGTCCTTTAACAATAGTAGAGGGGCCAAAGTCCTGGAAAATTTTCAGTTTGAAATGAAATCAGAGTTCCCAGATGTGAGAGTTATCTGGTCCTTAATTTTAGAGGAGAGGAATTTCAGAATGACATCCCGTGTACGAGTAGAATCTTGTGGTTTGGGACGAAGGGCCCTGTGGGCTTACTTAATATTGATCTGAGAGAGGGAGGGTATAAATTGTACAAAGGGTCTCAGCAGGAATGGTTCAAAGGTTTGCGCATCCACTTCCTCAGGTATGTCCCAGATGCAAAGGTTGTTCCGCATCTGCCGGTTCTCGAGGTCTTTGTGTTTGTCCTGCAGAAATTCCAGTTCTCTACTAAGGTAATCAAGGTTACTACCAGTTTCAGTTTGAAATGTCTGGTGTTGGGTATGGGACCTTTTCCAGGGCAGAGGTGCATTGGGTCAGATCGGAAATATCCTGTCTTAATTCTCCCACGGTTTTTTGGATTTCAGTAGTGAGAGTGTGTTTAAAGTCCACTAGAAGAGTTTGTAGGTGCGAGATGTCTTTTCTGGCAGCTGGTATGCCCTCAGCTTCAGAGTCCTCATCCCACATGGTTTAAGACTGTGGGGACTGGGGACCCGAAGGCTAAGATTTGTCTTGTTTGGTAAAATGTGTGACTTTGACAGCTAACCCCCTCTTGTATCAGGTCTTTGAGTTATTCATGGTGGAAATGTTGAGAGATGCAAAATACAACTCAAGCTGAAGAAAGATGAGGAGATAGATATGGACTATCGAGCACCGGTTCTCACATTATTTGCTGAGAAGCGAATTAGGTGGGAAAGGTTTCTAAAAGTGCAATCTCAATGTTTGCCACTGGGTGGCAGCAGATTGGAATTTAGATGTCTCCTGCAGCCCCTTGTAATAGGAGGGCTTCTCAAGCAAAACAAGGTGCTGGTATTTGGAGGTCAGGTGGTCCCGTCTGGCCTGTGTTTCTGGAAAGCGAACATGGAGTGTTTGTGTGAAGCAGCCATTGGCAATGGTCGCGAGACCACGCTCTTTATCAAGGAAATGTTTGTGGGGAACAGGACTGAGTGCAGAAGGATAACCCAGTAGTGAAGTATGTGCAATTCTAAGGGACACTGTAAGGCCGGTCAATTAGTGAGTTGTAGTCCTAGTAGTGGCCAAACAGGGGCAGCAAAAACACAATCACTGATATAGTAAAGCAAGGATCAGGGGTGGAACTGGGGTTTTCACAGAGATAATAATGTGCAACTGATACAAGATGGTGAGTCATTGTAAGTATTAATACTCATTCTGGTCGCAAGGGTGCTTGCGTGGATTCTGCTTATGATCACAGCATTTATAGCACCTTGATATTGGATCCCTTATTATCCGGGTCAGTGGATGGCGATGGGTAAGAATTGAGTACCCTGTGCTCCAGGGATGGCAACAGGAGTGTAAGAAGTGCAGGAGGGCACTAAATGGGGCCCATGGACAGCACTGTGCCTCTTGTTGGTCCTGACACTTTAGGTGTTTAACTGCTGGGGAGTGATTAAGAGAGGTTAGAACTCCCAGTGAGATGGGTGAACGGAGAGACCTGCATAGTCCAGGCATCCACGGCGCTGGGTGCAGGGTGCTGCGTGCCTGATTGAGGCTGGGTAGCAGGAGACACGCAATCCACTGCCTGGTCAGCGGCGGTACCGAAGAGTCATGGGAGATGTCAATGGTGGCTCGGTGGGATTGCTGTGAGGGAGCCAGGTGCACTGCAAGTGGGGGAAGGCAAGGAAGGCCACAGTGGTGCTCCGAGTTGTGAGGTGGGAGCCAGATTTCCCACTGTGTGGCCACAATCTCTCACCAGACACCTTGGCTGCTGTTTTTGGGCAAAAGGTTGAGGAAATACCCAGTTATACTGGGGGATATGGGGGGCAGAGACGAAGGTTGCTGAAGATGTGACCATCACAGATGGTGTCCAAACCACGCCCCCGCGCCTTAACATTTTAATAAACTCCTGCTCAGAGAAGGAGTGCAGACTCAAATGTGCTCCAAATTCATGTCGCCTGCATTGCATAAAAGGAGCCTGGGGTTGAGGATACTCCTCTCCTATTTTCTGTGCTGTCTCCGAAATCTCATTTTGCTCCAAAAGACCCTATCAACTCCATTTGCAACTACTCTCAGGCAATTTTGAGCCAAAAGTGCAGCGATTTTGAAAATCGCAGCTTCATACATGTAGTGACTTGCACTGGAAAAGTGGCCAAACATCGGGACGGCGATTTATTTTGATTTGTACAACGGCGATTTTGTTAAACTCACTTTAGTGCCAAATTTACTATCAACTCGCACTTTCCTATATATCGGAGGGTTCAAAATCATCCAAGATTATTACTGAAAAAGGCAAATCTTATCTTAATACATTTTATTGCAGGAGTATAGAATACCGGAAGTTAAACTGGTATTCTATACTCCTGCTCTCTTACCTGTTCTTTAGGTTTTCACTCCAAGTTGCTGCTGGTGTCTTAAGCTTAGGAGCTGTTTGTCTGGATCGTGGAATGTTGGGTCTCTGTTTGGAAAAAGGATAGGTACAGGAAATATCGAAAGTTGAGCAATAAGTGATTCTTCCTGTGTCTGACCCTGCAGCAAAGAGGTGCAAGCGAGCAATTAATACAAGAATAGGAGTACAATTTATGTCCACTGGTTGCAATGGCATGAATAAAACTTTCTATTATTGTTATAACATGAACAATAAAGGATCTTCTATGGCAGTTTTATTGCTTATGCAGGTGTCATCTTCAGTTTTTCACACTACCACTGGCCAATGTTGGTTCCTCTGACAATGAAGTGGGAAGACACAACAGTGATTACTTTCATCACAACTAATGGGGAAATGCTTCACGTCATGAAGATAACTCTCAAATTAATTTTATCACTGAGATATGGCACTAAGGTTAGCATTGCTGTCTCACAGCACTGGGGTTATGGGTAAGATTCCAACTAGGCCCTATCTGTGTGGAGTTTTTATGTTCTCCCACAGTCCAAAAACATACTGATAGGTTAATTACCACTAGAATAGAGAGCGGTACCCTTGTGCAGTGGGGCGTACCCAGTACTTGGTAGG
The DNA here is from genome assembly GCF_038048845.1 of Mixophyes fleayi. NCBI lineage: Eukaryota > Metazoa > Chordata > Amphibia > Anura > Limnodynastidae > Mixophyes > Mixophyes fleayi. Next base: position 65,913,050 of record NC_134407.1, on the reverse strand, counting down.
CCAGTTTAACCCAGCATCCCCCCAATAGTAATGTATATTGTTTGCAATCCCTCTGCCCCAATACTAATTTGCATTATTGAAACATCCATCCCCTAATAATAGTGTGTAGTGTTAGCACTCCCCCACCCCAATAATAGTGTGCAGTGTAGTGTTAGTACCCTCCTCACCCCAATAACTCTGCATTGTTAGTAACACCCCCTAATAATAGTGTATAGAGTTAGTAACATCGCCACTCCCCCACCCTAATAATAGTGTAGCGTTTGTAACCCACCTTAATAATAGTGTACGGCGTTTGCAACACCCCTCTCCTAATAATAGTGTATTGTCTTAGCAACACTGCCCCTCCCCTAATAATAGTGTATAGTGTTAGCATCACCACCCTCCCCTAATTATAATATATTGTGTGATGATATCAGGATGTTAGGGTAGGAACTTGCCTTTACAAGCCATTGCTGCTTTAAATTTAAACCTGGATAAGTAAGAGAACCTCTCTGTTTTAACCCCGCCCAGTCATTTGTGATGTCAGAGGAACTTCAGCTGTTTTCAGTTTCCTGTCTGTAAGAGGGGGTGATGCCTTCATCAGGAAACAGTGCATCGACCATATTGTAATCCGATATGATGTCCATCTTATAGGTTTTTATCCACACTTATGTAACAAATTAGGTTAACAAATTAAAGCTACCCAATGTTCAACCAAGCACAAGCAACTTTTCATCCTGTTTAAAATGACAAATTGGGAAAATTATGGCTGTCAGACCCATTGTGTCACATATAGAGTTAGCAACACCGCCTCTCCCCTAATAATGGTGTGTAGTATTAGTAACACCCCCTCTTCCCTAATAATAATGTATTGTGTTAGCAACACCACCCTCCCCTAATAATAGTGTATAATGTTAGCAAAAACCCCTTTTCCCGAATAATAGTGTATAGTGTTAGTAACACCCCCCTCCCCTAATAATATTGTATAGTGTTATCAGTGTTAGTAACACCCTCCTCTCCTAAGACCCCCTTCCCTAATAATAATGTATATCGGTAGTAAGAAGCCCCCCGTGACCCCGGGCAGTGTAGAAAATGACTTAACTGCTATCTGGCTCCTGGCTTCAAACTTCTTCTGAGTGGCAGCTCTTCATCTCAGTGACAGCTCTTTGGCACAAACAGCTTTGTGACATTTTTGACAGCTGCAATGCATTTGTGGGTATATGTAAGTTTGTACAGTATGGGCATTGTTAAGAAGGTAGGGTCATCAGGCATCAGGGCCCACAGGGGATTTCCCCAGTACCTCGGTGGGCTAGTCCAATGCTCGAGAAGGGTGCTCAGAAGAGTTGAGAGGACGCAGGAATATAGTGAGAGGCTGGTGAGATGTGGGAAAGTAAGTGGGGAGATCAGTGAGACAAAAGAAACATAACTGGTAAAAGGAAAAAGACCAGGGTGAAGAAAACAACAGCTTAGGAGAGAAGAACTGATGAGGGGAATAATTGCTGATGGCAAAGCAGGGTATTGGTGAAAAATAAGTAAATCCAGTGGCAAAGAGAGGTCATCTATATAGAAATGAGTGACATACTGTCTTGAATATTTGAAGTGATAATCTTCCTCTAGGCTAAATCAATTAGGTTAGGTGGAGTAACATAATTTTACTTCACAAAAAGCATATTGGTTCCAAATTAGAGTCAGAGGGTCTGATTCATCAAGGCACATATCTGCTGATTTTGAGTGTATCATTCACAAAATCACTCTGTGCATGCCCAGATCTGGGAACATAGTAACGTCTGCCTCCTTTTTCAGTGACAGTTACACCTAAGACAGCCTATGATTTTCGGGAAGGGAACAGGGTGGGGAAGAGCTAGATACACATAGACAATGTACAGTAAAGGCGTTCCCATGTACACACATCTGATTTCAACTCCGGGTGACACCGAAAGACGCATTTTTTCAGACAAAGTGCCTGTGCCTGCTAGGGGGCTAGTCCATGTCACTGATGACAGCCATGAACAAACTCAGCTTCACACCCGCATCATCTAATGCAAGTTTGAAATATTTCCCTGCATATACTCATCTCATTATACACCACTATATAATATTTGTATGTTATTGAGATCCTCTTATTATTCTGAGGAGGTAATGTTTTTATATATATTTGTCATGCACTGCATACTAATGTGAATGGTTTAAATGTCAATTGCTGTGAAATGTGTGTTCATGCAATTATACCATAGTAATATGCTACATTAGCAATGTTATGTGCCTGTTGAATAGTATTTTATCAGCTTGCATACCATAGCATTGTGTGTTTAATTATTTTTGTGTAAGTTCTACAGTCTTTTCTATATATTATATTATATATGGCTATGTTTGTAGCATACATATATCTTTTTTATTAATGATTGTCATAAAAGTAATCTTTATTTTTTTATGACTTTTTTTTTTTGGTGTACATCATGTTTGACCATGAACAGGCAGTTCCAAGTCAGGCCTGGCAAGGCCACCTTTTTGTGTAAGTATGTTTACAATCTTTAATGTACAAGCCGGCTGAAGAGGATGGCAACAGTCGTAGACATCTCTGAAACCAGCAACTGGTCCACCGTCGCTGGCCCAGCCTCTTTGGGATGTCAAATGCTGAGGTGGTCCATCGGTCTCAGCTTCCACCTCATGTCATCATAGAGACCCTGCACATTGTCCAGACTGACATAGAGCGAATGAGCAACATCCCAACAGCAATATCGCTATTGTCCAAACTGTTGGTGATATTACACTTTTGTGCCAGTGGGTCCTTCCAGACTACAGTGTGGATGGCTGCAAGGATGTCCCAAGACACCTTAGTTGTGTGCTGAAGGTTGTGCTGAGGGTGGTCCTGTCATGGCTCAGACAATTTTTTTCTTTTTCCGCACGTTATAGGGTCATGTACCCTTTTTATCTTATGGTGGAAATTCTTCCATTTATTTGAATTGTAAGCATTTCCACTTGAAATGTCCAGGCTTCTGTCTGACGAGACTTCTCCAGACAGTAGATGGGTGTACCTGGGTCCCACTAGTTTTTTCCAGTTCTGAACCAAAGGGCTGGAGAGCAGTACAATAATGAGTGTCTGAGGGGTATAGCCGCTGGACCCGCCTCCATTATTCTTTTAATGATGGCATTGTGATTAGCGACATTGTCAATGTTGCCAATCACACTACCGACATTGTGAAACTGTCAGCTTAATGAACTGTCAGCATTTAGGCTGACGTAATGTTCATGTCAGCAGATTAAGTGCCAACATTGCCTGTACTGGAATTACATACCCCACCCATAAGTTCTCTATTAATCGCAATTGTTTATATTTTAAAATTACATTCCTGTTAGATCTGGCCTATTATAATGCAATATGGCTTGTAATAACCATCATTGGAGAAAGTTCAAGGCCTGTTATGTAATAGTGATGTTTCTGATGCACTGTATGCTTAATATAAATCTTCCAGGTCAAGTGAAAATTAAAGTGATGTAAAAGTATTGGATACTTCACATTGCAAACTAACATTATCTGGATGACTATGAATGTACAAGACAGAGATAACCTTTATAAATAAGGTAATGTGTTATATTTATTTCAAAAGGACGCCTCACCGTTCTCCGCTGTCTAAAAGACTACTGAAGAGCCCACAGAGGAAGCCAAACAGGCGCAGACGGCCAAGGAGAAGCAGGAGGAAGAGGTCCAGGAGGCTGAGAAGGGCCAGGAGAAGGGGTCCCAGGAAGAGGCGGCGGAAGAATATCTGGGGTGATCGCTTTTCTTTTTTCCACAGCAACTGAAGAGTCAGAGGAAGGAGGATTCACAGGTGCTAGTTGAAGAAAGTAAGTATCTTGATGTTACAATGTAGAATAATAACACTTATTTTGCCAGCATAAAAGTGTTGTCCTCAAAAAGCTTTTCTTTCACAAATTTGATTTAGTCTAGACCTAGCAAAAGTTTTCCATTCCACAGGTCTTTGACATCATGGGCTTAATAAGTGTTTGTTGCCAAGCAACTCCTTTCCCACTCAATATATAGTATATCTGCATGTGGCTCCAAAAAGTAGCATTCCTCTGACTACTACTGTGTTTAGCATAACATAAACCTTTGCAAAGATTTTAACTTAATGTACCACTTCTGAACTCTGCTAAGCATGCAAAATGTGTGAGCAAAGTACACCCATAGAGCTAAGATAGGTTTTAAAAATGTCCGAAGATTGCAATTCTAAAATGTTTAAACAATTATACATTTTCATAAACAATGGATAGAGTGTAACTGCCAAAAGGAGAATAGGTAACCCCCGTCCCCATATAAATATGTTCATAAAGAAAGAGTATCCTTGGCGCTAGATAGACTATGCAATACATTGTAAAAACAGATTTTAACTGTTAAACAGTAAAAATTCAAGTTCTGGCCAGAACATTGGACATAAACAAACATATCACCAGTTCTTTGTATTGAAACAAATCACCAGTTTTTCATATGAAACATAACACCAGTTTTTCGCATTACCCGCTGTCGGGATGCAGTTAGAATAACAGACTGGAAGCGTTTAAAAGGAGGGTGGTGCTTGAAATCATTGATCTTCCTCTCGTAACCATGGTTATCTGCAAGGAAACATGTGCAGTCATCATTGCATTGCACAAAAAGGTCTTCACAGGCAAGGATATTGCTGCTAGTAAGATTGCACCTAAATAAACCATTTATCGGTTCTTTAAAAACTTCAAAGAGAGAGGTTGAATAGTTGTGAAGAAGGCTTCAGGGTGCCCAAGAATGTCCAGCAAGTGCCAGGACCGTCTCCTAAAGTTAATTCAGCACCACTAGTGCAGAGCTTGCTCCGGAATGGCAGCAAGCAGGTGTGAGTGCATCTGCACGCATAGTGAGGCGAAGACGTTTGGAGTATGGTCTGGTGTCAAGAAGGCCAGCAAAGCAGCCACTTCTCTCCAGGAAAAACATCAGGGACAGACCATCTTCTGCAAAAGGTACAGGGATTGGACTGCTGAGGACTGGAGTAAAATCATTTTCTCTGATGAATCCCCTTTCAGATTGTTTGGGGCATTGTCATGCAGGTTTCTGCTTTGTATTGGCAGCTCCTGCCTCCAGGACTGTTGGACTTTATTATTGTGTTCATTATAAATATTATGAGCCAGAGCGTACTTATACCCAGATTCAAATGTATGTTGAGATCCGCTTGTATTTGAATGCGGTCAGAATTCTGCTCAAGTTTTTCAATGCAATTTGCATGGAGGTTGCGCCCAAAGATAAATCAGGCTCTAGGATTTCAGGATAGCAGAAGTATAGAATGCTAGAATTATCAACAGTAAACAGTAACCAAAGTGACTTGTGGAACAGGTCCAAGCCCCCCTAGGATACCACAAAGTACCCACATTTAATGAATCCACCATGGGTATCGATACCCACTTGCAGGTATTCTAAGCAATAATGGTGGGGCTTGGGACCAAGGACTGGCTCCAATACTAATGTCCCAGCATCATGGGCCAGGCTTGGAAGCCTATCATGCACTGAGCGTCACAACATGTAGGAGGTACTAGGAGGTACTCTTAGCTCATTAACCCATTTTCTGGTCACCCTAGAAACCTAATGGGTAAAGAATAGGACTCTGGCTAAAAGTGAAGGGAGTTTCCATATGGTGTATGCCAGCCAAGTCTGCATAGCCTGTGCCCAATGGATGGAATGCCACTAGGCAATTACTGTGGAGAATCTCATGGTGCTGAAGCAACTCGTGCTGAAGATGGCTTCCGAGATTTGAGAATACAGTTTAGAGTGCAGTTGCTATCAGTAGTTCACAACATCCTTTTAGCTGGTTTGAATTTGTGAGACAGGAGCCTGGTTGATGCATGATCAGAATCATACAGGAAACAGGAAGCTAGTGTGTAACACTATCAATTTCAATGAGTGCAGGACAGATGAGAGCTTATATAGTGAAGTCCTTCAATCAGCAGTCAGAGGGAAACAAACATGAATTGTATAGCAAATTTGAGTAGAAAGCAGAACAAAATGCAGATGAACAGTTAAAAAGCATAGTAGGGTTCCTTCCAAAGTGCAGTCAGCCAGGTTTATACTGATCTTGTTAGATTTTGCCATCTGATAACTGGATCTGTGGATCTAGTTACAGTAATTAATATATATCCCATGCCCGTATGGATGAGCTATTGGATAGACTAGGTGCAGCACACTATGGAGCTGATGCAGAGTTGGGCATACGCCAGTTTGCATAGTGTACCTTGTGTGAAATCATTCTGCACAGGCCCAGTAAGTGGACGCACAAATATCCACTTATGCAGACTAACAAACTAGCCTGCATCTTGAGAGGTGGGCTGTGGAAGGGAGGGGGCATTCTAACTTTAGCCAAGCACAGTAAGGACATCTTTATACCAAAGCGTCTCATGCAGACCTGTAGAAACACGCGCATAAGTCTGGTAAGAGACATATATTTTGCCCCTGCTACAGGGCAAGTGCAAATACTGACTGGTGATAATGAGTTGGTAAAAATCAACTCTCTAGCCAAAAGCAAGTTTGTGCCATCTTTAGGCTGGCAGGATACAACTGTAAGTTTGTGCCTCGCTATAGTGACATTGCTAAACCCGTGACAGACTTTATGGCCAAGAATTATGCCTGATAGATGACCTGGTCTCCAGCCAGTTTGAAGGTGCCCATGTTGGCTGCTCCTGACTTCCAACGGTGGTTCATAATGCAAACCGATGCCTCAGTTTCTGAATTAGGGGCAGTGCTGGACCAGAGATGCCATACACTCCATTAAGATAGAGTGTCTTACCATAGTTTGAGCACTCAGGATGCTCCAACCATTCTTGTATGGGAAGTTTTTGGTGTTGACTGATCACAGGACCACAAAAGACAATGAACAGTTGCTGAGGTGGTGTCTGGCTTTGCAAGCCTGTAACTTTGTCATCTCCCACAAAAAAGGTGTCAACAACTTGAGAGTGCCAATGGCCTCTCGCATCAAGAGGAAATTAAGTTGCCAAAATGCACCACACCAGGCACTAGCATCACACCTTGTCCAGCATCACTACAGTAGGTGGGAGAGTCTATAGAAGGGGATGGAGGGTCGTTTTAAGAGACTTTATGAGAACATGCAACATTTATTAATACCAGTTTCCAGACAATTCTTACAACTGGAGACGCAGAATGGGGGAGGAAAGGGGCGTTTTAATGTAGGCCAAGTACAGTGAAAGCATGTTCACGCAAATGCGGCTGCAGCACACTAGCATGGAGACATATGTATGCCTTCCAGGAGCTGTATCCTTTGAACCTGCTAGAGGGCATGCGCAAATACATACTGATGATGATGACAGTTACCAGCATTAACTAGCCACTCCTGATTGACTAATTGTAAACTTACCTTTGAAGCTGATAAGTGCAAAAACAAGAAGTGATAGGAGACATCCCTGTTTTGTTCCATTTGATATTGGGAATGAAGGAATAGAAGCCTGTGTTGGAGGCATTGGCCGACACAAAGAATTGTAAACCTAATATCATCCACAAAAGATATCACATTCATATTCTTATTAATATAATAAGATGCTGAGAAAGCATTGACATATTACATTGGACATACTGGGGGGTACTCAATTGTGAGCGAGATCGGTGAAATACTCGCGGTCGAAAAATATTACCGTTAATACGGTAATATTGCGCGTAAATACCGTTAATACGGTAATTTACTCGCTGGATTTCAGAGCTGAAATTCAGCGAGTAATTACCGTATTAACGGTAATATTTTACGAGCGCGAGTATTTCACAGATCTCGCTCACAATTGAATACCCCCCACTGTATATGAAATCCACTCTTGTTTTTGTATTTGTATCTTGTCCTTCATTTTTAATTGCTTTTGATATATTGTCATTTATTTAAGAGTAAATCTTAGTTGAAAAAATCATGGAACCATTTTTCGAGTACAGGGATGATTCCTCTAAATCCCTTGCTTTAAATGACAGAGTACCATAGCTAGCATGCAAAGATAGAGGAAGTGTCTACCTTGGTGGCTCCCTGGGATTTCCAGTAATGTGACTGTCTGTTACAGCTTCGGGAAAGATTGATGGTGACTCTGTGACTGATTCTCATTCATGCAGAAATAGTAGTCTTCTGCCTAATACCTTGCATTGATGGTCACTTTTCTTCTGGAGAGGTGCTTTATCAGTTTACTGTATTCAGGAGGCAGGCAGCTGTCTGGCAATATCTATGCCTTAGAAGAGAAAGAGCAGTAAGTGTATGATATAAATGTGAACATTCCGATCTGTTTATGAGAAAAGCCCTGCCACTGGATTTCCCTGGGGTACACGCGGGCTTGATGCTCCACAGAAAGTGAGGCGATTATATAACTATATGACTTAGTTTTTGAAGAATCAAAACAGGGAGACAATACCAAAAAGTGTTCTATAAAAGCAGTGTAAAAATAAATCATATAAAATAAATCATATAATATTCAATAAATAACTTATACATATATAATTTTAATACTATGATAAATCACTGTAGATTATTTTTATTGCTATATTGCTGATGATAATAAGGACATTTATACAGCATTTGTTTCTGCTGTAATATACACACATTGAAAAATAAAACACTTGCTAAAGGTTATTTACAAAGTTGCAAAAATTGTGGATCAATGGAGCAATTATTATTTTGTGATGTACTGACCCTTTTTTTTCCCTATTGATTTTTTTTATATGGGTAAGCACATGGCTTAGTGTGTTAAGGTGGTGTGTACTGGTGGGGTGGGGTGTAAAATTCTGAATCTTCTGCTGATATTCACTAAAATCTCTATGTAATCTCAGACGTTAGAATAACACAAACACCAACTCATAAGGTAGTAATTAGTAACAATTTAAATTACAGAATAGTTTTTAGGAGTAGCAGGTAATTGCATTTCTAAACAGTGTTATTGGTGTCTTTTTTTTTTTTAGCAAGTCTGCTCTATTTTTTTTTCACTGAAAAATTGCAGAGCGGTTGATACAACACTAACTTCGGTATAAGTGCCCTCTGCAAGTGTTACCTTACTTAAGAAATAAAGACATGGGGGGCTTGTTTGGCAAATAAATTTATTGAAAATAAATTAATTAAAGTTGTGGCAACTAAAAGCATGACCAATCATCTACCAGCCATCCCTCAACCAATTATGGTGACCACAAACATCCTCTGACATTCATGGCCGCGGAGCCCCACTATAGCTCAGTAGTTTGGTCCCGCCCGCACAGGTATTGCCTCATAATTCCCCGAGAGGGATGATTTCTAACAATGATCCTCCATTTTGACCTCCACCCTAATGCGTCTTTTATGGATTCTAATTGGCATGCTTTCCTGCCACCTGAGACCATTTTTGAACCAAAAAACAAAACACTGATTAAACAATCAAAGACAACATTATGAACAATTAGGGACTGGGTGGAAGTGGAAATTTCCAGTCATATGAGGAAGAAACCAGCCTATGCATGTGCTTATAAAACCTCCCCATCTCAGGCCCTCTCCCTAAAACCCTCCTGATTGGCTAACCAATACCACTTACAAAACTGCATTATTATTAACTCTTGTAGGGCACCAAACTGCATTTACTTCCTCAATCTGGGCGCTTATATGTCTTTGGGCCAATTACCTGCACCAAGTTAGCTTTGCAGTCACATGCGTTTAGGTCATCTGGGGCACCGGCAAACACATCTAGTACCTTACGAAATGGGATTGTAACACAAAGAGCATCTCTTGAGCCTGTCCGGATAGTAAAACAACCTTGCCACACAATAAATTATATCTGTATATTCGCTGTCTTTTAAAAGTGGATGTAAATAGTTTTATTATATTTCGGATAATACAAACATGTACATATTGCATTTTTTTTTCTAATGCTTACACTATTTATTTATTCTGGTGACAACTGTTCATCATTTTCAATCAGAGAATAATTGACTAAGAAATATATTAATATAAGTTTACTTATTTGTAACCAGATGGGATGTATTTTGTGCAGAGAATATTTAAATCTGTTGCCTATTGAATGTACAGCACACAGTTTGCAATTGTCTATTACAATGTGTTATGCTCAACATGTAAAAGCAGAGCAGTCTGTTAATTTAACCACATCTGCGCCACAAGCAGCTGGGCAGCAGATCTTTCTCTGGTGTCTCTGGCAATAACACATTTTCCTTTTTCTTCAATCACCAGATTATACTACATGACAGGTAATCACAGCCAGTCCATTCTGAATGCACAGCTTCCTGTCTGTGATAAACCATCAACAGACCATAAGAAAGAAATGTGAATATATATATATATATATATATATATATATATATATATATATATGCGCTAGATAACATTAATAAGTGTGACTCAGAGCAGGTTGAAATTACAGCAGAGGTAGAAAATCAAAAGGAAACTCATTACTAGAGAAGAAATGAATCCGGTCTGGTTATATATTAAAAGTGCACTGAAACCATTGGTATGTATTGCTATCTACTTTTTCCAGACTGCCTCTGCTTATAAATATGCTAATTAATTAAAGCAAATGTTTCAAGCAGAGCTTGCAGTGCAGAGATAGGGATACTGGATTTTCTATAGGCAGACAGCACAATTTGAACAGATACTGTGTTGGAAATGTCATTACCAGGCATCATCATCGCCTGCGCCGACATGCTGAATTTAGGGAGAATATGCAGAAGCATAATCTGCATGCATAGGAACAAGCACACACACATTTCAGCTCTTGCAGGGAGTGGGTTTCATTATAGTGTTGTCTGCTGGAAATAAATGAGGTAGATGTATATACATAGGACTAGTCACAGATTCAGCTCTTTTAAAAAAAACAGCATGTATTGACATAAGCAAATTGGACAAAGAAAAATAATATTGCATATTGCTAATACAACCTATAGATTAATTTAGGATTATAAGAATTTTCTCTATGTGCAATGGGTGCTAAAGGCAAAGACAGAAAACACAAGTAAAATCCTCCCTGCCCCCTTTATCACCCCAGGTACTCACCGGATCCTGACAGATGATTATAGACATTCGGTACATACCATGTTTAAGAGCTCCATCCAGCCAAACTTGTCCTGGATGAGGAAGGGATAGTAATGTACCAACTATCAACCAGGAGAGAGACACAACAGTTACCTCTGCAGGTAACTGCTGAATTTACTCTGGCCCCTGGATGGGGAATACTGAGTTCACCACAGAAACCTTTTCTGTGGGAAAATCTTACTCACCACTAGAACCCAGACAGGTTCTCAGCTCAGCACTACTGTAGCCGCCCGGCTCACAACGACTCCACCCGGTACCTAAGGAACGAAACATAACAGCCTTCCCAGACAACTAAGGATAACTCTGCCCCCAGTAACGTGTGCTACCCACAGTATGATAGGCTCTAACAGCACCAACGAAGATCCCCGGAACTAAGTGACTTCCACAGCGCAAACTAGCCTAAACCTGGGTGTAGTGCACTACTAGTGGGACAGTGTCCTAGTTACTGGGACTTACCGTGGAAGCTAATCCTCCACTGGACTAGAGATATTCAAATTTTGGAACCAGATACACTGCTGTCTGAAAGGTGTTCCCGATATTCGACCCAAGTTCAGTTAAAAGCAGCTCATTGGATGGGCGGAAATGCTCTCTGATGACGTCTTCCATATGCTGCAGAACGGCTGAATGAAAGGAATGACAAATTGGCAGGAAGCAGAAGTCAGAAAGCTACTGGCTGCCCAAAAGGGGGAAGGGGATCAGCAAGCTGTCAACAAGCTCAAGGCTCTTAAAAAGCAATACAGCAAGTGCATGACCACAACAAAAAGAAAAGTGCCAATGGATGCATGGAGTGGCCATATTATGATTTGTGCAAGGTTGTATTTAGAAACTCAACCCTATCCAACCCCATTTGCCTTTTGTAATCAAGCTGTGCTAACAGTAATGCAACCCCTGAAAGCAGTCAAGCTGTCTCGTGCTCGCCCTCTTCAAAGATGGTGGCTGAACAGAGAGCAGACAATAGCAAATATGATTCATCTATTAATGAAGACCTGGGGATTAGTATTAAAGAAGCAGCAGACCAGACTGATACACAGCCTTTGAACAGGGACGCCGAGAGGAATTTGGGACTCCGCTACAGCATGGTCAACATGGGCTGTGGCTGCGCCTTTTTACACATGACATTATGGGGGGAATACAATTAGCCACAAAGTGCCTCCGGAACGTTCATGAGACACTTTGCAACAGAGATTTTGACAGAAATCTCTGCTCATTTTTTCTCACACCCCATAGAGGTGGGAGGAAAAATGAGTGGAGATTTCTACCATAATTGCCAGCAATGTGTGCAGCGTGATGTCCGTGCGCCACATCGCCGGCAATTCAATTCCCCCCATTATGTATTAAAAAAAAGTGTTATTCTCACCTACCAGTGTTTGCAGCTTTCATAATGCCACCCACTGGACGAAGAAAAAAAAGTAATTTCATTTTTTTTAAACTACCCCTATTTTGTACCCGCCCCCCCTCACCCGCCACCTTTCTGCGCCCCTGCCATTGCGTTCAAACATTAAGTTAACTCCATTTGGAGCCTATGTATTAATAATTGCTTTTCTGCTGTGTTTTTTTGTGATACGTTTTGCAATGGATATTTTCAATCATAATGAAAATATCCACGCTATATAGTGAGTATTAATTACCAGTATTTGGAGAGCTGGAACCTGACTCTGAACATGCCTCCCAAGCCTTACTGTGGATTTTCTGTGTCATTATTATTTAAATTACTTTTGTTTTAATTTTTTTATAGTCTATAATGTTCCACCAAGGAAAAAGAAGAACACAAAGGTGGAACAAGCCACTAAAGCAATGTCTGCCATATTAGTGGAGCAGCTGAGGGAGATGGATTTGGTAATGCAGGCGCAAGATGACACCTGTCTGCAAAGATTCTTGGGGCATTACCTGGAGCAACAAAGCAATTTTATGGTTTAACTAATTACCATGCATGAGCATATCAGTAGAGAAAATAGAGAGAGTCAGATGTCTGTCCTAGATCTTTTGATTACTAGAGTGCTAGAGCTCACACCACATCCACACCCTTCCAAACACTATTCTGCAGGAAATTATTCCAATTACGGTGGAGGTCCAAGTTATTTTGAACTCAGCACAATGGACACTCCTCCCAATTCTAATGTAAAGATGTACAGGCAGTTGCAATAGTTTTATTGTTTTTCACGTTATAATTGTTTTTTATAAAAATATTGTAGATTTGTCATTGCATAAAACATCATCATCATCATCATTTATTTATATAGCGCCACTAATTCCGCAGCGCTGAACAGAGAACTCATTCACATCAGTCCCTGCCCCATTGGAGCTTACAGTCTAAATTCCCTACTATAGACACACACTCACACACAGAGACAGACAGAGAGGGAGAGACTAGGGTCAATTTTTGATTGCAGCCAATTACCCTACCAGTATGTTTTTGGAGTGTGGGAGGAAACCGGAGCACCCGGAGGAAACCCACGCAAACACAGGGAGAACATACAAACTCCACACAGATAAGGCCATGGTCAGGAATCGAACTCATGACCCCAGTGCTGTGAGGCAGACGTGCTAACCACTAGGCCACTGTGCTGCCCAGTAAATATTTTGTTGTTGAACAACATTTCTTTTTTTAAAACACAGGTTACACAGGCTATTGTGAATGCAACCATATTTATAACTAAACACATTACTGTTTATAATTTGCAAGTAAAATTTGCCAATATAAATGGTCTACACCAATGTATGGTGCAATTTTGCACAGTTGTGAATTCCATAGCAATAAACAAAAAAGTTTGCAAATACTAATCAATGTGTCTTAACAATCATTCCTAATGCTGCCTATGTATCTAGCGTTTCTTTGATGTTGGCAGTAATAATGTGTAATAATGTTCTAGATGAGTTCAGCACTGTTAGGTCGCTCTCCCTCATAGGTGACTGCATCTACCTGACTGTCAGGCAGTTCAGCCTCTTCTATACCTGGAAGAAATCGCTCTTTCTGCAATTCACACCTATTATGTAAAATGCAACAAGCAGCAACTACATCTGGCATTAGGTTGATGTCATTCCTCTTTAACACACAATGCCAACGCCCTTTTAGTCGTCCAAATGCATTCTCAACCACCATCCGGGCAGAGATATGGGTATTGGTAAAGCGCATCTGTTCAGGTGAAAGTTGTTGATGCTGGGTATATCCTTTCATTAACCATCGCCTCAATGGATATGCAGCATCACCAATAATATGGACTGGGAACTCTACTCCCTGGACCATCCTGGATTTCTGAAAAACAATAAAGCAGTGTTAATGAAACAGTAGAGTAGGTTCACATATGGAATGTGTCTGTTCAGAATACGCAATATGCAATCCATGCTGTTAATTTCTAAAAATAATATATGAAATAAAATTGCTACAAATTTCATTAATAGCACTGTAGGTTAAATATTACTTGAAACATCCTATACTTTACATTTTAGACCTATTTTTACAAAAAATTAAATCTTACCTCTCTGGAGTAAAGCCAGCCATCATGTTGCTCCTCAGCAATTTGGTACAGGTCTTAATTTTAAAGCACTCTGTCATCGTGTGCACGACCAGGCCAGCCAATATAAACATCTGTGAAAATGAAAGGAATGCCTATTAGTATACATAACGTATTATCTATTTTTTAACCAAAACATCAAGAATATATGATGTTTACCAGAAATTGTGGTCAACTAAAGCCAGTAGAATAATTGAATGCCAACCTTTTTTTCTGGTTGCAGTAGTCTGCCGGGTTGTCTCTGGGGGCAATAATTGGGATGTGTGTCCCATCTATGGCTCCAGCACACTGTGAATATCCACGTTGTTTGAAAGCTTTTATGGTGTCATCTAGGCACTGTCCATGTGGCATGCAGATGAAATTGTGGTACTGGGTGTTCACCAATGCTGCAGTCAATTCGTGCATTAGAGTGCAAACAGTTGATAGGCCTACACCAAACAAACAAGAAATTGTGTGCTATTCTCTCTGGGTTGTATGCCACCACAACACTATGGCTAGTTTTCTACTTGGTTCAATAGTTTGTTGTTTGATTGCCAAATGACAAACTACTATTGTGCCATGCTCTGCTCACCATCAAAACCTTCCACTGTACACCAGAAAGCTTGTCCATGATGTCGTTCTCTGACCCACATTCTTATGTTTGTTGCAGTGCTGAATTTTAGTGTGGTGCCAGTTGTGGACAATATAAAGATTCTCCTTCTGTGTAAGTATTGGTTCGAGTTTTAGCCCTCTCAGCCCTATTACTAGATGGGAAGTAGGCAGGGTATCACTTTATAGCTGCACACCATGATTGACCTAGCCCTTTAATACCAATAGCGGGCTACTACACAGTAGGGTACCATAACCTAATATAATCCTCATTATATATAGCTGATAGATTATTATTAACCAAGATATACTCATTTATTATAGGAGAGGAATTTATTTGGATATATCCCCTTATGCTTTAAGTTATGTTGGCTAGAGATTAGGAGGTTCTATTTTCCAGCACGCATATAACTGTGGAATTAGTTCTAGCATTTATATCAATTTATCTACTGGGTGTTGCAATATTATGTCTCTCATCACATTATGTTACCTATATGATAATATATTGCTACGAATGAAATATGGTGTAATAAAGTTTGAACATAGGAATTGCTATTATAATATTCAGACATACTCTTGACCACAGAGCTATTCCAGCTGATCTGCAATTTTTAGAATCACTATTGTTCACTATAATCCATTTATTTCAATATTCATCTAGCTTTTCCTAAGTAGGATGATATAATTTGAATTGATTCTAATAAAGTATATACCTTTTAGTCTTATTTCTTTATATATCCTTGATTACCCCTTTTAGACACCTCTTTTTCTCCTTTTGTCTTGACTATATACTAGGTGGTAGGGTGCACCGCTCAGGGAATTTCCTGCAATTATGTACCCTGAAAATTAGGTTTCAAATTTATGAACCTATTTCGGATATATAGTTACCTGTATACCTAGTGTGGTTGTGATTTCACTCTTTCCAGAATTCAGAATGAGTACCTCCAACACTCCACAAGAAACACTGCTTAGATTAGTTACACCACTGAAATTCAAAATAGGCAACTCAATTGGAACCACCACCAGCAGCTGCCGAAACTCAAAATAGGCTGTGCCACACTGGCAAAGGGTACCACCTGGGGACGAGGAGGAACTCAATGAACAGCGCTAACCTACAAAGATCTGCTTACCCGACTGGGATCAGAACAGTCAACCAGCCCTCTAGAGACCGAAAAACACCTCAGGATGCTAACAGACCTCAGGGGCTTAACTCAGGCTATATGGATATAAGGACAAAGGTGGCCTTAATACAACCTTTGCACAGTAACCAAACTATTGGCTATAAATTAACAGCTCTCTCCTTACTTGTATTTACCACAACAAACAAAATGGTGGCGATGGTAGAGTATACCAGATTGCTGACTATAAAGGCCTAGTACCTGACTTTAATTAGTGGGCATAGGCTAATTATAACCTCAAGTGCCACAGAGGCCTAAGCTTGAATACTATAAAATGTGTCCACAGGCCTCAGCCTGAAAAGTTTTGACCCACAGGCCCAATGCCAGATAAAATAAGTAAAATGTGTCCTACCTTTTCCTGATGTTGCCACAGTTTTAAAGTCTGCTCCAGCTGTCCATGGAGATTGGCTGACTCCTACACTGTTCTTCTAGGCAGGGGCACTCCTAGTCCTGACAAGGACTCCCTGCCATCGCCTACGGTGTTCTCTTTGCATCTTCAGGCTTGATCACAGCATCTTCACGGCATCTTCATCTCCTTTCTCTGTCCACCACCTTTTTTCTGCTGCTGGAAGCCTCACAACATCTTCCTCTCTCAGGCTCCGCTGGCGAACTGCCCTTGCTCTGCTGAGATATATATTAGGCGTTGCGACGGCAAAGAGTGGTGATGCAGTGAGCCCTGATTAGCTCATTGCAGTGCCAGAAATTCAACTGGCCAGCGGTGAGCACTGATTGGCTCACCACCCCAGCCATTGATTGGCTAGCAGCAAATTGGTTCCGATTCGCTGTCGCCAGTGCCATGGGACCCTGAAAGAAAGAAGACCTTACATTCAGCCTTCCATTAATCAAGTAGGTATCCCCTTTCTTCTTTCTTTACCCTATTCACGGGCTCCAAGGGAGAGAGTACACTCTCACATATTGTCAGCCTAAATTGATACCTGTATCTAATGCACATATACATATATTATTTCTCACATTTAAAGAATTTATAGAATAAAAAAACACTGCCTTATTAGAGCTGTAACTTGACCTTTTACTCCCCTGGGCAAGAGAGAACACTGCCACATACGTCAACCCATGGATTCGTGAGGGCACCCTTAACAAGCTTTGGACTGCCCTTACCCCCTCCTTGGACCACATCAAATCTCTTAATGGCTTCTTATTGATCTTTATGCACTCTGAGACAAAGTGGGTGTGAACACGCAACACTAATAGAATACATATAGTATAAATCATATTCACGCTTACTAAAAACAAACAAGCAATTAACCAATGTCAGCGTCCTCCTCAGCTTTGTGGCCTGGGCATGGGCACATGTCACACCACCCTATTTATGCCCCTGTGAATTAATGTGAACCTCACCTTCATTCATATTATTAAACCCAGTGGCACTTTACAGAATTAGCATACTTGTGTGCTTGCAACCCCCCCCAACCTCTCTCCCCTCCCAATGTGCATACTTCCCAACATTTTTTTAATGAACAATCAGGACCAGGGTTTGATAATGACCCTATGGACCTTTATGCAAGAGATTGGCTTAAGGCCTCATTCTCCTCCCTCCTTTTATTTAAAAAAAACCCTCACATAAAACGAGATAAGTTTAATCCGGACCCCTCAGTGCCCATCGGGCCCTAGGCAAGAGCCTAAGTTGCCTATTGGAGGATCAGGCTCTGATGGGGACAGAGGCACAGAGTGTGTGTGCCACCACAAAGGGGGCACGAGAAGGTGGTGTGGTCACGCTAAACGTGGCATGGTCACTCTCTTGAAATATATGAAACAAATCTAACACATTGTAGAAAACATAATTATAAAAATATGACATTGAAATATGACATTATGTACAGAAAAGCACTTTCAAATATTGACTGCTGTGTTTGACATTAGCGTTAACCACAGTATGCCTTTGTTTACACTCTTCTGTCATCGCAATGCAGTATTTTGAGGTATCCAGTAGCAATAACTGCGAATTGCCTTCTTGCTCTTGCAAATAGCTAAAAGTAAAGTACAGGACTCCAACATGCTTTATTTTCTTTGTTATTTTCTTCACATTGCAGACACTTTCTTAAAAAGATTTCCTGTTGTTCTGCACATCCTTTGTGCAGCTGTCTGCCAGTACAAATGTACCATCTCATTATTGTGACATTTCTCTATGTCTCTATTAACCATACATTCATTAATCTATTAATGGAAACTGTGGAGAAATCACACCAACCCCTGAGGCAATAGGGGAAATAACAGTGGAAAATAGAAAGTAAATATGATAATTTATTTAACACAATGGAGCCTCCCTCCTGGTTTTTCCTATCTGTTCCGCTCAAGAGATGACTCTCTAGTGGAATTTTTTATTTTTATGTTAGATTTTTATTTTACTGGTAAATACCATGGGCATCTTTTCCCCATTCTAGCCAAACATTTCACTGTAGCTTTCAATTTGTGTTTGGGAGCTATAAATAATTTCTAATATAGCTTTTTCAAAAGCACTGTTGTTTAACTTGATTCTGTTTTACACTACTCTGCACAAAAAAATAAATTGTACTCAGGCCTGGATTTGTACCGGCAGAGAAGCAGGGATAGCTCTCAATTTGTACATCATTGTATCTTATTATTCAATTTTTATATTACTAATTTAATAATTACATATTACAAACATTTATTACTTGTATGCCAATAGGATGTAGTAGGTGTTGGAAGAGCAACTGTGTTGATGGGAGGGGTTGTGGAGCGTCATAGAAATAGCGGCAATATGAGGGGAAGGGGAAATTTGACCCTGTGTTTTTAATAACACCAAAGTGGTTGATTTAGTTCCAGCACCCACTGAACAGAGTAAATATCCATTATATCATGCACTTACACCAAGTTAGTTAGCCAGCATTCAGATGTGCAATTTCTATTGATTGCATTGTTAGATTTTAATTACAAGCCTTTCTAGTATGAGGTTATTGGGGGGATGAGTCCTTTTATTGATCATATCTCTCTGTACTCACCCTTACAATTTCATTCTGTATCGGGTGCAGCCTCCATACTTACCTTCTACTTACCTCCACCTTGCCTCTCTCCAACATCTCAGCTATAGTGTTTCCAACATCACTTCCCCCAATTACCCCATTTCTCCTTTGAAATTCTCTGCACACTGCTTTGTCCCCAGCCTACACATGCTGGAACTACCCTAATAACTCTTTACTATCTACTTATGCTCTTCATTCCACTCCTTGCAATTACTCAAATTTGGCACTTTCTGACATTTATTCCCCAAAGGCTACCAATTATTTGTCAATTTCACAGCCTCCAGTTTCTATCTACTTACCTACCCTCCCTTACTATGTTGGAACTCAACATCCCCATAAACAACCCCAATGATACTGCTGCGTCTAAACTCCTCTGACTTTCTGCTTGGTTCTCTCCCAGTGGACAACATCTCTCACATTGGGCACTCCCTGGACCTTGTATTCTCCCTCCTCTGCTCCATTTCCAGCTTCTCTAATACACTTCCCGTTTCTCTGAACAGAAGCTCATTTCCTTCTCTTTGCCTCCCGCAACCTACCTGCACCCAAATCTGTGAACACATCTTGATACTTGTACACTCATGACCTGATTATCTTCTCAGCCTCACTTGTACCAATACTCTCTCCAATAATTAGCCTGTTCTGCCCTGATGTGGCAGTATCTTTCTATAACACAACACCACAGCCCTAGACAAGGAAGCTCCAGCCACCACACATCATCTCTAGCAATCAAAGTCCCATCCCTGGCACAAACAGACCCACTATCTGCAAAAGTACTTCTGTAATGCTGAGCACCAATGGAAAAGATTTCACTCCAGAGCTGACTTCCTCTACTAAAAGAGTATCTTGTTTTCTTACTATACTGCCATCTATCTAAGCAAATTATCTAAGTCTACAATACTCACCCTTATACAAACCCCCATTGACTAAATTTCCTCTCCCACAGCTGCTGCACCACACCCTTCATTGACATCCCATAATTTCCAGAATCAAATTGAAGCTACTCATGTTCACTTTAAAAACCCTTCTCAACACCACACCTTCATGTAGCTTATCACGAGATACTCACATGCTCTTAGATCTACTTCTGTGCTTCAACTTCTCTACTATAATCACCTCTCGTTCCTGCCCCCATGCTGCTCTCCATTTGTGGATCTCCCTATCCAACTATCCAAACTGTCCCCCAACCTTTAATCTTTCATGCTTTCTCTCATTATAGTCTATCCTACCCCAACCTGATATGACAACTTCTGGGAGTACTACAACCTACAGTTCCAATAGATTGTAAGATCTCATGAGCAGAGCCTCTTTTACCCTTTGGCTCACGTCTGCACCTCCTTCATCAACTGTGTATGTACTTCTTCTGTTTTAATGTATAATTTCTTATAAGACTGTTTGGAATTGCAAAGTTTTTTGGTGCCTTACAAATAAATGATGACAACCTTGACACCATTCTGAAATCTGCAAATGTTATTTTAAGCCCCTGGCATGGTGCAACGTTGACTGCCACTAGGTGGGTTTTAGCAATGCCTCCAGCATTTTAGGTATTGTGACTCGCCTGCCATTTGAATTGCCAATAACATAGAGAAAGTCCCAAATCAGAAGAAACGCGTCGGAGCATATCACTCGATTACTTCCGCATACCTACTGTTGCTCATCTGCTGATTTGTTTCCAATAC
Source organism: Mixophyes fleayi (assembly GCF_038048845.1). Lineage (NCBI taxonomy): Eukaryota > Metazoa > Chordata > Amphibia > Anura > Limnodynastidae > Mixophyes > Mixophyes fleayi. Next base: position 65,892,058 of record NC_134407.1, on the reverse strand, counting down.
AATGTAAGTGTGATTTTTTTTATCGCTATTAAAGTTGGTTGACAATACATCACATCACTTTGTAGAATTATTCTCCCTCCGAGTTCGCCAACTAGTAGTGCGCGGCATCCAGCAAACCAGGTGACTGTACTAGAAGAAGCCGACAGGAAGCACATAGCGGACGGCTGAAGCAGGGACACCGTGACGCCATCAGAAGAGCCCACCACAGCACGATCACCACCACCAGCGACATCAAAACAGACGTTATTCCTACACATTGAGGGTAATTGCACAGCCACCTCCACACACACATAGGACATTGGAGACACCGTGCACAGTCTCCTAGCACCTACCTGCACCACCTAAACAGTGGTTAACTTCGGCATCACAGCTCTCATACTTTGTGAATACCAGACTGTTACTGACCCACGAACTTGGCAGGATTTTCTCACCACCTTGTGCCACAATATCCTCTATATACCACACAGCACTCCACTCTGCATTGATCAAAATTCACATTCCTTCCGGCTCATTCCTATCTGCAATAAAACATTTCTTTTTATATATATGTGCATGTATATATATATATATATATATATATATATATATAATTTTTTTTTTTTTCTTTATGTGCTGGAGTGCTTATTGGACCATCCTGACATAGTCAGATGTATCCTCCCTCATTATAGTTTCATAATGTTGTAGAGAACATTAATCACCAATGGAAGTTGAATAGTGAAAACCATTTTGTTTATTTATTTTACAATTAAAATATAGCGCACATATAATCCCTTCATTTACTAATCATGTGTGCCTGTTTTTGCAGGAACAAACAATGTCTCAAATTTTAAAAGAAGCATGCAGTAAAATTATTTCAAAAGGAATTTACTCACCTGACACCTGACAGATGTTCCAGAATAGCCCCTAAGATTTTGATTAGGTTGAAATCTGGAAGACCATGGCATATGGAAAACATCAGTATCATGCTCATCAAGTATTGGGCAATCTTGTGGCAGTCATAATTGCGAAACTGTAAATGTCGGCACTTAACTTGCTGACATAAAAATGTCGGCAGACGAAGTGCCGGCACTTACATTATGCTGATAGGTTGACAATGTGTACATTGTGATTGGTGACATGTACAAAGTCGCCAATCAAAATGCCGCCATTAAAAAATCAATGCTGTCAGGTCCGGGGTATAGCCGCGGACCAGCCTGCATTGGTCTTTTAATTTAGAGTTGCAAAAAAATGTTCCCTACGCAGGCAATCACATGTGCTCTGTAGATGTGTGTATTCATCGGGAAAGACATCCTCCTGTTAGGAAAGAAACTCTGCAGCATGGGGTGAAGCTGATCACTCAGCATTAAATAGCAATTAGTATTAACTTCACCATCAAAGGGGATGACAGCACCTAAACTGTGCCAGAAATATGTGTGCTACAACATTATGGGACCATAATGGTAAAGGATTATGGAGTCATCTCACCATATCACTGTCAATGGACTATCACTGTTCAGTACTCCATTGTCTATGCATGCAAATATTTATTGGCAAGTGTGATGAGCAGTTTCTGAATTTTAACCAGACTATTATATACTGCTTTGTAAAATTCTCATCAAATCGTTAACTAAATTGGATGCTCCCACCAAAGGATAAAATTCAAAGTCAATGGGCCTGAGTCATTTAGACGAACAAGGCAAAAAAAGAAGTAAATGTGACCTGGACCATTATTTTGCACATAAGATAAATACTGGCTGCTTTTTCATGTAGCACACAAATGCTTGATAACTTTATTTTACACTGAAAAGTTGATTTAGGACATTCTGTACCCCAACTATAAAGCTGCCATCACATTTTAAATTTACCCCCCCCCCCCTCCAATGCAGCATGGTTTTACCAAGGTGCAAAGTTACTCCTTATTTTTGCTTTGCTCTCCTTAAGGACTCAGGCCCAATATATCGGCAGTTGCTCATCTGTTTGCTTTGCACTTGTGCTTCTGACCATTTTTGCCCTTTTCTGTTGATTTTTTCACTTCAGTTTCATATTGACATCACTTTAAACACTGTTGCTTGTTAAATGTTAAGACGTTATTTTGGTCACTGAAGTTCCTGATAAACAGTCAACCCTCCTTCAAAGTCACAGATGTCTCCTTTTCCAGCCATGCTATGCATAATTATAGGCAACCAATGCAGTCCAGCTTTTTTAAACATATATACACACTAACTATACTGAGTTGTTATCTTGTTAATTAACACATGAGTCACACACACATTGGTGGAAGTCTTTTGCTTTAAATATGCATAAGCAAGTGAGATCAGAAACTATTGTACTTAGAGACACCTTTGACATCAATGTCCTGCACAACTTCCAATGTATCCAACTGCATCAAACACCAGTGAAAAAGGTCAGTAGTAATGAGCCCTAAAGAAAAAAATAATTTCATATTTTGTGATTTCATTATTTCAATGTGGCTAATAGAGCATTTGAGCATGTGGAAAACTATATTGAATGAGTAAGCAGTACCAGGTTTACAAAAGTTCCCTTTGTTCACAAAATATTTGCAAGATTAACCTACTTTCTAGATTAAACTATAACCTAGATTAACCTACTTTTAAGAGTCAAAGTAGGTTATTTCTTAAAGTTTTCCCGATGTAAATTAGTAAAATGAATGAGTTATTATGGTAGGTTATCTCATGTTTGTGTTTGTTCATTGGGAGCAAAGGTAATGTCTCATTAGGTGTCAGGCGCCGTCCCAGTGCTGTGTCCGTTGCACAGGGACGGACGCCTGCTACTGCCGCTGAGCACACTTCCGGGTCAGCGGTCACGCGTTCCGTTGCTAGGCAACGGAACGCTTCCCCGCAGTTCCGGCGGTGGTGTTCAGCGTCACCACCGCTGCTGATTAGTGTAGGTATTTAAAGTTCACTCTGGCACTAGGAGAGTGCCAGAGTATTAGGTCCACCCTAGCTCCAGCCTTCCTGTGCAGTTCTTGTTCCTCTGTGAATTACCCGGATTGTTCCTGACCATTCTTCCTCTGTTCTCCCTGTGTACTGGACCCGGCTTGCTGACTATTCTCTCCTGCGCTTCTGACCCTGGACCCGGCTTTCCCTGACTACGATATTGGATTCTCCCTGTGGCATATCCTGATTTCTCGGTTCCGACCCAGCCTGCCTGACATCGCTTCCATCCTACCGCTTCACTGGTTGCTCCCTCTGAGGACCGCGACCTGCGTGTCTCCTGCAGCTAAGACCATACTCCCTTGCGGGGGTTCCTGGTGAAGACCTGGGACACGTTAGACTCCGCGCCTCTTTGGTGAGTAGTGCCAAAACCAGTTAGCAGAATATTCTAAGTTGTGAGGGCAGCCTCTAAAATTTGAATGTCCTTGGTTTCAAAAATGTCAATCTCAATGTTTGCCACAAATGAACTAAGAAGTAAGGCTAGGTAAACACTGGCCTGATGATTTCACGAAAAACTTCCAATCAGCCGACATCCGACCGTTCAGATATTGTGTGAGTCTGTATAGGGTCATGGTGATCTAAAGTCGTCCCAAAGTGCTGATCATCGTTTCATTTGGTTGGTCGTACTGTTTAACATTTGCCGAAAAAAATCACTGACCGATCATGTATTGTGTTTGCACTCATGCTCACCATCCCCATAGAGTTTAAGAGTCGGGCGCTTTTCAGCCAATGCTAGCAATGAATGTCCTGGTGAATAAATGTAGAAAGTGCTGTAGAAGGAATAATTAATTTGTTCAGAATGTTTCATATCAGAGTAACAGAAGCTAATGAAGTTTGTTAGGACATGTGTATCGCTATAACAAGGCGTTTTAATCAGTGTGACAATGTGACAAGAATGAATGAATGAATATTGTGCTGACATTCTCTGAAGACTAGAGGACCAGATGAAGGATCAGATACGGAGCACAAATCTGATGGTAAATCGTGTCAGTGTGTGTGCATGAATCGCCAGACTGATCGGACCTTCAGTCGCAGGTACAATCGTTTGAGATGACAGGTCTGTTGGAAATTTCTTCATTGTGTACCTAGCCTTAGACAAGTGACTTCATGGAGGAAAATAAGAATTATTAATACAAGGGAAAGATGAGAGGATGCATGAATAGTTTTATGAAAATTGGTTAAACGAAAAAATGGCTGCCTCCAATTCAGTGTTATATTGGAATGAGTTTCACATGAATATTAGGTTTAATTTTTACTTAGTAAATTTACCTACAGTATAGGAATAATAAAGTATCAAGCTAACTCCGGAGTAAATCCACAAATTAAGCACAGTTAGTAAGGTTGAATGTAAGGATTAGGTTTGATACACATATTTTTCCTTATATATGAGCTAAATTAAAGCTATTCTCTTTCTTAATCCTCAATAAAATATTAAGGGTCACTGTAGGGGCAGATTGGGCAAACAAAAACATGTGCTGTATGCACAGGCTATGGGAACAATATGCTTTCTATTGGTCCGTGGTGTTGTATCTCTCTATAGCAGATATATGCAGCTATGCAATACTAATAAAGAGCTGAATATGTTGAAGGTTTGAGTCTGGAATGCCACAGCACTAGAAAATATTGCTTTAGTGTGCAAATCCCTAGCCTCAGCCCCAGTACAAGTCCACAATGCACTGTTCCACCATGGCATACACTCTCTCCGAAAAGCACAATCTACAGCTGTTTAATGGCTGATCATATAAATAGACATACATGAAACTTCTGCATACACAATGAACACTATTTTTGACGGTTCCTGATACCCCCCAAATATATTTCTGAATGTTACTACACAGTTGTAACAACAATATCACCTGCAGTTTATAGCTGGATTAAACATATTAAGCAAATAACCAGATTAACAAAATACAATTAAATTAAACACTGGTACTGAAATATTAATTATAAAGACTAAAAATAATTAGCATTAGAAAGGAACCTGAGTGTGTTGCTTCCTTACAGAGGGGACGCCTATCCCTCTAATACAAGACAATTATTCAGTAAAGAAAGAGAAGTGCAATATATTCACAGATACTCATAAGAAACCAGTTGATCAAAAAACATATAGCTCACATTCCCATGCAATTGTATCAGAGTTTCATTAATAAAATCTGAGATGCTTTAAAACAATTATAAAACCAGTCAACTTCAATTGCATATACAATTGGGTATCTGAGAATTTTTTTGCGCTTCCTTTTCTTTTTCTGTAGAAAGATTAACAAAATGCAGAATTTTTTTCCCATGTGTGTTTATAAATGGTTTCAAATGTTACAAAAAGAAAGCAAACAATTACATGCACACAAGGGGAAGCCGCGTAGTGTCTTACAGACTTTCTGGAGACACTTTGTGGCAGAGATTTGAAAGAAACTTATGGTAGAAATCTCTGCTCATTTTCCTTGCACTTCTATGGAGTGCGGGGTAACATGAGCCGATGTTTCTACTGTAAGTGCCGGCAATGTGCGTGGCAATTAACACCAACTGAATTCCCCACACAGTGTTGTACAAAATATACATAAATAACCATAGAAAAAAGAAAATCTAATTCGATTTCAGATTGAATTAAAGACACATTTATATATTTATTTAATTTTATACTTGGCTTTAGTAGGGCCACAGCAAAACTTAACATGCTTGGGGGACAAAATTGTGTTCGCCACAGCGGCATTGTCAGATCACATATGAAGCAAGCCATAAATCACTTATAACACATTTTCACCACTCACCTCTGTGGTAACAAATTTCCCCCATACCACTATAGTACCATATTTCACCCCTCTCAACTGCAGAGTAAACACTGACTGTCACTTTAATTCCTGTTTTAGTGCAGACGATTAGTCATGGTCTGCACCTGTATTTACTACACCTGTGTGCTGGTCAGGTTTACCATTGGTCAGCCTCCCTTTATAAGGCGTCTCCTTTCATTCTTGCATTGCTGGTTCTTCAAGTCATATCTGTTTCTCTGATGGGATGCACACCTGTTACCAGCTCGGCCTGAATTGCTGACTGCTGTTACCTGTTCCACAATCCGTGGTAAGCTGCTACTTATTGCTGCTGTGTATTCATTGCTGCTGTGTGCTGAACTGTCACGATCTCTGCATACCTGTTCCACTGTTTGTGATGAACGCTATGATTCGCATCTGTTATGTACTTGGCCGGCATTATTGATTATTGTTATCAGCTCTATCATCTATGACAAGCTGTGCAAATAGTGGCTGAATATGTTTGGACTTTTTTGATTCCAGTGCCTCAATTCTACTATTATAGAGACTCTGGTTATTGCATGTGCAGCTCGTATTAATGAATGTTTCTGACAGTTACCATTCTTGCATGTCTTTGTGATCATCATCTGCAAATTACTCAAGTCTTTTTAGAACCGTTGTATTAATGTTTTATAATAAAATGGTAATCTTTGTTACCACCATTTAATGTCTGAATAGGATCATTCTCCTGCTATGTAACTTGTTCTCTAGCTGTCACATTGGGAACTTTCCTGGAGGCCGCGACCTGCAAGGTGGGAGCCGCAGAAGCCCTTATTCCCTTGTGGGAATCCCTGGTGAACACCTCCCATTTTGTTAGATTCCGCACCTACAGGGAAGTTTAGTCAATACTCATTGTGACAGCAGGATCTCATTCAATTATTCGTGAACTAACCTGACAATCACCTCTGTAGTAACACATTCCCCTCATCACCTCTGTATCAACATATTCCCCTCATCACCTCTATATCAACATATTCCCCTCATCACCTCTGTATCAACATATTCCCCTCATCACCTCTGTAGTAACACATCTCCTCATCACCTCTGTAGCAACACATTCCCCTCATCACCTCTGTATCAACATATTCCCCTCATCACCTCTATATCAACATATTCCCCTCATCACCTCTGTATCAACATATTCCCCTCATCACCTCTGTAGTAACACATCTCCTCATCACCTCTGTAGCAACACATTCCCCTCATCACCTCTGTATCAACATATTCCCCTCATCACCTCTGTATCAACATATTCCCCTCATCACCTCTGTATCAACATATTCCCCTCATCACCTCTGTATCAACATATTCCCCTCATCACCTCTGTAGTAACATATTCCCCTCATCACCTCTGTATCAACATATTCCCCTCATCACCTCTGTATCAACATATTCCCCTCATCACCTCTGTATCAACATATTCCCCTCATCACCTCTGTAGTAACACATTCCCCTAATCACCTCTGTAGTAACACATTCCCCTAATCACCTCTGTAGTAACACATTCCCCTAATCACCTCTGTAGTAACACATTCCCCTAATCACCTCTGTAGTAACACTTTCCCCTAATCACCTCTGTAGTTACACATTCCCCTAATCACCTCTGTAGTTACACATTCCCCTAATCACCTCTGTAGTTACACATTCCCCTAATCACCTCTGTAGTTACACATTCCCCTAATCACCTCTGTAGTTACACATTCCCCTAATCACCTCTGTAGTTACACATTCCCCTAATCACCTCTGTAGTTACACATTCCCCTAATCACCTCTGTAGTAACACATTCCCCTCATCACCTCTGTAGTAACACATTCCCCTCATCACCTCTGTAGTAACACATTCCCCTCATCACCTCTGAATCAACACATCCCCTCATCACCTCTGAATCAACACATCCCCTCATCACCTCTGAATCAACACATCCCCTCATCACCTCTGAATCAACACATCCCCTCATCACCTCTGTAGTAACACATGGTTAAGTGTACAGTGGGTATAATGGCATTTTTGAGCCCAATTATTACATTTTTACGAACGTTCTGGTACAGTTGAGGAATAGCTTTTCTGGAAAAATGGTGTTGTGATGGAATTTTGTAACTGGGACACAAAACCTCAATTAACTGTGAAAAACCAGCTGCGTTTATAGTGGATTTTGGACGCAGATCTAACACTAGCATAGTCGCCATGGCGTTTGTGATCCGCTTTGCGACTGGGTGACTGCTGTCATACTTGCTTCCTCTAGCAAAAGATTGTTTCACAGTTATTTGTTGTAAAGTACAAGTGGTCTTCTTCTTGGGCTGCTTATGGGAGGAAGGTTCACCCCCAGCAGCAGCAACAGCAGTGGGACTAACGCTCAATAATTCTTCAGAAGAATCAAGGATAGTGCAGGAGTCATCTAGCCTTAGCCACTTGGAATCAGGACTAACTCCGATCGCTACTGAGTATATTGATGAGGATGGTGTTGTGGGTGTAGATTGTAGGCATCTGGATGTAGGTGAGAGAAGGGCCCTAGCTGATGATGAACTGCTTGCTGTTATTTTATTACGATAACATTCAGATTTTCCCAACTCCTTGCCATGAACTCGCGTCAAATGGCGTAACATGGATGAGGTTCCTAGATGATTAAGGTACCTCCCTTGACTCACTGTGGCTTTACATACACTACAAATGGCTAGACAACTGTTCTCAGGATTTGGGTAGAAATTCCACACATAAGAAGTGGCTTTTTTGGTCCTATGTCCAGACATGACAATGGCTTTCTTCTTATCACGTGCCAGAACTGCTTCCACTGGTGCAGGACTTACACAAACAACATCATCCTCATGAACATCCTCATTAGCGCCCTCGCCGGCTACACAAATATCCCCCTCATCCTCTTCCAATTTCAAAGTGGCATCCTCAATTGGTGTATCACTGGCTACACTCGGGCTGTTCAGGCACACATCAGCAGAAATGCTGAAAGGGGCCTTCTTTATGGGTACACTATCACAATGGTCACGATTACACATACCACTCGTGGATGGACTCTCCTCAGGGATTGGTGTCATTTTCCTCTAATGCCTTACTGTTTTCTTCCAGCTCGGCTTTTACACGTAACAGTATTTGTGCACCACTTTTGGACTCCGAATTACTTGGTGTTGCTTGGTCACGAGTGATCTTACAAAAAGAAGCCTCAGTAACAATTTTAGATCTTGCACTCATAGAGAAAGGCAAAGGCCTCATTCTTTCTTTGCCACTGCGTGTGTAGAATGGCATGTTGGCATTTTTTTTTTTATCGGCAGCTAACTTTTCCTGAATACTTGTAGATTTGTATTTCAGCAATGACAAAATTACCAATGCAGCTCTTCTATTTGGGTGTATATTAGACCCTACATTTAGTAGTGCAAATTCAGAAAAAAATTCTGCAAGGACTTGTATATTAGTATTTCAGCAATGACAAAATTATCAACGCAGCTCTTCTATTTGGGTGTATATTAGACCCTACACTTAGTAGTGCAAATTAAGAAAAAAAGACTGCAAGGACTTGTACATTTTTATTTCAGTAATGACAAAATTACCAACACAGCTCTTCTATTTGGGTGTATATTAGACCCTACACTTATTAGTGTAAATTCAGAAAAAAAGCCTGCATGGACTTGTAGATTAGTATTTCAGTAATGGAGCTCTTCTCTTTGCCACTCTATCCTACCCCTTCTGTATCCCTGTCTCAAATGGCGCTAGATCGCCGTGGAGGGCGGTATTATTTTTTTATTCCAAAAATCGCGAGATCTGACGACGTCACAATGACGTTTTGCATCTTTTGGGAATCCGAATTAGCGTGAAAGTGCCGAACCATCTCAGCTCGGTACTCGGATCCCCGAAGTTCGAGTGGGTTCGGTTTTCAAGAAACCGAGCCCACCCATCTCTAATTGCAACATGGTTTGCCAAGGTGAAAAGTTACTCCTTTTTTTGCCTTACTTTCCTTGATGAATCAGACTCTACATGTTCAACTCTGGAACAACACTGCTAAAGCATCAAATAATCAGTTGTGGGACATTTCTTGGCAACCACCATTTTGACAAGACAAGTGCTAGAGTCGAACATGCTTAAACACATAAGTTTGGGCTCACATGCACAAAACAGTTGTCTGCAAGGGTAAAGTTTTTTCTGTAGGCCCCTGGCAGCCAAAAGGATCTGGCGGGGGAGTGTCCGAGGTTTAACATTTAAACTTTCTCTGGCTGTGGTTTTACCCCATTTTGTCTGTTCAAAATCCTGTGGGAACCTGTGGTAATCCAAAAAAATACTTGATGTGTGGTAATTTCTTTGGTTACTGTCCTATTTTATTGGTGTCTAATTGCTCTTCATTTTCTTTGTCTATTTATAACCTTATTTCTCTTACATTCCTCTCATTCTTGTGTCCTCTTTCATTTTTTTTCCCCTCCATCACTTCCTTTTCACCCCCTTTCCCCTCTCCTTCACATTTCCTCCTTCTCCTCAATTCTTAACCTACCCTCCTATCCATTTTCCCCCTGAAGATGTCTCAGCCTAAGCGAATGGTTTTATGCCAATGTAGGCTTCAAGATGGATCCCCCTCAGGGAGAGCTATCTTGTCGTTGACCCCCAGCGCAATGTGGCGCAGTAGTTAATGGCCAGCTGTGAAATGCACAGTCCCTGCCTCCTCCAAATTACCTGGCTTCACCCACAGGTCTGGGAGCGGCGTAGCCCAGCTGTTCAGATCGCGTGTTCCAGAGCAGGCTATTACACAGCCCTGCTTCAGAGAGACGGTGCAGTCTGACAGCCAGCCACTGACCCAGATGAGGGGACCTGCTTACCCTCGCAGGGCCAGAGCCAGAGCTCATACAGTGGGGTGACACAGGGGTAAATCCCACACGAGCAGCACTGTACTTGCCCAAATGATGAATTGCTGCCCAGTGGGGGTTGAAGGGGCAGCTAAGGGGGACACATTGGAGGTCCCCACCACATTAACCCCCACACACGTTCAACTGCACCAGGTCAGTTGTAAGCTGACCGGTACCACAGGGACTCGCCCCCATACCCCACCTAGCCCTTTCCTGTCCAATGCGTTCAGGGGTGATACTTAGAGAGAAGGGTGTTCAGTGCAGGACCATGCACAAAGGAAACTTTACAAATGCCGTCATGCGTATTCCATTTGCAACGGTCGTTACTCCACCACTGAGTATACCATAGCAGTACCAGGCAGAGGAAGAGGCAGGGGCAGGGGCTTCTGCACACTAAAGCACCTTCACCAATTGATAAGCAGGCACCTGGGAGATGGTTTCACCTTTTCCCTGACACAGCTATGGCCAAATATTTACAACAAGCTTGCACTACCGGTTTTAGACTACCTATCAGAGTAGCCTTACACTCCTCCAATGTAAGGTCTGCATACATTTTACTGGACTTAGTGGAAAAAGTAGACAAAGAAATCTGGATGGGGCATATGTTAGGCTTTTTTTCTTCCCCTGCTTTCACCAGTGGGCTTTATGCCAAAAAAGGTAGTGGGCAAATACCGTCTGATCCAACACCTGTCATACTCAGCAGGGGGTTTGGTTAACAACGCGATTAATCCCTACTGTAGCTCAGTTAGTTATCAGTTCTTTGAGTCTGCACTGACTCTAGTTCAAGAGTTTAGGCCAGAATCCCTCTTAGGCAAATTTGTCATTGAGTCTGTTTGCTGCCCCTGCACCAAGACTCATTTTGATTTATGGGTTTTAAGCTCCATTGTGGTTTCTACATTGACCGTTGTTTATCCATGGGTTGTTCAATTTCCTGTGAATACTTTGAGAGGTTTAGTTCATTCCTCCATTGGTGCATCCAGACAGGGTAGCCCATTACATGAACAATTTTTGATAGTGAGGTCTCTGGGATCCCCCAATGTATGGACACATAATTTACGGCTCAGGCCTAGTTTACTGTGTTACGGGTTCCCATTGCTCACAACAAGAAGTAAGGTCCTACATCATGATTGTTGTTTTTGGGAATCAAAATCAACATGCAGATGGGCTGTTGTCATCTCCTCCTCGATATGGTGCTCAAAATGCAAGTTTCCATTTTAGTGTTCAAGGAACCCCCTCCATTCCTGTACGTAAAATGCAATCCCTGTTAGGTTCATTTAATTTTGAATATAAGATTATTCTCATGGGCCAGATTTTTTTGTCAAAACTGCAATGGCCCACTACTGGCCTTACAAGGCCCCATGCCGCAGTTATCAGAGCAAATCAAATCTGATCTCCAGGTGTGGTTGCGGTTCCTTAAGCAATTTAAAAGGGTGCATATTTGGCCCAGCCCTCCTATTTCCACTTTGCAGCTGTACTTGCATACAGATGACCTGGGGTCCCAAGCTTTCGGGGGCCACCTGGATGGTTATTGGTGTGCCAATCTACTAGTTTTAGAGCTGTCTCCCATAATTGTGCCTATGGAGCTCTGGATCTCACATTTAAGCAGGCGCCAAATTGATTTTTAGTGTGACAATCTGGATGTTGTCCAATCGATTAGTGAACAAAGCGTATGCCCTGCCACCCATTGTTCTGCTGCAACATATGGTGTTACGCTGCATGTAATACGACATTTCTTTCCTGCGCGGCCTGTACTGGGGATGGATAACGGCATAGCGGACACCCTTTTGCGCTTTCAATGGTGGTGCTTTAAGCTCTTGTGCCTCAGGCTAATCCTATGGGCAATCCTTGTCCATCTTATGTTTGGCAGATCATCACAATGGCATAACACGACTTGCTGAAATATTTTTGGTGCCCTTTACCCGGAAAGCCTACTAGGCAGTGTGGTAGCAATGGTTCCAACTCTTCTCAAGGATGTCGGGATGCAGGTTGGAGCGATGATATGCTGACTTTTCTATATTCCAGTTATCAGACTGATGCCTCTCAGACATCCATGTCTGCCATGCTGGCGGGCATTTTGTTTATGGCATATTTGCACAGTGCTGAGGATCTTACGAAGAGCTTCCTGATCTACAAGGCCATTAGAGGTTGGGCTTGCAATAGATCGGTTCCCGAGATACTAGGAGGCCCGTAGATGTTCAATTGTTACACCAGTTATCAGTGTGAGAGAAGTGTGAATAATGGAATCTGAATGAAAATAAAAGATAGATACTTGAAGCCATGAAAATGGTTAGGGCAATATTTTATATCATGCTTTTATTCAAATGTGCTATAGACACAGTGAACTTATGACCAATAATGTCACTTTTTGGAGTTCAATGTTGCCAGACATATGTTTCTTCCTGTGTAACGACTCTAGGGGTGGAATTCAATTCCCCCCAAAGTATCAAGATTCACTAAAATTTGTTACATCTGATAATTACAAGTTATTGTTATTTTGCACTGCAGCTGTGCTAGCCTTCTTTGGTGCTTTTAGAATATACGACTTAGCGGCACAGTCCAAGAGAAACACAGGCTCGGGTTTGCTGGCTCGACATGTGCTAATTCATGCTACCCATGGAACTTGCTAAGTCGAAGACGGACCAGTCTGGTAAAGGTTGTTGGGTCGACATACCATCTCACGGGGATACGACAGTTTGCCCACTGGCTTTTTCCAAGCAATTCTCAGGGGTTAGACCCCATTTGAGTGCTTTATTCTTCCTGCACATGGATGGTTCTGCTCTCACCAAATATCAATTCAATGCACTGTTCAAGAGAGCTCTAGAGTTTATAGGTCTATATCAGGCTCTCTATGAATCCACTCTTTTAGGGTTGGGGTGGTTACGTCCGCTGCCTTGACTGGCTTTTGATTGCTGCTATTAAATCCCTCAGATGGAAGTCAGATGCCTACAAAAAATATATTTAGACCGAATAAATGAGTGACCAAATGAATATCCCTTGGTAATCCAGGGCTTTGCTGCTTGTTGCTTTTAGTGAAGGCAAAAGGGATTTTTCCTGTGGTTTCCTTGGATCAAGGCCTGATTAGCTACGTGCCTCCGGGGTTTCTCAGCCTTTTTAACCTTCATATGGATAACCTCTTTCCCCTCCCGTCACCTTCGACTCCACCCCCCTCTAGATTTAGCATATATGGGAGATGGCCTACTCAGATGTATATTGGTGTTTTTCCCTATGTGTAATCTTTTGTTCAATAACTTTTATCACAGGTATTCTGAGGTTAAATATATAAATATGGGTCGTGGACCACTCATGTGTGCCAGGCATTCATGCACAGGATGGCCTTGAGTTGGTCCTTCTCTTGCCCTGCCCTGTAGAAGTTCATTGGCTGTGCAGACACGGTATTAGCTGGCTGACTTTTATTCCCCAGTTGACCTGAGAGGTAGCAAGAGAGGGGCCTCCAGACATCTTTGATGTCCACCTGGGAGGCAACAATCTTGGTAAGGGAAAATATTAGATCTCCCGATTAGCATTTGGGAGGATTTTAGGACAGTGCAATACAGATGGCCGACCATTATGCTTTTTTGGTCGGAGGTGGTTCCATGTCCCTGTTGGCGAGGCGTTATTCCTTTGTCATTAATGCAAGCAAAGCCCCTTGGGAGGGTTAGTTATTGACCAACTGTTAATCTTGGTGGATCAGGTCGAATTGTTTATAAGGGATGGGGTTCACCTCACTGGGGAAGGTCTATGATTGTTCTTAGAACAGATTTATTGGAAGGTGAGGGGCCGGATTAGGTCCTTTGGTTGCGGGTTGTCAGTCCAGTAAAGGATGACAGCAGTGGTATGAAAGCACTGAGATCAGCGACTGATACATACGGCGCTATCGCTGATTGGCCACAGGTGAGTGCCCCCTTCGAGGTAAACGCTTGGTCCTTTTGTGTGGAGTCTAGAGGGGGTGTATTCACTGTGATACCAGATTTAGCGCCTGTCATTCAGTAAGGGATTTTATCCTTGGCTAGTGAATTCAGGGCCATTTTGCCATCCACTGGTTTAGTTCAGTATTCAGTTGTTATGGCAGTTCCAGAGTTTGCTTTCTCCATCATCAATTTACCTTAATAAACTGTGACCTATTTGCCAATGTATTTACGTGTCTGAGTCTTTATTTTATTTACAGTATTTAATTTTTACTATCGGATGTTGATGGAAAGGGGGCATCAACGATCTGCTGTTTAAGCAAAGATTGTAGAATGGATTAAAATCAACATAAGACTCCATTTTATAAATTTCATTTGTATGAATAGAATAAATGTCTCTTTTGTGGCGTTTTAATGTCTTTCCTTAAAGCAATTATTGGAATACAATATACTAGCAAAACGTCAACCTATGTGTGTTGCAGAAATGTTTTTGTGTTTTATGTTTCATAACAAGCATATTTGACAGTGTTATTAGCATAAGGCACGTTTGGTTATCTATGTTTCCCTAAAAGCATATCTTACAAAATGTTTCGGTAGAGGAAAACCAGCATTTCAATAAGTACAGAGAAATCTGTCAATTTAAAACTGGCAAAAAAAGCAATGAGCATCTTATTTTACAAATTTGTTTAACAAATTTCTACACTTTGACATTGATATAATTAGTTGGGCTCTTGCTGATGCAGAACTGTCCATATGAATAAAACATATGTTTTCTGCAGTATAGCATCCAATTTGGCTAGAAATATTTAGAATGACTTAGGACTGCCTGAAAAAAAATAAAGTAATACAAGGTTCTTATATCTATGTGTGTGTCTAGATATTCTGTTGAACATTGTACCACATACATGTACGTGAATATTCATTGCAGTTAAAGATAGGTCTTCACTATTTATTAATATAATAATATCATACAGGGTGGATATATGCATATGTTATGAGGACTATGGCTCTATGGATTTAGTTAGCAGATTTGTATATGAAATATAAAGAGCATTTGCGTTTGGGGATCTTGGTAAGCAACAAAGTGACCCATTTACCATGTAGCATTTTCTCAACATTTACACATGGCAACAGTTACTGAATAGCATAATTGCCCAATCTACAGTAATGTCTAGGAGACTTATGAATTCTGGGTTGGTCTTCCAGGCCCCTGGGATAGCAGGTCATTTTACCAGATACTTCCAATATCCTAATGAACTGGGCAGGACAGAGTCCTCGATTGCGCAATTTGTGTAATTTTGGCCCAGATTGCACATCAAAATTACACTTTTGTAGCATTGCATTATGGGAGCATTTTGCAGCACAATGACCCCTCCGCACCTGCACATCACTTGGAGGTGGGAAAAAAATATGCTGACTAGTCAAAAAAAAAACTGATTAGATAGCTCAAAACACACACTGTTGCTTCGTACTTCAAGGACAAGATTGATAAAATGAGACTAGAAATGGTATCCTCTTCCTTGACTAGGAATCAACTCAATTCCTTCCCAGCATCATCTGGCAACCTTTCTTCATTTGATCTCACAAATGAAGATGAAGTCTCTACTCTCTTCTTATCTTCCAACTCTACCTCATGTCCTCTTGATCCTATTCCCTAACAAAATCAGAAGATCCCTGTCTCCTGTGCTCATTTCACCTCTAACTGAAATCTGTAATATCCCTCGCTCTACTTGTAACTTTCCTTCATTATTCAGTGATTACTCCTATTTTGAAAAAAACAAAATTCTTTCTCAAACCACCATCCCAGCTCTCAGCTCCCATGCCTCTCCATGCTTCTAGAGAGTGTTACCTATATTCGCCTCACAGGCTTTCTTTCTGAAAACGATCTATTGGATCCTCTTCAGTCAAACCATTATTCTCTTTTAGATCTCCTGGATCTCTCTGCTGATTTGACACTGTTGACAACTCTCTTCTTTTACAAATGCTATAATCCCCAGGTCTTCAAGGCACTGTACTATCCTGGTTCTCATCAAATCAATCTAATCGCTGTTTCATTGTTAATTTCTTTGGATCCACCTATGCTCCACTTCCCTTATCAGTTGGAGTACCACAAGGCTCATTATTAGGTCCTTCTAGATCTATACCACTTCTATAGGAAAACTTATAAGCTCCTTTGGATTTCAGTATTATCTCTATGTGGATGATACCCAAATTTATCTATCCTCTCCAGATCTCTCACATGTGTTGTCCCGCGTTACTAACTGTCTTTCTGACATTTTATCTTGGATGTCCTCTTGTCAAATTAAACTCAATCTTTCAAAAACAGCTAATAATATTCCGATCCACCAACAGAGGACCTCTTATGCTTTGTTCACCACATCGACTATATTTATATCATGCTGCATACATCTAAAAATAATTTCCAGAATATGCACATATCTCTCACAAGACACTACAAAAACATTAATTCCTGCATTCAACATCTCCCACAGAGATGGTCTGTTTTCTCCCACAGAGGGGGTCTTATTTTCGTGGGCTTCATTGAGGACAGCCTTCCGAAGGTGAACTGGTACAAATAAGCGGTTTGCGGGTGTCTCTGAAGGAGCTAACTTTTGAAATCTGCAAAGGGTTATACCCAAGTCCTGGGTTAAGCCTGCGGGAATTACAGAAGGTGGTATAATAGGTATCAGTTCCGGAGCAGGTACATTGCGAGAAACAAAGCTTCTGGATAATGCATCCGCCTTCACATTCTTGGATCCTGGTCTATAAGTGATAATGAAACAGAAGCTGGTAAAGAACAATGACCAGTGTGCTTGCCTACGGTTCAGCTGTTTTGTGACTCAGTGTACTGAAGGTTCTTATAGTCAGTAATAACCGAGATGACATGAATGGCCCCTTCCAGCCATTGACGCCATTCTTCAAAAGCCCATTTGATGGCTAAAACCTCCCACTTGCCAACATCATAGTTGGTCTCCGGAGCAGGGAACTTGTGGGAGAAAAAGGCACAAGGAAACAGTTGATGATTGCCAGGATCTTTCTGTGATAGAACAGGGCCAGCACCAATATCAGAGGGATTCAACCTCCAGAACAAAGGGTAAATAAGGGTTAGCATGTCTCAAGATGGGGGCGGAGATAAATGCTTTTTTAAGGGCTTCAAAGGATTTGATAGCCTCTGAGGATCAATTTCCAGGGTCTTCCCACTTCTTGGTAAGGGCAACAATGGGAGCCACCAGATCAGAAAAATCACGGATAAATCTTTGGTAGTAATTGGTGAAGCCCAGAAACCTTTCGATAGCTTTCAGATTAATGGGCCTCACCCAATCCAGAATAGCCTGAACTTTGCTTGAATCCATAGAGAATCCAGTAGAGGATATCATATATCCCAGGAATGATGCTTTCTGAACTTCAAACTCGTACTTTTCAAGTTTGGCAAAAAGATGATGGTCCCGTAATTTATGGAGAACCTGCTTGACATGGAGTCGGTGTTGAGACAAGGACTGGGAGTATATTCATATGTCATCCAATTATATGGGCACAAACTCGTAGTGGCCGGAATGGGTATTGAAAGTCGTCTTCCACTCATTCCACCTTATCTGATGCGGAGGAGATTGTATGCACCGCAAACAGCGATTTTCGTGAAGATAGTAGCACCTGTAAGTTGATCGAAGAGGGCCGAGGTGAGAGGAAGTGGGTAGGTGTTTTTCATAGTAGTTTTGTTAATGCCTCTGAAATCGATACAAGGACGTAGCCCTCCATCCTTCTTAGATGCAAAGAAACATCCATTTCCCACCAGAGATTTTGAAGGCCTAATAAAACCTTTTTGTAAATTTTCCTCAACATATTCTTGCATGGCTTTAGTTTCAGGGCCAGAGAGTGAATACAACCTTCCTTTTGGCAAGTTAGCACGCAGAATTAACTTTATGCCACAATCAAAATATCCTGGTGTGGAGAAAGTAGCTCGGAAGCAGGCTGCAGAAGAGCAAGATCAAACAAGTCTGTTAACATGAGTAGCTCCATTGGGTAATTTCTCCTTTTGTCCAATCTATTACAGGGTTATGAAGGCGATATCAGGGACGACCCAGTATTAATGGTACAGACAGGCAATGGATAAGGTAGAAGGACAGAGTTTCTGAGTGAAGGGTTCCCACTGGAAACTGTAGAGGCAGTGTTTTACACAAGATCTTGTCACCTGGGAGTGGCCCTCCATCTAAGCTGCATACAGTAATAGCAGTACCGATTCTCTTGAAAGGGATCCCGGCAGAATTGGCACATCCATTGTCCAGAAAGTTATCAGCGGCAACACTATCAATTAAGGCCAAAATATCCTAAGAATGAGTACCAGAAGTGATATGTGCAGGAACCAAAACCTCATTTTTGTAGGAGATGATCTGCAGACCTAAGTGAACACTGTTAATCACCTTCTTCTAATACACACCCTTCACTCCATTGGCCTTTGTAACACATTTTTTTCCTGGTTCACTTCCTACCTATCAAATCACTCCATTAGTTTTTCTCTGACACATCCTCCCATCCACTCACACTATCTGTTGGGGTCCCACAAGGCTCTGTTCTTGGCCCTCTACTTTTTCATTGTACACCTCTTCTCTTCTAAATCGCTCATTCGGCCTCCAATACCACCTCTACACTGATGACACCCAAATCTATATCTCTTCCTCTGACCTTTCTCCCTCTGTACAATCTCGTGTAACCAAATGTCTTTCTGCTATCTCCACATGGATGTCCCAATGCTACCTAAAGCTCAACATGTCCAAATAAGAGCTTATTATCTTCGCTCTTTCCAGAGTCACCATTTGACTCTCTCCCAGTCCTGTCGAATCCACCTTAAAAATATTGTCTCAATATGCCATTTTCTTATTCAACATGCTACCAAAACTCTTTCATTCTCTCATCTCACTGTTTGACTATTACAACCTTCTTCTATCTGACATTCCTGACACCCATATATCCACTCTTCAATCCATTCTAAATGCTGCTGCAATACTGATCTTTCTCTCTCACTGATCCACATCTGCTGCACCTTTTCGCAAATCCCTACACTGGCTCACTGTGTCCTCCAGAATCAAATTTAAATTACTTACCCTTACCTACAAATCCATCAACAACACTTCCCCTGCATACATCTCAAACTTTATATTAAAATACTCTCCCTCTCACCCTCTTAGATCTACCTCTGACCTGAGCCTTGTCTCTTCACTGGAAACCACTTGTCACTCCTGCCTACAAGACTTCTCCCAAGCTTCTTCCCACTTATGGAATTCCCTACCATGCTCAATCAGACTTTTCCACAGCCTTCAAATCTTTGAAAACTGATCTCTTTTTTAGAGGTGACCTTGTACCCGATAACACTATTCACACTAATGCAACCTCACAACTGTCCCAATCTCCACTCTGTATCACATTTGCTCCTCTTGTTTTAGCTTTGCTCTCTTCCACTTAGAATGTAAGCTCAGAGTCCCTCATACCCTTTGCATTAATGTCTGCATTTATTTTGTGTACCTTTTATGCCCCTGTTGTATGTATGTACTGTTTTTCCTACTGTACGACGCTGCAGAGCACTGTGGCGCCTTACAAATTTATGATAATCATAATAATAATAATATATATATATATATATATATAGATAGATAGATAGATATATAGACAGGTTTCTTAGTATTTGAAGGTTTAATGAAAAAGCCATAGAACTGTTAATCATTAAAGTCACTAAAGGGATAATCTCTGATTCCATCTTGACTTTCTCATTGGCTTAGTTAGACTATATCTTCTCTTGGGTTTTGGTCTGATGTTAATTTGCACTCTGGGCTCTGTGTGCTCTGTCTAAAAGACATTATGAGTTGGAAAGATCTGACACTATATGCCTAAACATGATGAGACCAGGCAGGGCTTTTCAACAATGGATCTAGGTCACCCATGATCTGAAGATTGTTTCCTCTAGAACATTTTCCTAAGTCTTCTTTCTTTTCTTTAATTGATTACATTTCTGAGTGGATTGTCACTAATGTTCTACAGTACAAGCTTGTGAGTGACACAATTAATCTGTAGATCACTTGTTATTAAACCAAAAGAGGTAATTAATTAAAAGTGTCAAAAGCACATTTTCAGTTATTGTTGAAAGGTTGCATTAATTTCCTGGACCAGGTTTTAAATAATGAATTAAACACCAGGTCCAAGATCATCATCCAGGGGAGTAGAGGGCTCTGCAGATGCTGGAAGATCTGTAACAAGTGGTTGAGATTTTTTCTTGTCAGGCTAAGAGCTTTTTTTTTTGTCTTTTAGTCATTATTTTAATTATATTTAAACACTTGTTTTTAGTTCTTAACCCTTTTACTTCTTACTCTCCTCCCTTTCCTTTCTTTTTACCTTGTTTGAACCTTAGGGTTTAACTTCATGCAATTTAATGTGTAGTTTTGCCCTTAAATTACATGGTTTGCAAACTGAAAATCAATTCACAAGGAAACCTACTGCTCAATCCGCAGTTTTGTTAAATTCCCCGTTTAACTTTACATTAAGGTTTACTAGAACATTTATGTGTTTGAATTCTGAATGCAAATAACCTGGAATTGTTGATGCTCTTTTAAGAATGAATAAAAGTTTATTTTATTGTTACTAACATGAATTTATGTGTAACAGTTTAATCTTAAAAACGCCACCAAACCAGGCCAGATCACTTCTTATCCTGAATCCATTCTACATGGATTTATTAATTAATGTTTTTGACATATCTATATATTATAAAAATAGTATATTATTATTTAAGATACATATTCATATTTAGTAACATTACACCTTGTAACAGTACAAGATATTTATAAGTGGGAAAGAAACATCCACATACCAGATCTAAACTACTATACACTTTCAATGATACGTCCTTTGCACATTGCAGGTACATTTCATTTCTTTATTGAAGGATTTTTCTATAGAGTGCCTACATAGTACTCATTGACTTTAAAGTGATTTTTTTACTCTTTCCAACATGCAGATTTTGAAGTGGATTCCCAAACCTGTAAACGTATGCACATTTCCATCTTTTGGGTGCAATTCAAAGCACTGGGAGCTAGTCATGTACTTTGAAATGTGCAAAGTGGACAAATGGACATATTTGCCAAGATGAAAAAGCAGTATTGGCCATATGTTTTTGTGCTTAGCAGATTACCATTATTGAATTTGTGCTTATATATCCTGATTGTCCCTGAGCTGCTGTGCCTAGGTGCCCATTGATGGTCAGTGAAACTGTATATGGGTAACTGCTGTATATTAGCAGCCTGCTAAAGAGGGTTTTATTAGCTATTAAAGTTCAACCTATATAAATTGTGGTACCTATACACACTGGCCCCAGTATAGAACAGCAGATTTTTCAACAGAACCTTTTTAAAGTAAATAGTATCATATTCTATGATAATACTGATTGATTTGCATCATGATTTCCGACCCTGGCATATCTTTCAATACTAACATATTAAATGAAACATAGGAATGCTCAGGCTTGGTTCTACTAAAACTGAGATCTAAACCGAGCCCCTCTGAACTTAGGCAAACTAAGTATCGAGCAAAGCCAACTCGGTAATTTCATGTGTCCTCAGAACTGAAATCGAGGAAAAACGTCATTGGATCTCGTGAGTTTTGGATTCCACCAGTACCATCGCGATCCAGCGCCGCTTGACAGACACACACAGAAGGGGTAACAGCGTTCTTGACATTCTCCAATGTCATTGCTCAGCGCCATTGCTCACACAGAAACAAGAGAGGTGGCAATGCTCTTATCAGTCTCCAGTGGCATAGCTGTGTGCTATTGCTCATACTGAAACAGGAGGGGTAGCAGTGTCTTTGTCACTCTTCAATCCCATTGCTCTGTGCCAGAAGAATTGGAAAACAAATTTGTTAACTGGTCCAGCTATGCAAAATAAGAATCCCATTTAAATACAATGGGTGGGTAGAGCACATAGGAAGCATCCTAATTTATGTTTTTGTTTTTTTTATGTAGTGACTCTTGAAGCAAAGACATAAGACATTCCAATTGTCCCCTTGAGCTATGTATATGCATGGATGGAGCAACACAGTGGCTAAGTAGTTTGCACTTCTACCTTACAGCACTGGGGTCATGAGTTCAATTCTTGACCATGGCCATATCTGTGAGGAGTTTGGTTGTGAGTGAGTTCTCTGTACAGCCCAGTGGAATTATAAATAAATGGTGATGATGATTTAAATGGGGAAAGTAATAAAAAAAAGCACATGTGCAAAAAAACTGCTATGTCCCTATATATGTCCAGGTCATGCCTGATCTTAAGAGGTTAAGGAAGAGGATACATTACTATATATTGCTTGATAAGATTTATATTGCTTAAAATCCTAATTAGCGTTAAAATTATCACACGTATATTATAACCACTGGCTCACATACCTTTTAAATGGCTAGCAGAGGGGAGGGAAGCAAACAGATGAAGAGGAGAAGAGAGGAATAGGGACAAGGTGAAAAACACTGTCATAGCTATCACAACAACCGATACAGTATCTAAAGTTCAGTTTCTTCTTTGCGGGTCCTGGTGCCGGCAACAGTGGGCAGGTGAGCTAATCAGGACTCCCCCCCCCCCCCCCCCCCTCCCCCTCCCCCTCACTCTCTGCCAATCAGCGGCCGGGAAAGTGAGCCAATACAGACTCACCTCTGGCCTTTTGTATTTTTGGCATGGCAACAAGCTAATCAGGACTCACCATGTCACCACAGAGCGCCCCGCATCTCGCAGTGATGGCAGCAATTTAAGCCGCTGTACCCCATTTGAGAAGTACAGTGGCAGTGAAAGCAGATGGATATTGCAGGATGTCCGGAGGCACCACATCAAAAACAGAAGGCGTCACTTGCATGGATCCCTTGTAAGAGCTGGGAGTGCCACTATAAAAAGATCCCAGAGAGGAGATGCCGCATCAAGAAAGGAAGACAGCGGTGGTGACAGGGAGCCCTTGGAAGGGCTTGGAGCGCTCCTGTCTTGAAGAGCTGGAGACAGTGAAGAAAGCCTCGGTAGAAGCCAGGTAACTTGCACAGAGCTGGTAAGTATAATTCCTGCGAGTGAGGTCAGGCAAAAGCCCTGTGGCTGAATTCGGGCACAAAGCCCTGGCTAATTAGGAAAAAGGTTGAATTATCCTCTGGGCACATACCAGTTCATGGGTATAAGGCCCTGGCACATTCCTGGTACAAGGCCTAAGCAACAGGAAGGGCTTGCTAAGAGTATAAAGTATTCCCCATAGAGAGAGGTCTAAAGTGTCCCCCAGAGCAGAGGTCTCATAGTACAGGCTTGTCAGCCTGAGGTCCCATAGCACCAGGCTAGAATCCTGAGGTGGTACAGCACCAGGCTAGAAGCCTGAATGGGGGACACAGCACCAGTGTCAGATGACAGGAGCTACCTGCTGATTTTAGCACTACCCTATCTGGAGGTGCAGAATCTAATGTGCCTCTGGTCTTCACCAGGGACCCCCGCAAGGAAATTTAGATTTAGCTGTGAGAGACGTGCAGGTCACGGTTCTCCAGGAGGGTAATCAGCGAGGTAGATAGAGGTAATCAGATTGTCAGGGAAGCCAAGGTCTAGCCGTGTGATTAGCGCAGTACTGTCACGAGCCGCGGCTGTATGCCACATCCTGGCGTAAACTAGCAGCTGGGCATGTGCTTTAGGTTCTATGCTCTGTTATTTTCCTTGTGGCATAGATTTAGAAGGATGTAGGGACAGCCTCCAACACCAGGGGGAGCTCTCTTATGATTTAAACTGGTTCACTTGTTCACTTATATTTTTATACATGCTTCCTGGTTTTGTTATTACTTATGCTGGTTCTAGCTAGTGATTAATTAGCTGGCTCCTGAGGCTGATTGTCAGCCCTATCCTCCTCTGTCCTGATTGGCTCTTAGTGCTATTTAAGGTAGTGAGATCAGAGCCTCACTGCCGGTTATAGCGTCCTGTTCACAGTTCTGCTGCCTGCTTGTTCTCTCTCTGTTTGGTGTTAAAACCTGTGACTGACTTCCCGTGTATGACTCTCGCGTGTTCCTGGACCTTGAACCTACTCTTCTGACCCTGACCATTTGCCTGGAAACCGGATTCTGCTCCTCCGCCAGTGCCCCTGACCTTTCGCTTGTCCCTGGATTCTGTACCTTTGCTTGTGACCTCTGACCTTGGTTTACTCTGCCTGAACCCCACGCTGCTGTCCGCCAATCATTCCACTCCTGGGTTCTCCTTAGTCGGTATACGATTCTCGACCCTCTGTCAGCCTGCGGCCAAGTCTGTCCCCACAACTAGGGGCTCCAGCGAACAACAGGCTTTCAGAGTAGACTCTGAGTTTTATTGTGCTGGCTAGGGAGTTCCTAACAAGTACACAAGGAGAATCCAAAAGAATAGGCAGGCAGGAGTCAAATACAGGAGTGAGGTTACAGAGCAAAAGGGAGAATACCAGGCTATAGGCCTGTGAGTTTAAAGCGGCATTAGATCAGTAACTCTGGGTAGAAACCCCCATTGTGAGACTACGCCCAATCAGCCCACTTGTATGTGTAGGCAAGCATTGTGTGTATACTTTGTATTGTGAGGTGTAATAGCCCCGTGATCATTTGTGAGGTGGTTGCTGGCAGGTAAAACACTGTACTGTATACTATTGTATTGTACCTAAGTGTGTGTCCCTTTAAGTATTTTCCCCTGTAGGATCCAGAAGTCAGACCCTCATTGAAGTAGGGTTTTGGTATCCGGTAATGTTTGCATTCTGTGATTTAATGCCTTAGAACGGTGAGCTGAGGTATAGTAGTGCACTACATTCAGTAGAGATTTAACTTTAGAGTTGTGCAGTGGGCAATCATTGTTGGCAGGATCGAGCACTGCCTGTTTCCTGTTATTGTTATGTTGTAGAATAACGCAGGCGTGGGAGCCACGTTAGAGCTAGGGAGCCAGCTCTGTGGGGTGTTTTTTGTCGTGTCGCCCCTGTCCCTAGTTTCCAAGTGGCAACGTGCAGACGGCTATCAGGAAGAGGCAGCCGTGTTCCCTGGTGAGTACCATTCTATGATTTTGTCTCTTTCTTGGTACCACAGCGAGTAGGGTATTTGGGCAGAATTCTTCCCTGTCTTGAATATCCGTAGTCCAGTGCCCAAGCCTACAGCAAATCGATGTGTTGCAAGCAGAGTAGAGTGAAGAGTCTCTACTCCTGGCCTTCACTTTATCCACTCCCTTTTCTTCCAAATATATCCCTGCCTCTCAGTAATTTTTTTTGCTTTCCACCCTAGACCACAGTGGTGTGGAGAGTGGTTTTGGGTGGGTCTGTGCGGATGGTAGGTGAACAAGATAGGGCATCTGTGTGTGTCTGTCATTCGCTGCAGGTATTACAGTACTGCTTCTGTACCAGTGACCACTTTCTTGAAATTGCCCACAAGACCAAATGTTGACAACCTTCTCTTGACTAGCATTAATTTTGTCTTAGTATGAAGACAAGAGACATTTACTTTGAAACCAAGTTTTAAGGGTGCATCACATTTATTTTTTTCATGTTTAATTTTACTGTACTTAAATAGTTGAAAATCATTTACTATATATTTCTTTTTATAAAAGATTATATAAGTAGATAAACAAACTATTATTATTTCTCATGGGAAGACTTTAATAACTTTGTGCAATACAGAAACTTTGGATCAACTAGAATAATGTATTACATTTACAAAAGAAATCTACTTCTAAAAGTACTAAAGTCAAAGTTTTTTAGATTGAACTAACCCTAAAAAAATCTAATAAAAAAAAGTCTTCCCACACCTTTTGTATAATTACCTTAATCAAGCTTCTAAGTCTCTATACTGAATGTAAAATTAAAACTGAGAAATATAAAATGCAATATACTGAAGCAAATTATTTCTGATCTCTCCAGACATTTTATACATTTTATACACAGACAAAAAAAATAGACTGATGGGTAAAACCTACACTTCTGGCAATTAACTATTCATGTTATAAGTATCTAATTTATTGTTAAATGAATGTTTAATTTCAAAAGAATTCTTTATTAATGCCTACTGTGAAGGTAAAAAAAAATAGTTAGCAACCTGTTAATTTTGCAAATGTCCATTTTTCACAGTAGAGACATGCATAATTACATTCTGCTAAGGTGACATGGCAATCGCTTTTCCATCCATGAATTATCGTACTTCGCAAAGTAATAAAAAGAAAGTGCACTGGTCATAGTTTTTTAATACACACATCACAACAGATGTCCTCTTCTCCAAGTTATTTGTTATAACCACTCTGAGACATTTGCCACACATTACTTTGCCTTTCCTTTTTTTCAAAATTATTATTTGTCATTTTAAAATTTCCACTGAGGTGGGTGTCAGTGGGGGGACTAATGAGTGGCTGAAAATGCAATGCTTGTGGATTCATATTGGTCCCCGCAGTCACATCCCTCATTGCATTAGACGAGAGCTGAGAGGCAAAAGGGGCTGCTCTATGCAGACATTGTTCCTTGGGTTTCCAGTAACGGGTAGAGGTGGGCAGGGTGACTTTTTTCACCATATCAGGGAATGCAGTGACTAAGAACCACCAAACTTTAAAATGTATAGATTTTAAAGAAAGAAAATCAGCTATACATACAAAACTGCTCAAACTCTTTTAGGGGGTAGTTCTGGTCAACATGTAAACATCTTCTTGGTGAGACAATGTTTCCCCATACTATTCCACTAACCCCTATTGCCCTTTTCTCTCACAGCGATAAGGATATTTCTGTGAGGTTGTTGGACAGGGCATATACAGATACTTATGCTAGTACAAACACTAGAAATTGTCAAAAAGTGAAACCAGCCTCAGCCCAGTCAGCACAAGGTTAAATTCTCTAGAGAGACCAAACCCACCAGCACTGAAACCCCACCTTGGGCAAACCAGCCGTGTGCTGAATAGCACTTAGAATATTCATGTCACCCTTTTGGTGGGTGCCAGGGTAATATGTCACAAACAGATCAAGTATTGTTGTAGAACTTCAAACATTGGCATGTCCTGGCAGCTAGGACCTAATGGAACATATCATTTCACAATTGTCCTTAATAGAAAAAAATACACCAACACATTTTTAGAAACATTTTTTATTAAAATAAAGACAATATTAGACCACTGTTCTTCATTAAACTGCTAAATACAAAGGGAATCTTCTTTCTAAACTGGTCTATATGCAATCTTCATCCACAACATAATCCAAGGGAAAATTTATCTTCTCTATTTCTCCTATATACTTTCACCACACATCTTTCCAAATCCCTCTCTTTTTTTTCTCCAGTATCCTATTTCTCACTCCCCAATCGTTATTTCTTTCTCACTTTTTTGCCTCTTTGCTTGTCAATGACATTGAACCGAATGGAGCCTGACAAGCTGTCGCCTCTCAGCCAATGGCAAAAGGCTTTTCCATGGAGGCCGATTGAAAATAACTTTTAACTGAATTGACCCGCACCACCTATTGTTGCCTCAGAAAATCACAAACAGCTTGGGGAAGAATTTGATGATTATTGTTGCATATTTGCTCTGAACACATCCATGCCAGGATCTATAATACTATACAGTACAATAACACAGTATGCTATATACCTGAGTTCAGTGTTATGTAATGCATATGATGCATTATCCATACCTACTGTACATGACAGTGTACAGTTTTATATATCTGACTACCAATATGCAACTGTGTAATTTAAATATTTTAATGTCAAACCAAATTCAACTCTACAGCTTTTTCTTAGTTAATTACAAGTAAAACAAACAGTAATTGCTGTTGGATGCAAATATGTTTGCATGGCCTGACGCAGTGCGCATCATCATAAGTACTGACTTCATGTTTGCTGAGGGACTTTACGGTTCCGCTTCAGTTCTGCTGCATTTGCATCATGAACATCCTGCGGGTGGGGTCCATACATAAAGTATACCAACATAAAAATTCAGATTAGTATATGGGTGACAAGAAGTAAATACAGACTTACCTTAAAACAAGTGGACAACATATTCAACACTCTTCATATGAATACAGAAAATGCCGGAAGTAGGTATTGACGTCACCGTCACTTAAAATAGCGACCGTGAGAGTGCCGGTTTTAAAGTAGCAATGCCAGGTCCATTTTTTAGACATTTTTTATAATAAAACATATTTGAATAATGAAAACATAGTATAATATTGTATCAATTTGAAATTGCCTAAGCAGGGATGTCATTTAGTAGTGGGATGCCTCTTAGTAGTGTTTAGTAGTGTTTGCCTCTTATGATATTTTTATTTTAAGTGCCTTTGAATGACTTCATTGATGAAGATGATTTGATTCAGTTCAAAATTCCTGTTGGATTTAGCAGTTTAATAAAAAGGTAAACAAGGGGTTAAGAATTTCTTGTTTTATGTTTTAACAATGTATCTAATAGGTACTATTGTAGAAGTACATGTTCCAACAGACACTGGTTACAGTTTCAATATGCTCTGTCAGCCATGGGCATGCTGCCGGTTGTAGTTCCTCAAGCAACGACATAGCCAAGCAGCAATGGCTGCCAGAGCTTGCTAGTAATATTAAAATTGTGACTTGCTGGTTGGCAGTTTAACACTGTCACTTTCTCTGTATATACCATTATGTCTGTATGTATAATATAAAAAAAAGATTCTCTGATGCGATTGCTGTAGTTACAAAGAACAAACGTTTTATTCACGAAATAGATTACAGGGCAAAGTATCGCATGCTTAAGTTTGCACAGTTTTTCGCCAATAAGTTTCAATGAGAATGCTTTGGTTTCCAAAGCCAGAGGTGAACAATTTATACACTGTAGGGCTGTAAAATGCAGTAACATCACAAATATATATGATATATATATAATGATATCCCATTGGTTGATTCTTATGGTCATTGTTCTTTGAGGTGGCCAGGTTGCTATTGTAAAGGGAGTCAGCCTGGCCAGGGCAAAGAAGGGGTGGTAAGAGTTGAAAGAAGTGAGTCCAGAGAGGAGGAGAAGATGGTAAGGTCAAGGGCACCAAGATTGCACTTTGTTTCAGTGTCCTTAAGAGAGGCCAAATGAGGATAAGAGGGAAGGAAGATTTGAGGCACCGGGTTTGGTGCAATCATTAATCGGAATGTTAACGCCTCCAGGAAAAGGAGGAAGGGGAGGTCAGAGAAGAGAATGTATGGAAGCCAGACAGAGAACTTAGGAATTGGGACACAAGGCCAGTGGGTGATAGAAGATGGCAACAAGAAGATGCATGGGGTGGAAGAGGCAGATGAAGTGGACATCGAAGGAAGGAAAGGAGATAGAGGGTTCAGGGGGAATGACCCATAAGTTGCAGCAGGGGAATGTGAGGAACCCCTGTGCTGTCAACTTGTCAGCTCATTGGTACTAGGGTGTGGGAGAGGGACAGGTCCACAGAGGAGAGAGCATCAGGAGAGGTGGTGTCAGTTATAACCAAGTTTCAGTGATAAGGAGAATGGGAAAGGGGAGTTTAGAGAGATGTAGATAAGGTTGGAGGGGTTTCTTAGTTCACAGAGAAGGGATGGGTTTGGACTGAGGGGGGGAGGTCAACAGGGGAGGAGAAGGGTGGAGAAAAAAAGATGTTAAAGATAGTTAGAGAGGGAGGGAGGAGAGGGGGTACTGAAATCATGGTAAAAGCAGAGGTGAGGTAAGACAGCATCAATGAAGGCAGCCGCAAAGAAATAAATCTGATAGGAAAGCAATAAGCATAGCACAGGACTAGTAAGGTTGTGTAGTAGTTGTAAGCAGTGAGTGAGAAGGCAAGAGTGTGTGAAGGCAATGGATAAGCTAAAGATGATTAATGAGCATTAAATGACAAAGCTAATCAAGGTACAATAACAGTTATGGCTACAAAATAATAAAAGGCTATGAGTACACATAAACAGAAAATGAGTAAGCAATGAATGAAACAAAGCTAGTGTTGATAAATAGCTACAAACTTATAAAAACAAGTATAGAAGGCAAATACAATGCAAGCTGGAAGAGTAGGAAGTGCCAATATGAGTGGAGGTCACTGGATGGAGTGCAGAGAAGCTGGTGATGGTGGCTGTCTGATGTAAAGGTGTAGCAGGAACATTGAAGGTACAAAGAAGATGGAGGACAATTGCACTGATATATCTGGTGAGGGTGAAAATGAAGGTAAGCAATAAAGTAAGTAAACATTAATGATAATACACTGGAAAAGAAGGTTATACAGTTGCAGTAACTGGAAGAGCTAGTTAGAATTTAAAATATACAAACACTGACAATAAGGGCAACACAATGGTATTATACACATTAGCAGACACAGCAGTAAATGCTATGAGAGTGTAAGAGTAATAGTAATAGACATTGGCACCACTACTTCTACACATAGTTGGCTTCAAACATTTTAAAGAAACTCAGATAACACTTGGACCAACAAATCTGGATCAGTGTACATTCACAATATTTAATATATTATTATAAATCTTCAAGATCAGGGTGCATATAGTTGCAATTGGAGAACTGCAATGTTGTAGTCTACACATTGTAAAATATAGACATATAATAAAACATTAATAGTTATTTAAATTATTAAATAAAAATGGGAATAACATTATGCCATGTTTTGAATGCTGCCTGGAGGCACTTGCAGTCAGCGGAAGGAGGTATCAAAGTCAGTCCCAGGTCTTCCCCTAAAGCAATTATGGCTTAGATCTTCATGTTGTACATCTGTAGATCAATATCTTCAAATCAATCAATTTCTTCTGGTCCATCTAATAATGATGGATTCAGATCTTCTCATATGAAATATTGTAAGACAAGAGTTAACTTCAGAGAAGCTTTGAAGAATGCAATGAAAACTGTTATCTTTGTGGTTCCCTCTCACCTCAGCATTGTAAAGTGATTCTCAACAATTTGCATAGCTGTAAGCATAGCCTGAAACTCAACTTAAATGTCATCAACATCATTCTACTTGTAGTATTTTAATAAAAATCACTTTTGATTTCCATCCCTTTCTGTGAAATTATTGCTTGGTGAAAACCATTTAGAAACAGTAAACTAAATCTGAAATACAGAGTATTTTCAATTAAATGGTTACAACACACCAAAGCAGAATTTTGTTGATGACATGTAAGTAGAGCTTAAGGCAATGCTTAAAGATATTCAAATTGCTAAAAAAAACTTTACAACGCTAAAGTGCCAGTCACTGTTGTTTATTTATTTTTCTAATGCTAGACCGTACAAACCTGTAGGAATATGGAATTTAGAAAATAAAATCTTAAGGTTAACCCTAAACCCTGTATACTTCTTAGATACCAGTAGACATCACAATCGGGCTTAGTGCAATAAGTGGACAGTTAAGCAGCTGTTTCTCTCTGTGAATCTGACATTTTCACTAGGAGTTCTGCTCCACGGGAGGTTTCTGTCCTCCCTGAGCTCGCCTTAGGACACCTGCGTTACGGTTTGACAGGTGTACCGCCCCAGTCAAACTCCCCACCTATGGCACTATGAGAGTAAAAATGAATGAAGGATACGTAAGATGGTTGAAACACAAACTGTCTTGATATTAAATCTAATATTTTCATTAGATGCTTTTGCTGGCTTGCATGAAATTGGGTGTTCCATAAATTGTTTACTTGAGATGAGATGAATTTTCTTTCAATCGTGGGACCACAGAAGTTTCCAGGAAATGGATGTACTGATGCCTTAATTAGTTGTGTGATGAATTTTAAATAAATTGAAATTAATGCAATGTAAAACAAGGTAGAAAAGATCAGGGGATCAATGTATTGAGCAGTGGTTTTTGCAAATCGCCGATATTCAGCGACTTTGCAGGGCATATTTAAAACGGTGTGTTGAAAGGCAGGTTTTGCTTTTCAAGACATTACTGTTTCAAATTTGCTCTGCAAAGTTGCCAAATATCGGCAATTTGCAAAAAGTGCTGCTTAACACATTTACCCCCATGTCTTTGTTGTTTTGGGCACGGGCCTCATTTTGAGTCCAGGCAACCAATTATGCATAATGGGATAAAATTCTTGTTCATAGTTTTCGAGTTTTTTAAAAGTCTGTGAGTAAAGGACTACTAAGTCAAAGAGTCTTGGGGCTAGATTTACTAAAGCTGGGTACACACTACACTGTTTTCGGCCAATAATCGGCTTAAACAGCCGACATACGACCACTCGTTCAAAAGTCGGGTCAGTGTGTGTAGTGACACGATGGTCGAAAGTCTGCCCTAATGGACGATTGTCGCCTCATTTGGTTGGTCGTACCGTTTAATATTTTCGTTCCAGTCTCGTTTCCGACCGATCCACGACAATCCTCCGATACTTCCTCGATCTGGGGGGCGTGTGTATGTCAATTTTTTGATGTCTGTCCCAGTCCCGCGTTGTGCGGAATCCTCACATCACTGACTAGTGTTTTGTATCGATGTATATTGCACCTGTCTGGCTGCAGCCCATTACACTTGTGTAAAGCATGTGTGTTATTCATATTTACTCTTTATACATTTATACCTCTATAACCTATTAAAGTTATATTAACCTCTATTAACTTATAATTGTGAAGTACCCAGAATAAACAACACAGTGTTCAAGCAACATTTTTATTGCATGAAAAAGGTACAAAAATGTTAACACACACAGCTGTCAGAAAGATCCGCATGAGAAGTGAGCGCGCCCATACCAATCAGAGAGCTGAATACTGCAGAGTATTATTTTTAGTATTTAGTATTTTTAAAGGTGCTACTGGTTTGTGGCAGAACAGGTCTTGATGTGGCTTGGGTTTCTATTCCCTTTGATTTCTTTATCTACGAAACAAGGAAATAAAAAATGTTTACCATTTAACTTCTATATCTGTAATTTATATTCTACGACATAAATACTCTCATTTTCTCACCTTTCACACTGTTCGATATCAGTTTATATCTTGGTCCCTGTGGCGAAATCGCAACAATAGCGGGCTTAACCTCCGAGCATTCTGGAAAACAGGCGCCATTTTGGTTATTATAACGGTTTTACCTTTTCAATTAGAATGAAATAAAGTCCTTCTAACAGGTACACTACACGTGCTACTGACCTTTTTTAATGTCGTTGACGTCCTGGTCCAGTACTTTGACCATCATCTCCACCTCTCTTGGGCTCATTGGATTTGCTCTTTGCTCTTCTTGAGTATCTCCATCCTGCACCTTAACTTTTCCAACATTTTTTGGCCCTTTCAGCACCATCTCTGACTCTATCTCCGTCTCCATAGCTGCCTCCTCACCCGCAACCCCCACTGACACCTTCTCCTCACCCGCAACCCCCACTGACACCTTCTCCTCAACCGCAACCCCCACTGACATCTTCTCACTCGCCATCTTCTGACGCTCCTGGGCGCCAAACAGGTTCCTCTGTCATTTCATACACTCAGACATGGGCGTTTGTTTCTGCTGTGGACCAATCAGTGATGATGCACGCCGAAAATGGATCAATCCATTACATACGAAGGGATTTTATTATTAGGGAATATTCATTGCATTCCACTTTAGCAGTTAAATGTTTTTCTAAATTTAATGTATATTACTAAACTTCTATTTTATAGAAATGAATGAAGAGACAGTGTATCCTTTTCTTTTTAGGCAGCTTTGGGAGTTAACTATAGCGAAAGCTCTGCCCCTTTATGCTAATGTATTTGGTATCTCGTACATTTCCCGCAAATGTCGCTGCAGTGTATACAAAATTTAAATCATTGCTCATGACAACATGGCTGTAAAAAGTCGCTAAAGGGACGTCCGCTCTTCCCTTTATCGTCCTAAACAAGGCTAGTGTGTATGCAGTCCATGGACCGAGCGATCGGACCATCGATCGCATGTAAAATCGTTCGGCATAAAAAGTTGGTCGAAATTTCTGTAGTGTGTACCCAGCTTAAGCTGTGGGTTTGAAAAAGTGGGGAAGTTGCGTATAGCAACCAATCAGATTCTAGCTGTCATTTTGTAGAAAGCACTAAATAAATGATAGCTAGAATCTGACTGGTTGCTATAGGCAACATCCCCACTCTTTCAAACCCGCAGCTTAGTAAATCTAGCCCTTGGACGCTAATGGACATGCCAGTTTGTCAGACATCCATCTTATTTTTAAATTAAATTACATATTAGAACTTAATGTAGAAGCTGCTGAAATGACTATTCATGGATTTTCCTAAAACCAACCCGTAGTTTATATTATATCATGGGGCTGGACAAACAAACTATCAAACAATCAAATAAGTAACCATTGGTGCAGTAATCATAATACCAGCGGTAGTAATCATACCAGGACCCAAGGCTCTAGGGACTACACTGCAACTCCAATATGTTGGTTGAAGACTGCATAGTTCATAGCTCAAGCTCAGGTGTTGCACTGTGGCACACCAGAACCGTTAGAATAAAAAACACAATAGAAGGGAAAAATTGTATGTACCAATTTGTGAGGGAGTGTGTGCACCTCTCATTACACTACTACTACCCTTGCTGCAATGTCTCAACATAATGTCATTTTAATGAAATCCCTGACATTCTAAGCTTAGAAAAAAAAATATTAGCAAATTCTATATAAACTTCAGTCCTGTAGAAGAAGTGGTTAATGTGCAAAAGAAGCACAATTCATATTATATATAGTTGGCTTCTGCAGTCATGCTGAAAACTAAGAACAAAATAATTGAGCCCCTAGATGAAATTGCAAACAAGGTTTGTATTTCTCTAATCCTCACAATCTACAGAGGATTTTCTGAGACTGACAGCTAGAGTTGGCACCGATTTAATGAAACACTTGTTAAGATGCCAGTGGCTAGATGAGGTTATAAAAAAAAATGTGCAAGTGAAAGTTTAACTGGTCATGAAGGTTAAGGCAAAATACATAACAAACGATACACTTAATCTCATCAAGCCTGTTCAATGAAAGAAAGAAATTTACTTCAATGGAATAGTAAAATAATATAAGGGGATCTAAGCTGAAACAAGTGTTCTGTTGTTTGAGAGTGATTTAATACTGCACAATTACTCCTAAAGTATATTATGTTTGCTGAAAACCTGTTAAAGTGTATTCCTCAATATAAGTAACACTGGTGCCCCCGGGGGCCTAGAAACCACTGTGAGGCAGTCCTGGCATTCTGTTTAGCTCCATTGTTTCACTGACTATTATTCCTCTAATTTGGTTTACATTCTATTTACTTACAATAGGAAACTTTCTCTCAGTGGTAATTTTCTCAGGGCTATAACACTTTAGTATCCTACCACCTTTTTAAAAAACATCCAGTCATCCTATAGTCACTTTCAGTACATTAATGCATCACCACCTTGTAATTGTGTCTCAAAACTGGAATATATTAAGATTACAAGATTGCATTTTTCAACATTTACAGAATTTGGACAGGCAAAATGTGAGCTATGTTAAGACTTGGATACATATACATCTTGAGCTAGGATTACAGTTAGGATTTAGGCTTGGAGTAGGAATAGGACTAAGTTTAGATCAATGATTGAAGGTTAGAATAGCTTCAAAATTATAACTAGAGCTAGTTAAAGCTGGGATTACGGCTGGGTTAATATTACAATTTTTTCATGTGACCTACAAGATATTGAGATGGTCATGCAATTTAACATCTGAATACTCAGCTTAACCATTGAGTGAGCAGATCTAATTGGACCCTATTTGTTCGATAAGTCAATTGGTTAACAGCTATATCTAGTGTTCAAATGAATCTTCATTCTCAGCCATCTTTGATGGTTAGTGTAGCCCACATATTTGGCAATTTTGGTTCAATCTAGTGTAAATCAAGCTAAATTTGCCAAATGTTGGGCAACTATATTGAAAGAGGAATCTGACTTATTTCTGACCACATTGATCCTCTCCATACTGAGCCCCTCTCCTACTTGCTACCTGTGCTGTTGGGACCAGTAGTTCCTATTTTTTGTACTTTTAAACATTAGTAGCCCAACACTGACCACTCATGGGTATTGAGAGGCGCTCCAGTGCCAAATTAATCTGTACTAGGAGGAATCTTTTGATATCCACCCATTTTATACAACTGGAGTAGAGCACCAAGTTATTATGTGAGACAACAGTGATGTTTGGTAGTATTTGCTTAGTAGTGTAAGACTTATAACTCCAGATGCTGGTTTTTAGATAGGATCACCTGCTGACTTATTTTTTGTAT
This sequence comes from Mixophyes fleayi, assembly GCF_038048845.1. NCBI lineage: Eukaryota > Metazoa > Chordata > Amphibia > Anura > Limnodynastidae > Mixophyes > Mixophyes fleayi. Next base: position 65,855,441 of record NC_134407.1, on the reverse strand, counting down.
TGGACCATATGAATTAGACCAGAACTGGCCAACCTGTGGTTCTCCAGCTGTTGTGAAACTACAAACCCCAGCATGCTTTGCCAGAAGATTGTCAGCTGGGCCTGCTGGGACTTGTAGTTTCACAACACCTGGAGAGCCACAGGTTGGCCAAGCCTGAATTAGACCTTTCCTGTTTTTCAAGTTATTAATGTAGGAAAAACATTTTTAATTTCATACCATTAACATATTCAACTTGACATTATGATGAATTGAAGTGCTCTTCTTATATAACAGCATGGTGTATTTTACTGCCATTAGTGAACAAATTTTCATTAATTTATTTAAATGAAGTCAAGGCATATAGGACCTGGTTAAAAGCAAATCATAAAGATGCTCCTTTTGCATATGAACAAAGATTCATTTGCACATTTGCAGTTCCACCTCTGTATTTTGAGTTGCAGCATCTTAAGATACGTTTAACTTTAAAACTAGTATAGCTGCATCTGGGCCAAAGATGTGTCATTCATCATCATCATCATCAACGCCAAAACTTGTACCCAGTTCACATAGGTGACAAATGTACATCTCATATCTAGTGCATTTCAAGATACTTGTAACTCAAAATAAAAATAATTTTAAAAGGGTTTGTGTGAAGAGATGGGACCACAGTTACCATCCCCCATCCATTACCATGACAGATGGGAGACAGTACTGCAAACAGATGCAGTACTTTGTTGTACTGCATCTGTTTTATTTTATTTTTAATGGACATAACCAGTTTTCCCTACTTCACATATTTCAGAACAACTCTGGTTACACCAATCATCCCGGATATGCAGGAACCCATCTTTATTTTATGGACTGTAAGAAATAAGGCTGAACTTCTTTAATTGTAAATAGAGCTAAGTGGGTTCCACATGCCTTCTGAGAGTGGGATCGAATGATATCCCTGTTGCCTGATTAGCTGTTCCCTCCTATTCTGGGAAACAGAAGTCTGTATCATCTCAAGCCTATTCCATGTAACAAAATCATGGAAGGGGCTAAAATAGGGCATTTGTTAATCATCTAAGATTAAGTCCCTCATCAAATGGTCTGAGCAGCTATTGTTCTCCCTTAGACTCTGTTAGACATTAGACACCTGGGAACAAACCCAGCAGGTGGCTGCTCTTTGTCATCAACCTCTAACCCTCTCCCAGCCAACCACATCCTGGATAAACTTGAGATAACCTTGCAGCATGGGATTTTTTCAAGTGGGAATTCTAAACTGTTTAAAATAGCCCTGCAGAAGAGAGGCCAAAACACACTCCACACTGCAGAGGCCGGTTCAAATTATGGGTGAGTGAGGCCAAGGGTCCTTTTGCCACCCTTGCAAGGGGCTGCATTTCCATATATAGGCAAACAGGCTCTGGATATCCCCTTTACCTTTGCAACCTCACTAATACCTCATATTCAAGAGTACACATCCACACCTTTATAAAAAAAAAACAGCCTGGCTTACAGCCCTATCTGTGTAGCTGATGCATCTTTAAGACTCTGGTGCCATCTGGTGACCATAAGCAATATTCTGCTTTTACTCTCTGAAACACTGTTTTGATGATTCACACTACAGTGCAGGACACATGATACTGCTCACTGGAGGGATTGCTTCCAGGCCCATCGTGCTCACCAGTCTGCACTCCAACACTTTGTAGCCATTAAACCCCGACTATTGTGGGTATGTGGCCAGTCGCTCTCCTCCACATGTATTTCCATTGACTGATACGGATACATCTGAAGTAACCTCACGTTAACAGACCTATCTCTACCATTATGGGCAAAGATAAGAAGGCGGTGGCTAAAAATGAGGCCACCCATGGCAGGGATAACTCCCTGTGCCCAGATCTACGTCAATATCTCAGAGCGTTGACCACTACCTCTGCACAATGCCCCCTCCTGGGTATCGTAACACCAAAGCACACCACTGACTCTGCAGCCATGATGACAACTTCTCTTCCCAGAGACGCCGCAGACCTTCACAAGATTTTTCAACATATTAAGTCCTTGTCAACCAAACAGGATATCTTGGACTTGGAACATAAAATGCAAGAGAAAGTTTCCACTGCGGTCTCCATCATCCATACTGACATCTCGTACATGGCTGCTAGGCTTACATCTTTAGAGGATGACAGAGACTCATCTCATGAATATGTTGCTAAATTACAGGAAGTGGTCTCACACCAGGCCTCTGCACTCAGGGATCTTCAGGCGTGAGTGGATGACCTCGATAATCGGGGACGCCACAATTACATGCGGATAAGGGGAATCCCAGAAGATGTTCCTTCTCAAGGTATTGTGGATGCCCTCACAAAGATCTTCAACGGGGTGCTAGGGCTTGACTCGTCTACTCACATCATCTTTGATCGTGCCCATAGTGCGTTGCGCCTTAAAGCCCTTGCCACAGAAAAAACAAGAGATATTATATGTAGACTGCATTACCTCACCCAACAGGAAGAGATTCTGAGGAAACTCAGGGACCTTGATGATATTGACTTTAATGGACACAGAGTTCAGATATTTCAAGATCTCTCCGGTAGACTTTGCAGCAGAGGCGCTCACTAAGACTTCTGACTAGGAGCTCCGCAAGCGCAAAATAAAATATAGCTGGGGATTCCCCTTTAGTCTCCTTTCCAACCATAATGGGAAGCAAGCATTACTAAGAGATTGCATGTATTTGATTGATCCCTACATGGTCACCAGGTGCAGTGCATTGTACGTATTCTTTTGTTTATCTTGTTTCTCTGTAAAATGACTCTCTTCTTTCTTAACTTTTGGGTCTTTATATACTATGCTCACTTCTATCTCTTTCTGGCCCTTCCTCCCCCATTCCATCTTCTGATGCCTTCTGACCCACATATTACCGCTCCTCTATCACATCTAAATGATGTCACCAGCAAGTAACAGTATAGATGCTCCGAAAAAAGATCCCAGGCACTGCATTTTTGGTCAGACCATGCCCTAGTCTCCCTCACTATTCACATCCCTCTTAACATCTCTAAACTGTGGACATGGAGACTTAACTAGTCTCTTTTTTATGATACCTACTGCAAAAATCAAATAGATGCCGCTATTAAATATTATACCTCTCTTAATGACTCTGCTGAAATGTCATATGGGAGGCCCACAAATGTGTCCTACAAGGCAAGCTCATTCAAATAGGCTCAATTGTTAAAAGCAAAAGAATGTTCTCAAGGCAGATCTCTTGCTTAAAATTAGAGATCCAGAAACTTAACATAACTCCTCCCTAGGCGGGGAAACGCTGCGAGAATTGAGAGAAGCAAGGTTAGCTCTTAATAATTTACTTAGTGATAGAGCAAAATTGGCACTTGATCGGTGCAAACACAAATACTTTCGATGGGGAAACAAACCCGGGAAGATGTTGCCGCTTCTTTTATCCATTCGGTGAAGGATGCGGGTGGGAGGGAGAGTCACTTGACAGGAGACATATCCTCAGCATTCCAAGCCTACTATTCCAGGTTATATAACATTGTGAGGATCCTCCCCATTAGCAGGGCATGACTCAAAACAAGAACAAATTAGCGATTACCTCCAGAAGCTCAAAGTCCCTAAGCTCTCAAAGTCGGATAGGGAGATGCTGGATCAACCTTTTACCCTGAGGGAATTAGAGGAGGCTGTCTTCTCTACACCGACTGGCAAAAGCCCAGGACCTGATGGGTTTACCATCGGCTATTATAAGGTTTTTGGCCAGGTATTAAACCCTCTTCTTCCACGGGCCATGAATGACATTTCTGACAAATCCAGCTTCTCCTGACAGTCACTTGAAGCACACATTACAATTCTCCATAATGAAGGTAAAGACCCCTGTCTGTGCTCCAGCTATCGCCCAATCACCCTGTTAAATGTTGATTTAAAATGCTCCACAAAAGTGGCCAAGGGCCTGAAAACTTTCCTGCCAGGTCTAATTCACAGTGATCAAGTCGGCTTTGTTCCGGGCCGTGAGGCTTGGGACAACACCACTAAGGTTATTGATTTGATACATTTGATAGAGGAAAGGCGTTTCCCTACTCTATTGTTATCAACTGATTCTGAAAAGGCACTTGACATGGTACACTGGCAATTCATCGAGGGGGTGCTGAGGCACATGGGATTGGGTGCAGTTTGTCTTCACAGAAATTCCACAAGTCCGTATTAAGATTAAAAGTTCTCTATCAAACACATTCTCTATCTACAATGGTTGACGCCAGGGATGCCCGCTTTCCCCATTGAAATTTGTTCTCTGCATGGAGGCTTTGGCCCAGTCTATTAGAAGAAACCCGGATGTGTCTGGGGTGTGGGCGGGAAGGACGGAGCAAAAATTGGCCCTTTTTGCGGATGACCTGTTAGCAATTGTCACCAATCCCTTGGTCTCGCTGCCTGATCTAATGTTAGAGTTTGAGAGATTTGGATCACTTTCTAACTTTATAATTAAATACACCAAATCTATGGCTCTGAATCTCTCTTTTCTGCCAGCCAAGTTGGAGAACCTTAGGTGCTCCTTCCCCTTCACCTGACATCCCTCTCACATTAAATATCTGTAGGTGTGGCTGCCAAGGGACCTTTCCACCTTATATAAAATTAATGTCATACCATTAGTTCCCAAGTTTCGAGAAGATTATGGATACTGCCGATCTTGGGGCTTCTCCTGGCTAGGGAGGATGAATATAATTAGAATTAACATCTTACCAAAGATTTTATACCTTCTCCAAACTCTCCCAAAACATATTCCCCCCAAGTACTTCCTAGATCTACAAAAATTGGTATGTGAAATTGTTTGGGTAGGTAGGCCTCCCAGATTTCAACATGATATTCTATACAGGCACAAGGGGGCCTGCAGTTGCCTCACTTCACCAAATATCATCAGGCTGTACTCTTCATTAGAGTCATGGGGGTAAATGTATCAATCTCCGGTTTTGTCAACTCGCTGGAGTTCGACAAGATGACAGCTTAATTCCCTTTACAAGGCAGCGCCGCTTTAAATTTAAGCTGTCATCTCGCCGAACTCCCGCGAGTTGACAAAACCGGAGATTGATACATTTACCCCATGGAGTGGACTAGAGAGGCGCCCTCTAAGCAATGAGTAAATATTGAAGGACCGGGCGATGGGGACTCCTGCAACCTTAATTCCCTGATTGCCTACATTTTCATACACTCTACACCCCACTATTGGTCCCATGCTTCAATGCTAGGCTGGACTGCAAAGTTTGAAATTTATTTTGTCTTCGTTATTGCCCCTTAATGCCCTTTGTTGGTAATCCAGACTTCCCACCTGGGCTCACACAAGGGGCTTTTGGTATGTGCCTTTTCTCTCTTACAGGACAAATTGGGTCTGTCTGCTTCAGAGTTCTGGCTATACCTGCAGGCACTACACTTCTTACAATTGAAGGAATTTATGGGGGGAAGCGAGCAGGAACTTGATTAGCTTTGAAAAGATTTGGTGTTTCCACCAAACCGAAACACACTATATAGACGATTTACCAATAGCTCATTGTCAATTTATTCCCCAACCTACCTGGCTATCCTGGTGCTTGGGATACAGAACTGAAGAGGCTTACCTCTAACCAATTTTGGGCAAAATCTTTTTAATATATTATGGTTAGCTCTTAATACTCTTTGTGGTGGAGACATGGTACAGAGTTCTCTCTCTTTGGTACTGGTGTCCCTCCCAATTAAGTAAGATGCGCCCGGTGTCTCTGGGGGCATGCTGGAGATGTGGTTCTGGGTCAGGATCCCCTCTTCACATTTGGTGTCCTTGTCTTGTAATTTCATTGTATTGGCATAAGGTGAAAACAGTCGTGGAGGAAATTATGGGTGGCCCAGTCCCGGAAGGACCAGATTTCTGATTGTTCAGTCTTTCCGACATTCCCATTTCTCAGGATGAAAAATCCTTACTCCAACATCTGTGCAATGCTGCCATAGCAGTTATCCCAGTTCACTGGCATTCTCCTGTGCACCCTGACATGCGGGAATGGTTTAGACGGATAGACCTTTACAAGCTTATGGATGCCATAATCCTTTCTGGCCAGAAGAAAGTCACTGACTATGTCGCAATGTGGCTCCGCTGGCTCGAGTTTAAGGAATCTCCGTCTTACCGCTCTCATGGATTATGACTAGTCATCCTCTCATGGTGGTAAGTGTGAGTGGGCATATGGGAGAATGGGCATATTGTACCTTCCCCCTTTGGGTATCCTTTCCCTTGTCCTGCAACTGTTATACTAAGAGAAGTCTTTCTTTCTTTCTCTCTCTCTCTCTCTCTCTCTCTCTCTCTCTCTCTCTCTCTACTTTCCCCTACCTCTCTTGCCTCCCTTTCTCCCTTCCTTTCTACTCTACTCATCCATTCTCCTATTCTATACACTTTTCTGATTTCTTCTTTCTTGTGTCTGTCGTGTATTGTATGTTTTACAAACCGCGCTATCTGTTGACAGATTGTGATATCTTTACATTATTCTGTTTTTGAAGCATGTTCCATGTGCTGTTTGTATTCCTTTAAATAGCCTAATAAAAACAAAAAAAAAAAATAGCACTGCGAGGGGATCCCAGTGTGTTCATGGATCATCTAAGCTTGGTGTTGGAGTTCTGCCTCCTACCAGCTTCATCGTTGCTCCAGTCTGCCATTCTGTAATTCTCAACTACAGTAGGAGCTGCTAAAGGGTCTGTCTACCTGGCATGCCTACAGGAGTAGGACCAATTTTCAAAAGTACACATTGGCCCAGAGTTTTATAAGTACAACTTGGTTGGACAATTTCTCCATAGACTATATATACACCTTGTTAAAGTGGGTATTGGTGGTCCATTATAGACAATTTAAAAGCTTGACTGGGACAATGACAGACTCTCAACATACTAATGTACGTTCCTTGTGGTTGCGATAGCAATGCATCAGGACTATTTTTGAAACTACAGCTTGGCCTGAGAAATCTACAACTTGGTCTGTTTAAGGCTTTCCTATTAAAACTTAAATCGGTTGCTGATATATTAAATTTGGGATGCTATGGCATTTCCATTGAGATTAGTGACTGTTCTAGTGGTTTTTTAATTGTATTGCAATATACCCAGATATTGTTTTACAAGTGTTGTGAAACTCTGCCTGTGTGACCCAGAGGACCCTAAGGTGCCAGGGCCAATCTGTGAGCTTAAACTCTAACCCTCTGGTATCCTGACAGCATGCCTAATTTGCATCAGCATGCAATTACTGCACTGCACTTGCACATTTATGCCCCTGATCTGCACCTCCAAACATAAGGAGTCACAAGCGCAAGAAATATAGAAATGTAAATGCAGATGCATTTTGTGTAAATGCACGGTATGCCAATTTTGCAGCAAGATGCTTCCTTACTTTACACAAATTTGCTTAAATGCAACTCTAAATCAGGAAACAAAAAAGGGCATTCTCCAAACTGTTGCCACAAAGTTGGAAGCACACAATTCTCTAGAATCCCATTTTGTACTGTAGCATTAAGATTTCCATTCACTGGAATGAAGACATACATACCAACTGTGCCAATTTTGGTGGTACATCCCGATTCATGAGCCACAAAAGGGGCAGGGCTTAACCAAATGGGTGGGGTTAAAAAAAATGCACTTTTGAGGGCGGAGTTTGGGTGAAACGGGGTGAGGCTTATTTTGTCTAGATTAATCGACTATTTATTATGAGTATAAGGGTACCAAACTATGTATATTTTATGTAAGGTAAGGGCCTAGAAAAAAAGGTGATTTAGTTTGTTTTAAATGTAACTGCTAGATCCATGACACATTGGAACTATCACTGCTAACAGGTGTAGAATAAATGAGATAGGTCTCCAATGCAGCTCCTGGTCTTCCCTAATTTATGATGATAGCACTCATTTTAACAGGATTTCCTATTATAAATGGTAAAGTCTTAATTTTCCTTATTGAGCTGTACACTTTGAATGCTGTGTACAGCAGTCAAATGTCCAGGAACAGTTTTTTGCCACTTTAGACCATTTCACTGGAATCCAAAGTGATTATTGACAGGATATAATTTAAGTCCACTTATGCCTATGGCTCTCAGTAAATATATGTCCACTGTATTTCTTTTGTAATTAAGGATACTCTAAATATTATAAAATTTGGTTTGAAATTTGGCAAATGGTAAAGATTTTAGTAATATTCAAGCGCTATACTGAAACCATGAGCTCACCCAAATCCCAATTTCCAATTGCTGTTTCTGCACAGGACACAATCTTAACACTTCCAAGATATTAAAGTCATCTTATCGCTTACCAATAAAACATTGTCCAATGCAATTATTGTGGTTCCAAAGCACAAAGATATTCGATTGCAAAATATAGCAGGATTTACAGCAAGCCATTATTACGCATAAAATATATTACAATAAAGCAGAAAAGTACAAAAACACTGAATACATTCCATTTTCCTTTCTAGTGCTTCACCAGGGCCCAGGTGATACAGTCATGGTCACATGTAGTCAGGATCAGAGAGAGTGAGAACAATGGACCAGGGCGCTTATATGCAGTTTGTATGAGCATAAACAGTAATGATGTCACGAATATACACAGATAACATCAAGAGAGGTCTTCATTGGTCCAGGGTTAAAGATGTTCCAGTTGTCTGCTGGTCATAGGTCAGTTAATTTGATCTTTTCCAAGGGTGGGGGTCAACTTACTCCAACTGTTGCCTACGTCTCTGCAAGCCAAATAAACAGTTTAAACTGACCCATAAATAAAGTACTTTTGAGTATTAATCTCATATTGCTCATAACTTGCGATCGCTAATCTGTTGAAACCAGGTTAATGCTGGTGAAATAAGCTTTAATATGAAACCAAACCCTTTACCTTTTAGAGGAACTGAACCATAATTACCTTAACTTTAATTTTATCTTTGTATAAACAATATCTAATACATTTTACTAATAAATAAATGTGGATTGGAATCTTAATAAATGTGTGTTAATTACGAGTGTAAGTGCAAATGTAAATATGTGTTATTTAATCGATGCAATTGAATCATAATAGGTGGCATACTAATCGCAGTCGCACGGTAAAACAATATTAATCAATTTGGTTTACTTTATTGAATTATTTGACTTCCACAAAGACTCAAAACTACAGGTAAGAGTTCTCATTCAGGTCTCTTCAATTTTGTCCTTTTGCAAGCCAAATTGCCAGGGCCGGCATAAAACTGGCATTCCTCCTCCGCTGTCAGACATTGCACCCCCCACTCCGATGCTTTTTGCCTTGGCAGGTGCAAGCTGAGGGCAGCATCCTTGACCCCTTAGACTGGGAGTGTGGCGCTTGCGACATCATAAACTAGTGGCTGGCACTCTATGTAGGGGCACCGCAGAGGTATTAAAGTTATTGTATATGTCACTCATTCAGTGTTTTACTACCCATAGATGCCCTAGGCAACCTCATAGGATTGCCTTATAGTAGGGCTGGCACTGCTTGTTGCACTGTAGGGAAAGAAAATTTAAAATATATGGGCAGAAGAGAGGGGAAATATCCTATCTCAAATCTAAATTGCAGTATAAAAATAAAACCACTAAACCACTCAGTTTTTGACTGCTAATTGCAAAAGCAGACAGTGTTTTCCCTGCATGGAAAAAAAATGCATTTGCACAACTTGCATCGCAACATGTTTATCTAGGCACAAATTTGCAACCTTCAGCTGTCCCTAACTCCAAATAAGCCTACAATATTCAACCAATGAATGGATCTGGGGCTTCAATAAGTCAGTCCACAGAACAAGACAAAAACAAGCAGAGAAAATTTCCCACAAATGAAATGGCAATACATTACACTTAGATCACACTAGGACAGTGTCATTCAAGGCCAAAGAGTGATCTGAATAGGCATGGCAATGGCAACAATTAAAATGTAGTTTGAAAAAAATGAATTACAAATGCAACCTGGCCAGCAACCAACCTCCCTCATGCACATTCTCCACACTATGTCTCACAAATGGTGAGCTTATTAAGGTGCAGCAATCATACAGTGATAGATCTCCAGATCACTGTTCATGGTCTCTTGCATCTGTATATGATAGGTAAGCTGGTCAAGGCAGTATTAAAAGCATTGGGAAGGGAAGATCACAGATGCAATCATCATCCAATTCAGGAAGCGACTCATAGAGCATGCCATCTGTTACTGGAAGAAGGAGAAATGAGCAGAAGTGTGTACATTAATATTGAATATTGGATATTGACTAAATTCAAGTGTAAATCAACCTAAATGCTGCCCATACAGCCCCCTGCATTTTGGCATTGCTGCACTGTGTGCATTTAAGTAATTGAGACTTACTATGTAACAAAGTGGGCACATTTACTCTTTTATGGCTGCTTTGTAAGCACTAATCAGAAGTTCTTATTTTGCATATAAAACTACCAAATTTGTAGTGTTTTTGCTCTGCTATGTGGCTTTAAGTCACTTGGGTCATTAGACAAACAGGCTTTGCTATTACTTTTTTTTACAAAGCCCAGAATGCAGATGAAATTCTGTGATTCTGAAAAGTCAGGGCAATGGAACACATTTAAGACTACTGGATAGAGTACACAAAGCTTTCTGAAACAGCCATACTACAGACGGCATTTACAGAATGGTAACTTACCCGCTGACATCAATTACTATTCAAGCTGCGATGTACTGGAGGACCATACGCAGGTGTTGCTATTACATTTTACTGAATTATTACAATGCAGTATACATTGCTCTATGGAGCAGTAGCATTCAATATTAAATTAAGAATAAATCTAGTAATTTTTTATTTAGCTTTAGGTGAAGATTTGATGTCTTTAATGATAAAAAAAAAACAAGATGTTCGGTAATCAGCAGTAGGCATTTGAAATGATTGCAGGCAGGGTGGCTTCACTGTCTGTACCACTCTCCTGTGTGTACTATTTGTTCCAGCAACTTTCACCTCCACTGGGTTCACCTCCTACTAGCACACAATGTCCTTCCCTGCTTTATTTGTCAATTAGTAGCAAAGCTGATCTCCAGCAAAGAGCAAAGCTTCTTTCTGCAGACTCGGCATGTGTACATTTTACTATTCCATAATTGCCAGCACTGTACTTGAAAACAGCTTTCACAGAACACACACGCACAAGTAAAGGGTAATGAGGCTGCTTACCTGCAAAAACTTGCAATTTTACTTCTTTATAAAATAAAATAAAAAAAGAATATATTATAGGTTGACTCTTAAATATTATTTGAGCAATGTACATACAAGAAGGTTATACTAGCCTATTTTTCGTAGCTGGCTGAGAAGTATACAAAGGTTAATGTGACTTGATTACACCAGTTGTGTCATCACATGGGTGGAGCAATGTGTATGGTGACACTAATTACATTATCGCTCAGCCAGTGTTCACTTAAGTGTAAATGGATTCTTGTGTGGTCCCTGCACAACTCGGACCACTTAATGAGAGACTTGCCTGCTTACCTGGGAGATCTTTCCCTTATTGCAGACATCCTGGAGAGAGCAGTCAACTATAATATAGGTGTTAGGAACTCCCAAGTCAGTACAGTGAAACTCGGGAACTACTCAGAAGGCCAGGTGTTCGCTGGAGCCCCTAGTGGTGGGGACAGACTGGGCTGCGGGCCGACCGAGGGTCGAGTAGCGTATACTGACTTAAAGGAGTTTCCCAGGAGTGATTGGTGGACGGTATATAAGAGAAATCCAAGGTCAAAAGGTCACAGGCACAGATGCAATATCCAAGGGCAAGCGAAGGGTCAAACTCACAGGCAAAGAAGCAAAATCCGAATTCCAGGCAAAAGGTCAAGGTCAGAAGAGAAGGTTCACAGGTCCAATAACAAGCAGGGGTCAAACACGGGAGGTCAAATCTAAGGTAGCAGGAACCTAAACGGATAGTACAAGCAGGCAGCAGGACTGAGGACAGAACGCTATAACCGGCAGTGAGGCTGCAAACCTCACTGCCTTAAATACCAGTAGTGGCCAATCAGAGCCTAGCTCTGACATCACATGGGCAGGCTCAAACCTGCCATATTAATCAGCCCACAGGCTTGTGGGCGCTTCTGCGCATGCGCCCGGCTGTTCCCAGCTGCCGGGACGCAGCGCCTGCCCTTGTAAATAGCGTCCGACCGTTGCCCTGGCAACGGTCGGGTCAAAGCAGGAAGTGACGTCCCGGTTGCTATAGCGACGACCGGGACGCCTGCAGAAAATAGGTGAGAGTCGCGGCGGTGCTAACAATAGGTTTGTGTAACATTTATAAATGTCAAAAGAGTACTTCCACAGTGGATTATTAGGTTATGTAATTTTACGACCCTGTTTAGTGACAATTGCATAAATGCCCCTTTTCTTCTTCTTATTATTATTATTATCTTTGACTTATAAGGCGCCACAAAGGGTCTGCAGCGCCGTACAGTACATATACAGAAAACAGAACCAAGACACAACACGATACAAAAATATATACAAACACAGGTGACAGGGTAAAACAAATCAGATTTTATCTGACAGATAGTGAAAGGGATGGTAGAAATCAGCAAGAAGAAGGCCGAAGCTTAAGAAAACAGGGCTGGCAAAGCAGGCCAAGAGGTACAGAGGGTGAAGCACCAATAGAAGGAGCACACAAGGAAAGAGAGCCCTGCTCATGAGAGCTTACAACCTAAAGGGAAGGGAGAGACACAAATAGGGTGGTACTAACTGGGGGAGAGAGCCAGGACAAGGAAGTTAGGAGGAGTACTGATAGACTTGAATAAAGAAATTAGTCTTAAGCCCACGCTTGAAGCCTTTGAGAGTAGATTCTAACCTGATGGAACGTGGAAGGTCATTCCACAGCAGGGGAGCAGCCCGGGCAAAGTCCAGAAGACGAGAGTGAGAGGAGGTGATCAGTGAAGTAGTGGGGCGGCGGTCACAGGCAGAGTGGAGGGGGCGGGTAGGAGTGTAGGTTTTCTTGCTCTGTATAAAGGAATATGCAGTGGTCAAAGTGGAAATTTAAAACAATGTGTGCAAATCTAGAAGTGTCGGTATGGAAAATGTAATTGAATGGGATATGATAGTTTTGCAATCAAAGCAGTAGGAGAAGTAGTGTTATAGCATACCGCCATATACCAGCCCACTTTGACCACTGGCGATATGTGACAAGATATTAATCACAATTCCTGTTTATAACTTAATCTTATTTAAATTATTATCTAAATGTTTTTCATGCTAGTCTCACCCTTACTTAAACCGCACCCACTATTTGGCATATAGACATGTAATTCTTCACTCACCATAGTTCCCAACAAGACAATGTGCTCAAATTCATTATTGATATAGATCTGCCCACCACCTTTTTTTCTCTTTTTGTTTTTTAATTCATTATATCATTGAGCACAGGGGCCCATCTGAGCGGTGATCACTGTGGAATAGTTAGTGGGTTTCCACAATTTAGTGTATGGTCCATTCTATAATGCTATACAGTGATGTTGGGGGGGGGGATTTTGGACTTCGCGCTCCCTAAACGTATGTAAAATAGGCAGCCTATAGGATGTGTAAAACGAAGGGGTGGGCTTCATCCCTCCATAACGTATAGAAATAAGGATTTTCCAGAGGCGCCAAAATGATTGTGTATAGACACTAATAGGTTTAAATTATAGTATATTTAAACAACAAATCCAAATCAGTGCACTGATAACACAACAACCAAAAGTGTCATAAATGGTTACAATAAACATATTATGCTAATAACATGTATGTACATAGATCATATAGTTCCAGTCCATGGTGAATTGATTCATTTGTAAACAAAGTCCATTGAATCAGTATACAATGATAATCCACGAATAATGTCTGAAGTTCTCAAGGCAAATGATATTCCAGTATCCACAGTGTTGCCTTTGGCTAAACATAGGACAGAGTTCCCTCTAGTGTACAATATCTCTAATTCCAGAGCTTAATGCCAATATTAGAGGGTTTTCCAATAGCGCAGTGAAGGCTTCTGCATACTTAAAACGAGTTATCACTTTAGAGCGCACTTGAGGCTTCTATACAATGTTCATAATTTGAAAGGGAAAAGGATCGCTTACCCGATCATGTGATCTTAACCCCAGTGCTGATCCGTAGTATCCCCGCAGGGCTCTCCGGCTGTAGAGTTCTGAATGCTGTTGTAGAGACGCGGCCGCGTCGTCTATCCCCCGCTTGCACACTCTGCGGTTAGGAGTTCCAAAGTAAAGATGTTCTCCGTATTCGCAGGGGAAGTGGGCAGATAGTAGCAGTAGTGCAGTAGTGTCTGTTCCTACGCGTTTCGCCGGTCTGGCTTCGTCAGGGACAATTGCACTATTACTCCAGAACCTCCTTTTTCTAGCCGGTATAGTTCCATGATTGGTTGTTCTCAGAGGTAGGCTGGTTTTGAGGAGACCAGTCCTCTGTCTTCTATGCGGTTGATTGACATCGCAAATGTTTGTGAGCCAAACTCAACAAAGTAACAAACCAATACATTGTAGATTAAATTTCCCAATTTTTGTTTCGTCCTTATTCTTAAAGGGCGGGTACCTTGTATAATTTGAGAGTTGAATCCTGTTATGAAGAATTTCATTTTTTGGCAGAGAAACACAAATATACATCGTTATTTATTTTGATTGCAATCATGCAGATGTTATAATAAAGGCAGTGTTAGTCTTGATCTGCTTTGCAGATCTGAAATGTATAGAAGGGAGGGTCTCTTTTTCCTCCTCTGGTTAAGTGATTGTATATGACACTGATTAGTTGTCATATATTATAGTTTATATCTATAGCAAAGTGTCCAAAATAAAGTCCTTTTTCCGCTTTTTTTCTCCTCAGAAATATACATAGTTTCTTTAGCGTGGTATCCTTTTTGTTTGGTAATAACCAGGATACACGTTTTGGATTAGAGACAAACATCCCCAATCAACCACCATAGAAATGCCCTTTATAACAAGGTATAGCGAGGAATCGCGGAAAATAGAAACCATCATAAAAAAACACTGGAACATTCTATTAGGTGACGAGGAATTAAGAAAAATACTTCCTGCCAAACCAAGATTTATATATAAAAGAGCAGACAACCTCAAACAAAGACTGGTAAAAAGCGGCACACAGCCAAACACAATGTCTTGCTTGCAAGACCAGTTCAAAAAGGGGAACAAAACCTGTTAAGTCGTTTGTATCTAAAACCACAGGGGAAAGTCACAAAATTAGAAATAAGCTAACTTGTGATAGTAAGGGGGTCATCTACCTGTTAGAATGCCCCTGTGGGAAACAATACATCGGCAGAACCACTAGGAATTTGCACACACGTGTTTCAGAGCATCTTAGAAACATCAAGATGGGCTTTGAGGCACATAGTGTCTCAGACCACTTCCTTAAGCACCATAACAGAGACCCTTCACTTTTAAACTTTATGGGAATCTGCAAGGTACAACAGCCATGGAGAGGTGGTGACTTTATAGAGCGCCTCTCTAGAGAAGAGACTAAGTGGATTTACACTGCTAGAACACTGACCCCACACGGTCTCAATATTGATTTTGAGCTGTCTAAATTTCTGTAAATGTGTGACTATTCATTTTACTTGCCTAAACACATAAAAAAATCAAGATGTGTTTTCATTGGAAATAAAGTTTCCTTATTGTATTTTTCATGTTGGAATAGAAAGACCTAATCCAAAACGTGTATCCTGGTTATTACCAAACAAAAAGGATACCACGCTAAAGAAACTATGTATATTTCTGAGGAGAAAAAAAGCGGAAAAAGGACTTTATTTTGGACACTTTGCTATAGATATAAACTATAATATATGACAACTAATCAGTGTCATATACAATCACTTAACCAGAGGAGGAAAAAGAGACCCTCCCTTCTATACATTTCAGATCTGCAAAGCAGATCAAGACTAACACTGCCTTTATTATAACATCTGCATGATTGCAATCAAAATAAATAACGATGTATATTTGTGTTTCTCTGCCAAAAAATGAAATTCTTCATAACAGGATTCAACTCTCAAATTATACAAGGTACCCGCCCTTTAAGAATAAGGACGAAACAAAAATTGGGAAATTTAATCTACAATGTATTGGTTTGTTACTTTGTTGAGTTTGGCTCACAAACATTTGCGATATCAATCAACCGCATAGAAGACAGAGGACTGGTCTCCTCAAAACCAGCCTACCTCTGAGAACAACCAATCATGGAACTATACCGGCTAGAAAAAGGAGGTTCTGGAGTAATAGTGCAATTGTCCCTGACGAAGCCAGACCGGCGAAACGCGTAGGAACAGACACTACTGCACTACTGCTACTATCTGCCCACTTCCCCTGCGAATACGGAGAACATCTTTACTTTGGAACTCCTAACCGCAGAGTGTGCAAGCGGGGGATAGACGACGCGGCCGCGTCTCTACAACAGCATTCAGAACTCTACAGCCGGAGAGCCCTGCGGGGATACTACGGATCAGCACTGGGGTTAAGATCACATGATCGGGTAAGCGATCCTTTTCCCTTTCAAATTATGAACATTGTATAGAAGCCTCAAGTGCGCTCTAAAGTGATAACTCGTTTTAAGTATGCAGAAGCCTTCACTGCGCTATTGGAAAACCCTCTAATATTGGCATTAAGCTCTGGAATTAGAGATATTGTACACTAGAGGGAACTCTGTCCTATGTTTAGCCAAAGGCAACACTGTGGATACTGGAATATCATTTGCCTTGAGAACTTCAGACATTATTCGTGGATTATCATTGTATACTGATTCAATGGACTTTGTTTACAAATGAATCAATTCACCATGGACTGGAACTATATGATCTATGTACATACATGTTATTAGCATAATATGTTTATTGTAACCATTTATGACACTTTTGGTTGTTGTGTTATCAGTGCACTGATTTGGATTTGTTGTTTAAATATACTATAATTTAAACCTATTAGTGTCTATACACAATCATTTTGGCGCCTCTGGAAAATCCTTATTTCTATACAGTGATGTGTCTGGATCACCTCCTCCCCCAGAACAACACAATATGAGGAACTACTTAATTATGTATTCAGCACAATATGGTAAGTGGAATACATAATGGAATTGTTTCCTACTGTGTGCATTTACTCAGGGGTTAGTTGGTGCGGCTGCAGAGATAATCAGTGGTGTTAAGCTGCTGTTTATCTGCTCCTAAATCTGAAGACCATAGAGCCACAGCTCCAGAAGTCTGGTGACACTAAAGGACTTTATCACCAGGGTTCTGTCTACCAAAGAATTAGGCTTGAAGGTGATGCTAGACCATGATGACAAAGCCCTGGAAATGTGTGTGGAAGCGCATAAGATTATATCTCCCAGCCCAGACCAGTTAATAGCTACACACGGATAGGGGAGTGGACCCACATCCTTTGTGGACGGATTAGATTGGTTAAGGGAGCTGGAGGCTGGTCTATCGATGCTTTAATTAAAAAATTGGCTTACCAGACGCTGTTATATTTCTATCCTAGAAAGCTTACTTGGATCAACAGGTTGTCATTTTAGAAGCAATGTACAGTATGCAGCACATGTGTTTTTAATTGCTTCATGACCGAATGATTTGCATATTAATGAATATCATGTTTATGAGCTGAATCAGATTTTCATAGAGATTTAATTTTTTTGTCTACCAAAACAAATGTTATATTTACTTTTAAACATGTATTTGTTTTTTGTCACAGCCCACAATGTTTTGCTATTTAACAATTTTTTTTGTAGTTCAGTATCTGTTACACATTCATCAATGTTGTAGGCATCCCTAGATGAATTTTAGACTAATAACACACTGGTCTTGCAGGACTAAAGTGACGCATGACAAACGCTATCACGGTTAATGAGCACTTGCACTTCTAGTTGGAGAAATAACAGAAGACAACACATTAATGTCAATACATGGCAGTGAACATAAGTAAATGGAGCAGGCAGAATCAGAGAAACCACACCATAACATAAACACCCCCAGCCACAAGTGCAAACATTAGTGTGTATGGGTTCATTGGGACCAATAGGCTCAATTCCCATAACAGCTTACATACATTCGCTAGTATTAAACAATGCTTGTAAAAGAATATATTTTGATGCCAGTAGGTATGTATCTTAACGCTTCGTGTTTACATTCACTAGAAACTTGTAACAATTTTCAGGTTAGCAAAGAAAAGAGACTAATTTAATATAGAATAAAATCAATGGTAATGTGTGTGTGATCTTGGGGTGTAGGAATTAGGAAGTGTGTCTCCTTCTTTAGCTCCGGTAAGCTCATGGGCATGGGTGTAAATGACCAGACGCTCCCCACATATGCAGATTTTTCAACAAAGACTTTTGAAGGTGAGGGGACACAGGTGATGTAATTTTGGGGTGCAGTGCAAACAGATGACTAATGATTTTGGTGCCAGACCATCTCTATATTTCAAAAAAAAATATTTATTTACATTCCTCTTCAATCCAGCATATAAAACGGTTGCAGCATTAAAGAAATATGTACAGTTCCTCCTGCAAAAATCTTTCTCAGTTGCCAGGTTGTAAGTATCACAGTTCACATATAATTTTAGCTCTTCTAGCAGAAGATACTTGTTTCAGCAAACAATATCATTGCTTTGGTAAACATATTATGTTACATAACAGGTCATCCTGGGAAATGTAGTTCTACATCACTAACATGTAGACGCTTCTCCCTGCTCTCAATTTGCAGTCACATTAGTAGGCTGTCTGCTCCTGCTTCCAACCTATGCAGGCTCATGTTTGCTCCAGTAATTAACTGTTACCCACTCTCATGCTGACAGTTAAAACATTTCCCGCATCCAGGGTTAGCTTCTTCTCACTTCAGTTCTGACACACACGGGGCCTGAGTCATTAAGGCACGCATACTGATTGCATCAAGAATTTGTTTTGAACCCCACATAAATTGGCTCTGCATACTCCCAAAGTCAGCAAGGAACAGATCTAAAGATACTTGTGGTAGACCAGACATTGCAGGATACGTACAACACCTATGTGGAAAATAAAATTTAAAGGAACGCACAGAAAAAAAAATAATTAAGCAATTATTGTTTCCTGTCAATATTGTAGTCATTTATGATTACACATGGATTTTTTTAAAACAATCATCATTCTTATATATTTTTCCTTGGAAAAACATTTATTGGACTGTCCTTAATGTCCACTATACATAAAATACATTTTTACAGTTCCTCCTGATACCAAACACATTTTCCCATACATACTCTGCTGTCAGCACTAGTATTCATAACATAAACTAGTCCTCAATTTGGAGTTGGAGATATTGCAGAAAACCAGCGTACTTCTGTGTGCGTCTGAGTTTGACTTAGACATGGCTGCATGGGAAAGCCCTTACTGTATATTGCCCATGTGAATCCACCCATTCCCCACCCCATTCACTTCCCTAAATCGTAGGCTGTAGTAAGTGTTGTTTGCACTCGAAGCTGACTTGGGCATAGCTGCATTCTGCTGCATATCTCCCGGTTCTAAGCATGCGCAGAGTAATTTTTGGTGAACAATGCGCATAAAACCAACAGATACGTTCCTTAATGTCTCAGACCCACTGTGTACTATCAACTGCAAATTCATGCCCACTCTGTGAGGATAATATCATACATGCACTCAGTTAGGCTTTGATACTATTCTCTAATGTAAGCAAAGACATGACTCACCCATCCTCTTCGGGTGTAATATCCCTTGTGCTCTGGCACCTCTCTTATGTGCAGATCTCAGCCATGCTGGATTGCACACACAACTGCCTCTCTACAGCAATCTCCGTTCCATATTGTCTTTTCTCTTAGATCCCTTAGTGCTGGCATGCTGCCACTTGCAGCGACCTCTCCCTTTCTCTCTACGGTCTTGTGCTCTGGGCACTCTCCCTCTATTTATGGTGTTCTCCACTTGGCCCTTTTTGCAGCTACTGCACACCCACCCCTCTTGGTGTCTAAATATTTGGTTTACCTCTAAAGGTGAGGATCCCCCTCCTCAGTTATGACCCCTCAGGGCTTAACTTAATAATTTTGGCTTTGCAGAATAAGCCGCGCACCCGGCTTTGCCGGCAAAGCCAAGGGAGTCTGGGACCTCCTCCTCACTGTCCCGGGTCCCCGGCTGTTACTTCACTCCCCTCTCAGTCTCCTCCTTTTCCTACCCTCTTTTCTTCCTTAATCCTCTCTGTGACAGAAGCCCCTCCTTCTTACTTTCATTCTCTAGCAGATTTGTGTGCCTTGTCAGCATAGCAAACAGCTTGATTTCACTGCTATCTTAACAGACACCCTGACTACAGCTTCTTTATGAAGGCCTGTGCTTTGGTACCTAACTTGGCCACCCTCCCCAGTAACTACTTCACGCAGTTATCTGTGGGCAGTGTTTACTATAACATTACAAGGGTTTTTACATTCTCACACATGCACACACATACATGTAATAGTTCTGTATGTAACATTTCTACATTGCATTTGCATGAAAATTCACAATGTCAAATGAAAACAGCATTTCAATACAATTGCAGTAAAAATGGAAAATACATTTCACATTGCTCACTCCACACTCCCCCCCTCCAAATAGATGTAAATATGTGAGTCATGAGTGTCCTCTGAACAATGGCCTCCAATTTTCAATAGGCATTCACATATGGCATTTACACCAAATCAAGGTGGCACCTGTCTTTGCCTGCCTTAGTATCCTACTTCCTGAGACAAAAATAGACAAGTGGCTCTTGTGGGCCCCTCCCAATAAATACATTTTCAAACCACAGCAAATGCATCAACATATTTTGGTATTACCACCAATTTTGGTGGGATCCTCTGTGAATCTTCTTGTAACTCCACAAAGAACATTTTGGCTGTGTTCACTTCTATTTTCACTCCCTGCTCTGGCTCTCAGCAGCCATCTTAGAACACTGCTCCTCTCTATAAGTCAAGCAGAGGGAGGCATTTGGTCAGTGAAGTTGCCTTCCCCCCTTTCACTTTTCAGTGCTAAGCTCCAAAGGAAGTGTTATCTCTTAAACACGGACAATCTCCCTTTCTTTGATCCCTCCGATCCTCAAGGAAGGGCAATGTACAGACATCACATTACGTAGTCTGCTTCTCTTTGCTGTCCCAATACTCAAGGAAGGGCAATATACAGACCTCTCACTCTGGGGCTCCTTCTTTGCATTTCCGACTGAACTGGGTTAAGCGGCATTACAAGTCCCAGCACAGGGCACACCGCTGCTCTAAACATAGTCCGGACTACACTTTGGCACTTCTGCCATTTGCAATCCACATATCTAGTGGACTGTCAGTTTACACTGTCCCTTCATGGCACTCATGCCTTAATGAGAATTATTCCACAATTGGGGATCAGTTCCTCCTTGTAACCCTTGGGCACCCAGAGACAGTGAGACATGCTCCTGCCAAGGGTGTAGCATTCCACTCAGTCACCTGTGGTGCTTGAACCCATGTTGGATGCCATTTTGTATCCCACTGTCAGTGTGTGTATGATCCTGGGGTGCATGGGTTAGGAAGCGCATCTTCTTTTCTAGTCCTGGCTAGATCATGGGCATGGGTATAAATGACCAGAAGGTCCCCACACATGTAGGTTTTTCGTTCACTCCTATCTTAAAGCACCCTAGCTACAACCCCTTTGCGAGGACTGTGCCTTGGCGCCTTACACACCCCTCAGTGACCCTCATCTGCAGCAACTGGGGGGGCAGGGTTTACTAAAAGGCCACAGGGCCATCACTAGTATTAAAAAAAATGCTTGCAAAATCATAAGAGTGGGTAAATATCTAAATGTATCATAATTAGTTTCTCTATAAACTTGTAACAATCTCCAGGTTAGAGAAGAAAAGAGACTATTCCAGTACAGAATAAAATCATTCTAAAAGCACTTTTCACACACTGGGACTCATTTTGCGTTTTTAGTAATCCCACCTAGAAGGTGCACGTTTGCACCTTAGCAAAACCATATTGCGTTACAAGGAGGACAAATTTAAAATGGACAGATTAAGAGTTGTGAAGGGTTGTACTCCAGCTCAACTCTAGCTTGCACTGTAAAAATAAAACTGCCCAGTATTTTTGTGCTACATGCAAGATCAGATAGTATTTTATCTGAAGGCAAACAATGCCTCTGCATTTGCATCCTTGCATCTCAATATGGTTTGTTCAGGTGCAAATCTACATGTTTTGACTGGACTTACTCCTAACTGTAAATGGGGCCCACTGTTGTTAAACATACAGTTAAATAATGTCTTGTTAAGATAAATACTTGCAAAACAATGTTACAGTTTAAAAAGGCAAATTAATCTTGCACTGTAGTTACATTGTGACCATTAATCACCACACTGGTCATACTGACATTAATAAAACATTTTCTTGTGAAAATTACATTAAAATAATGTTTTATTTAAGTGTTCTATATGGAATATCATTATATATTCTAGCTGTTAGTAAACACAATGACGCTGTGCCAACAAATATATATATATATATATATATATATATATATATTTTGACTGTTTGAGGCATATTTCCTAGCTGCATTTTCCAAGAAATGTAAGGCTTTTACAGTATATTATTTTACCCCAGTGTTTTTTCGCTGGTTTGGGTGAAGTTCAACAAACAAGAGCAATGTGAATATTACAGAAATTAAGTGCAGAGATATGGATCTGTGCAGTCAGTAAGGATCATTTATGAACCACAAATGGTGTGGACTAATAATGACTCTTTGGATTGAATAGTTTGCCTGTCTGCCTAGCAGATGTCAAGTTATATGCCCCCTTCATGGTCTTTTTTGAACACTCACAAAAAATCTATTGCTATCAACAGTTGTGGATTTGCAGATACCGCTGTTAATGCACATGGCGGACACCCAATTTAGAACCCCCTTAATTTCAACCTCTCTCTTAAAATATTGTTCTGTTTAGATTAATTTGCAGATATAGCAAGAGTTACAATTGACATCTGGCATTTCACAAATTTTCCCCATTGCAAAAATACAAAATTACTATTTCTGGTTCATAATTTCACTTCACGATAGTCTACATTAGCATTAATGTTTAGTATGTTCTACCAGTGGTGGCCTCCTGGGAGACTCACTTTCCGCAGATTGTGAAAGTCATTCATTTGTAAAATCCTACTAAATTAAAATAAATAAACCAGTCAGCATGCCTATTCCCTCCTCCAAATGAATAAACAGCATCAGTGCTAATGCCTGGGCTGGTCACTACTAAAACAGAAGGGCAAAGAGCATGTAGTCCTTCTGCAAAGGTAGAAAAGAAAGACAAGTGCCACCGGACATAAAATTAATAAACCTTTCAAATGACCTTTAAATGGCCTTGGATAACAAATATATGCTTACAGTATGTCCAACTCAAAATTCATATGTAAGACTGTATGCTTATGTTTACAGTAATTTTAAATCAAGCAACACATGTATAAAAGTGTTTTCATTAGCTTTTCAAAATTACTATTGAAAATCTCCCCCCCCCCCCATGTCATTTATCAGTAAAAACTCCCCAAAATTTGGGAGTCTACTATGATTTTTGGTGTAATCATTTGACACACCTTAACTGTACAAAGGTGGACTTTAATAAACTATTAATGTGACTTGCCAAAAAAGTTGGTTACTACAGAGGAAATCTAGTATGGATATCGCAAGTGGGTAGATACTAATGCAATCACTTTTTTCAGATTTTTGTTTACAATTCATTTGGTTGTATTGTTTTTTTGGCATACTTGGTGTGATTAGTGGGAATACATTTTAAATGAATCTATTATGTTTCCATATTGTAACACAACAAAATATGAAAAAGTCCAAGGGGGGTTGAATACCTTTTATAGTCACTGTATATTACAATACTATGAGGGATGAGAAAAAAATTAAGCCAAATAAACACTGTAATCTAAAGGACATGCATGTTCCAACAGTATTTCTAAGAGCAAAACATAACTTTAAAAGTTATCCCAACAGTATTATAGGTAATAAACATAAATCTCACCCTATGCTTTTGTTTAATATACAAACAAATTTAACCTTTACAATCGCAATTTCATACTATATAGTCACTGACCATGTGTTGTGCAAATGGACTTATTTTCAACTCCATTGATTGTATGTTTTTTATGTATAGTTAATTAAGAAAATCTTTAAAGCAATTTTGTTATTTGACATTAACATATTTATATTACACAGGGGATTTAAGATAACACTTTACACTGTCAGATACAGTAGCTATTGATGTGTTATGATTATAACACTACATTCAGTGAGATAACATAAGTCAGTATTTCACTACATGGTAATATAGATGCTGGAGTATGGATGTGTCCAGAGCAAAGATGTGACAGTCAACATCATCATCAACTTCATCCCAAAGCAGTTTGAAAATTACTTTGAACTGAATTGACCCGGTCAAGCTTTCACCACTCAGCCAATCACAGGAGCCATGGGAAATAATTTCTGACTGGCTGAGCAGAGAAAGCTTGTCCAGGACCATTCAGTTCAATGTCACTAGCAGTGGGGCTTTGAAGAAACAGTTGCATTTCTTGTGACTTTTTCAAATTTTTATTACCTTTTTATTATGTCAAGAATGAAGATTCTTTATGGACTACTTCAGGAAGAAGATTCCATTTGGGTTTAGCAATTTAAATAAATGGCAAATGAATGGTTGGTGGTGTCTCTATTTACATAAACATATTTTTAAAAATGTGTTCATGTGTTTTTATTTACTATTAGGTACTATTTTGAATCTACATGTTCCAGCAGGCTCTAGGCGGAGGTGGGGAGCCATGCTGATCGTTTATTTTTCATAGAGTTTCATATCAATTGTAAAGGCAGCTCACCTGGTGGTCAAACTGGGTCACAGTATCACAGTCCAAGAACCTGTACACCTATGCACATATATAAAAAACTATAAAAACTACAGCACCTATGACTTACAAACTATATGGGTCGGTACTGGGCACTTGAGTTTTTGTGCACATTATACGCAATGAACCACCATTTGCGCTCTTTAATGATCTACCTGTTCTAGCTTTGACTATAATATCCATGTGAACCCATCTCCCTATATTTTTTAATAGATCGGGCATGAAACCCAATCCCCCTTCCTCTTGTGCTTTACCTGTAGTCTCTTCTTCCCTATTCTTCTAGTTCTTCCTCTGTCTCTGCTGGTGCTAGCAGCTCCTGTTGGCTTCTATTAACAGTGTTGTGACGTCACATGGCGCTTTAGGATATGTGGCAGGGAGCTGGAAAAAGGTGCCATATTTGATAGAGCCCTGCACCAGTGAAAAGGGGAGGACCCAGGGCATGACTTATTCTAAATGTGTGCCCTGTGCCCCACCCTTCCAGCCTTGCTGAGCCTCTGATGCGCGTTGTTTGATGGGTCATGCAAGCGGGCCCGGCAGTCAGGTCACGACGATCTCCCTCGTCATTCCGTGTCCCATACAGTGGTGCCCCAGTACCTCCCTGATGACAGCCCTGGGTGCACACTGTAAGATATGTGTACAGACCACCACTAAAACAGAAAATATTCTTGACAAAAAATTACTTACTATTCTTGAATAAATGTAATCTGAATCTATTACATAACATCACAAATGCCTGTAATAGACTCAATGGGGAAATTAACTAGACACGCAGCAATAATGCACTAATGGGGTCTGCAAATAATTATAGTTACACTGACCACTATTCTGTTCTGGATTAGCCTGTTGCCCATCACTGTTGTAAGGATTTCCTGTAAGGTGATGAACCAGGAAAAGGTTAAATTCATACACTGCTGTGTCAGTTTAAAACCCAGGCACTGATTGGGCACAATGCAATCAGCATCTGTGTTAGAAACTGATAAGCACGGTTTCCACATCCTTTGCTGTTGTTGAAGTCAAGCTGAGAAGAACTTCTACAGTCTTTGACTCCTCTATTTGTTGGGGGGGGGGTGATGTTAGGTAAAAACTTCTGTTCTAATGAAGTTATCCTTTAACCACTTGCCAACTGCACAACAACTTAAAGTTGCACTGTGCTCTTCTTTAGGGGATGCACAGAGAGGGTGGCATGAATCATATTTATTTGATTCCTGGCAGCTCAAATTCAACACTCAAAATAAGCCATATGTGCTTAAAGGTATGAAGAAGATCCTGTGATTGCACACAGTGAAAATAACATGATATTTCACCAGCAGAGAGCAGCACCAGGGTAGTGCAGGAGAACTGTGTATCTGGTCTCTCCTGCATGTTAGCACTATGAGATCCATGTAACTTTGATCTAACAGCAACCAATATCTCAGTATTAACATTATTATTATTATTATTATTATTATTTTTATTGTTGTTGTTGTTATTTATTTATTTATAAGACGCCACAGATTCAGCAGTGCTGGACACAGAGGCAGGTAACAAATAGAGCAGGTAATACACATAAATAGCACAGATGAGTGTGAGCAATGCTATGGGGACTCACACGGAGTGCAGCAAAATACATGACAGGATGTACAAGAGAGTCAGATGGCGTACAGACATGGGATAATAGGTAGTGAGGAACCTGCCCACAAGAGCTTGCATTCTAGAGAGAGGGATGGTGAGAGACAATAGGACCAACTGGAAGAAAAAGGGGATGGCATGCAAAGAAAGGACTTGATGGATAGAATGATTAGGAGGTGGTAGGATAGCCGAGATTGAAAAAGGGAGTTTTGAGTGAGCATTTCAGGAAGCGCTGTAACAGCTAAAAACCTGGGTTAAGAAGGCGGGAGAGAGATCAGGGAAGGAAAGATAGATTTGAGTGTCATCAGCGTAGAGGTGGTATTGGAGACCAAATAATTGAATGAGCTCACACAAAGAGAGGTGGTGTACAGAGAGAATAGCAGAGGGCCAAAGACAGAGCCTTGTGGGACTCCAATAGAAAGGGGAAGAGGGGGGGAGGAAGAATCAGAAGCAGATATGCTAAATGAACAGCCAGAGAGGTTGGGGGCAAACTAGGAGAGAGTTGTTTTGGAAAGACCTAGGGAGTGAAGGATGCTGAGGAGAAGAGAGTGACCTTTGGACTTAGCTGAGAGTAAGTCGTTTAGATTAAACTTTCATTAAATTAGTACAAATTTCATTGAATAATGCAGACAAAATTGAACATCTGAACAAACTAGGGTCCACCCCAGTTGAAAAATAATAGCAATGATATAAAAAAACAGATTTATGTTTATTACAATATGTTACTAAACAAACCTCTATCTAAAATATAAAAATTAAATTTGATATTTTGCTATACATCTACCTAAAACTGTTATAATTTATTTTGTTACTAAAGTGTCAACCTCATTTCTTGATGGCTATTTCTTCTGTTGTGCAATGTAAGCCAATTTGCAAAAACACATGTACATTTTAAGCAAATAAATATACAAATTTGTTAGGTGGGTTGGCTCATACCAGTGCCATGTTACCAGGGAGTTATACAATTCAGTCCAGGTACCATAGCAAAAGTCCACACACAGTTGGCCTTATTTTGAGCTTGTTTTAAGCCTATTTGTGGGGTGTAAACATTTGCATTTGTATACTGTTACATACATACCAAAATGTGTAATTTTATATATTTGAGTGTTTCTTAGGCGTAGAGCTTCTTACACCTGAAGAAGCAGTACTTCATTCCTTAGCATCACAGCTATATTATATTAATTTGTGGCCATTTATTTTCATTTCATGGACTACTGTAGGAAAGAAGACTCCTATTGGATTTATAGAGTGGTAAATGATGGATGTAGGGGTTTGTATTTAACTACATTGTATGTGGAAAATGTGATTTTCACATTTAGAACACTGTCAAAACACTTTTCTATCTTCTGCATATGACACTTCATTACATTGTACTATGCATAAATAGGGTAATGCGACTCTTGCATTTATAATTAACATTGTCAAGCTGCATATGTGCTACTCAACCTACACATGTGAATGCGTAATTTTTTCAAAATAATATTTATGTATCGGTATGGGGCACAAAATGTGGGCCAGTATCAGTGAAAGGTATGTCCTTCCTTATTTAGACATGGTAATACATATGTAAAGTTCATCTTGTTGCTACCAATAAGTATTGTCTGATGCGATTAATGTGGTTCCAAAGCACAAAAAGATTTAATAGCAAACGATAGCAGGATAACAGCAAACCATAATGATGCATATAAGGTGTAGCATATTACAGGAAAGTATATCCGAATACATTGCGCAAGCACTTGCTGGACCCAGGTCCAGATTCAGTCTTGTAGTCTGCAATTAAGGAAGAGATTTAATATTGGCCCAGGGACTTGCTTATATAGAGTTTGAGTTAACAAAAAAACAGTGATGATGTCACAATGTACACAAAATAAACTAAGGTTTTTCCTACATTGGTCCAGGGGTCAGGTCAGTCCAGTACAATGCAGATCATAGATCAGTTCAAAGAATTTCTCTGATAAGGTGGAGGGAGCTCATTCCAACAGATGTTTTGCCTGAGGAAACCAACCTAATCCAGTTTAAATCAAACTATAAACATGTGCTGCCTACAGTATTATAGAGTATCAATTTTATTTTATTCATAACTAGCAATCTTTAGGTGCGATCGCTACTGTGTTAACACTGTATTTCTACTGGTGAAATGAGGAATGATGTAAGACCAAACACCATACATTTCTTAAGTGTGTGTGTGTTGTTTTACTGTGCGTTTACTTTTGTTTTTAACCCTTTTATGTCCCAACGTACAAATCACAATCGCACGGAATACTGTTACAATTGATATGTGTTAATTTAGAACTAATTATTTGACTTTCACATGCCACCCTTTGAGAGTTTACCTAACACCATATGAATATTTATTTTTTTGTCGCAGGTTCTCAGTAATACACTTCATTCTCTTTATGTATGGCCCCATTAGTACCATCACACTGTCTGCGAATATTAGTCAGGTTACTATAAAAGAGAGTCAAAATTCTAAAAACCATTTCTTTTCCCTATGGGACATATACATTTGGAGCTCTGATTTAACCTTTTGTATGCCCTTCACCCACATATGTAATACATTTTCTGGAAGGATACAAGGAACAATAAAATATGTTACATCAATGCATAAAATTCTAGTAAATTTCCTCATGCCTAGCATGCCCATCTGTCTAAGGCATGTCTTAGCTTCTATTACAAATAACACCATCTTATGTCTGTTAACATAATCTCATTTATGATATCTTTCAGCTTTTTTTAGTCAAATGCACTCTAATAATATCGATGGGTTTTTCATCAAGACTTGTGGGGTGGGTTATTGTCTGTTCATTCTGTTCAGCCTCCCAATACTCAAGTTTCTTTGTATGTGAAACAGTGATCGGTCTACTGAGTATTGGGGAACTTCAAACTAAGGGACCTAGCTGTATTGTACCTTCTCCCTATTGGCCTCCCACCCCATAATTTGAGTAGCTCAGAAATATTTTACTGGAAAGAGGACAAGTCCTACATAATTTGGTGTCTGAGGCACGTGAGAGCACAGTCACCATTCAGTTTGGTCTAAAACCTTACCCACCAAAAATGATAATCATTCTCATAGATGCTCGTCCAGTTTTTTTTCCCTACGGGACATATACTGGACTGGCATCGCTGGATGCAGCTATCTTCAACTATGGGATCACAGTACTTACAGACAAAATGGGCCTGATTCATTAAGGAAAGTACACTTTTTTTTACTTAAGTTTTCTCCTGAACAAAACCATGCTACAATGCAAGGGGTACACACCAGTCTATCACTTTGCACATAAGGAAAATTCTGGCTTTTTTTCCTAGATCAACTTTAAATTTCAGTGTACGAATAAGCTATGAAGTATTTGTGTGCTACATGAAAAAACAGACTATATATCTATATGTATATGTGTATATATATATATATATATATATATATATATATATATATATATGTATATATCTTGTGTGCAAAATAATAAACCAACCTACACCCCTTGAATTGCAAAATGGTCCCATCCAGAAAACTCAAGTAACGAAATATACTAAATTTTTTGCTTAACTTTCCTCAATGAATCAGTCCCAATATTCTTCAGACAATAGCCCCTCACACCCGGAAAAGGTTCAAAATATAACCGACCTTGATGCTCATGAATATGCATCAAGGTCAGCTATATTTTGAACCTTCTCCGGGTTGTTGACTTTTCTGGGGTGGGTGGAATGGTGTCTCTTTCTGCTACTTCCAGATGTGGTGCTGGTTGTCAACACTTGGCATGGGTGTTCTCATCTGTCTGTCAAACAGCTTGAGCATACGAAATTACAGTCTATAACATATTCTCCCAGTCCAACATCATGACAGTTTGTGTATATCATATCAGGAGACAGTGTTTCGAACGTTCTTTGTTGCTATCTCACTATTTGCTTCTCCTTATAAAATTTTCAACAGTCTCTTCATCATTACATTTTACCTCATCTCGGGAATCTATCAAGTGAGATTTCTTGTCAAAAGTATTTCAAAAGGTGACAGGTTAAGAGCCGGTTTAAGAGTGGTTTTGATAGTTGGGAGAAGTAGTGGAAAATGCCTCCGACCATTCCAATCTAGCTTCAGCTGTTACTCTATTCAATTTGTTCTTGATAGTACCATTTACCCTCTCCCTCTCTAATTTCCCACTGGCTTGCGTTCTATTGAGAGCATGCAAATTACTATCAAATGCCCATAAGTTTTACACATGATCTGAGAGATACCACCAGTAAAATGAGTACCCCTATCACTTTTTATAGCTCTAGGGATACAATATCTGCATACATGTTCTTGGATATGAAACAACAGTATTAGTGGCAGCTGGAAATGTCTTTACCCAATTATAAAATACATAAGTACACACCAATACATGTAGATTCCTGCAAGGTGGTAATTGGATTAAGTTGATTTGTTTTACCTGGAAAAAGTCCATCTGTATGAGGGGTATGGGATGGCTCTATTGGTATTGTCTTTCCAACATTTTTCCTCAATCAAGTAAGAGAGGACATTGCCTTCCTACTAGCTTTCGAAGAAAAGTCTGGTGCACAATAGTATGCTCTTACCAGCTTGCACAAACCTTCTTTACCCAGATGAGTCAGACTATGTGCTGCTTCAGCTAGGCCTGGAAGATATGCTCTAAGAGCCACGGGCCTACCTTGTCCATCTCTCCTGAGTCCAGAGCACTCTTGACCACATCCCTTCTCCTTCCGGACTGTCTTTTCCTGTAGGGAACACAAATCTTGCATTTTAATTAATTCTTGTGTTTTTTTAATATCAATAAACATTATTTTGTCAGTTGTCCCACTTGGCAGCTTCATCTACCTTGTTATTACCAATTAATATTGAGTCTTTTAATCACTGTCAAAAGTCCTTTTGTATGTTGTGACTGTGCTACTGATGTCTTGTTACTGTCATAAAAGTTCCTAAGTCACCGTAGATCCCCAGAGTCACACATTACCTTCAAACATACTTAAAGTCAGTGTACATGTTACTGTGGCAACTCACATGCCTTTCTTAATCTCACGAGTTGGGCTACTTTTGTTAAGTGAGGCAGACCAAAGTACAGCTTCTATAGTGCTTTCGTGCTTTTAGTATACCCAGTATATGTCAGCCTGTCTATAAGAAATATAGAACATAAAACCACACAAAAAAATTCACATTTTCTAAGGGGTGTCACTTATTTCAGATCTTTTTGGTAAAGGTCTGATTCGAATATCCCCTACAATTATGCGTATCTGTACACTTGCCAAATTCACCCTCAGCCAGAGTCCACTTTCCTTCCACCCTTTGTGCATCCGGAGACACACTTTGTAGACTTTGCTCTGGAAAAATATGTAATTTAGTCAGGAGTGCAGATAACTCATGCAATGTATAAAAACTTTAATCATGTCCCAGTACTACGTCAAGGACCCCAGCAGCTTCAGTAAGTATGGAAGTACAAACTTGCAGATGCTCTTGCAACCATGTCAGTGTACTGTGTGTACCCTTATCTCTGTCAATTGTCAAAAATGTTTTTGCCCCATGGGTGAGACAGTATCTCAAGTATTGGACCTTTGTCTGGTCTTGGTGTAATCTATCCTTTTGCAACCTTGTGTCCTGTTATTAAGAAATAAAGGAACAAGTGTTTAGTTTCAAACACTGATGATATAAACAAATCAGGACACGGCAATACTTTTTTTCATACCGCACCCCTTTGGTTGGAAAGATTGAGAACAGTCATGCCAGGCTTTTGTCCAGATACTGAGGTTGCCTATAAACCTTTGGGAGGGACAGTGTCTACGTATTTTGTACCTTTTTATAAGTAAAGAATGAGGTATTGATAGTCAGAAGTGTAAAAACGGAGAAGAAAAAGCAGCAAAGACTAATAAAAATGAAATGATTTGCAGAAAAGCAGGAAAGCAGAAAAGAAGACAGCTGGATTGGGCACTTACGGCAATTTGCTCCCAACTATTTCATTAATACCCTTTAATCTTAAATAATCTATGACCCCTCCCCCAATCTTTTTTAACCTAACAGGAAGTTACATTACCCATCCAATTCAGTGTTCTGTCCATTGTTAGTTCATAAGGAACCAGGAATCTCTGATAACAATATTTCTACAACCTGTGATGGACTTGTAGTTATAAAAGTGAAGTGCAGAATTAACCCTTGTGAAGCATATTCTGTACCTCCCATGCGTGTCTTCCTGGAGTACCTAAAAAACACCATGAGAAGCGCAGTAAACAATAAACGTTGGCCAAATAAGTTATCATGAGCCAAGTCAACTAGAAGAAAGAGTGTTAGAATGACCCAATGTTAACTTCTGTCTTTAAGGGAAAAATTTGCACTTCTCCTGCAATCCCCATAGTTAATAAATATATATACATATCTGGCCGTCCTTGTCTAAAGAAGAGTAAAAAAAAAGTTTAATTAGTATCAGAAATCAAAGAACACATTTTAATTTCTTTACTTTCGGTCCTTATCATCAATCAACTAAAAAAACCTCAGGGTGTATTAATTCAATGGCAGCAAATGTTTCATATGTTAATCTATCACTAGCAAATGTTATCTCTAGTCTTTTGTCACCTACTTGTCAATGTACTCTGTTATTTGTTCTCATTCTATAGCATCCGTGCACCCAGAGTCAATTAGCTAGAACCATTTTCTCTACACAATGGATATCTCTTATATACTAGTAGTACCAATGTGTGGGACCTTATATCTCCTCCTTTTTTATTTCTGAAAATAAGCCATTACAGGGATTACAACAAACTTATTTCACTACTATTAATACATGGCACACTGCATTTCCCTGGCTGCACTTTAGTTATTATCCACATAAGGTAGGGAATGTCACTTTTGTTTATTATGATTTTACATGTTGGGCTTGTCATTGAATGGAATACTAGCCAATCTCCAGACTGTTGATTTTGAAAACACGTCTCACTAGATTCAATCACTGCCCCTTGTCTTGCCTACGTGGCACTTACTGTATATCTATTACAGGGCTTTGAAACAAAACACAAACACATAAACAGAAACAAAACACACAAGAGAAAAATATATATATAAGTTACTCATTTTAATACCTCTGGATCAAAAAACTACCAACTTTAGGAAAAAGATTTCACACATTCAACGGTCATTTTAACCCATTTATCACAGTACACCATTGCATACTTACCTTATCTCCTACATATTATATACTTCGCGGCACCTATCGGCCCTTGCTTACCCCATACATTTACCATCTCCCGTGTTTGTTTAGCACCCATGTGGAAACGGAATCCTCGACGCTTCGCAGTGCAAAACTCCCACTTGAGATTTGTGGTGGCCGTGGACGAATTCTGTAAGCTGCATCCACTCACTTCTTCTTCACTGTGTACCAATAAACAATACAGGTGATTGCCAGTGTACCCAGCGAGGCCCCAAACACAGTCACTTTCAACTGCCTTTCCAGTGGAGTTCCTGCTGACTACTTTACAACTGGAAGCACTAAATATTGATCTCAGCAATACCAACCTTTCCAGCGAATTTCCTCTCACCAGCCACAATTTCCACAATTGTGCAGTCTGATCACACTGCTTACAGGTACTAATTATCTGTATGCTCTATGATTACAATTGGGACTACGTATTTTCACTGTATACTTTGCATGCTACCTTTATTCACCATATACTACCTTTATTTCACAATATACTACCTTTATTTCACTGTATATTATCTTTATTTAACCTTATACTACCTGTATTCACTGTATACTACCTTTATTCTCAACAGTTCCACTTTCACAATCACACAATTCACACTTCACATACACCTTTGTTTTCTGTACAAAAAAATATTTTCCCAAAAGTTGAGAATAGCTTATCAGAGGTTTTAAAAATTTATTTTACTATAAAATACAACAGCAATATCTATCTCTATAACCATTTAAACATGTGACAAATATACAGGGAAATATATGTGTACACTATGCAAACAAACCACATTTAAATTGCAAAATGACATAAAAAAAAACAATTTTTCTTTCTTGTCCCTAAGTCCTCACCAGCACCTCTCAGATTACACAGAGCGAATATTCAGTTTACCAATATTGGAAGATATAACGGCATAGATCTTTAGTCACATTTGTGATATGTTCAAAGAATATTGTCATGCTTGTATATTGTGTTGCCCCCATGTATGTAAATTCACTCTGTGGTTATTTTTGTTTTTGGGGTGGTATAGTGAAAACCTGACATTTTTGGCTGACACACATTTTTTGGAGTGCTCCAAATTGTTTTGATTTTTTTTATTGAGATAATTACAGCAACTTATAAAGCATTAAACTTCATAGTTTATGCAAGCTGAACATGAACTGACAATGTTTATATCTGCTGTGTAACAATAACATTGGTTAATGTTTGACATCATTTTGACTTCTTGTTAGAAAGAGAAGACTTTCCTTTTCATAACTACGTCCCCGCTAGACAGATTGAAATATAATGCTGATGGACTACATTTCACAAGTACTTCTTGTAGTGGTAGACAGTGTAGATTGATGGCATCTAAAATTATGTAAAATAGGCAAAGGGATTCTTGCTGACCATCTGCCACATGATGCCGTCTGCGGAACAATGAATGGATTACCAGTGATGAATATCACAAGAATAATTGGAACTGCTAGACAACTAATGAACTGCTATTCTACATGTCACAGAGGTGCCATAAAAACTGGATAGCACACAGCTGTAGAACAGCAAGGCCCATCCACTACAGACTGAAAAAAGCAGCAATCCCACACAGCCTTTTTTCATTAAATAACAACTCGCTTTTTAACATGCATTCTTCCAAGCTGACCTCCTACAAATCATTATCTCCTTTTCAAAATCTCTGTAAGATTTGACATAAGTATAAGTGTCAGAGGATTACAAAACAAGTATGGACTGACATATTTTATGAATCAGAACTTATCATCTCTGTAACTAAGATGACACGCTCCAGTTCAGTTCAAGCCCAGTTAAAAAAAAAGTGGTTAAACAACAATGGCCAGAGCAGGTGTCACTGAGACATTGATGTCTTGTTTAATGCAATGTACATATAACTGTGTTTTCGTTTTGTACTAACCTGCTATTTCCAAGGTACATGATAAAGAGATTCAGACCAAAGTGCTGCAGAACAAAAGTATTGCATAGATAGAATATCCTAAAGCTGTGAAAGAGGATCTTTAACAATCTTCCCAATTAGCGATGAAAAATATGACTTGTCAGCTTGATATCTTGCTTATTTAATAAAATGGCTGTGTTTTACTAGCAAATGTATTAACTACATATTAAACATGTTGCAGCTCTGCTTTGAAAACAGAGCACTGCCGCTCAGTGTGCCTTAGTACATAGAGCCCTCTGTATGTTATACAGTAATATAAACATATATTATTTTTATTATTGTAAACTCTACTTAGAAATGGAATACATGTTTTCATTAATTACATTTCTGTTACTTAATATCTCATTTCTGTAGTTGGTACAGTATTTGCATTTTCTGTTTTTTATGTAATTTAAAAATTATGTATCTTGGAAAACAACAAATTGCCTGCATTTGCTATTGAAAATCACTTAATATTCATTTGCACCAAGGATTTTCTTAATGCGAAATGGGCAATAATACCACCTCCACTGTAAATTAATAATAAAACAATTGTACCAGAGGGCTGGTAAAAATGTTATAACTCTGGTTTATTGGATTTTAGCCTCAGCGGGACCTCAAGATCCAACTACTTGCTATATTAATCCCCAGCAGAGGATGTATCATGGGTTCACAAAAAGTAATAATAAAACTAGATTTGTAGCTGAACTGTTTAGTCGCAGCAATGATAAAGTCATCCATGGCTTGCCAAGATCTAGAATGTAAAAAAGGCACTAAATATTTCCTGTATGCATAACACAGATTGGTGGAAAAAAATCCAAGTGATAACAAAACAGATTTTTTGCATTATGCAAAATCAGCAAAGATGAAATAGAATCGCATGCAGTCAATTTTATAATTAGGCACACAATATGCATACTTCTAGATTACATAAAACTCTGTCTTCCTAATCAATAATCACGCTATAGAACACTGTATTTGTGTGATTCTTGCCTCATTAGAGAATAATGGGTTTCATTGAAGAGAAGATGTTGGCTGCTTTCACCCATTTGGGACCATGGCTGATGTGCATTGACAATGAGAATTTGCATTTCACTGTAGATAAACATACACTGTAGAATGTGGGTAAACGAGGTAAAATATATGTACAGTAATATACACTATTAAACATTTTTTTATTTTTACATATTCCTCTCTGCAAGACTGATTCAAAAAATTACAATGAGATATATTCCACAACATGCTAACAACAGCCCATATTAGTTCACACAACTGAGGTGGGGGGTAAAAAATAAACACATCTCAATCATCTTATCAAAACATGTGACGCTGTTATCACTGGATTGTTAAAGTTTTTACAGTGAATTTATCATGCAATGTTATTAAATTATTCGCTCTGCACATATTACACATATTACAATCTGCTGTAAGGTTATTGCTGGAATAACCCCTCCAGCCATAAGTTTTGGCAACAAAAGTTTAGCCATGCTTTTGCATGAGCAAATATATTTATCAACTTTAGGGGGGCTATTCAATTTGGATTAGTGGCCGCGATTATGTACGGCTACGCCTGTAAAGTGCCATTACAATACCACAACATAAATTCACAATATTGCGGTACTGGGACCCCTGCAGCCGCGAGTAATCGCGACTGCGAATGTTAGTTAAATATGCCTCTAGATGTTTTTGAATTTTTACTGCTATAATATCTGTTCTGCTAATAGCATTTCCTATTATTGCTATATATTATTATTACTGAAATAACTTATTTTTATCAGCTTGAAACTTTTTAAAATATTTGTGGCTGTTGGCCCATATATTTATTTCTGCGGGGAGGAGGAAGATATGACGTAGATTTTATATTAGAGCTAAAAGCTCAAACAAAGCTTCTATTTCTAAGCATGCTCTAGACCTCGTCAGATTTTCGGTAGTGTTGAATAGGGGCCTCCGTTGCAATAAGGGATTTTTATTGTTCTGGATATTTTTCACTGTGGCATCTGAGTATTGTTCAGCTGTCACGGCAATACGAATTTGGTAAATCACAATTTTTTTTATTGTGTCAATAAAAAATTTACACTTTTCATGTCAATAAACAATATGATTGATTCAAATGATAATTATTGCTCTGGTATTAGTTATTCTTCATAATAAAATATAACATATAAAATAAATGATAGCAAGTGCTTTTCATATGGTAAGTATAAGTTTTGGGAGTCAATAATGTGAAAAACTTTTCACCATATTATTTGGTGCAAACTGTTTTGAGATAATTTTTCAGCAATACAACAGCCGCATAATTTCCCAGGTTTTAGCAATTGTATTGAATTTTTATCATCCACCTACTTTTGTGTAGTAACAAAAAGCCTGGTCATTATATTGTGCTTTTAGAGTGCAATAAATTATGCAAAAATAAGCAAATTGAATCACACTGTTTCACAGGTGAATTATTTGAACCTGCATTTTCAGCTAATTGAATTTCCCCAATTTAGTCATCCACATAACTTAACTGAGTAGTGCATTGTTTACACTCTGCACTACAGTGCCCTATTTGGCCATCAGTAGCTCCACAGCAAAACGCAGTGGAAGTGTAGACAATAACATACAAATATTATTTTTATATCAACAATGCAAAAATGGGTAAAAGTGGCTGAGGGGAGGGAGAGCACAGGGAAGGGGAACTTGGATCCGGAGAGACTGTCCCTCCGACGTCTGCTAGTTACAATTTCTTTAGACATAGGACACTACACACCCCAACATGACCTTTCTAGTGGAGATGATCATAATACTCTTTTATTACATACTATACAGACATTGTACAATGCACCTTCAAACGTGTCATTGTTATCAGAGACAAAATATCCAGGGAGAAATCTAAACATGGGACTCTCCCTGAAGGGTGGTTGGCAACTATCAAATATACAGTAAATTTGCTCCTGCAATATTTTGAAATACCTGATATGGCAGGAGTTACAGGGGTATACTGCTGGTTTAAGGCTAGATGAGATGATCAAATAAGTTGAGTATGTATGAACTGGGAGCACTACTGTGGCATAATATGAACTGGGAACAGTACTGTGTGGCATAATATGATCTGTGGATACTTGTAGACACCTACCCCACTAGTCTGTGGTATACACGCCACTCCATCGGTGAGCTGTAGCGCAGAGTATCCCTATATAGGTTTGCCTGATTCAAACATAAAAGTATAAAAGGCGCATATAGTAAGATGAACACAATACTACTGTGTAATCAAAACCAATAGATCAACGTGCACAATGTCCACCATAAAGTCACTTTCTTCTCTCTTCCATAAATCAAGTGTGGGACTTCTTTATAGTCCTTACTGTATCAAATATCCCATCAAATAACTTCTTTAGTTCTTATGGTGTCTCCAGGCAATGGTGAGTGTTGAATTAAGCAGAGAGTGGAAAAGTACTGGGTTAGTGAATGAACCACCAATCACAGGTCTTAAACCCAGAAATACCACTAGACAAGGGGGGTAAATGTATCATAGTCCGGTTTTTGCATCCCGCTCGAGATCGGCGAGATGACAGCTAAAATTTAAAGCGGCGCTGCCTTGTAAAGGGAAACTTGCCTTTACAAGGCAGCACCGCTTTAAATTTTAGCTGTCATCTCGCCGATCTCGTGCGGGATGCAAAAACCGGACTATGATACATTTACCCCACAATGTGCTTATTATTAACCAATACTGAGGTCACCACAAGTGTAGAGAGAATTCAAGGGATGGAATTACATATAAACCATCAATTCACTTACATGTAGATAAGTAAATCCACTCACAAGGTATAACTTCTTTCCATGTGGGGTTCTCCCGTTAATCCGTTTCCCAATCAATGTATAAAAGAAAGGGGAGAGTAGGATCTAATGTAATACCTTTGAGGTTTATTCATAAAACATGTACAATCGTAAAACAACTAAATGAATCTCCATATAAAATCCTGACATAAGTCAGCTAATGTACTCATACCGGATAGAAGAAAAAACCAGAGAAACACTTGTGAACTAGTGTTCAGAAAACATTTCTGCCAGCTAAGCTGATCTTAGAGCGATTGACCCTAGTTTTTGTACTATTGACAAAAAGTGACTGAATCAGCTACCTGTAAAAAAAATCCTGTTTCAACATGCAGCAATAGTTTCAGTAGGAAGCCAGAGCACTAGAGAGAAAGAAATCCTTGAATAGATGACTGCTTTGACATATTTATTTGAAGCAACAAAATGTGGATTTATTTGGAACAAAAAGATACAAATACACTTACGAAACATAAAGTGAAATGAACATATAAAAGTTAACTCTTTCTCCAATGCCAACCCTGCAGCATGATTCAGAACAGGTCTCCTTCTACAGGCAACTGGAAAACACTCTGTTTTGACCAGAAGGTACAAAGGAAATTTAAATGAAGTGTAGATATGAAGTCCATTTAAAATTTGCATTTTAAAGCCTGAATGTGTCATCAAAATACAATAAACTATACATCATAAATCTGAAAATATTTTACATAAAAATACATGGATATTCCAGTAACACAATGTAATAAATTATGTATTAGTATAAAGGACATTGTTTTAAACCTTCATGTGCATACAAATTGTTTAATAGGCTTTCTACAAAGACATTAACATCTAAACAGTCTTTGAATCCTTTGAGTAAAAGAGTGTTGAGAGTGTAGATCCAATAATGTTCACATTTCCTCAAAAGGGAAATCCAGTTGAACTGGATTAGCATTACAAACTTCGGAAAAGTAATGATATATAGTGTGTGTGTG
This sequence comes from Mixophyes fleayi, assembly GCF_038048845.1. Lineage (NCBI taxonomy): Eukaryota > Metazoa > Chordata > Amphibia > Anura > Limnodynastidae > Mixophyes > Mixophyes fleayi. The sequence continues at coordinate 65,815,131 of NC_134407.1, read as the reverse complement.
TGTGTGTGTGTGTCTATATACTGAATCCCACATAAGAAGGATAGCAAATTATATTTTAATTCTGGTACAGCCATAAATAAACATCTTGCATCTCCCACAAATTGCCCAAGCAATTATTATTTAGTACCAATAATTTGATTCTCCATTGGGAATTATGGTGCCAATATTTCCTTATACTCAGGCCCTAACAGTGATTGACGTAGTGGTGTTAACAGTGGTTTGCCATACCACCACTTCTCCTACTGTTTTAATTGTAAAAGTATAAAATTCCTTTCACCTAAAATGCTATTACAAGTATCATACCGCCACTTTTAAATTTCCACTTCAACCATTGGGCCCTAGTATATGTAAAACCAATAATGGACCCTGATATATTCAGCAATAGCTGATTCCATTTTTTATAATCCTTATTAAATCCAGAAATAAAAGTCAATATTGAGAGTTTAGTTTCTTTTTGGGCATTTTCAATAAAGACCCTTTATCCCCTTTATCAACCTTATGATTTATTTTAATTAACAGATAAGTGTCATATCCCTTCACCTTGAATCTCCCAATAAAATAAGAAGATTAATTCTGTTAATCTCTATCAAGGGTGCAGTTTGTGGCTTCTGTCAGCATTTAAAGTACCGTATTGCCAATTTTGAGGATTATACTGATTTTCTACACCTCCAAAATCTAAACTTTGGCTAAGAATTGTATAAGACTGTAAATGAGTATTGTAATTTTTAATAGCAGATGTTTAGTGAAAAAGAACAAATTTCTCAAGATTCTGTTTAAAAAAAGATCTAAAAAAACCAATAAAATATTGACTTGTCATACAAATATTTGCCTAAATTATTCTTGCCACTCACATCTTGTTGGTTCAAAAAGTTAAAAGCAAGATATTTCTTTGTTAAACCACCATGAATCAAAATAGCAAATTCAGGGCTTGGTTTAGAGTCGGACACAAGTCTTTTTGTTCAGCGCAAAAAGCACTTTTGGCCAAATATCCGACTCAGTTTGACTCCAACTGAGACGGATCTCCCCGTTGCACCTCTCTGCGCTTAGAGAGGTGGAACGGGGGAGGTAGTGGATGAACCTAACAAAAGGTTCACGCTCTTTACATGCTACATTGAGTTGAAAGCAACCGCAAATAGGTCTCTAGGAGACGTATCTTTTGCGCGTGCTTTCAGCTGGTGCAAGAGACCTTGATCTATTCAAAAACAAAGTAAAAAATAATTAATTTAAAAAAAAAAGGTGTGCACCGCCTCCCACACAGCATAACCAACCCTTGTGCTATTTGGGGGGACGACGACAATTTATTTATTCTTTTATTTAATTATCTGCTTTACAGGGCGCTGTGCATGATAGACTTGCACGCCGGCCCATAAGGCAGATAAAGAGGCATGTTTGTGCAATTTGCATTGTCGTCAAAGTCTCACGGATCTAAAGATCCGTTCCACTCTAAATACTGTGTAAATTATGGGATGCAATTTACACTTACGATTTCAGTGTAAATTGCGTCTGACTCTAAATGAGGCCCTCAATCGTCAAAGTATACACATTCTGGACGTGAGTCATTAAGGAGAGCAAGACAAAAAAATAATTACATTTTATCCTGCTCAAACCATATTACAATGATAGGGGTGCAAATTAGTTTGCACAGAGAGAAAATACTGGCTTTTTTGTCGTATAGCACACAAATATTTGATAGCTTTATTTTTACACTGAAATTTAAAGTAATTCTAGGACATGCCCTACCACAACTATAAATCTGTCCCCACATTTTAAAATTACCTCCCACTATAATGCAACATGGTTTTCCCAATGTGCAAAGATACTCTTTTATTTTGCTTTGCTCTCCTTAATGACTCAGGCCCCCTGACATCCTCCTATTTTCCACATAAGGAAAATACTGGTTATTTTTTTATGTAGCACACAAATACTTGATAGCTTTATTTTTACACTGACATTTAGGGGTATATTTACTAAACTGGGTTTGAAAAAGTGGAGATGTTGCCTACAGCAACCAATCAGATTTTAGTTATCATTTATTTAGTACATTTTACAAAAGGAAAGCTAGAATCTGATTGGTTGCTATAGGCAACTTCTCCACTTTTTCAAACCCGCAGTTTAGTAAATATACCCCTTAAAATTGATCTAGGACATGTCCTACCCCAAGTATAAATCTGCCTTCACATTTTAAATTTACATCCCCCTCCAATGTGACTTGGTTTTGTCAAGGTGCATATTTACTCCTTTTTTGCTTTACTTTCCTTAATGAATCAGGCCCATATACTTATATATATATATATATATATATATATATATATATATATATATATATATATATATTTCTAATGCTACAAATGTGTAGCTCTGTACAAAAGCAAATGTGCAGCTGTTAATTGCCTTTTAGTAAATCAATTTTTATGTTTCTTTAGATGTTAATGTTGCATTAAAAAATATGTATATGGCCGGGTGTAATTAATCCCTGATCCTGCCAAATGCAATTTGCTTAATTTTTTTGGTTAAAGATTAGATACAATGCAATGGGCAGGCATAAAAACCACTAATAGATCATGCTGTACATAAGCCAAAAGTTCTGCGTGTGCTGAATTAAGCCACCTAGGTAATTGTCAGTATTAAGCTGAAGGGATAGGACTGAGACGCCTGCATTCACAATTCCCATTAGTGGAACATGCTGTGGAAATTCTTATTCATGGATGTAATAGGATTTTGTGAAATGTTTATCAGGCTTCCTTTGAAAACAAGTGACTGAGTCTAAATAAATGTGATGCGGTTTCTCCTGTTTAATACCTCATGGAAAATAAATACATATCAAAATAGCACATGCGGAAAGAAACTAGTGCTAAAAAATAATAACAATATATAAAAAAGGGAAATAGGGATTATAATTTGAGTTAAATATATATAAAAAAATTATTCTTTAACAACCCAGATCTTTTCATATATAGAAACATACACTGTCATACAGACTCAAATAATCATCATCACCATTTATTTATATAGCGCCACTGATTCCGCAGCTCTATACGCTATACTCATTCACATCAGTCCCTGCCCCATTGGAGTTTACACTCTAAAATCTCTAACATACACACACAGACAGAAAGAGAGAGAGACTAGGGTCAATTTGATAGCAGCCGATTAACCTACTAGAATGTTTTTTGGAGTGTGGGAGGAAACCGGAGCACCTGGAGGAAACCCATGTAAATACGGGAAGAACATATAAACTCCACACAGATAAGGCCATGGCCAGGAATTGAACTCATGACCCCAGTGCTGTGAGGCAGAAGTGCATAGCCATCATTCTGCCCTACTGACACAGACTCACATTTAGACAGACTGACAACATGACAGAGTGACAATGACTGACACAGAGATACAGTGTCAGTATAACATAATGACAATGACTGACACAGAGTCACACTGACACACAGACAATATGACAGAGGGACAATGGCTGACAATCAGACTCACATTTATACAGACTCACAATATGACAGAATGACAATGGTGGACACTCAGATTTACAGTGTTAGTATTATAGAATGAAAATGAATGGCACAGACTTACACAAAGTCACAAAAACAGTATGACAGAATGACAATGACTGACACACACACACTCACAATGAAACTATAATAAGTTGACAATAACATACACACAGACTCACAATGATAGTATAACAGAATGACTATGAATAGCATAGTGGAAAAGCACATTAAAAGTGGATATTTGGACACGTTTTGTGCCCCATGTTACATATTGGCGGAGAGGAGAATTTTCAATCACATTCCAAGCAATGTAACAAAAAGCTTCACATACAAAATTGCCAGCTGTATTTAGGACAATCCCTTTGTCTCTACACATTTCTGATTAATATAAATGAGGAACTTGGAATTATGGTTGAAATTAATTTTGAGGATTCACCACACTAGCACCAGATGACAACAGTCAGAAAACTATTCACAATGACAGCTACAACTACCTTCTCTCAATTTCTGTGATCAGCACTCTGCTAGAACAGCAATCTACGAAGTCACCTCACCTGGATTGCTGCACAGCTTCCCCTACTCTGTAATCATCCCTTCAGTGAAAAGGTCAAGTCAATCAGAACAATTCATCTGACCTGTTTGTAGCCTTTATAAAGGCCATCAGTTCTACCAAACATTTACATGAGCAAATCTTTGTTTTGGGTTTCTCTGCTTGTGCTTTGAAGAAGACTTGTTGAGCCCGATTCATTAAGGCAAGTAAAGCAAAAAAAAGGATTAAATTTACGCCTTGGCGAAACCATGTTGCGTTAGATGGGGAGGTAAAATTAAAATATGGGGACAAATTTATAGTTGAGGTAAGGGCATGTCCTAGATCAACTTTAAATTACAGTGTAAAAATAAAGATATTAAATATTTGTGTGCTACAAGAAAAAGCAGCCAGAACTTTCCTTATGTGCAAAATAATAAACTATTTAACTTCCGTCTTGACTATTGCAACCTCCTGCAATTTGGCATTTCTGACACCCATATATCCACATTTCAATCCATCCTAAATGCTGCTGCAAGACTGATCTTCCTCTCTCACTGATCCACATATGCTGCACCACTTTGCAAATCCCTAGATTGGCTCCCTGTGTCCTCCAGAATCAAATTCAAATCACTCACCCTTACCTACAAAGCCCTCAACAACAACACCCCTGCATAAATCTCAAATCTCATATCAAAATACTCTCTGTCCCGCCCTCTTAGATTTAACTCTGACCTGTGCCTTTTGTACCACCGGTTATAGAGTCCTTTCTCCAGTATTGCTGCCTGCCCCTGTACTATTGTTTGGTGTTGAACCTGAGATTGATTACCCGTGTATGTCCTTTGCCTTTGCCTGGATTCTGAACCTGTGCTAGTGACCCTGATGTATTGCCTGTACCTTTCTCCATCCCAGGTCCTGGCTAACCAGATCCAGGCGTTTTCTCAAGTTGCACAGGGCCTATCTCATCGCTTGTCAGGCCTCCAGAAACCTGCAGCCTCAGCAAGCCTCCTCTGGCATCTCTCCAGAGCCGAAGTTGAATTTGCCCGATCAATTCTCGGGAAGCAGGTCCGCCTTCTGCAACTTTAAGGAAAGTGGCAGGTTATACTTCCGCCTGAGACCACGCTCCTCTGGTTCTGAACAGCAAAGAGTCAGGATTGTAATCTCTCTACTCCAGGGTGATCCCCAGTCCTGGGCCTTCACCCTTCCACTAACGAGTCCATCCTTACAAACCGTGGATGCCTTCTTCCAGGCCTTGGGGTTGCTATACGACGACCCAGACAGAGTGGCCGCAGCTGAGTCTCATCTCCAGGCATTAAGGCAAGGACGTCGTTCTGCTGAGGAATATTGTGCGGAAATCCGGCGATGGTCAACTGATAGTGCCTGGAATGATCCGGCACTGCAGAGTCAATTCCGCTTGGGCCTTACCGAGCAAATTAAGGACTCCCTAGTTCAGTATCCTGTACCTGCCTCACTTGAAGATTTGATGCAGCTTGTTATTAAGATTGACCGTCGAATCAGAGAAAGAAAAACTGAACGGGAATCATCTATACCTCCTTGCTCACCACCCAAGTCTGGTCCTACTCTTCTGGATTCCCCTGAACCCATGCAGTTGGGCGCTTACTATCTACCTCCAGAGGAACGTTCCAGACGACGTTCTCTAGGTCTCTGTTTGTATTGTGGCCAATCGGGACACCTAGTTCGTTCCTTTCCCAGCAAGTCGGGAAACGCATAGACCTAAGCGCTGTTGAAGAGGTGCGTTTAGGTCTTCAAGTAATCTCTTCAGAGAACTCTCTATTTGTTCGCTTATCCGTAGGCGCTCTCCATATAGAAGACATTCTTCCTGATCCCCTGTCCCTCCGCTCCTTTGATTCTGGGGTATCCATAGCTGCAAAGTCATAATCCCCTTATTGATTGGAAAAGAGGGGAGATCATCCGTTGGAGTCCAGAGTGCTCTACTTCTTGTTTGACCCTGCCTCTCAGAACTCTGCAGCCTGTCCAGAATTGTTGCCTGCACCTTACCAGGACTTCTGTGACGTGTTCTGTAAACAGAAGGCTGATTTCCTCCCGCCTCATTGGGGCTATGACTGCGCGACCAATCTTGTGCCTGGCTAAAAATTGCCCAAAGGGCGTCTGTATTCTTTGTCTGGCCCGGAAACTCAAGCTATGGAGCAGTACGTGGAGGAGAATATAAAGAAAGGATTTATCCGTCCCTGCAAATTCCCAGTAGATACTGGATGTTTCTTTGTGGCCAAAAAAGAAGGCAGTCTAAGACCCTGCATCGACTAACGTGGCCTGAATAAAATCACAGTCAAAACCACTTACCCGCTGCCCTTGATTTCTGTTCTGACCAGCTCAAGTCTGCCACCATCTTCTCTAAGATTGACCTACAGGGTGCTTATAATCTCATCCGCATTAGACAGGGAGACGAATGGAAGACGGTCTTTAATACCCTCTCTGGGCATTATGAATATTTGGTGATGCCATTCGGATTGTGTAACGCTCCGGCAGTCTTCCAAAATGTAATCAATGACGTCTTGCGAGAATTCCTGGGTAAGACTGTGGTGTTTTATTTGGATGACATTTTAATTTACTCTCAGTCCTTGTCCCAGCACCGCCAACAGGTTTGGGAAGTTCTGGAGAAGATACGTCAACACCACCTTTACGCAAAATTGGAGAAGTGCAAGTTCGAAGTCTCTAGGGTGGCTTTCTTAGGATACATCATTTCTTCATCCGGTTTCTCCATGGACCCCAGTAAAGTCCAAGAAATCCAAGACTGGGTTCTTCCTACTAACCTCAAGGCAATCCAAAGGTTCCTTGGCTTCGCCAACTACTATCAGAGGTTTATACGCTTGTTTTCTTCCCTGGTGGCTCCTATTACTGCTCTCACCCGGAAGGGCGCAGACCCAACTAATTGGTCTTCAGAGTCATTGGCAGGCTTTACTGCCCTTAAAGCCACCTTCACATCTGCACCCGTTTTCAGGCATCCAGACCCTGAGCTTCCGTTCATTGTAGAAGTAGATGCCTCAGATGTAGGAGGAGGCGCCGTTCTCTCTCAAGGAGATCCTCAAAGCAAGAAATTGCACCCATGCGCATATCTGCCCAGGAAATTCTCATCTGCCGAAATTAACTACGATGTTGTAAATCGGGAGTTATTGACCATCAAGTGGGCCCTCGAAGAATGTCGGCATTGGTTAGAAGGAGCAACTCAAGTTATAATCATCTTCACTGACCACAAAACCCTTCAGTACATTCAGACCGCCAAAACTCTAAATCCTCGACAGGCTCGCTGGGCTTTGTTTTTCACCCGGTTCAACTTTCTCATCACTTACCGTCCAGGTTCTAAGAATATCAAGGCTGACTCTCTGTCTCTGAGTTTTTTGGCATGCCATCCTCAGCCTCCTGACCCGCAACCTATTGTTTCCTCGACCTCCATTCGTATTGGTCTAAACCAGGATCTTGGGGCCACAATCAGCCACTTCCAGAAAATTGCTCCAGCTCAGACACCCACTAATAAATTGTTTGTTCCAATTCATCTGAGGAAGTCTGTGCTCATTGAATGCCACAACAATCGCTCAGCAGGTCATCCCGGAATCAATAGAACCATTAATATGCTCTCCCGCTTGGCTTTGGTGGCCCACCTTATCTTCTGATGTGGATAACTATGTACGTGCCTGTCCAGATTGTGCCAGAAATAAATCTTCTAAAAACCGACCTTCTGGTCAACTGTTACCCTTGCCGACTCCAAGCAGGCCTTGGAGCCATATTTCTATGAACTTTGTTGTCGATCTCCCATTGTCTCCCAGTGTCGTAACACCATTTGTGTAGTCGTTGACCAATTCAGAAAAATGGCACACTTCATACCCTTACCTAAACTTCCACTTTATTCATTACCCATATCTTCCGTCTCCATGGCCTTCCTGAATACATCGTCTCGGATCCAGGGTCCCAGTTTATTGCACAATTCTGGAGGTCTTTTTGCAATTCCCTCGGAATCAAAATCAGTTTGTCCTCAGCTTACCATCATCCTCAGTCGAATGGTCAGACAGAAAGAACCAACCAATCCTTGGAACAGTTCCTGCGACTCTATGTCTCCAAGTTCCATGATAACTGGTCCTCTCTCTTACCTTGGGCGGAATTTGCATACAACAATTCCTGCCATTCCGCAACACATAAATCCCCGATCTTCTGTAACCTCGGGTTCCACCCGAAAGCTAACTCTCTCTCTTCTACCATTTCCGTTGGTGATTTCGGGTGGCCTGCTTTCACATCTAGGCTGAGATCTGTCTAGAAGAAGGTGCATTCCGCACTAAGTCAAGCTTCTCACAAATACAAAACCTTTGCTGATCGTCATTGTGGTCCGTGTCGGTTGAAAGTAGAGGATCGAGTCTGGATGTTCACACGGAACATAAAATTAAAGCAGCCCTGCAGGAAGCTGTGACCCCGATACATTGGACCATTTACCATTGAGAAACAGATAAATCCAGTGGCATTCAGGCTTATTCTACCACCTTCTTTAAAAATACCTTGCACATTCCATTGCTCTCTTCTGAAAAAGGCTGTTCCTCCTAGCAAATTCAATCAACCTTTCTCTAATAGGCCTCGGCTTCTGCTTGTGAATGGAGACCATGGGGTAAATGTATCAAGCTGCGAGTTTGCAACTCCAGCGATTTTCTCAGGAGTGTTGAAACTAGCCAATGTATGAAGCTGAGTTTTCATACAAAATCACCAGAGTTCTGCTTCTGTCAAAATCGCTACTTGCAAAATCGCCAGAGATCAAACTCACCACTGTTTGCCACTGCAGCTATACAAGTCTACAATGTATGAAGCTGCGAGTTAGCAAACTCAGGAGAGTTTGCTTCTAAACACGCCAGATACAACACGCTGCTTGATAGCAGCGTGTTGTATCAACACATCACTGTTACACTGCCCTGGCAGTGTTAAAAAGTTAAAGAACAGATCAAAGTTAAAAAAAAAAAAAAGCGTGGGGTCCCCCTGCTTTTTATGCTTAACCCTAGTGCTGCCTGACTAGTGCTGGTCCCGTGAAAATCGGGGAAAATTTTTGCGTGGGGTTCCCCCGATTTTCACTTTACCAGCACTAGGCAAACCAGCCAGGGTTGGCGGCACTATAGCAGGGGGACGCGCGGCAGGGGTCCCCCTGCCATAATGACTAACCAACCCTAGACTGTTCAGCGCTGGGCTGGATTCCCTAGGGAGTGGGGTCCGCTGAAAAAAACGAGCGAGCCCCCCCCCCTAGAAAGAACCAGTCCAGTGCTGATAGCACTAGGGCTCTTCCTACTACCCCTGGGCTGTGGGTAGTAGGGTAATACGGCGCTAAATGGTTTAAAAAAAACAAACTGACACCAATTTTGTTTGTGGAACTACAAGTCCCAGCCAGGCAGGTTGCCAAAAACAGTGTGGCCATTTATAACTACAAGCACCAGCATACCCACGGCAGCCAGGGCATGTTGGCACTTGGAGAACCACAAGTGCCAACATGCCCTGACATTCCTGGCTTGCTGGGACCTGTAGTTCCACAGAGAAAAAAGTTAACAAAACAACAACACCCTCATACAAACCACACATATTTATTAAAAATAATAAAACCCACAATAAAGACACTAACCACCCTCTTTTAAACCACAACTATTTATTAAAAAAAACCAAAAACAAATACTTACCGATGATGTCTTCTTTCTTGATCCAATGTCCCTTATTATTTGTACATCCATCTTGCCGGCTTGCCCCAGTCCCAGCCATTTGTACCTCCATAAACGAATCTGTGCCAACTGGAACACTTCACCCAGAAGGGGCACATATTTGTAATTTCCCAAATCTTTAGTCTTGATTGAAGTAAAAAAAAAAAAAGCCAGGAGCCGCCGCAAACACCTCCTACCTAGTAGGAGGTCTGTTCCGCAATGCTCTTACGCTGTTTGCGTAAGAGCTAAGTACTGTATTATGGTATTTTCCCACGCTAGTGGGGAAATCGCATATCACAGTATTTAGTGCTTACGCATTTAACTTCGCGAGATCCGACGCGAGACTTGGATGTCATAGCCTCGGTTTGGCGCCCGGAAATTTCCGAACAGTGCTCGGATCCCGTCGGATCCGCTCATCCTTATTAGTGACTACTGCTCCACTTTCTTAGTGTCGTTTTTTAAATTGCATTTAACTAGACTCGATTTAAATGCCTGTGATGAATATTGATAACAAATAAGTATTCTGATCCAGACTATTTTATTATCAACGTACATCCTCGGCAGGTGAAATAATATCTTCAGAGGGCCTGAGTTATTAAGGAAAGTAAGGCAAAAAAAGGAATAAATGTGTTCTGGGACAAACCATGTGACAATGCAAGGGGTGCAAATTATTTTTTTCTTTGCAAATAAGTTAAATATTGGCTGTTTTTTCATCTAGCACACACATACTTGATAGCATTATTTTTATACTGAAATTTTAAGTTGATCTGCGATATGCCCTACCCTAACTGTAAATCTGTCCCCACTTTTTAAATGTACCTCCCCCTGCAATGCAGCATTGCTCAGGTTCAAAGTTACTTCTTTTTTATGCTTTACACTTCTTAATTCAGGCCCTGAGTGTTTACAGCAGCACAAATCATGTATATGGGAGGTAGTGATCTGTCTACTTGAGATTGTGCTAGGGAGTAGAGGGCTTTATAGGACAAGGGAAGTGTTAAGATGTGAGGAGGAGAATGGAAGTAAAGAGAACGCCATAGGTTGAGTGCTTGATAGTGAATTTAGCAGGGTGCGCCATCGACCACACAGTGATGTGAGGTTACTGTCAAACTGGTGCTGGAAGTGTTAGCAAATATACCCTTATATAAAATAAAGCTCATATATCCATATGTGTTATAACTTAAATACTGTTTATCTTGTTAAAGTTTTTGTAATTTCTGACTGACACATCTGTAATTCTTTGATTTTTTTTCCCACTTTCCTCTTTAAAACATTAAAACGTGAAGTTAAGTTGATAACATATGTACTGTGTTTGTTTTGTTAAACAATTTTTTTTTATATTTCACAAATAGATCAAAGCATCAGTTTGAGAAGTCTTGTAGTATATACAGCCTCCCCTGTACATGATCAAAGGAGCACAAAAGAATACATTGAGGGCCATAGAAGCAGAGGAAGCAGTATTACCTGGTCACCATCACATTCAGGCTCCATAGCCACAGTAACCCCTGCAATAATGATAATTCCAGCCCAGGGGGAAAATGCCCCCTCTGCTACCCTGCATCTGTCACAGTAGGTGTGCCTCTTCTATATTTTACATTGGGATCAACTCTAACTATTTAACCTCCTTCAATACCAGTTAGATCTCCTTGCTTTATAAACTGCATACAGTTGCTTCTCTGGCCTCTGTTATATCAGAAACATATTGTTAAATATTATGAGACATGTAATTGCCACCCTTAGATTTTTTAACTATTGCTCTGTTTTCCTTAACAGATTTCATTGTTTTATTTGATAGGCATACTATTTTCTCTCTCTGCCATTTTCAGCCATGCCTTAACATCATCAGACAGAGTTATTGTTAATTTTCCTTGCCTACACTGTGAGCACCATTGTATCAAATGCAGAAGGCACAGCAGGGTAGTGACATATCTAGGGGCAATTGAAATAAGCTACTCTGCTTGATTAAATAAATCCATGACTGTAAAGTGCATCTGTGCTATCATAGCCTAAGGCAAAGCAGTAAATACCAGTACCAGATGTATGCATATTATGTTTGGGATATGCACCATGTTTATGTAATCTGTTCATAAAATTCTGCATATCTTAATGTTATGCAATATTGTGTATAATGTGTATCTATATTTAAGGAAGGAGTATCCCTTGAGCAGGCTCTCAGCTCAATTGGAATCTTAGTAATCTACCTGCAACTGTCCAGCCGCCTTCAATTCTCAGTAAATTTTTCTGTTGAATGAAAGTTCGTCTTCTAATCTAGTCGGAGCTTAATCAAATAGAAGAAAGTGTGTATTTGAAAGGTTGAGAATTTACTTAACCACTTGATTGCGTTTAAATCTGGCATTGGATTACAGATGATGACTGTCTGAGTAAATGGCTACTCCTACTTTGTTTTTCAGTGACGAAATTAACATTAAGTGACTAGTAGGGATTTGCCACCTGATCACTACTTAATACTGGATTATAGAGATAGCTTAAATAAAGCTTCAAAATGACTTGCCCTACTATTTGATTTGTTTTAGTATGACAGTTCAGTACATAGCTGTGATTTTGACCCTGCATTTGACAATTGTAGGGAGGGTTGTAGGGATCGTCGTACTGAACTGATACCACAATCTATATCATGGATGAGGTCTCTGTTTGTCATACATTGACCTCTAAGGCTTGGTACACACTATGTGGAGATGGTGCCCGAGAAGCGGGCGAAGGTACCCGCCATCGCTGTGTCCCTGGAGGGACAGAAGACGTTCCTGGTGCCCCTGGAGGGGCTGAAGAGGTCCCCGATGGTGCCCAGCAGGAAGAAAGAAGAGAAGAAGTACTCACCCGTCCAGCGATCCAGCGGTGAGTATCGTGGCTTCTTTCCTGCAGGTCTTGTGCGCGGGGGAAGGATGAGCCAATCAGGGCTCATCTTTCCCCGCTGGCCAATCAGCGACCGGATGCGCGAGCCAATCGCGGCTCGCGCCCGGCCATTCAAAAGATTGGCGCCGACGCGAGCCAATCAGCGCTCGCGCCGGCTAATGACGTCACGCCGGCGACTATATAAGTCGCCGGGTGGCGCCATTTTGCCAGAAGTCCGTCGGCGGAGAAGAGGAACGACGTCTCTTCACGGCGTCCAGGACCAGGACCAGCGGCAGCGGCAGCGGCAGCGGCGGCAGGGGGCCCTTGTAAGGGCCGTGAGCTACCCTGCCGCCCGAAGACTACAATCAAGCCGCCGGAGCAGTGATCGCCGGCGGGGAGCCCTTGTAAGGGCTGAGAGCGCCCCCGCCAAGCAGCTCTCAACAGCACCGAACCGGAGAAGAGGCGCCGCCGGCTGGAGGGTCTGGAAGACCCGGAGAAGGCGGAAGAAGACGGCGTGGCAAGCTGAGATTCCTGCGCAGAGCAGGTAAGTGACTCAGCCTTAATTCGGGCACTAGGCCCGTGGGCACAGTCGGGCACAAGGCCCGTTGGCACGGTAAATTAGGGGCACAAGGCCCAGGGACCTGGGCACTAGGCCCCAACGAAGTTAGTGGGCCAGTAGGCCATAGTACTATGATAAAGGGGACAAGCCCCTATTAGTTAGACAGGGGCGTGAGAGCCCAGGTACAAGGGCACAAGGCCCTTAGGTAGTTAGTGGCCTAGAGGCCATAGGAAGGCCAGAGGGCCTGGTTAGGGGCTAGTAGCCCATAGGCTTTCAAGGGCACAAGGCCCTCAGTCAGTTAGGGAGGCCACAGGCCTCAGGCAGGGGCTAGGACCCCTAGGTAGCAGGGCACAAGGCCCTAGTGAGAGGGCTCAGAGCCCTGAGTTAGAGAGGGGGCTGAGGCCCATGAAACAGAGCAGAAGGCTCTGTGTGTAGCTGGGCAGAGACCCATGGTGTGTAGGGCATAAGGCCCTGGTGGTGTGTGGTAGAGGCGTGAGAGCCTCGTGAGTGTAGGCGCGGTCCTGTGTGAAGTGAGCACACGTGGTTAGGAGGTACAGTAGAGCGGAGGCTCCTGTGGTGCTGTAGCAACCTGCTGGTTGGCTAACAGCGGTGTGCTCGGGTAAGTAGCGTGCAGAGTACCGTATACTGTATTTATTCTGTCTGTGTGGCGAGTGTAGTTTACATTACGGTATTTTTAGGGTGTGCTACATAACTGTGTCCAGGGGCAAGACGTCAGGCCCCCATTAAAGGTAGGCTCTTGTTCCTGTGGTTTCCTGTGCTAACCCGTGTTGTGGGGACAAGTGTAGTTACCAGCATACACATAGTCAGGGGAGAACACACGTAGTTTCCCTGTCCCTTAGTTCCCCGGGGTCACACTGGTACCCAGAGGGGGTGGCTGAGTGAGTCGGTGGCAGTGCAGCACACCTTGAGGCAGTTCCAGGGGCGGCCGTGGTTCTGATCAAGGGTCCTCAAGGCCGGTTCCGTGCAGGTGGACCTGTGGTTCCGGACGTAGGGACACGTGTGAGATACCCGAGTACAGGCAGTCGGGCGGTTCAGTTCGATCGGCTGTTCCGTGCGGCAGTCGGCCCGCGGGTTAGTGTGCTGTTCTACTGAGCCTCAGCCGGGCTTAAAGAACCGGTCCTTAGGGTCCGTGGGTGACCCCATAGCAAGAAGGCAGCTTCTTGGTACGACCTGGGTGAGGGGGTTAGGAACCGCCCTCCGGTTTAGGCTGTGAACACCGGCTGGTGTTCCCCGTAGCGTGTAAGTGAGCAGTTCTGTTAGTGCACCACACCTAGTTAGTCCTAGTGTTTTGACTTAGTTGCGTTGCCGACCATTAGAACGTTGTTAGGGTCGGGTCGCTGTTGTAGTTAGTCCAGTTTTGTGGGTGCCATCTTAGTCTCACGGAGAGCGTAGAGGGAGGCTGTGTGTTCTTGTCATTCGCAGGAGTCGGGAAGGTGCAGGAGAACCGGATCGGAAGTGGGAGTGTCCCGGTGAGTATCACGCTCGATTCCTCCTTTCGGTTAGGCCCTCACCGGCAGGTGTGTGAGGTACTTGAGGCGGGATTAGTCCTCGGACTAGTCTTGGCCTTCAGTGCCTGTAGTCCCCCGCGTCTTGGCAAGAACAAAGTGAGGAGGCGGCAAGGAGCTTGGACTGACTGTGCCCTTGTTCTTTGCCGTAGTCTCGGACAGCCCTTACCTGGTAGGCACGGCCGTAATCCCTGTCTCTATCTTAGAGGGACGTGATTGGAGGTGACTGCGGCTGCGGATCTGCTGGGATTGGATCGCAGCTGGGAAATAGGAAGCGGACTGGAGGTGACCATCGTTTTCAAGGTGAGTTCTTTTGTGTTGCGTCTGTCCCTGTCTTTCCCCGCAGGGGGCGTTACATTTTGGCGTAGTCGGCAGGATCAACGATGGCTCATCGGGGGATCATTCCGCTGTACGAGGGATACAGCTGTGTCATCTCTCGTGACGAAGTGGCAGCGTTCACGAAGCAAATCCTGGAACGTTGTGAGACAAGGAAGAAGAAGAACAGAGATACTAAACGGCAACCGGTGGAAGAAATGCTGTGCTGGAAGTGTGGGTTGCCTGGACACTTCGCATACCACTGCCCAGTTGCCGAGGAGCTCTTTGGTCAATGGGAGGACGAAGAAGTCTCCGATGAATGGGAAGACGTAGAAGTCTTCGAGTGGAAGGACGAGGAAGCCTTCCATCAATGGTCTCAAAAGAAGTCGGAGTCTGGAGGGAAGGATCGGCAGAGCCTGCTGACTGTTGGATCGCAGGAGATCGTCTCGTCCAAGCAAGATTCGCGACAGGAATACCCGCGTCAGCCGGATGCTGGAGCCGGGGTATTGGAGACGTCGGATACGTCAGACGACTTGTCCGTGGCTGTGGAAGAGTTGGTCCCTGAGGACGAAGGGAGAACTGAGCAGACCCTCCATGGGGCAACGTTGTGTCCGGAGACATGTGAAGATGTCTGCCCGGTGGTACCTGAGATGATGGAAGCCATCAGTATCCCGGAAGAGAGAGCTGCTGAAGAAGTACTGCTTGAAGAAGACTGTACTTTAGAGAGCGCAGCTGGAGAGTGGTGGATGTTGTCACCTTCTGAAGAAGCTTCCCGCACAACCGAGGAGGTATCGGACGGATGGGAGGTTCCGGCAGGTGCCGAGGAAGAGACTCCCTGGATACCGACTTCAGGCGAGGAAGTTGCCAGGATGGTGTGGATCCTGCGCGAAAGGGCCTTACCGCGGAGGATCTGGTGGACGCAAGTCAGGGATGCCGGTAAGCGACCCTTGGAGGTGGACGTTGAGGAGAAGACGTCGATTGTGGGGACCACAATGGAAAAAAGGCGGCGGAAATGTGGAGATGGTGCCCGAGAAGCGGGCGAAGGTACCCGCCATCGCTGTGTCCCTGGAGGGACAGAAGACGTTCCTGGTGCCCCTGGAGGGGCTGAAGAGGTCCCCGATGGTGCCCAGCAGGAAGAAAGAAGAGAAGAAGTACTCACCCGTCCAGCGATCCAGCGGTGAGTATCGTGGCTTCTTTCCTGCAGGTCTTGTGCGCGGGGGAAGGATGAGCCAATCAGGGCTCATCTTTCCCCGCTGGCCAATCAGCGGCCGGATGCGCGAGCCAATCGCGGCTCGCGCCCGGCCATTCAAAAGATTGGCGCCGACGCGAGCCAATCAGCGCTCGCGCCGGCTAATGACGTCACACCGGCGACTATATAAGTCGCCGGGTAGCGCCATTTTGCCAGAAGTCCGTCGGCGGAGAAGAGGAAGGACGTCTCTTCACGGCGTCCAGGACCAGGACCAGCGGCAGCGGCAGCGGCAGCGGCGGCAGGGGGCCCTTGTAAGGGCCGTGAGCTACCCTGCCGCCCGAAGACTACAATCAAGCCGCCGGAGCAGTGATCGCCGGCGGGGAGCCCTTGTAAGGGCTGAGAGCGCCCCCGCCAAGCAGCTCTCAACAGCGCCGAACCGGAGAAGAGGCGCCGCCGGCTGGAGGGTCTGGAAGACCCGGAGAAGGCGGAAGAAGACGGCGTGGCAAGCTGAGATTCCTGCGCAGAGCAGGTAAGTGACTCAGCCTTAATTCGGGCACTAGGCCCGTGGGCACAGTCGGGCACAAGGCCCGTTGGCACGGTAAATTAGGGGCACAAGGCCCAGGGACCTGGGCACTAGGCCCCAACGAAGTTAGTGGGCCAGTAGGCCATAGTACTATGATAAAGGGGACAAGCCCCTATTAGTTAGACAGGGGCGTGAGAGCCCAGGTACAAGGGCACAAGGCCCTTAGGTAGTTAGTGGCCTAGAGGCCATAGGAAGGCCAGAGGGCCTGGTTAGGGGCTAGTAGCCCATAGGCTATTAAGGGCACAAGGCCCTCAGTCAGTTAGGGAGGTCACAGGCCTCAGGCAGGGGCTAGGACCCCTAGGTAGCAGGGCACAAGGCCCTAGTGAGAGGGCTCAGAGCCCTGAGTTAGAGAGGGGGCTGAGGCCCATGAAACAGAGCAGAAGGCTCTGTGTGTAGCTGGGCAGAGACCCATGGTGTGTAGGGCATAAGGCCCTGGTGGTGTGTGGTAGAGGCGTGAGAGCCTCGTGAGTGTAGGCGCAGTCCTGTGTGAGGTGAGCACACGTGGTTAGGAGGTACAGTAGAGCGGAGGCTCCTGTGGTGCTGTAGCAACCTGCTGGTTGGCTAACAGCGGTGTGCTCGGGTAAGTAGCGTGCAGAGTACCGTATACTGTATTTATTCTGTCTGTGTGGCGAGTGTAGTTTACATTACGGTATTTTTGGGGTGTGCTACATAACTGTGTCCAGGGGCAAGACGTCAGGCCCCCATTAAAGGTAGGCTCTTGTTCCTGTGGTTTCCTGTGCTAACCCGTGTTGTGGGGACAAGTGTAGTTACCAGCATACACATAGTCAGGGGAGAACACACGTAGTTTCCCTGTCCCTTAGGTCCCCGGGGTCACACTGGTACCCAGAGGGGGTGGCTGAGTGAGTCGGTGGCAGTGCAGCACACCTTGAGGCAGTTCCAGGGGCGGCCGTGGTTCTGATCAAGGGTCCTCAAGGCCGGTTCCGTGCAGGTGGACCTGTGGTTCCGGACGTAGGGACACGTGTGAGATACCCGAGTACAGGCAGTCGGGCGGTTCAGTTCGATCGGCTGTTCCGTGCGGCAGTCGGCCCGCGGGTTAGTGTGCTGTTCTACTGAGCCTCAGCCGGGCTTAAAGAACCGGTCCTTAGGGTCCGTGGGTGACCCCATAGCAAGAAGGCAGCTTCTTGGTACGACCTGGGTGAGGGGGTTAGGAACCGCCTTCCGGTTTAGGCTGTGAACACCGGCTGGTGTTCCCCGTAGCGTGTAAGTGAGCAGTTCTGTTAGTGCACCACACCTAGTTAGTCCTAGTGTTTTGACTTAGTTGCGTTGCCGACCATTAGAACGTTGTTAGGGTCGGGTCGCTGTTGTAGTTAGTCCAGTTTTGTGGGTGCCATCTTAGTCTCACGGAGAGCGTAGAGGGAGGCTGTGTGTTCTTGTCATTCGCAGGAGTCGGGAAGGTGCAGGAGAACCGGATCGGAAGTGGGAGTGTCCCGGTGAGTATCACGCTCGATTCCTCCTTTCGGTTAGGCCCTCACCGGCAGGTGTGTGAGGTACTTGAGGCGGGATTAGTCCTCGGACTAGTCTTGGCCTTCAGTGCCTGTAGTCCCCCGCGTCTTGGCAAGAACAAAGTGAGGAGGCGGCAAGGAGCTTGGACTGACTGTGCCCTTGTTCTTTGCTGTAGTCTCGGACAGCCCTTACCTGGTAGGCACGGCCGTAATCCCTGTCTCTATCTTAGAGGGACGTGATTGGAGGTGACTGCGGCTGCGGATCTGCTGGGATTGGATCGCAGCTGGGAAATAGGAAGCGGACTGGAGGTGACCATCGTTTTCAAGGTGAGTTCTTTTGTGTTGCGTCTGTCCCTGTCTTTCCCCGCAGGGGGCGTTACAACTATACAAAGTTTATTTCAATGCAATATCCTTAACGATTTTACTAACGATTTAACAAAAAAGCCCTCATCAACATGCCGATTCATGTGTACACACTAAACACATTTTACATGATTTACCTTCAGATCTGTGCTCTCCCTCCTTCATAACCATCAGCTAAAAAGATAGTGACTCTGCACATAGAGATCTATGGACACTGCCGATCATGAGTGCATACACACTGCCGAATTGGAATGACATTGTTCCATTGTTGCGTAACATTTTTAGTCCGGTTTAAAAACCAAATGAAACGATACAATGTCCTTTGGAACTATAATCGTTCATCATTGCAGTGTATATAATCACACTCGTTTAGCCCGATATCACTAATGTGATATCGGGCTAAACGAGTGTGATTGGCCAGATAATCAGCTGAAAACAGTGTAGTGTTTACCCAGCCTAAGGTTGAAAATAAACTTTACCTAAGCATTCAGCATATTTGGCTAGCTTCAAGGAGAAAAATCCAAGCAGGGTGTCCCTTTGCTATGAAAACAGGTAAGCCAGCCTATCTAGCTAACCTACATTCAGATATCCTCTGGCTGAAGGCATGGACTGCTGATTATTCAATAAAACAGTTCAGCAACATATCTCCCATTATAAATATTCCAATCTTGTTAAATGTTGATGTCATATGTACATCCACCCATATTAAACTAGTGTCTGTGGCCATACCAAGTATCCTATTATAACAGTTTCTTGCCCAGGTTTGCGAGCAGACTCCCAAACCTGGGCATCCTGCTCAGATGTATATACATTGCAATACTGATACCAAATTCTACCCCTTTTGGTTATGTTTACACTAAATATAACATGAATTCATTTGAATTTTAACATGATCATCGCTATGCTTTTTACCTTACTTGAGTCTTATCATGTGGCAATACGTGGTACTAACATTCCCTCTTTTTAATATAGACTGCAACTTTATTTAGCTACAATTCATAATGACTTTGGTATGTTCAGAGAATCAATTCCCTTTTATTTTGCACCCCACTTGAACTCCAATTTTTTTTTAATTTCTTTATACTTACTAGATAGAGTATATATAGTATTGTGTGTATATATATATATATATATATATATATATATATATAAATATATATAGTAACAAAACGCACCCTTCTCATGGCACTTTTGCCAACTTCTGTTGCAAGAACACCCAGCAGATATCAGCAACACGAAAACTTTTCGTTTTAAATCAAGTGTATTGTCACTCACCGGACCGTGAGTGCCTCTTCCCGGACATTTAGGAACCGTGGCCGTCCACCATCCTGAGGGTCTGCGCATGCGCAGCCCTTTTCTATACTTCAGTGTATACCCCTTTAACTTAATTGGCAGATCAGGCAACCTCCCTATATTAAGCACCTGTGGTCACTACCACGTTGCCTGATCTTGGAGTCTCATTCCTCATGAGTCTCTGAAGGTGTTCCTGTATTACTTGTGTATTCAGTGCTGCTGATTCCTGTGGTTTCCAAACCACTTCTACTACTGTGGTTCCATACCACTTCTACCATCAACTTTATCATCATGACTGTTTGCTGATTCCTATCCGCTGCCTCCGTGCACTACAGTCTTCTACACCACTTCAACGTTATTTTATATCTATGTGACTGTTTGCTGATTTCTATCCGCTGCCTCTGTGCACTACAGTCTCCTGCTTGCAACTCGCCTGTGTTCAACATCGTGACTGCCAGCTGACTACTATCCGCTGCCTCTGTGCACTACAGTCTCCTGCTTGCAACTCGCCTGTGTTCAACATCGTGACTGCCAGCTGACTACTATCCGCTGCCTCTGTGCACTACAGTCTCCTGCTTGCAACTCGCCTGTGTTTAACATCGTGACTGCCAGCTGATTACTATCCGCTGCCTCCGTGCACTACACTCTCATCTCATCTTTGCTGTGACTTCCTCGAGACTGCCGCTTTTCATTACCATCTGCTACACTTCGTGATCTACAGCTCCTGCCCTGCGCTGCTCTCCTGTTTCCCATCGCTGTTGGTTCCTGTGGTTGCTACTGGTTACCTCCGTGTGCCGCTGAGTCCTGCCGCTGTGGTCAGCGCTATCGTCCATCTCCTGCTGATCCACTCTCCACGCCTTCACGTGTTCCACTGGCCTCTACCCTCCTGTCAGCATTGGATTTGTATCTCTTCTACTACCCTCTGCTGGATCATCTCCATTCTCCTGGGTTTCCTATGAGTCCAGTTCCACGTGTTGCTGACTCCTGTGGATTCGTGTCCCTGTCGGTCTACTCACCTGTGCGCTGCACCTGCTAGACCGCTGCTTCTCCTATCCAGGGACTTCCTATCCAGTCGGTCTCCAGCCGCTCAGGTACCGCTGCAATCCCATCTTACTGCTACTGCTGAACCACGGTATGCATACTTCTCATTGACTGTGCTGTGTATTGCATATCTTGCTGGACTGTGTTTGGTTCTCTCTGGAGTCTGCTATCCGCTGAGTCTATTGCCATCATTGACTGTGTTATCATTGTGCTGGACTACTTCAAGAGACTTTCTAGATTGCAGACCTGATCAGTCATTTACATATATATATACCTATATTGTGCATATTACTGTGGATCGTGTATAAGGTGCCTGTGTATATCCTGTGTTGCAGTCTTCCCCCGTGCACCTCCTCACATATATATGCAGTGGTACAACTTGCTGATGTCAGACCACTGATCCCTGTTTCCGGTATCACCTGTTCCATTATCCTCTCACATAGCAGTGGTACAACTTGCTACCGCAGACCACTGACTACCTGGATACCTCCACTTGGATTCCATTCCTTCACTCAGACAGCGGTACAACTTGCTACCCGCAGACCGCTGACTCTCATCACCTCCTTGTTTCTGTTGGACATTCCTCCTCACTATAGCAGTGGTACAACTTGCTATCGCAGACCACTGACTACCTTCACGTGTCCTTGTCCATACAGTTCCTTGTGTATCATTACCTCATTATTACCAGTGTTGCTAGTCATAGACTTTCCTGAGCATCTCATCGGCCATCATTTCATGTTCCGTGATCACCCAGCTACCAGAGTACCCTATTACCATCTACATTGCTCTGGTAAGCCTACCATCTGGTGATCCCTGGGTAAAGACTCCTAGTGCCCGTGACAGTAAGATCAGGCCATGACAGACCCAGATGTGGAACCTACCGCCAAAGAGATGCTGCAACATCTGGTTAGCCGTGTGGAGCAACAGGATGCCCGCCAACAGCTGTTACTTCAGTGTTATCAGTCATTAACCTCCCAAGGAACATCTGGACAGACTGTGACAGCTACTACTGAAGCTCCTGTGCTTTCCTCCGTTTCCCCATTGCCATCCCAGGTGTCTATAGCTTCCACGCTTCACCTGCCTACTCCGTCAAAGTACGATGGAGACCCCAAAACTTGTAGGGGTTTCCTTAACCAATGTTCAGTCCATTTTGAGCTCCAACCTCAAAATTTTTCTACCCATCGTTCCAGAGTGGCCTATCTTATCTCTTTGTTTTCAGGACAAGCCCTGGCTTGGGCCTCCCCTCTGTGGGAGAGGAACGATCCAATATTACAAGATAGTGCCAAATTCATTTCTACATTCCGAAGTGTGTTCGATGAACCAGGTCGTGTGACCTCCGCTGCTTCCAGCATCCTCCGTCTGCGACAAGGATCTCATACTGTAGGCCAGTACGTCATTCAATTTAGGATCTTAGCCTCTGAACTTCAGTGGAACACTGAAGCCCTAGTTGCCGCCTTCTGGCAGGGGCTTTCCGATAAAATTAAAGATGCACTGACTACCCAAGAGCTTCCTTCGTCACTTGAAGATTTGATCTCTCTATGCCATCGTGTTGATATGAGATTTCGTGAAAGAGAGGCTGAGAAAACGACTTCTGCTAAAGCACCTTTTCGCTCTAACCCTCAATTTCGTCCAGTGTCACCCGCTGTGATTCCCATGGAGATAGGACGTTCCAAGTTATCTTCTGAGGAGAGGAAACGAAGAGTCAAGAATAGACTCTGTATCTATTGTGCTGATTCCACTCATGTCCTCAGCTCCTGCCCTAAGAGATCGGGAAATGCCAGGCCCTAACTAGTTCTGGAGAGGTGAAGTTAGGGTCCCTGGAGTCCTCTCCATCGTCTATGAAATCTAAAGTCTGCGCTTTTGATGTGACTATTTCCTTTGCTACCAAGACCTTTGAGTCACAGGCATTGATTGATTCCGGAGCAGCAGGAAATT
The DNA here is from genome assembly GCF_038048845.1 of Mixophyes fleayi. NCBI lineage: Eukaryota > Metazoa > Chordata > Amphibia > Anura > Limnodynastidae > Mixophyes > Mixophyes fleayi. Next base: position 65,792,295 of record NC_134407.1, on the reverse strand, counting down.
TTATTTCCAAATCGTTAGTTAATCAATGGTCTCTACCAATGATTACCTTAAAAACTCCCATTACTGTGACGGCTATCGATGGATCACGTCTCATCAACGGTCTCATCACCCAGAGTACGTCTCCAGTAACCCTTCAGATTGGTGCTCTGCATCATGAAGAGATATCGTTTTTAATTCTTCCTGTTACGACAAGTCCGATTGTCCTAGGCCTTCCATGGCTTCAGTGTCACTCTCCCCAGATTGACTGGCGCACCCCTCAAGTCACGTCTTGGGGGCCTGAATGTCACCATCATTGCCTTTCCCAAGTCATTCCTCTCAAGGTACAGCAAGCTTCCATTTCAGCTATTTCACCGGGACTCCCTCCTCAATATGCTTCATTTACCGATGTTTTTGATAAAGCTCAGTCTGAACGTCTTCCTCCTCATCGTTCTTGGGATTGTCCGATTGATCTTCTTCCTGGCAAGACTCCTCCCAGAGGCCGGGTCTATCCACTCTCGTTACCTGAAACTCAAGCTACATCTGAATATATACGGGAGAACCTCCAGCGTGGGTTCATTCGACCTTCCACCTCGCCCGCTGGAGCTGGGTTCTTCTTTGTCAAAAAGAAGGATGGATCATTACGCCCTTGTATAGATTTTCGTGGACTCAATGCCATTACTATCAAGAACCGGTATCCCATTCCGTTGATCACTGAGCTATTTGACCGCATTAAGGGAGCCCGTATTTTTACTAAGTTGGATCTTCGTGGTGCTTACAATTTAATCAGAATCCGTTCCGGTGACGAATGGAAGACGGCGTTTAACACCAGAGACGGGCATTACGAATATCTGGTAATGCCTTTCGGGCTATGTAATGCCCCCGCTGTTTTTCAGGGCTTCATCAATGAGATTTTTCGGGACTTATTATATGTATGTGTCGTCGTCTACCTGGACGACATATTGATTTTTTCACAGGACCTGCCTTCTCACCACCAACATGTGGCAGAAGTCCTCTCCAGGCTACGGAAAAATTCATTGTTCTGTAAATTAGAAAAATGTTCATTCGAATTACCCCAGATTCCATTCTTGGGGTATATAGTTTCCGGAGTTGGCCTGAAGATGGATCCAGACAAAGTAAATGCTGTACTACATTGGCCTCAGCCAACTACTCTTCGTGCCATCCAGCGTTTTTTAGGTTTTGCCAATTACTATAGACGCTTCATTCAAGACTTTTCATCCATTGCATCTCCTATTGTGGCCCTAACTCGGAAAGGGGCTAATACTAAGCAATGGTCAACTGAGGCTATTCAAGCCTTTCAAACATTAAAAGAGTCCTTCTCTTCGGCTCCAATCCTTCGTCAGCCTGATGTGACACTCCCTTTTTTCCTAGAAGTAGATGCCTCTAATGTGGGCTTAGGAGCTATTCTCTCCCAACGCTCGGAACAGCAAAAATTCCACCCTTGTGCCTTCTATTCTCGGGGTCTCCTACCCGCAGAGAAGAATTATACCATCGGAGACAAGGAATTACTGGCTATCAAAGCCGCATTAGAGGAATGGAGATACTTGTTGGAGGGAGCTCGCCATCCGGTGACGATCTTCACGGATCATAAGAACTTGTCATATCTCCAGTCTGCCCAATGCTTGAACCCTCGTCAAGCAAGATGGTCTCTTTTCTTTTCCCGTTTTGAATTAATAATTACCTTCAAACCAGCTGCCAAGAACAAAAAAGCTGATGCCTTATCTAGAGCCTTTGCTACGTCCTCTGATATAGAAGAGGTTTCCAACCATACCATTCTAGACCCCAAATGTATCTCACTGGCTGCTTCATCCACCAAAACGCTACCATTTGGGAAGACCCTCGTGCCTCCTACTCTAAGGAGGAAAATCCTTTCGTGGTTCCATGCCTCTCGTTTTTCTGGACACGCCGGTGAACACAAGACTTTTGAGATCCTCTCTCGAAGTTACTGGTGGCCTTCAATGAGGAGAGACGTCAAAGAGTTCATTGCTTCCTGTGAATTATGTTCGCAATTCAAATCCTCCCGCAGAACCCCAGCAGGGTTGCTGCGACCACTACCCATTCCGTCCAAACCATGGACCCATATTAGTATGGATTTCGTTACTGACTTACCACCTAGTAAGAACCATAACACTATTTGGGTCGTAGTGGACAGATTTTCGAAGATGGCTCATTTCATCCCTCTGTCTGGTTTGCCTTCCTCGTCTATCCTGGCTGAACATTTCATTAAAGAGATCTTCCGTATCCATGGATGTCCATCTGAGATTGTGTCTGATAGAGGAGTACAATTCGTGTCCAGATTCTGGCGAGCCCTTTGTAAAACCTTGGGCATACGATTAGCACTCTCATCTTCTTACCATCCACAATCCAATGGACAAACCGAACGTGTCAATCAAGATCTTGAGACTTTTATAAGGATATTTTCATCAGCCAATCAAGACAACTGGGTAGAGTTACTCCCTTGGGCTGAGTTCGCCCATAACAACATGTACCATGAGTCATCATCCAAAACTCCATTCTTTGTGGTCTACGGTCACCATCCGTCTTTTCCGGAATTTCCTGCCCTCCCGCCCACCCAAGTTCCTGCGGTGGAGACTGTTTGTCAGACCTTTAAAAATATCTGGTCTCAGGTTAGAACCTGTTTGAAGAAGACATCTGTCAAATATAAATCTTTCGCTGATAAGAAGAGGCGGGCTATTCCACCACTAAAAATTGGAGATCGTGTCTGGTTATCCACAAAAAATATTCGTTTGAAGGTTCCATCCATGAAATTCGCCCCTCGTTTTATTGGTCCATATAGGATCATTCAAGTTATCAATCCAGTATGTGTGAAACTTCTTCTTCCTAAGAGTCTTCGGATTTCTAATGCCTTCCATGTATCTTTGCTCAAACCTCTTATTATCAACCGTTTTTCAACTCCTCCCTCAGCTCCGCAGCCAGTTCAAGTCCATCAGGAGGAGGATTTTGAGATTACCGAGGTACTAGATGCAAAAATTTCGCGAGGAGTCCTCCACTTCCTCGTTCATTGGAAGGGCTTTGGTCCTGAGGAGCGCTCTTGGATCAAAGCTGAAGATCTTAATGCTCCTGCCCTTTTGAAGAAGTTTTACTCCAAAAATCCGGACAAGCCCGGTTCCAGGCGTTCTGTGCCCACCTTTAAAAGGGGGGGTACTGTCACTCACCGGACCGTGAGTGCCTCTTCCCGGACATTTAGGAACCGTGGCCGTCCACCATCCTGAGGGTCTGCGCATGCGCAGCCCTTTTCTATACTTCAGTGTATACCCCTTTAACTTAATTGGCAGATCAGGCAACCTCCCTATATTAAGCACCTGTGGTCACTACCACGTTGCCTGATCTTGGAGTCTCATTCCTCATGAGTCTCTGAAGGTGTTCCTGTATTACTTGTGTATTCAGTGCTGCTGATTCCTGTGGTTTCCAAACCACTTCTACTACTGTGGTTCCATACCACTTCTACCATCAACTTTATCATCATGACTGTTTGCTGATTCCTATCCGCTGCCTCCGTGCACTACAGTCTTCTACACCACTTCAACGTTATTTTATATCTATGTGACTGTTTGCTGATTTCTATCCGCTGCCTCTGTGCACTACAGTCTCCTGCTTGCAACTCGCCTGTGTTCAACATCGTGACTGCCAGCTGACTACTATCCGCTGCCTCTGTGCACTACAGTCTCCTGCTTGCAACTCGCCTGTGTTCAACATCGTGACTGCCAGCTGACTACTATCCGCTGCCTCTGTGCACTACAGTCTCCTGCTTGCAACTCGCCTGTGTTTAACATCGTGACTGCCAGCTGATTACTATCCGCTGCCTCCGTGCACTACACTCTCATCTCATCTTTGCTGTGACTTCCTCGAGACTGCCGCTTTTCATTACCATCTGCTACACTTCGTGATCTACAGCTCCTGCCCTGCGCTGCTCTCCTGTTTCCCATCGCTGTTGGTTCCTGTGGTTGCTACTGGTTACCTCCGTGTGCCGCTGAGTCCTGCCGCTGTGGTCAGCGCTATCGTCCATCTCCTGCTGATCCACTCTCCACGCCTTCACGTGTTCCACTGGCCTCTACCCTCCTGTCAGCATTGGATTTGTATCTCTTCTACTACCCTCTGCTGGATCATCTCCATTCTCCTGGGTTTCCTATGAGTCCAGTTCCACGTGTTGCTGACTCCTGTGGATTCGTGTCCCTGTCGGTCTACTCACCTGTGCGCTGCACCTGCTAGACCGCTGCTTCTCCTATCCAGGGACTTCCTATCCAGTCGGTCTCCAGCCGCTCAGGTACCGCTGCAATCCCATCTTACTGCTACTGCTGAACCACGGTATGCATACTTCTCATTGACTGTGCTGTGTATTGCATATCTTGCTGGACTGTGTTTGGTTCTCTCTGGAGTCTGCTATCCGCTGAGTCTATTGCCATCATTGACTGTGTTATCATTGTGCTGGACTACTTCAAGAGACTTTCTAGATTGCAGACCTGATCAGTCATTTACATATATATATACCTATATTGTGCATATTACTGTGGATCGTGTATAAGGTGCCTGTGTATATCCTGTGTTGCAGTCTTCCCCCGTGCACCTCCTCACATATATATGCAGTGGTACAACTTGCTGATGTCAGACCACTGATCCCTGTTTCCGGTATCACCTGTTCCATTATCCTCTCACATAGCAGTGGTACAACTTGCTACCGCAGACCACTGACTACCTGGATACCTCCACTTGGATTCCATTCCTTCACTCAGACAGCGGTACAACTTGCTACCCGCAGACCGCTGACTCTCATCACCTCCTTGTTTCTGTTGGACATTCCTCCTCACTATAGCAGTGGTACAACTTGCTATCGCAGACCACTGACTACCTTCACGTGTCCTTGTCCATACAGTTCCTTGTGTATCATTACCTCATTATTACCAGTGTTGCTAGTCATAGACTTTCCTGAGCATCTCATCGGCCATCATTTCATGTTCCGTGATCACCCAGCTACCAGAGTACCCTATTACCATCTACATTGCTCTGGTAAGCCTACCATCTGGTGATCCCTGGGTAAAGACTCCTAGTGCCCGTGACAGTAAGATCAGGCCATGACAGACCCAGATGTGGAACCTACCGCCAAAGAGATGCTGCAACATCTGGTTAGCCGTGTGGAGCAACAGGATGCCCGCCAACAGCTGTTACTTCAGTGTTATCAGTCATTAACCTCCCAAGGAACATCTGGACAGACTGTGACAGCTACTACTGAAGCTCCTGTGCTTTCCTCCGTTTCCCCATTGCCATCCCAGGTGTCTATAGCTTCCACGCTTCACCTGCCTACTCCGTCAAAGTACGATGGAGGCCCCAAAACTTGTAGGGGTTTCCTTAACCAATGTTCAGTCCATTTTGAGCTCCAACCTCAAAATTTTTCTACCCATCGTTCCAGAGTGGCCTATCTTATCTCTTTGTTTTCAGGACAAGCCCTGGCTTGGGCCTCCCCTCTGTGGGAGAGGAACGATCCAATATTACAAGATAGTGCCAAATTCATTTCTACATTCCGAAGTGTGTTCGATGAACCAGGTCGTGTGACCTCCGCTGCTTCCAGCATCCTCCGTCTGCGACAAGGATCTCATACTGTAGGCCAGTACGTCATTCAATTTAGGATCTTAGCCTCTGAACTTCAGTGGAACACTGAAGCCCTAGTTGCCGCCTTCTGGCAGGGGCTTTCCGATAAAATTAAAGATGCACTGACTACCCAAGAGCTTCCTTCGTCACTTGAAGATTTGATCTCTCTATGCCATCGTGTTGATATGAGATTTCGTGAAAGAGAGGCTGAGAAAACGACTTCTGCTAAAGCACCTTTTCGCTCTAACCCTCAATTTCGTCCAGTGTCACCCGCTGTGATTCCCATGGAGATAGGACGTTCCAAGTTATCTTCTGAGGAGAGGAAACGAAGAGTCAAGAATAGACTCTGTATCTATTGTGCTGATTCCACTCATGTCCTCAGCTCCTGCCCTAAGAGATCGGGAAATGCCAGGCCCTAACTAGTTCTGGAGAGGTGAAGTTAGGGTCCCTGGAGTCCTCTCCATCGTCTATGAAATCTAAAGTCTGCGCTTTTGATGTGACTATTTCCTTTGCTACCAAGACCTTTGAGTCACAGGCATTGATTGATTCCGGAGCAGCAGGAAATTTTATTTCCAAATCGTTAGTTAATCAATGGTCTCTACCAATGATTACCTTAAAAACTCCCATTACTGTGACGGCTATCGATGGATCACGTCTCATCAACGGTCTCATCACCCAGAGTACGTCTCCAGTAACCCTTCAGATTGGTGCTCTGCATCATGAAGAGATATCGTTTTTAATTCTTCCTGTTACGACAAGTCCGATTGTCCTAGGCCTTCCATGGCTTCAGTGTCACTCTCCCCAGATTGACTGGCGCACCCCTCAAGTCACGTCTTGGGGGCCTGAATGTCACCATCATTGCCTTTCCCAAGTCATTCCTCTCAAGGTACAGCAAGCTTCCATTTCAGCTATTTCACCGGGACTCCCTCCTCAATATGCTTCATTTACCGATGTTTTTGATAAAGCTCAGTCTGAACGTCTTCCTCCTCATCGTTCTTGGGATTGTCCGATTGATCTTCTTCCTGGCAAGACTCCTCCCAGAGGCCGGGTCTATCCACTCTCGTTACCTGAAACTCAAGCTACATCTGAATATATACGGGAGAACCTCCAGCGTGGGTTCATTCGACCTTCCACCTCGCCCGCTGGAGCTGGGTTCTTCTTTGTCAAAAAGAAGGATGGATCATTACGCCCTTGTATAGATTTTCGTGGACTCAATGCCATTACTATCAAGAACCGGTATCCCATTCCGTTGATCACTGAGCTATTTGACCGCATTAAGGGAGCCCGTATTTTTACTAAGTTGGATCTTCGTGGTGCTTACAATTTAATCAGAATCCGTTCCGGTGACGAATGGAAGACGGCGTTTAACACCAGAGACGGGCATTACGAATATCTGGTAATGCCTTTCGGGCTATGTAATGCCCCCGCTGTTTTTCAGGGCTTCATCAATGAGATTTTTCGGGACTTATTATATGTATGTGTCGTCGTCTACCTGGACGACATATTGATTTTTTCACAGGACCTGCCTTCTCACCACCAACATGTGGCAGAAGTCCTCTCCAGGCTACGGAAAAATTCATTGTTCTGTAAATTAGAAAAATGTTCATTCGAATTACCCCAGATTCCATTCTTGGGGTATATAGTTTCCGGAGTTGGCCTGAAGATGGATCCAGACAAAGTAAATGCTGTACTACATTGGCCTCAGCCAACTACTCTTCGTGCCATCCAGCGTTTTTTAGGTTTTGCCAATTACTATAGACGCTTCATTCAAGACTTTTCATCCATTGCATCTCCTATTGTGGCCCTAACTCGGAAAGGGGCTAATACTAAGCAATGGTCAACTGAGGCTATTCAAGCCTTTCAAACATTAAAAGAGTCCTTCTCTTCGGCTCCAATCCTTCGTCAGCCTGATGTGACACTCCCTTTTTTCCTAGAAGTAGATGCCTCTAATGTGGGCTTAGGAGCTATTCTCTCCCAACGCTCGGAACAGCAAAAATTCCACCCTTGTGCCTTCTATTCTCGGGGTCTCCTACCCGCAGAGAAGAATTATACCATCGGAGACAAGGAATTACTGGCTATCAAAGCCGCATTAGAGGAATGGAGATACTTGTTGGAGGGAGCTCGCCATCCGGTGACGATCTTCACGGATCATAAGAACTTGTCATATCTCCAGTCTGCCCAATGCTTGAACCCTCGTCAAGCAAGATGGTCTCTTTTCTTTTCCCGTTTTGAATTAATAATTACCTTCAAACCAGCTGCCAAGAACAAAAAAGCTGATGCCTTATCTAGAGCCTTTGCTACGTCCTCTGATATAGAAGAGGTTTCCAACCATACCATTCTAGACCCCAAATGTATCTCACTGGCTGCTTCATCCACCAAAACGCTACCATTTGGGAAGACCCTCGTGCCTCCTACTCTAAGGAGGAAAATCCTTTCGTGGTTCCATGCCTCTCGTTTTTCTGGACACGCCGGTGAACACAAGACTTTTGAGATCCTCTCTCGAAGTTACTGGTGGCCTTCAATGAGGAGAGACGTCAAAGAGTTCATTGCTTCCTGTGAATTATGTTCGCAATTCAAATCCTCCCGCAGAACCCCAGCAGGGTTGCTGCGACCACTACCCATTCCGTCCAAACCATGGACCCATATTAGTATGGATTTCGTTACTGACTTACCACCTAGTAAGAACCATAACACTATTTGGGTCGTAGTGGACAGATTTTCGAAGATGGCTCATTTCATCCCTCTGTCTGGTTTGCCTTCCTCGTCTATCCTGGCTGAACATTTCATTAAAGAGATCTTCCGTATCCATGGATGTCCATCTGAGATTGTGTCTGATAGAGGAGTACAATTCGTGTCCAGATTCTGGCGAGCCCTTTGTAAAACCTTGGGCATACGATTAGCACTCTCATCTTCTTACCATCCACAATCCAATGGACAAACCGAACGTGTCAATCAAGATCTTGAGACTTTTATAAGGATATTTTCATCAGCCAATCAAGACAACTGGGTAGAGTTACTCCCTTGGGCTGAGTTCGCCCATAACAACATGTACCATGAGTCATCATCCAAAACTCCATTCTTTGTGGTCTACGGTCACCATCCGTCTTTTCCGGAATTTCCTGCCCTCCCGCCCACCCAAGTTCCTGCGGTGGAGACTGTTTGTCAGACCTTTAAAAATATCTGGTCTCAGGTTAGAACCTGTTTGAAGAAGACATCTGTCAAATATAAATCTTTCGCTGATAAGAAGAGGCGGGCTATTCCACCACTAAAAATTGGAGATCGTGTCTGGTTATCCACAAAAAATATTCGTTTGAAGGTTCCATCCATGAAATTCGCCCCTCGTTTTATTGGTCCATATAGGATCATTCAAGTTATCAATCCAGTATGTGTGAAACTTCTTCTTCCTAAGAGTCTTCGGATTTCTAATGCCTTCCATGTATCTTTGCTCAAACCTCTTATTATCAACCGTTTTTCAACTCCTCCCTCAGCTCCGCAGCCAGTTCAAGTCCATCAGGAGGAGGATTTTGAGATTACCGAGGTACTAGATGCAAAAATTTCGCGAGGAGTCCTCCACTTCCTCGTTCATTGGAAGGGCTTTGGTCCTGAGGAGCGCTCTTGGATCAAAGCTGAAGATCTTAATGCTCCTGCCCTTTTGAAGAAGTTTTACTCCAAAAATCCGGACAAGCCCGGTTCCAGGCGTTCTGTGCCCACCTTTAAAAGGGGGGGTACTGTCACTCACCGGACCGTGAGTGCCTCTTCCCGGACATTTAGGAACCGTGGCCGTCCACCATCCTGAGGGTCTGCGCATGCGCAGCCCTTTTCTATACTTCAGTGTATACCCCTTTAACTTAATTGGCAGATCAGGCAACCTCCCTATATTAAGCACCTGTGGTCACTACCACGTTGCCTGATCTTGGAGTCTCATTCCTCATGAGTCTCTGAAGGTGTTCCTGTATTACTTGTGTATTCAGTGCTGCTGATTCCTGTGGTTTCCAAACCACTTCTACTACTGTGGTTCCATACCACTTCTACCATCAACTTTATCATCATGACTGTTTGCTGATTCCTATCCGCTGCCTCCGTGCACTACAGTCTTCTACACCACTTCAACGTTATTTTATATCTATGTGACTGTTTGCTGATTTCTATCCGCTGCCTCTGTGCACTACAGTCTCCTGCTTGCAACTCGCCTGTGTTCAACATCGTGACTGCCAGCTGACTACTATCCGCTGCCTCTGTGCACTACAGTCTCCTGCTTGCAACTCGCCTGTGTTCAACATCGTGACTGCCAGCTGACTACTATCCGCTGCCTCTGTGCACTACAGTCTCCTGCTTGCAACTCGCCTGTGTTTAACATCGTGACTGCCAGCTGATTACTATCCGCTGCCTCCGTGCACTACACTCTCATCTCATCTTTGCTGTGACTTCCTCGAGACTGCCGCTTTTCATTACCATCTGCTACACTTCGTGATCTACAGCTCCTGCCCTGCGCTGCTCTCCTGTTTCCCATCGCTGTTGGTTCCTGTGGTTGCTACTGGTTACCTCCGTGTGCCGCTGAGTCCTGCCGCTGTGGTCAGCGCTATCGTCCATCTCCTGCTGATCCACTCTCCACGCCTTCACGTGTTCCACTGGCCTCTACCCTCCTGTCAGCATTGGATTTGTATCTCTTCTACTACCCTCTGCTGGATCATCTCCATTCTCCTGGGTTTCCTATGAGTCCAGTTCCACGTGTTGCTGACTCCTGTGGATTCGTGTCCCTGTCGGTCTACTCACCTGTGCGCTGCACCTGCTAGACCGCTGCTTCTCCTATCCAGGGACTTCCTATCCAGTCGGTCTCCAGCCGCTCAGGTACCGCTGCAATCCCATCTTACTGCTACTGCTGAACCACGGTATGCATACTTCTCATTGACTGTGCTGTGTATTGCATATCTTGCTGGACTGTGTTTGGTTCTCTCTGGAGTCTGCTATCCGCTGAGTCTATTGCCATCATTGACTGTGTTATCATTGTGCTGGACTACTTCAAGAGACTTTCTAGATTGCAGACCTGATCAGTCATTTACATATATATATACCTATATTGTGCATATTACTGTGGATCGTGTATAAGGTGCCTGTGTATATCCTGTGTTGCAGTCTTCCCCCGTGCACCTCCTCACATATATATGCAGTGGTACAACTTGCTGATGTCAGACCACTGATCCCTGTTTCCGGTATCACCTGTTCCATTATCCTCTCACATAGCAGTGGTACAACTTGCTACCGCAGACCACTGACTACCTGGATACCTCCACTTGGATTCCATTCCTTCACTCAGACAGCGGTACAACTTGCTACCCGCAGACCGCTGACTCTCATCACCTCCTTGTTTCTGTTGGACATTCCTCCTCACTATAGCAGTGGTACAACTTGCTATCGCAGACCACTGACTACCTTCACGTGTCCTTGTCCATACAGTTCCTTGTGTATCATTACCTCATTATTACCAGTGTTGCTAGTCATAGACTTTCCTGAGCATCTCATCGGCCATCATTTCATGTTCCGTGATCACCCAGCTACCAGAGTACCCTATTACCATCTACATTGCTCTGGTAAGCCTACCATCTGGTGATCCCTGGGTAAAGACTCCTAGTGCCCGTGACATGTATATATTGTTTGCATCACAATAAATGGCACTTCTTCTGTCAGAATGACACCAGCAAGCAACCCCTTTTGCTTGCACCTCCTGGTGACCCTACTGCTTACTAGACACAGACCAGCTCACTACTGACTGGCCAACTAGTTCAGCATCAGTCACATATAACAAGAGCCCAACTCAAGGTTAAATACGTAGGTCTCCTCCCACAGGCTTGGGTGACTGACAGGCGACACTCCCACCTTGTCTTTAAAGGAAGTCTCCTCAGGATTTCTGTAACGCCTATTCAGTACAGCCACCCTATCAGCTCTGCTGCTAGCTGTGGATACAAACACGTTAAAGCATGTAAGTAAATTACATTCTACATTTACTTTATCACATGTCTCAGACCTGTACAAAACTGGACCTAAGCACAGTGCTATACCTGTATATAACTTGGTTTGCAGCCTTTTACCTGCAGACTGTTAGCTCCATAGCAAATTCCACTCTGAGAGGCCTGTGGAAAACCACTCCCATTGCCACAATATATATATATATATATATATATATATATATATACATATATATATATATATATATATATATATATACACACACACATACACATATGCGTAGATATATATATATATATATATATATATATACATATGTATGTACATATACATGTATATACATGTATCTATACATATGTATATATACATATATATAGTTATATATATGCATATATATATATATATATATATATATATATAAATATATTATATATATGTATACACATATATCTGTTTGCAATCATCTCAGAAAACTGTAATACAGTAACAGAGCACCTCTGCTCGTTTGAATTTAGTCTCTTGGCTAAAATACTTTATAATTTAAATTTCAAATGACATTAAAATACAGTAAGTCCATCTGTAGAGCCACATGAAAGGATTAAAAGTATTTGCAGGATGCCAGCTTTAGCAGGAATGTCATTGATTGACATTGTGCATAGCGTGCTTTCCACCAACTGTGATTAAAAACAGACTTTTATAGAAAGGATTTACAGATTGATTTACAAATTGTCTGCTTTTAGACTGAATATCCCACCGTGTGTCTAGACTAACATCAGCCATTTTTAATGTTTGATTATAGTCTATTAAGTTGTGTCTAAGGTATCATATGTTGGTGCATATATTCTGATGAAAATAAAACCGAAAGACAGTCAAAACTGTAAACTTGCTAATGAGATTCAAGTATTGTAACATAGAGTATGTGTTTAAAAATGACCTATAGTCTGATCGGAAGTTTGTGGTACCTTGTAGCTCTAAAAAGCAAAATCAACTGTTTTACTAAATGAGTGATACATACAGGACCCAGGTCTGTTAATTGAAGTGGCACTTTTAAAAGGTTGTTAAAAGGTCAGACGAGGTTGATTGATGCATGTTTTTATCAAATCTGACATGCGTCGATATATAAAATCTTTATTTGTGAACAGCAAGCTGAAACTAAAGGGGTTTTTTTGTTTTGTTTTTTATGATGTTGTGATTGTTCAGTTTCGCCATGGGGCAATGGTCAATAGTAAACTAATACAGCAAAGGAAATACATCTTGCCTACACTTGACCTGTTATTATATAATTTAGACATTTTTGACCCTGTTTTAACCTCAAGAACAAGTAAAGCCACTATCTGATATAATTAAATATTAAAGATTGATTAGTACTGAGCTGAAAGTTATGCTTGCAATGACCAAACTATTTTACTTGTCTAAATTTAGTATGTCTGTACTCTAAGCAACCATTTGCAGCATTGTGCCATATAGGTGGAAAATGCTTCTCTATCTTACATAATTATGGCTTGCTGAAATATATTGTGTATATTGTTACATCTATAACGGGTGCTACCTCATTTCATTTAAAAGGCCAGTAATACATCTGTTTAGGATTTATTTTTATCCATCTTTTGAAATAAACATGCAAATTATCTATTTTATACACATGCAGACACTGCATATTGTAGGTACATACTTTTTTATACAGCACAGGTGTCTACCTTTAACTTTTTTTTACGCCAAAAAAAATTAAAAGTTGTGTGGGATAAAAATCAGCAGCACTCCCAGTGGATGCGCTATGTATTTTGGCTTGTTAGACCGTGACAACATAGTGTGAGAACATATCGATCTGTCTCAAGAAACAGAAGGATCCTTATCAGATTGAGGAGGGTTAAAGGAAGATACATCTCAATATAAAGCACCATATATGTGATCTACAAAATAGAGCAGAGAATGTATTGAGTTTTCTATAGTATTTGCCAGGAGGTAATTCATTTATAGAATTACATTATTGTACAGTAGTTAGAGAGTCGGCTAGGACATGTTACAGAGCAGAGACAGTTTATGACCATAGTTTATCCATTAAAATCAGTAGCCTTTCTTAATATATACTTTTTCAGTTGATGTTTCAATAGATTTGTTTCATTTTGGACATGTTAGCATGCAAACGTTGCTCTGTTCTCTTCAATGAACCCTGGTGAGTCTATCTGATATTTTAGACTTTGCACAGTGAAACACATGTTTTCTGTATTTGAGTGCAACCTTGCTATTGACTGTATATATATATATATATATATATATATATATATATATATATATATATATATATATCAGCTGAAAAGTGATAATGAACAAAAAATAACTAGGGCAGGGTCATGTGTATAATACCACTTGGAGATAACAATATAAAATATAATGCCTGCAGGGTCATGTATATATGTCTTCTGCAGCGTTATAAACATTACCTCTCCTGTTTTTTATATTTTAGAAATAGACTACCTGTGGCTCTCCAGCTGCTGGAAATCCTAACATGCCGTTCCAACCTATCACTTACAAAGCATACTGAGACCTGTTGTTTCACAATAGTTCTTTCTGTAGTACCCACAAGAGGCATTATATGAATTTAGTGGACCTATGTGCAAAAGTAGTTCTTGGTCCCTACAAAGGGCCGGATCACCCATTAGACAACCCTGGACCACTGCTAGGGCCCTTCGGTGTCTGCTTCCCACCACAAGACAGCGTCAAAGGGCTTAGGTCTCCTAGCTGGTGATCCGCATTACCGTGACCATTGGGTCAGCCCTGGCTAAAAGCAGCTGGCCAATCTTGTGCTTTGCTTCCTGATGGCTGGTCCCTCCCCAGGACAATTCACCAAAGCAATACATTGTTCATTCACCTTACCTTCCCGAGCCACTGTCCTTCTTTCTCCTCATCATTGGATCACCCCTACTCCATTCCGTATATATATATATATATATATATATATATATATATATATATATATATGTATATATATAAAATTTGCATTTTACTGCCATCAATTTTCTATAAAAAGGACCCCCTATGATTTTACGCCAGGTCCCACTCAACCTGATTATCCTTTCCCACTGGCGCAGAAAAAAATAGATAACCATTATTCACAACATCATCAGTATGTAAAGTAGGACTAACTTTCCCTAATAGTACATGCAAAAGAAAAAAAAAAAAGAAAATCAATAAATTTATTTATATGTCGAAACAAAAACACAATAAGATAAAAGTAAATATAGTAGCATGTTAAGAAACATCACATATTAACAGTCAGTGACTCTGACATAAGATATAAATAATCAAATATGCATCTTAATAATATAATTTATATAGAATTTAAAAAAAGTCTTAAAAAGTGTCTATGACCTTACATCTAAGGAATTTTATAAATACTTGCGGCTGAGGCATTGAATCGGAGACCTTCACCGGCAGAACGGTCCACTTCACACACACCCTTCTCGTCTGTGCACCAAATTGACCAAAGGTAACAATAAGGGTGGAATCACCTTTTTGATATAGACTTCTTTCCTCTTTATCTACCATTCCCAAACACACCTCACAAATTAAGAGGGAGTTGGATCTCAACACCTCTCTTTCCCCCGCTCAGTGGGACATTATAGATAGTAATTTGTCTACTGTATCTAAATGCACAGACCATGTGGAAATGTTATATAAATTGTTATATCGTATTTACCTTACCCCAGCCCGTGTTCAGATGATACGGCCTTACCTTTCTAAATTGTGTTGGCGCAATTGTGGAGGTGTGGGGGACCTTATGCATGTGTTTTGGTCATGCCTGGTTATTCAGCGCTTGTGCAGGAGGTGTTTGACCTTTCGTGGAAAGTTACCTCTCTATCCTTAGCTCCGACACCACTTGCTGCCCTCCTTCATCTATATCCTGAACAATTGCCCGAATATTACAGATATGCTTGGGGGCATATCTTAGTAGCCACTAGAGCCGCAATTGCGCAACTTTGGAAACAATCCCCACCCCTACCCTTCACAAAATTATTATGAATATTTATTATAGCTTTCAAATGGAGACTTTAGATGCTCCTTATTCTATATACCAATAAAAGAGAGAGAAAAGCAGTGTATCTAGAGGCATTCCAGGGCAGCACTAAATTAAAACATAACTTTTATTGGAGATATATATATATACACGAAACGTATGGAAATATTATTAAAAGATAAATATAAAATCGTGAGAAAAGTGATTAAAAATGCAAATTAATTGCATTGCCTCACTATTACCTCATGGCCTAGAAAAATTAGTCAAATAAAGTCCAAAGCGCTAAAACAATTTGATAATGGCAAAGTTCATCCGTCTTTGTACAAAAATGACCATTAAAATAATAAGGATGCTTTGAATGAATTTACAGAGATGTAGGGTTAAATATATCCCATTGAAAATACACTGATCAAGCGCTATAAATGGACCATAAAAAGTGCCCTCAAAAGGGGCTTCTAGAATCGCGGGATTTTGTGGTATATCCTGCCTAATAACACTGGGGAGTGATTCATAAAAGAAGCCAGGCTTCTTTTATGAATCGCTCCCCAGTGTTATAGGCAGGTTATACCACAAAATCCCGCGATTCTAGAAGCCCCTTTTGAGGGCACTTTTTGCTCCTTATTCTATGTCACCGTCCTCCCAAATTGTTAAGTGGATGTTCTGGCACAAATTCACAACCGAAGGTGAAGGTTCTAGAATAATCCACCCCTAAAAACACATAAACTTTTAACTCAGGCATCGCCTGATTTATTTCCAACCTCGAGCTAAACATTAATATAGTCTCTATCCTCCCATCCTGTTAGGATATTGTTGATATGTCTTTGCAAATATATTGTATGGTTTGATATACAATGTTAAGGCTGCTTCCCACTATGTATCCCCCTCCTCCCACACTTCTTTTTTCTGTACCCCTCTACCCCTTACTTTTAAAACTTCAATAGAAATTATTGATGTGAAAAAAGGTGTCTATAGTAAATCACTCCAGCTTTGGTAAAAGTCAGAAGTGTTCATTGTCTCAAATCGAATGATACAATGTATTTCCAACCCTGTTGTGCCACGTGTAGTCTTTCCTTCTCATTCTGCACCAGAATGGAGTTCAATCCTCAATGAAATCACCAAAAATATGTCATGGGACAGATGGGAACCTGGCCCTGGTGCTAACATTCAATGAACCCAGGCAGTTGCCTAGAGCGCCAATGGTTTGCAGGCACCTAAAACATGAAATGAGTAACATAAAGTCACTCATCTGGTGTTTTTAATGCCCCTGCAGCACATGCGCACAGAGCACTGGGTGCTGACATGAAGGAGAAGCACTGCTGCGTTGGCCTTGGGCTGTAACATCACTCTAACAGTATGAGGAACAGACGATGTGGCGAGAAAAGCAGTGTTTGTATAAAGTCCGAGGGACTGAGGGTGGGTAGGGGCAAAGCCAAGGGTGCCCACAAAGTTTCATCCAGCCCTGTGGGAAACAGATCAATGTATATTCAAAATAGCAATGCAGTGTGTGCTCCTTACTTACATAACAGTTTCCACAGTGTTGTCCATAAAGAGTGTATAATGTTGGGTCTAAGACAAGTGTACATCCTCTGGTAGAGACAGGTGTCACTGTCACAAAATGCATAGGAATTTAAATAGCCGTTTTGCAAGGACTGTTGTGGTTAGCCAGCACATAATTTTCAATTGCGTTTAAGTGATATTTAGTACTTACATACAGGTTTATACTGATGAGTTTATGTGTCAATAGCAATTGTCTTTGTGCCTGGAATGCATCAGGGAGAGAACTAGTGTCTTCATGTGTCACTCAGGCTCAGCCTTCATTTATGAGGAGTCAACAGATGGATCTCACTGTTCTGTATTATTTATACTGCTGAGAAATAGGGACCAGAAGCTGAATCTTTATTATACACAGAAACAGCTTAGGATAGAGAGAGAAGGGACAAAGACAAATGGAAAATACATTTCCTCTGTGTGGCCCTGATCTTTATTTAACTTTACTCAACATTAATTGTACTTTTTATGAATACAAACTGACATATGCAGCTGTATATATAAACAGGCAGCTCTTATGTAAAAATAATAAAAGACAAAAAGAAAAATAGGGAATGAGAAATGGCACACAAGTCATACAGTAGGCATATGTTCACACTAAGCTGAACTAGTTCAGAAATAGCAGTTCAAAGAGTAAAAGTTAATATTTTTGGGTAAAAATCTTGATTAGCTTCAGGGTCGGACTGGCCTGGCGGGAAGGCGGGGGATTGACCAGTAGGCCCGGATGCCATGTAGCCCCGCCTTCTTCAGTGGAGGGGCGGAGCAAAGTAAAGCTCATCCCGAGCAATGCAGAGAGTCATGTCTTGGCTCTTGGCTCTCTGTACCTGTAAGCGTCTCTGCCGTCAATGAAGTTGCGACGCTGTGGGATTGGAAGACCCGACCCCTGGAGGAGGCGCCACCACCGCCGAGAAGACCCGATGGAAGAAGGTTACTTTGCGGATCACAGGTTAGTACACAATACTTCCAGAAAAACAAAACACCAGCGCACATCACTTATTAAAAGTGATTTTAAAAGTTATTAGAAGTGATTAAAAGTTGCTTATTGCTAAACAATTAAACATATATAAATATGCGGATATGGAGGTAAAATCCTCACTATGTGAAGCAGGCGATACTGCAGTATAATTGTCCCTTCCAGCACAAACCGGGGTGTCACTTTTACAGGTTTTCTTTACCTTGCAAGTGATCTAAAATGGAGAGAAGAAAAGTGGGTGGTGTGTAGTGTGATAATACCTAAATGCAAACTCTAGATGTCAATATGTCAACATTACTGATATCACACCTAAAATAATTACTGTATTACCTGCGTCATGCAGGACTGCTCTTCTGTTGCTGAGAAACTGGCAACTTTCTCACAGTCTGTGTATGACATGACCCTGATCTGTGAATATCAAAAGTACCTGATCAATCTCATTTACTTCCTAATCATCTGTTTAGTACCTAATCTAAAATCTGGCTCCAGATGGTTCATGGAGGTTTTGATCAGTTTTGAGGTTCTCTGTTATTTACTATAGTGTAGCAACAGAGAATGCATATTGGATAAAGAACTTACAAACTACAGTGACTTCAGAAGGTAATTCAAGTTGGAACATTTGCAGTTTATAATAGTCAATCCTGATTGCAGTATTCGTATTATATCAAGCAGTAAGCACAAGCTTTCCACAGTACTTTCCAGAGAGACGGAATTAGGTGCAGAACAGATGATTAGGAAGTACACAAAATATGTAAGCACACTTTTGCGCTCAGGCTCTCTTAGTAACAGGGAGAGGATAAAACTACTAGTAAACAACATTATACAGTATATACTGTTAATAGGGGGGTGCGTTCTGACATTAATTTATTGGTGCGGCTATTGAATTTAATAGTGGGTCCTATTAATTTAAGGTGAGGTGACGGGATCTTTAATTTAATGCTGGGGTGGTTTGAGGCTATTAATTGAATATGGGGCTGAGTTTGGGGGGGGGGGGCTTTTTATTAAATGTGAATATAAATTATTTAATGTTGGGGATGGTTGTGGGAAATAGATATATGTATTGAACGTAAAATTATATTAATTTATTGGCGTGGCTGTTTGGAGGGAGGGTAATAGATTTATTTATCAAAAGTGAGTACTATTACTTTAATGTGGGGCTGGAGGGAGGCCTCATTATTAAATGTGGGTGCTGTTGATTTACTGCCGGGGATGGTTGAAGTTTTCTACATTTCATGTACCCATTTTTGTTTTCCTATAGGGCCTCCAAGGATCCAGACAAGCAGCAACTGATCTAAAGAAACCAGCAGCCAAAGTTGGTGAGAGTAACAAGACAGGTAGGAGAGAGCAGGACACTCTGCCAACTGTCCTGAATCTGGCGGGGCAGTCCCACATTTGGGTGACTGTCCTGCTTAGGCAGGATTTGATTCTACTACAAGGACAGTTGGGAGGTATGTCCCACTTCACACTGTACTGCTTGTGAAGGCAGAACTGTATGCATCTAACAGTAGTGCACACAGTACTGCCTCTGTATTTGTCTAAAATGATAGTAAACATCTTATGTGCGCCAGGCTCCCCAACACCCCTTTTGCAGCGCTACATGTTATGAGGTGGGCCCCAGTCATTGGTTTCCCCGGTGGGCCCTTCATGCCCCAATCCGACACTGATTAGCTTTGTAGGATATTCAATATCTTTTGATACAAGTATGTATTATAATTCAGCCAATAAATTAACTAGTTAGTAACTGGTGACATCACTGAGGACTATGACGACAATATTGATTGAGTCCCCAAAAAATAATTGCATCCATTTTGCGTGTAAGCAACAGGTACAGTTTTGGTTGAGGCATCACCTCCCCAAAAAAATCTTTTGTAGAGAGCTTCAATTTATGCTTTCTAACCACTATAAAGGCTGGGATGCTGCAAATTTTGTATAGTAGCATTGCTTGGAGAATTGTGTAGATTCGGATACAGGACTAAGGATTGATTTCAGCATATTGTGCAGAAGAATTGTTACTATGCAGTTGAAGATACATATAGGATAAATAAAATAAAACTCTGCATTTAAGTTCCTGGAATTTATGTTTCCCTGCATTTTGTCTAACCCATACTTGCCAACTTTCTAAAGTTGGCTTCCAGGAGCCTGCCGGGGGAGGTGGGCGTGATGGGGGCGGGGCTCCAAAATTCACGTCATTTTGGACCTGCCCCCGTGACGTAATGATGCAAACTTTAGCGTCATTTTACAGCAGGGGTGGGGCCAAATGCTGCGATTCCTGGTGAATTGTGGCGTTTTCACTAGAAAGTGGGCAGATCCGGGAGATTGCCACACTCTCCCAGGAGTCCGTGAGACTCACACGAAATGCAGGAGTCTCCCGGACATTCCGGGAGAGTTGGCAAGTATGGTCTAACCTTTTTCTTGCCATTTACAGGTCAAAATACCTCATAACATAACTATACTTTAATCATGGCAACAAAACTGAGCCTACCAAGGAATAATAACCTCTGACCTCCATTAAGTAACTATAATTCTTTAGTGAGACCTTCCAGCCCTATTTGTATGATGTATATTAACGTATGACTCCTCCTACTACCTCCTGCTGGCATGGAATGTTCAGTAAATGTTCTGCAAAAACAGTACAGGACTATGATCTGTGAAGTAAACTTCAACAAAATGGAAAAAATACAATACTGTACTGTATATATGTTTTAAACCAAGGGTGTAACAATATGGAGTACTGTGGCTATGGGGCTCTGCAATTACAGACAGCCACCCCCACCCCCTCTGAGGCCCGTGGTCTGCTTTCAAAGACCAAAGAGGAGACCTCATCTGACTGGCGCATACGCATTGGGTAGATGAACCCAGGAGATAAGAAGGCATTTTCGAGCCCCTACCCAAATTTTGATATAAAGCCTGGCAATGCACTGTTCCTCCCCTGTTTTAACCATTACAGTAATGTTAAGTTTTGATCATTTTTAGAGCAACATTGATTAAATCTGATGTTTGTATTTGGACAGCATCTTTTTAATAAACTCTAACACTCCTGTACAGTAAATGGAGTTCGCTTCCCATTAGGACCCTGCAGTATCTAAAGCCATATTCCAGATCAAACTGAATACTCATTTCCCTAAACAAACATATGGTACCCAATCCATAGCTTTTTAAAAGAGATGTATTTACATTAACATAGGGCAAACAAAAGACAAAAGTGGGGGGTGTAGATTTAGGACGATAATCATCCTATGCTTTGGTGCTGCCACTGATAATAAAGTGAGGATCCTGATGCAGACAGCCAACATCTGCAAGTAACCTGCTGTCACAGATTGTTAGGATTCTGCTGCCAATCACAATTCACAGACTGCATCCAGAGGGTTCAATTCCTTTCAATAGAAGCACAAAAAGAGGGTGCGTTAGAATGCTGATAAGGAAGCTGTACTGTATACTGTTAACATGCGAGCTGTAATATATGCTGTGGGAGTGGAATTGTACTGTATACTGATAGAGTGGAATATGTACTATATACTATTTTACAGAATAGTGTGATTCAGCACTGTCCCATTACTCATTCTCTATTCTTTTTTGTCTTTTATTATATTTATGCCGAGTATCGCCTGTTGATATGTATATGTTGTTTTTCTGTTCAAATGTATACATTAATCTTTGGATACAATTAAATAAAGATCAGGGTCACAGTGAGGAAATGTATTTTCTATTTGTCTATGTGCATTCTTTTTATCTTTTCAAAGTGCTCTCTGTGTATAATAAAGATTCAGCTCCTGGTCCCCATTTCTCAGCAGTATAAATAATACAGGACAGTGAGATGCATCTGTTGACTCCTCATATATGAAGCCTGAGCCTGAGTGACACATGCAGTCACTGGTTCTCTCCCTGATGCTTTCCAGACACTTACTTTACTTGAAACATTCACATGAATGAAAAAGAAATCAAAAATTGCTATTGACTCATGTATACTAGTGTATAATAATATATATAGCACAAAAAGTAAGGTATTAGTAACATATTTTAGGCAAAGCATATAAGCTGTGTCGAAGTCAGCAAATTGGATAAAGTCATTTCAATTAATATCTAGCAAACGTGATCGTCTTTGTCTGAAAATTATGCGTAGAGCACGCTACAGCGTGAAGAAGCGTATCCAGCCGCAACACGTAGCAATAACAGGTTTTACACATTTACACGCATTCACACGAACATACACATTTGTAATTAGTACACATTAATTGTAGTTGCAACACATAGTTATTTATGTTAAAATGTAGCAATATTTATGGTTAATATTATAAGTTATATACATGTTAATGAAATCAAAGGTGCAGGTTACAGGAAACATGTCATGTTTAGTATCATTTTAATCCCCTATTTATCCTCAGTTGTCCGGTTCATTTGCCGAAGAGATCGCACATTGCATACTCTAGTTAGCGATGATAGGGAATAAATGTTTAAAAAATGATACTGTCTGTGTAATGTAAATAGACTACTTTAAACTGGATTCTTGGTGTAATAATAATAATAAATAAATTGGTGGGAAAATCGGAGTGCATCCCCTGAAGAGCTGACCCCCATCTTTGGATATTTTCGTTTGAACTGGCCTATGACCTGCATTACACTGAACCCTCCTGAAGCCTGGACCTATAGAAGCAAGCCACATCTTCTAATTGTTTTACTGTATTCACTGATTGTATATATGCAGGGGCTCTGGACCTAGTGGACAGTCTACTTGACCACAGCCTTCACACCTGAATGACTCTACACTGGATCCAGGGCACCTGCGATAAGTAACGGCTGTACTTATTTTTATTCTGATTGTCATTTGCTACTTTTGGCTATTAAATCACATTGTGCTTTGGAACCACATATCGGCAATCAACAACGTTATTGGATAGCAACTAGACGTGCATAACAGCTGACAAACTAATGCTCATCTCTGAATCATAAACTTACATCCATGTACTGAATATCACCATTTAGCCTCACCTTCACAGCAAAAGAGTCTCAAATGTGAAAAAGAATAAGCAAGGCCATTTTAGTGAAAATTGGGACTTGGTATAAAGTCTTTGTGAATGCAGGGCAAGCAGCTCATTTAAACATCCCAATTGACAACCAAATTGCCGATACCACATTGATAGCTAAATTATACTACACAAACTACCCACTATACCGAACACTATTTACCATATTTATCTGGAATGTAGCAACTAAAATGCTGCTGAGGGCAAAAAAAAAAACATCCTGACAGTTTATTCTCCTAGACAGCATACCTCACATGCATGTTATAGCGGGACAAAATAAGTCCCACGTTTAGGTGAAACTCTGCCCACTTTTGCATAAGCTCTGCTTCTTTTGAGTTCTGCTAATAGGGACTGTCCCGCCAAATTGTGAGAGTTGAGAAGTATGACTTGTATGAGAACTTCCTGCCTGGCAAGTATTTGATCACTCCCTGTGATACACACACGAAGGTACCTGCAGTGAAGGTGAAGGGGGCTCAGCTTACGCAAAGAAAATACACAGGTTTTTAATGTTCTTTTTCACTAAACCTGAATAGCGATGCTGCTGCATCAGCATTTAGGTTTGTATAGTCAGCGCTACCAACAATAACCCAGATCTCCCTCCTCTTTCCTGTCTAAGTTCATGACACTTTCATTCCTGTCTCAGTCCATGGCACATTCCTCCCCTTCCCACTGCATGGGACAAGTCAGGAATCTGCAGAGATATGGAGTGAGACATAAGCTGTCCCTGCTCTGCTGAGTGCATGTAATTGTTTAGACAGTGACTGCTAGAGAATGTCTATGGGTTTATCTAAATGTGTCCCTGCCTCATCCATCTATCCCCACTTGTATCCAATCTAAATGTTGCAGCAAGATTGATAGTTTGCAAATATGGCACTTACTTGGGGTAGAAAAGTATGGAGCTTAATCTAAAATGGATGGGGATGGTAAATGGGACCATAGCTCTTCATTGACGAAACATGTAAGTATCAGTAGTAACAAAAAATGACACCAGGTCAAACTCAAGTTAATGAAGTGCAAACTAAAAATACATATTCCGAAAACCAAAGACTGTAGATTATCTAATTTTCTCTTTGTAACTAAAACATTATATAGGCACAGAATATATGCTGCATGAAAATTTTGCTGGGATGTGTTTCTAATGACAAGTGATGTCATAAGCCAAGAGAACTTAAATTCATGGGTTCATGTAACATCAAGCACTTAATCATTCGGGGTTACGTATTCTGCCTAGCCAGCCAAGATGTTCGCTAGATGTTGGCTAGTTTAGTTTTGTGCCTGTTTTAACCAAATTTCAAATTTTCCCTCCCAGAGGAGGCACAGTGGGCGGGAGAGCAGTGCAGTCAGTGACTAATCATAATGCTGCTTCTGCTGATTGGCCGCACATCACTACCCCTTTTGAAGTAACATGAATCTCGTTTCTTTTGTGTGGAGGTTCCCTTGACATGCTTTGTGTGGGCACATCAACATCAAGTCCAGAAGGGGGATAGTCACACTAACGCCTGATTTAGCACAGACCAATGTTAAAGGATTGTTCCTTGGTCTAGTGACATAATGTGTCCAAGTGGTTATTTTAGGTTAAGTAAAGGTAACACGCGTAACATACGAAGGTGACTTCAAGTGCATGAAAGGAAAGACATAAACACTATGCAGTTCACATGTTAATTCCAAAATACAAATTCTAAATCTGTTGATGCAAGCAGACTATATTTATTGCCCATATTTACTGAGAACAACATATACTTTATTTTAATATATTATCTATGTAGGATTTAATGAAAAAGCAGCAGACTGTGTTCTCATTCTTTATTTTGTTCATAAAAATTATAAGCAAATCAATATTTTTTTCTTAAACGTTCTTTCTTTTTCCCCTCCACCCCTTGTTACATGGAGACCTCTACACCTGACTGCAAGAGCATATGCAGATGTTGAGGCTATGGGGATGTGTGGTTCTTTATAGTACTCTGAGAAGAAGGGGAGCTTTGGACGAAAAATGAGTCTCCTGCACTTTCACTACATTCACTTCGTGGAGGTGGAAAAATGTTAATGCTAGGTGACGTTTATTAGGGGAATTCAAACACTTCACATTTAGAGACAGAATTTTAACCATACGGTACTAGGATCAGGAGGCGCATACTCTGTAAATGGGATATATAATAATAGTACAAGAGACATGATAGGGAAAATAGGTACCTAGAGATGGAAGCACAAGAGATTATTGTGCAAGATGTTAGTGACTTCTAAGTGTATCTTCAACACTTGAATACTTCTATAGTCTTAATGCGCCGCGAAGGCAAGTGGAGATTCTAAATGTCATAATATCACACCAAAAGGATAAGGCTGTGGGTCCTGATGGCTATTTAAATAATTTATATCCAACCATTCAAACTGAGTTGGCCCTGATTTTGGAGCACTAATTTTATGCTGGTACAGAGAGGGGGAGCTTCCACCGGAAATGCTTGAGTTACGCATTGTCAAGGACCCTACATCTTGCCTGAATTATAGGCCTATTGCTTTCCTTAACTCAAGTATAAAAATATATGCCAAACTCATAGCGAATATGCTCAATCCCATCATCCTGAAGCGAAGCTCTTTCATCCGGACCAGGTCCATTTCGGTTTGGGTCCCAAGCGTCAGACAATATGCAACGTGTTATTAACATCATTGAGCAAATTAATAAAGACTGACAATGGTTATTAGTTTTATCTTGATTTCTCCTGGCTATTGATCTTCTGGCAGAAAAAAATAGACTCACAACCATGTGTCAAGGTATTACTCTGGACAACACTTCTCAAATGATGTTTATTTGCTGACGACGTCTTATTGTTTGACAGTAGTCCAGATACCTCACTGTTATCCCTCCATGATGTGTTGCATAGCTATCGCAAGGTCTCTTTTTATAAATTGGATAGCTCAAAATCAGATGCTCTCCCGGTCAATATTCCAGAGACTGTTTTAGCTTGTTTTAAGATGTATTTCACTTATTCCAGGAAGTCTGCTTCACTGTCCTATTTGGGCATTCTGGTTCTATGATTAATGCTAACTACTCAACCCTTTAATTACAGCTTTCTAATCTTACTAAATCATGGATGTGCTATGAGGTTACTTGGCTGGGTAGAATTGCTGCTTTTCAAAATTACATTGCTTCCCAAAATTATGTATCTGTTTCAGACTTTTTTCTGCCTAAAATTTATCTTGATAAACTTCATATTCTCATGTGTACTTAACGATGGAAAGGTAAACCTCCATGTATAGCTTGTTCTCGTATAACCCTCGAGAAAAAGCTGGGCGGCCTTGCCCTTTCATGTTTGGCTAAATATCAGGAGGCATCTTTGTTAGGCCAAAATAGAAATTGGTCTCTGCCTCCCGTAAACCCAGGGTCGATTTGGACAGGGTCCTTAATCCCTCCTTCCCCATTTCAGATCTTCTGTGAGTTGCAAAGGAATGGAGACTTTCTGAATCCTCTATTCCTAAACTCATTATAGACTTCTTAGCAGTTTGGGATAAACCTGCCAAGGTCGATAAAGATATCTCTCTCCCCACATCTAAGGTTTCATTGCTCGCACTGGCCAAAATGATCCCAGATCTTAATCTCTCTCTCTCTCAGTATTGATATCACCACTCTCAAACATCTCTTTTCCGTGGAGGACCATATGTCTTTTCCCCAGTTGCATAAACAAGCTTGTTTTAGGATCTACAGAACTATCATCTCTGTCCAGCTGTGGGACCCACAGAGCTCAACTGTCATTGTTGTTTTAACATCTGTTCAGCTACTCACTGAGCTCAGTTGTGATCGCTGTTACCATCTCAATTGGATCAATTGTTCCTTTTTACTCCCTCATTACCTACCCAAACTAATACACATTCATTCACATATCTCCATCATGCAACTACTCAAATTACAGTCTCTCCTATTTACTGTCACCATACTTCTCTCCAAACTCCTTTTCTTTCTCCATCATCCTTTTCCTCCCTCCCCAAGTATGATTTCCCTTTCACTACTTCCCTCCTCGCTAGTCTGTACACATGAACTGTTTTGTCTTCTGCACACATCACACTCACAAGCCTACACACTACACTCACCAGCCTACATAAAAACTAAATAAACCTCACACCCCCTTGCATATCCTCTTTTTCACCCTGCTCCTTCTCATGACTGCTGGTGATATCTCACCTAACTTTGGTCCCCATACAATCCCCATTATCTGCTCACGCTCCTCGCTGCACCTCAAATCTTTCCATTCATCCCATAATTCTAATCCCGCCAACCTTATCCACATATCACCACTACCCTCTCTTCCCTTCTCCTGTGCACTATGGAATGCCAGTTCTGTTTGTAACAAACTTATTTCCATGCATGATCTAATAATTTCTAAATCCCTCAACAGCTATTAAAGAAACCTGGCTCACCTTCTCTGACACTGCATCCCCTGCAGCTCACTCCTATGGGGGACCCTCCCCAGCCACACACTCAGACCCGGGAACAGACAAGGTGGTGTTTTCCCAATTCCTTGACAACTTTACAGCTTGGCTCACTTTTTTCCTATCCTTTGACCTACCTACACTCATACCAGGTGATTTCAACATTCCCATTGACAATCCCACTGTCTATTCTGCCACTAAACTTCTTTTACTTACTTCCTCCTTTGGTGTCTCCCAATGTACCTCATCTCCCACCCAATGTGATAGACATTCCCTTGACCTTGTCTTCTCCTGCTAGTGCCCCATCTTTATTTTCTCCAATTTAGCCTTCCCTTTCTCTGACCACAACCTCCTTTCCTTCAGCCTCATCTTACCTCATACCCTTCCCCCTGCACCCAAATACACACGTACACAACAAAACCTAAGTACTCTTAACCCAATCCACTTCTCATTTTCACTAAAACAATTATTTTCTCCAATGACTGCATTCTCCTGTCCTAATCAGGCTGCCTCTTTCTATAACAAAACACTCACTTCAGCCCTAAACAATGCAGCTCCAGCTACTACATATAGTCTCTGACAATCCAAACCCCAGCCATAGCACAACAAACAGACCCGCTACCTCCAAATGTGCTCCCGCACTGCAGAGCGCCACTGAAGGAAATCTCATTCCTATCCCGATTTACTATAAATTCATCCTTTCATCTTACAGCACTGTCCTTTCAATTGCCAAATAAACATTCTTCAAATTTCTAATATCCTCCCAATCTTCTAACCCTCGTCGCCTCTTTGCCACATTCAACTCACTTCTCTGCCACCTGTACCTCCTCTACCTTCCTCCCTCACTGCCCATGATTTTGCCACCTATTTCAAAGACAAAATTGACACCAATCGACAAGATATTTCCTCATGCCAAATTCCACTCACTCCACTCACTGTGCCCACCTTTACCTACACTCTCCAATCCACCTTTAATGCATTCTCTCCAGTAACTGAAGGCGAAGTCTCTGCACTCATCTTATCATCTCACCCTACAACCTGTCCACTCGACCCTATTCCCTTCCAACTACTCCGCTCCCTCTCCTCCACTGCAAGCCCACCTCTAACTCACCTCTTCAACCTGTCTCTCTCCACTGGCACATTTCCATCCTCCTTTGAACATGCGCTCATCTCACCTATTCTAAAGAAACCATCTCTTGATCCAGCCTCTCTCTCCAACTTTCGCCCTATTTCTCGCCTTCCCTTTGCCTCCAAACTACTTGAGCGATTAGTGTATAAATGCCTGTCTCACTTTCTCTCCTCTCATTCCATTCTCGACTCTCTGCAATCAGGTTTCTGCCCCCAACATTTCACTGAAACTACTCTCACAAAAGTGACCAATGATCTACTTACTGTAAAATCTAATGGTAATTTCTCCATCATTCTCCTAGACCTCTCTGCTGCTTTTGATACTGTTGATCACCCTTTTCTCCTACACACCCTTCACTTCATTGGCCTTCGTGACACAGTCCTTTCCTGGTTCACTTCCTACCTATCAAACCGCTCCTTTAGTGTTTCTACCTCTCGCACATCCTCCCTTCCACTCCCACTATCTTTTAGGGTCCCTCAAGGTTCTGTTCTGGGCCTTTTACCTTTTTCATTGTATACCTCTTATCTTGGGGCACTAATTCGCTCATTCGGTCTCCAATACCACCTGTACGCTGATGACACCCAATCTAAATCTCTTCCCTTGACCTCTCTCCTTCTATACTGTCTCGTGTAACCAACTGTCTTTCTGCTATCTCCACATGGATCTACCTAAAGCTCAACATGTCCAAAACAGAACTTATTGTCTTCCCTCCTGCCGACCCTAAAATCTCCCTTACTGTTAATAACACCACAATTTCCTCAGTCTTCCAAGCCCAAGCTGCCTTGGTATCACACTTGACTCCGCCGTCTGCTTTATTCCTAACATCCAGACTCTCTCCCAGTCCTGTCAACTCCACCTTAAAAACATTGCCAGAATACTCCCTTTTCTTAATCAACATGCTACCAAAACTCTTATCCATTCTGTCATCATTTACCATCTTGACTATTGCAACCTTCGGCATTACTGACACCCATATATCCACACTTCAATCCACCATAAATGCTGCTGCAAACTGATCTTCCTCTCACACCACTTCACATCTGCTGCACCACTTTGCAAATCCCTACACTGGCTTACTGTGTCCTCCAGAATCAAATTCAAATTACTCACCCTTACCTACAAAGCCCTCAACAACAACACCCCTGCATACATCTCAAATCTCATATCAAAATACTCTCCCTCCCGCCCTCTTAGATTTACCTCTGTCTGCGCCTTGTCTCTTCTCTGATAACCACCTCTGACTCCCGCCTACAAGACTTCTCCCATGCTGCTCCCTACTTATGGAATTTCCTACCATGTTCAATCAGACTTTCCCAATAGCCTGACTTTCCCATAGCCTTCAAATATTTACATGCTCTTTGAAAAACCATCTCTTTGGTGACCATATCCTCGATAACACTATTCACACTATTGCACCCTCACAACTATCCCAATCTCCACACTGAGCCACACAAGCTCCTCTTGTTTTAGCTGTGCCCTCTTCCCCTTAGAATGTAAGATTTCTAATGAGCAGTGTCCTCCATACCCTTTGTTTTCATGTTTCCATTCATTTTGTCTGCCTTGCCTGTTCTTGTTTTATGTATGTACTGTTTTATGTTTGTCTCTGTGGTTTCTACTGTACGGAGCTGTGGAGCACTGTGGCTCCTTACAAATCTACGATAATAATAATAATAATATTAATAGTTGCATGTCCTATACCACCTCCCGGCCCGCAATTTGTAAAATTTCTCCATATTAGACATTGGCTCACATCCTTCACACCAACAAACTTTCCCTATTCCAACCCCCGCCCACTTCCTTTTAGCAAAAGATAATAATAGAGCAGTTATTACTTTCTGGCATAAATTCCAGATTGTTGAAGATGATCCCTCAAATCTCCTTCTCAACTACAATGGGTGAGGGACCTGGGTAGAGAGATTGATGTAGCTCAATGGGAGATTATTTTCCTGTCTGCTTACTATATGTCCCGTTGTCTGAACTACACCAAACAGTTTTCAACCTAGCTAGGGACATAACCTTCCACTCCCTCCCTCTCTATACTGTTTTTCATCTCTTTCCTCCCCAAGTCCTCCCTAGTGGTTGGCCATATCTTTATCACCACTCAAGTCACCATTGCCCAATGTTGGAGGCACCTACACTTCCTTCCATACATTCCAATATCATTTCTAAGGTACAGTTCAGTTTGAGATGGAGATGTTAGGAGTTCCCTATTCTGCTGCAGCGTCTTCTCCTTTAATGAAGTGGTTTTGTTGGCAAGACTTCTTATCTGATGGTATGAGAGTACAACGTTTTCAGGCTCCCCTGGGACATGCCTCACCTTAGGGCTTTATAATTTTTGATTTTTGCTATGTTTAATTTGAATTATGATGCAAACTCTGTCAATTATGCATTGTGATTATTTTTGTGGACTTCCCCCACTATGTAATCCTTCCCCACCTTTCCTTTAGTGATTATGATGTTCCTTTTACCCTTTTTTTTGCTTTCTGTACCCTTATATTTGAAAAACTTTAATACAAACTATTGTTGTAAAATAGAAGTCAGGACCATCAACAGAACAAACCGGTGGTAAATAAAATCACCAAGGGGGTCCAGCAAATGAAGTAGATGACTGGTAAAATGGTAAAAGTCCCAACAGCACACAATTCTAGAGTCCTGATGACAAGTTTTCTCTGACCAGAGAATCACCACTTAGGTCAGTCTTTCCCAAAACGAACATACCTCTGGACTTTCAGGGCTCCTTTTTATTCCTTAATCTGGGGTATTGTCTGATAGGATAAAACATGTCCCTGGCCAAACTTTCTCAGATCTCCAAGGTGATGTGAACTAGGTAACTCCCTCAATGAAAGCGCTCCTGGAAGTCTGCTGAGGGATAAGCTGAGACAATGGGACTACTGGGGATGAAACAATGGACCAGTAATGGGGTTATATCAAGATTGCCACCAGCTATGCTGAACACGAACCCATTAAGTGCTCTGTGAGTAGAAAAACATCACTGATACTTCTGGTCAATGGAGTCTATATCACCATACTGTTATTGATCATCCACCTGGCATAATTTAAACATAACGATTCCTATAACCAATAACATTGTTTCTAACAAATCTCCCATCGGTGCAGTCAGAGTTCACAAAAAGCTTATGAGAAAAGTATAATAGGGCATATGAGGATACCGCCCTTAGCTGGGATTGCATTTACACTCTGTGGGATTCAACTCACTCGTGTATACCAGAATATATCTAAAATAAGGCTTTATTACGATAGCACAACATTAGAAGATGTTCACAAGTTACAGGGTAAGTGGTAGCATGTATCCTCCAGCAGCCTCTTGCTGGAGGATACATGTCTCTAGTTAACTCAGTCATTGTTTTTGCTAAAATAATATATGTAATAATGACATTTTATATTCTTCCTTTCACAGATCATCAAGACCAAGAGGCAGAGCTGTAGTGAGGGCAGTGCGGCCGCTGTAGCCGCCCAGGGTGCAAGGCCGAAAAGGTGCCATGT
Organism: Mixophyes fleayi; assembly: GCF_038048845.1. Classification (NCBI taxonomy): domain Eukaryota; kingdom Metazoa; phylum Chordata; class Amphibia; order Anura; family Limnodynastidae; genus Mixophyes; species Mixophyes fleayi. The sequence goes on along the minus strand of NC_134407.1, from coordinate 65,760,121 downwards.
CACCCATTATTAAACAAGTCACAGCCCAAAGGTACACATCTGGGGCTGATGCAGTCAGCTCTGGCACACTGTGCTATTAGCAGCGAGTAGGCGCATATTGCAGAGGCACTCTGTCTGATATTGACACCACGTAGAGACACTAAGAAGCTCCTGTGCAGTGCAGCACAGGACGCTCCTACCTGAGTCTGGTCTACCCGCCCACTTACCCTCCCACTTAGTGCTGATTGGAAAGCTGACCAAGGTGCCCCTCTCCTATGGTTAGCCCAGCAAACTGCTACCTGATTATGGTGAGTGCTCAGCAGAGGACCCTCCGCCCCCTGGGCAGCCCACCAGCATCTCTATTTTACAACTTGTACTCCAGCCATCTAGGTAAGTAATACTAAGCATTTGGGCAGCACGGTGACTTAGTGGTTAACACTTATGCCTCACAGCACTGTGGTTCTGAGTTCGATTCCCGACCATGGCCTTATCTGTGTGGAGTTTGTATGTTCTCCCTGTGTTTGTGTGGGTTTCCTCCGGGTGCTCCGGTTTCCTCCCACACTCCAAAAATATATATTAGTAGGTTACTTGGCTGCTATTATATTGGACTTAGTTTCTCTTGGTCTGTGTGTGTGAGTGTATGCTAAGGAATTTAGCTCCGATGGGGCACGGACTGATGTGAGTGAGTTCTCTGTACAGCACTACAGAATTAGTGGCGCTATATAAATAGCTGCTGATGATGACGATGATGTGTTTATTTCCCTGTATGTCTCTCTCTCCCCATCTCCTCAGTATCCCCTTCTGCCTGTGTGTCTCTCTCCTTCTCCCTCTTCCAATCTCCTCAGTCTCCCCCTCTGCCTGTGAATCTCTCTCTCTCTCCCCATCTCCCCCTCAACCTGTGAATCTCTCTCCCTCTCCCCATCTCCTCAACCTTTGAATCTCAGTCTCCCCCTCTGCTTGTGAATCTCTCTCTCTCCTCCCTCTCCCCATCTCCTCAGTCTCTCCCTCTGCCTGTGTGTCTCTTTCTTCCCCTACTTCTTCCTGTATCCTCTGTCTCCCCCTCTGCCTGTGAATCTCTCTCCCTCTTTGTATATCCTCTGTCTCCCCCTCTGCCGGTGAATCCCTCTCCCTCTCCCCATATCCTCTGTCTCCCCCTTTGCCTGTGTGTGTCTATCCCCCCTCCTTCCTTTCCTTTTGTCTCCTCCTCAGCATGTGTGTCTACCCTTCCCCTCTGTCTTCTTTTTAGCCTGTGTGTCTCCCCTTCCCTTCTGTCTCCTCCTCAGCCTGTGAGTTTCTTCGTACATCCTCAGAGGCTATTAATTTAATGGGGTTTGGTCTATTAAGTTAACAGGAGTAGGGGCTATACATTTATTGGTGGTCACTGTTCGTGTAATGGGGATAAAAGCTATTAATGTATTGGTGGGAATATTAATTTAATGGGGGTATGGTCTTTTAAGTTAACAGGAGTAGGGGCTATACATTTATTGGTGGTCACTATTAATTTAATGGGGATAAGGGCTATTAATTTATTGGTGGGACTATTAATGTATTAGTGGGGCTATGGTCTACTAAGTTAACAGGAGTAGGAGCTATACATTTATTGGTGGTCAGTGTTAGTGTAATAGGGATAAGGGCAATTAATTAATTGGTGGGGCTATTAATTTAATTTAATGGGGGTATGGTCTTTTAAGTTAACAAGAGTAGGGGCTATACATTTAATGGTGGTCACTAATAATTTAATGGGGAAAAGGGCTTTTGATTTATTGTTGTGGCTATTCTTTTACTTGTGGGATGATTGTGGTGGTGGGGCCTATACATTTATTACTGGGGAGTTTTGTGAGCTTTTAACTGAATGTGGGACATAGTTGGGGTAGAAGAAGGCCTATTTGTGAAATGGGAGTGCTATTAATTTAATGTCGGGGCTAGTAAGAGGGGAAATATGCCTTTTTTTAATAATATTAATTTAATCTTGCGAGGGGGACTTGATTATTAAACATGGGTACTATTATTTAATGTCAGGGCTGGTTAGAGGATGGATGCCTGGACTGTTAAGTAGTTTCTTTGCTTTCTTTGGGGTGAATAATAATTATTTATTTTTCCAAACAGGGCCCAATGGGATCTAGCCAAGCAGAAGTGAGCTTTAGATGCCAGCAGCAGCTCCTTGTGGTCAAACTACAAGAACAGATAGGAGAAAGTTCCACAGGGTTGGAGAGCCATCTGGTACTTGTAAGAGGCTAGGCATGTCTCCCCCACCCTCCACAAGAGGATGGCTACTTCTCTTCCAGCAGTACGCTCTTTGGGAGGCAGCGTCTATTGCCACTAAAATTGGTGAGGGCGATGGGGCGCTGGTGGTTTATCTCGCCAATGGCACTAAAATCTCTCATTTCGCCTTTGGCAGGAGGGGGTTGCTCAAGAGGACCAGGAGGGGGAGCAGGGCCAGGAGACACAAGAGGATGAAGTCCTGTAGATTTCTCAAGAGGATGAACTCTTGGAAGTGTAGGAGGAGGAGGAGGAGCTCAGCCCAGTGGAGCCTTGACTGTGAAGGAGACTGTTCTATCCAGGGTAAACACTAATGAAGGTAAATAAATGTACTGTCTTATCCTAGATGAAAAACATGATTGTTTTTGTAGATATGACATTGCAGGGCTTACATGATACAATGTTTTCCAAATCAAAAGATTGGGTATGTGTAACATCCGAGAGGGTAAAAGTGAAAGTAAAAAAATTCAAAAGCTGAAAATTCTTACAGAAACAACTCTAACAGAAAGGTGTTTTTTTGGGTTTTTTTTAAAAAAAAAAAAAAAGAAAAAGAAAAAAAGATAAAAGATAAAAGAAAAATGTGATGACCAAATTAGTCCAAGCAGTATAAGCTAGAGAGGTTTCCACATAATCTGGCTGCAGGTATTGACTTGATGCATTTTGCTCTGTAAAGTTTAATGTTCAATTTTTGCTTTTGTGCATAACCTATAGATCATGATTGTTTAATTCAAAACACTATTTTATTCAAAATTTACAATTTAAAATCATAATACCGAAAATAATAAAATGTGAAAAACACAATTTGCAAAATCATGTATATACTCTGTATTTAGGGTCTGTTTAATTATTGAAAATAAATTATTATTGCGATATTTATATTTTCCTTTTATCCCATCCCCAGCTACTGCAGAAAAAGAAAATGTCTCAATGAAGGAGATGACCTGGATTGCATACATCAAGAACTGGGTTAATACGACCTGTATCCTGCAGCTCTTGTATGCAGGTACTTTGTTGGACCTTTGTATATATTTGTATCCTGCCTGTAGTACCACTGTCCACCAAAGGGTCCACTGTGGTACTTAGACTGTTCTTACCTGCCTCGTTATTGCTGGAAGCTAAAACACCTGCTTCTGGCCTATATAAGCTTGCCTGTCCCAAGCAACCTTTGCCAGATCATCTGTTGCAATTACCTGTGTTGTGTGCCTGTTCCCTGCTCCTGTTTGTTGCCTGTTCTCTGAGTTTCCAGCACATCTATCTGCAGATCATCTCAGCCACTGTGTCTACTCCAGTATCCTGTAGTAACACTGTGCAGATTATTGCTGCCTGTTCTCTGAGTCTCCAGCACATCTAACCACAGATCATCTCAGCCACTGTGTCTACTCCGGCGGTTCCCAAAGTGTGCGTCGGGGCTCCCAGGGGTGCCGCGGCGCTGTCACTGGGGTGCCGCGGGCCAGCCATAAAAAAAAAAGAACACAGAAACTTACCAATCCGTCGGGCGCCGGGACCCAGCAGCCAGAGAGAGGAGGCTGCTGGGTCCCGGCGCCCGACGGATTGGTAAGTTTCTGTGTTTTATTGTTTTTTTTATGGCTGGCGCGGGGCAGAGTGAGAGGGATCGCGACAGCGGGGCAGAGGAGGGGGACAGCGGGGCAGAGGAGGGGGACAGAGAGCAGAGGAGGGAGACAGATGGCATAGGAGGGGGACAGAGAGCAGAGGATGGTGACAGCGGGGCAGAGGAGGGGGACAGAAAGCAGAGGATGGGGACAGAGAGCAGAGGATGGGGACAGAGAGCAGAGGAAGGGGACAGCAGGGCAGAGGAGGGGGACAGAGAGCAGAGGATGGTGACAGCGGGGCAGAGGAGGGGGACAGAGAGCAGAGGATGGGGACAGAGAGCAGAGGATGGGGACAGAGAGCAGAGGATGTGGACAGAGAGTTGAGAAGGGGGACAGCAGGGCAGAGGAGGGGGACAGAGAGCAGAGGATGGGGACAGAGAGCAGAGGAGGGGCACAGCGGGGCAGTGGAGTGGGACTCAGCGTGAGAGGGTCAGTGGAGGGGGACACAGCGTGAGAGGGGCAATGGAGGGGGAGACGGCGTGAGAGGGGCAGTGGAGGGGGACACAGCATGAGAGAGGGCAGTGGAGGGGGACACAGCGTGAGAGGGGTAGAGGAGGAAGACAGCGTGAGAGGTACAGTGGAGGGGGACACAGCGTGAGAGGGCAGAGGAGGGGACAGCGTGTGAGAGGGCAGAGGAGGGGGACAGTGTGAGAGGGCAGAGGAGGAGGACAGCGTGAGAGGGCAGAGGAGGAGGACAGCGTGTGAGAGGGCAGAGGAGGGGACAGCATGTGAGAGGGCAGAGGAGGGGACAGCGTGTGAGAGGGCAGAGGAGGGGGACATTGTGAGAGAGGGCAGAGGAGGGGGGACAGAGTGACAGAGCAGAGGAGGGGGGACAGCGTGACAAAGGGCATAGGGGGCAGTGTGAGAGAGGGCAGTGTGTCCGGATGCAGAGGGGGCAGAGTGCCTGAGGGCAGAGTGTCTGGATGCAGAGGGGGCATTTTTGCATACAACTAAATAAGTATTTCTGTCCTGACCTAAATACTTATTACAATTTTTTGACCCAACTACTTCTAAAATAGGACTTCTCAATAATTATTTTGGAGGAGTGCCTTGAAAAAATTTGGAGACTCTAAGGGTGCCGCGAACTGCAAAAAATTGGGAACCACTGGTCTACTCCATTATCCTGTGGTAATGCTCTGCAGATTATTGCTACCTGTTCTTTGAATCTTCAGTGCCTTGCTTTGCAGACCATCGCACCTTGTGTGCCATCTCCACTACTTCGTGGTAAAGTCCTGTGGACCATCGCATTCTGTATCTGTTATCCACTGTGTTATTTAGCTTATTCTGCCAAACCCTACTGTAATGCAACCTGTAACTTTTGTAACCGGTGTTAACAAAAAACACTTCATTTCACTACGCTCTCTCTGTGGTTTTTATTGGGAATCCTGACATGGGTGTCATGTGGGTCTGTTTGGGCCATCACTGACTATGTTGAGCTATTTAAAAATGTGTGGAAATAATTTTACAACCCCTCCTAAAAAAAGTTTTTGCTGTATAATATAATATGTGCAAATATTTCAAGATGAATTTTGGTAATATGGACACATGACCTCAACTAGTCTGCTAAAACCTGATGCATTGATAGTGGATATTGGTCTCACAACCAAAAATAACAAAGCTGTCATGGCTTTAGTGATCAGCAGTGCAACAGATCAGTTTGCATTTGAAAAAAGGATGCAGGCCTACGTACTAATAGTAAAGAGGTTGATGATGAAGATTTTGATGGTGAAGACTGCATGAGGTGTCTATCCATTCTGTTGCTGGCTGATTCTGTACTTGTTACTATACATGATTTTCTACCTTATGATAAACTACTGAAATAAACACGCTGCAAATTATGTAACATGTAACATGGAAGAGTTGCTTAAATGGTCAACATCCCTACCGCTACTTATTGTGGCATCAAAAAGTCAACAGATGCCTTCACAAATGTTGTCTTGGTTGAGATAAATTTCCACATACAAGAGGTGGATTTTTGTGTTTTTTGCATGACATATCGCTTATCATGGACATGTGGTGGTACCACTGGTGACAGCTTTATTTGGACACAATTATCATCATCCTCATTATCTTTTTCAAGTGCAGCACATTCATTGTTTTCAGATACACAATTACACAATTATCCTTCTCATCCTGTTGCATATTAGCAAGTAGCATCATCATTTTTTTTTATTTTTAAATCATCATCATTACTACTTATCATCACATTTCCAAATGGTTGAGAAATTTTGGAAGGAGGCTGTTTATAATTACAGTGTCAGAATCTGAAATGTCACATATAGCACTATCTTCAGGATTTTATGAATGCCTAAATTGTTCTTCAGGTATTTTTTTTCGTGCACGGTGTAGCTGTTTTGGAAGTGAAAGGCACACACTCAGAGCAAGAAGATGGTGCAAGGGAGGTTATTATTATTATTATTATTATTATTATTATTATTATTAAAATTATTATTAGTTTTTATTTAGAGGGCGCCACAAAATGTCTGCAGCGCCGGACAGGAACAAACAATAAGACAGTACAAGGTAAAACAGCACGGCATAAAAAAACAATAACACTATAACTCAGGTAGCTCAAAGCACAGCTAAGAAAAAAGGCTGGAAGAGTGAAGGAGAGTGAGGAAAATTCAGTAGAAGCTGGAACCCTGTGCCCAAGAGTCAGGGCGCAGCTATTAGGTAAAGAGCCACTGAAAGATGCAGAGAAAAGCAGGAGAGAAGTGAGTGGGCAGAAAGCCCAAGAAGGAGGTGTGCAGAGTAGCTGGAGAGCAAAGGTAAAAGTGGTGGAAACAGGAGGAGAGAGGGCCCTACTCAATGGAACTTACAATGTAAAGGGAAGGGCAGACATACCAAAGACACAAGGGGTGGAATGGAGACAGAGTCACATTGAGGGAGAGTGGAAGGGGGAAAAAAGGGATGAGAGGGGGAGGTAACCGACAAAGTGGGAAGTTAAGCGGATTAGTGATAAGCTTTTAAGAAAAGATGGGTTTTTAATGCCCGTTTGAAGCTGCACAGATTGGGGGATGAACTGATAGAGCGAGGGAGATCGTTCCAATGTAAGGGGGTAGCTTGGGAGAAGTCTTCAATACGTGAGTGACAAGAGGTAATCAAAAGGGAGGAGAGGCAATGATCATTGGCGGATCGCAGTGAGCGAGATGGAGTATGAATAGAGATGAGGTTGGAGATGTAGGGAGCAGTGGAGTTGGCGAGGGCCTTGTATGTGAGCGTGAGGAGCTTGAAAAGGATTCTGTATTGTAAGGGAAGCCAGTGAAGGGCTTAGTAGAGGGGGGGGGACAGAAGTGGAGCGGTGATAAAGGAAGATCAGCCTAACAGCAGCATTAAGTACAGATCAAAGAGGAGCGAGATGAGAGTGGGGGAGGCCAGTAAGGAGAAGGTTACAATAGTCCAAACGAGAGATGATCAGAGAGTGGATGAGAGATTTTGTGACATCCTCTGATGCCACAGAAGCTAGAGTTAGAGAATATGAATGACCTTGTTGGACACTCTCTTTTGCAATTTGAATTCTAGTACGAGTAACAATCATAGCAGGTCCACTACTAGCAAAAATTGACCATGATCTGAGCCTTTTCATGGTTTAGCAAAGTTAGTAAGTGAAGTTCCAGAGGGTTAAACAGTAGCAAGTCCATTTATTCAGAGCCAGGTCACAGTGTAGCAATGTCAGTAAGCAAGGTTCCAAGGAGTTAAACAGTAGCTGGTCCAAGAAATCCAAATGCAAGGTGAAAACACAAAAGTAACTATCAGATACAGAGGCTGGATATTAACAAAACTACCCAGCGTTGCCTACATGACAGAGGGTCCCTTTTATAGTACCTGTAGGCGCTTCTTGATAACCTTAACAGTAAACTTTCAGAATTAATGAAAATTAATTAAAAGTTCTGCACATGCAGAATCACTGTCAATTATTGCTAGGTAATGCAGGAAGCTGGACTTGACTTCCAACAAAGGAAAGCCTGGGCAAGACAGACAGAGACCGAAAATTCGAAATGGTGGGCAAGTCATAAAAAGAGGATTGCTCTAACAGTTAATTGAGTAGCATGTCTAGACTGGGGACGGAAAAGCCACTACTGTAGGTGTGAAAGAAAGACTGTCTGTACTGATTTGGGAGTGTGGATGGATTCTGTCCTATGAGCGCTCTTTTAGGCTGCAACCCTTCCATTTGATAAGGAATTGTAAATAACCTCAATGAATGCGGGGATCCAATATCTTTTCTACAGTATATTCATTGTGTCCCCAAACTTTTGCAAATGGTGGAATGGACACTTGGGAAGAAGGGAACTTTACAAGTTCGATTTGTAAGATGTGAAAGACCGAATGAATTTTATGCATGGTACTAGAGGTAACAGTACCACTCCAGGATCTTGGATGTTATTGTTTTTAAACACCTACAGGACCTGGGAATATTTTGGTTTAATATTTTGGTTTAAGCAGTATGGATTAAAATCCTACAAGATTGAATGGTTTACAGATGAAGACATCAGATGGTAAGTATATGGTGACTTATTATTTTTAATCAATATATGTGGTTTTAACAAGGTGTATGATTTATTTTAGGGGAATTTTTTTAAAGTAATATGGTTTAACAGAGGCTTGTGTGATTTATTTAAATGTTACTTTGTTGAGCTCCATGGCTCAGCAGGCCGTGGGTCTCAAGACATGCTATCACTTGTGGATCTCCAAGTGCCAGTATTCCCTGGCTGCTATGGGTATGCTTGTGCCTGTAGTTCAGCAAGCACCAGCATGCCCAGACTATTAATGGTAGCCAGAGCTGGCTAGGACTTGTAGTTCCACAAAGTACTATTGTGATTTATACTTTTTCTTTTTTCACTTAATTACGTTACACTCACTGCCTCAGTGGTGTAGGAAGAGTCCTATTGTTTTTATCACGGGGATGGGTATTCCTAGTGTGTGGGCCCACACAATTTGTTTGTGAACCCCAGCTCTGTACCAAACAGGGTTTGAGACACGTAGCTGCAGTCCCCCTGCTATAGAGTCACCAACCCCAGCTGGTTTGCCTAGTGCTAGTTTTCATAAAATCGGGGGACCCCATGCATTTTTTTTCCATCAATTTCGCTGTATCAAGCAGTAGGCTGGCAGCACTAAGGTTAACATAATAAGGAAGGGGCCCTACACTTTTTGTTTTATTTCTACTTTTACACTGCATAGAGTCAGCGGGTCAAGCGGCTGTAATGCCGCCCAATCCACTGGCTCTACAGACACAATCAGGTATGTACCTACCTGCAACTTCCTGTGTAGTAAAGAAAAGCAGCCCATGCACCCAAATTTAACAGGGCATGGATCTTGAGATCTGTGGCTTGATGAATTCGGGTATATGCAAACCCTAGATAGTTGCGCATAATTCTGAGCATGTGTTGCACTCAGAAAGTGCCCTTTACCTTGGGTTGAACAAAGCTTAACCCAGGGAATGAATTTTCAGCCCTCCTTCCCCATAAATATTTATTGGTCCCCTGGTTTGATTCATAAGAGCAGCATTACAGCACAGAGCCTATAATTTAAGCAAGGTAGGAACGCCCTATTCCTGGCTACCGATAAATGCTCTGCCAATGTATTTTTGCAGGATGCAGGTCACCGTCATCTATTTACTTTCAAAAATGTCTAACTCTTCATTCATACCACTTTACATCCAATGACCTTTCCCTGTTACTGTAGCTTCACTGTCTATGATGAATATTCTGTAACATTCAAAATGTATTGCATAAACATTTAATTTTTGTAGTATGGGTGCAGACCACCTTTGTCTACTTACTTTAAAAAATGTCTAACTCTGTGCATTTAAACCACAGTCCTTCCAATGACCTCTGACTGTTAATTTACTTACAGCCTGTTACTAGCCGGGATGCATCGGTAGTGTGAGAGGCGTTCCAGCTGCAAGGGCAATGGTGAGGACGTGGCCACAATCTGGATACATACAGTAGAGCCGTTGTGATGTCTCGTGACATATGATTGGCAGGTGCAAAATTTGCTGTCAGAGTGAATATACCCCTTCTTGGGGACCACCTCTGCTGCAAGTCTCGGGGAGTCACCTTTATCCCAGGGATGTACGAGGATTCCCCCGGGGAACTGATTCTCTATATGGTTCTCAAAGTCCATTACATAGCGTAAATCATCAGCCATCAGCCATCATATCCATCTCTACATGTACTCTTTACCAGGGCCAAAACCTGTTCCCTTAATTTCTCAGAATGTGGACTTTCAATTGCATTGTCAAGGCATGTTTTGGGCAACCAAATCTGCATCATTGTGAATATTATACATACTTTCATTGGTGGGAAGGGCAAATATTGACCTATCTGAACTGTCTGTATCACATATTTATTACATGTTACTTATAGAACATATAAATATTATTAATATACTGTACATTCCATATTTATATACATGGGTCTTGAGGACCACCTCCGCTGCAAGTCACAGGCAGTCCCCTTTACCCTGGATTTGGACGAAGCTTTCCACAGGGTAAATGATTTTGCAGCCCTCCCTCCTCATATATATATTCGGAGAAATCCGAAAGATCCAATGTTTTGAGTTTCCAATGAAAACGAATATTTACTCAGTTTCGTGCACCAATTTTGGATTTCAAATAGAGGCAAAACGTCATTGCGGGGAAATTTCGATGCAGAACTCACAAGAGTTTTGAATCGATATCTTCTATATATAAAGCCCTCCCTTGTTTCCTCAACTGCCATTTTAGAACAGGCAGCATGTAGAGAGGAGGTTAGCTGCAGTGCTCTACTCTGAAAATAGCATTTAAGGTGAAAGAGGGACATAGAATGCAATAGAATCATGTGATTATTTTAAAGCAGTTCTGTAAAGATCGGTCACTAGAATAGTTTGCTGATAAATTTGTTTTAATTTTGATCTTTCAGAGAGTTTAAACGGAATAGTGGCTGCTGGTTGTTATTAATGTATAGGTAATAGTACTAGTATATAGATTGAGATATCATTCTGAACTTAGTAGTATATTTAGTGTAGAAAAACTGTGCTTTTGCTGTATAACAATTAGCAGCATAATCCAAAACACAAATCAATTTTTTTCTTTTAAAATTTCAACTTTTTCTAGTGAAAGTAATCTTGTGTTAGGCAGTGAAATTTGAATAATTTTTTTTAAAAAAAATGGGTGTTTTTGTGTGAGTGTCGATGTAGCTGCACACCCCAAAAAAACGCTATTCTAAACATTTTATCGTTTGTTAATACTTGTCAATTTTAAAAGGATCATTCAGCAAAAGCTATATTTAAAAATGGATGTTTGTGTGTGAGGGTTTTTCTTGTTGTTTTCAACATGTAGAACATGGCAGTGGCTGCAAAAATAATGTCATCTGACATGCCATCAACTGAAGCAAGTCAATTAGATAAATTAAACAACCATAAAAAATTTGTGTAAGGTGCAAGAGATAAAAATGTTGAATCGCTACACGCACACTAAATTTGGAACATTACAGAGCATGCATCATGGAGAGTGAAGAGGCAGTGACAATCAAATGTAATTAGATGGACCGAGGCATTAGTAGATATTTAGACAAGTAAGTACCCAATTGTTAAGCGCTACATAAATTTCTGTCGCTATATAAAAAAATGTTGATGATGATAGACGAAGGTGGGCTACACCCATACCAAAAACTTTAGAGAATTATACTATGCACTTCTCAATGGGCAGATTATTCATCGATATCCAAGAGCAGAGCTTTAAAAATCCTTGCAGCTATATAAATAAACGTGCATGATGATAGACAAAGGTGGCCTGCACCCATACTACAAAAACTTCAAAGACTACAAATACAACACATTTTGAATGTTACAGAGCATCCATCATAGACAGTGAAGCTACAGTAACAGGCAGAGGTCATTGGATGGACAGTGATATGAAGGAATAGAGCTAGACATTTATAAAAGTAAATAGACAAAGGTGGTATGCACCCATACCAAAAATTTCAAAGACTAGTACTAAGCACTTTTGATGAGCAGAACATTCATCGATAGCCAAGAGCAGGGCTTTCATACCTTGTTTTACTTATATAATCTGTGCCATTATGCTGCCCTTCTGAATTAAACCAGAGAACTCTTAAATATTTATGGGCAGGGATGAAGAATCAGTCCCCCTGGGGGAAGCATCATCCAACCTTGGCATAAAAGGGACTTCCCAAAACTTGCAGTGAAGGTGGGCACTAAGACCCATGTTTATAATATGGAATGTATTTAAAGGTATGCCTTAATTTCTTACAATTTTACTCCTAATTCTGCTTGTTTGAATTATGAACTGGGCATACTTAGCATACCTCAAACCTTCAAGATTTTTCCGATTAGGTCATTATGCACGCACTGCCACCCAGCGGTAGTGCACAAACACAAGGAGTAGATGTTGTCATCCTGCAATTGGGCATGGCCACGTTGGGGTGTGTCAAATCCCCCTGGAGGTGTGCTGCACTTTCAAAGGTGCAGGTATGCGCAGCATTGAATGGGTACCCATCAACGGTACAAACCCATTATGGATTCAGGTCAAAAGTCCTGGTCCTCAGGATAGTGGGACAGTCCCCATCTAAATAGGAACAGTTGGGAGATATGAGATAGAATGATACAGATGTGTTTTAAAATGTCTTTAAGCGAACCAGGGGCATAAGTAAATTATTCTCTCTTTGGACCACATTTAGAATTAGGGGCAAAACCAAGTAATAGGTGCAAATTTGAACCTGGACAACCCATGCTGTAATGAAAGTGATGCTATAATTTGCATGCAGGGACAATCTCTCTGCTTGTGCATGTAGAACATAAATACTGGCCAGCTTTATTTTAACATTGTGAGTTAGAGTTGAGCCAAAATGCTCCCCCTCCTAACTGTAAACCATCTGCACATTTCAAATTGCCACCCAACCTGCAGTGCAACATGTTTTTATCAAGGTACTAAAATGTGTGTAACAACAAACAGCAACAAAAGCCTTGTAGCATTCTGCCATAGTATATTTGAACATGAACGGTAACTATTAAATTAGAGTTTCTCAAGTAATCCCAAGAGGTTATAGTTGAAGAGATCCCCTCTCATGGGAAAGAAAGAATAAATACTGACCCAATCAAATAGACTAATCAACAGTTCTAATTCTGCAGCAGAACTCTGCAAAATGGGGCACAAGGTAACATTGATTTCTGGTGCACAGAAACAACCACAGAAATAAAAATATAATTTAAAATAAATGATTATGCTGTTTAATTTTCCAAAGTGCTCAGTTATTTCATCTTGTGACAAACGCGGAAAGATCATTGATGAATGCAGATAGAAAATGTGCGTATACAGAAGGTCATAAATATATATTGAGATAGAACTGCTTCATCGCTAAAGATGTAGGGCACTGTTTGTTGAGAGAACAAAAACACCAGATGTTCTGATATTTTTTGAGATTTAGGAAATCAAAGCAACAGTTTTGAGCAGTGCAGTAAATAAACTCTGTTGCTTCACAGTCACCATTTCAGAAGCACGGGCTGAAAAGGGGGGCTTGTGATAGGCAATTTTGTTTTGCATTAGTTAAAACATAACTATAGTATAGAGTTTCTTTTTCTTTATACACACATGAAGCTCTCAAGAAGTGGATAAGAATCATACCTATGCTGAATGATTCATGAGCTTTGCATATTTTGAATAATTATATCCCATTCATTCTTAAATGGGAATTAAAGACCTGACAGCTTCATGAGGGGATTAGACATTGTGTAGGTCTGCAGGAAAACACTGAATTAATAACTATGGAGAGAACCTCATTATGGACAATGAGCAGATTGATGGCCCATGATCACTAAGCAGTGATGCTGTTGACAAGTATACTAATATTTGTAACCCATCTAATTCACATACAGATTGTGTTTGTAAACGTTTCAGGAACATATCAGGACTTAAGGTCCTATAGCCAGGTTCCATTGGTGAAATAATTTTTGCTTTGTTATTAAAAAATATATGGGCAAAAGAGATAAGGGCAGGACCTGCTAAGCCTATTTTGTAAAAAGGGAATAGAGTTGCAAAGGAAACAGATTCTTATTAAGCCAGATCCTGGCCAGTAGTATAGTAGACTTGGTCATTTCTTAATATTAGTGGGAAAAAGTAATGCTGGTACTCTGAAGATAACAAGCTTTTATTACAGCATAGCAAGATACAAGTACAGAACTATTCGTGGCTTGGTAAATAGCTGTCCCCATAGATATCTATGGGAACAGCGGTTTACTAACCTGCTGTAGTATGAGGGCAGTGACACTAAGTACCAAGTTATTGAACGCTGGAGAAATGAATGATTTCTCTGACATTCTTGCTTTCATAAATAACATAGATACTTAAAGTTGCCATAATCATGATTTTGAGTAAATATATGCCCCTAAATCTGTTGGCTAGGATAGAATTTAGACCACTTAATCTGATGGCCAGTATGTAAGGAGACCAATTTGGTGGCTAGTATATAAAGGAGACTCCTAATCATGTACATATTGCTGGTCAGAGACCCACTCTGCCAATTATTAGTAGACGTGCCAGCGGGAACAATTGTTTACAACTTGGAGTCAGTTCCTGGCAATGTGATTTGCTAAAGGTAACAGACAGGAAGCTTATGTATAACTGTTCTGTTATTTCCAAACACAGTCAAGTTTAATATTTTATAAAGAACAATTGTCTAAATATCTCCTAGATAGGAACACCATTTATTAATTTGTGTGTGTTAGGGAATTTAGACTGTAACCTCCAATGGGGTAGGGAGTGATGTGAATGGCAAATATTCCCTATACAGCGCTGAGGAATTGGTGGCGCTGTATAAATAAATTGTGATAATGAGGTGTACGGGCCCTACTTGATAGTATAGTATCTTCATATAGTAAATGTACAGTATCAACACAACTACAGAAAGATCTTGAAAATATAGAGAGAGATTAACTCCACACAGTAGATAATATTGAGAAAGCAGCACAGCAATTATTACAACATTGCAAGAACCAAGTACAGAGCTTTTCGCAGCTTGATAAATAGTCATTTACTTTTCATTCTTAATAATACATTAGTGTATTAACCACAGAAAATAACAAGAGATTTGATTCAAACAGATTTATATACAGAGTAAGAAAAATAATTGATCATGTTTTTCAAGTTTAATTTTTCTTTCACTTTCAATGGACACCTACTTTCACAGTTTTATATATCACCAAGCTTAGGAATAGGATCAACTGCAAATAGACAACATAATAAAAAAAATATTTTAATACATATCAATAACATGTTATTTTAATATACAGTATCCAATCAAAGAGTGTCCCCACTAGGGATACTTTTTCTTTTGTTATGATGGACAGTAGTTCTGTATATTGTTCAAGGAAGCAGCACCCCGACTCCCAGGACTGTTGGGAGGTGTGAACCACCCACCCGCACTAGTGCATTTGGTAATGCAATTGTATTGCTAGTGCACAAGCCTCCCTTTTCATGTCCGTAATAACAAAAACTTCAAATGTATGCAACAGTGTCCACATTATTCCAGCAGTGCCCACACTATTTCAGTAATGTTCCATTATATACCAGTGTACACATTATATTGGCATTGTTACATCACAATATTTCATTATTACCCCACTATAATAGCAGTGCCTGCATTATTCCAGAACTGTCCACATTATCCCACAAATTCCCACATTAGCTCATGGATTTTCAGTATATTCCACCAGCGCCCACATTAAAGTGGCATTGCTGCATTAAATTATGTAGTAGTACTAACTTTATGTCATTGGTCAGCACATGTTCACATGTCCACTGTCCACATTAAACTGGCATTTTCCATCCCATTGTATCAGAAATTTCCATATTATACCAGTGACCATAATATTCTACTATCAAATTATTACACAATAAAAACATTATCCAACATTGTCCAAATTATACCATTTTTGCTCCTGCTCTCTCCGGCAGTGTCTGCATTGTACCAGCAATGCCCATAATGTCAGCAATGCCAACTATATACTATTATTGCCCATATTACATATGTGTCCACACTTAAGATAAACGTGCCCAACAATATATTAGATAAATGGGCCACCTGAACTCTTTGACTTCACTTTCAGTAAAGTCAACCATCCACCTCCCTCTGAAAATGCTACTTCAGTGGTTATGCTTCTGTTCCCCTCCACACCCTCTGTCTGTTAACCCTCAAAACTTTTGAAGTCCCTCAAGACTCTGTTCTATGCCCTCTGCTTTTCTCTCTTAATACCTTATCTCTTAATGTACTGATACACTACTTCAGCCTACACTAGAGGTAAATATACCTCTCCTCCCCTAGCCTTTTACCTTCTCTTTTACTCCAGGTGTCAAATTGACTCTCTGCTATATAAACTTGGATGACCCAATGCTACCTAAAACTCAATATGTCCAAAATGGAGTTAATTATCTTCCTTCTTCCTAGTGTCATTGCCCTCCCTCTAGTCTCTCTCACAATTGACAACATCAAACTTTCCAAAGTTCCCCTAGCCAACTGTCTTTGTGCCATCATCACCTCTGCATTAATTCACTTATCCAGTCCTTTGTATTGTCGTGTTGCCTCCTCTTCAAAACGTTGTCAGAACACACCCCTTTCTCATTCATGATGTTTAACCATTAATCCATTCTCTCATTATCTTCTTTCTTGACTACTGCAACTTCCTGCTACTTGGCATTCCCCTCACCCACTTTTCCCCATAACAATCTTTCCTAAATGCTATGGTGAAACTGATCATTCTTTCTCGACAGTCTTCTGCACCACTCTGCAAATCCCTATACTGGCTCCCCATAACCTAAAAAATAAAATTCAAGCTACACATCATCATCTTCAAAGATTTCTCCAACTCCTTCACTTCATACATCTGTCATAGCTGTCACGAGCCGCGGCGGTACTCCGCATCCTGGCCTGATCTAGCAGCCGGGCGCATGCTCTAGTTTCTATGCTCTGTTTTTATTCTTTTGGATTATCCTTGTTGCATAGATGTAGGAGGGTGTAGGGACATCCTCCAACTCCAGGGGGAGCTCTCATATGATTTAAACTGGTTCATTTATATTTTTATACATGCTTCCTGGTTATGTTATTACCTATGCCAGTTCTAGCTAGTAATTAATTAGCAGCCTCCTGAGGCTGATTGTCAGCCCTGTTCTCCTCTGTCCTGATTGGCTCTCAGTACTATTTAAGGCAGTGAGGTCTGAGCTTCACTGCCGGTTATAGCTTACAGTTCCCTGTCTGCTAACCTGCTCCTGTGCTGTTTGGTGTAAACCTTCTGGATTGAACTACTGTGTGTGACCCTTGCCTGTTTCTAGACCTTGAACCTCTGCTTCTGACCCCGACCTATTGCTTGAACCTGAACTTTGAACGTCTGCTTGTGACCCCAATCTTATGCCTGTCTCTGGACTCAGAACCTGTGCCTGTGGCCCCTGACCTTGGTTTGTTCCCTGGATGCGTTGTCTGCCGTCGGCTGACCCTTGCCTGGACCCCACGCTGCTGTCTGCCATAGCACTCTCCTCCTGGGTTCTCCTTGGCCAGTACACATATCATAACCCTCTGTTTGTCTGCAGCCAAGTCTGTCCCCACCACTAGGGGCAACAGTGAACACCAGACTTCAGAGCAGACTCCGGGTTTTGCTGTACTGGCTGGAGGGGTTCTTAACAATAGTATTGTCATTTTCACAAGATACTTTCCATCACACCTTCTAATATCTGCTTTTGAACTGCACATTGTATCCTCTCTCATAACCACCACTTACTCTCACCTCATCTCCCATGCTGTTCCCCACTTATGTTAGTCTCTAACTTTAACTTTGCCAAAGTCTTCAATATTTCAAGTGCTTTCTCAATGCCAACTTCTTCACTATAGCCAATCCTACATTCACCTAATACTACCAGCTACAATCCCATCTCCACTCTGAGTTTCACTAGCTCCTATTGTCTCATCATTGCCTTCTCTCTTTAGACTGACGTTCCCATGAGCAGGTCTCGCTCTACAGTCCATCTCATGCCTGTACCTCCTTCATCAATCTTATATGTAATTGAGTGTCTGGAGCTGCAGAGTTTTGTGGTCCCTTACATATAAACAATGACAGCGATTATAATGATGATACTTAACTTTACCTTCTAGTTCTAGCTGTGATATGGACTATGGAGGATACAATTGGTGAAGGGGAAAGCAGTCCCTACATACATGTGAATAATTTGTTATTTTTAGCCATTTTGTAGGAATGAATTTCCCCACAATCTGCAATAAAGTCAGTATTTTTACTCCAAATAGAAGAAGGCAACTTTATACTTTCTATAGATGTCATTTTCTTGGCATGCTAATGGACTGCATCAGAACCAGACATACTTACGTAAAAATGGTTGTATAGCACCACAAATGCCATTTTCTCTGCAGGTCTGCAAAGAGAGCTGTTAAAATGTTTTATACATTATCCTCAAGACCAGGGCCGTAACTAGGGCTGTGCTACAGGGGCGACCGCCCAGGGCGCAACGCTGAAGGGGGGCGCAATTTAGGAATATTTTAGGTTAATTTGGTTAAAATTGAGGTCTAGGGGGGCGGCATTTGTCTTTCTGGCCCCAGGCGCTAGAATTCTAAGTTACGGCTCTGCTCAAGACTAGGATGAAAAACTATAGCTGTTGAGCATTGCCAAATACAGGTCACTTATAAGGGCTAAAAGAAACACTTGCTCCATCCAGTCCTCATGCTTCCACAGCAAAACATTCCTTATATATTTACAACTGTGTCTTGGTGATAGCAATGTCCTATCATGCCAAATTACTTAAGTACAGATAATACAAGCAAATGCCTATTTGTCAGACACTTACACTTTTGACTTATATAACACTGGTATAATAATGTGGATGCCTTTGTAATAGGCTTCCCACAGTTGACATGTAGACCTTCCTCGCTGAAGTTGTGTACTGAAAGCTGCAACCTACTTGGACACCGTCAGTTTTTTTTGGACTCATTTCAATTTGGGGCCTTAAAAAGGGGCTTGGGTACAAGTACTTATGCCTCCATTGGTGGTCTGGTGGTGGAGAGGATAGAGGATGCACATGATTCTCAGGTCACATCTCCCAATTCACGGCCCCCAGAAGTGTAGAGAATGCTAATTCAAAGTACTTAGAATCCCAATTGAGAGTTTGCGTACGATTTTTCGAGTACCACAAGCCCGACAACAACAATACCTTCAAAGAAACACAAGTTTGCCAAAAAAACTACATCAATATACACAGACTTACCTACAAAGACGCGACGCTGCAGATTTCCGAGGGGTGGATGATGCTGACCGCAACTAATTTCGACGAGAGACCTCTCCGGCACTTGACTTCTGCTTCACTGAACAGTGCGACCTAGGTAACTGTTTACTTAAAGCGGCAATGTCGGGACCCCGCAGGTTAAGTTTTCCATAAAACAGTCAGTGTTTCTTTGTAGGTATCGTCGTTGTCGGGGTTGTGGTAATCGTTTTTATGATTACTACCACAATCAATGGAGGCCCAGGTACTGGTATCTGACCCCTTGGAGGCCAGGTGCTGGTGGTGGTGACTATGATGGGGATGGATGAGTCTATGGCTAAATTAGTGCCAGATTATAGACTGGGGAAATAGCTTCCTACTGTTCCACATGGGCAACATTCCACCTAAGCTTTGTGCACAGCGCATGCAGCCTAGAAGGGAGAAGGTTCATGTGATTATCCTTGGCAGCCTTGCTCTTCATTGATATATAAGGTGGAGGGATAGGTTTATACCCACAACAGCTTGGGTGATGTTCAGTATGTCAGCATTACACATACCTCTCTAGTATGCAGAGGAAAAAATGGAACCAATCTGTCATTTTAGCTTTCTTCTCTTGATCTCCTAATGGCAGCAGAACTTACACTATTGTGCTATAAGCTTTTAGGGCCTGACTCATGTTCAGACGTACGTCCATTTCTGTAGCATATCTTGCATGAAGTAGCTCTGTGCATGTTAAGAAATGGACCTTACGACAGTGAAAGTAATTGCATGTAATTCAGGTCCGAACACAAATGACACTTAAGACCGCTTCATCTTGAGAGGTGAAACAGTAGAGGGAAGGGGCGGACTAACGTAGGCCATGTACAGTAATGGTCTTCTGATGCAGATGCTGTTTCATCTTACAGAGATGTACACGAATCACTACAGGACTGGTGTACATGCTGACTGATAGTGATGACTGTCGCAACACAGTTTTTGACTTAAAATGTACACCTATGCATGCCACTAGCTCGAACAGAACATCTGTATGCAAGTACGACTATAAAAAAAACTATGTAAGACTATAAAAATGTTCATGTACAATACGCAATGAAAGCATCTTTATTTATAAAAATAAAAATGTAAAACATATTTATATATTACATTTTAAATATAATTATTCTGATAACAATAGCTATGTTATTTCATTATAAAAAAAATGTATGTGTTCTACTGTGACCTTTTATTGTACATATGCTTGTGCATATACTGTACTGTAGTATGTTCTGTTTGTATGACAATTACTGTGTAGGCAAAAGTATACTTAGACCCAGATTCAAATGGAAAAGTATATTGAGATATGGGGGTAAATGTATCAATCTGCGGGTTCTTCAACACCCGCGTGTTCAGCCTCTTCCGCGATTAAATTTCAAGCGGCGCTGCATTGTAAAGGGAAGTTAAGAGGCTGAACACGCGAGTTTTGAAGAAACCGCAGATTGATACATTTACCCCCTGGTTGGATTTGAAATTCGATCGGAACTATGCACAAGTTCCATGTTTTTTTTTCACAACTTAAGCACAATTTGGTTTTCGGATTTGAATAAGGCCTATATATTCTCACAATTTCAGTCCCAGTCTGGTAGTGCTTGAAATAGCTACAGTTTGGTTGATATACAGCAATTGCACTTAGAAAATGGACAAACAGTTTTGTAGCCCAATGTGGAGGGCATAGGTGAATTCAGGAAACAGGCATAAAATTGAGCAGCAGATTTATTAGGTACAAGTGTAAACACAGAAACTTAGCAACATGAATGAGGAGGATGAAGGATGTGAATGAAGGGGCTATATACAATATAAACAGTATTTACAACGATAGAGGGTAGGACAGAGTGAGCCACTCCTTCTTCATAGTAGTATACCTCATAATAGGCCTGCTAAGCCTTATAAAGGGTATTGACCTGCCCATTGTGATTAAGAGGTGTAGTTTTTATCTGCTTCTGTAGAAGTCAACCCATTCCTCACATGTGTCAGACACTCACCCTGCCACACAAAATACTACAGTAGGTCAATCAGATGGCACAGCCTTAATTTTGCAGGGTGTGAAATAATATGTAATATTAACTGTGTGATAGTAAAATCACATTTTGGAAACTGTCAACCTAACATTTTAGTAGCAGAATCTATCCACTGATCTGCTATGTTTTCATGTTACAGGTACCTGTAGCAGCCTAATCTATGTTGTCAAAGACAATGGTATAGAAGCACCTTCCCCCACACCACATCCACCCCTGACATCAGGGAATTCAACATCTCAGCAGTTTTCACTCCAGTCAACTCAGCCGCTACCTCCGCTGTATCATTGCTCTGACATTGGGGAATTCAAACTGCCAGTGTGAATACAGATTGACGCTGACAGTTTGAATCCCATACTAGAAGAAATTGATCCACTTCACCAACCTTTGAAAATATATTAATGTTAGAGTATTTTGATTCTATATATCTGCTTTACAACTAAATCTTGTTTTAAAACCAGTGAATGCTACTTCCATGTTTTGCACTACATGTCAAGATGCCTAACTTTTCTCCATTTGACCAGTCCCTACATTCGACTTAATGTGAATTCAGTTACAATTTCACTACTTAAATTCTGTTTGTGACTATCTTAAACTTGTAGCCCCGTACGTCCGGAGAAGTGGAATGGGAGAGGCAAGCATGAGTTAAGCGCAATAAGGGCATGATGATGATTAATTATTATTATTATTATTATTATTATTATTATTATTATCATTCTTTATTTAAAGGATGCAACATGAGGTCCGCAGCTCCGTACAGAGAGCAAACAACAAAACAGTACAAGGTATAACAGTACAATACAGTAAACAAATAAAACTACAACTTACAACACACCTGTCCATTTACAGGTTTAGAGCCACTGAAAGAGGTCTGAAGAAAATTGAGGAGTGGAGTCAATGGGCAGAGAGCCCAAGGAGGAGGTGTGCAATGTAGCTGGTGAGCAAAAGTTATAGGTAATGAGAACAGGAGGGAAGAGGGCCCTGCTCACTAGAACTTACAATCTAAAGGGAAAGGGGTGGATAAATGGTTGACACATGGAGTTGAGCCAATATAAGGAGATCTGTGGGCAAGAAGCTAAAGTTGGAGAGATGGAGAATGAAGCTATACAGGCTAGGGCATAGTCTGATGGAATGAGGGAGATCTTTCCAGTGGCGGGGGAACAGCACAGGAGAAATGTTGGATACAAAAGTGAGATGTGGTTGCCAGAGGGAAGGAAAGGCAACGGTTATTGGCCAACCAGAAGGGGCAGGAGGGAGAATGTATGGAGATGATGTTGGAGATGTAGGGAGTAGTGGAGTTGGTGAGAGGGGGCTTGTACATGATGGTGAAGAATCTGAAGAAGATTCTATAGGGTAGTGTTAGCTAACCTGTGACATTCCAGGTGTTGTGAAACTACAAGTCCCAGCATACCCTTCCAGCAATAAGCTGCTATATATTGGCAAAGCATGCTGGGAATTGTAGTTTCACAACACCTGGAGTGTCACAGGTTAGCCAACACTGCTATAGGGAAAGGGGAGCTAGTATAAAATTTGACAGAGAGGGGAGGCAGATGTGGAGAGATGAAGATAAGTCTATCTGCAGCAATAAGTATAGAACAAAAAGGAGTGACTTGGGAGCAGGGGGAGGCCAGTAAGGATAAGGTTGCAGTAGTTGAGATGAGAAATGATCATTTAGTGCATAAGAGTTTGGTGGCATCCTGGGAGAGAAAGGGTCTGCTATGGGTGATGTTGCAGAGCTGGAAACGGCAAGATTGGGCAACAGATTGAATGAGAATGGTGAATTAGAGATAAGAGTCAAGGATAACACCCAGGTAATGGAGATAGGGAACAGAGGAGATAGTGGTGTTGTCAATAGTGATAGAGGCACAGAGGTGGTACTGGAGGCCGATGAGTTCACCCAGGAAGGAGGGGTATAGAGAACAGAGCACAGGACCAAGAACTGAACCCTGTGGGACTCTTACAGGAAGGATGGCTGTGGATGGATGAAAGCAGCAATAGAAACAGAGAAGAAGAAGTTGGCATGGAAGGAGGTTAACCATGAAAGTACGATGTCACAAAAGCCAATGAGACGTGAACACATCCCTAGATAGGCTTCTTAGGAAGTCTACATTTTGCAAGTAGTGGAGCCCTGGTGTAAAAATACATCATGATGATAACAACAATACCAGCAATATCTAGCTGCTTCTAATTGACTGTCCACGCATTCAATCCTCCAGCTGACAGCACTTCATTCATTACCTTTGCAGCTATATTATACAAGTTGTGGCTATCTATTCAAATTTCTTGTTTGTAATTTTCAATAGAACTGCTGCATATAAAAACATTCCAAATTGACTTATAAAGTGGTGACAGATGTGAGCGCATTTGTATTTCATTGCATTTTAAATGGAAAATGCGAATTTCGTGTTTATTAATAACATTGTCAAGACACTATTCTTTTTATGTAAATAACATTTTTATTATATTATATTATATTGTAAATAAATAGGTTAATGTGACTTTCATCTTTATAACTGCCACTTTCATGTAGAGATGTTCACTGACCCCCATGTTCCGGTTTTGGTAAAACCACCCTTGCGTGTTTTGGTTTTTGTTTTGGATCCCTATTTTTTTCTTAAATCACTATTTTATTTTTTCCTATAATCACATAAGTTTGCTTTTTTTGCCCCTACATTATTATTAACCTCAAAACACTAATCTCAAGTCATTTGCAGTCAATTTTGACCATCTCACAGGTCACAATATTATTCTCACACACTTTCAAACAAAGACTGCAGCGACCTGGCTGGATGCTAAGCGACAGAGCAATGACTCAAACACACAGCAGTTCATAGCACATCTAGGAAACATTGCTACACAGCAGTGGCAGAAAAGAAAAGTGTTGCAAGATGGAATTGTCTTTGGATCATGAAATCAGTTATGGTTCATATTATCGCTCCACTCGTTCCTTCCTTGGATAACTGTGGTAATTCTGCAGCTAATACATGACGACAAGCACTGATCCCATCCCCGGGTGTGTGCTTTTATCAGACCCAGACCAATCTAGGGTGTAAGACAATGCACTAAAAAGAGCCGTTATAATTCAGAGCAAAAAGCAAATTCATCACTGAGCTTCGAATCAGCCCCAATTCCCAAAACATTATAATATAATTAGGTACCTTTGACGTAAAGTGCAGATTACAAACACTTTGTGCAATACTAATGACACAGCAGCAAAGTGGAAGGTAATACATATACACGTCTATTTAGACATCCATGCTTACATTACTGTGGCATTACAAATGCTACAGATGGCTAGACAACTGTTGTCAGGATTTGGGTAAAAATAATTCCACACATAAGAGGTGGATTTTTTTTGTCTTATACCTAGGCATGAGAATGGCCTTCTTCTTATCATGTGCAAGAACTGCTTCCACTGGTGCAGGACTTACACAAACAACATCATCCTCATCAACATTCTCATTAGTGCCCTCCTCAGCTACACAAATATCCCCCTCATCCTGTTGCAATTTCAAAGTGGCATCCTCAATTTGTGTATCACCGGCTACACTTGGGCTGTTCATGCACACATCTGCAGAAATGCTGAAAGGGGCCTTCTTTATGGGTACATTATCAGAAAGGTCAGGATTACACATAGCACTCGTGGATAGACTCTCCTCAGGGATTTGTGTCATTTCTGAATCTGAACATACATTTTCCTCGAATGCCTTACTGTTTTCTTTCAGCTCGGTTTTTACACGTAAAAGTATTTGTACACCACTTTTGGAGTATGAAAGACAAGATCTTGCTTGGTCATGACTGACCTTACAAGAAGATGCCTCAGTGACAGTTGTAGAATTCGCACACATAGAGAAAGTCGAACACCTCATTCTTTCCTTGCCACTGCGTGTGTAAAATGGCATATTGGCAATTTTATTTTTTTCTGCAGATAACTTTGCCTGGATTACAGGTCTTTTTTTCTTGACCAAGGTAAAATGTGTTTTTTCACATTTTTGTTTCCCTGACTTAAAAACACTATGCACGTTAACATAGGCTTTAGCAGAAGACGTAGATGGATTACTATCATCATGACTGGTGCCAGCAGCTGGGGAGAGAGGGGGTGTTTGTTTCAGCTCTGACTTCAAGAAGCCTGCAGGGTAGAGTTTTTTGCCTAACCCAGCCTTAATGGGCAGCATTCCAGCAGAGGTCCCTGCCTACCGGGCCTGGCTGGGCCTAGGCCCAGATTCGTCCAGGATCCCTGATAATCAACTTTCCAGGACGAGTGGTGCTACTGTGGGTGAAAATGCAGGAAAGGCTCCGGCTTCAACATCTCCGGGTGACAAAACAACAGACCATGATCAGAATAAAACTGAAGTTAAAGCTCCTGGCTCAGTGCAGCCTGTGGAAAAAAAGAAATCTGCAGCAAAGGTAACCCCCTGTTTTCAACTTACTACATTAGATGGAGAGAGTGGTTCAGGGGGTGTGCTGGATACAGGGGTGGAAGCGTCTGTTTCATCCAGTCAGGGTGGCCAGGAGGTTGAAGCCTCGGGGGACTCCCGCTTGGTGCCTGACTCCAGAGTGTATCTATCCTGGGGAGACTGAGTAGAAATAGAGGATCTGCAGGAAGTAGTGCAAAAGGCAGAAACCTCAGTTGCTAGATTGCGACAGAGAATTGCTAAAAAGAAGCTAATGAAAAATAAGTTGTTTAGCCGTGACAGAGTGAAAATGCAGAGGGCTATTAATGAATTGGCGGATAACCTAAAGTATAAAGAATCTCACCTGGAGGAGTTGCATAAGAGATTTGCATATTACCAGCAACATGCCAGCAATCCGAGGGAGAGTAGTCAGCCATTAACATCTGATGATTTTTTTACTACTTATCCATCCCAAAGTATTATAAAACTGACTGGGTCCTACATGTGAAGCTGTAAAGTGCGTGGAACCTGTCACTGTAAACACAACCTCACAATCTGCCTCAGTCCCTCTGCCTGCTAATATCCCTGTTCCAGAGATGGAAAATATGGAAGGGGAAAATGCCCTTTATTCATCCATAAGAGCTTTGGAAGAATGTCTGACATCGCAGAGTGTGGTCGTGAGTGCAGTAGGGTCTGTAGTGCAGTGTCTAAAGTAAAAGAGTCACATGAAGTCCAAGATGGTGGTTTGTCAGCAGCAGCTGGGAGCACTGAAGGGACTGTAGTTGGCCTTGTTGTACCTCAGTCAGGAGCCACTCCTCTCCCTGGTGGTCCGGTGGTAAAATTTGAAACCGAAGATGGCGGCTCTGGTTCGAGCACTGCAACCGGAAGTATGGCACAGTCTGTAGGGGACTCTGTCACATCTGTGTCAGCAGCTAACTGTGTTGTGCAGCAGGAGGCAGCTTAGGTTGATCTTGCAATGAGTGAGTCTCATGGAGAACCAATGTCTGCAGCAACCAGCGTTACCACAGGTGTAAATAAACTGAGATCAGAGACTGAGGCACCTAGTGCTTTGGACAATGAGATAAGTGGTGAGAGACCTGCATTTGCTAGTTCACCTAGTGTTGGTACTGTGACTGTGCAATCTTTGGGCCTGTTAACATTCAAAAATTACCCAGTGGAACTCAGTGTGTAAAAGATATTGAAATTAGTGTGCCTGAATCTGTTTTGGCTCCTAATATGTCTGTGGCTGCTGCTATGACTAGGGGTGGGGGTGGGGAAATCCCTGGTTCCCCACCAGTTACTTCTTCAGAGCCTCAACCTGGGAATTCAGATGCTGTGGGTAGGCCAGCTCTTGTGTCATATGCTGGGGTATTAACAGGGAAGCGGGTGATGATTCCACAGCCTGTGTTAGGAGGGGTGCTACCAAAACGGCAAAATGTTGATCAATTAAAATGGATAAGTAAAGAGACCCCTTCCCCTCCCTCAAGTCCTCATTTTCTTAATCAATTTTTTACACTGGGCTTTGTAGCTAGTGATCTGTTTGCTTGCTCTGTAGGCTCCCCTGAGTATGACATTAGTTTTTCCACCTATGGGGTCTTCAGGCATTCAGGAATATATGAGGTTCTGTTAAAGGCAGAGTCCCTGGCTAAGATATAGGGCTTATGCAGTTACTAGACAAGAGCATGTTAGGATTACAATACTAGTCCGTAACGAGTCTTTGTCAGTGGCAGATTTGTCTTTTTGGGTTAAATGTTACGCAGACCTACTTTCACCCTTAAGTAAGATGCCGGATCCACCATGTCTGGGGTGGGGCCTGGTCCGCGACTGTACGGCTGTAGCAGAGTGAGGGGCGCACTCTGCATCTTCCATCTGCAGCCTACATAGGTCGTGATAGGATCCAGTGTTTCTACCCCAGGCAGCCTAGTTTATGCCACCGGTGTTGGTCTTTTCGGCACCTTAGCAATAATTGTACAGAATTGAAGTTTTCTCTGTGTCAGGGGCTAGGGCACACCACAAGGGATTGTACTAAAATTAAGTGCAACCTTTGTGGTGAAGATGACCACCCATATAGTAGATGCCCACTGGCGGAGCATAATAAAGTTTCTTCAGTTGCAAATCCCCCGTCAGTAGTGAGCCCTATGGCTGAGCCCTATGCTGCACTTGACACCCTGAATGATGATATAATGGTAGATGAGGTCAAGACTGCCATAGACAGTCTGTCTATGAAGAAGTCCCCAGGATCAGATGGCCTGACATCCAAGTTTTATAAGACATTTGTCAACATCTTGGCCCCTCGCCTTATGGAAGTGTTTAATGAGTGCCTGGGTGAGGGTTTTCTCCCTCCTTCCATGAGGACATCTGCCCTTATAGTATTGTCCTAGGGATCGGACCAATCCAAATTGAGAACTGGCACCCCATCGCCCTTCTTAATGTGGATCGCAAGATTCTGGCAAGAGTGTTGTTTAACAGGTTGATTCAGATTACAGACCTGGTACTTTCTCCTTCTCAGCATTGCACCATGAAGGGTTGTATCACCTTTAGTGCTGTCCTTTGTGTCCAGGAGGCAGTTGAGTGGTGTCACCCTGAGAAGTAGGGAAAGTATTTGCTGACACTGGACCAGTTGAAGGCTTTTGACTGGGTCAATCATGATTACCTCTGGTGTCTACTTGACAGGTATGGGCTCCCAGAGCGGGTGATCAGTTGGATTAGAGTGATCTACAGGCAAGCTGAGAGCTTCCCGTTTGTGAATGGTTGAGTAGGTCCTACTCTCTTGATGAGTTCAGGAGTCAGACAGGGGTGTCCCCTGAGCCCCCTCTTGTACGTGTTTGCAATCGATCCCTTCATCAGGAGGGTGAAAGTCGACACAGTGAGAGGGTTGCAACAATCGTGATTTCTGATGGGAATGAAGCGAAACACGTGACGGTGGATATCTGTACATATTCTGAGGCCTCAGGGTCCAGAATCAATCAGGATAAGTGTGAAGCTTTTTGGAAGTGGGGGAAGGGTCGGCATTTCGACCTTCCGGAGAGCCTTCCCCAGGCGAGCAAGGAGATTAAAGTTCTTGGTATCCGATTTGGCCCTGGTGATTATACCAAATGAAATTGGGAGATTAGGCTGGGAGCAGCTTCCGCTAAATTGGCACACTGGAAAGGATGGCATTTGTCTCTTAGGGAAAGGGTGGATTTGAACAAGACTTACCTGATTCCAGTCTTTTTGTATGTCAGCTATGTATGCCTTTTGCCAGAATCTTTATGGGCCAGGGTGAATGCAGTGTTCTTCCAGATGCTCTGGGAGAACAGGCTGAACCTTGTTAAGCTTAGCGTAACCTACAGATCGAGGGGGGGAAGGGTGCCTGGGTATGGTATACCCAGTGCTCTTCTTTATACTCACCTTTCTTAAATTAGATCTGCACAGTCTCGTCTTGGAAAATCCCCCTTGATGGGTAGAGGACTTTCCTGCCTGGGTGCATCCTTTCCTCAATACCTGGGTAGAGGGAGGAGTGGTAAAGAGTTTTCAAGTTACACATGATTACCTGCAGGCCTACGTTAAACTGGGTTTGAAGGTGACAAGAAAATGGCAACTGGAGGTGGGAGAGGTCAACAGCTCCTCTAAAAGGGAGTTGGAGAGGAGAGTCTTGCGGTCTCACTTCTGGGAGCCCCTGTCACTGAAGGACTGCCCGGGCAGTGTCTGCTCAGATGGCATAGCTCTGATCCCTGATCAGAGGATACCACTGAAGCTCAGGGACATTGCCTGGCTCTCCTTCCATGGGAGACTATGTTAGAGGAAACCTCAAGGTAAGGAATGCTGATGATCCTGGCTGCCCATGGGAGGAGTGTCCAGGGGAGGAGGAGACAATGGATCATTTCTTGTTGAGGTGTCCTTTTAACATAGAAGTTTATGATAGGGTCTCGTGTGCCTTGGGCACCCCTAGTCTTTTGGGGCTTAGTTACCCTGAGTGGGTTTACGGTGCGCTCAAGAGGTTTAGGGCTTTTGATTTGGTCACTCTGTTTTTAGTTACATTAGTGGTTAGGTATTACATGTAGAATGCATGGTGTTTAGTAACAATCCACTAAAAAAGTCTTCCCTTGCAAAGAGGTGGTGGGAGATATTCTTCACGAGATTTGGAAGATAAGGGATATGGAGAGGCAACAGATGTATGCTGCAAGCTGGGTCAGACTTTGGCGTGGCTTGAAACCCCTTTAGTGGGTGGCGGAAAATCTGGGGCCTCTCCATCTGTTGGCTTTCTATAACTTCACCTCTGAGTAGATTTTGATTGGTTTCTTTTTTTAGTAAGTGCTTGCATATGTCTAGCCATTATATTTAGTTCCACTATGTTTGTTTTTAGTTTTTGCACAGTTAAAGTCTGCATTAACATTAAAGATGTGATTTATTATGGTGCATATAACCAGTTTACGTTAGCCATGAAGGCCTATGGGCTTTTCTATTTTTATAGACTTTATTTATTATGAGCATGGACTTTTTCATTGGGATATGGGAGGGGTTTCGTTATTGTAAGATTGTTGTGTTATGTATTTTGTTGCAAGTTTTTCTAAATAAAAAATCAGAAGCTGCTTGGTGCTCGTCTTCTGTGTACTGCTGTTGATAACACAGTACAATATGACTGCAGATTAAGAACAAACCTGCCAGCCCTATTATTTGTATTTCAGCAATAACAATTAGCAATGGAACCATGGACCTCTCCTCTTTGTGTGTTACCTATATAACACCATACATTTTGACTACAGATTTAGAGAAGCAAGACTGCAAGCCCTATTATTTGTATTTCAGCAATGGCAAGTAGCAATGGAGCAATGGAGCTCTCCTGAATGTCATTGGAGACTTTGAAGAACCCTCCTCTTTCTTTTCTACCTATGACGCTGCCAAACTGCAATAGAGACTGCCAAGAACTGTGCTACCACTTCTGTGTCCCAATGTGAAATGGCGCTGGATCTCCGTGGAGGGCAGTACTCATGGAATCCAAAACTCATGAGATCCGAGATCCGTCGACGTGACGATGATTTTTTGCCTCGTTTTCAATTCCGAGGGCGCGCGAAAGTACCAAGCCGCCTCGGCTCGGTACTCGGGTGTGTTCAGTTCTCGGGTAACCGAGCCTGAGCGCCTCTACTTTTAAGTCATATCTCTACACTATTGTTGTGTGTAAGTATATGTCTGACATACAAATATTGCCTTGTATGTATCTTTGGACATGAGCAACTCAACATACACACATAAGTAATCCATTTTTACCATAGAATTTTTATGTGTACAATAAGGCGCAAAATGTATTAAACCATAAAGGATTCTCTTTATGTTGTTACCCAACATTAGGTCTTATATCTTTCTCATTTTCATGCAAATTCCAAAATTGCCTTATTTAAAAAATGGCAATTGTACAATATGTTAAATTCAAATATTTATGAATACATACTGTACCTTTGTATTATTCTGCCAAAGCAGAAAACACTGTTCATTTGCAACGATTCCTCAGTTTTCTCAGTGTTAAATCCTACTTATCCATTTTAACTTAACAGAGTTGTGTACCCTACTCTGATGGCAGCACCAGGAAATGTTTTGATATGTAAAGTTTACAAACTGCTGTTTATTGAGATGTAACCATATGTTTCATGGATATCTATTACAATAAATAATTGTTTAGGTGTTTGCTCGTAGTTGCTGAGTTTATCCTTCTATGACATTACATCATCGGCATCCCTATTGGTAATGCTACAATAGCTGTACACTCTAGCTTTTCTGTAAACTGTCACGGGCACCTGGTGGCTCCCAAATTTTAGATGTATAAAACAGTGTTCAATTTAATTTTGTCATCTATTTTACATCATGGGCACATTTATTAAACACTATTTCATAGTCTTAAAAAGTATTTATTGTTTGCTTTTAAGGTAAACTACAAATCATGTTAAAAAATGTAAAAACATTCTGTGCCTTAATTATTTTGCAGTAGCCCATATAAAAAGGGCATTTTTACTTTATGTTCTGACATATTTTCAAAGGCCACTTAACCTAAAGAACAAGGTCTGAAAATGCATGTTGTCACATCCTGTCGCTATAAAAGCTAAGGGGTGCCGTTTCCTGAGGAAAACGGCAGCACTTTCAATGCAACAGCCAAGTAGTATTACACCAGTCCAGTGCCTCGGTATAAGTACCCGCAGTTAATTTTATTTAGCAGTGTAAAATAAACAAAACATAACATAAATCCTAGCCTGTCTGACTCTAAATAGCAACTTTCTAATTTGAAAGAACCTGATGCCACACACACAAACTAACAGAACTTAACAATGCCAGTGTCTCTCAGTAGGCCTCTGAACTGTTCCCCAGGCAGTGAGAAATTGTAAGAACTGTCTCACAGCTTTATATCAATAGAAAAAAATGGGTGTCTGTCACTTTAACACTTCAAACTTCTTTTCCTATGGCTGCAATTGAAGTGCATTGCTCGAATTCTCCACCATGTGTTGCAAGATCAGGTTAGGAGTGCTATCTCCTAGGGTAAATGGCAGCACTTCCAATACAGTAGCCAAGTAGTAGTACACCAGTCTAGTGCCTCAATACAAGTAGCTAAAACTAGTTTTATTTGGCAGCGTAAAATAAAGAAAACATAACATAAATCCTAACTTGTCCGGCTCTCTAACACAATAAGGAATTCCCTCTCTAAGGTGGAAGGACCAAATGTCCCCCACACACAAAATAACAGAACTTACAGGTAACAATGGAAATGTCTCTCAGCTGACCTGTTCCCCAGGCAGTGAAATACTGAGAGATCAGCCTCACAGCCTTTTATCTAGCCTCACAGGTGCAACTCCCAATTAGCCACAAACTGGCTAACATGTTGGAGGACTCACATGGGCCTAATGAATGGAGCCCGTCCTTCTCTCGCCATTCACAATCCCAGGTACCTTCAGGTACTTTCCCTGGGGTTTTAAAGCACATACAACAGAAACCTATATCTATCTTCCATTAACAACTTCCCCAGTGCTTCTGTCCCACAATTCCCCCTCTTGTTTGGACCTTAGGGGCGGAACACCTGTAGACCCTAAACAAAAAACACTGGACAATGCATCTGCAATGGCCATTTGGCTTCCTGGCCTATGCTTTACCAAAGCCTTAAAATTTTGCAAAGCTAAGAACCACCTAGTTATTTTTTCATTGGTCTCTGTATTGTCTGCCATCCATTTAAATGGAGCATGATCCGTAATCAACCTTAAATTGTGCCCCAAAAGGTAATACCATGGTGTTTCCAATGCCCATTTAATTGCTAATGCTTATTTTGCAATAGTGGGATGCCTCCTGGTACAGGGAGAGGGCAGGATCTAGCTTCTTTAAGCAGCTGACGGCAACCCCCAAATAAATAAATTTCACCCTTCTTTCCTATGACTGCAAATGAAGTGCATTGCTTGCATTCCCCACCATGTGTTGCAAGATCAGGTTAGGGATGCTGTCTCGTAAGGCAAGTGGCAGCACTTCCAATACGGCAGCCAAGTAGTAGTATACCAGTCCAGTGCCTTTAATACAAGTAGCTAAAGCTAGTTTTAATTTAGCAGCGTAAAATCCTAAAACAAAACATAATATAAATCCTAGCCTATCCGGCTCTAACTAACACAATAAGGGGGAAGGACCAAATGTCACACACACACAAAATAACAGAACTTACAGGTAACAATGGAAGTGTCTCTCAGCTGACCTGTACCTGTATGTAGGGACCCGATATTATCATCAGAGGTAAGTATCGATACTTACCTCTGATGAAACCGCATCTGTGACAGAGAAACGCGTCAGATTGACTCATTTCCGGAATCCCAAACACACAGCGAGAGGACTACGAGCGACATAGCGCATCACCATACTTGCCCTCTAGAAACAACAGGCTGTTAAAGCGGACATCTCTATACATAGAAGTCTTTGACATTTATTTGGAAGTTATAGACGTCCTTGGGACTATCATATGCACTATTGGATGCGGTTTGGAAGATATAATATTTGACACTGAATTGAGTCATGATATTGTAGATAATATCGGGTCCCTATATCATATATCTACAGGAAGGTGTTTACATTCCATATTGGGATTTATGGGCTATTACATTTATAAGATGCCTCATTGTGAATATATGGGATGAATTTCGAGATGTTATGCGCATAAGCAACAAATGTGAATTCACATATATATCAACATCCCTACATAGATTATCAGGGATTATAGCTAGCAGCATATGTTCTGGATGTTTATCAGCCTAATCAATATTTTATTACTACTGATCATCTTGAGCTGTGGGTCAATTGATTGTATAAGAAAATATTACTTTATGTTTTATCGTTTATATACCGAATCAGGTTCTTTAAATATGGAGAAATTTTAATAAGATATATAACTACTATTTTTTCCAGCGCATCCCTATTTGTTTTATTTGTTACTTTTGGAGGGGCAACTTCAGCAGGTTGGCAAGTGAAAGCTGCAGGATAATAATCTTTCAATCGAAAGCGTTCCTATTAGCGACCAAACTCAAACATAAGAAAGAAACCTGAGGCATATGGATCTCCCATTAATAACTTCCCCAGTGTTTTTGCCCCATTCCTTAAATATATATGCAGGGTTATATATTGTGCTGCACTAAGGAAGCATGAGTAAAGGTATAATGAATTTGAAACGCCCCTGTCAATCTGTCCAACACCCTTTACTACGCAGATTTCTCAAAATTGCTAGAGCTTATCAACTATGTCAGGCCTGGATAAGCTTTCCAGGTGTTGGGAAATTACAAGTCCCAGAAAGCTCTTCCAGCAAACAATATATGCTGAGATTTATAATTTCATAACACCTAGAGTGCCACAGGTTGGCCAGGCCTGAACTATTTAAAACTAAAGAAAAAGTTTTGTTTTTTCTGCTGCCCCTTTCAACAGTTCTGCTCTTGGCAAGTGCCTACTAATTTAGAACCTTTATAATAGAAACAGACATATA
This sequence comes from Mixophyes fleayi, assembly GCF_038048845.1. Classification (NCBI taxonomy): domain Eukaryota; kingdom Metazoa; phylum Chordata; class Amphibia; order Anura; family Limnodynastidae; genus Mixophyes; species Mixophyes fleayi. The sequence continues at coordinate 65,725,610 of NC_134407.1, read as the reverse complement.
CATATAAATGTCCCCCTATATTGATAGAACTTGAGATGTTTGGTATGGTATTGGCATTTGCTATTGTCATCAGTTATCAATCATCCAGACTGAAAGGCTGACTTCAGTGTCCCTCACTGGGCATAAAGAAAGGCTGTTTGTTGTGCATATAATTAACTATTCTCTTGATAACAGTTTTATCTCAAATATCTTCAATTGTGCAACATTTTTACACATAGATTTGTGAATATTGCTAGTGATTCTTTCATAAGGCAGAAGAAAACTATTACAGTCACATCAACACAAATATTATACTGTAGTCATTCTTATTATCTTTTTATCCCTCTTCCTTACATGCCTATTTTTCTCCATGCTATTTCCCTTACTGCTATTTAGAACTATGCTATTGACTTCACATTCCCCTCCTTTCCTCTATGCTGTTCAGCTTTGCTGTTCACTTTCCCATCGCTCATTATATTTGTTGTTTGATGCATCACTGATCATTTAACCGTTGTTCATTGTTAACATTGTTTAATTTTAAGCGATTTTTATTCTGCAGTGCTTTATTCTCAGTGCGTTTTTGCTCTTTGGTAATTTCCCCATTGTCCATGGCTTCTACTGTCTGATACTCTGTGATTTTTTTTCTGCAATGCTTAGCTCCTGTTCTGTTCTGCTTCACTGTTCATATATTTTATGCATTGCAATTATTATATGACACTCAGTGATTCTTATGTTGCCCCATTTAATTTCTGCTCTGTTCTCCCTCATTAATCACTTTTTCATAGTTTCATTGTAATTACTGTATAATACTTTGCTATCCCCATCTGCCAAGCCTAGCTATTGCTCTACTCCACTGCTCTATTAGTATTATTGTTCCACTAACTGCTTGCTTGTACACAATAATTCATTATATCTTGACTTGCTCCTTAATACTTTATGTATTTTTCTCCACACTACTCCTACATGCCACTGACAACCATTTCTTGCTTCCCCTCACTATTCAGCTGCCTGAACTGTTCACCCTTTCATAACCTCTTCCCCACAACCATATACCTCCTGACTTTCCATCCCTCTCTTCCCCTTTCAAACCTACCTTGCTCAAACCACACTCCTCCACATCTCCTACACCATCCCCACCTGTTCCACTCACTTTCTCTACTACTTCCATTTGCCTCCACTAGCTCACACGCACCCAAACCCATCTAAGGTTTTTTATGCCATATCTCAGATTATGTTGTGCAACACAAGTCCACCTCCTTCACCTCAAGTATACACCATCCATCTCTTCTATCCATTTCACCTCCATGTTGCGTTCATTTCCCTTTCCTGAACTAGACCAGACCAGTCTCCCAATTCCTTATTTACTTCACCAACTGGCTTTATCACCCCCTTTCCTCTAACTTCCCCTATCTCAATTTTAGTAATTTTAAAATTCCTGCTGAGAACCCCAATGACTGCTGCCACCAAACATCTCTCCCTCACTTCCTCATTTGGCCTCTATCAGTGTTGGAGAGAGTGTAATTCCCTCAATCTTGTCTTCTCCCACCTCTGTTCCACTTCCACCTTTTTCAACTCCTCTCTGTTATTATTTCACTGTCTTCTCCCAAACTGGATATCTCCTTTTACAACCACACTCTCACCTCTGCCTAAGACAATACTACTTCCCAAAGCCCAGAGTACTCCATACTCAAGCCCTGGCATTCCAAAATGACCAATTACCTGCACCACTGAGAACTGATGAAAGAAATCTTGCTCTAATGATAACTTACTCCGCTTTGCATTACTTCTTCCATCATACAGATTTGTCCTCTCATTAAATAATCCTATTTTAAGACTTTAATTTCCACCCAGTTATCCAACCCCCATCACCGCAGTGCCACCTTCAAGTACCTTTACTGCCTAGCCCCACCTCTACTGGCCTTCTCCTTCACCGCCACTAACTTTGACACGACTTCACCAGTGAAATTAACTTCATCTGTCAGGATATGTCCTCCTACCAGTAACCCACTCTCCTACAAAGCCCTCTCCTCCTACCACCACTATGTTTATTGCATTTATGACCTCATCTTATATACTTGCTACCACTTTATCTATTCTGGAAACAACTCCATGCACAATAAGACTCCCCCTCGAGCCTTCTTCCTCTCTCACCAGCCAAGCCTACCATCACCCACAACTCCTTCTCAAGCCTTATCTTTCCCCATTTGATTGTATGCTCTCTGGACCAGGGAACGCATTCTTTCTGTCCCTTGTATGTTCTGTATTATGCTTTAAGTTTGAACATTTATTCTCTTATTTAAATATGTTATTTGCTTGCTTGTAGTTCAACTAAGTAGTATGCAAAATACTTAATGCCCCACTGTTCTGCACTGCAAAATATTACAAAACAAAACAATATTAGTAATTTTATTTTATCAGACTGCTTTATTTTTCAACAGATGTTTTGATTTCTTCTTGTAAGCATGCTACACATTGTGTTTTAAAACTTTTTTTAATCTGCTGGTTTGGAGAACAGCACACAGAATAAAATAACAAACTATTTCTAGAAAAATTACAAACAAATATTACCAATATTAATTCCCCTCTCTGCTGGATAAAGTACAAGAATATTGCTCACTCCAATAGCCCAATAAAGTCTGTAAAACTACAAGAAACCAGTATAATTTGTTTGCTTGCTGCACGCTATCTACACTCCAGTAAATTAAAATGTGCTGTATAATTTCAGTATCCCAATTGAACAAATGCATTGATTATGAAGTTTGATTAATTGAGCGAGGTTGCCACCTGGTGTTCAGTCAGGAGTTGTACGCTTCTACATTTAGTAATATAAAGCAACAATCTTTTCCTTGTTGCTGTTAATGAAAAGTCACATTTCTGATTATGAATGTACTAGCTTTATTATATTTAAAAAAAATCAGAAATATGTTGATAAATCCATATATTAGGAATGCTGACATAATTTGTTGAGATGTCAATAAACATATTCATTTTAAATTCTCTAACTTTCCATTTTTAATTAAATATTATTATCTTTTATATATAAGGTGCCACAAAGGGTCCTTAGGGCCGTACATGACATATACAGAAACAGTGGTCCATGATACAACATAATACATGAAGAACAAAATACAAAGATCAGACATACTGAATGAATGAATGAATGAATAAATATAAAAAAAAAATATAGGCAACATGGTGATACAGCTCAAAATATTTCTGGGACAGTGAGTGAGCGTGATGATACTAATCAGTGAGAAGTAGGCTGAAGCTTAAGAAAACAGAGCTAGGGAAGCAGGCCAAGAGGTACAGAGAGTGATGGAATATTACAAGAATACAAGGAAAGAGGGCCCTGCTCGTGAGAGCTTACATCGTAAAGGAAAGGGGGAGACAGAAATAGGGTGGTACCAACTGGAGGAGAAAACCAGAACAAAGGAGTTAGGAGAATAGGACAGGGATTACAATAGCACTTTTCAGCATCATGCTTTCAGATGAAATTATTGTCACAAATGGAACTAAATGGTCTGAACACATTCACTAGAACACAGCGTTGTGAGAAAAATGTTCAACAGTGACAATGTATTGAAATATCTGATATCAAGCTGGTGTTTTCTGTGATGTTACGGACATTTCATTTTATTCTATATGTATTCTATATGTATTCTTATATGTATTGGGTGCCAGTTGCATAGCTTGGGATGTATTACCTGAAAACTGTCCTCTCAATGGAGCCTTTCCTGTTTGATAAAATATTCTACATATATATTCAGAGAGATAGGATTTATTTGATCATTTAACAGGTATTAAACAAATAGTATACTGACATATTGATTGATCTCAAAAACAATATGAAGAACATTTATCAAAACCGGCGTACAGGTAAGAATGATATATTTATTAGAGGGTTTTACTTACTTATCTAAAAATGTTATGCTCACCCAAAAAATGACAAATTAATATTGGGTGAAGTTAGGCCAGATAAATAAAATAATAAAGATACTGTATATATACCCCCAGGGCCTGATGAAGGGTTCAGGTTGCCATAGACTAATATGCTCACAGCGCCCCTTCACCTTCCACTGCAGGCTAATTGTGGTAGGTAAAGATGAACATGTCCTTAATTTAAAGTCTGCCTTTCTTCACCCCCTCTCCTCACCAATGTTTATGTTCCCATGTTTTCAAAACTCAGCTCCACTTGGCTTTTTAAAAGAGTCATGGCAATCTTTGTCCCTCATTCTGTTTTCAATAAAATCAGAAGTATATAGCATAATAGAGGTACAAACTACTGAGGGTGAAGATGTGAAGGTTGAAAGAGGGGGGCTGTCATGGCTGAGTCTGTCATCCTCATGTTTCTCCTACTTGCTGATCCTCAGCCTTTACCATGGAAATACGTTAAGATTAAAACCTTATAACATTTTTCTTTCATTTTTTTCTTTTTCTTGCTACTATTAGTGCACTAAGCAGTGTACAATCTATTTTATATACAGTACTTAGTCATGTGACCATTTACAGGATCTGACTGTTTCATACTACCAGTCATACAGCAGGTTTTCCACAACGCTCCAAGACTTTAAAGGCATGATTATCCTGCAGGGGGGCCATTGTTGCTAGTACCATAGGTCACCTAGAGGGCCGCACATGGTCAGTTCCAGCCATGTAGTAATAGGGCCCATTGATTATATTTATATGTAGGGGGCACTTTCTACTTCAGGGGTAGCTGATGACCTAACACATATGTCAATGAGAGGAGAGACGTCAACCAACCAGATTTTCTGTTCTGCCCAATCAATTTTGATCTAATAAGTTTAGGTTTGCTCACAATGGTTGATTTGGGACGTGTTGACGCAAAAAGTGAGTATATCAATTTTGCAGGCTTTACATTTTTGGGGACTTTGGTTGTTTCCAAAGTCCCCGAAAATGGTTGTCTAAAATCATTTTGTGAAGACAGCTAAAAGTTAGTTACAGGTTCTTATTCAGTTAGTGGAATTGCTAAAAAATGTTACTTTAAAACAATTGTTAATTATACCAAATATTGTATAAATTTTCATTATTTAAATATTTTCTACACTTGCATTGCCACTGAAGGTTGTGTACATCATAGTTGCAATATCAGGCCAATTCGGTGGACAAAGATTAAATTGATCAACTAGGTCTGCAGGAGTGGCTAGCTTTAATTGGGCTAGTTTCCAAGGACAGATTGTGCCATCCCTTATCTGCTTTAGCTTCAGCAATTTTAATTATGTCCCTCTCCTATATATAGAAACTATATTTACATTGGTGATTGTTAGTTGCAAGCACAGAGCTAATTGTATATTTTCTCTACTGTGTTATTATTTTGCTGTTCAAAGCTCTTTTTTGGCTGAAAAGCAATATAGCCAGTGTTGTTTCCTGGATTCACTCATTACAGAGCTTACCTGTGCATTGAGGTTCATTGATGAGAATGCGCAGGGAGAGAACATGTCTTCATTTGTTTCATTGGCGTACTGTTTTTCATTTCCCCGAGTTAACTAGAGCAGTTTCTGTTGAAGCTGACTGAATTATTTAAATCGTGGATGGACTGCTCAGCTGTTAGCTTGCATTGCATAAACCTAACAGATGAAAATCTTTTGTGGTTTCTCACTCCCTGAGATCGACTTTTCACATAGCTAGCACAGACTTGAGACTTGCTGAGTTACTAATGCATGTTTTGGCATTATATACAGCTTTAATGAGGGCTTGTCTACTCTTAAAATAAAACCCCTTTAATAAATGTAATGACAAGATGCCAAAATCAGCATCACTTAGGCATGCTGTTAGCAGTTATCTGTTAACGGAAAATAAACCGGGGATATTTATCTCTTAAATTATTTATTTATCCAGCAGGATGTCTGAGCATAAAAACGTATGTCTTTGGGCTAAAAAAAAACATACAATAAAATCCTGCTGATAATGACTTCTTATGTTAGTAGATCAGAAAGAACTCTAAAAGGCTTCTCTTGAACCATTACTGAGAATGAATTCTTATTGATTTTGGGAGATATGTATTACAATTGTATATTGACTAGCAATATAAACCCCCATGTGGATAGGCAATGTCTTTCTTGAAAAATCAAACATTTCACCTGCTTAAATTCCATGTAGGAAAAGGAAAATTAAAAGCTGCGCAAAAGTAACAATGTTTCATAAAGAAAAAAAAAAGGTTTATTAAATTAAATGCTGAAAAAGTATTTACTGCTCTGCTAATTTACAAATACTGAAAGAAATGTATGTAGCAACTACTAAGAATCATATATAAAAAAAACAACTATAATTGATAAACTGCAAAACACGTATAGCACTGATTTCTTATTTTTTCCTAGTTTGTGACTTTAAATAATGGGTTTGTCTAAAATAGAGCAGAAACAAGCTTTAGTTATAATACCAAATCCTCAGTACCTCGCTGGGTTTGTCCTCATGCCCAGTAGGTGTCTCAAAGACCTCAGGCAAGGTAGTTATCCCAGAGACCTCAGACAGCCGACTTAGAGACCTCGAGTAAAGAAGACATCTTAGAGACCATATAGCGTGAGTCAGTCATCTCTGAAATATCAGGACATGAGCAATTCATATAGTAGGCAACAATTGGGACATTGGAACATGAAGTAATGACTGGAATGTCAGAAATAGAGGAAGCAACTGGAACTTCAGAACAGAAGGCAGTCACTGTAAGCACAGAACAGGAGGCAGCAACTGGCACCTTGCAAAAGGAGGCAGCTAATGGCACCTTCCAAAAGGAGGCAGCTAATGGCACCTTGCAAAAGGAGGCAGCTACTGGCACCTTGCAAAAGGAGGCAGCTAATGGCACCTTGCAAAAGGAGGCAGCTAATGGCACCTTGCAAAAGGAGGCAGCTAATGGCACCTTGCAAAAGGAGGCAGCTAATGGCACCTTGCAAAAGGAGGCAGCTAATGGCACCTTGCAAAAGGAGGCAGCTAATGGCACATTGCAAAAGGAGGCAGCTAATGGCACCTTGCAAAAGGAGGCAGCAACTGGCACCTTGCAAAAGGAGGCAGCTACTGGCACCTTGCAAAAGGATGCAGCTAATGGCACCTTGCAAAAGGAGGCAGCAACTGGCACCTTGCAAAAGGAGGCAGCAACCGGCACCTTGCAAAAGGAGGCAGCAACCGGCACCTTGCAAAAGGAGCCAACTAATGGCACCTTGCAAAAGGAGCCAACTAATGGCACCTTGCAAAAGGAGGCAGCAACTGGCACCTTGCAAAAGGAGGCAGCAACTGGCACCTTGCAAAAGAAAGCAGCAACTGGCACCTTGCAAAAGGAGGTAGCAATTGGCACCTTGCAAAAGGAGGCAGCAGCTGGCACCTGGCAAAAGGAGTCAGCAACTGTAAACTCTGTGTGTAAGGGCCATTAAGGCAGAGCTGTAACTAGGGTGGTGCGGGCGGTGCCGTCGCCCCGGGCACAAGCCCGATGGGGCGCAGCAGCGGCCAGCTACCTTCCCCTCTGTGGCACTTAGTAAGAAAAAAAATATAAAAAAAAAAGTTTAAAAAATCGCGCAACTCGTGCAAGGGGGGGGGGGTTGCCGCGAGTCTGGGGAGGGGGGCAGGGGCAGATTTAAATCTATTTTATATTTTTTGTAGGAAAAGGACCATCATCAGCCCGAGATAATCAGGGCCGCCCTGACAAACTAGTGGCCAGCCCCGGCATTGGTCTGCTTTCTTCTTCATCCCTCCCATTCCTGCTTCTCACCACTCTATCGCTACTCACTCAGCATGGGCTGTCAGTGTCTGGAGTTGCATGTTGGTTTTTTTCACTTTCCAAAGTGCTGCAGACGCTGGAAGCTCTTATCAGTGTCTGAGCAGGGACGTCATAAAAACAAAACGGAATAGAGAGGGGGGAGAAAAAAAATCACTGTTACACATCATCTTTGCCTGCACCACCAGGGATTACCAGGATCTGCAAGGTGGGAGTTACCAGACATCCTTTTTTCTCCTTCTTCCCCTGCACACTGCTGTGGATGACAGGTCACAGCGAACTGCCAAGTCTGTAAACAGTTCTACAGGATTGTCAGGGTATATGCACAGACAGCAGTGTGTTGATATAGCAAACAGAATACATTCAGTGGAGAAGAGGTGGATGTTATACCTAACCCTATCTTTTTAGTCTGAGTCTATGTAAGTACGTGGATTATTTACACTAAATATCTATTTTGAACTAATGTTTGTTTTCTGAGATGTTCTGGTACCAGATATTGTATGTTGAATCTAAAATCACTAGTAAAACAGATGGGGGGGTCATTTATGGTTTAAAATTCAGCAGAAGAGTTGAAATACTGAGTACAAAATGTAATGCACCTGCCCTTGAACACATAGGAAGATAAAATTAGCACTGAGGATCTTCATTAGTTAACCAACCGTCCATTAATAAGCCACCAGTAGAAGTAAATCCCAACAAGATGCCACCAGCAGTAGAATTGTTTATTAATGAAGTTGAAGTAGTAGTAATTGCCACAATACCGGGGCACCCTCGGGCTACTGAACTAAACCAAATGGCAGACAGTGTACCTGGTGTGCCACTAGATGTTGGTGTGTGTGCTGTGCATATATTTTTTTTTTTTTTTAAACAAGGAAGGTGGTTAGTACCCTTTCTCTGGACCAGCCACCTTCCTTCCAGTGGTCACGAATCCGTTCCTCCTCCCCCTATATGTGGCCAATCCCATAAGAACTAGATGTCACACGGGACGCACACCATGTGACAGGTGCCATCGTTCCATGTGAGCAGAGAAGACAGCGCGGCTGCAGGGTAAGTGTTAAGGGGGGGTGTAATGTCAGTGTTGTGTGTGTGTTGACAAAAGGGGCTGGTGTCAGTGTTGTGTGTGTGTGTGTGTGTGTGATGACAAGGGGTCTGGTGTCAGTGTTGTGTGTGTGTTGAAAAAAGGGGCTGGTGTCAGTGTTGTGTGTGTGATGACAAGGGGGCTGGTGTCAGTGTTGTATGTGTGTTGACAAGGGGGCTGGTGTCAGTGTTGTGTATGTGTGATGGCAAAGGGACTTTTAATTGAATGTGGGGCTGAGTTTGGGAAAGAGGGCTATTTATTAAATGTGAATATTAATTATTTAATGCCTGGATGGTTGTGGGAAATGGTTATATTTATTAAACGTAAATGCTATTAATTTGTTGCTGGTGCTGTTTGGAGGGAGGGAAATAGGTTTATTTATTAAATGTGAACACTAGCATTTTAATGTTGGGGCTGGAGAGAGACCTAATTTTTAAATATGGGTGCTATTTATTTAATGCCGGGAATGGTTGGAGTTTTCTAAATGTCATGTACCCATTTTTTTTCCTCTAAATAAGGCCCCCAGCATTCCAGGATCCAGACAAGCGGCAACTGAGCAAGAGACACCAGCAGCCACAGGTAGGGAAAGCAACAAGAACAGGTAGGAGAGAGCAGGACAGTCTGCCAACTGTATATTTCTACATTAGCAGTTCTTCTGCACCATGTTATTAAATAAACACGAATATGTATATATTGATACTGGCTTACTACTGCTAGATTTAGTTGCTCATTTGTCCTACTCTTTTACCCAGAGAAAAACAAAAAGCAAGGGGAGAAAAAGCATCATAAAGGGGCACAGCAATAGAGGGAAGACTCAAAGGGGAGGAAATGTATCATAAATGGAGCAGCAATAAAGGGGAGACAAATAGGGGAGAGAAACAGCATGATGGGCACAGTGTGATGCCACTGTGTGTGTGTATTATGTGTGTGTGAGGGGCCACTATGTGTGTGTATTATGTGTGTGTGAGGGGCCACTGTGTGTGTGAAGGGGGGGCCCAAACCAATATCTTGCCTAGGGCCCCATGAGGTGTAAATCTGGCTCTGATAGATATATATATATCATGCATTTGAAAATATGTGTAGCAGAATTATTTCAGTAAAGTGCTAGCCACACCCCCACATTAGGTTGGCCACACCCACTTGGCAAATGTCACTCCCACTTTGATGGGGGGCGCCGGTGCCCTGTCTCGCCCAGGGCACTGAAATGTCTAGTTAGGGCACTGCATTAAGGTTTGACTGGGCACTGGCTCAGATGGAAAACTGAGTAAGTATAAGTTGTGCCAAGGGTTGTTCAAATAAAAAAGGAGCTCCTCAGGTGAACAGGTAAGCGAACATTGATGGCTGCTGTAGAGAACATTGAATAGATGTCAGTGGCTCAGTGACCATGATAATCTTTGGTGATTCAGGAACATCTGCAAGTGTATAGTTTGTCAGGAATCAAAATAATCCTGTATGTCCAAAGCATTAACTGCAGTTTTCTATGGATTAGACAATGAAGGACTGAACTGCAGAGGTTTTCTTATCCTCCTACGCTTGTTAGTACTTTGCTAGTTATAACAGAAGAGATGGGAGAATCCTCTGGGAAGGAAGTCAAAGGTGACTAGGGACAGAAGGTCTAATATTTTGAATTAAAGCCTGTTTGAAAGCACCTCCACTTTTAAATACTTCATCAGTAAGACCAATTCCAGAACATCACACTTAAATCCAGGGCCGCCGAGAGGGGGGGGAGCGGGTACAGTTTACCCGGGCCCGGCCATGCTGCTAATTAATTTTTTATTTTTTTATTTTTCTGTCTTGCGCTATTTTTTTTTAACTTTTTATATATTTTTTTCCCGTGGGGGGGGGGGTCTTGGGTTTCTTGGGAGCTGGGAGGAAGAATAAACTAAAAAAAAAAAAATACTCACGTGTCCCTCCTCTCCTCCATTCACACTGACTGCCGGGCGTGACGTCATCAAGTCACGCCTGTCAGTCAGTGAGGAGCACCGCAGCCAGCAGGAAGAAAGAAGACAGAAGAGGAGACAGAAGAGCAGAAAAGAAAAGAAAGAAGTTGACAAAAGGTAAGTAAAGAAACGGAGAGGCAAGGGGAGGAAAACAGAGAGGGACAGTACTATAAAGAAAGGGGACAGAGAAACAGAGGAGGAAAAAAAGGAGAGAGCCACAGAGGAATAAAAAAAAATTGGGGAGAGAGGAACAGAGGAGGGGAAAAAAAGTGGGAGAGAGGAACAGAGGAGGAAAAAAAGGAGAGAGCCACAGGGGAATAAAAAAAAATTGGGGAGAGAGGAACAGAGGAGGGAAAAAAAATTGGGGAGAGAGGAACAGAGGAGGGGAAAAAAGGAGAGAGCCACAGGGGAATAAAAAAAAAAGTGGGAGAGAGGAACAGAGGAGGAAAAAAAGGAGAGAGCCACAGAGGAATAAAAAAAAATTGGGGAGAGAGAAACAGAGGAGGAAAAAAAGTGGGAGAGAGGCACAAAGTAAAAAAGAAGGGGGAAAAGCGGCATGGAGGTCACAGTGTGAGCATAAGGGGGTACAGTGTAGTTGTGATGAAGGGGCACAGTATTGTGTGTGTGATGGCACAGGGGGCTTGTTGCAATGTAGTGTGTGTGAGGTAGGTGGCAGCTAATTAATGGGTGCTATTTTGTTTGTAGGGTGATGGTGAGGCAATTTAATAGTAGGGACTATTAATTTTAGATGGGGTGGTTTGGGGGCTATTGAATCTTGGGGTGAGTTTAGGGAGAATGAGGTCTATTTATTAAATGTGACTATGAATTATTTAATGGCAGTGATGGTTGCGGGAAATAGGTATTGCTGGGGCTGTTTGCAGGAAGGGAAATAGGTTTATTTATTAAATGTGAATAGTATTATTTTGATGTTGGGGCTGGAGGAAGGCCTAATTATTAATCGTGGGTGCTATTGATTTAACGCTGGGGCTGGCTGTAATTTTCTAAATGTAGCCATTTTTTTTTCAAAATAGGTCCTTCAACATTTCTGGATCCGGACAAGCCACAACTAAAGAAAGCAGCAGCCACAGGTGGAGAAAGTGAGAAGAACAGGTAGGAGAGAGCAGCACAGTGTGTGAAATGTTGTGATTCTAGTAGGGACAATACCAATTTTTGGTGAATGTTGTGTCCAATGTAAGGTGTAGGCCAAGACTGAACTGTTTGTGTACACACTGCATTGTTTGTATACTACCCTGTGGTGGTAGATGTCCTGAAAGTCAGGAGTGCTTGAACATATGTGACGCTCCGGCGAATTGAGAGCCTAGTGGTTTTTATGTTAGCCACGCGCCCAATGGCATGTTTGCCACGCCCCCAAATGCATGACCACACCTCCCAAATTTTTTGCACCGCCGTTTGGCTAGCCACGCCCCTGAATGCATGACCAAACACCTAATATTTACGGCGGCGCAAAAAAATTTTGGGGCTTACTTCACTATGAGGGGGGCCCCATGAATTTGTTGTACCCGGGCCATGAATTCTTCTTGGCAGCCCTGCTTAAATCAGGTGAACATGAAAAATACTTACATTCTTCATGAAGATACTCCAGCAGGTGTACACAGAAATAGTGGACACATTGAGTGAGAAAATTCAATAATTGTATTTAATTGGGAACTAGCACAGCCTGTTGCTTAGGACTAAAGAAATCACACACAATAGCAGGAGCTGAACTAGACAAAGATATAGAAACATAATCTTACAGTAAAATTGCTGAGGTTTTGCTTTGTGGATTTGCATTAGCTTTGTGGACATTTCTTGTGTCTCTGCTCTACACATAAATTGCACTTAAGTCTCTGAATAATGGGTTGTCCTCAAAATATAAAGAGTCTGTCCATATTTTAGCAACCCCCTTAAGCACATGTCCATGTCACCAACCATATTTTTTCAGTTGTAAAATCCACAGGGCAAGCTTTAAACCACCTGCTGCAGAAATGTCTGAAGCTGTAGTGGGTTGCCTGAAAAATCCTTAGGAGGCTGGACCTCTCCAACAGATTCCATGTGGAGCCAGATCACTTTGTAACAAAGCTGGGGGGGATACAAATAATATCACAAAACAAATAGCTATTCATTTCTGTCAAAAGAAAGTTGGAAAGAAGGTTGTGCAATATAACTGGAGAATGAAAGCATGATATACATAATAAAAGTTAGGAATCAGGATTGGGCAGGATAACCAGATGAGGAGCAAGGACTGCAAATGCACATGATAATTAAGCCAGTATTGGCACTCTATCATTTATATTTTGCAGCTCTTGCAGTACCTTAATTCTGTCAGAGGTGCTGCTCTAGTTATATATACTGGGTTAGTTAGTTTTGCTCAGCTACTGAGGATGATCACCTGTGGCTCTCCTTTCTGAGAGTCTGCATTTCCATGCTGCAGATCATTACTTTTTATCTGGAACTTCCTGAGGAGCCATGAGTATGCCTGTTAGTTCAAATCCAGCAATTCAAGCTTAGACATTTATAAGTTCGTTTGAAGACTAGTTTTTTGACTGTGCTCCAGTACTTTACCTGCACCATTCCAAGAGGAGCTCAAAGTTGCATCTGTGGCCTCTGCAACACCACATTATTACATTTAGAGAACTTTCAATCTTGCAGAGTTACCCTGAATTTCCGCTCCTATTTCTCCTTTTATACTCTGCATGATTAGGGCCTGATACATTAAGGAAAGTTAAGTTAAATATTGAGTAAGTAGTCTCTTAAACAAAACCATGTTACAATGCAAGGGGTGTAAATTAGTTACATTTTGCACATAAGTTAAATACTGTGTGTTTTTTCATGTATCACACAAATATCAACTTTAAGGGCCTGATTCATTAAGGAAAGTTAAGCAAAAGTAAGCAAGTTAGGCAAAACCATGTTGCATTGGAGGGGGAGGTAAGTGTAAAATGTGATGGCAGATTTATAGTTGGGGTAAGGCATGTCCTAGATCAACTTTAAATTTCAGTGTACAAATAAGCTATCAAGTATTGCCAGAAACTGTTGTCTGCAAACCTCAGTTCCTATTACTCCTTCTATAGTTTTTTTGCCTGTGGTCCAGTACTTTACCTGCATCATTCCAAGAGGAGCTCCAAGTTGCATCTGTGGCCTCTGCAACACCACATTATTACATTTAGAGACTGTGCTCTATCTGCAACTTCATGCATGTCTGTATGTATTACCCAGTATTGTCTTATTAATGTTTGTTCCCAATTGTAAAGCGCTACGGAATTTGCTGGCGCTATATAAATAAATGTTGATGATGATGATGATGTGTTTCTGCCTTTATACTATTTCACTGCATTCCAGCTTCCAGTACTAGGTCTCCATATCCTTAACTCACAGTGAATGCTTGTAACAAATACATTCTGCCAATTTACCAATCAATTACTGTGTGATCCTGTCTTTGTCATCAAACAACATACAGAATTCGTAACAGACAGGAATACGGACTGGAGTTTGACAGGATAACCAGGTCACAAGCAGAGACTGCAGGTGCATAGGATTATCAGGACAGAAAAGAGGACTGAAAGGTCCACTGGATACAGGTTTGCAGATTCATAGGGTAACCACATCAGGAGTAACAGGAGCAAGGTAACAAGCTTAGCAGAAATACAGGATGCCATGGACTGTAGTAGAGTGACATCATCAATTAACTTACTGATTCAATGATCTGGCACAAACTGTTGGGAGAGTCAGGGTTTTAAGCGACACACAGAGGTACAGTTCACCAAATGCCAAGGAATGCAGCAAAGTAGATTAACTGCTTCATTACAGGAGCAGGACAAAAAGCACAAATACAGCAGCACCCCATGTGGAAGTATGATACTGCACCAAAGCTGGAGATGTTGCCTATAGCAACCAATCAGATTCTAGCTGTCATTTTGTAGAATGTACTAAATAAATGCTAACTAGAATCTGATTGGTTGCTATAGGCAACATCTTCATCTTTTCAAACCCTCAGTTTAGTAAATCTAGCCCCAGGACTCCCTTATCCTGACAGTGAGCCAGCTTAGGATGACTTTTTCCCAGTAGCTGGAAGGGAAGCAACCATCTTTGAGAGTGTATGAAACTTGATAGTCTTGGACCAGCTGTTGCAGAAGCTGGGTCCCAAAAATTATAGTGGGTGGTGGATCATAACCCGGCCACCCCAGAATAATCAGCCCTGTTGGTGTATGTAGCTAACCAACCTAGGAGTCAAGGATCCTCAGGGCATGAAAGTGGATCAACCCGACGCTTCCTACGAAGTCCTGAGATGCAACCCTGAGAAAATTTCTCATGTCTGGTGCTCTATGCATCACAGTGGCAGCCAGTGCAATTCTGAGAAGGCACATTCCAGAGTTTACGGAATCTCAACAACGCTTCTGTTGCAACCAGTGCAGACAGCTGCAGAATGATGGTCTCCAGCAACATGGGTACTTGACAGGTCCCACACAGGCCCCTCTACAGTGGCTTATTTCTCAGAGGATCCCCATTTGTCTCCAGAAGGGCTACCTCTTTGACATGCCAGAGGCAAAATAGATGAGTCTCAGTATTATCTGAGGCTGCCGTGTGCTGGCTGTTGCCCAGGCAGCCGGGACATTGATTCCTTTCCTTAGCATCCCAGCTGTTGCCTGGGCACCAAGACGCCTTTGCATACTTCCGCCTGGCTGTTGACAGGCAACCGGGGCGCGCGATCGAGACTACAATCACATGATTGTAGTCTCCTATGCTGGCATGCGGGTGTGCCTTCCCCCTCCTTTTCTGATTGCCTCTCCTAAGTTTAAAAGACAGTAAGGGCTTATCCTCCCTGACAGTTATAGTGTCCTTACCATGCAATTGCTGATCCTGTTCTTTGCTCTGAGAACTGCCGTTTGATTACCCTTTTATTTGTTTCCTGACTTCGCTTGTTTGCTGCCTGCTCCTGATATGTTGGCTTGACTTTCTGGCCTACTCTCACCTGTTACCAGACACATCATACTGGCCTGTTTTGTAACTCTTATAACCCACAACCTCTGGCATGCACCTAGTCACTCTGTGCACTCTTCCTTAGAGCTGTCTCTCAGCTTCCGACCTCTGCGCTACCAGTTTCTTGTTAATTCTGAGTTTAAATTCTGGGACATCCAAGTACTTGTGAGTGCATTCAACTCTACAGAAAATGTGGCTGCTATCAGGGCCGCCGAGGGGGGGGGGAGCGGGTACTAATTACCCGGGCCCGGGCATGTCAGGGGGGCCGGGCCGGGCCCTCGCGCCGACGATTTTTTTTTATTATTTCTTTTTTTTTCAAAAGTAATTTTTTTTCAAAACGATTTTTTTTCTTTTTCGGCAGGGGGGGGGGTAGTTCGGTCGTTGGTGGGGGGAGCAGGGTAATTTACAATATATAAACATACTCACGTGAGCACGTCCCTCCTCTCTGCTGCTCTGCTCCATTTAGACTGCATGCCGAGCGTGATGTCATCATGTCACGCCCCCGGCAGTCAGTCTGCATGGAGCAGAGCAGCAGCCAGGACCAAGAATGAAGAGAGAAGAAAAGGAAAAGGTAAGTAAAGGGGGGGAAAAAGAGGGGGGGGGGTAGCACAGAGGGGGTTAAAAAACGAGGGGGGCCAGCACAGAAGGGTTAAAAAACTAGGGGGGGCCAGCACAGAGGGGTTAAAAAACGAGGGGGTGGGGCCAGCACAGAAGGGTTAAAAAACGAGGGGGGACCAGCACAGAGGGGTTAAAAAATGAGGGGGGCCAGCACAGAAGGGTTAAAAAACGAGGGGGCCCCAGCACAGAAGGGTTAAAAAACGAGGGGGGCAGCATGGCACAGTGGGGTTAAAAAGGGGAGGAGGCATGGCACAGTGGGATTGAAAAAGGGGGGGAGCAGCATAGTATAGTGTGATGAAGGGGAGCCAGGTGAAGGGGGCAAAAGCAGCATGGAGGGCGCAGTGTGATCATAAGGCATGACGATGATGAAGGGGCACATTATTGTAATATTGGAGCTGGAGGAAGGCCTAATTATTAATCGTGGATGGTATTGATTTAACACCAGGGTTGTTTGGAATTATCTAAATGTAGCTATTTTCTTCCAAATAGGGCCCCCAGCATTACAGGATCCAGACAAGCCACAACTAAAGAAACATGCAGCCACAGGTGGTGAAAGTGAGAAGAACAGGTAGGAGAGAGCAGGACAGTATGTGAAATGTTGTGATTCTAGTAGGGACAATGCCAATTTTAAGGTGCAGGCCAAGACTGAACTCTTTGTGTACACACTGCATTCTTTCTATACTAAACTGCGGTGCTAGATGTCCTGAAAGTCAGGAGTGCTTGGACAAATGTGACGCTCTGGAGAATTCAGAGGCTAGTGATTTTGATTTGTTAGCCACGCCCCAATGGCGCATTTGCCACGCCCCCAAATGCATGAGCACACCACTGAAAAATTAGCGGCGGCGCAAATTTTTTTACATACTCGACTATAAGGGGGGCCCCATGAATTTGTTGTACCAGGGCCCTGAATTCCTCTTGGCAGCCCTGGCTGCTATAGGTGAGGACCTCTTCTTCCTTGTTCTAAAAGCTTATGATGGTTACTGGGAAGCCCTAACAGGAAGTAGGAGTATTAGAAGAGATTCCAACTGAAGTCCTTCTGTGCAAAATTTTGGAAAAGGGATAGCCAGCAACCTTGTCAATGCAGGCACTTGCAGTCAGAGTTGAGCGATGGTCCTGCTGGTACCCCACCTTCAGTACCAGGTGTTTCTGGTGGATTACCAGCTACAACCCTTGAACCACCACCAGTAAATATGACTGCCAAAATGACATGACTGACTATGGTAATGGGGATCGAATTGAGTGGGAGAAAAGACTGCTGTACCGGATCATGGAAATGCGGGCTCCACATGTGCCCTGGACTGCCACTAGTCAGCTGGTAACCCCTGGTAAATACCGAGCACAGCTCCTAGAGATAGCCCATGATGTCCCTGTAGTGGGCTACTTAGCAATTTTAGGAAAACTAAAGCCATTAATATACTCTGAACTAAACACTTTTAGGAAAAAGATCTTTATAACTTGGTACAGCCCCTGAAACACAGGCATAGTTGTTTCCTTTGTTGGTATGGCCCCTGAAAACGCCTGGTGGACCCCAATGCCTGAAGACTCCTTCTCTAGGGGGCAGAGCCAATATCATGCACTGATGAGAGCGGGTGATATATGCATTCCCAGGCTAGTCCTATAATGGACTGCCTGGACAGGCTAGGAATATAAATCTTACCTGGCAAAAATCAGACACAGAGAAACATGTGCAGCGTGTACAAGCCTGCAGAAGATATGGCAGCTCAATGCTTCCAACCCTCAGCCTCCCATCAAGTGCCGGACAGTCCTCAGTGCATTAGTGTACACAGCCTTATTTTCCCCTTAAATCGGGTTTATTTTTTTACACATCCACGGTAAAGAGTTACGGTCTTTGTCTATACTTTTATTGTGATCCTTTTATACATTCAAGTTGCGCTTTGTGTGAATGAGCATTTCTAGGAGCCAGAGCAGTGTAGTGAGTGCATGTACCGCCAAGCTGCATTGATTCCGAGGAGGATAAAGGAGGGCTCTATGCGATGAAGGAGGAGGAGAATAGAGGAGGAGGAGGAACAGGATGATAAAGGAGGAGGGGTATGAAGGAGGAGAAAGAAGAGGAAGACGAATATTGTTTAGATCATCTTTGTGTGGGGAGAATGTGTTATTGTTATACATGTCTTACATCAAAATGATGTAGCAAGGATAAAAATTACTCCTAATCATTTCACTTTTGGATCCAGATTGAAAACAATTTCACATCCTTTTCTATTGCATCCTTTAGTAGCCATTTCATTGACACCCACATGTGCTGGGTCGGACTTGACATATAAACCCTGTTTTGTGGCTTTTCAAGTTGTTCAATCCGTTTTGCTAAATAGAAGCCTTGACTATTTTCCTAGAACAGTGATGGGCAACAGGCAACATGCAGCCCTCCGAGCTTTCAGCTGCAGTCGTCAGCTCTGTCCTACTTAATTGTCACATTTGTTTGTGATAACTTGCATCTATTGTTTAAAATGCCTGCTGATATATTATTACTATAGGTGACTATGTCTTCGATAGAATTTACTATTATATATATAGATTAAGGGTAAATTGTGCCCCTTTTAATGGGTAGATGGCCACCAATGCAGCCCCTGAAGTGTATTAAGTTGCCTATCACTGCTCTAGACCAATCTATATTCCTATCCTCAAGAAACAGCCCCACCCACCTGTCAAATCACTCACTATAAAAGTGTTATATAATGGAATGTAAATGAAGGCAGAACGAATCAGAGGATCTCCACACATAAACAATGCATTTATAATTTGTTTAACAAAAGTTTTGTGCTTGTTGACAGAATCTACCAGTGAGTACGCACATCACTACAATGTATAGCTACAGTCCTATTTTGTGGAGAAAGTGCTTTAACCCAATAGATGTAAAGAGTTAGACACCTGTCTGTGTATAGTGCTGGGTAGTAGGTGTTGGCCTGATTGAAAATAGTTAAGGAAGGTTATACCCATATAAACCCATATATCTAGTTTACAAGATGCCCTGCATGGAGAAATAGTCATCACAATCAACTATCTGAAACTACTTTCCATTTGGTCACAATCTTACTCTAGGCTCTAATATGCATACCTCAGCAGTCCTGATTTTAGTTATAGTCTCAATGTGGGCAAAAAGTGCATTGCATATTGATTTGGAGGCTGTGGAAGAGTTGAATGGTATGAATTTGAACTGCGCTGGTATCTAAATAAACACCTCTCCAACAAATTGTATGGTCTGGACATTTCTTATAATATGAATATAAGTACGCATCCAGCACTCCTAATAATTGGCCTTAATATAACTTCACACTACAAACTGGGGTACAAATCCAGATGGTAACAGATGTTTATAAACCCACAGAGGTACCAGTGTTACCTTAAAGCTTTTTTTAATCTACATTTGGATTTGGCTATGTAAAGGAAATTTTCTCTCTTCTGTTCTACTTTAAGTCAGAGCAGTGGATAGTATATTTGAATCTTTTGTTATGATTCTTTTTTCCTTAAAGCTCTTTGCAGGATAACAGCAGCATCCACAGAACAGAACAATATTATAGAAACATCCACAAATAACAGCCAGACATGAGAGACTGCAGAGGATCATTTTTCAGGGGAGAAAAATATGATGCTATCACAAAAGGTCGTGCTCTTACCCTGGATGTTGGTGGCCTCCTGGGAAATGAATGGAGGTTTTTATTTTCGCAAGGGACCACAGCACGAAGCAAAGCATGAAACAAAGCTCACATAAGATGCTTACACTGCAGGGACCAAAATGTGCTCATTATAAACAGAAGGATAACGCATGTAGGAAAGTGTAATAGGACCGCTGGCACTAGGGCAATTTATATATACTGATTTAGAGAACTACAGAAATTACGTCTTAGTACAATATGGTTTCTTTCTCTTGTAGTTACTTCTTTTTGAGGAAATGATTACATTTTAATGTTTTAAAGGAAAACCATCATTAGCCAAAAATGAATAACAATAGTTTATTACAAAACAATAATAAATAATTCAATTTGGCCACTAATTTAAATTAAGAAATGTAAAAAATCTATAAATTAAACATTGCCATAAACTTTTATACTCAACATAACTGTGGACCTGTTACCAACACAAAATAAAAGGATCCATAATGCCAGGAATCTTTGATATCATGAGGCACTGCCTGATTACAATGCATGAGGCCCTACTAATATTTAAGTGGTACTTGGTTATACAGTGAGTTGACAGGTTACATTTCCATGAATATAAGTCCAGCAAACAAACTACAGGAGAGGCAGCTGCATTATCACTTAAGTGGCTGAATATTTAAGTTTACCAATTTAAAGTTGTTGCAGCCGTGGGAGTGGAGGGCAAAGGGAAGGTCACTCAAAAGCTGCAATCTCTTTCACCTCACTTACCTTATCGGACTCAGAGTAGGGTCCCATGCTGGACTTTCCCCAGTGGGAGAAACTGCACTTTGAGTGGAGTTCCCCTTATTAGTATGTCTCATGAGTTATGCAAATAGCGTAGTGACACCAGTGCATCCTCTGTTCGTATTAGTCTGAGAGTGTGACACTGGACTATGACATCCTGTCCAGTGCCACACTCCCAGTCTATCATTGACATAGACGTGCAGCAGCCAGCAGATTCACAGGTAAGAAGCTGCGGGTAAAATAACTCTTAATATCACTCATTCTGGGGTCTATTTATGACCCTTCGTTTTTTTCTGTAGAAACTTTTCAATCCTCATCGCATAGATACGGATTGAAAAAAAAGTTTCTCATATGTATTAAAAATCAACACAGGAACAGCCGTTCCGAAAAACGGCTGCTCCTGTGAAGTCTTACACTTACCTAACACTGTATTCTTCTCTTTTCCTCCCTCTGCGATGCCGATCGTCCCTCTTTCATTCCGTGTGCGCATGCGCCGACTGGTAAACTCGGGCATGCGCACAGAGATCCGTGTCTGCAGGAACCTGAAGCATGTGATGGAGGGTTCATGTGATCCCTCCACACATGCGCTGTGCAGCTCTGCTCGTCAGAGCAGCGCTGTTTTCAGTGTAAAGTTTCACTTATGTTAATGTACGCCAGCTTCAGATGGCGTACATTAACAAGTAAAAAAAAAGAAATATTTCACCTGTCAGTTTTTAATACATAGCGTTACTGAGCACTCCCCATACATTGTTATGTTACAAGGGGGAAAAACTTTAATAAATAGACCTCTCTGTGTTTTAGGTCCGACCTAACTCATAACACCTTATACAACCATTTAGATTCGCCCAATGGTAATGCTGAGGTAATGCTGACACTGACTGTCATGTTTTACTATAACCATTTCTGCTAAATTATGGAAACGTTTATTTATATATTTGTGAATGTTACAAGAAGCACTTTTAGATTAATATTCTTTTCTTATTATACATTTGGGGGTTCTTTAAAACACCAAAGCTAATTCTGAACTGTGCTTCTGTACTGTGCTTATAGTTGGATTAAACTCTGCCTGTGAGAGTGCTGCCACATTGAAACATTGCAACTTTTCACATGAAATCCTTGCATACAAATAAGATAATGATATTATGACTAGGAGTTGTGGTATTCTAAGTCTGCAGCAAAGGCTGCAGGCAGATATACAATGCTCTTGTTAGAATAGATCTGCAAGTGCATGTCTGCCTGGAGCTGCTGTTCTGAGGTAAGACAGCCTGATTACTAATACACTTAGTCAAGTACTTGTGAACCTGTCAAATTAAGCCCATTTAGTGAACATGTTGCAGTATACAGCTGGATGACTTGTCAGGGAAGCTCGTTCGCCGTCTGAATTGTGATGAATGTGGAGCTCATGCGCTTGACAATAGGCAGTGAATCACAGAAGAGGCAAGGGCATAGCTTCTGCTATTGTTAAAAATTAATGGTGGCTTTGTAGCCTCACTCACTATTCCGTCCAAGGTCTCTTTAACAATCGTAACCATGTTATAGCATCAGACGTGCATACTTATCAGCTCGCAGTAAGCCATTAAATGCATTTTATTTTAAAGATACAAACCATTTCATTGCCACTAAAGCTCTAATAATCTTTTTTGTATTACTTGATTTTGTTACTGCGTGTTTTTAGAATCTGTACAAGGGTGTCATCATAAATGTTGACAATCACCATATGTGTACTTTCATTTCCTAGGATTTCCTATAGAATCTGGTTGCTGCTAGCAACAACATCATTTTCCTTTGCACAAGTTTTAATAGATGTCATTGGCCAGAGATTTGTTCACAAGTATTTTTAAAGGAAAAGCAGCATTTGAAGAAGAGAAAAAAAGGACCAGATGATACTATTGCTGTTATCACCCAGTATTATTATTATTATTATTAGTATTATTATTATTATCATTATTATTACCAATATTATCGTAGATTTGTAAGGTGCCACAGTGCTCCGCAGTGCTGTACAATAAGGAAAATAGGACATAAGTAAAACAAGGACATATAAGCCAGTTAAAATAAATGCAAACATGAAAACAAAGGATATGAAAAGGACCCTGCTCATTAGAGAGCGTATATTCTAAGTGGAAGAGGACACAGCTGAAACAAAAGGAGCGAGTTTGGCTTAGAGTGGATATTTGGACAGCTTTGAGGGTGTATTAGTGTGAATAGTATCATCAGGGATAAGGTAAGCTTTAAAAATAACTTTTTAGAAAACGTGTAAAGATTTGAAGGCTGTGGGAAAGCCTTATTGGGCATGGTAGAGAATTCCATAAGTGGGGGGTAGTACAGGAGAAGTCTTGCAGGCGGGAGTGAAAGGTGGTTACCAGAGACAAGACGAGGCTCAGGTCAGAGGTAGATCTGGGGTGGTGTTGCTGAGGGCTTTGTAGGTAAGGGTGAGTAATTTGAATTGCATTCTGAAGGACATTAGGAGCCAGTGTAGGGATTTGCAAAGTTGTGAAGCAGATGTGGTGCAGTGAGAGAGGAAGATCAGACTTGTATTGTGTTATTTCTGTGTTTGTTCCCAGTTCTAAAGCGCAATGGAATTTGCTGGCACTATATAAATAAAAAATTATGTTGATGTACTGTGAAGCATTTTCGAAAACATATTGTGCAAGAAAAAATAGCCATTAACTGTAAGACATATGTATATAAGGGCAATATAAACCCGTACATCAAGTCTTCTTTCCATTTGCATATTATTATTCTTTAAATGGGTACATGTTTTAGCATTACAGTCAGGCCAGCGTGCCATTTCCAGCACCTCCCTGGAGGAAGACTGAACACGTGCCACCCCCTGTACCGAGGTGTCCACTCCGATGCCTGCACTGTTCAGAGTGGGAACTCGGTCTCTAAGGGGAAGGTGTCATAGTCGGCAGTCAGGAGGAGCACCCTGGTAAGCGTTGCGCCCTCCTGGCGCGCTTAACAGGCTTACAATGTTCCGCCGGCACTAATTATAGCATTTTATGAACATTACAAGTGGTTCCTACTACTTCAAATGGAAAAAGATTGTAGATTCTTCAAGTCTCAACTTTCAGTATCCTTTTTACTGCTATTATTATGTAGCTACATTCTGGTAGAATTAGCAGATATAAAAGTACAACATCCTTCGTTTTCCGCTGTAGGATTTGGGCTCCGGGACTTTTTGGTTGTCTGAGTAGGTTGGAGTCTATAGCTGAGATATATGTCCCATATCCTGGAAAAGCTACTGGATCCAAAGTGTTTTGTCTCTTATTATTGGAAGCTATAAAAAAAGAGCTGACTGACTCAGGAATGTAGAGTTGCTAATTAAGCAGAATGTTGGCTGTATGCCGGTCTGTGTTGAGATCTCAAGGGGGCAGTTTGATAGAGAGCAGTATGTTCAATCAGGAACGTTGGATCAGAAGAGGAGGTTTTCTGAGACGTTCTATGGTAAAATAGTCTGGTTACTGGGCCCATTTGTGTTGTATTAGAGTCAAAGGAGAGGAATTTGGGTAAGGTTTTAGCCTTTAGATAATCTTCCATCAGTTTGCAGAAGTCAAATAATTGATTGGCTAAATTGATTAATACTGGTTTGCGGTGCGATTACTTTGCTATGTCTCATATCGCAATTGCATGGGTAAACAAAATACATACTTATATGTACACTTACATTTGTAAATAGTACACATTTAATAAAATTCCTCATATAAGTTTATTAGTTAGGCTTAAAGGTTATTTATACAAAGTTAAATTTACATTAAAGTTATTCGTGGTTTATGTCCTAAGAAATGTATGGTGTTTGGTCTTCCTCATTTTATCAGAAGAAATCCGGTATCAGCAGCTAAGCGATCGCACACTGCGATTGCTAGTTATGATTATTATAAGATTGATACTCTATAATACAGTATGCATTACATGTTAATAGGTTGGTTTAAACTGAATTTAGTCAGTTCCATCAGGCACAACATGTGCTCAGCTGTTCTAGTGAGCTGCCCCCACTTTTAGAGAGGAATTATTTGAACTGACCTATGATCTGCATTGTACTGGACTGACTTGACCCATGGATCAATGAAGAAAGACCTTAGTTTATCTTTGTGTACATTGTGACAATACTTGCCAACTCTCCCTGAATGTCAGGGAGACTCCCTGAAATAGGGGTGATCTCCCTCACTCCCTGAAGAGTCTGGCATTCTCCCTGATGCTGAGCCAGTACAAGACGTGGTGGGTTTCGCCATCTGTGGCATGATGACACAGTTCAGAAATTGTGTCCTATGTCCATGTATTGATGCCTATGGAGGTGGCCATTTTCATGGAGAAATGTAAAAGACACTTCAGTCTCTAGAGATTCATTAGCTGCTTTTCTTTAACACATCGTTGCCTACTCTCCTGGAATGTCTGGGAGACTCCTGCATTTCTGGGAGACCCCTCGGGCTCCCAGGAGAGCAGGGCAACCTACCGGTTCTCGCCCCTGCAATAGATAAGTGGGGGGGGTCTTAATGACGCAAAAATCGCGTAATTATAGCCCCACCCCCTGCTGTAATTGGCCAAAATTGTGACAATCGTTTAGGAGGCGGGGCCAAAGTGATGCCATTTTGTCAAGCCCCGCCCCTGCATGCCCACATCCACCCGGGATCTCCCTGAAGCCAACGAGAAAAAGTTGGCAAGTATGATTGTGACATCATCACTCTTTTTTTGTTAGCCAAAGGGAATATATACTAGCTCCTTATAATGGAACAGCTCTTTTTGCTAATTCAGACTTCAGGACTGATGGCTGATTGCTGGAGTGCTATGCGTAATGTATTCAGTTGTACTTTCTTGTATTTTGTCATACCTTCTTATACTTCATCATAGTTTGGTATAATTCTGCTATATTTTGCTATTAAATCTTTTTGTGTGTTAGAACTAGAGATGGTCACTGACCCCCGTGTTTTGGTTTTGGATTCGGTTTTGGATCTGGATTACCGTCGTGTTTTGGTTTTGGTTTTGGTTTTGCAAAACCGCCATTGCGTGTTTTGGTTTTGGTTTTGGTTTTGTTTGGTTTTGTTTTGCTATTTTTTGGGAAAATCCATGTTTTTGGGCCTAAATTAACCCAATTTAGTGCTCCAACTGTTTTAGAGACAAGTAATCTAATTGTTGAGGTAATAAATCATCCAAAAAAACAGTTTAATTCTTCGTTGGTAGGCCTATTCTACACACAAAACAGATTGTCTTCCTCTCCATCTATGCATATTGGCAATGCAGCCATCGTCTTTGAATGTATATTACACCCTACACTTATAGTTAAATATGTAAAGAAATGGAAAAAGCCAGTTTGGTTTCTGTCTCTCAAGGCCCCCCTCCACTTGTATAAAATAGCAAAAAATTCAGCCATTATAGACTGTACAATATTAATTGACATGGAGAAAGCCAGTTTGGTTTCTGTCTCTCTAGGCCCCCCTCCACTTGTATAAAATACTAAAAAATTCAGCCATTATAGACTGTACAATATTAATTGACATGGAGAAAGACAGTTTGGGGTCACTCTGTCTCTCTAGGCCCCCCTCCACTTGTATAAAATACCAAAAAATTCAGCCATTATAGACTGTACAATATTAATTGACATGGAGAAAGCCAGTTTGGTTTCTGTCTCTCTAGGCCCCCCTCCACTTGTATAAAATACTAAAAAATTCAGCCATTATAGACTGTACAATATTAATTGACATGGAGAAAGACAGTTTGGGGTCACTCTGTCTCTCTAGGCCCCCCTCCACTTGTATAAAATACCAAAAAATTCAGCCATTATAGACTGTACAATATTAATTGACATGGAGAAAGCCAGTTTGGTTTCTGTCTCTCTAGGCCCCCCTCCACTTGTATAAAATACTAAAAAATTCAGCCATTATAGACTGTACAATATTAATTGACATGGAGAAAGACAGTTTGGGGTCACTCTGTCTCTCTAGGCCCCCCTCCACTTGTATAAAATACCAAAAAATTCAGCCATTATAGACTGTACAATATTAATTGACATGGAGAAAGCCAGTTTGGTTTCTGTCTCTCTAGGCCCCCCTCCACTTGTATAAAATACTAAAAAATTCAGCCATTATAGACTGTACAATATTAATTGACATGGAGAAAGACAGTTTGGGGTCACTCTGTCTCTCTAGGCCCCCCTCCACTTGTATAAAATACCAAAAAATTCAGCCATTATAGACTGTACAATATTAATTGACATGGAGAAAGCCAGTTTGGTTTCTGTCTCTCTAGGCCCCCCTCCACTTGTATAAAATACTAAAAAATTCAGCCATTATAGACTGTACAATATTATGAAAAATGGACAAAGCCAGTTTAGGGTCACTCTGTCTATAACACCCTACCCTTAAGGATAAATTGCCCTAACAGCAGCCTTTCAAGATGGTATGTGATATGGAAATGCCACAAGTCCCTTTCCTCTTTGGGGGTAGATTGCACCCTACACTTACATAGAAAGTTTTAAAAAGATGTTATCGGCATCATCTTCAGCTTCATCCTCACCCTCATCAGTGTGTACGTCATCATCACAGACTATCAATTCATCGCCGCTTGAATCCGCCATTAGAGAACAGTCAGTGCTTGGATGTCTTGGATGGTGAAGGCCTTCCTCGTGGAAGATGTAGTTCATTTTTATAAACATCATTTTCTCCACATTTTTGGGAAGTAACCTTCTACGGCGATCACTGACTAAGTTCCCTGCTGTGCTGAACACTCGTTCAGAGTACACACTGGAGGGTGGGCAGCTTAGGTATTGCAAAGCAAGTTTGTACATGGGTTTCCAAATGGCCTGCTTTTCTTCCCAGTAAGGAAAGGGACTGTCTGACATTTCCATATCAACTACCTCTTGAAAGTAATCCTCCACCATCCTTTGCATGTTTATACTCATATTGGATGGACTTATGGGCAAAGTGACACATTTTTTTGAAAAATCCTTCAAACCAGCCCAGATGTTAAATTGTTCTCGTCTGCCCCCTGTGTCTTCCCTGCTTCTTTTTTGGAAATTTAATTTTTTACGAGCAACAGCTTGAGAAAGTGAAGGAGGACACGTCGTCAAGCCGAGGCCCAGTTCAGCGGCCAACTTGCTGAGCAATAGCTCCTTGCAAAAGTTCACATCTCGCTCATTTACAAGTAAAGACTCAATGTAGGTTTTAAACCTTGGATCAAGCACAGTGGCCAAAACGTACTGATCCGAGTTCAAGATCTTAATAACTCGAGGATCATTGTGAAGCGAATTAAGTACTTGATCGACAAGGCCAACATACTTTGCTGAATTGCTTGCTTTCAGCTCCTCCTTCATTTTCTCAAGCTGCTTTTCCAATAGTCTAATTAAAGGAATGACTTGGCTCAAACTAGCAGAGTCTGCACTGACCTCACATGTCACAACTTCAAATGGTTTCAGCACCTTGCACAGCACTGAAAGGATTCCCCACTGTGCAAGAGTGAAATACATCCCCCCTCCTTTCCCAATGTCATGACTTGTGCAATATGCTTGGATGGCTTTGCGCTGTTCCTCCATCCTCTGAAGCATGTACAGGGTGGAATTCCACCGAGTTACCACCTCTTGCTTAAGTTGGTGGCAGGGCAAGTTAAACTGCTCTTGGAGCTGCTGTAATCTCCTACATGCTGTGGCTGAATGCCTGAAATGGCCTGAAATTTTACGGGCCACCGAAAGCATCTCCTGCACCTCACGGTTATTTCGTAGGAAGCTCTGCACCACCAAGTTGATGGTGTGAGCAAAACAGGGAATATGTTGGAAATCACCCAGCTGTAATGCTCGCACTATATTGTTGGCGTTATCTGAAATGACATACCCTGGGGAGAGTCCGAGTGGTATAAGCCATGCATCAATCACATCTCTCAGTTTGCGTAACAAATTGTCAGCCGTATGCCTGTTAGTGAAGCCGGTGATACAAAGAGTGGCCTGCCTGTGACAAATGTTACGTAGTGGTGTACATGCTGCTGCTGTTCCTGCTGGTGAAGGTGAATGACCAACCCAGTGGGCTGTCACAGTCATATAGTCTTTGGTTTGGCCACTTCCACTTGTCCACATATCTGTGGTTAAGTGAACAGTGGGCAGAATGGCATTTTTCAGCGCAATCTCTACATTTTTACACACTTTTTGGTATAGTTGTGGAATAGCTTTACGGGAGAAATGGTGTCGCGATGGAATTCTGTAACGCGGACACAAAACCTCAATTAACTGTGAAAAACCAGCTGCGTTTATTGTGGAGATTGGACGCAGATCTAACACTAACATTGCAGCCATGGCGTCTGTGATTCGCTTGGCGACTGGGTGACTGCTGTCATATTTGCTTCCCCTCGCAAATGATTGTTTCACAGTTAATTGCTGAAATGTAGGACTGCTCATTTTATTCACCTGCCTCTGGGATGACGATTCACCCCCAGCAGCAGCAACAGCAGCAGCAGGACTAACGCTTTCTTCAGAGGAATCAATAATAGTGCCGGAGTCATCCAGCCTTAAGTGGGATGCCGGGCTAACTCCGAGCGCTACTGAGGATATTGATGAGGATGGTGTGGTGGGTGTATTTTGTAGCCGTCGGTATGTCGGTGAGCGGAGGGTCTTAGCTGATGAGGGAGTGCTTGTATTCTTTTGGGAAGAACTTTCAGCTTTTCCCAACACTTTGCCATGAACTCTCGTTAGATGGCGTAACATAGACGAGGTTCCAAGATGGTTAAGGTCCCTCCCTCGACTGACTGTGGCTTCACATACACTACAAATGGCTATACAATTGTTGTCTGGATTTGGGTAGAAATAATTCCACACATAAGAAGTGGATTTTTTTGTTTTATGCCCAGGCATGACAATGGCCTTTTTCTTGTCACGTGCCAGAACTGCTGCCACTGGTGCAGGACTTACACAAACAACCTCATCCTCATCAACATCCTCATTAGCGCCCTCGTCGCCTACACAAATCTCCCCCTCATCCTCTTCTAATTCCAAAGTGGCATCCTCAATTTGGGTATCACCGGCTACACTCGGGCTATTAAGGCACACATCAGCAGAATGCTCACGATTAGACATCCCACTGTTGGATGGACTCTCCACAGGGATTGTTGTCATTTGTGAATCAGAGCAAATATTCTCCTGTAATGCCTCACTGGTATCTTGCAGCTCAGCTTTGACGCGTAACAGTAGTTGTGCACCAATTGTAGCCTGGGTAACTTTTTGGGATCTGCCACTAATAGCCAAAGGTGAAGGCCTCATTCTCTCTTTGCCACTGCGTGTGTAGAATGGCATGCTTGCAATTTTTTTTTTATCGTCACTTAACTTTTGCTCAGTTACACTTCTTTTTCGCTTCAATACAGTAAATTTTTTTTTGGTTTTTGTTTTTTGCACTAATTTGAAAACACTCTGTTGTTTGACATCGCCTTGGCCAGATGACGTACTGGGAACACTAACATCAGGACTGGTGACAGAACCTGGTTGCTCATTTAGATCATATGTGGACTGCTTTGAATCCATTCTGAGCGCAAACCACTGAGGAGTGCTAAAAATTATTGAGTAGATACTGCTGACAGATATGACTTTTGACAGCCAGAAATATTAATGCACAATTAGGGAGGACACCCCAAAAACACTGAGGAGTGCTAAAAATTATTGAGTAGATACTGCTGACAGATATGACTTTTGACAGCCAGAAATATTAATGCACAATTAGGGAGGACACCCCAAAAACACTGAGGAGTGCTAAAAATTATTGAGTAGATACTGCTGACAGATATGACTTTTGACAGCCAGAAATATTAATGCACAATTAGGGAGGACACCCCAAAAACACTGAGGAGTGCTAAAAATTATTGAGTAGATACTGCTGACAGATATGACTTTTGACAGCCAGAAATATTAATGCACAATTAGGGAGGACACCCCAAAAACACTGAGGTGTGCTACAAATTATTGAGTAGATACTGCTGACAGATATGACTTTTGACAGCCAGAAATATTAATGCACAATTAGGGAGGACACCCCAAAAACACTGAGGAGTGCTAAAAATTATTGAGTAGATACTGCTGACAGATATGACTTTTGACAGCCAGAAATATTAATGCACAATTAGGGAGGACACCCCAAAAACACTGAGGAGTGCTAAAAATTATTGAGTAGATACTGCTGACAGATATGACTTTTGACAGCCAGAAATATTAATGCACAATTAGGGAGGACACCCCAAAAACACTGAGGAGTGCTAAAAATTATTGAGTAGATACTGCTGACAGATATGACTTTTGACAGCCAGAAATATTAATGCACAATTAGGGAGGACACCCCAAAAACACTGAGGAGTGCTAAAAATTATTGAGTAGATACTGCTGACAGATATGACTTTTGACAGCCAGAAATATTAATGCACAATTAGGGAGGACACCCCAAAAACACTGAGGTGTGCTACAAATTATTGAGTAGATACTGCTGACAGATATGACTTTTGACAGCCAGAAATATTAATGCACAATTAGGGAGGACACCCCAAAAACACTGAGGAGTGCTAAAAATTATTGAGTAGATACTGCTGACAGATATGACTTTTGACAGCCAGAAATATTAATGCACAATTAGGGAGGACACCCCAAAAACACTGAGGAGTGCTAAAAATTATTGAGTAGATACTGCTGACAGATATGACTTTTGACAGCCAGAAATATTAATGCACAATTAGGGAGGACACCCCAAAAACACTGAGGAGTGCTAAAAATTATTGAGTAGATACTGCTGACAGATATGACTTTTGACAGCCAGAAATATTAATGCACAATTAGGGAGGACACCCCAAAAACACTGAGGAGTGCTAAAAATTATTGAGTAGATACTGCTGACAGATATGACTTTTGACAGCCAGAAATATTAATGCACAATTAGGGAGGACACCCCAAAAACACTGAGGAGTGCTAAAAATTATTGAGTAGATACTGCTGACAGATATGACTTTTGACAGCCAGAAATATTAATGCACAATTAGGGAGGACACCCCAAAAACACTGAGGAGTGCTAAAAATTATTGAGTAGATACTGCTGACAGATATGACTTTTGACAGCCAGAAATATTAATGCACAATTAGGGAGGACACCCCAAAAACACTGAGGTGTGCTACAAATTATTTAGTAGATACTGCTGACAGATATGACTTTTGACAGCCAGAAATATTAATGCACAATTAGGGAGGACACCCCAAAAACACTGAGGAGTGCTAAAAATTATTGAGTAGATACTGCTGACAGATATGACTTTTGACAGCCAGAAATATTAATGCACAATTAGGGAGGACACCCCAAAAACACTGAGGTGTGCTACAAATTATTTAGTAGATACTGCTGACAGATATGACTTTTGACAGCCAGAAATATTAATGCACAATTATGGGGGACACCCCAAAAGCGCTGGGGAGTGCCAAATATGAAGAAAAAATAATAAACCTCTATCCTCCTCTCTGCACTAGCGATTTTGGTTAGAGCAATTGCAAGAACAATATGGTATTCTCTGTCCCTGCTCTAATTAGCCTATGACTACACCCTGCTCTCTCCCTCTGTCAAATGGCGATGGATTGCTGTGGAGGCGTGTATTTATAAAGTTGAAGTATCGCGAGAACCGAGTCCCGAGATCCGACGACGTCACAATGACGTTCGGCCTCGATTTGGATTCGGAATGGGCGGGAGAGTACCGAGCTGCTCAGCTCGGTACTCGGATACCCAAAGTTCGGGTGGGTTCGGTTCTCGGAGAACCGGACCCGCCCATCTCTAGTTAGAACCACATTAATCGCACTGGACAATGTTTTATTGGTAGTGATAACACAGACATAACAGGTTCTTTCTGGGATTCAGGAAGAGTGGGGAGGTGGCCAAATTGCATAAGGATTTATAATAGCTTTCTAAATTCTGTTACAATTTCTGCAGGATTGTTAATAGTGGAGTTAATGCTTTTTCATCTGATTTCCCGATTCATGCCACAAGCATTTTCTTGTTGCAGATTGTTGGCAAGCATCATGTTGGGTTTATCAGCTTCATCATAGAAATGCTGCTGCATGTTTTGACAGTATTCCTAAATGAAATATTATGATGGAAAATTCATTGGAGAGTAATAATAAAACAAAGCCACAATAAAACTGGTTTAAATAAAAATATAAAATAAAATAATAAAAAATGTTTGTGCGTAAATTAAGAAACTTACTTAATCTATTAAAATGTTCTTTTAGATTGATTATTAAATGTATCTTGAAGGGAAAACTGATTATAATTTTCTCCTTTTCTCAACCTGTGCCAATCCCACACATGCTTCAAAGTTTGCATTAGTTTTTACTTTAAACCATTCAGCATATTTTTCCACAGTGTACACATATACATCCTGCTTGTGTACCAAATGCTCAGACTTACTATTACCAGTCCCCGGGTAAGTGGATCGATTTTGCATTTTGAGCGAATTTCTCCGGTGAGTTGAAACTCATCGATGTATGAAAATGCGAGTTGATGGTAAATCGCCAGTAAAGTGATTTTGCTAAAATCGCCATGCAACAAATTGCCGTCCTGACGTTTAACCACTCTAACAATACAAGTCACCATATGTATGAAGCTGTGATTTTCCAAACTCTCCTGAGATTGCTGTGAAAATCCCCAGAATCTACATGCTGCTTGGATAGGCGAGATTAGCTTTCCACTGCTTGCCAATGTTAACATAATCATGATTTCTTGTTTATATGGGCATAAATTATTATTATCGTACCAAATTATTTTATGAATAAATTAGTGGGACAAATTTCATTAATGATTATATGCAAGTAGCATTTTTTTTATTATATTATTGTGGCATACTCTTTCATTACCAATTGGCAATAATTATTTTTTTACGATTTCTCTAGATGGAAACTCTTTTTAAAGTACAGTCATGGCCAAAAGTTTTGAGAATGGCACAAATATTATTTTTCACAAAATCTGTTGTCTCAGTATTTATGATGTCAATTTGCATATGCTCCAAGATTGTCATGAATAGTTATCAAATGAATTGCAATTAATTTCAAAGTCCCTCTTTGCGATGACAATGAACATTTCCACTGCATATCAGACACGAATAGACCAGCTGACATCAGGTCAGTGATTCTCTTGTTAACATAGGGGAGAGTGTTGACGAGGACAAGGCTGGAGATCACTCTGTCATGCTTATTGAGTTAGAATAACAGACTGGAATCTTTAAAAGGAAGGTGGTGCTTGAAATCATTGTTCTTTCTTTGTTAAGAACAACAAAAAAAATTGCTCTGCACCAGAGAAAGAATATATATATATATATATATATATATATATATATATATATAAAAACTAATAGACCTTTCTCTTGCCAATATAACTATAACATAGATTGAATAGCATTGAAAGGAGGTGGTGCTGCACTCTAATATTTATCTTCATTCCTCTTATGAATTTGCTACAGAGGAATTGAAGAACGATTAGGGCAATACTTTGTTAAAATGTGCGTGAGAACTCACTGAAGTAGTTCTCAAACATGATACCATTTTATATGATACTGACACCAAAGAAATTGAAACTTTGAGTCTTACATTCGAAGGAATTTGAAAATGATCCAGCCTTTTTGAGGATGTATGAAAATCACAAGAAGGGTCTAGAAATTTTTGAGGGTGAGATCATGGATAAAAAATTAACCAAATTCATAATTCTAATGGAACAGACTATGAATAATCTGACATAGATTCAACAGATAATGAAATGGGTATGAGATCCCACCCCCTACATAAACGCAGGACTAATCTCAGGCGTAATCATTAAACTTTTAAGGGGACCTTTCAAGCCCTGCGGGGGCGAGAGGAGTAAACGACCCAAGCAAATTAGAAGGGGAGGCAAGAACTTTGCGAAACAGAGATCTGTGGGTTTGGAAACCAACCAGAGATTATCAGAAACGCCAGGGGAGAAGGAAATAGATTGGAAGGATTCACTGCAGATTATTAATCTTTCAGATAAAGTTTTAATGGATACACACATCAAGTTACCCACACGAGGACTATCTTTCACCCCTAAGAAATCATTTGATCGTTTTGGATGGGAGAAAGACCTCCACCACTTTAAAAGGAAACTTAGGCTCATCATCCATTTTGATAGGGAGGTGGGGGATGATTTCCCTAGCCAACCTACATCCTTGGAGAGTATAGAAGATAGAGAGGCCCTATAGACCTTACAGGAACTTTTAACCGAACAAACCGGACAGAATGGAGAAGAGGCAGCTCACTCTCGAATCATCTACAAACAGAAATCCAAGTTTTGCCCTGTGGACAATATTTGTCCACAGATACAGGTATATGAGGAGATGGTCTCCAAGGATTTGGATGATTTGAGGAGGGGGACTTGTAATTGTAGGATAATGGGTGCTTATCTGACTGGTGATGAGAGAAGAGCTTTGAAGAAAATCCAACAATGGCTCAATGTTATTATCAAGCCCTCAGACAAAGGGAAAAATGTGGTCCTATGGCCTATCCACATGTTCAAACAGGAGATGAACAGACAACTCAAGGACCATTCGTGTTACAAAACTCTTTTTTCCAATCCAATGAAGGAGTTCAAATCTCAATACTTATCCATCATCAAAACAGCTCTGGATTCAGGTGTAATCACTCTAACAGAATTCAATTTCCTTAATGTTGCAAATCCTAAGATTCCCACTATTTATCTGTTGCCGAAGGTGCATAAGGAAAAGAATGTACCCCCAGGATGACCCATTGTCTTTGGCAATGGTAGTCTTACTGAGCAAGCCAGTATATTCATTGAAACACATCTCAGAAAACATGTCTTAACATTGCCCTCTTATACCACTTACTTTATTAAGGTGTTGGGTGGTGTCTGTCTGGAGGAGGAGGTATGGCTGATGACATGTGACGTAGAGTCACTGTACGCGAGCATAGGACATGTGGCCGGGATCAGATCAGTGGAATATTTTCTACGATCTGAAGGAGATTCAGCTTTCAATAAATTTATTGTACAATTGCTCGAATTTGTCCTGAAGATAAACGTATTCGTATTCTGCAGGTTTGGGGCACTGCTATGGTGGCAGCATGTGCCCCGACCTTTTGCGAACCTTTATCTTGGCCAGTGGGAAAGGGAAATTGTATTTAGAGATGATCTTTGAGTGTACACCGATCAGGTATTGACCTGGTCGAGGTACATTGATGATATTTTCATCTTATGGAGAGAAAATGAACAGGATTTCAAAGAGTTCATTCCAATACTGAATACTAATGACAATAATCTCAAGTTAACTTACATGATGAGCCAGACTAGTATAGACTTTCTGGATATCACCATTAAAAGAGGACCAGGAGGCTTTTTGGAAACCGATCTATTTAGGAAGCAAACAGCTACCAACAGCATCCTGAAAAAGGAAAACTTCTATTTTCCTCCTGTAATCAAAAATATTCTGAAAGGAGAATTTCTTAGAACAAAAAGAAATTGCTCCAATCCTGCTGATTATGATAAATGGGCTGAAGAAATTAGCACCAGATTATTACAGAGAGGTAACAGTAAGCGACAGATTAAGAGAGCACGTCGAGAAGTGGATCAGAGGAATCGTAAGGATCTGATCCTTCCTAAGACCAATAAAGGTGGTGATGGGGTTATAAGATTTATTTGTGACTTCTGTGAAGGCTGGCAAGAATGCCAAACTATTCTATAGAGACATTGGCCGATCCTTCTATCCAATGATTCACTCAACATAAGTCTGGGTGGTAGAGTCAACATCAGTTACTTACTAACCTAAGAGACAATCTTGTAAGGAGCCACCTTGTTGAAAAGAGGGGTGATGAGAGGTTTAAGGGATTTTTCCCATGTGGAAAGTGCAAGGCTTGCCCCTACATGCAGAAATTGCAGAAAATCACAGAAAGATATGGAAAACAACATCAAATTGGTGAATATATCAACTGTGATACTCAGGGAGTGATCTATTTGATTACCTGTCCCTGTGGGAAAATGTACATTGGAAAACCAGGAAGATTCCTCAAGCAACGTATATTGTAGCATGTAGGATGTGTAAGGAATGTACTGCGAGACAAAGAAAGATTTAGAACCCTATCATACATTGCCAAACATTTTCTTAAAGCCCATAAAGGAGATCCAACAGGTCTAAAAGCATCCGGCATAGAACGTGTAAGAATGGGCATTGGTGGTGGAGATGCCGGCCGGGTACTGCTGCAGAAAGAGTCCCGGTGGATCTTTCTGATGAATTTCCTGCACCCCTCCGACTTGAATGAAGGCAGTAGCTACAGCTGCTTTCTTTGATTTAAGTCTAGGTTCACGGATATGCTATTATTCTTTTCATGTACATTTTGGATCTGTGCTGTGTATACATACATGAGTTCAACAAACATACTCACATTCCCTGAGGGATACAATAATTTGGATCTGTGTCTTGTATGGACACATGATCACAACCTATGTCATAAAATCATAAAATAGGTACTTAGTTTTAAAGCCCACATAAACACATAGCAGAAAGGTGTTACTTTCCTCCATTCTCCTTAGGCTTCAATGAACCAACGGCAGTAAATTAAAGTATATGCAAAGATAATGGGAGTATTGAGTTCTAATGGTGTTCTAAATGGATCTCCTTACTTATTTACTTAGCTTCCTACCATATATGATGTTTTCATGTCAGTCTCTGTTAGTCATACAATTTCCAGGTGTTATATATGATGAATATAAATCCATGCACCAATGTGCTTATATGACAAATATTTTGCAATTGTCTTGTTATTGAATTTATTTATTTTATTTACTGTGATAGATATTTATTAATAAACATGATAGACATGATTCATCTTCTAATGCAATGTAAACACAATTTGCGTTTAAGAAACACGCATGTAAGTTATACGCATGTACACCTGTTTTCAAACGCAAGCGCACCTGTGTAATACAGTAGTGAGTCACTTACCAGGTAAAATAGAATGCACGTGTCATTGCATTTGTATTTGCTCTTCTTCTTTAATAAGGAGCAGTTGCACTTTTTTGCACATGTGTGCATTTCCTTAATTGCCTTCATTCACCTTATTACTCCTCCTGTTTTATAAGAATTGCATCACATTAACTCTTTCACTGCATTGCTCCATCAACTTGCACTATTCCATGATAATAATAGGCCCACATATTTTACTTATATTATTACACATTTGCTTAGAAAAATAGAACACACACAAGGTTTTTTTGAACAACAAATTTTTATAAAACAATATATTACATTAACAACAGATAATATTTTGCAATCGTATCTAAATATTCTTTAATTGCTTTTTACTAATTTCCTATTTTATGCACGATTATGTCCAGGGGGAGTGTTTCTTCTGTACCTGAAAAAATATATAATTAAAAGTTTAACATCACAATAATATTACATGTTAGAAACATATCTTTGCTCTATGGGTGTAAATTGGTCCCACATTTTTCTGGCTCTGCAGAGTTCATAGGTGCTACGAGAATTCTCTGACAAATTAATCTTAGTGTGAACAAAGTACTAGCCAGAGGACTAAATTTTGGAGGCACATAAAGATGTATTGTGGGGCTTGCTTTACTTAAGGGCAATCACTTATTAGGCCCATTAAGTCAGACACCTGTAGAATAACAATCTTTGCCTAGGCAAAGACAGATTTAATAAACAATTATTTTATATATATGTGTATACATATATATATACTGTATATATATATATATATATATGTATATATATATATATATTGTTATGTGCGTATTGTCGCTAACCAATAACGATTGTCGAACCTCGAGTTGTGTTTCCAAAGCACAGAGATTTATTTGCAAATAATAGAATATATATATGCTCAAGCGAAGTAATAGTAAATACAGCCGTTACTTATCGCAGGCGCTCTGGATCCAGTGCAGTCATTCAATCCTGAAGTCTGGGGACAAGATGTCTGCACTCTGGATTACAAGCTGCTGCTTATATACACAATCAAATACAGTAATACAATGAAGATGGTATAGCTTGCATCTATTGGTCCGGGTCTCAGGAATGTCCAAGGGGTCGTCAATCATTGGCTGGTTCATCCTAAGGAATCCAAAGGATGGGGTCATCTCTGCAGGGGGTATGCTCTGCTCTTCCCGCCAGGATTCCTTAGTCTTAAGTAGTTCATAATTCCCTATCATTCATAACTTGCGTATGCACTCTGCGATTCCCTCGCAGAGTGAACCAAACAGTAGGATATGTAATAAGGTTCATTATGATACCACTCATGATGTTATTCCTTTAACCCATTCCGTGTATTTCACTAATATGCATGTAACTCTGATATAACATATAAATACTACTATATTTCGACATAACTGACTATGTGTTGCAACTACCATTAATGTGTACTATTTTATAAGTATGCGTGTTTGTGCGAATGTATGGTAAAAGACCGATTACTGTTGCTGCCACGTGTAGTGGATGCGTACGCCCTTTCACGCCGTAGCGTGCCCTTGTACGTCGTAGCGTACCGTACGCATCTTTTCGGACAAAGACAACCAAGTTTGCTAGACTTTAATTGAAATGACTTTATCCAATTTGCTGACTTCGACAATATATATATATATATATATATATATATATATATATATATATATATATATATATATACACATGTGTGTGTTATTGGCAGAACTTTTAAGTTAATGGCAGATAGTTTAAAAAACAAGTCTCTTATTTCAGTATAAGGTAACAGAGCCTCCAATCACCTTATGTGGGGGTTTATGAAGACGTTGTGCCCGATTCATTAGGGAACTTAGGCAAGAAATTAAGTAGGTTTTCTGGACAGAACCATGTTACAATGCAAGGGGTACAAATTAGTTTATTATTGCACATAAGTTAAATTCTGGCTGTTTATTTATGTAGCATACAAATACTTGATAGCTTATTTGTACAATGAAATTTAAAGTTGATATTTGTGTGCTACATGAAAAAACAGCC
This sequence comes from Mixophyes fleayi, assembly GCF_038048845.1. NCBI lineage: Eukaryota > Metazoa > Chordata > Amphibia > Anura > Limnodynastidae > Mixophyes > Mixophyes fleayi. The sequence goes on along the minus strand of NC_134407.1, from coordinate 65,685,923 downwards.
AGTATTTAACTTATGTGCAGAATAATAAACTAATTTACACCTCTTGCATTGCAACATGGTTTTGTCCAGAAAAGTTAAGTAAGAAAACTTACTCAAATTCTTGCCTAAGTTCCTTAAAGAATCAGGCCCATTGTGTGCACAGCTACTAAAACTGCATTTGTCTTTATCAGGGTCTCTGGAAGACCGGCGGCAAAGCCGAACTTCCAGTCCGTGCATGCGCAATAGCGCGATGCGGCCAGCTGGAGGCTGCCCCACTTCCTGTCCTTGCTAGATCACCAGGAATAGCTAAATAAAGTAAGGAGATGGAGCATAGCGCTTCTTATCAACACTCCTCCTCACCTAGTGATGTCTTCTGGATTCCACCTGGGGCTCCTTCTGGAGCTCCTCACTGGCCTCCTGTAGGAGATTGCGGCATTCTGTTGGAAGAAATATGACCCTTTAGTCTTTTATTACATTTTACTTCTTTCTCCTAAATGGATACATAGATCTAATCTTATAAATGCAATGTTAATTATTAAATACCACACATGGAGCATTACTCCAAGATTGGCCAAATGAAAAAATCTCTCATACCACATGTATATATACTTGACCTAGGAGGTTTATTATAATTTCAGTAACCTAAAGTGAATGTAATCAAATACTGATACTGAAACATCCCTAGTACATAGCAGGCCTTGTACTTTTTCCAATGAAGTTTACTACAAGTTAAATTACTACCTACAATACTTTCTCTTCTACACTGGGATATAACTACATGGGTGAGATTAAACTGTAATTATATGTATTTATTTCTAATTGTGAATTTACACATTGCAGTCTGCCTGCTTAGATCCGCAAAGACCTGTGTTTGCCGCTACTGCAAGTCCCTCCAGCAGCGCTGGAGTTGCACAATGGATCGCCGACTGAACAGCAATCCCTCCGAGTATATTCCATATCATAATAAACTAACTATTGAAGTGACTGTAATGTTATGACTAAATAAATCTTAACATTCCCACCAACAATGTATATATTCCCATGGTCTCTAAATGAATCTCCACTTGCCTTTTTATACATGAAATTGTCAATTTTTTAATACCAACCCCACCAAAGCCTAGCACCCTAGACTGCAATCTAATCACCCTATTGGATAATCTGGCCATGTGTTCTCTGTGATAATCCCATGGAGAATAACGAAGTTAAATGGAAACAAAATTACCATCTGGCCAAAAATGTATTAAGTTTGCACTTTATGTGTATTGTCAATTCATTTGGTGCAATTCTTTCTCTTAATGACCCCACATATAAACACATGAAAATATACATTTCACATGTGAAATTACTAATGTGTGTCATTAAATTTACTTATATGATGCTAAAAGCAGGTTGTTATGGCCAAAAACATACATGATTTTCATATTTGTTTTTCCCTCCATTATGTGAGCTGTACATGCCGAGGGGCCAAGTGAGGGTGAAGTTGACCCACAGACTTGTACACCCATGACAGGACCGAGGAACAGTCACCAGAAGATACCCCAAATCCTGCTGCTGGATCTCTGGAAAGTGGAAACATGTCCGTATCTCAACAACTGTTTAAAGAAATTTATGAGAACACCACAGTTTTGCTCCAAATTGTCACGGGCACTAGGAGTCTTGCCCAGGATTTCCCCAGATGACTGGGTTTACCAGAGTCGTGAAGTTCACACAACGGTCCTCTGGTAGCGGGGTGACTAGCAGAACAGATATCACAGCAGATGGAGAGAGAATGCCAGTAAATAATAGGAAAGTCAGTGACTTGCAGCAATCTTTGGTCAATGAATCAGCCTCTAGCTGATATAGTGGAAAGGCAGATTTGAACACGGAGATCAGGATGGACGTGAGTAGATGCAGGGAGGTAGCAGGGAAGTCAGTGGTCTGCGTACAGCAAGTTGTACCACTGCTTATGGTGAAGAGACTTGTCCAGGTGCAGGTAGGTAGCGGAGAAGTCAGTGGTCTGCGTATAGCAAGTTGTACCACTGCTTATGGTGAGAAGACTTGTCCAGGTGCAGGTAGGTAGCGGGGAAGTCAGTGGTCTGCGTATAGCAAGTTGTACCACTGCTTATGGTGAGAAGACTTGTCCAGGTGCAGGTAGGTAGCGAGGAAGTCAGTGGTCTGCGTATAGCAAGTTGTACCAATGCTTAATAGGTGAGGATGTGGTACAAGTGTAGATGAGTGGAAGCATACAAAGGTAATAGGATGCAGACACTGAGAGCACAGAGGAACTTGATCCCAATAGGTATGCAGCGTATCCAACAAAGTCTATATACCGGTATGTGTGGCGCTGCTTGGTAGAGACTTGCTCAGCACAGATATGCAGGCCAATAATGGATAGTCAATCACAGTTATGCATATAACGACTGAGTAGAACGGTTAATTCCAAACAGGTATGCAGCGTAACAATAACAGTCTCTAGCAGGTATGGATACCGCTGCTGAGCGTGGAAACTTGTCCTAGCGGATATGCAGAGTAAACGGAGAAAGTCAATAACAGATAGGCATACCGCTATTCAGTAGAACAGTCTGTCCACAGGGAGATGCAGGAACTGCAGAGACGCTGGACGGCAGAGACGAGTGTAGGAACCACAGGTGAGTAGATCCGGTAATCAGAGTCCAGCTGAGGACATAGACAGGAAACAGGAGACTGTAGCAGGTATGGAAACCAGCGATGAGTAGCACAGGGAATCCACAGGAACTGAAGACACTAGTAGTACACAGGAGATAGTAGCGGGTATGGAAACCAGCGATGAGTAGATCAGGAATCAGCAGGAAACTGAAGACACTCGAGAACACAGGGAACACCTTCAGAGACTCACAGGGAATGAGACTCCAAGATCAGGCAATGAGGTAATGCACACAGGTGCCTTAAATAGGGAGTTGCCTGATCAACCAATTTGGATTAAAAGCAACAGTCACAAGAGTTCTTGGGAGCTGCGCATGCGCAGTCCATTAGGATGGCGGACGGCCGCGGTTTAGGACAGGTGCCGGCAGGAAGGCTAGGGAGCCACGCACCAGCGCAGAGGCACTCACGGTCCGGTGAGTGACACAAATACTAGTTTGTATAGAAAATACACTTACAGTGATCCATACTACTTTTGATACATTGACTGATGCCATTATAAATGATATTGGCAAACAGATTGGCATTACACAAACCCCTGTGCCTTCTGCTGTCCAGGGGCGGGCTGGGGCGGGGGGCAGGGGGGCATCGGCCCACCGGGCCGCTCAGTCTAACGGCTGTTCGGGCCCCGTGGATGAAATATTGGCTGAAAATTACCGGCGTGACAAGGAATGCAGCTGCGTCAGCGCACAGGCGGCCGCATCACATGACACGTGATGCGGCTGCGTCATCATCGCGTGTCATGTGATGCGGCCGCCTGTGCGCCCCCCCCCCCCCCCCCCGGCTGAAACTTGACAGCCCGCGCCTGCTGCTGTCCCTTATGTCCCTTTGGTATCTGCTGCCCCTGTGGCACCTACTGCTTTGGGGGAGCCTGAGCAGGCAGAGCCAGAGGCTGTTCCATCCCCTGCTCAAGTGACCCAAAGGGAGCTGTGGTCAAGCAGCACAGGGAGTATTGGGCAGGGGAAAAAACGTCAGCACAAGTCAAAATGAGATTTGCGTGTGTGACTTATGTTTGTGCGTGCCACTAATGTGACTGCTACCACTAAATGCACTGTTTTGATTTCAAATGGTTTCCTGTTTTTTATTTTCCTTAAAACACTTTTGCTCAAATTTCAATATTAAGTCCACACAAAAGTTACTTACATGTAAACTATAATGAAATCTAATATGCCTTGAAGGCTGAATATCCTGCACATCTGGAGGACTAGGATCAATGCAATCTTCCTCCTAGCCAGCAACCTCAGCCTCTTCCACCCATGGAACCCCAACTCTGAGTTGCCATATTGTGAAATATCACATACAGAGTAGATGTTGCAAACAATATCCAGCAAATACATAAGGGCTCCACCAGACCAGTCAAGGCATTGAAATCTAGCTTTTAAAAACCCAAACGTCTATAACAGATCTGGTTAAGGTATGCGTGGAATTGTATGTGACCTTTTGCTCTGAGTTTGGATGGAAGATAGGAGTGAGGATCCAAGGGCGGAAAGGGCAAGCATTGTCTCTTTTGAAGATTAAAAAACAGTAATTACATATGAGTATTGTTCAAAAAACTTTATAACCAATGAGGAGGAGATTTTGACATAATACGGCACTATTCTAAACCCATAGTATTCCACATTTCTTTTTATCTAAGTACAACATAATGCAGAGTGTTAAATTTTTGCAAAGGTGCAAAATAAATCTTTGATGCATCACATATATCCTGCACATTTATCAAGTGGAAATGCTTTCTGTTGGAAAAAACACATGAATTTCAACCTAATTAGACAAGGGCTATATGAATACCATCTATTGCCCACATGATGTGCGTAAAGCCGTTTAGGGTGGAAAACTGCCACTTTATGGGCACATTGGACTCCTCATAGAGCTGCAGATGTATTAATTGATGGGCGCACAACAGGATAGATCACAGCACCACTTTGAGCACACAACTAAAGGTCGCTTGGGATAATCCTGCTGCAACACTGAATGAGGTCAGGAATGACCCAGATGCACAGAAGTGTAACACCATCAAGAATATTTGTCAATGGTGATATTGCTGTAGGGATGTTGCGCTTCTAGGTCACTCTGCACAAGTGCAGGGTGTCCATGATGACATCAGGTGAAAGATGATAGCGAGTGATCACCTCAGCATCTGACATCCCAGAGAGGCTGACACGTGGCCTGAAAACGCCTGTCATCCTGCAGATTCATATATTATTACCATATGCATTGTAGATGTTTGGGTCCCCATTGAAATTACACATATCCAAACATACTTATTATTATTATAATAATTTATTTATATGGTGTCACAAACGGTCTGCAGCGCCGTACATAGTGCAAAGGAGAAAACAGAACACAGTGAAGTATAAAAAATAAATAAAATAGAGGTATGAGTAAATAAAGAACACTTGGGAGCCAGAATGGGGAAGAAGAGAGGTGGTAAGTGAACTAAAGTAGAATGGGCATGAGCCCAGGAGTGTGGGTGCAACTAGCAGGACCAGAGTCAGTAATGGAGGGGAGGTGAGAGGAGGAGACCGAAGCAGGAACCCAGAGTCAACGTTGAAGATTGAAACTTGGGTGCTGGAAGCAACTGGAAGGTGACAGGAGGAATAGGAGACAAGGAATAGAAGGACCTGCTCCCGGGAGCTTACAATCTATGGGAGATTCCCGAAATTCGGGTCGGTCTCACGGACTCCCGGGAGAGCAGGCAAGTCTGCCACATACCTCAATTGCCTGGTGAAAATGACACGATTTGTGGTGAATCGTGTCATTTTGGCCCCGCTCCCCGCGACAAAACGGCATTTCCATCGTGGGGGACGGGGCCAAGATGATGCGTTTGGCCATGCCCCGCCATCTAGTCACGCCCCTCTCCTGGAATGCACTTACCGAAAGTAGGCAAGTATGATCTAGGGGAAGGGGCAAACTAACAGGAAATACCAGGGGGTTGCTACTTACAGTTAGCAAAGCTTGTTCCATGACATTATTTTAAGCTTTTAAGGTTCTATGTTAAAAAAAATAAAATCAGTATAACAAACAATGCAATAATTTTTATTTCAAAAATAAAAAATAAAACCACAATACTAATGTATGTTAATGTATGCAAGTTAATGAACTTAAAAAATACATTGATAAAAATATCTTGCAATGCAAATGTCTGCAAATGCTTTTAAAGGGTCAGAAAGACAATTTCAAATATCCACACATACTAATCTATTCAATGCTTTCCATTAAATAAATGTGAATACTAATAATTTAATGTCAGGCTGTTTTTTTCTTTGTGGGGTGAGGGAAGGTTTATTTACTGAATGTGAATACTATTAATTTAGTGTTAGGCCTAGATGGTGGAAATCGGTCTATTTATTAATTTAATGTTGAGGCTTATTGGAGAGAAGTGGATATATTTATTAACAGTATAAACTACTGATTTAATTTAAGACTGGTTGCGGGGAGATAGGTCTTTTTACAAAACTGTAAATGCCAGGGAGGCCTAATTATTTAACATATGTGCTACTGATTTATTGTTGGGGTTGGTTTCCATATTTCATATACCCATCCCTTTTCCAAAAAGTTCCAAAACAATGCAGCAACTGAGCTTACCATACGAGCATTGTCATCAACATTTATTTATATACCACCAGAAGATTCCGTAGCGCTTTACAATTGAGAACAAACAGCAATAAAACATTACTGGGTAATACATACGTACATAGATATAAGAAGGCGCTGATCGCAAACTTACAATCTATGGGACAATGGTTTGATACATTAGGGTAAGTTCTACATCATATTGAATATTTGTCCAGCAAGAATGCAAATGTTACAAAGTATTTAGTGGGCTGTATGCTCAGTCACACAACTATGTTGATCAGAGGGTCTTGTGTTAGCTGTGTAGAGGGTGGTAATAGAGTAACCTAGTGGGATTAAGAGGGTGGTAGAGGAATATTATAAGCTTGTCTGATGAGGTGGGTTTTCAGAAGGTTTGAAGACTAGAGGAAAGTCTTGTGGTGCGAGGGAGTGAATTCCATAAAAAGGATGCAGCCCAAAAAAGTCCTGTATCCAAGAATGAAAGAAAGTGATGAGAGTGGAAGAGAGAAGCAGATCTTGTGCAGAACGGAGGTGTCGAGTTGGGAAATATTTTGAGACAAGTGAGGAGATGTATGTTGGTGCAGTTTTGTTGATGGCCTTGTATGTTAGAAGAAGAATTTTATATTGGATTCGTTGAAAAACAGGCAACCAATGTAGAGACTGACAGAGTGACTCAGCAGATGTAAAACGATTTGCAAGAAAAATTATTCTAGCCACCACGTGCAAAATAGATTGTAGGGGCTTGAGTCTGATTTTGGGAAGAGCAGTAAGGAGGGAATTACAATAGTCGATGTGGGAGATGATGAGCGCATGAATTAAAGTTTTTGCAGTGTCTTGTGTGAGATATGTGCATATTCTGGAAATGTTTTTTAGATGTATGCAGCATGATGTAAATATAGAGTTGATGTAGGGAACAAAGAATAGTTACGAGACAAGTATTACACCTAGGCAGCGAGCTTGCAGGGTGGGATTTATGGTCATGTTGTCAACAGAAATAGAGATGTCAGGCAGTAAGCTTCTATTGTTGGGTGGGAATATTATTAATTCGATTTTTGAAAGATTGAGTTGGCCAGAGGACATTCAAGATGAAATGGCAGAAAGACAGTCAGTAATGCGAGACAACACAAATGGTGAGAGATCTGGGGAGGATAGATAAATTTGTGTATTATCTGCATAGAGATGCTACTGAAATCCAAAGGATCTTATTAGTTTTCCTAGAGAAGTGGTATAGATAGAGAATAGCAGAGGACCTAGGACTGAGCCTTGTGGTACTCCAACTGATAAAGGTAGTGGAGTGGAGAGAATTTCCAGAGAAATTAACACTGAAAGAGCGATTAGATAGGTAGGATGAGAACCAGGATAGGACAGTGTCTTGAAGACCTAGGGATTGTAGCGTCTGTTTGAGGAAAAAGGGGTCAACAGTGTTAAAGGCAGCAAAGAGATCCAGCAGAATTAGAAAAGAGTAATGGCTTTTACTTTTTGCTGTGATCAGATCATTGACAACCTTGGTCACAGGGCCGGACTGGGACTAAAAATCAGCCCTGGCATTTAAAGCACACAGGCCCACCTCTGTTGATAAGCTGGAAAAAAAAAGTGTGCCGCAGTGCAGTGGCGGTGCCGCCAAGGGCATAGCTACATTATGTTGGGGGCGTGGTCAAAATGGTGCATTAATACATACATTATAATAAAACATTACATTTATCAGACCCTCCCCATCCACATAACGCCACCCCCCCAGATACATTATGACACCCCCAGCCCACTGTACTTATCTATGCTTCTGATTCTGCTGACATTCCTGTAGAGTGAGCAGGGAAGCTCTTAGTCTCATGAGATTAATAAATCTCGTGAGACTTAGAGCTCCACGGCTTGCTCTGCAGGCTGTGCCCTGTCCGGGATGGAGCACAGATCCTCCTGCTGACCAACTGGATTAAGGCTCGGGGGGCCCGGGCACTTAAGTCAGGGGGGCTCCTATGATGCTATTAGACACATTTTTGACAAATACAAAGGCAATACTGTGTGCACTACTGTTAGGTGCACACAGTTCTGCCTTAACAAGCAGTACAGTGTGAAGCAGGACATATCTCCCAACTGTCCTTGTAGTCAGACCAAATCCTGACTAAGTGGGACAGTCACCCATCAAATTCAGAACAGTTGGCAGACTGTCCTGGTCTCTCCTACCTGTCTTGTCATGGTCACCACTTGTGGCTGCTGGTGTCTTTAGATCAGTTGCTGCTTGTCTGGATCCTGGAATGTTGGATGCCCTATTTGGAGAAAAAAATGAGCAGATGAAATTTAGCCCTGGTGTTAAATCAATATAGCATCCATGTTTTAAAATTAGGCCTCACTGCAGCCACAACATTAAAGTACTAGTATTCACATTTGATAAATACATCTATTTCCCTCCAACTAGCCCTGACATTAAATAGTATTCCCATTTAATAAATAAAACTATTTCCCTCTCTCCAAAGCACCCCAGCATTAAATTAAAAATCCAATCACTCCATCTGAAATTGATAGGCCCCACTATTAAATTGCCCCCATCTTCACCCCACAAATAGAATAGCACCCAATAATTAGCCCCCACCTGCAATTCCCTATTAGATTAACAGCCTACCTCCCACATTATATTAAGAGCTACCCATACACACATTATGGTCATACACTGGCCCACACACACATACTATAGTTATACTGTTACACACATACACACTATAATCATAACCTGTCACACACACACACATACTATAGTTATACTGTTACACACATACACACTATAATCATAAAGGTCATTCTTTGGATATTTTTTCTGGGGGTTATTTTTTTGGTAATTTGTATTCATTGTCATTCAGAGCTTGATTTATATATTTTTTAACTTTGTCGATCCCATTTTTATTGGCGCCTGTCAGTAAATTCTGTGTTATTTTTTGTTACACTATAATCATACCCTGTCACACAAATAAATAGATACCCTGTCACACAAATAAATAGATACCCTGTCACACAAATAAATAGATACCCTGTCACACAAATAAATAGATCCCCAGTCACACATATAGATCCCCAGTCACACATATAGATCCCCAGTCACACATATAGCTTCCCTGTCACACATATAGCTCCCCTGTCACACATATAGCTCCCCTGTCACACATATAGCTCCCCTGTCACACATATAGCTCCCCTGTCACACATATAGCTCCCCTGTCCACATATAGCTCCCCTGTCACACATATAGCTCCCCTGTCCACATATAGCTCCCCTGTCACACATATAGCTCCCCTGTCACACATATAGCTCCCCTGTCCACATATAGCTCCCCTGTCACACATATAGCTCCCCTGTCACACATATAGCTCCCCTGTCACACATATAGCTCCCCTGTCACACATATAGCTCCCCTGTCCACATATAGCTCCCCTATCACACAAACTACCCCCTCCCTCTTACCTTGTGCGCTCCGCAGCGCGCTGTACAGTCTCTCCTAACACATGGGACGGCACCTATCACATGGTGCTCGTCCCATGTGACATCTCCAGAGCCATTCATAGAAGAGAGGGGAGGAGCGACCACACCAGGAAGTAAGTGTAGTGCCGACCCCACTGCTCAGCACACAGACTGTCATGCTGAATTCTGGCATGACAGTCTGTGTGCTGAGCGATGGGGCCGGCCAGCTAGCAACCGGCCCATCTGGCCATCGGCCCTTCTGGCATTTGCCAGAAGTGCCAGATGGCCAGTCCGGCCCTGCTTGGTCAGCACAGTCTCTGGAGTGTTGAGAGTGAGAGCCTGATTAAAGAGGATCCAGTAGGTTGTTTGCAGAAAGGAAACATGTGAGGCGAGTGTAGGCAATTCGCTCGAGAAGTTTGCAGGGGCATGGGAGCTGAGAGATGGGGAGGTAATTTGACAGAGAGTTTGGGTTGGAATTTAGTTTTCTTTAGAATAGAAGTAATCACTGCATGCTTGAATAGTGATGGAAGATACCAGTAGAGAGAGACAGATTACAGATTTTAGTTAGAAGTGGAATGAGCACATGAGACAGGGACCTACCAATTTTTGAGGGTATGGGATCAAGAGGACAGGAGGTAGAGTAGGAAGATAAGAGGAGATTATTAACTTCCTCTTCATTTGTGGGATCAAATGAACAGAGGGTGTAAGAGGATGCTGGGAAGGAATTGAGCCGATTGCTAATCGAGTGAGATGATACCATTTCAAGTCTGCTGAGTAGCAGTAGATATTGAAATTTGCAAGAACAGGTAGGATAGTGCAGGACAGTCTGCCAACTGTCCTGGAAGTGGGGCAGTCTCAATTTTGTATGATTTTGTTCCCCTACATACTGTCACACTGATTTACTGCTCATGAAATGTGTATGCAAATCTCGCAACAGTAGTGCACGTAGCATTGCTCATGTGTTTGCAGGAGATGGGACGGTTGGAGAGTGAGCTAGCCCTGTCTAAAATGATAGCCACGCCCCTTGCATGCTAGTCAGGCTCACTCTTGCTATGTGGCGTGGTAATTCCCCTCTAGAAAAGTGTGTTTGCCTTTGAACTGCTTCATTGAAAACAGCAAGAATAACAAAGATACAGAGGCAGTGACTGCATGGATGAGCCCATATTACACATATTACATATTGCATTGGCACCAAATGCCATTTAGAAGGTGACATGTGACTGCATGTCAGATCATATGTAATCTCCCCCTAGCCACTCATGCGTGCATTTTGGAAAAATAGAAGTCAGTGGGGTGTGTCCAGACCCTTACAGAGACCCCCTGTATTTATAAACACCCAAGGGCTGATGCTGAGTTTGATGTTTATATATTAAAGAACCTTAAAAAAATGCAAGTATAAAGAGCGTATTTTTGCATGCTCAGTCAGATGCATCTCAAGATGACCCCACCTCTCCACCAATGGCATATGTGCCAGATTTATGTCAGATGTACATCAGATACCCTCATATCCAACTCAGCTTAGGGATATCTTTAGGCACCACCAGGGGACTTAGCAACAGACCAGTGATCTCGGCTGTATTATACAGATAAGCTTATATATTTTATCTATTTTGTGAGTTTGCATTTTAATATTTTATCTGCTGATTAAATTGTTTGCATAAAATACTACACCACATGACCTTTTCATATATTTTCTCCTAATGATGAGATGGTGATGCGGTTCTAATTATTAGAACATACTCATTTTACTATCGTATTTCTGCGGCCGAAGGAGATATATTTTAAGACCACATTTCGGGATGACCAAGGAGCCAGTATACAGATAAGCGGATAAATTATTTATATTTGGTACGCACGCCATCCTAATATCACACTGCATGGTGTTTCATATTGTTTTATGCTGACTTGTCACCGAATATTCTACAATTATCTTGTACATTGGTTTTATGAACTATCTGCAGGTGTCTGATATAGACAACGACTAGCTATACACCCTCTGGACTGTTCTGTGCTTATTATATTGTATTTATATTTGGCATCTACACATTTAATACACCTGAAGGTGCCGTCCTTCTATGTCTGTTTTGCTATTTGTTTCCAGACTAACCATCCGTTATTGAAGACTGGCAGCCACACACATATCTGTGGAGGTTTTTTTTAACTTAATTCTTCATTATACATTTGTGAAAATATCCAAACATTGGGTTAAGCGCCATTTAGATATCTTGTTCTATTCCATTACATTTTAACATTTGTTTTAAAAGGGGCTCATTTACTTTTAGTTTTTTTTGTTTTACATAAATTGGCCTCTATAATCCATGTTGGACTGTGCCATAAAAGGCCCAATGGGGGAATGCACTGGTAGGGACCAATGGAGTAGGCTGAGCGGGTATGACTAGCCACCAGATGGGTGTGGTCAGCAACCAGAGAGAAAGGGACAGAAGGAATGAATAATAACTGTCCTGGTCACCTCACCTGAGTGATACTTCTCTCTTTCTGACACAGTGTAAGGGCTGTGATTCTTCTTTCCATCATACTGCATGGTATGCATAGCTGGGTGAGGGTAGAACAGAGTCAAATTCAAGATGAGTAGAGGGGGGGGGGGGGTTGCCAGACTGGGCATGAACATTATGCAAGAAGCGTGAATATCATTTTAGCCAGTCAGAGGCTGCTCTCCAACCCCTTACCCTCCACTTCAAACATGAATGCAATGCTACTGTTGCACACAGTTGGCTCTTCACAAGCAAAGTAGTGTGAATTAGGACATACTTCCAACTTTCTTTGCAGTGGGGACAATGTTCTGAGTGAGTGGAACAGTCACCCAAAATTGGGACTGCCACAACAGAATCAGGACAGTTTGCAGACTGTCCTGCTCTCTCCTACCAGTTCTTGTAGGTTTCAGTACGCGCTGTCTGGATCCTGGAATGTTGGGGCCCTATTCATGTACCAATAGGAATTGGTACATGAAATATGGAATATCTTGCAATGAGTGAATCCTCTATACATCCCACCCCCAAACCAGATCAATAGCACCAATGTTTAATAAATAGGACTCCCAACCTCCAACCAGCCCCTGACAATTAATATGATTCACATTTAATAAATTACCCCCTCCCCCTCAACAGATCCACTATTTAATAATTAGTGTTCATATTTAATACCCAAACTCAGGCCTGAAAACAATTATTAGCCCCCAAAGCACACTAGCATTAAATAATTCCATCACCCCACCTTGAATTAATAGGCACTACCATGATCCTTAATTAATTTAAATAGTCCCCATCATCATATAAACTGCCACCATTTTCACACCACCAATAAATTAATAAGAGTCCATTGAAAAAAAAAAATACTCACCTGTTCGCTGCGCCGGCACTTCTCCTGCCTGCTCTGTCCGCACTGAATGTCAGGCGTGACATCATCACGTACGACATTCAGTGAAGAGCGGCACAGAGAGGAGTCAGCAAGCAAGAAGCAAGTAGACAAAAAATGAGAAAAAAGTAGCCAATAGAAAAGGTAAGTGAAGGAACAGAAGCAAGGGACGTCAAAAGCAGCATGGCAGAGTGTGAAGTGAGGCAAAAGCAGCATGACACAGTGTGAAGAGGGGTAAAATCAGCAAGGCACAGTGTAAAGGGGGCAAAAGCAGCATGGCCAAGTGTGAAGAGGAGCAAAAATAGCATGGCAGAGTGGGAAGAGGATTAAAAGTAGCATGGCACAGTGTGAAGGGGAGTAAAAGCAGCATGGCACAGTGTGAAGGGGAGTAAAAGCAGCATGGCACAGTGTGAAGGGGAGTAAAAGCAGCATTGCACAGTGTGAAGGGGAGTAAAAGCAGCATGGCACAGTGTGAAGGGGAGTAGAAGCAGCATGGCACAGTGTGAAGGGGAGTAAAAGCAGCATGGCACAGTGTGAAGGGGAGTAAAAGCAGCATGGCACAGTGTGAAGGGGAGTAGAAGCAGCATGGCACAGTGTGAAGGGGAGTAAAAGCAGCATGGCACAGTGTGACAGGTGTAAAAGCAGCATGGCACAGTGTGAAGGGGAGTAAAAGCAGCATGGCACAGTGTGAAGGGGGCAAAAGCAGCATGGCACAGTGTGAAGGGGAGTAAAAGCCGCATGGCACAGTGCAGTGTCGGACTGGGGCATGAAGGGCCCACCGGGGAATGCAACACTAGGGGCCCACCAAAGGAGGTGTGGTCAGCCATCATAGAGGCGGAACCAGACACTAGAGGGGGAGTGGTCAGTCCACGAAAGACAACTAGCACCTTTGTGTAGTGAAACTACAAGCCCCAGCATGCTTTGCCAATATATAGCAGCTTATTGCTGTAAGGGTATGCTGGGACTTGTAGTTTCACAACACCTGGAGTACCACAGGTTAGCCAAGCCTGCACTAGACTCAGAACATTTGACAGACTGTCCTACCTGTTGTTGTCACTTTTACCACCTGTGGCTGCTGGTTTCTTTAGTTGCCGCTTGTATGGATCCAGGAATGTTGAGGGCCCTATTTGGAAAAAATAATGGGTACATTTAGAAATGCCAACCATCCCTGCCATTAAATCAACAGTACCCACATTCAATTATAGACCCAAACCACCTCAGCATTAAAGGTCCCATCACCCTCTCCATATATAGTGTTCTCTGTGCAGCCCCCCCTCACTAGAGTTTAGTATAGTCAGCCCCCCTATAGTTTAGTATAGATAGGCAGCCCCCCTATGCCACATAGTAGTGCCCCCAAAACAATGCTATGCCACACGGTAGTGCCCACAATGTTACGCCACGCAAGTGTCCCCGATTCATATTATGCCTGCAATAGTCCTCTCAATTCACACACATTTTATATATATATATATATATATATATATATATGTATGTATTGAGAACAGATGAAAATGGGAGACCCCATATACTTTTTACGATGAGCGCTACCTTAGTACTTTCTGGTAAAAATAAAAAGAAGGTGAAGAGGGTGATGCTGCCACTATTCCCAGGGGGTAAAGTATCCTGACAGTACTCAAAAAAATGAAAATTTACAGGGTTTTATGGGATGGGCGCAAATCAGGGGGGAAGTGGGACACACAAGGATACAAACATACGCACCTATTTGGACTGTAATGTGTATCTAATACTGGGTGTGTGTAATGATCAACAAAGCTAAATTAATATCAAAACCAATACTAATAACATTGTAATCCAGTGTTATCAAGATAAAAAACTGTAATACATAAATGATTTTTTAGCACAAACAATATAAACAACTGGTTAAAGTATACTTACCCAAAAGTTGATTGATGCAGCCTCTCTGATCTTCTCCCTTCAGCGGCGGGGGAACATCAGCTGACAGGGTAAGTGGGCGGGTCACATGATCGCAGCTGCGATCGCATGTGAAAGGTGAAAGATGACTGGCTGTCAGTGATAGCCAGTCATCCGCAGCAGCGGGGATGCCGGAGAGGAATGCGAGCACCCTGGTGTGAACAACGGACCTCCAGGTAAGCTCCGCCCACATCTAAAAGGGGGTGTGGCCGTAAGGTAGCTGGGCCTACCGGTAATTTTACCTGTAGTCCTGTGGGCCAGTCCGACGCTGGCACAGTGTGACGGGGGTAAAAGCAGCATGGCACAGTGTGAAGGGGAGTAAAAGCAGCATGGCACAGTGTGATGGGGGTAAAAGCAGCATGGCACAGTGTGACGGGGGTAAAAGCAGCATGGCACAGTGTGAAGGGGAGTAAAAGCAGCATGGCACAGTGTGAAGGGGAGTAAAAGCAGCATGGCACAGTGTGAAGGGGAGTAAAAGCAGCATGGCACAGTGTGAAGGGAAGTAAAAGCAGCATGGCACAGTGTGAAGGGCGTAAAAGCAGCATGGCACAGTGTGAAGGGGAGTAAAAGCAGCATGGCCCAGTGTGAAGGGGAGTAAAAGCAGCATGGCACAGTGTGAAGGGGAGTAGAAGCAGCATGGCACAGTGTGAAGGGGAGTAAAAGCAGCATGGCACAGTGTGACAGGGGTAAAAGCAGCATGGCACAGTGTGAAGGGGAGTAAAAGCAGCATGGCACAGTGTGAAGGGGTAAAAGCAGCATGGCACAGTGTGAAGGGGAGTAAAAGCAGCATGGCACAGTGTGACGGGGGTAAAAGCAGCATGGCACAGTGTGACAGGGGTAAAAGCAGCATGGCACAGTGTGAAGGGGAGTAAAAGCAGCATGGCACAGTGTGAAGGGGGTAAAAGCAGCATGGCACAGTGTGAAGGGGAGTAAAAGCAGCATGGCACAGTGTGACGGGGGTAAAAGCAGCATGGCACAGTGTGAAGGGGAGTAAAAGCAGCATGGCACAGTGTGACGGGGGTAAAAGCAGCATGGCACAGTGTGAAGGGGAGTAAAAGCCGCATGGCACAGTGTGACGGGGGTAAAAGCAGCATGGCACAGTGTGAAGGGGAGTAAAAGCAGCATGGCACAGTGTGACGGGGGTAAAAGCAGCATGGCACAGTGTGAAGGGGAGTAAAAGCCGCATGGCACAGTGTGACGGGGGTAAAAGCAGCATGGCACAGTGTGAAGGGGAGTAAAAGCAGCATGGCACAAGACTCTTTTTTTTCTACCATAATCTAGTTTTGTGTACCTCTTTTATTTTTCTTATTTGAGTTTTAAATGTATGAAATATTAAACTACCTTTCGGTATATCTTTTTGTATACTTAAAACGGTCATTAAGGCAGAGAACCAGTTGTCAATTTATTTGAATCCCACCACTGGGGGTGTCCAAAATTAGACTTCCCCTATCAAAGTGAAAACACATCATTTTTATGGGTACCACACCAACCTTAAGTTTTTTTAATGCCACATCACATTTTCTATATTTCTATATGTTCGAAACGGGTAAGAATCTGCTGTGTGTAGTTTACAACAGATTCAGTTCAACTTTATAGTTGTTACACAAAAAAATAACATTTATTAACATCCGCACCTGTTTCTTCATGTAAATTGTCTAATTGGAGAAAAAACCCTTTTTGGTATTTCCTGTGACTTGTTTGAGAGCAATTTTTCAATCACCTACATTATTGCAGGAGGGTTCAATGACTGCATATCATGAAATAACAACCAGATTTTGCGTTTCTATTTTTACTTGGAAATCTGATATTTTTTATCCATCATTCTCTTCTCCCCCATCATCTCCCTTCCTTCATTATTCAAACTTCAATGCCATCAGGAGCCTTATCAGAAAGAGGAAACTGTCAAAGACTGCAGCATTGCTAACACAAGTACAGGGATCTGTTTCCAGAATGCCTAGCTGTTCAGCATTAGAAAAGGGAAGTCTGTGGAACTATCAGGATGCAGCCAGAGAAATAAACATAGAGAAGAACAAGTTCATTAAAACAATTCCCACTTCATCTAAATTAAAGCAAATTATAGAGATTATTTGGTTTCATCACCGAAAACATATTTTATTTATTTTTTCATAACCGTTTCCTTTAAGTATTTTGTTCCCTATCCATTCATGAGAGGTTCATGCTTCATGCAGAACTGCCACACAGCTTTCTGTGTAGCACTGATTCTATTGATTTATGTTGTGAGCATTTGATCATCAGAACTGCAGTGTGGTAAATGACATTTCATAAATATAGAGTAAGGAGGAGAATGTCTGCTGGGAGCACCTTTAACAATTCAGTGGCCCAAGGATAACCTCATAGGTTTTCATCTGTTATGTGTTAAGTAGGTCCACAGTGTTGGGGGATAAGTAAAGGGAAAGGGAAACTATTTATCCAAACAGGACATCAAGGATTCTAATTTAACTATTGATTCAGCTGGAATATAGAATAGCATGGAGACTATAAACAAAACTTGTTCTCCAAAGTTAACAGAATACAATTGTGACCATTGCAAACCTGCTTGCTAATCAAGGGCAGAAATACAGGAACTGCAGGGGGACCAACAGCTACAGGACTCTGGTTTGAGGGGTGTCCAGCAATGCCTAATTAGCTGCCCCTCCACCTCTACTGAAGCCCCTGCTACCCCCGTAGGCTCTCGATCTGCTCTCAAAAGAGCAGAGTGGCGTCCTATTCTGAGCCAACATATGCTCGGAAAAGGGGGCTAGAGTGGCATCCCTGGACCTGGCGATACATTGGCTAGCAGAAAGCCCTGTAAATGCAGATATATACCAGCTTTCTTAGTGATCGACTTTCCTTCCACTGCTGCTTTAATAGTGACTCAATCTAATAAATCGCACTGGTCTGTGCAGGAGGCTATTGCAGCTCCTCAACTGCAGATAACAGGCAACAATCGAAACACATAGGCCTGATTTGTGTCAACAAATTAAGATGCAAATGTGTTCTCACTTAAACACGTATTTACGACATTCTTGCCTACTTTTTAAATCTGTACTCTGGGAGCTCGAAGTACAGATCATGGGACAGAGGGTAGGAGGAGGCGTGACGACGTCATTACATCACTATAGCCCTGCCCCCACCATAAAATGCAGAAATTCAAGGTATTAAATAGCAGGGGGGGGGTCTTAATGACGCAATTATGCCCCACCCCCCGCTATTCAATGCCGCAAATTTCGACATTTTACTGGTGCCGGGAGGTTTGCCCACTCTCCCGGTAGAATAGGCAAGTATGATTTACGCATATATGCTGAATCGCACCGATCATAAGATCTGTGTAAACCAGCATATACACATAATTGCATATGAATGCTTAAAGAATAATACACTGCTGTTGAGATGCCAGTCATCATTATCTTGATAGCCTAGGTTGTTAGAGTCACATTCAGCAGAACCCTTAAAAATGCCTCTGCCACTAGGCAATGACAGGGTGGGCTGGAGACGATCCACATAGGATCCTCCTGCTATAATGTCACACTGCCCTAGCCTGTTCAGGATCGAGCTGAAATGCTTAGGGGAGTCGGGCCCCCAACAAAAATATAATAGGGTTTCTCCCAACACCATTGTGCGGTGGGTATTGGGGTAATACAGTTGTATAAAATAGATATTAGCATTTTTTGCAAATGCACTACTGGTCCCAGCAATCCCTGACAGTACTAATCTAGGCATGCTAGAGTTTGTAAGACTACAAGTGCAAACATAGCCTGGCATGCAGGGCCTGCTGGGACTTGTAGTGCACCTGCAAAAAATACTGTAAAATAAAAGCAGACACTGAAAAAAATTTATTTAATAAAAAAAATCCACCTCACAGCCTTGTTTACCAATTTTTTGTGCATCTAAAACCTCGAAGGATCCTTTTCTTTGTTCTGGCTTGAAATCAATGTGGAAAAAAAAATTGAAAACCTTATCAGTGATGACAATAAATGCACACCTTGCGAAGTCGCAACACTGGTGACAGGCTAGGCAGTCTGTCAGCTTCTAATCAATACAGAGCAGCTTTGCTCTGATTAGTCAGAGCATGGAAAAGTTGCTCTCTATTGGTTAGTAGTACCTCTTATCTGGTATAACCACTATCAATTACATTGCTACAATGTAATGCATCAATGAATTGCATTATAGCTATGTGGAAGATGCTTCCAAATCTACATATGGACATAGGCATACGTATTTTTTGTACCCATGCGCATACTTTATGGTAACCCATCGGTATCAGACCCATAGTGTAATCAACGAAGTGACCGGACTTAGCTAAAGGGTGCTAAGTTCCTTTTGGTTCTTTGCACTTAATAGACACTGGTTTATACCAACATTAGTAATTTAATGTATTTACCCTCATTTCCCCCCCATTATTGTTTATTATGGTTCATTTGCTAGAATATATGATATTCTCCAGTCATGCTATATGGTCATCTCCCACACATATGCTTGTGTCTATCACTTTCATTAGTATAGCTTTGTATTTTTAGACTACTATCTCTTTAGAAGTCTATTGTATAAATTATGCTTTAGAATGAGTTCCTGTGCCTCTAACACAAAGTCATTTTTGGCACAAAACTAGTAAGACTATATTCTGCCCACTTACCCATATTTGTTTGTCACCTTGGTTGCTTGTCATCAGTAAAGATTATTTCTTTGAATAGAACTGCTGTTCCTTTTGGTTGGTGAAAATGTTTGCTTATTTGTTTACACTGTGTGTTTACATTGTTGCCTGATAGCATAAAGCAACCATACTGACAAGAGAGGCAATAAGCCGCACTTAAAATCAGGGAGCCATCACACCCTTGCCTCCATAACCCTTGCTGACCCAGCCACCTCCCACATCTCGCACTATCCCCAACCTCCCGCTGCAGAGCCCAAACTCAGGGTGAGTTCCAGGCACTGCAGTAGAACACTAGTCAGCGCAGCAGTCGGGAACTAGCGCAGCAATCGTGAACTGACTGCCGGCTACTGTGGTCAGACAGAGGTCACATGCTCTGGAGTGAGCGGTGCAGTCACCCAGCTTTGGAGCTGCGACACAGTTAAGCCACAGACCAGGTAGTATGGAGAGGGGATCCTCTTCTCCTGCTCTCTACCTGCCTGCAGCTATAAACAGAAGTGGTACCCACATTCTGCCACAGGCAGCAATACGCCCTTCTCCTCCACTTCAGCTGAGGGGGGTTCAGATCCTCTAACCCCCCTCTTCATTATCAGGAGCCTCTAATAAGGGGACTGAGGCACCAGTTTTTAGTCACCCCTCAACCCATCAGAGAAGCAGTTTCAGGAATTTGGAGAGGCCCAATTCCCATCACTCCCAGACCCTTTTTATGCCACACAGGGACTACTGCCCACAACCCATCCCCCCCCTCATATCATTAATAGTTAACTCCCCACCCCTGCCCTGTCCAACAGGTATGCATGGTCACGCCCTGAGCACCACCCCTCGCCATCACAAGTGTTCCCTCTTCTTTTTCACTGAAGGCTCACGCTTCAGTTGTGCCTCATCCCCTTGCCCGTACCCCATCCCTTCCCTCTTTCTGAACAGGCCATCAGTTCGACCCTACGGGGACACCCACCATCCCTTTTCCAGCCCCTCACCCAGATTTTCAAGCACACTGATTCCCCATCCTCTCCCCATACCCCTCCCATTCCTGGTCTTTCCTGCCACCTGCTTTGTTGAACCCAGTTCCATTGACTGCACCCTCCTGTTGGACCCTATCTTACCCACCCCTTCCCACCAAGTAAGCCAGTGCTCAACTGGTTCCTAAGTGGTCTGCCCTTTATACCCTTCCCACAGCTCTATCCCCCTGCCCGCATCTCATAGATGTTTCCAGCCTGAGCCTGCACACCTTTCTTCCCTCCCCTATTCCTCTTTCCCCCTCCCAGCTCTGGGCTTCTAAGTTTCACATTTGCGTAAATATCGTTACTCCTGCTCCACCAGCATGGTTCCCATCCAGCTAAAGACTACCCCAAGAGTGCGAGGGGCTCAGGTAGAGCTCCGGAGGCAATATGTAAAGCCCCTTCACCATATTACAAGGGCTAAATAAATGGCTTAATCTTTTTCCTAATGCCTTCCAAGCTCATGCATTTACCACAAGGAACCATAGGTCCACCTACCTAATCCCTGATATGTTGGTGGACAAAGTGCGTAAAGAAGTCAACCTGGGACACATCTCTGGCCTTTTCACTTCCCCCAATCTCAAACCTAATAATATCACCTGTATCACACATTGCACCAGTTTGATTACTGCTATCCTGGCATTTCTCTCTCATCGGATTTCATCTAGCCTAGTGATCTGCGCATACGCTACCCTGGGAACCTTCAAACCTCTGCTCAGCGGATTGGATCATCTGCAGCCAGTACCCTTTATAAGCGGCCTCCTCTGTTTAATGGGTGTCAGATCATCAGGTCTCTCTACCTGATAGGAAGCATATCCTCTGACTACTGTTCAGCTACTCCCGTGGTTCCTGACATAGTGGACGGTGCAGCTCACTGCTTCTCAGCAAACACCTGTGCAGCTCATCACTTCTCAGCGTTTACCGGTGCAGCTCATCACCTCCAAGCAATACCTGTGCAGCTCACTGCTTCTCAGCGTTTACCTGTGCAGCTCACCGCTTCTTAGCATTACCTGTGTAGCTCATCGCTCAGCTTATCTCACAAGTCAATACCTGTGGCTTCACTGCAGAGCATCGCTCATCATCGATCCTGTTCCAGAGTTATAACACCTGTGTGGATCTCAGTGCTCCAGCTCTCTGCAGCTCATCTCTTCACTACTACTTCCCTTCTGCCTTACAGTTGCTTGGTGGTTCCGCTATGGAACCACAAAGTTATCTGCTCTGCGCCCCCTAGAGGACTGCAACCTGCGGTTGAGAGCAGCTAAGACCATATTCCCTTTCGGGAATCCCTGGTGAATACCTCTCCTCCGTTAGACTCCGCATCTCGCTGAGGGTAAGCTGTCACTCAAGCAGAGATCAAGACTATTCCCTTTATCTGGCTTTCATGATAACCTATTAGAAGAAAAGTTGAAGGGAAGGGCTTCCCTTAAAGAAAAGAGAAGAAATATTATGCACTCCAGTCGGCGAATTATTATATATAAAACTTAACGTTTATTGATTATTAAGATAACAAATACTCCTGGTCACGAAATTAGTGAAATATAAAAAGAAATAGATAAAAAATGTAATGAATGTGTGTCCTATTGGAAGATTCACCAAATCTATAATACCGGTGTTCATGCAAGTCTGTAATAGCTCAGGGAAGACTCCCTGTAGCTAAATGTCTAGCTGCCAACAGTGTGGAAGAAATTGCATAGGAGTCATTCATTCAGTAACAGTGGCGTCCGTCTGGATAATTTCTTGTGTCAAAAAGGTCTACCCGTAGCTCAGAGTTAGAGATCTATCAGCCCACAAAGGGGACTGTATAGAGAATCCCTGATTCAAATGTACTGTCATCAGTATTATTCTGCGCTAAATTATTAAAATAAGCATTGTTAACTGCTTTATCGGTCCCTGATGTTGCGCATGTATGAGCAGTGTAAACAAAATTTTATAGAGAATTATTCATTCAGTAGTAGCAGCGTCCATGCAAATCAAATAGTAACTCAGAGAGATCTCTCCGTGGGTGAGACTCTGAGGTCTAACCGCCGGTAATCTGAACAGTGCGATGAATTACTGATTTTATTAAGCGCTGGATTGTGCAAGGTGAAATCACTCTCTCAGATAAGGATAGACCTGTAAGTTACTATCTAATTTCCCTGATATCCTGAATTAGTCCAAGTCTATATCGAGGTATTGATGTGAAATTACAATGAATCAAATACCTCAGTTAGAAGCGGCTCTGTCGAACAGCCGTGAAAGCTTTCCTCACAGGGGCACTGACGTCACTAGGATGTCAACCCTGACGTACGTTTCACTCTTGTTTCATCAGAGGGAATCACCGGGGAAGTCTCAGACTGGGTTTATATATCCACAGTAGCCAATAGAAAATAATCTGACCAGAGGAGAGTGACAGCCTGATTCACCAATGATATTACTGCATTGAGATAACCATGAGAATGAAATGAAAATAAGTAAAAATGCAAAATAAAGAAACTGAAAGAAATATATATTGCAGTATAATCCTATGGGGAAAGGAACAGGTATTGTCATAATGGTGAGAGCATGGCTGGTATAAATCAATTTAATGGTATCATATGATTAGAAATAACTCACCAAACACAGAGAATGTATCTCCCCAAATAAATGACAAAGAAAAATTATGTCATACTTGAATAATGATTCAAAAAATTATTCTCTAACAAAAATAATAAATAAAAATGTATGTATGATAAATAGATGTACAGAAACAAAACGTAGTCTTAAATTGGCTGGGAGAAACAAACCATTATTATCAAACTTACATGGGAGATGACAGCTATAAAGAAGCACAATGAAGAGGATATTGATAGTGTATATTATTGGAATGTCCAAAGAAACTTTAGTTTAGAATTATTAAGCAGTTTCTACCTGTCATGTATTATTGACAGATCACAAGAAGCAACCTTAGCTATTACTTTCATTGAGACCAAGTGGGGGCAGTGTGTTCATTAAAAAGATCCATCGGGATTCTTTTTGCAATAGGATCTGGTCTGCGTCCCTGCCCCTAATATCCAGTTTGACTCGTTCAAGGCCTGATGTTCTTAAACCTTTAGGATCTTCTTTATGGATTTGGAGAAAGTGCTTGACAATTGGTGATAGAATCCTAAATCTTTCCTTATCCCGTAAGACGTTCCTGATACATCCTATTTGTTTCAGTATACCTTGTTTGAGTGGTCTGCCAGTTTTTCTAATATATCTTTTACCACATGGACATGTAATCATGCAGATCACTCCCCGAGTATCACAGCTGATATAATCACGAATGAGATGATCATCACCATGTCTATCTGTGATCTTCTTCAATTTTACCATGTGTGGGTAGGCCTTGCATCTTCCACAGTGGTGAAAGCCTTTGAACCATGTCTTGTTTCTCTGAGGTGGCTCTTAACAAGGTAGTCCCTTAAGTTTGTGGTTCTTCGGCAACTGACACTAACTTTATTCCCCAGAGTTTTATTCAATATATCATTGGAGAGAAGCACTCCCCAATGTTTCTGGAGAATGGCCTGACAATCCTACCAACCTTCACGGAAATCTCCAATAAATTGAATGACATTCTCCTTTTTCGTCTTTGGGAGGATCCGCTCATTACGATCTCTCAGCGCAACCTGATAACATGCTGTCAGGGCTCAAGGTAATTTGTGGATCCCTTTGCCACTACTTAGATGTTATCAGTAGTGGATGGTGGAGGTTGAACAAAACACAGAAGATGTTGGTAGCGTTGCAATATAGTATATTGATAGATGGTATAACAGCAACAGTATAAGATATGTTCAGCTCAGCAAAGCTGAGTACACGGCAGTTCACAAAATACAATGTAATCACGAAAGTACTTCAGTTGGTAACCAATGGCAACAGCATGAGAGAAAGACAATATGACTGTTCTAGGCAGAGGTGATAATCAGAACACTTGGACCCTTCACAATACACACAGCAACAAAGGTGAACCACTGACACAGTTGAAAGTCCAATGAGAATAGTAAGTAGACTTGGCTGATCCAAATAGATAATATGATTCACTTTAGCAGGTGGTATGGGTATCACAATAGTTCATATCAGCGGAACAGAGACCGTTATATGCAGTCCAGGAACTTGAGTATAACAGGACACATGCAGTAGGGTGTTGCCTAGAAGTAACAACGTGAAGACAGAAATCCAAACGATGCGTGGAACTAGAAGTCACAGATGATCCGGTTCACAGGTAAGCATGAGTTCCTCAATTAATAGAGAACAGCTGATAACGCACACAACTTGAAATGAGGAACTGGCCACCGGCTCGGCAATGTATTCTTAATAACAGTCCAGCACAATAATCAGCAGAGTAGTAATAATAATAGCCGTGCCAGACATAGAACCACAGATAACAAGAAAACTTGATTGTAGTTCAGTATAGAATACAGCAATACAGAAAGCCGAGCAGGGAGGAACTTGAGCCAAACAATATGAGCGCAGATGTAGTAGACAACTCACGAAACAGTTCAGTGTGCAGATGATAAACGACAAGTAACTTCAGCTTGTGGATGAACCATGAACTGGCATACAGCAGAGCCGATGGAGAGCAACGATGACAGGTAACTTCGGCAACCGATAGTATCCAGGAGATAATCAGGGAGTACGATATACAGCCAGAACCCACGGCAGTGAGTAACACGAGTAGATTCAGGAAGCAGCGTGAAACTACAAGTACCGGGTATAGTAGTTGTAGATGTAGAAGTCCAGTACACCGGTAACAGCAGGAATAGATTCAGTAAGCGGCGTGGAACTACAAGTACCAGGTGTAGTGGTTGCAGATGTAAAAGTCCAATACACAGGTAACAGCAGGAATAGATACAGTAAGCAGCCTGGACCAAGGCAAACTGAGTAACACTAAGATCAGGCAATCAGCCCATAACCTTGGGAGGTTCATATAGTGCTCCCGCACCAATGAGGTTTAGGGAAAGGTCCAGCTCACAGTAACTAGGAACACCTGTGAAAGCAATGTCCCTGAAGCAGGAGCAAGCAGGATCATGGTTCTTAAAGGGAAAGTCACAGCGCAGGCACCTGACTATGGGACCGGCGTGTGACACGTGCTCTCTTAATTTGATGTTTGCTGTAACCTCATGCCATTAGTCTGGTACTAAGTTCTTCCACACGAACCACATAGTCTGCAGAATTAGAACAGTTCCACCTAGTTCGCAGAAATTCACCCTTAGGAAAGTTTTTGGTCACTGGAGGAAAGTGAGAACTATTAGATTGTAGTATGCTATTGGTTGCTGTCTGCTTTCTGAACAAATCAGTCTCCAAAACGCCTCCATGTCCCTTTTTGATAGCAATGTCTAAACAATCGATGCTCTTCTGATTCATAGTATATGTTAATTTTAAATAGTTGTCATTAGTGTTGAGGTTGGAGATGAATTGATTAAATTCTTGTTCATTACCCTTCCATAAGATGAAGATGTCATCGATATATCGCGACCAGATTAATATCTGATCAGTATAAAATCGAAGATCATCACTCAATACAACTTCTTGTTCCCAATGACCAAGTAATGGTTTGTAAAAGTCGGCGCACAGGCTGCCCCCATTGCAGTTCCTCGAACTTGCAAATAGAATTTGTCAAAAATTCAAAGAAGTTCCTCTTTAAAACAAATTCAAGCAATTGCACCAGAAAGTCATTGAAAGGTGAGTCTCCTTCAGATCTCAGGAAATATTTGGCTGATTGTATCCATGCTGTGTGTCCAATGCTGATATATAAGGATTCTACGTCGCACGTGACCAGCCACACATCGTCCTCCAAACAGATGACATCTAATTTTTGTATGATAATCATAGTGTCTCTAGTATAAGAGGGTAATGTAAGGACATGTTTTCTGATATGTGTATCGACAAATCTACTCACTTGTTCAGTTAAACTCCCATTACCGGAAACAATAGGTCGTCCCGAAGGTATGTTCTTATCTTTATGTACCTTTTGGTAATAAGTAGATTGTGGGAATCCTGGGATTAACAACGTTGAGGAAGTTGAATTCAGTTTTGGTAATGGTTCCTAAATTCAAGGCAGTCTTGATAATGGAAAAGTATTGAGATTTGAAATCTTCTATTGGATTAGAGAACAATAGTTTATAACATGAACGGTCCTTAAGTTGTTTATTCATCTCTTGTTTGTACATATGGAGAGGCCAGAGAACCACATTGCCCCCTTTATCTGAGGGCTTTATGATCACATCATGCCATTGTTGGATTTCTTTCAAAGTAACTCTCTCATCTCTAGTCATATTGTCCTCCTTAATTGTACGATTAAGCTCCTTTTTTCTAAGATCGTCAAAGTCTCTTGAGACTAATTCCTCATATACTTGCATCTGTGGACAAATAGTCTCAACAGGGGGAAACTTAGATTTACGTTTGCAGATAACACTGGATTGAACTGTGTCATCATCATGGTCATTTTGCTCAGTGAGGAGTTCTTGTAAATCTTGTAGGACCACCCTGTCTTTTGTATTATCCAAAGATGTGAGCTGAGTAGGGGGAATATCTCCCACCTCCTTGGCAAAATGAATGGTAAGCCAAAGTTTTCTTGTAAAGAGATGTAGGTCCTTCTCCCAGCTAAATCGATCAAATAATTTCTTGGGAGAAAAGGACAAACCTCGCAAAAGTAGTTGGATGTGAGTATCAGAAAGTATTTTATCTGTCAGATTAATAATTTGTAATGGATCTTGACGATCTACTTTCTTCGCCCCTGACATTTGTGGTAATTCCTGGTTGGTCTCCAGCCCCACAGGTCCCTGTTTCTTGGAGTTCTTGCCTCCCCTTCTGATACACTTGGGATGTTGTCTTTTCTTATTGCCGTAAGACCTGTACGATCCCCTAAAAAAGGATCCGGGTTGCGTCTAGGATTGGATTGATGTGAAGAGTAAGATCTAATAGCTCATTCATTATCGGTATAATCAAGATCAGAAGATTCTATATCAGTACCATTGGCTCTGGCTTTTTCTTGCCACATTTGTTTCGTTTTCCATCTGAGAATAGTGCCATCACTGTAATCCCTCATATCCCTCATGAATTTAGTGTGTTTTTTATCCGCTATTTCACCATCAAAAATTTCCAAATCCTTTTTACAGTTCTCATACATCTTGCTGAGTCATTTTCAAATTGTTTCAATTTAAGACTCAAAACCTCAATCTCTTTGGTGTAGGTGTCATATAGAATGGTATCATGCCTGAGGACTATTTCAGTCAGATCTTTAGCACATTTACGTAGTACGTTATCCCATTCCTGTTTCAATTCCTCCATAGCTAATTCATAGGAGGGATACAGGCGTGAGTAATAGAATTGCAAATATAATTTTTAGTGGTAGACATATCCCACCACACTTTGCATTGTTTCCGCAATAGTATTCTCAGACTAGATAAATCCTCATTCCAATTTTCACCAATGCCAGGTGTGTTTTGTAAATTCCCTTGGGAAAAGACCACATTCATTTGTTCCTGCCACCTCTCTTGGCGTTTAAGTAAATCGGCACTGAGATTGAAATTATACATGGTTCAAGTCAAATATAGGCTGAGAACCCCTAGTGATTGATATATAGAATTGATGATTCCAATTCCCTTATGTGTGTACAAGCAGGAACAGACCTCCCTAGGATAGCACACTATCTTGATGATTTTTTTGTTTATAGGTCCCACTTCCTCCCTGGTCTGCGCGGACACTCTTTTTGTGGCACAAGCATTGTTTTCCATCCTGAGGGTCTCCTTTTTTCCCACCACAAAACAGAAGGACTGATTCCCAGCTTGTCTTTCCTGAGCATTGAAGACGCCACGGAGGGGTGCTGTAAGTTACCCATGGATAAAATTAAAAAGATGAAAGCTTTAATATTAGACACCTTGGGCCTGATTCATTAAAGAAAGTAAAGCAAAAAAAAGGAGTAACTTTGCACCTTGGCAAAACCATGTTACATTGGAGAGGGATGTAAATTTAAAATATTATGACAGATTTATAGTTGGGGTAGGGCATGTCCTAGATCAATGTTAAATTTCAGTGTAAAAATAAATCTATCAAGTATTTGTGTGCTACATGCAAAAAAACAGTCAGTATTTAAGTTATGTGCAAAATAATAAACTAATTAGCACCCATTGCATTGTAACATGGTTTATCCACCAGAAAAGGTATTCATTTTTACTTAATGAATCAGGTCCCCTGACACCCACATCTAGCACACTATGGTCAATCCAGTAACTGTTAGGTTCTTTTAATTTCGGGTGCCAGGTTATCCTCGTGTGTAGAGTTTTTTGTAGAAAACTTCAGTTAGCCACGGCAGGTCTCAGCCGGCCACATGCACAGGTGCAATTAAACGCAGAAATCAAAGGCAACTTACGGGATTGGGTGGAATTCCTGTCAGAATAAAACAGAATCCACAGAAGGCCCGGGCCCAAGTATCTGTTTACACACATATGTCTCTGGTGCCAACGACTTCAGGGCCTTCTTCCAAGGGGTATGGTTCGCAGCGACTTGTCCGGCCTCGTGGCAGCACAGTTTGTTAGTGCGTAACTTACTAGCATTAAAATGATTCCCCATAGTGGTGGTCATAGAGCTGTGGTCACACTCTGTGGCAAGAACGTTAAGTTTTGGTGTGAAAACCTAGTAGTGGTGCAATCGCCAGAACACCACCTAGTTGTCGGCAGTCAGCCTACTGCATAAGCTGGTTCTGCGTTGTCTGCAACAAAATATCACATTCCATGCATCACACGCTCCCAGTACGAACAATGATGTAGCCGAGGCGCTCTTCCGTTTTAATTGGTGTCGCTTTAAGGAATTAGCTTCCTTCCTCAGAACTGATCGGTCTTCCCCGTCCCCCCTAAGTTTGGCAGATGGTCAAGTCAGCATAAGAGGACTTATGGAGGCGTCATTGGTTACCCCTACAATAGGGCTTACCGGGCAGCCCTGCACCAATAGGAAAACTATCTGGGTACCAGGGTTCCCATCATCCCGGACAGAAGCAACGCAATGTATGAATTTGTGTTGCTTTCATATCAAAGAGGGGCGATAAAAACTACTATAGCGCCACACTTGCAGCATCTCATTCATGTCCCGCTTTCAAGGTAGTATGGATCCCACAAAATCATTCCTGATAACTAAGGCCTTTAAAAGATGCACTAATATCCGCCCTACAGTGAAGGATAAGAGGAAACCCATAAACACAGGAATTTTGACCCAATTGATTCTCGCTTTGTCAGCTTTAACTACAGATGACTATGAATCACTTCTCTCCAGCGCTTTCTTTCCCCTTGCTTTTAATGTAGCCTTCCGGAATAGTGAAATTAGTTGCACAGTCCAAGGTGTGCTGTGGCGGTGCACTGCTAGCTTGGCACACTATTATTTCCCCTTCACAATTAACATGTAAAATAATTAAATCCAAAACCAATATGGTAAAGGGTAGTGGTTGAGATTGCCCACCCAGGACGGCCCAGCTATCTGCTCTGTAGCCCTCTGTACAAGATTGGTGGGGATACACACCTCCAGGGGGGGCATGTGGTTGCTTCATGCCAATGGCACCCCCTCATGAAATTTCAGTTTAATGCGCTGAAGAAGTGCTCATTGGCTTATATGGTCTAGACCCTATGCAATACGGCACTAATGACTTTAGGATTGGGGCAGCTACTGCTGCAGCTGAAAATGGCTCCTCCACTGAGGCCATTAAATATTTAGGGTGTTGGAAGTTGGAAGTCATTGGGTGGCAGACTGTGATTTCCTTTAGAGGATCAAAGTGGTGGTAGGAGAACATCATAGGCAGCTACTATTAAGCATATGGTGTCACCGGTGATTGGTAGGGATTGGTAGGGATCACTGCCCCCTTTGCAGTATGTTTGGCATGTTCCTTTTAAAAAGCCAAGTGGAGCTGAGTTTTGTGAACATAAACATTGGCGGAAGGGTAAATAAAGATGAGGGGCGCTATTCGAGTATTAACCTAAGATGGCCTGAACCCTTAATCAATTCCTGTCATCGAGTTGTCCAGATAAGATCCAGAGGTCATTGTAAAATATGAAAGTCACAGTGTGTCACAAAATATATGTTAACATCGCAACTTGGTAAAAGCTGAAGGGGGGGAAATTAGCTGAAAGCAGAATATCAAACCCAATCTGCAGAAAAATGTGTAGTGCTTATTGCAGTTTTCGGAATAGAGAAAATTTAGGTTTTCACTCTGATATAGTGAGCCCAATATTTGTGGTGCTTTTATGTAAGCATGTAAGATATATTACCTTAATACATTGATTCAAAGGGTTTAATATATTTTTAGCATGTCAATAATGTTAGACAGCTTAGATTATTGCCATGAGTAATAATTTGTAATAAATCAATATTACACATTAACTTCATTTTAATTGATTTTATATAGATGCAACACATTTTAGTATCTTTAGTAATAAATGTTACATATATTGTATCATATGATTATTTATGATAATTAGATGTATCAGCATGACATAGATAACCAAGCCTCTTATAAATCTATATAAATCTATATTGTTATATATCTAATTATAAAATTGTCATGTATATGTTACACTATGCATTATGTGATATATATTTTATGCCTTTGCAATATATTATTTTTAACACTTCCATTAATAAATAATGTCATTTCTTGAGTGGAAATAACATTTGCATAGTGTTTTTTATTCCCAGCAGAAAGAAATTCTGCTGAAATATATAGCTAGA
This sequence comes from Mixophyes fleayi, assembly GCF_038048845.1. Lineage (NCBI taxonomy): Eukaryota > Metazoa > Chordata > Amphibia > Anura > Limnodynastidae > Mixophyes > Mixophyes fleayi. Next base: position 65,654,609 of record NC_134407.1, on the reverse strand, counting down.
TGGTTTACAATTGTAAATTTAAATCCAGTCTTGTAATGAATACCTCCATCAGCATGGTTAGATGCTTGCAGTGAATATTAACAGTTTCTTTTAGATTTTGTACAAGAGCTGACACTACACACCTTTGACATAATCACAATTACACTTATCCTCTATAGTAGCTGTCATGATATTAGGTTATCACAACAGTAATTAAATGTCCTTGGTGCACTTTACGTGTATCTTGACGCGTCCACCTTCTAATACTCTATGTTGTGTTGCATGTATTTTAACTCGTACCTTCATTCCGCAGATTGCACTCAACACTGCCTGAGCCCCTTTATCTCTAGGAAGGATTAATACACAGAATACAGGTACCTATTGTTATGCTCAGGTCCATAGGTATGCTGAGCCAAACAAGGTAAAGACTATGCAATGGGCTTGAATTTGAACTTGACTTGGGCACTACTTCTACCTGAACAAATTTTCTGTAGCTTGGTTACGATTAAATATTAAACAGTTTGAATCTGAACCCCTGCTCTTCATCTTTATTTCCACATGCGTGGATCACTTAAGGGGCAAACACAGGATTTGAGGATGGGGGTTTCCACGCCACACCACCAGTGGGCATGACCAGCATGTGTGGGGGCGTGGCTATAATTTTACAACATTTACAACATTCCATTGGTACATCGAAATGCGTATGCATTGCTATGTCTAGTGTGACACTAAGAACTGAATAAACAAACAGTTATAATTACAATAAATGATAAGCAAAGTGACACACGGCAGTCAAAGGGAAAGTGGCCAAACATCATACGTCCTGAAAGATTATTGTAGATTATTCTGGTTATACATACAACAAAATGCTGCTATACTGTTAAGCATAAATGCTACATACAGAGAATCCTTCTTGAAACTAAACACATCCCAGCGCGCTCCTGTACGCTTTACAACATTGTTCTTTAACATAAATGTCATGTGCTGTATATGTTCCTATAGTAACAAACCCTGCTTACTGAGTATTTTGATCTAAAATCCAATATAAGATGCTTTTTTGTTTACCATTGCTGTATCACACAAACTGAATTCTTCACTCATGGTCAAATGTTATACTGTACAGACATTAAAATTACTGTATTGCTACTAGAGCAGGTGGTCTGTATGTTTGCTCGTTTAAGTAATATACTGTTTTGTATGCTAATGTTAATGATATTAAGTGTTTGGTGCCTCATGGAAAATAATGATGAAATGGGTTTTTGGCACTAGCTGATTAGCAATTTACAGAGTGTTGTGGCTTGTTTCAGCTGGTAATTATCTAACTAAAATAGTCAGACTATATCACAAATGCATATCTTCTATCTGTCCCAATTTAGGCAGGATAGGGCCACACTCGCAAACACACACACAGGGTCAAACACACAGACATGTAAACTGTCACATACACAGACAAGCACAGAGTCACACATACACAAACAAACACAGGGTCAAACACACAGACATGTAAACTATCACATGCACAGACTCACACATACACAAACACACAGACATGTAAACTGTCACAAACACAGACAAGCAAAGACATACACAAACACACAGACAGTAACAGACAAACTGTCACACACACAGACTCTCTTACCTTCTTCTGCCTCCTGCATCACACACATGCTGGCTGGGTGGGAGGAAGAGGCGGGGCCAGACTGCAGGTCAGAGAGTGCTGTATACACACAGCAGGGGAAGGGACCAGTCACTGCAAGTATTGGCACCCCAGGGAGGACAGGGGTTTCTGGGGACTAGTAAACCCCTCCTAGGTGCACCTCTACATATACTTTCATCTCATTTACCCCCCTGACAAGCTACATACCACACCCCTCTCTTGCGATAGGGTTTTCTACCGATGATCGATTTCCTGTATTACCATGTGGTGTCACACATCTCAGGATCAGACCCACAAGATTGAATTGACTATCTTTTAAATCTTCTTATACCGCCCGCCACTAGCTAAACTCCTGCGGAATGGCACTAACAGTCACCTACACTGCAGTGCACAGCCTATTAAGCAATGCATAGCATTAAGGGTGAATTATAATATAAAATACATATACAGTGTTCTGTACTGTATAGATATCTCATGTTAAAAGGAATCATTTCAAAACTCCTTATAATAATGCAGTTTCACAAAGTAAGCTCAGTGTTCCAGTATATTGAGTGACTTCAAAAACATCTGGAGATCATGTGCCATACAGACACTTAGTATGACATGACAGTTGCTGAAGAGTCACAAGTGAAATTTAAACACAAACAGATTTATAAGTACTCAGGATGGCGTTACCTGTCATTTCCTATAGTATTCTGCTGAAGCCTCTCTGGCTTTGCAGAATCCAATATAATGAAAGTGCTGTGCACATGCGCACAGCAATTCCTCCAATCACCCGCAGCACTAAGCTGTCGGTGCTAGGATCGCAGGAGAGGGGTCACTTCGTCGGGGCTCCCAAAGTAACCCCGGCATAGTGCATCTTAGCAGTGCATAAATATGCATCACTGCGATGTGTAGTGATGCATATTTAGCAACACTGCATCTTATGATGCATAGAACCCCCAATATGATAGTGTCTGTGCAACAGCATGGCACTACAAGTCACAGCAAGCTTCAGGATAAAAAAGCACCAAGTAATTAAATTAAAATCACAAGGAAAATAACCCCACTAGCAATGCATTATCATTGTTCCAGAATGTAATTAAGACTGCTCATCAGTTAAATAATTGTGTTTGTTAATCACCACCATTTTGAGACAGTGAATATAGCATCCAGGATCAGCCATTTTGTTTGAAGCAGAGACTGAATTATCTGTCAGAACTTGATTTGGATTTGTAGGTTTACGAGACTTAGGGGTATATTTACTAAACTGCGGGTTTGAAAAAGTGGAGATGTTGCCTATAGCAACCAATCAGATTCTAGTTATCATTTATTTAGTACATGCTACAGAATGACAGCTAGAATCTGATTGGTTGCTATAGGCAACATCTCCAATTTTTCAAAGCCGCCGTTTAGTAAATATACCCCTTAGCCTGCATTGGAGTACCATTTAAACACAAAACAGTAATAATGTGCCTGCACCCCACAACTAAAAGGGAGATCAGCATTTATATTATGCTTCCTACCCCAGCAGTAGCTTTGTTGTGACTGCTGGATACAGTTTGGTTCTGTGGAACCACATATCCGAGCTAGCCCCAGAATGTTATTTTGCCTATCACCAGTAGAGATGGTCACTGACCCCCGTGTTTTGGTTTTGGATTCGGTTTTGGATCTGGATTACCGTCGTGTTTTGGTTTTGGTTTTGGTTTTGCAAAACCTCCATTGCGTGTTTTGGTTTTGGTTTTGGTTTTGTTTGGTTTTGTTTTGCTATTTTTTGGGAAAATCCATGTTTTTGGGCCTAAATTAACCCAATTTAGTGCTCCAACTGTTTTAGAGACAAGTAATCTAATTGTTGAGGTAATAAATCATCCCAAAAAACAGTTTAATTCTTCGTTGGTAGGCCTATTCTACACACAAAACAGATTGTCTTCCTCTCCATCTATGCATATTGGCAATGCAGCCATCGTCTTTGAATGTATATTACACCCTACACTTATAGTTAAATATGTAAAGAAATGGAAAAAGCCAGTTTGGTTTCTGTCTCTCAAGGCCCCCCTCCACTTGTATAAAATACCAAAAAATTCAGCCATTATAGACTGTACAATATTAATTGACATGGAGAAAGCCAGTTTGGTTTCTGTCTCTCAAGGCCCCCCTCCACTTGTATAAAATACCCAAAAATTCAGCCATTATAGACTGTACAATATTAATTGACATGGAGAAAGCCAGTTTGGTTTCTGTCTCTCTAGGCCCCCCTCCACTTGTATAAAATACTAAAAAATTCAGCCATTATAGACTGTACAATATTAATTGACATGGAGAAAGCCAGTTTGGTTTCTGTCTCTCTAGGCCCCCCTCCACTTGTATAAAATACTAAAAAATTCAGCCATTATAGACTGTACAATATTAATTGACATGGAGAAAGCCAGTTTGGTTTCTGTCTCTCTAGGCCCCCCTCCACTTGTATAAAATACTAAAAAATTCAGCCATTATAGACTGTACAATATTAATTGACATGGAGAAAGACAGTTTGGTTTCTGTCTCTCTAGGCCCCCCTCCACTTGTATAAAATACTAAAAAATTCAGCCATTATAGACTGTACAATATTAATTGACATGGAGAAAGCCAGTTTGGTTTCTGTCTCTCTAGGCCCCCCTCCACTTGTATAAAATACTAAAAAATTCAGCCATTATAGACTGTACAATATTAATTGACATGGAGAAAGACAGTTTGGTTTCTGTCTCTCTAGGCCCCCCTCCACTTGTATAAAATACTAAAAAATTCAGCCATTATAGACTGTACAATATTAATTGACATGGAGAAAGCCAGTTTGGTTTCTGTCTCTCTAGGCCCCCCTCCACTTGTATAAAATACTAAAAAATTCAGCCATTATAGACTGTACAATATTATGAAAAATGGACAAAGCCAGTTTAGGGTCACTCTGTCTATGACACCCTACCCTTAAGGATAAATTGCCCTAACAGCAGCCTTTCAAGATGGTATGTGATATGGAAATGCCACAAGTCCCTTTCCTCTTTGGGGGTAGATTGCACCCTACACTTACATAGAAAGTTTTAAAAAGATGTTATCGGCATCATCTTCAGCTTCATCCTCACCCTCATCAGTGTTATCGTCATCATCACAGACTATCAATTCATCGCCGCTTGAATCCGCCATTAGAGAACAGTCAGTGCTTGCATGTCTTGGATGGTGAAGGCCTTCCTCGTGGAAGATGTAGTTCATTTTTATAAACATCATTTTCTCCACATTTTTGGGAAGTAACCTTCTACGGCGATCACTGACTAAGTTCCCTGCTGTGCTGAACACTCGTTCAGAGTACACACTGGAGGGTGGGCAGCTTAGGTATTGCAAAGCAAGTTTGTACATGGGTTTCCAAATAGCTTGCTTTTCTTCCCAGTAAGGAAAGGGACTGTCTGACATTTCCATATCAACTACCTCTTGAAAGTAATCCTCCACCATCCTTTGCATGTTTATACTCATATTGGATGGACTTATGGGCAAAGTGACACTTTTTTTTGAAAAATCCTTCAAACCAGCCCAGATGTTAAATTGTTCTCGTCTGCCCCCTGTGTCTTCCCTGCTTCTTTTTTGGAAATTTAATTTTTTACGAGCAACAGCTTGAGAAAGTGAAGGAGGACACGTCGTCAAGCCGAGGCCCAGTTCAGCGGCCAACTTGCTGAGCAATAGCTCCTTGCAAAAGTTCACATCTCGCTCATTTACAAGTAAAGACTCAATGTAGGTTTTAAACCTTGGATCAAGCACAGTGGCCAAAACGTACTGATCCGAGTTCAAGATCTTAATAACTCGAGGATCATTGTGAAGCGAATTAAGTACTTGATCGACAAGGCCAACATACTTTGCTGAATTGCTTGCTTTCAGCTCCTCCTTCATTTTCTCAAGCTGCTTTTCCAATAGTCTAATTAAAGGAATGACTTGGCTCAAACTAGCAGAGTCTGCACTGACCTCACATGTCACAACTTCAAATGGTTTCAGCACCTTGCACAGCACTGAAAGGATTCCCCACTGTGCAAGAGTGAAATACATCCCCCCTCCTTTCCCAATGTCATGACTTGTGCAATATGCTTGGATGGCTTTGCGCTGTTCCTCCATCCTCTGAAGCATGTACAGGGTGGAATTCCACCGAGTTACCACCTCTTGCTTAAGTTGGTGGCAGGGCAAGTTAAACTGCTCTTGGAGCTGCTGTAATCTCCTACATGCTGTGGCTGAATGCCTGAAATGGCCTGAAATTTTACGGGCCACCGAAAGCATCTCCTGCACCTCACGGTTGTTTCGTAGGAAGCTCTGCACCACCAAGTTGATGGTGTGAGCAAAACAGGGAATATGTTGGAAATCACCCAGCTGTAATGCTCGCACTATATTGTTGGCGTTATCTGAAATGACATACCCTGGGGAGAGTCCGAGTGGTATAAGCCATGCATCAATCACATCTCTCAGTTTGCGTAACAAATTGTCAGCCGTATGCCTGTTAGTGAAGCCGGTGATACAAAGAGTGGCCTGCCTGTGACAAATGTTACGTAGTGGTGTACATGCTGCTGCTGTTCCTGCTGGTGAAGGTGAATGACCAACCCAGTGGGCTGTCACAGTCATATAGTCTTTGGTTTGGCCACTTCCACTTGTCCACATATCTGTGGTTAAGTGAACAGTGGGCAGAATGGCATTTTTCAGCGCAATCTCTACATTTTTACACACTTTTTGGTATAGTTGTGGAATAGCTTTACGGGAGAAATGGTGTCGCGATGGAATTCTGTAACGCGGACACAAAACCTCAATTAACTGTGAAAAACCAGCTGCGTTTATGGTGGAGATTGGACGCAGATCTAACACTAACATTGCAGCCATGGCGTCTGTGATTCGCTTGGCGACTGGGTGACTGCTGTCATATTTGCTTCCCCTCGCAAAGGATTGTTTCACAGTTAATTGCTGAAATGTAGGACTGCTCATTTTATTCACCTGCCTCTGGGATGACGATTCACCCCCAGCAGCAGCAACAGCAGCAGCAGGACTAACGCTTTCTTCAGAGGAATCAATAATAGTGCCGGAGTCATCCAGCCTTAAGTGGGATGCCGGGCTAACTCCGAGCGCTACTGAGGATATTGATGAGGATGGTGTGGTGGGTGTATTTTGTGGCCGTCGGTATGTCGGTGAGCGGAGGGTCTTAGCTGATGAGGGAGTGCTTGTATTCTTTTGGGAAGAACTTTCAGCTTTTCCCAACACTTTGCCATGAACTCTCGTTAAATGGCGTAACATAGACGAGGTTCCAAGATGGTTAAGGTCCCTCCCTCGACTGACTGTGGCTTCACATACACTACAAATGGCTATACAATTGTTGTCTGGATTTGGGTAGAAATAATTCCACACATAAGAAGTGGATTTTTTTGTTTTATGCCCAGGCATGACAATGGCCTTTTTCTTGTCACGTGCCAGAACTGCTGCCACTGGTGCAGGACTTACACAAACAACCTCATCCTCATCAACATCCTCATTAGCGCCCTCGTCGCCTACACAAATCTCCCCCTCATCCTCTTCTAATTCCAAAGTGGCATCCTCAATTTGGGTATCACCGGCTACACTCGGGCTATTAAGGCACACATCAGCAGAATGCTCACGATTAGACATCCCACTGTTGGATGGACTCTCCACAGGGATTGTTGTCATTTGTGAATCAGAGCAAATATTCTCCTGTAATGCCTCACTGGTATCTTGCAGCTCAGCTTTGACGCGTAACAGTAGTTGTGCACCAATTGTAGGCTGGGTAACTTTTTGGGATCTGCCACTAATAGCCAAAGGTGAAGGCCTCATTCTCTCTTTGCCACTGCGTGTGTAGAATGGCATGCTTGCAATTTTTTTTTTATCGTCACTTAACTTTTGCTCAGTTACACTTCGTTTTCGCTTCAATACAGTAAATTTTTTTTTGGTTTTTGTTTTTTGCACTAATTTGAAAACACTCTGTTGTTTGACATCGCCTTGGCCAGATGACGTACTGGGAACACTAACATCAGGACTGGTGACAGAACCTGGTTGCTCATTTAGATCATATGTGGACTGCTTTGAATCCATTGCGTAGATACTGCTGACAGATATGACTTTTGACAGCCAGAAATATTAATGCACAATTAGAGAGGACACCCCAAAAACACTGAGGAGTGCTAACATTTATTGAGTAGATACTGCTGACAGATATGACTTTTGACAGCCAGAAATATTAATGCACAATTAGGGAGGACACCCCAAAAACACAGAGGAGTGCTAAAATTTATTGAGTAGATACTGCTGACAGATATGACTTTTGACAGCCAGAAATATTAATGCACAATTAGAGAGGACACCCCAAAAACACTGAGGAGTGCTTAAAATTATTGAGTAGATACTGCTGACAGATATGACTTTTGACAGCCAGAAATATTAATGCACAATTAGGGAGGACACCCCAAAAACACAGAGGAGTGCTAAAATTTATTGAGTAGATACTGCTGACAGATATGACTTTTGACAGCCAGAAATATTAATGCACAATTAGAGAGGACACCCCAAAAACACTGAGGAGTGCTTAAAATTATTGAGTAGATACTGCTGACAGATATGACTTTTGACAGCCAGAAATATTAATGCACAATTAGGGAGGACACCCCAAAAACACAGAGGAGTGCTAAAATTTATTGAGTAGATACTGCTGACAGATATGACTTTTGACAGCCAGAAATATTAATGCACAATTAGAGAGGACACCCCAAAAACACTGAGGAGTGCTTAAAATTATTGAGTAGATACTGCTGACAGATATGACTTTTGACAGCCAGAAATATTAATGCACAATTAGGGAGGACACCCCAAAAACACAGAGGAGTGCTAAAATTTATTGAGTAGATACTGCTGACAGATATGACTTTTGACAGCCAGAAATATTAATGCACAATTAGAGAGGACACCCCAAAAACACTGAGGAGTGCTTAAAATTATTGAGTAGATACTGCTGACAGATATGACTTTTGACAGCCAGAAATATTAATGCACAATTAGAGAGGACACCCCAAAAACACTGAGGAGTGCTAACATTTATTGAGTAGATACTGCTGACAGATATGACTTTTGACAGCCAGAAATATTAATGCACAATTAGGGAGGACACCCCAAAAACACAGAGGAGTGCTAAAATTTATTGAGTAGATACTGCTGACAGATATGACTTTTGACAGCCAGAAATATTAATGCACAATTAGAGAGGACACCCCAAAAACACTGAGGAGTGCTTAAAATTATTGAGTAGATACTGCTGACAGATATGACTTTTGACAGCCAGAAATATTAATGCACAATTAGGGAGGACACCCCAAAAACACAGAGGAGTGCTAAAATTTATTGAGTAGATACTGCTGACAGATATGACTTTTGACAGCCAGAAATATTAATGCACAATTAGAGAGGACACCCCAAAAACACTGAGGAGTGCTTAAAATTATTGAGTAGATACTGCTGACAGATATGACTTTTGACAGCCAGAAATATTAATGCACAATTAGAGAGGACACCCCAAAAACACTGAGGAGTGCTTAAAATTATTGAGTAGATACTGCTGACAGATATGACTTTTGACAGCCAGAAATATTAATGCACAATTAGAGAGGACACCCCAAAAACACTGAGGAGTGCTAACATTTATTGAGTAGATACTGCTGACAGATATGACTTTTGACAGCCAGAAATATTAATGCACAATTATGGGGGACAACCCAAAAGCGCTGGGGAGTGCCAAATATGAAGAAAAAATAATAAACCTCTATCCTCCTCTCTGCACTAGCGATTTTGGTTAGAGCAATTGCAAGAACAATATTGTATTCTTTCTCTGTCCCTGCTCTAATTAGCCTATGACTACACCCTGCTCTCTCCCTCTGTCAAATGGCGATGGATTGCTGTGGAGGCGTGTATTTATAAAGTTGAAGTATCGCGAGAACCGAGTCCCGAGATCCGACGACGTCACAATGACGTTCGGCCTCGATTTGGATTCGGAATTGGCGGGAGAGTACCGAGCTGCTCAGCTCGGTACTCGGATACCCAAAGTTCGGGTGGGTTCGGTTCTCGGAGAACCGGACCCGCCCATCTCTAATCACCAGACTGTTATACTACAACACTATTGCCAGCAGATAAAGAGTATTAACCTGTGCAACTATTGTGCTGTGAAAGGAGCAATCAGTTATTTACAGAAGCTGCTTAATATCATCCATTTGTTAAAGGAATTAACCACTGTTACTATTTCGCCTTAATTTCAAGTAAAAGACTGAGATATTGTGGGAACCTTAGCATTACTGTGTGGGAGACTATGGTACACTGGTGATGCAGGACTTTTAAACGCAACAGAAACAGGATTTACATATTGCAATTACACTCAGGAATGTATTTAGTTTGATTGTCAGTCTATCTGTTTATTGAAGTGATTGTTTAAATGTTATTTGAAGTGTCTATTTAACTACCCAGCAAACTGCTTAGGGAATTGTCTATGCTAAATTCATTGTCTAACCAATGTGTATTGAATATATTATTTCCAAGATGCCTTTTTCCACTTTAACCTCTTTGATACAGAAATAAAAGGTTAAACGTTCTGCTGTCGGTTATTGAGTTGGGAGCCAGTAAAGTACTACCAGTACCGTAGGAAGGAAGCAGGGGCGGATCTAGAAAAATTTTCTACCCCTGGCGATTTAGGGGGGGGGATTTAGGCCCCACCCCCTTTCTGACTTCTAAGGCTGCGGCAGCCGCCGACAGCAAGCCCCTGTAGGGGGGAGATTGCCCCGATCGCCCTCCCTCCCCCCTGGATCCGCCACTGGAAGGAAGAAGGACAGCGTTGAAGAAAAAGAAGTAAGTCCTTGTCACTCCATTCCTACAGGGTGTTACACAACCTCCTCTCAGCTCTCTGGCTCCTCCTTCCTCTGCTTTCCCAGCTTTACACAGAGTTTTACAAACAATGCCAGTCTCTGCGCATCTCTCTGAACTCTGTCCCACTACAAGGCAGTCTGGGGGATGCAGTTTCCCAGCAGTTTCCCTTTGTTCTGTTTTACATGCACTGCTTATCACAAAATATGTCATGACAATATTTCATTTTTTCCATATGATTTTATACAATATTTCATAGTATAAATAGTTCTAGATATCTTCAGTTTTTCTATATTTTTATTTACAGGCCTATTAGTTACAGAAAAGCCCTACAAAAAAAGCCGGAAAAAATTAGTGATTTCGCCCAGAGAGAGGATTTCTCCCTATTTATCAAACCCATACAGACTGTTTTCACCTGGTTTTGCCAGCAATTGCTTTCACTGGGTGTCTGATGCACATGCTTCTGGGGAACCCAAGAACAGCACTGGTACAAGTACATAAACATATACACCATCTCAAGAAAATTGTGGCATTAGAAGGTTTTCTATCACTTTGATAAGCAGCGATAGAACAGGTTTTCTGTCACCACTTCATTGTAATTAGAACCCTTAGCACTTGCAAACAAACAGGTGGACCTAAAGATGACTGCCGTTGCATCATACATGTGACTATATGATTGATTTGTTTCATAGGGTTTGTGATTATTTGTGTTAATTATTTATTGCACACGTTTTCTAATTCAACAACAGAGAATTTCATGTTTTATCACTCTATTGTGAACTGGAGATATAAGTCTCACTTGTTCCTTAAATGCTGCTTTTATGTTATGTTAAATGAAACAGTTATAAGTAGGGATGAGCGCACTCGGATTTATGAAATCCGAGCCCACCCGAACGTTGCGGATCCGAGTCGGATCCGAGACAGATCCGGGTATTGGCGCCAAATTCAAATCTGAAACTGAGGCTCTGACTCATAATCCCGTTGTCGGATCTCGCGATACTCGGATCCTATAAATTCCCCGCTAGTCGCCGCCATCTTCACTCGGGCATTGATCAGGGTAGAGGGAGGGTGTGTTAGGTGGTCCTCTGTCCTGGTAGATCTCGTGCTGTGCTGTTTAGTTCTGTGCTGTGCTGTTTAGTTCTGTGCTGTGCTGTGCTGTGTTCTGCAGTATCAGTCCAGTGGTGCTGTGTGCTGTGCTCTGTCCTTCTGAGGTCAGTGGTGCTGCTGGGTCCAGTGCTGTGTCCTGTTCAGTCCAGTGGTGCTGTGTCCTGTGCTCTGTGCTTCTAAGGGCATAGTTATTTCCCCAATATTCCCCTGTGTTTAAAAAAATAAAAAAAAGTTATTTAAAAAAATACCAAAAACTAATTTAATTTTTTTTAATTACCACAAAATTTGCACAACCAATCCTGCAGTATAAGCCCATTGGTACTGCAATATTACCAAGTTCACACATTCAGCAGTAAAAGTCCAGTGGTACTGCAATATTACAAAGTTTACACATTCTGCAGTATCAGTCCAGTGGTGCTGTGTCCTGTGCTCTGTCCTGCTGAGTTCCGTAGTGCTGCTGGGTCCTGTGCCGTGTCCTGTTCAGTCCAGTGGTGCTGTGTCCTGTGCTCTGTGCTTCTAAGGGCATAGTTATTTCCCCATTATTCCCAAGTTTTTAAAAAATAAAAAAAAAGTAAAAAAAAAATTACAATTAAAAATTAAAAAAAAAAAAATATATAATTATAACCAAATTTGCAAAACCAATCCAGCAGTATAAGTCCATTGGTACTGCAATATTACAAAGTTCACACATTCTGCAGTATCAGTCCAGTGGTGCTGTGTCCTGTGCTCTGTCCTGCTGAGTTCCGTAGTGCTGCTGGGTCCTGTGCCGTGTCCTGTTCAGTCCAGTGGTGCTGTGTCCTGTGCTCTGTGCTTCTAAGGGCATAGTTATTTCCCCATTATTCCCAAGTTTTTAAAAAATAAAAAAAAAGTAAAAAAAAATAAAAAAAATTTAAAAATAAATAAATATATAATAATTATAACCAAATTTGCAAAACCAATACAGCAGTATAAGTCCATTGGTACTGCAATATTACCAAGTTCACACATTCTGCAGTATCTTGTGCTACATATAATGGAGACCAAAAATTTGGAGGATAAAGTAGGGAAAGATCAAGACCCACTTCCTCCTAATGCTGAAGCTGCTGCCACTAGTCATGACATAGACGATGAAATGCCATCAACGTCGTCTTCCAAGCCCGATGCCCAATCTCGTAGTACCGGGCATGTAAAATCCAAAAAGCCCAAGTTAAGAAAAAGTAGCAAAAACAGAAACTTAAAATCATCTGAGGAGAAACGTAAAGTTGCCAATATGCCATTTACGACACAGAGTGGCAAGGAACGGCTTAGGCCCTGGCCCGTGTTCATGACTAGTGGTTCAGCTTCACCCACGGATCTTAGCCCTCCTCCTCCTCCCCCCCCTACAAAAAATTGAAGAGAGTTATGCTGTCAGCAACAAAACAGCAAACAACTCTGCCTTCTAAAGAGAAATTATCACAAATCCACAAGGCGAGTCCAAGGATGTTGGTGGTTGTCAAGCCTGACCTTCCCATCACTGTACGGGAAGAGGTGGCTCGGGAGGAGGCTATTGATGATGTAGCTGGCGCTGTGGAGGAACTTGATGATGAGGATGGTGATGTGGTTATTGTAAATGAGGCACCAGGGGGGGAAACAGCTGATGTCCATGGGATGAAAAAGCCCATCGTCATGCCTGGTCAGAAGACCAAAAAATGCACCTCTTCAGTCTGGAGTTATTTTTATCCAAATCCAGACAACCAATGTATGGCCATATGTAGCTTATGTAAAGCTCAAATAAGCAGGGGTAAGGATCTTGCCCACCTAGGAACATCCTCCCTTATACGTCACCTGAATAACCTTCATAGTTCAGTGGTTAGTTCAGGAACTGGGGCTAGGACCCTCATCGGTACAGGGACACCTAAATCCCGTGGTCCAGTTGGATACACACCAGCAACACCCTCCTCGTCAACTTCCTCCACAATCTCCATCAGATTCAGTCCTGCAGCCCAAGTCAGCAGCCAGACTGAGTCCTCCTCAATACGGTATTCATCCGAGGAATCCTGCAGCGGTACGCCTACTACTGCCACTGCTGCTGTTGCTGCTGTTAGTCAGTCATCTTCCCAGAGGGGAAGTCGTAAGACCGCTAAGTCTTTCACAAAACAATTGACCGTCCAACAGTCGTTTGCCATGACCACAAAATACGATAGTAGTCACCCTATTGCAAAGCGTATAACTGCGGCTGTAACTGCAATGTTGGTGTTAGACGTGCGCCCGGTGTCCGCCATCAGTGGAGTGGGATTTAGAGGGTTGATGGAGGTATTGTGTCCCCGGTACCAAATCCCGTCGAGATTCCACTTCACTAGGCAGGCGATACCAAAAATGTACAGAGAAGTACGATCAAGTGTCCTCAGTGCTCTAAAAAATGCGGTTGTACCCACTGTCCACTTAACCACGGACATGTGGACAAGTGGTTCTGGGCAAACGAAGGACTATATGACTGTGACAGCCCACTGGGTAGATGCATCCCCTTCCGCAGCAACAGCAACAGCTGCATCAGTAGCAGCAACTACAAAATGGCGGCTCGTGCAAAGGCAGGCAACATTGTGTATTACAGGCTTTAATAAGAGGCACAACGCTGACAACATATTAGAGAAAATGAGGGAAATTATCTCCCAGTGGCTTACCCCACTTAGACTCTCATGGGGATTTGTGGTGTCAGACAATGCCAGTAACATTGTGCGGGCATTAAATATGGGCAATTTCCAGCACGTCCCATGTTTTGCCCACACCATTAATTTGGTGGTGCAGCATTACCTCAAGAGTGACAGGGGTGTGCAGGAGATGCTTGCGGTGGCGCGCAAAATTGCTGGACACTTTCGGCATTCAGCCAGTGCCTACCGCAGACTAGAGGCACATCAAAAAAGCATGAACCTGCCCTGCCATCACCTCAAACAAGAGGTTGTGACGAGCTGGAACTCCACCCTCTATATGCTGCAGAGGATGGAGGAGCAGCAAAAGGCCATTCAGGCCTACACAACCACCTACGACATAGGCAAAGGAGTGGGGATGCGCCTCAGTCAAGCGCAGTGGAGACTGATTTCCGTGTTGTGCAAGGTTCTGCAGCCATTTGAACTTGCCACACGAGAAGTCAGTTCCGACACTGCCAGCTTGAGTCAGGTCATTCCCCTGATCAGGCTGTTGCAGAAGCAGCTGGAGAAAGTGAGGGAGGAGCTGGTAAGCCATTGCGATTACACCAAGCATGTAGCTCTTGTGGATGTAGCCCTTCGTACGCTTTGCCAGGATCCGAGGGTGGTCACTCTTTTAAAGTCAGAGGAATACATTCTGGCCACCGTGCTCGATCCTCGGTTTAAAGCGTATGTTGTGTCTCTGTTTCCGGCGGACACAAGTCTACAGCGGTGCAAAGACCTGCTGGTCAGGAGATTGTCCTCTGAAGAGGACCGTGACATGCCAACAGCTCCACCCTCATTTTCTTCCACATCTATGGCTGCGAGGAAAAAGCTCAGTTTTCCCAAAAGAGGCACTGGCGGGGATGCTGATAACATCTGGTCCGGACTGAAGGACCTGCCAACCATTGCAGACATGTCTACTCTCGCTGCATTGGATGCTGTCACAATAGAAAAAATTGTGGATGATTACTTTGTTGACACCATCCAAGTAGACATGTCAGACAGTCCATATTGTTACTGGCAGGGAAAAAAGGCAGTTTGGAAGCCCCTGTACAAACTGGCTCTATTTTACCTGAGTTGTCCCCCCTCCAGTGTGTACTCGGAAAGAGTTTTTAGTGCAGCGGAGAACCTGGTCAGTGAGCGGCGAAGGAGGTTGCTTCCTCAGAACGTTGAAAAAATGATGTTTATAAAAATGAATAATCAATTCCTTAATGAAGTACAGCACTGCCCTCCAGATACTACAGAGGGACCTGTGGTTGTGGAGTCCAGCGGGGACGAATTGATAATGTGTGATGAGGAGGAAGTACACACTGTAGGGGGAGAGGAATCAGAGGTTGAGGATGAGGACGACATCTTGCCTCAGTAGAGCCTGTTTAGTCTGTACAGGGAGAGATGAATAGCTTTTTTGGTGTGGGGGCCCAAACAAACCAATCATTTCAGCCAAAGTTGTTTGGTAGGCCCTGTCGCTGAAATGATTGGTTTGTTAAAGTGTGCATGTCCTATTTCAACAACATAAGGGTGGGTGTGAGGGCCCAAGGACAATTCCATCTTGGACCTTTTTTTTTTGCATTATATGACCAATCAACAGTCGTTTGCCATGTTCAAAAAGTAAAACCAAATTTAAAAAAATTCAAGAAATTAAACCAAAAGTAAAATGCCGTGTCATAATTTAAAACAAGAGGTATTGACGTGCTCTAAAACTACTGTATTGTTGTTTATATTTTATAAACACTACACTTGAAAGCTTGAGTCTTTCAATAAAAAAGTAACTGTCCATTGCACGAATATTTGCAACAGGGACAATTTTAGGGTTAAGAAAGTCAACTAATAACACTTCGACGCTGTCTGTCTTTATAAACACTACACTTGGAAGTTGGAGGAGGTATTGTGGCCCCGGCACCAAATTTACTACCGGGGCCACTCCACTGTGCAGTCCATATTTAGGTGTATCAGATATTAAACAACGGTGACAGTTGATGCCCAATTTTTTAATTATATTGTGGCCTCGGTACCAAATTGTGTACCGGGGCCACCACACTACGCAGTCCATACCCTTTTTTGGTGGAATTCTGACACGTGGAGGGTTTTTTAATTATATTGTGGCCTCGGTACCAAATTGTGTACCGGGGCCACCACACTACGCAGTCCAGATACTTGTTTGGTGGAATTCAGACCAGTTGAGGGTTTTATTATTATATTGTGGGGACCACTCTATCTATACCACACTACAACTCTATACCACTCTATTTAATACTTTAATTCTATTTAATACTTTAATTCTATTACTAATTACCATAAAGAGGAACTGCCGCTTCTATTTAATACTTTAATTCTATTAGTAGTTACCATAAAGAGGAACAAAATAAACCAATTTTACCAAAAGTATAATATGACTTAGACTTACAAACACTACACTTGAAAGATGGTGCCTTTAAATGAAAAAGTCAGTCTTCATTGCACGACTATGTGCAACAGGGACAGTTTTTTGGTTTACAAAGTCAACCAATAACACTTCGACCCTGTCTGTCTTTAACATACTTGATGGGATCTCAATGACGAATTGTCTGTACCATGTTTGGAGGAGGTATTGTGGCCCCGGTATCAAATTGGGTACCGGGGCCACCCCACTACGCAGTCCAGATACTTGTTTGGTGGAATTCAGACCAGTTGAGGGTGTATTTATTTTATTGTGGCCCCGGCACCAAATTTACTACCGGGGCCACTCCACTGTGCAGTCCATATTTAGGTGTATCATATATTAAACAACGGTGACAGTTGATGCCCAATTTTTTAATTATATTGTGGCCTCGGTACCAAATTGTGTACCGGGGCCACCACACTACGCAGTCCATACCCTTTTTTGGTGGAATTCTGACACGTGTAGGGTTTTTTAATTATATTGTGGCCTCGGTACCAAATTGTGTACCGGGGCCACCACACTACGCAGTCAAGATAGATAGATGCGTATCATAGATAAAGTACATTCAGTGGTGTGGGGCAAATTGAAAAATATTCAAAATGCACTGACATTATCAAAAACAAGAGGTTGTCACACGCTAAAACTCCAACATGTATATGATGGAGAGGATGGAGGAGCAGCCGTATGTGTAGTGTAATGCAGACCTGTTGAAGGTTTTTTATATATTTTATTGTGGTGCCCAGTGCCCACTCCTCTAGGCAGTCCAGGTACATTTATTGGTGCGAATCATAAAAGTTCAGGGTTTTTAATATATATTGTGGTGACCCACTCCTCTACGCAGTCCAGGTACATTTATTGGTGCGATTCATAAAAGTTCAGGGTTTTTAATATATTGTGGTGACCCACTCCTCTACGCAGTCCAGGTACATTTATTGGTGCGATTCATAAAAGTTCAGGGTTTTTAAGATATTGTGGTGACCCACTCCTCTACGCAGTCCAGGTACATTTATTGGTGCGAATCATAAAAGTTCAGGGTTTTTAATATATATTGTGGTGACCCACTCCTCTACGCAGTCCAGGTACATTTATTGGTGCGATTCATAAAAGTTCAGGGTTTTTAATATATTGTGGTGACCCACTCCTCTACGCAGTCCAGGTACATTTATTGGTGCGATTCATAAAAGTTCAGGGTTTTTAATATATTGTGGTGACCCACTCCTCTACGCAGTCCAGGTACATTTATTGGTGCGATTCATAAAAGTTCAGGGTTTTTAAGATATTGTGGTGACCCACTCCTCTACGCAGTCCAGGTACATTTATTGGTGCGATTCATAAAAGTTCAGGGTTTTTAATATATATTGTGGTGACCCACTCCTCTACGCAGTCCAGGTACATTTATTGGTGCGAATCATACAAGTTGATGGTTTTCTTATTATATATATTGTGGTGACCCACTCCTCTACGCAGTCCAGGTACATTTATTGGTGCGAATCAAACAAGTTGATGGTTTTCTTATTATATATATTGTGGTGACCCACTCCTCTACGCAGTCCAGGTACATTTATTGGTGCGAATCATAAAAGTTCAGGGTTTTTAATATATATTGTGGTGACCCACTCCTCTACGCAGTCCAGGTACATTTATTGGTGCGATTCATAAAAGTTCAGGGTTTTTAATATATTGTGGTGACCCACTCCTCTACGCAGTCCAGGTACATTTATTGGTGCGATTCATAAAAGTTCAGGGTTTTTAATATATTGTGGTGACCCACTCCTCTAGGCAGTCCAGGTACATTTATTGGTGCGATTCATAAAAGTTCAGGGTTTTTAATATATTGTGGTGACCCACTCCTCTACGCAGTCCAGGTACATTTATTGGTGCGAATCATAAAAGTTCAGGGTTTTTAATATATATTGTGGTGACCCACTCCTCTACGCAGTCCAGAAAGATACCTTGTTGCAACGTTTTGGACTAATAACTATATTGTGAGGTGTTCAGAATACACTGTAAATTAGTGGAAATGCTTGTTATTGAATGTTAATGAGGTTAATAATAGCCTAGGAGTGAAAATAAGCCCAAAAACTTGATTTTTAAACTTTTTATGTTTTTTTCAAAAAAAATCCGAATCCAAAACCTTAAATCCGAACCGAGACCTTTCGTCAAGTGTTTTGCGAGACAAATCCGAACCCCAAAAATAACGAAAATCCGGATCCAAAACACAAAACACGAGACCTCAAAAGTCGCCGGTGCACATCCCTAGTTATAAGATCAGTGTAATGAGAATTTCATCATGAAGGGTTGCATGGATCTGCTGTGAATGTTACCCCCGTACTGTGACTAGATCACTTATGGTATAAATTTATTTAAAGGAAATCGCACAGGGTGCTTATTTATATGATTACAAATGCACTTATTTTTGATATTGTGTATATTTTGGTAAGGGAAATCTTTATTTCTGAGACCAGCGAAGAAACTCGTTTTTTTTTAACCTTGTTAGAGGAAATGCATGATTTCTGAAGTATATATCTGATACAATAAGCCTTTGTGGAGGAAGTCTTTTGTGCATCATGATGTGGGGAAATGACGAGTTTGGTGCTTTGTGACTTTCTTTGGGAATGTGTATTCTGCAGCTGTCTGAAGAAAGAACTCATGTTAATCTCATTTTAATTAGACCTTTTGATGTGTGGGGGTCCAGCACCTGAAGGCACAGGAAGGTTTGATTGAGACTTGCTACTAGATTTTCTGCGTCTAAAAACAAGATGCAGGAACTCACAGCAAGTTTTGGAATACCACAGATAAGTGTAAATATTGTTAACCGTGTATTCTAAATCCATGTTTGGGTAAACAAATTGCATCCTGATTCTAAAAATAGATCAAACCTCAAGGGGGCTGGCTTACTCTTTGACGCTGTGTCCAAATCTGTATAAAAAGCATTAACTTGTATCGTGATAGGTCAGGGGGGATCCATCCACAGCAACCCTGATCTATAGGAAGAGGTCAGTAGTACCAGCCCAGGTAAACCAGTAACGGGGTACACTCGCAGCGTCAGTTACCCAGAAGGAACCTGGATGTCGGTGGTGGCAGCATTTGTAAGCCCCTCCTACTGCAGAAAGAAGGCGACATTTGGGATAACGAAAGGGAATGGTGGCAAAGTAAGCCCAGCCGGTTACCAGCAACAACAAACAAGGTGACATAGGCAGTCCATCCTGTCACAGATTACTGGTGGAAAGCAGTGGGAAAAGGCGGCTTTTCGTACACCAGTCAGGAGAGCCGAGTTATTCAGGAGAGGAATAACTGCAGCCAGGAGAACGCACAGGATGTCGAAGTACAGTAAAATGTGCAAGGAGGACCTAGAGATACTGTGCCGAGTAAAGAAGTTAGAAATTCCTTACACAGCGACAAGGAGCGAAATGAAAAAGGTGCTGAAGGCCTGGGATGCGCAGTATGGGTCAGCAGATGAGGAAGTTGACTGCAACAGCGACCAGGAGGAGATTTAACTTGAAACCTAGAGGTACCTGCAGTAACACCCCGGAACACAGCACCTGTTACCAGCAACAGTCCCCTCCCACAGAGTGAACCAGTGTTGCAAGTTCAACAGCGTGATGAGGGTAACTTTTCTGTATTAATGCAGCAACTGGGGTCCCTGGGGAACAAAACAACTGAGACAGAGCTGTTGCTTATAATCAAGTTGTGGGGCAATCGTTGGGCACCGCCTCCTGCAGCGGCCCATGAACAGTCACCTTCTGCACCCAGATAGGGCTCTTTTAACTTTACCAAATATGATGACACTGTTGGAGATATTGATGGATATTTGCAAGTGTTTGAAAAGTCTTGCAGCCTCCATGACTTGCCCAAACATGAGTGGGTAAAGTATCTGGTTCCCACACTACAAGGTCGTGCAGTGGAAGCTTATTGCGGAGTGGCCCCAAGGGACTGTGTGGACTACGACGTGGTAAAACGGGGCCTCCTTAAGCGTTATGCTATTACCCCGAGAGACCTACCGGCAGAAGTTTCGGGACTAGGCTAAAAGCACCCAAATCAGCCATGAGGAATTTGCCAACCAATTGCGGCAGTTGGTGATAAGATGGTTTAATGGATCTGACGCCAAGTCCTGGGAAGAATTAGTGGACTTATTTTGCAGACAGCAGTTTCACCGCTGGTGCGCAGCGGAGGTGAAGGAGTGGGTATTGGACCGTAGCCCAGCAACCCTGGAACAAGCGGCCCAGTTAGCGGATCAGTATGTGGCAGTGAGGCCACACTGGCAGAAGTGCCAGGTTAACAGCCAATGCCAAAGTATTGTGCAATCAGGGGGATCCCCCTCTTCTACTCACCCCCCAAAACAAGTACCTAACCCTTTGGGTAACATTCGCCAGCCACTGCCCCGCTCTGTTCCTGGGAGTTATCAGAGAACACCGGAGCCCAGGCTGGGGAAGAAGTACTACAGCTGCTGGAAAACCGGTCATTTAAGGATGGACTGTCCCACAGCCCCAGCACCCCAGACTTGTGCCCCTAATCCGAGTCCTGGGGCCCGACTGACTTGTTTAACTGGTGAAGGTGAGACAGTAGAGACTGTTTCTACCCCTGTCAGTCCAACGGAATGTGGCGTGATAGAAGGTGACTCAGCGGAGAGAGTCACCTGTGTGTCTAAAAGACCCCCCAAAAATATGTGGAAGAACATGCAGCCAGTCCAATTGGGACCCCTGCAGGGAGAAGGACTGAGAGACTCAGGGGCCTCTATACTGTTGTGAGTCCCCATCTTATTGATCTTGCTGCAGTATTGCAGGGTCGCACTGCCAAAGTTACTGTGGCTGATAGACTGGAGAAGGACGTGCCTGTCGCAAGGGTGTATCTGGACTGGGGAGATGGCCAGGAGTTGCAAGATGTTGCCGTTATGGATGGCCTCCCAACTGATGTGATCTTGGGCAACGATCGTGGGGGTGGAATTGTGACTGCATTTCTCAACACTATTACCCGGAGCCAAGCTGCTAAACTACACTCTTCAGGATCTACACCTGCACAACCCTGTCCAGAGGAAAAGATCACAGCTGCTTGACAACAGCAATCACCAGCAACCACAGATTCAGCCAACCCAGAGGAAAAGACCACATCTGCTATTTCTTCAGAAAACAGCCAGCCCTTTGCCTCTGGAAAGACTACACCCCCTAGCAATGCAGTTATCCTGACAGGGTGCCGGGTGATGCTCCTGTCCCTAGCCATATGCCAGCTCCAGCGGTGAGTATAGAAGACCACAGTGACCCCCCTTTGACCGACCCCATTTTAACTGACCCTAGTCACCCCAACATAGACCCCCCTGTGACGTATCCTGACTTAGACGATAGTGAGTGCTGCAGCTCTCTGATCCTTCACTGGAAGACATGAGGCGCCAGCCTTCCAGCGATGGAGGTGGGAAGTGTAACCTGGTGTAAAGGGTTGTTGTAGTAGGAAGTTAGATGGGGATAGACCAGTCTGGAAACTAATTTAACTGGTACCACGAGGCATTTGCACGTAACTAATCTCAGCTGCTCATGAAATCACTATGGCTGGACACCAGGCTGGACACCAGGGAAGAGACCGAACACTGAAGCGCCTGACACAGAATTTTTTCTTGGATGGAATGTCGGATGACGTCCGAGCCTACTGTAAGTCCTGTGATGTGTGTCAGCATCTCGGGCGCCCCAGTGCTCGTGCTACCCTGAGGTCCTTGCGTGCTGAGATGCCACAGTTACTCCTGGTACATGTATCCAGGTTTCGCCCAGTTTGTACTTCCTCAGGGATTTTTACACTGACATCCCTGAGGAAGCTCGAACCGGGCGAACTTACCCACACGTTTACACCACTTGCCGGACTGTTTACGGAGCCGATTTAGTAGCTAATAGCGCTGAACTTCTTTCAATCGAAGACAGCGCAAGAACAGTTCGTGCTATTTGAAGAAAATAGCTGACCGGCCACAGTATCATTTAATCATGGTCATCCTCTTATATTGCATCATCATTTTAACATACCATAGACTATTAAGTGGCTATGTAGACCAAACGTCAAACTCAGGTCAGCGGCACTACCATCCCCTAGACTACATGAGGTCATTAGGACTAGGGTATAATTGTGACCATTAGGATATCTATATGTACCTCAGATCATTATACTGGTACTATTTATTATAATCTCCAGTTTGTTTTTTCCTCTTATAAATATTAGATAATAGATCCATGGTCCCTTGGACCTATCCTCTCTACAAGTTGGATTAATCAAGTTAACAACAGTATTAACAACAATTTCAATCCCTATGTGTCCCCATCAACCACTCACTCCCACGTCTAACGTAGCCAAAAACGTTGATTGTGATATTATACATGATGTTCAGCAAACTCTTTTTCATTGTTTTAATCACTGTTTTTAGACATTGTTTTTATAATATATTAATTTATTGACTCATCAAAACTCCTGTATTAACATACCACTATATACAGGACAACTAATTTCTACTGTTAACAGATATTTATATGTTATCACAAGTTAATGTACGTAACCATACACAGTACAAGAATGTATTACATTGTTTCACAGATATGTTTTATCTGCTACGTATCAGCTCCCGGATCACCTGCCAATCATCGTCACATTGAGTATAAAAGACACGCCTCCATATGCATACCAACTACAGCCTTGAAAAAGTCACTCCTGTGACGAAACGCGTCGGCCAATCACGAGTCACATCCAGTCTCTTCACATCCGTTCTTGTCATATCCGGCAGCTGTGTGCTCCAAGGTGGAACGCACGCCAAAGCACATTGGGCGGTTAGATTACCGTCCCTTCGCAGACGTCCGTCAACCTTTGCAAGAGTGCACTATGTACTAGTACCATCTCAACTCCCTACTGATGACATTCACCCACAGATAAGGACGACATCTGATCCGTCTGGACACGCTAATTCACCTCTGAACGCTGCCAAGCGCAAGTATATTGGTCCTTATTAGTCCGTTTTATTCCAGAATAGCTAGGACAAGCTGGACTACCTAATTTCGGGACTTTTGATATATTCATCATCTGTGTACTACCTCATTCTATATAAGAATAATAGACTTCATTTGACAGCAGTAGATGTGTTTTACAGTGGTTTTTATAGCAATTTTTATACAATTTTATCTATTTGTAATGATCTCTCTGTATATTTATTGTAATCCATGTGTTTAAAACCTTTATAAAACCTTTATAAACCTTTATAAAATAACCATCACGACTTATGCTCCCCTCAATTATAGTAATCAATCAATCAATCAATCAATATTTAGGTCGAGCGCAGAATATTTCTGTGTATTTTATATTGACAGGTTGGACTTCCCTGATATTCCGCTGCTGACCTAATTTATCCTGTAGTGCGCTTCCCCTCCTTTATTCTATCATTTTATTCCAGACTGGATACATGTACCAGGAGTAGCTGCGGCACCTCAGCACGCCAAGGGACCTACTGGAACCGGAACACGGGAATCTCCAGACGGGGCACCTACATCCCCTTACTTTGGCACAACGCTACTGAGAGACTACTCGGTCGCAGCCTCCCACGATTTCACCAGACTACTGAAAAGTGAGTGACTCTCTATGTATTACTCTATTGAAGCAGACTAACTTGTTTGCGCCTTTTCTGTTTGTACAGGACTGTTATGGAACTTTTTTTTTTTCCTTATTATATCTAATATATTGGACTTCTACCTATTTCCCTCCATTCTTATAGAGGATATATTTATGTGAATTGTGTATGGGAAAATACTTTTAATATCTGGATTTATGGGACATCGTACCTATAATATTTGAGTGTACATATCAGAAAATTGCTGGTCCGGACCATATATGATATATGTGTTTTATTCTTATTTTTAGTCTATTGAACAATAACTATTGTATTATATATTTGTATATTGTACACTCCTCTTATCTGAGACGATTGATCCTGTTCATCACCCATTGCGCCAGGTAATACTGCTCTTTTACCATTGTTTTGGTTTCCCTAGCGGAAGGGACCACTCCTTTAACAAATTATTACCACAAGAGGCAGCACTTCATACATTAATACATAGGAAGCTCGGTTTATCCTCACCTTTACTATTTCTTGCAACTCCGCTTATAGTTCAGATCGTGCTGGATACAATTGAGAAATAGAGGCAATGGAGTCAGCTCTCAGAGAATAAATTAGTAAAATGAACATTTTAAAGGAATGGCAAGCTCAGAAGTGCAAACTGAGCACTGACCAGTGCCTAGCAGACTCTGTGCCAATTGGGTTTGAATTGAATAAATAACAGGTTCTGGGCGCTGATCAGTGTGAGATATATGGCAGGATGGATAAGTGAATTAGGATATAATAGATGTTTATTGTAACATGGTTTACATGAAACACATTCCGGCCGGAAAAAATATTGTGCATGCAATACACTACATAGTGTAATAAAGGCACATGGTAACACAAATGTATCACAAAAATTATATAAATTATTGATATATATCACAAAAAAGGAGGTCACAAAAATTGTATATTTGTGTGTATACAGGAGCTCAAAAGTTACGGGTAACAGTGGAAAAACAAATGAAGGTAAAATCACGGAAAAAAGACAGTCCTGGCTTAACATAAAGCCCGCTATGTAGGCAATGAGCCCTTGTGGATATAGCGTTAATGATTGAGAATGTTGTCCAAAGAACCAATGTGTATCCAAAGGGTTAAACAAAAAGTCCAGGGTGACTTACATATTTTCGTTCGACAGAGAAGGTTTGTTCGCGGGGCAAGGATTCCTCCTAGGATGCGGCAGCGTCTCTTGTCCCTCGGTTGTGGATTTGAGAGAATCGCAGGCACGCAGCCTGTGTATACAACGGAGGTGGCGTGTGTACGTATGCACGCTCTCTTTGATTCGCGCCCAACAAAAACCTGATAAGATGATTCAGATGAATGAATGAAAATCTAGCATGCTAGATGATCCTTAGCTGGAAGAGTGATGTCGCTATGTATCCAACGCGTTTCGCTCGTGGCTAGAATGCCGGTGAGCTTCCTCAGGGATGGTGTGTCAGTGCTGGTCTTCCTCCCAGTATGTTTATATATAGTCCGGATGTTTGCAATTAGGCATCAGTAGTTTCACATGATTGCCAGGGGCTCAGCTGGAGACAATGAAGCGAGTATGTCAAAGGGATGCTTCTATATACAGATGAATACTCGCAGTTCATGAATGACATTATAGTATAGATCTGTGTCCGTGGTGGGTATTCCACCAAACAGACAGAACAATCTCACAAATAAATAAATTGAGACAATCAATTGAGTAAATTGAATAAATTGAATCTCTGGATAGTTGTAAAGTACCAGTAATAAAACATGGTTAGGTCTGTTCATGAGCACAATTCCGTATATCCCAATATGAACAGTTGATTCATGAGTCTCTTTAGTCGGTAGGATCAGTGAGTAAGTCTCTGAGTAAATATAATGTATGCCAGTAATGAGGCCTTGTTATAGGTATGCCAATATGGTAAACCTTATGGTAAACCTTATTGGATGGTAAGTGTGGTCTTACACTAAAAATGGGAAAAAATGTATGTATAAGACCTATGACAATTGTACATATATGTACAGACTGATCATAGTTAGTTATATTTGAGTAAAGTGGCGGGGTTAAAGCAATAGATATAGTGGGGATCTACGAGTTCAAAAAATATCCCAAATCAAAATCTATATTCAGTCCCTTTGGAGTCAGGGTTTTAAGATTAAAAATCCACCTGGCTTCTTCTTTCGAAATGAGTGACACATAGTCACCACCTCTCCATGGGTTAGTGACTTTGCAAATCCCTAAATACTGGAGGGTGGTATGGTCATGATTGTGATGTTTGAGGAAGTGGGCAGATACGGTGTGATTTTCTGACTTATTCCTAATATTGCGTAAATGTTCAGAAATTCTGACATGTAGTTTCCGAATGGTGCGTCCAACATACTGGAGGCCACAAGGGCACTCCAGTAGGTAGACCACACCCATAGTGTCACAAGTGATTTTGGTTTGAATTTTATACGATTCCCCTGTAGTGTTGGACCTGAAGGTGGTAGTGGGTTTCAGTCCCTTGTGGTTAGTCATTACACAGGCCTGACACCTATTACAGAAATAGAAACCCCCACTATTCTCTCCGAGCCAACTTTGTTGTTTTTCTTTCTTTCTTGTGGGAATGCAGCATTTAACTAATTTTGTGTTGAGGGAATCAGATTTTCTATAAATGATCTTAGGATGATCTGAGAGGATGCCCTTCAGGTGGTCATCCATCTGCAGTATATGCCAGTGTTTTCTTACAATCTGCTCAAGTTCCCTGTGATTGGAACTGTACTTGGTGATGAATGCAGGGGGTGATGGATCATTCGTATTTATATTTGGAATTTTGGATTGGAGTAAGGTTTCCCTTTCTAGCCCTTTGACTTCTTCAAAGGCCATGTTGACAGTGTCCCTATCGTAGTTCCTTTCAAGGAATCTCTCTTTCAAAATTGTGGACTGTTCCTCGTATAAGGCCAGATTGGAACAGTTCCGTGATTTTACCTTCATTTGTTTTTCCACTGTTACCCGTAACTTTTGAGCTCCTGTATACACACAAATATACAATTTTTGTGACCTCCTTTTTTGTGATATATATCAATAATTTATATAATTTTTGTGATACATTTGTGTTACCATGTGCCTTTATTACACTATGTAGTGCATTGCATGCACAATATTTTTTCCGGCCGGAATGTGTTTCATGTAAACCATGTTACAATAAACATCTATTATATCCTAATTCACTTATCCATCCTGCCATATATCTCACACTGATCAGCGCCCAGAACCTGTTATTTATTCAATTCAAACCCTGTTTCCCCTTGGGAGGGTAGGGATTCCCTCCTACACATTTTCAGGTTCGTCTATTGGCTGCTTCACATATCTAGAGGTAGCGCAACCCACCCTATCTGTCTATATCCATCGACTCTGTGCCAATGCCTGGTAGTGTGTCTGGATCTGCAAATGTGTCATCACCTACAAATGTGCTATTATCTAAGAATGTGCAGCAATCTGAAAGTATGCCGTTGTCTGCAAACATGCCTGGCCTTAGTGCTGATAGCAATCCATTCATCCTCGTACATGACAACCCATTATATGATACCATCAGGTCCCTGGAAGTGGAGCCTCCCATGGGGTCACGGGTGGCCAGTGCAGAGGCGGGGGGGTCACGGCCTTGGCGGCAGATAATGCGGCAGGGATGGCGTCCTCTTCCCCAGTCTCGATTGCGGATATGCAGCCGGCGTTGTGTGATACCCTGAGGGTGGGAGTTGCGGTCACGCCACTTCCGGATGTCTCGGTCAGCGGGGAGAGCGTACTCCTGGGCATGAGGCAATGGCTGATGTCGGCAAAGGTAACCCTGTGTTGCAATGTAATGTTCTTATTTCAGATTTTGTCTAATGCTGTTGTCCCGGTCAGTGGGAAGACCAAGCCCGATCAGCAGTCTGTCTCTGGGCTGCATAATAAAGTGGGCGGTAGTGTGGGGAGCACCACTATTAACCCCATGGTCATGAAAATGAACCCCATGTTGCAAGGTGATGTATTTATTTCAGATCCTGTGCCTACCAATGTGTCTGTGAATATGTCTGTGTCTAATGCTGTTCTTATGGTTAGGGAGGAGTGTAAGTCTGATAAGCTGTCTGTGTCTGGGCTACATACTAAGACAGGGGGTAGAGTGGAGAATGTCATTAGTGACTCTGCAGCTGTAAAAGTTAACCCCATGTTGCAAGGATATGTGCATGTCCCTGCTCCTGTGGATATTACTCCCAAAAACAAACCAGGTCTGGATAGAAGTACTTTATCATCAGTACAAGTTACAGCAGTTGAATCAATATATGGCCCTCTAAAAGTAGCAGAAGACACTAGAGCAACATTAAAAGCTATAGAATCTGCAGCAATTACAATGCCAGGGATGTTTTCCCAGCTGGATGGGGCTGGCAGTTCAAAGTCAGTCAGTGGAGTGGTAGGACAGAATGGTACTCTTCTTAAGCCTGCTGCCCAGTGTTCAGAACAGGTCCCCATGACGTCTACAGCAGGGGTAAGCAGTAGTGGCTCCTGTGTCAGGTAGCATATCTTATGCAAAAGTAGTATCTGGTGGCACAAATAATAAAGTAAACACACCCCAACTTTTAACTCAGCCTCAACCGTCAGTAACTGGGTAACCCTTCAAGCGTAGGAATGTAATGCAAATGAAATACATTTGTAAAGAATCCCCCCCCCCCAAGTCGCACAGATTTCTTAAATCTGCTATTCTCGCAGTTTGGTTTCAAAGCAATAGACTTATTTGCATGTATCCACCCTGTATATACCCCAGAGTATGATATAAGTTTTATGTAGTATCAGAGGCTTCAGAGCTTCTGGACAAAACTGTCTGGGCTAAAGGGTGTCGCCCCATGGTTAAACTTGAAAGCCATCCCAGTAACCCGGCAAGAGAGGGCTAAGATCACAATATTGATTCACAATAAGTCTATTACATTGTCTATTACATATTGGCTGCATTGCTATGTAGATATAATATCTCCTTTAGAGCAAGTCCCAGGCCCCAGCTGTCATGTCTGGGATGGCGGGTGGTTAGCCATGGTTCATCTGCGATTCACGGAGACTGGCCCAAGGCACATTCCATCTGCGGCCTTTTTAGGCCATGATCGCATTCAATGCTTTTACCCTGGCTAGCCAAGGATGTGCCATCGCTGCGGTGACTTCCATCATCTCACCATGAACTGCCCCACCATTAAGTGTGGGCGCTGCAGGGGGCTGGGCCAAGTCCTGTGCGAATATATGGTGTAACCTGTGTGGATTGGAGGGCTATCCATTCAGTCGGTGCCCCCAGGCCTTACACAACAGTTCTGAAATATCAGATAGGGAACTTTTTCAGTTGGCAGATTAGATGGAAGCAGAGAATAGTGTACCAATAGCCCCTTCCCCTCTTCCCACATTACCTGGTCCTGCCTTGGAATAGGCTCAGCCAGACCTCCCAGCTGGTGTGTGTTCGGAGGGTCTTTCCTTGGTCAATTCCGAGAGAGTTCCTCTGAAGTTTTGGGACATTGTCTGGCTCTCTTTTCATGGGAGACTCTATGTAAGAGGGAACCTGAGGTATAGAAGTGCCGATGATCGTGGCTGTCCATGGAACTGGGTCAGACTTTGGTGGGGTCAGAGACCTCCGTAAGGGACCAAAGTCCGGTATGTCTTCCCATCTGTGGCTGTCTATCTTTTCACCTCCCTTAGATTTTGAGTGAATAATTACCGGTTTTTTTATATATGGCTTTGCATACATCTAAACTTTCAGAAGAAATAAATCTTCTTTGCTTAAGAAAATTTTGAAGGTTTGTTGTGATTTTTGGTGGTTGGGGGTGGTTTGAAGTGTTTCTTTGGGTGGTTTGATGTGGTTTGAAATAATGTATTATATTTGTTTTGTTTTGGTTTATTTGGTGTGGGCACCCTTCTGATTTTATGTTGTGATTATAAACTGTTATTTATTATGGACCTATGCTGGACTTTACGGGACATTTCCCCTAATATTTATGTTCTTTTAATTTTGTGTGGGACATTGTGTGTTTGTTGGTTATGTTAGGTTGCAAGTTTTAAATAAACAACATTTCCAGCCACCGCATAGTCCATGGGCATCATCCATTGTATTGGTTCCCAAGAAGGACAAGACAACGCGGTTTTGCGTAGACTACTGTCGGTTGAACAAGGTGACGCTCTGTTAGACGAGTTAGCTGGAACAAAGTATAATTCCACCTTTGATTTGAGCAAGGGGTATTGGTCAGCATTCATCACCCCATTTGGCCTGTTCAAGTTTAAGTCCATGCCATTTGGGATGAAGAATGCGCCAGCCACATTTCAGTGTGTGGTTTTTCCTTCTGGAAGGGTGTAAAGGCTTTGTTCAAGCGTACTTGGATGACATTGCCATTTTCAGTAAATCCTGGAAGGATCATCTGAAACATGTAGGGCACGTGTTTGGAGCAAATTCAGTGGGCAGGTCTGACCATCAGAGCAGACAAGTGTCAAATGGGGATTTCAGAGGTACAGTACCTGGGTCATCGTGTGGGGGGAGGTAGGGTTAAGCCAGAACCAGCTAAGGTAGAGACAACCTGAGACCGTCCCGGCCCACAACCCAAAGGCAAGTACTGGCCTTCCTAGGGACCTCAGGCTACTACAGATATTTGGTCCCAGACTTTAGCACTGTAGCGAAGACCCTGACAGATCTCACTAAGAAGAAACTCCCCAAAGTAGTTGACTGGACACCCGCTTGTGAGCTGTCATTTCAGTCATTAAAGGAAGCCCTGGTTCATGCTCCAGTACTGCCGCCCAATTATGACAATGACTTTACTGTGCAAACTGACGCGTCACAGTATTGACTGGGAACAGCACATAGCCAGGTGGGGCCAGATGGTCAGGAGCACCCTGTGGCCTTTCTAAGCAGAAAACTACTAAAAGGGGAGGTGGGGTATGCCACAATTAAGAAGGAATGTTTGGTCATAGTGTGGGCAGTGAAAAAACTTCAACCTTATTTGTATGGACAACATTTTACTGTGGTGACTAATCATAATCCTTTAAAGTGGCTACAACATAACTCTGGGGAAAATGGCAGATTATTGCGCTGGAGCCTTGCCCTTCAAATTTATGACTTTCACATAATTCACAAGCTAGGAAAGGCTCACAGCAATGCCGTTGGACTGTGTTGGTAGGAAGAGCCAGATCCCCCAGATCACCTCCAGTAACCCTAAGAGACTGCGGGACATATGTACTTTCATTGGACGCATATGTACCCTGCGACCTACAGATTAGACCCAAAAACTAATCCGTTCCCGGTTGTTTCTGAGATTTGGACCCAGCATGCAGTACCACCACTCTACCCTATACCCAGCAGCTCCGGTCAGTGTGATAGGCCAGCATTTATCCATCCACAGCAACCCTGATCTATAGGTAGAGGTCAGGAGTACCAGCCCATGTACACCAGTAACGGGGTACACTCGCAGCATCAGTTACCCAGAAGGAACCTGTTTCTGGATGCCGGTAGGGAGTCCAGTGGTGGCAGCATTTGTAAGCCCCTCCTACTGCAGCAAGAGGACACATTTGGATAACAAAAGGGAACGGTGGCAAAGTAAGCCCAGCCAGTTCCCAGCAACAACAGACATGGTGACATAGGCGGTCTACGTACAATAGAATTTTACGAGCAAGTTTAGTTCTTAACATTTATTTTCCAGATTGCATAGCTTAAATTGAGCAGCAGGCATGAATTGTAGATTAGGATTTCTCATCTACAGCCCATAGTGGACAATGGTAAAATGGCTGGCAAATCACATGACTGGGCAGGAGATTTGGAAGATTATATCATGTTTAGGAAGAGTAGAAAGCACTGAAAGGGGCAGCTGGATGTCTATATATATAAACTCATGTTTAAGAATTAATTTAAACATTATTTTTGCATATTTAAATTATTATTAATTGGAGCTTTTATGTTGCTTAATCAATTTACCCATAGACCACAATGCAACAGTGCCACCTAGTTGTCAAAATGTCAAATACAGTGCTGGAATTCTTGATTGGCTTTTCCAAGTAAAAACTTTTGGATGAGAGATCTCTCCATCATGGTGGGCATACCATATTCATTGTTAGCTAGCAATAAGGATATTGCTTACAAAGTCAGAATAATGTCTTGTATTGTACCACATTAAACATCTTTTGCTAATGTTTGATGTTCACACGGTGTGCAGTACAGTATCTGTTACTGTCATGTCATTGCCGAACATAAAGTTGTATTTAAGCAGAAAACACATGCAGAAATAAATGATGAAACATCTACGCTGATACTGAACAGAATGCACATTTGTGAAAACATTTTTCGCAATATCTGGAAATGAAATGTTTGAGCTCCAACAGCTTGCTTATATAATCAGTCAAGCATTTCTGAGCTTTCCCAGCTAAGTCTGTTTATTAAAAACATGGCAGTTTGCACAGCTGGTGGGGTTGTCAGGCAGAACATGTGCCAGCTGAACTGATGTAAATTTCTCAGTTTTGATTCCTGGCAAATCATGTAGTGTATCAACTACACAGACACCAAAGAGCATTATCCAATATCAGGGATTTAGGCTTCTGTCCAAGAGGAAACTCCACGTATTGTTTTCAAGAAGGCCTAACACATGTTGACTTGTATTTAAAGTCCTCTACAGGGACTCTGTTCAAAACTGAAGCATTTAAGGTCCGGTCAGGGACTTTTATATCAACTTGCTGAATCTGCAATCTCATTTACGGGTGATAAAAATAATTAACCCAATCTGCGTGCACAAGAAGATGAAATCATCCACACTTATATCTCCTTAATGTAAGGGGAGCTATCCGCAAATAGACATCATATGTAAATGTTATTAATATGTATTGCAGTGTAAAACAAGAGAATGAGAGGTACTTGATGTAAATGGAGTGCTTGTTAGGTCCATGGTAATTAAAATCTGTTTTCTCGTTGTGCATGATGCATATTTAACACTGACAGAGTAATGTTAATACAAACTTGCCAACAAATGAGATTATTTGAGATAATTTGGGCCACATTTAGAGCTGGATACATTTGAATTCCAAGTGTGCACAGAAAAATATGTTCACAAAATAAACATGTACTTGTGTGTGTATGTTGAGGCGGACAAATCTCTAGATTTGTCCAAATCAAAAATAGTGATATTTGTACCAGGTGTGTGTCAGGCATACAAGTGTGTATACTTAAACCTAACAATAGCATAGAGATGTGGCTGGTCAGTGTTAATAGTAAATGTTAAATAAGTGTCATATACACAAGAGAGCCCAGCGTGTTGACTGTTATTAATAAATGTGAAAGTTGCCTTTTCCTCATAAAGTGTCATTAAAGTGTCATTAAATTCAAACATAATGGTGACACACTAGTTAGCAATGCTGCCTCAAAGCACTTCTGACCAGAGGTCTAAATGTGTGGCGTTTGTATGTTCTCCCTGTGTTTGTATAGGTTTTCTCCCACAGTCCAAAAAACATAGTGGTAGGTTAATTGGTTTCTGAAAAAAAATGGACCCTAGAATATGTGTGTGTGTTTAAGGATATTTAGATTGCAAGCTCCAATGGAGCAGGGACTGGTGTAAATGATTAACTAATGACATTCTCTGTACAGCACTGCACAATATGATTGATGATGATGATAAATAAGTAATAATAAACATCCCCAAATAAAAAGAGGAAAATTAGCTAATATTCAACCCTTTATATTGTATCTGATATTTGTTACAATCTGCGGCGATCTGCAACTCTCCCCCCCTGCTTGTATCCCGGCTACCATGGCAACAGCTGGGATGTAACTTCTGGCTTCCAGGTCCCGGCCATCACTGTGGCAATGGCCAGGAAGCTATCACTGACAGTGCCACGTCCCTGCATTTGACACAGCCGGGCACAGGTGCAGATTAGATTAATTTTGTGTTTATAGCCTCCGGTGGCTGATTAGATCTCCAGCACCTCCTCAATTCTGATTGGGCAATCTATTTAAGACAGGAAGGGCTTAGCCACCCTGCTGGTTATAGCGTTCACTACCTGTGTTGTTGGTGACCTGCTAATTGTCTCCTGACTTCTGGTTGACCTCTTGTTGTGACCCTTGCCTGGTTTTGGGCTTTGCCTGTAGCCCAGACCTATGCCTGAACATTGGAATTTGATATTTTGCTTGTTACCCTTTGGCCTGTTTTCCTGACTATTCTGCCTGCTTCAGACACCTGATCCCGGCCTAAACTGACCACCCGCTCCACGGCTATCATGGCCACTGGCAGCTGTTCCAGGTGAGCTACGGCCGCCATAGATAAACCTTTACTACGCTGAGCTTAAGACCTGGGGGCATCCAAGTACCTGTGAGCACACTCAGCTCTACGGGAAAGACGGCTGCTAAAGGTGAAGACTTCATTAACAATTGTTCTAAAAATTTATCTTGGTAGTCTGTAGTCATAACAATATTATGACATATCTTATTAAACTTGCATTTAATATTCAATAAAACAAGCTTATAAAAGCAATAATGGCACAATGTTCCACTTCTGGGGTCTGACAGTAATTGCTACCAGATGGCAAGTATGAGAGAGCAGATAGTATAGAAGCATAGGAGAACACTCAGGTTCATTATCTCTTATTCTCTGACTGTTAGTAGTTTTCGGCACATGAAAGGGATAATTACATAGAATCCCCAGTCATCCTATTAACCAATGAGTTTCAAATTTGGGTGGCTTACCATACATTTGCAAATGTGTGCAACTGAAATTTCTGCATTTTTATGTACAAATAGAAATAGCAACTCCTTTGTTGGTTATAGCAGTGTGCTGGGTGATTTTTCTCTGTGTTTGTTCCTTGCCGGATAATCCCACCCTTCAAGCACCTGCTATGAACATATAAATTGATTGAGCAATTTCCAGTTCTGTAGTTTCAGCTTCTGCAAAGTCTTTTTCAAGATATTTCTATTTTATGTGGTGAGTTATATATTGATGGGAGCATCACTTTAATCTCTTGGAGGTTTCCTGTAGGACTTTAATGTGAGTTTTTATATCTGTGGAAAGTATTTGAAAATGCTTGACAAAGTTGAAAACTTGTAAATGCAATCACAAAAGGGTGTGCTGTCAAGTATCCTTTGGGGGTACATTTACTAAACTGTGGGTTTGAAAAAGTGGAGATGTTGCCTATAGCAACCAATCAGATGCTAGCTATCATAATTGTAGACAAATACACAATAGCAAGTAGTGCTTTCTACGTTATGGGGAGGCAGCCGTTAGATATTCTTACAGAGACATAGATTAAATCTCATCCCAGGGAATATCTCTAGGGATTAGCAGTTATCCAAGCTGTTTTTCACATAAATCATTAACATACATATATCCCCTGGCGCCACAAATATGACAGTGAGCACAATCAAAAAGTGTTTAATTTATTTGGTGTATATATATATATATATATATATATATATATATATATATCTATAATATAAATGTCTAGTGGCGTGTGTTAGTCTGTCTGTGTGTGTGGGGAAAAAATAAAACCAAGCTGCAGCGCCACCTGCTGGGCGGAGTTATACACTGACCTACTAAATTCTTAGTGTGTGTGGAAAAAAAAATTCAGAAAGGGCTGAAATTTGGTATACTAAGATGTTTTTAATTTGTTAATTTAATTTGTTAATTGTTAAAAGTGTTTATAAAGATTTAAAAAATATATATATATATTTCTTGAAGGAGAAGTGGCAGTTGGGAGTGGTTGGTGGTTGCCGGGGGTGACAGTGGGGAGTGGTTGGTGGTTGAGGCCTGGGCTATGGCCCAAATGCATGACAAGAACCTTTTTAACACCTTAAGTAGCTTGATTTGACTAGAATGTATGAGTATCATGCACGGGTTAACTTGTATATATATATATATATATATATATATATATATATATATATATATAGTGCAAAGGTAATAAAAATCGATCTATTGTATAATGCATATCTGCATTTTATGATTGCAATTTAAAATGTTCACATCACTTCATGTGACTCTGATAGTCGGTGTATTTTAACGTTTAATGGTATCACTTAACACACACTCGTCAGTGTTGTATATAATAAAACAGCGTCACCAGATCTACATTTCTACTGCGCTACGCAATGTACCAACAAATTATTATTGATGAGTCCCTGTGGATTATTATCAGACTACGGGGCATATTTAACAAACAGTGATGGTGCACTATCGTGCACTTACCGTAAACTCAATGTGTCCCGCATATTTAAGAAAGGTGCATCGCAGCACATATCGTGGAGATCTGAATTCAAGAACGCTGCTACCCCTTCTGTGTCTGTCTGTAAAATGGCACCACATCTGCGTGGAGAGAGGTACTTATAGATCAAAAACTCATGAGATCTGACAATTCAACAAGGACGTTTTGCCTCGTTTTCAGGTCTGAGGGCGTGCAAAAGTACAGAGCCGAGCTGGCTCGGATCTGCTAAGTTTGAGTGGGTTCGGTTTTTGGAGAACCGAACCCGAGCATCTCTAGTAAATATACACATTGGTCTTAGAAAATCACTATTTTCAACACTGGGTGTGTCTTTTGAGTTTAACAATATTACAATACTATGTTGTTTTCTTTCTTTTTTTATATCCGACACAAATTTGGAGAAGAGGAATTACATCAGCCTGAATTTTTGGGATTTATATTTGAATTGTAACTGGAAACTGACACACATGTGGACTTAATATGGAGAGTCATAAGAATCAAAAGAATTTCTGTATGATGTTTGTAAATAAGGGCTATATGACCAAAACCAAGGAGTTTCAGGACAAATTTGGAGTTAACCACAAAATTGACCATTTTTTCAACTGCAACTCTAGGGGAGTGATTTATGCTCTCAGATGCCCATGTAATAAATATAATGTGGGCATGATTAGTAGAGCCATGAAATTACGTATTCTCGAGCATGTAGGGACAATAAAATATGCGAGAACTGATAAAGAAAAATGTAAATAACTTACCTCAGTAGCCAGACATTTTCTTAAAGAACATGGAGGCACAGCCCGTGAATTGGAAGCTTTTGCTATAGAAAAAATACATTTGAGAATAAGAGGGGGAAACTACTTCAGAGAGAGAGCAGGTGGATTTTCCTGTTTGACTCCCTCAGACCCAATGGTCTCAATAAGAATACTAGTTATGCATGCTTTTGGGCTGATCTTAATATTATTATCATTATTAATATTTATTTATAAGGCGCCACAAGGCGTCCGCAGCGCCGTACAGAGACAAACAAATTACAATACAATGGGAGACAGCACAGTACAGTAAGCAGTAAGCACATCAACTCAGTAAGCTCAATGCACAGCTAGAGAGGGCGGGGAAGGGGGAGGGAGGATAAGCAAATGACGGGGCCCAAGAAGAAGGGCACGGAAGACGGGGAGACCCCCAGGGGGGAGGAAGGAGCAAGAGTGGACGTGGGGTGGAGGACCCTCGAGGAGGAGGGCTAAGTAGCTGGAGAGCAGAGTTAGAAGTGGTGGAAACAGGAGGAGAGATGGCCCTGCTCAGAGGAGCGTACAATCTAAGTTTCCCCCTCTTATTCTCAAATGTATTTTTTCTATAGCAAAAGCTTCCAATTCACGGACTGTGCCTCCATGTTCTTTAAGAAAATGTCTGGCTACTCTTAATATTATTCTTTACTTCATTTTCATCTGCTTATCTCATGTCTATTATCTGGAATTCAGTAACTCATTATATATACCAACTTATATGATTAATTCATAGACACAATTCATTATGTGATTATGAGGATGAATACTAGAATGTTTTTCCTCTAAGGTATTCTATCGAACAATACTTAGCTATTTATTGCATTAAATTGCACAAAGAATAAGATGTTCTTCTTCAAATCTGTTTGATTTAAAGATATGTCCATCAAAATCTAACCATCAGATTTGCTATTTTCGATATATGAACACTGTATGAAACAGTATTTGTTTCTATTTAATAAAGTCAAATTGAGTGCCATATACACTACACTAGGAAAGTTTTCCTCTTAGAACAATCCATCAAATTAGATACATTAATAATAATGTCTACTCATATATCTAATGAGACGCTTTTTAGCAAACTATTTGTCTAAGGATATGTCTATCAAAATCCAGCTATCCGATTGGTTGTCTCTATTATAAAGATACTGTCCGTGCTAACAATCGGTTCCCTTGACAAAGCTAAACAAAGTGAAACGTACGTTGGGTAATTGGCGTCACGTATGACGTAACATCCCGGAAGTGGAGCCAGTAATCGGCAGCGCCGCTACTGCACCCCATCAAACATCTTATATTTATGTTTATAATTGCTTGATATAGTAGCATCTTAGATCCATTATGGGGCTAGAATAATTATAAGCCCATTACATACATTGCGGCTATATGGTGGACATGGGAGGCTGAGCCTCCCTGCCGGTTATAGCGTCTTAGTTATGTACTATTGCTGACCTGCTCTGGATACTCTGATTGCTGGATACCTGTTGTGGACCTTGCCTGCTTGCCTGTGACCCTGACCTTTTTGGCCTGTACTTTGGATTCCACTGTTCTGCTCGTGACCCTGACCTTTGGCGTGTTTTTTGACTATTCTATCCTGCAAGTGACCCCGGACCCTGGCTTTCATCGGACCATCCATCACCATCTCCGCTCTCTCCGGGCATGTGCTGCAGTTTAGCATAACGAACCTACACTACATTGGAGTTAAGTCCTGGGGGCATCCGAGTACCTGTGAGCACGTCTAGCTCTACGGGAAAGGCGACTGCTATAGGTGAAGACCTCTGCCTATCAGTTCTGCAGATTTGTTATCTGACCAGACAGCCTAACAATTAAGTAACAGATAGTGATAATGGAGTTCTCTCTCTGAGAATAATACAATTAGACACCATCTAGTGGTTATTTTAGGGATTGGTAAAAGCAGGATCCCTTAGATCTAATGTCTCTATATATTAGAGATGGGCGGGTCCGGTTCTCCGAGAACCGAACCCACCCGAACTTTGGGTATCCGAGTACCGAGCTGAGCAGCTCGGTACTCTCCCGCCCATTCCGAATCCAAATCGAGGCCGAACGTCATTGTGACGTCGTCGGATCTCGGGACTCGGTTCTCGCGATACTTCAACTTTATAAATACACGCCTCCACAGCAATCCATCGCCATTTGACAGAGGGAGAGAGCAGGGTGTAGTCATAGGCTAATTAGAGCAGGGACAGAGAATACAATATTGTTCTTGCAATTGCTCTAACCAAAATCGCTAGTGCAGAGAGGAGGATAGAGGTTTATTATTTTTTCTTCATATTTGGCACTCCCCAGCGCTTTTGGGGTGTCCCCCATAATTGTGCATTAATATTTCTGGCTGTCAAAAGTCATATCTGTCAGCAGTATCTACTAAATAATTTGTAGCACACCTCAGTGCTTTTGGGGTGTCCTCCCTAATTGTGCATTAATATTTCTGGCTGTCAAAAGTCATATCTGTCAGCAGTATCTACTAAATAATTTGTAGCACACCTCAGTGCTTTTGGGGTGTCCTCCCTAATTGTGCATTAATATTTCTGGCTGTCAAAAGTCATATCTGTCAGCAGTATCTACTAAATAATTTGTAGCACTCCTCAGTGCTTTTGGGGTGTCCTCCCTAATTGTGCATTAATATTTCTGGCTGTCAAAAGTCATATCTGTCAGCAGTATCTACTAAATAATTTGTAGCACACCTCAGTGCTTTTGGGGTGTCCTCCCTAATTGTGCATTAATATTTCTGGCTGTCAAAAGTCATATCTGTCAGCAGTATCTACTAAATAATTTTTAGCACTCCTCAGTGTTTTTGGGGTGTCCTCCCTAATTGCGCATTAATATTTCTGGCTGTCAAAAGTCATATCTGTCAGCAGTATCTACTAAATAATTTTTAGCACTCCTCAGTGTTTTTGGGGTGTCCTCCCTAATTGTGCATTAATATTTCTGGCTGTCAAAAGTCATATCTGTCAGCAGTATCTACTAAATAATTTTTAGCACTCCTCAGTGTTTTTGGGGTGTCCTCCCTAATTGTGCATTAATATTTCTGGCTGTCAAAAGTCATATCTGTCAGCAGTATCTACTAAATAATTTTTAGCACTCCTCAGTGTTTTTGGGGTGTCCTCCCTAATTGTGCATTAATATTTCTGGCTGTCAAAAGTCATATCTGTCAGCAGTATCTACTAAATAATTTTTAGCACTCCTCAGTGTTTTTGGGGTGTCCTCCCTAATTGTGCATTAATATTTCTGGCTGTCAAAAGTCATATCTGTCAGCAGTATCTACTAAATAATTTTTAGCACTCCTCAGTGTTTTTGGGGTGTCCTCCCTAATTGCGCATTAATATTTCTGGCTGTCAAAAGTCATATCTGTCAGCAGTATCTACTAAATAATTTTTAGCACTCCTCAGTGTTTTTGGGGTGTCCTCCCTAATTGTGCATTAATATTTCTGGCTGTCAAAAGTCATATCTGTCAGCAGTATCTACTAAATAATTTTTAGCACTCCTCAGTGTTTTTGGGGTGTCCTCCCTAATTGTGCATTAATATTTCTGGCTGTCAAAAGTCATATCTGTCAGCAGTATCTACTAAATAATTTTTAGCACTCCTCAGTGTTTTTGGGGTGTCCTCCCTAATTGTGCATTAATATTTCTGGCTGTCAAAAGTCATATCTGTCAGCAGTATGTACTAAATAATTTTTAGCACTCCTCAGTGTTTTTGGGGTGTCCTCCCTAATTGTGCATTAATATTTCTGGCTGTCAAAAGTCATATCTGTCAGCAGTATCTACTAAATAATTTTTAGCACTCCTCAGTGTTTTTGGGGTGTCCTCCCTAATTGTGCATTAATATTTCTGGCTGTCAAAAGTCATATCTGTCAGCAGTATCTACTAAATAATTTTTAGCACTCCTCAGTGTTTTTGGGGTGTCCTCCCTAATTGTGCATTAATATTTCTGGCTGTCAAAAGTCATATCTGTCAGCAGTATCTACTAAATAATTTTTAGCACTCCTCAGTGTTTTTGGGGTGTCCTCCCTAATTGTGCATTAATATTTCTGGCTGTCAAAAGTCATATCTGTCAGCAGTATCTACTAAATAATTTTTAGCACTCCCCAGTGGTTTGCGCTCAGAATGGATTCAAAGCAGTCCACATATGATCTAAATGAGCAACCAGGTTCTGTCACCAGTCCTGATGTTAGTGTTCCCAGTACGTCATCTGGCCAAGGCGATGTCAAACAACAGAGTGTTTTCAAATTAGTGCAAAAAACAAAAACCAAAAAAAAATTTACTGTATTGAAGCGAAAAAGAAGTGTAACTGAGCAAAAGTTTAGTGACGATAAAAAAAAAATTGCAAGCATGCCATTCTACACACGCAGTGGCAAAGAGAGAATGAGGCCTTCACCTTTGGCTATTAGTGGCAGATCCCAAAAAGTTACCCAGCCTACAATTGGTGCACAACTACTGTTACGCGTCAAAGCCAAGCTGCAAGATAACAGTGAGGCATTACAGGAGAATATTTGCTCTGATTCACAAATGACAACAATCCCTGTGGAGAGTCCATCCAACAGTGGGATGTCTAATCGTGACCATTCTGTTAGTCTACCCATAAAGAAGGGCCCTTTCAGCAGTTCTGCTGATGTGTGCCTGAACAGCCCGAGTGTAGCCGGTGATACACCAAGTGAGGATGACACTTTGTCTTTAGAAGAGGATGTGGGGGAGATTTGGGTATCCGACGATGAGGATGCGGTTGATTGTGTAAGTCCTGCAGCAGTGTGGCACCAGTGGGAGCAGTTCTGGCATGTGAGGTTCTGGCACCAATATGCACTTTCCAAACACAAGCAGGGATGACGCAGGGGGCAGACCACAACAGTTTGACATCTGGGCTGGTTTGAAGGATTTGTCAAAAAAATGTGTGACTTTGACCATAATTCCAACCAATCCTACTATTAACATGCAAAGGATGGTGGAGGGCCTATCAGGGATTAAACTGTATTTTTCATAATTTTCACTAATAATGTTTGGGTGTAATATACACCCAAAGACGAGTGCTCAATTGCTAAGAGTCATTGATGGAGAGGAAGACAAGCAGGCTTGTCTGTAGAATTTGCAGGCAAATTGTGCTGCGTTATATAGGTAACACCCAAAGAGAAGAGCTCCATTGCTCCATTGCTAATTGTAATTGCTGAAATAGAAATAATAGGGCTGACAGTCTTGGTCTAAATCTGCAGTTACATTTTATTGTACCATAGCTCATTGCGAAACTGGAGAGGTGGCAGGGTTTAGTGATAATCTTCCTCCAACAATACTAATTCATCCCAATATCCCAATATCATAGAAGTCTGTGTAGTATGATGTAATTGCTGATAATGGCCTTCCAAAGGGAATGGCTAGTTGATTTTAGGGCAGAGCTGTCACGGTTTTTGGGCAATTCTTTTACAGCACAGCAAATATCAAAATGTTTAGCGGACTCATCTGCATCACCACTGGGTGTCTTGGGAAAGCAATTTCTTTTACTACAAGCAGTTGCCAGAGAAACTGAAGGAGAAGACGTCCCAACAAGATGTTGATAAGTCTGGGATCCTTGCAAAGAAAATTAAGTATTTCATCTACAATTAAAATATAGTTAGCACATTTACTTTGTTTTATTGCACACTATAATTTTATGTAGCACCTTTTCAAAATCTATTATTAAGGCAATCACTTGACTCAAGCTAACCGTGTCTGCACTTTCTTCACAGGTAACTACTTCGCTGGACTAAAGTATATTCCCCTCAAATGCTAGTCTTCTTGCAGCTGCTGTATTCTCCTACATGCTGTTGCAGAAACCACAAATTGACCCTAAATGTTTATGGACACAAACAGCATCTCCTGCATGTCATTTTTCAAAAGTTCTGTAACACCAAGTTGATAGTGTGTGCAAAACAGGAAATGTGATGGAATTCAGCCCCGCTGTAATGCTGGACCAATATTGGGGTCGTAATCAGAAATGACATATCCTCAGGAGACTCCAAGCAGGATTAGCCATCTTTCAATGACATCCCTTAGTTTTTGGAACAGTTTGTCAGCTGTATGCCTCTTAGTGAAGCTGCTGATACACAGAGTAGCCTACTTCTCAAAAATGTGATGTACCTGGGTACATGCTGCTGCTGTCCATGCTGGGGAAGGCGAAAGACCAACCCAGTGGGCTTTCACAGTCATATAATCTTTTGTTTGCCCAGTTACGCTTGTACACATATCTGTGGTTAAGTGTACAGTGGGTAGAATACCATTTTGTCACCCAATAATGACATTTTTAGGAACTTTCCAGTACAGGAGAGAATAAGCTTTTCTAGTAAAATGGTATAGTGATGACATTTGCTAACAGGGACATAACACCTCAATTAAATGTCTTAAACCAACTGTATTAATAGTGGACATTGGACACAGATCTAACGCTAGCATAGTACCCAGGGCGTCTGTGATCCGCTTTGCGACTGGGTGACAGGTTTCATTCTTGCTTCCTCTTGCAGAGGATTGTTTACTTTCCAATTGTTGGGGGGGAAGATTGCAGGTGCTGGGATGTAGATGAGAGAAGGGAGGTAGATTATGCTGGAATGCTTGTTGTTAATTTTTTTTTAACCAAAGTTTCTGATTTTCCCAACAGTTTGCCAATAACTCGCTGAAAAATGACGAAACATGGATGAGGATCCCAGATGGTTAAGGTCCCTACCTCTACTGAGTGTGGCTTTCAAAATGTTACAAATGGATAGACAACTCTTGCCAGGATTCGTGTAAAAAATAATTCCACACTTAAGAGGTGGATTTTTGGTCTTATGCCCAGGCATGACAATGGCCTTTTTGTTATCACTGGCAAGAACTGCAGCAATTTTTCTTTTCAAGTGTATGAAAATCATATTGTGACATAGGAGGTGTTCAAAATTGAATAAAAAATGACTGGAAATTAGTGTTACTGAGGTTAATAATAATGTAGCTACAAAATAATACCTAAATTATGTTATTTTAGCACCAATAAATGTAATTTTTATAACAAATTGCAAAACAAAACCAAACAAAACCAAAACCAAAACCAAAACACGCAATGGCG
Source organism: Mixophyes fleayi (assembly GCF_038048845.1). Classification (NCBI taxonomy): domain Eukaryota; kingdom Metazoa; phylum Chordata; class Amphibia; order Anura; family Limnodynastidae; genus Mixophyes; species Mixophyes fleayi. The sequence goes on along the minus strand of NC_134407.1, from coordinate 65,610,284 downwards.
GTTTTGCAAAACCAAAACCAAAACACGACGGTAATCCAGATCCAAAACCGAATCCAAAACCAAAACACGGGGGTCAGTGACCATCTCTACTATATATGTACTGGGGAGTAGATTGTGTGGGAGTTTTCCTTGTTTTTTCTTCAAATACTTGTGAGAATTGAACAAATGGTTCTTATAAGTTTTGTATACAAATGAGCATAGGATTTAACTACTTATTGTCACTACCATATATCATTGAGTCCCATTGATATTTTGGGAAGTTATATGAATGATAGAGGCAGGATAATAGGATCTTGGACTGATGAATATTTATACTCTGGTCATCGGTTGATCCATAGATCCCATCTACTGGCTCCATATTCCGTGGCTGATATTTTAAACACTACTTTATTTTCTGTCCACATTCTCTCTATACTTTTATATTTCACTTTCATAGACCAAGGGTATATTCATGCAATTTTGTGAACTGGATAGGAGTGCTTTGTAAATCCATTACTTTGTTTCCTTGTTTTTCCACACAGATAGTACCCTGGTTGGAATTGAACCCATGGCCCCAGAACTGGCACTATCTCTGGGGGCATTCTAAGCGGCATCCACCGCTCAAGTATTGCATCCCAACTCTGCTGCTTCTCCCCTTTAGGAGGAAGGAGGTGGTGGTGTCAACCTCTGCTCCTCAGTCTGAGAGTGTGGCGCTACACTATAACATCACAGCTAGAAGCCACAAACTAAGCATATCACTGACATTAAGGTGCATCATCCAACAGCTTCACAAGTGAGAAGCTGCTGACTTCTGCTCTACCATGCCAGAGTCCAGAGCTTCACGTGGGATCACAATAGGGGCATTCAAATATTGGATAAGTGACGTTATGTCACACATTCAGTGTTTTAGGTGCTCCCTAAACATTGGCGCTTTAAGCAACTGCCTAGGTTCACCTAATGGCTGCAATGGCACTACATGGTCAACCCTGTGAGGCAGCAATACTTACCACTGTGTCTCAGTGCTGCCCTTGGCCAAAGTGATTTGTAGTATTCATTGAAAGACAGTTAATGTGGGCAGAGAAACAAGCAGCTGCAGAAGTAACCAGACACCGCATGGAAATTCTATACCAGAAATTTATCAATAAAAACTTTAAATCAAAAAGTGTACAAAACCACACAGTTGTTTTTGCGTTGGGTATTTTAACTAGGGATGTGCACCGGCGACTTTTGAGGTCTCGTGTTTTGTGTTTTGGATCCGGATTTTCGTTATTTTTGGGGTTCGGATTTGTCTCGCAAAACACTTGACGAAAGGTCTCGGTTCGGATTTAAGGTTTTGGATTCGGATTTTTTTTTAAAAAAACATAAAAAGTTTAAAAATCAAGTTTTTGGGCTTATTTTCACTCCTAGGCTATTATTAACCTCAATAACATTCAATAACAAGCATTTCCACTAATTTACAGTGTATTCTGAACACCTCACAATATAGTTATTAGTCCAAAACGTTGCAACAAGGTATCTTTCTGGACTGCGTAGAGGAGTGGGTCACCACAATATATATTAAAAACCCTGAACTTTTATGATTCGCACCAATAAATGTACCTGGACTGCGTAGAGGAGTGGGTCACCACAATATATATTAAAAACCCTGAACTTTTATGAATCGCACCAATAAATGTACCTGGACTGCGTAGAGGAGTGGGTCACCACAATATATATTAAAAACCCTGAACTTTTATGATTCGCACCAATAAATGTACCTGGACTGCGTAGAGGAGTGGGTCACCACAAGATATATTAAAAACCCTGAACTTTTATGATTCGCACCAATAAATGTACCTGGACTGCCTAGAGGAGTGGGCACTGGGCACCACAATAAAATATATAAAAAACCTTCAACAGGTCTGCATTACACTACACATACGGCTGCTCCTCCATCCTCTCCATCATATACATGTTGGAGTTTTAGCGTGTGACAACCTCTTGTTTTTGATAATGTCAGTGCATTTTGAATATTTTTCAATTTGCCCCACACCACTGAATGTACTTTATCTATGATACGCATCTATCTATCTTGACTGCGTAGTGGGGTGGCCCCGGTACCCAATTTGATACCGGGGCCACAATAAAATAAATACACCCTCCACGTGTCAGAATTCCACCAAACAAGTATCTGGACTGCGTAGTGGGGTGGCCCCGGTACCCAATTTGATACCGGGGCCACAATAAAATAAATACACCCTCCACGTGTCAGAATTCCACTAAACAAGTATCTGGACTGCGTAGTGGGGTGGCCCCGGTACCCAATTTGATACCGGGGCCACAATAAAATAAATACACCCTCCACGTGTCAGAATTCCACCAAACAAGTATCTGGACTGCGTAGTGGGGTGGCCCCGGTACCCAATTTGATACCGGGGCCACAATAAAATAAATACACCCTCCACGTGTCAGAATTCCACCAAACAAGTATCTGGACTGCGTAGTGGGGTGGCCCCGGTACCCAATTTGATACCGGGGCCACAATACCTCCTCCAAACATGGTACAGACAATTCGTCATTGAGATCCCATCAAGTATGTTAAAGACAGACAGGGTCGAAGTGTTATTGGTTGACTTTGTAAACCAAAAAACTGTCCCTGTTGCACATAGTCGTGCAATGAAGACTGACTTTTTCATTTAAAGGCACCATCTTTCAAGTGTAGTGTTTGTAAGTCTAAGTCATATTATACTTTTGGTAAAATTGGTTTATTTTGTTCCTCTTTATGGTAACTACTAATAGAATTAAAGTATTAAATAGAAGTGGCAGTTCCTCTTTATGGTAATTAGTAATAGAATTAAAGTATTAAATAGAATTAAAGTATGAAATAGAATTAAAGTATTAAATAGAATTAAAGTATGAAATAGAATTAAAGTATTAAATAGAATTAAAGTATTAAATAGAGTGGTATAGAGTTGTAGTGTGGTATAGATAGAGTGGTCCCCACAATATAATAATAAAACCCTCAACTGGTCTGAATTCCACCAAACAAGTATCTGGACTGCGTAGTGTGGTGGCCCCGGTACACAATTTGGTACCGAGGCCACAATATAATTAAAAAATTGGGCATCAACTGTCACCGTTGTTTAATATCTGATACACCTAAATATGGACTGCACAGTGGAGTGGCCCCGGTAGTAAATTTGGTGCCGGGGCCACAATACCTCCTCCAACTTCCAAGTGTAGTGTTTATAAAGACACACAGCGTCGAAGTGTTATTAGTTGACTTTCTTAACCCTAAAATTGTCCCTGTTGCAAATATTCGTGCAATGGACAGTTACTTTTTTATTGAAAGACTCAAGCTTTCAAGTGTAGTGTTTATAAAATATAAACAACAATACAGTAGTTTTAGAGCACGTCAATACCTCTTGTTTTAAATTATGACACGGCATTTTACTTTTGGTTTAATTTCTTGAATTTTTTTAAATTTGGTTTTACTTTTTGAACATGGCAAACGACTGTTGATTGGTCATATAATGCAAAAAAAAAAGTTCCAAGATGGAATTGTCCTTGGGCCCTCACACCCACCCTTATGTTGTTGAAATAGGACATGCACACTTTAACAAACCAATCATTTCAGCGACAGGGCCTACCAAACAACTTTGGCTGAAATGATTGGTTTGTTTGGGCCCCCACACCAAAAAAGCTATTCATCTCTCCCTGTACAGACTAAACAGGCTCTACTGAGGCAAGATGTCGTCCTCATCCTCAACCTCTGATTCCTCTCCCCCTACAGTGTGTACTTCCTCCTCATCACACATTATCAATTCGTCCCCGCTGGACTCCACAACCACAGGTCCCTCTGTAGTATCTGGAGGGCAGTGCTGTACTTCATTGAGGAATTGATTATTCATTTTTATAAACATCATTTTTTCAACGTTGTGAGGAAGCAACCTCCTTCGCCGCTCACTGACCAGGTTCCCCGCTGCACTAAAAACTCTTTCCGAGTACACACTGGAGGGGGGACAACTCAGGTAAAATAGAGCCAGTTTGTACAGGGGCTTCCAAACTGCCTTTTTTTCCTGCCAGTAACAATATGGACTGTCTGACATGTCTACTTGGATGGTGTCAGCAAAGTAATCATCCACAATTTTTTCTATTGTGACAGCATCCAATGCAGCGAGAGTAGACATGTCTGCAATGGTTGGCAGGTCCTTCAGTCCGGACCAGATGTTATCAGCATCCCCGCCAGTGCCTCTTTTGGGAAAACTGAGCTTTTTCCTCGCAGCCATAGATGTGGAAGAAAATGAGGGTGGAGCTGTTGGCATGTCACGGTCCTCTTCAGAGGACAATCTCCTGACCAGCAGGTCTTTGCACCGCTGTAGACTTGTGTCCGCCGGAAACAGAGACACAACATACGCTTTAAACCGAGGATCGAGCACGGTGGCCAGAATGTATTCCTCTGACTTTAAAAGAGTAACCACCCTCGGATCCTGGCAAAGCATACGAAGGGCTACATCCACAAGAGCTACATGCTTGGTGTAATCGCAATGGCTTTCCAGCTCCTCCCTCACTTTCTCCAGCTGCTTCTGCAACAGCCTGATCAGGGGAATGACCTGACTCAAGCTGGCAGTGTCGGAACTGACTTCTCGTGTGGCAAGTTCAAATGGCTGCAGAACCTTGCACAACACGGAAATCAGTCTCCACTGCGCTTGACTGAGGCGCATCCCCACTCCTTTGCCTATGTCGTAGGTGGCTGTGTAGGCCTGAATGGCCTTTTGCTGCTCCTCCATCCTCTGCAGCATATAGAGGGTGGAGTTCCAGCGCGTCACAACCTCTTGTTTGAGGTGATGGCAGGGCAGGTCCATGCTTTTTTGATGTGCCTCTAGTCTGCGGTAGGCACTGGCTGAATGCCGAAAGTGTCCAGCAATTTTGCGCGCCACCGCAAGCATCTCCTGCACACCCCTGTCACTCTTGAGGTAATGCTGCACCACCACATTAATGGTGTGGGCAAAACATGGGACATGCTGGAAATTGCCCATATTTAATGCCCGCACAATGTTACTGGCATTGTCTGACACCACAAATCCCCATGAGAGTCTAAGTGGGGTAAGCCACTGGGAGATAATTTCCCTCATTTTCTCTAATATGTTGTCAGCGTTGTGCCTCTTATTAAAGCCTGTAATACACAATGTTGCCTGCCTTTGCACGAGCCGCCATTTTGTAGTTGCTGCTACTGATGCAGCTGTTGCTGTTGCTGCGGAAGGGGATGCATCTACCCAGTGGGCTGTCACAGTCATATAGTCCTTCGTTTGCCCAGAACCACTTGTCCACATGTCCGTGGTTAAGTGGACAGTGGGTACAACCGCATTTTTTAGAGCACTGAGGACACTTGATCGTACTTCTCTGTACATTTTTGGTATCGCCTGCCTAGTGAAGTGGAATCTCGACGGGATTTGGTACCGGGGACACAATACCTCCATCAACCCTCTAAATCCCACTCCACTGATGGCGGACACCGGGCGCACGTCTAACACCAACATTGCAGTTACAGCCGCAGTTATACGCTTTGCAATAGGGTGACTACTATCGTATTTTGTGGTCATGGCAAACGACTGTTGGACGGTCAATTGTTTTGTGAAAGACTTAGCGGTCTTACGACTTCCCCTCTGGGAAGATGACCGACTAACAGCAGCAACAGCAGCAGTGGCAGTAGTAGGCGTACCGCTGCAGGATTCCTCGGATGAATCCCGTATTGAGGAGGACTCAGTCTGGCTGCTGACTTGGGCTGCAGGACTGAATCTGATGGAGATTGTGGAGGAAGTTGACGAGGAGGGTGTTGCTGGTGTGTATCCAACTGGACCACGGGATTTAGGTGTCCCTGTACCGATGAGGGTCCTAGCCCCAGTTCCTGAACTAACCACTGAACTATGAAGGTTATTCAGGTGACGAATAAGGGAGGATGTTCCTAGGTGGGCAAGATCCTTACCCCTGCTTATTTGAGCTTTACATAAGCTACATATGGCCATACATTGGTTGTCTGGATTTGGATAAAAATAACTCCAGACCGAAGAGGTGCATTTTTTGGTCTTCTGACCAGGCATGACGATGGGCTTTTTCATCCCATGGACATCAGCTGTTTCCCCCCCTGGTGCCTCATTTACAATAACCACATCACCATCCTCATCATCAAGTTCCTCCACAGCGCCAGCTACATCATCAATAGCCTCCTCCCGAGCCACCTCTTCCCGTACAGTGATGGGAAGGTCAGGCTTGACAACCACCAACATCCTTGGACTCGCCTTGTGGATTTGTGATAATTTCTCTTTAGAAGGCAGAGTTGTTTGCTGTTTTGTTGCTGACAGCATAACTCTCTTCAATTTTTTGTAGGGGGGGGAGGAGGAGGAGGGCTAAGATCCGTGGGTGAAGCTGAACCACTAGTCATGAACACGGGCCAGGGCCTAAGCCGTTCCTTGCCACTCCGTGTCGTAAATGGCATATTGGCAACTTTACGTTTCTCCTCAGATGATTTTAAGTGTCTCTTTTTGCTACTTTTTCTTAACTTGGGCTTTTTGGATTTTACATGCCCGGTACTACGAGATTGGGCATCGGGCTTGGAAGACGACGTTGATGGCATTTCATTGTCTATGTCATGACTAGTGGCAGCAGCTTCAGCATTAGGAGGAAGTGGGTCTTGATCTTTCCCTACTTTATCCTCCAAATTTTTGGTCTCCATTATATGTAGCACAAGATACTGCAGAATGTGTGAACTTGGTAATATTGCAGTACCAATGGACTTATACTGCTGGATTGGTTTTGCAAATTTGGTTATAATTATTATATATTTTTTTTTTTTTTAATTTTTTTTTTTTTTTACTTTTTTTTTTTTTTTAAAAAACTTGGGAATAATGGGGAAATAACTATGCCCTTAGAAGCACAGAGCACAGGACACAGCACCACTGGACTGAACAGGACACGGCACAGGACCCAGCAGCACTACGGAACTCAGCAGGACAGAGCACAGGACACAGCACCACTGGACTGATACTGCAGAATGTGTGAACTTTGTAATATTGCAGTACCAATGGACTTATACTGCTGGATTGGTTTTGCAAATTTGGTTATAATTATTATATATTTTTTTATTTTTTTTTTATTTTTTATTTTTTTTTACTTTTTTTTTATTTTTTAAAAACTTGGGAATAATGGGGAAATAACTATGCCCTTAGAAGCACAGAGCACAGGACACAGCACCACTGGACTGAACAGGACACGGCACAGGACCCAGCAGCACTACGGAACTCAGCAGGACAGAGCACAGGACACAGCACCACTGGACTGATACTGCAGAATGTGTAAACTTTGTAATATTGCAGTACCAATGGACTTATACTGCAGGATTGGTTTTGCAAATTTGGTTTTAATTATTATATATTTATTTATTTTTTTAAATTTTTTATTTTTTTTTACTTTTTTTTTATTTTTTAAAAACTTGGGAATAATGGGGAATTAACTATGCCCTTAGAAGCACAGAGCACAGGACACAGCACCACTGGACTGAACAGGACACGGCACAGGACCCAGCAGCACTACGGAACTCAGCAGGACAGAGCACAGGACACAGCACCACTGGACTGATACTGCAGAATGTGTGAACTTTGTAATATTGCAGTACCACTGGACTTTTACTGCTGAATGTGTGAACTTGGTAATATTGCAGTACCAATGGGCTTATACTGCAGGATTGGTTGTGCAAATTTTGTGGTAATTAAAAAAAATTAAAGTAGTTTTTGGTATTTTTTTAAAAAACTTTTTTTTTTTTTTTTAAACACAGGGGAATATTGGGGAAATAACTATGCCCTTAGAAGCACAGAGCACAGGACACAGCACCACTGGACTGAACAGGACACAGCACAGGACCCAGCAGCACCACTGACCTCAGAAGGACAGAGCACAGCACACAGCACCACTGGACTGATACTGCAGAACACAGCACAGCACAGCACAGCACAGCACAGCACAGAACTAAACAGCACAGCACAGAACTAAACAGCACAGCACGAGATCTACCAGGACAGAGGACCACCTAACACACCCTCCCTCTACCCTGATCAATGCCCGAGTGAAGATGGCGGCGACTAGCGGGGAATTTATAGGATCCGAGTATCGCGAGATCCGACAACGGGATTATGAGTCAGAGCCTCAGTTTCAGATTTGAATTTGGCGCCAATACCCGGATCTGTCTCGGATCCGACTCGGATCCGCAACGTTCGGGTGGGCTCGGATTTCATAAATCCGAGTGCGCTCATCCCTAATTTTAACAAACAAAAAATAAAACATATTTTCATTTCAGCTACTACCCCTGACTATACTACTGCTAATGAGTTTTATCCAGGAGGAAGTTAGCATCATGTTGTTTGCTTTTCATTGACAGACTTGATGGCCATGTCTAACAATATTCTTATTATTCTTTCCTATTAGTGAGATCTTGCCACTGGTGATGCTGTGAATTAAATGGCCGGTGCTCATTGATATCAGTTATAATATGCAGCTTGTCTGAGGGATTATTGATCCCTATACCACCGGCTCTTCTTCATTTTTAGCATAGTGAGACTCCATGGAGTATTTTGGACATAGCTTTAAACACTTGCTGTGCAGTGAACCGACAAGAGCTGTTGTCAGATATTTTGAAAGAGGTATTAATGAGCACTGGCCATGGGTAATGCTCCGAGGTCCAGAGCTTCAATGTAAGTGAACCCTAAAGATTTGAGGAATTAATTACATTAAACAAAGAAAACAAAACGTTTTTTCCTTTTTATTTCAATGACTTAAGAGAATGCAGGGATAAAAAAAATAATCAGAATTGAGTAAAGGTTTACACATCGAGGGTCTGATTCATCTTCGAACGCAATGTGAACACAATTTTAGTTTTTTTTAAAAAAGGCACATAACTTGTACGCACGTACACTCGTTTTCCAATACATGCAGATCTCAAGATACCTTTCCATTTTAATCTGGGTATAAGTACGTTCTCGCTATACTTTACTTGCCATAAGATCTTATCAGACTGCATACAACAACATTTTTTATCAAATAAATTTACAGCTCTTAATAATATAATCATTAAAAATATACGTCTTTTTTTTAAAAAAAAAACAAAAAACATATTTTGTTTACATGAAACACATAAATCAGGCTATTTTAAATGCTTACTGTAATTAAAGGCATTTTTAATAATGTCTCTTATTTGTAAGTACATGTTCTGGCACACATACGTGTAGTCATCAGATCAGTCAGTGCTTACACCTGCCCTGTAGTTGGTGCAATTATACAGCTAAAAATTACATACTTAAGAGATGTCCTGAACTTGAATTGGCTGCATCTGCATAGGCGTGCCCTCCACACGCCCTTAATGTACTTTGCCTTTGTCTGTCCACCCCTTCCCACACCTAATCCGCCCTTCAAGTCGTAGGCACATACTTACCAACTTTACAATGTTGGTATCTGGGAGCCTGCGGGGGAGGTGGGCATCATGGGGGGGCGGGCCTCCAAAATCCACATAATTTTGGAACCGCCCCCGTGACGTCATGACGCAAAACGCGTCATTTGATAGCGGGGGACAGAAATCGCTGCGTTTGTGACCTTTTTCTGCTCACTTCACTAGGAAGTGGGCAGACCCGGGATTTTGCCATACCCGGGAGAGTTGGCAAGTATGACTATGCAGTTGTAAGTTTCATTTGCATTCGGACATGAATTGTATGCAATTGTGTTCATTGGCATAACTTCCATTTTGGTGCATGCGCAGAGCTTTTCCACGCAAAATACAGCACGCAAATCAGTCCCAGAATATCATACTTACAACCCTTTTACTAGCTTGTTTTATTTTGACCACAATCTTTTGTGTGTATGTTTAGTCTATTCCCTTAAGGATAGCAATGGTCCATTGGTGACTGATTGAGCTTGATTGATATCTGTCACGAACGCGCTCCCAGCTGCCGTGACGTTGGGGTGTTTGCTGTATGAGGTCACACACGATTTCAGCCCGCAGTCTCTCTCACCTATCACACAGGTTCTTAGACCTACGGAATCGCCCCCAAACACAGCGCTCTCACACCCCCCAGACACTTCAGGTACAGCCACCACCTATTGGTTATGGGCAATAGGACCCCAATATACTGTCCCACGCTGGCACACAGGCTCCTAGTTCCACAAACTAGCAAGACTCACACCAGCACCCACAGGGTTAACTCTTCACACCTCCAGACTGTTACACAAATGTACATACAAGCACACACAGCTTGTTAAACAAATGTATCAACCAGTCACACACTGGGTAACCTGGATAAGCAATCTCTCTTCTACACAGGCTATGGATTCTTTAGAGTATCAAGGACGCAACTTATTAAATTTTAGATTTAATATACAAAAGGTACAGGGCATACAGATATAAAGAAAAATAATGAATAAACAAATAATAAATTTGACATAACAAGCAAAACAGTTTAAAATAAAAGAGATAACGTACAGAGCATTACTTACATATAATAATCTGTATGCCTGGGGCAGGCAGAAATGATGGACAGTCCTTCAAATTAGATTGATCCCCAAAAGTCTGACAATTTGTTCCCTCAGAACACAGATTTTTAAGCAACCTCAAATGGGTGCGGCATTCACAGGGGCAGGGTTAATGCTAATCGGGGTTGTGTCCTGGGACACCTTTTCAAACCAAATTTACCTGTTGCCTGATTTATTAACCAATTCTACAATGTGATATATTTGTCCTGGACAGCGTTACATCGATCCAATCTTATCATTAACAAATCCCTTATGACTTGGTTCATCTTGTCATATCAAACATGCCTAAGTACAGGGCATTCGCAGAGCTTCCACTCCTTTTCTCCATTTCTCTGTGGGTCAGAATTCTTAATTTACCATATGAGCTGCCCTTCCTCATGCTATTGAGGAATAGGTGGTTGATCTCTGCTTTTATTGATTTTAAGTGGCATATTTTAAAACTGAATTCTTTCTGTCTATACAGTATTACATATAGGCTATGTTATCCCCTGGCCTCATTGAGCCAGGCTACATGCTGAGCGGTACCTACAAGTCTATTCAAGTGTCACAAGCAAACAGTGCTATGTCCTGGAAGCTGCTAAAAGTGGCAGGCTTATCTCCTCACACTGGGATGTAAAAACCTCCAAACACCATTACATCAGACTCTGCGTCTTTTACTGTTACACTAGCTTATCAATGGATTCATTTGATACAACCTATTTACCCTGCAGTTATGAATTATCCCTTGTAAATAACTGCAAGCTCTCTAATTTACACCTAGGGGTTAGTTTGTGTTTATACTACCTATTGAAGGGAAGTAAATTAGCTAGGGAAATACATGATCAAATACAATGGATGTCTGATCTGCATATCTAAAGCTGGTCTCTGCACAAAGGGTTTACCTAACTCAATTACCTGTTCCTGGGCTCATTTAGTCACACCTTTATCTGAATTGAACATCAGGTGAATTTAGGTATTCATGCAAACATTTATTTGGGTCCTGACATCCAATATTCTATTTCAGCATATCAGATTTATGCTTTATCCTGACATCTCCCCCCTTCAAGAGATGGCATGGGCATTGACTGACAGGTCAATGCCCAAGATCATCTCATCTAATTTCCCCCTGGGTCCACTGTAATAGCTGCTAGCTGGCTCTCACTGTCATTATGAGCCTTCAACCGATTATTATGAAAATTTCTCTCTATCATCCTGGCAGGGGAATCATACCACTGCTTCTGGCTGGTCTGGGCCTGCATCACGTTCTCGTGTACCAACCCTGTTACAGTGTGCACTTTGTCTCTAATCCTCATGTCTTCTAAGTGAAAGCCTGAGGGAAAAATGGCCAGGAATTCCTGATACTGTACTTCTAAGTGGGAACCCCTTAAGGCTGGCACAGCAGAATACCTACTTCTACTCTGCCCTACTCCCCAGTTACAACCTTCCCTGTCAGTGGGACACCCTATGCACTTCTTATCTTGGGGCCTACATAACAGGACACTCCCCTCCCCCTTGGACTCATCTATCTGGGGATGTAGAGTAGCCGGGAGTATGGGCCCCTCATTTATCTCCTCTAAGCCGTTAGATGGCTGGCTAAGTGAGTGTGGGCTAGCAACTGACCCCCTTGTCTCTATGGAAAACTCAGACGAATGGTCAGAACTCATATGTAGATCTGAGTGGTGAACATTCGAACTACAGGTCCCAGCAACAAAGTAAGAATTGCTGTCACTCGCTACTTCCCGTTGGTCAGGACTATGTGTCTCCCCCACATGCTCAATCGCTCTGTATGCAGCTGGTTCAGGCACAGAATATACATCTTCACTCTGCCCTCCCTCCCAGTTACCTGGTACAGCATCTTCCGAGCACATTACCTGGGTAGAAACATTGTCTTTCTCTAGCACAACAGAATTAATCACATTGTCATCTGTCCCATTTCTAGTAAGCATATTATCTACACCAGTATTAATGCCAACATCTGCAATAACAATGTCCGCTGTCCCTATCCCATGACAAGATGTCAGTGTAAAAACAGGTTTGGATTCTAACACAATACTGTTATTGACATTATCCTCATTATAGGCAGTAGGTCCAATAAGACATTCTCTTTCCTTATCACATCCTGGCACCTCGGGTTCTTCCCGTAAATCATCATAATTGCCAGAGTTAACACTGGCACGTATCAGCTTCTCATCATCACATTTCACTCGCACAGCACCAGATGCAAAATGATTACAGAACAGTTCAGGTTCTTTACACAAAGTCACATCATTGGCAGGTTCAGCATTATCCCATACTACCTGGGCTGAGTCACATGGTGTAACAGAATTAGAGATAGTAGGAACAACATTTGCGGGAACATACTGAGAATTTAACCACCCAAGATCAGTAACTACTAAAACATTTGTGGGAATATCTTCAGGCACTTCCATTTTTCCCCCAGAAATAGTCTTCTCAACGATTATGTCCTCTTTAAAATCAGCCTCCTCCAATAGCAAATTCTGTGCAGCATCTGGTAGTATGCTGCTAGCATCATCAGCTTCCCCCAGCAGATTAAAAGGGGCCTCTGGATGCAAAATCTCGGTAGCATATTCCATGTTATCTGTAGCTGGCAGGGGTACCTTTTCCTCGTGGGCCACCCCTATAGGCTGGGCGATTACTGATCCAGCTTGTGAAAGAAGCTGCTGCAGGTGCTGCCTTTCGTCAGCCACCCGGCGACACTGATCTAGCCAGAATGGGGTATGAAGTCCACCCCTGAAAGATACCTCTTCCTGAGCGTATTCAAAACTCTCCTCCAGGTAGTCCAGCCGTTCCATAAGACTCATCGTGTAGCCCGGAATAAGGACCATCATGCGATACTCGCTGAAAGGATGTATCGGGCTTTCCTCTTCCCAGTCGAGGTGTTCGATGATCTCCCTGCGTGTCTTGTTGTGGCAGGAGAAACCTCGCAGCTGAGCTTCTTCAATTAGCTCTGCCATACTCATCATGACAAGTGGATTCTTTGGATTTAAGAAAATGTACCTACTCGGATCCTCTGGTTCAGTGACATTATCCACACCTTGATCCTCTGGTTCTGTCTTGCTCCCCAGCTCAGGTTCCATATCACATTGCTTCTTTGCATCATCCTCCAATAATGCGTGAACCAGCTCCTTTTTAGTTTTATCTGTCCAGTCGAGACCTCGCTGCTCACACAGGGCAATTAAAACTTCTTTGGCTTTTTTCTTGTAAGCAGCTGCCATCCTTGCAGTCACTTTGCAAAATAAAAGATAGAAAAGAAAAACAAGAGAGAAGGGAAGGGAACTGCTTTGCACGTATGTCTTCAAAAATTATAGCCCTGAGTTTCGTCCTTGTAAAACTATTGTATTCCTCGCAAGGTTACAATCAGTTTATAAGTGCAAGGGTTAATTGCTTAAACCATGCACTTAATACTCTAAGAAATTAAATCATCCCACCGCTATGCCACCAATTTGTCACGAACGCGCTCCCAGCTGCCGTGACGTTGGGGTGTTTGCTGTATGAGGTCACACACGATTTCAGCCCGCAGTCTCTCTCACCTATCACACAGGTTCTTAGACCTACGGAATCGCCCCCAAACACAGCGCTCTCACACCCCCCAGACACTTCAGGTACAGCCACCACCTATTGGTTATGGGCAATAGGACCCCAATATACTGTCCCACGCTGGCACACAGGCTCCTAGTTCCACAAACTAGCAAGACTCACACCAGCACCCACAGGGTTAACTCTTCACACCTCCAGACTGTTACACAAATGTACATACAAGCACACACAGCTTGTTAAACAAATGTATCAACCAGTCACACACTGGGTAACCTGGATAAGCAATCTCTCTTCTACACAGGCTATGGATTCTTTAGAGTATCAAGGACGCAACTTATTAAATTTTAGATTTAATATACAAAAGGTACAGGGCATACAGATATAAAGAAAAATAATGAATAAACAAATAATAAATTTGACATAACAAGCAAAACAGTTTAAAATAAAAGAGATAACGTACAGAGCATTACTTACATATAATAATCTGTATGCCTGGGGCAGGCAGAAATGATGGACAGTCCTTCAAATTAGATTGATCCCCAAAAGTCTGACAATTTGTTCCCTCAGAACACAGATTTTTAAGCAACCTCAAATGGGTGCGGCATTCACAGGGGCAGGGTTAATGCTAATCGGGGTTGTGTCCTGGGACACCTTTTCAAACCAAATTTACCTGTTGCCTGATTTATTAACCAATTCTACAATGTGATATATTTGTCCTGGACAGCGTTACATCGATCCAATCTTATCATTAACAAATCCCTTATGACTTGGTTCATCTTGTCATATCAAACATGCCTAAGTACAGGGCATTCGCAGAGCTTCCACTCCTTTTCTCCATTTCTCTGTGGGTCAGAATTCTTAATTTACCATATGAGCTGCCCTTCCTCATGCTATTGAGGAATAGGTGGTTGATCTCTGCTTTTATTGATTTTAAGTGGCATATTTTAAAACTGAATTCTTTCTGTCTATACAGTATTACATATAGGCTATGTTATCCCCTGGCCTCATTGAGCCAGGCTACATGCTGAGCGGTACCTACAAGTCTATTCAAGTGTCACAAGCAAACAGTGCTATGTCCTGGAAGCTGCTAAAAGTGGCAGGCTTATCTCCTCACACTGGGATGTAAAAACCTCCAAACACCATTACATCAGACTCTGCGTCTTTTACTGTTACACTAGCTTATCAATGGATTCATTTGATACAACCTATTTACCCTGCAGTTATGAATTATCCCTTGTAAATAACTGCAAGCTCTCTAATTTACACCTAGGGGTTAGTTTGTGTTTATACTACCTATTGAAGGGAAGTAAATTAGCTAGGGAAATACATGATCAAATACAATGGATGTCTGATCTGCATATCTAAAGCTGGTCTCTGCACAAAGGGTTTACCTAACTCAATTACCTGTTCCTGGGCTCATTTAGTCACACCTTTATCTGAATTGAACATCAGGTGAATTTAGGTATTCATGCAAACATTTATTTGGGTCCTGACATCCAATATTCTATTTCAGCATATCAGATTTATGCTTTATCCTGACAATATCTAATTCAGAATTTGTTCAATTTACTCTTTAGTATCTGTTTCTGAGTGTCCCTGGATACATGTTAATGTAAAAGTCTAATAATATTCTTATGTGACTTTGGCAGCACTTGTCGATGTGCCTATGAAGAAGAGTGATCTCATATAGCTTTCTATTTGTATGTGAACATCTTCGGTGCTTCCACAATGCTTAACCCGATAGCTGAAGGCATGAGAGAATGCCAAAACAAAGTTAAAAACTTAAATGATTTCTAATTAAGTTATTATATATCCCACAAAACACTATAAAAGAGGGTTAGAAGGCATTAACCACGCCCACTTCATGGATCCCTATAAAACGATAAGGGTCATTTAGAAAAGTAGGTCCACAACATAAATTATTATTATTTTGTGACATAAAGCACATCTTTTTTTGTGAATGTTCCTGTGAGGAAGCATATGGATATCTGGATGAAGAAGAAGGCATTTCCAAGGTTGCATCTTCTGATGAGATCAGCTTGGAATATCAGGCTGTTGGCTGCTAAATGCTGGCTGGGTACACTAGTGCACTTCATTACATATACATGCAGAAACCGAGACTGCATTTTGCAGGGCAAAATATTTAAATGATACTCAAGGGGTGGAAAGGGCAAATTCATGGGAATGTTCCCTGGTGTGCAGGCAGTCTTTTTTCTGTTCCAAAAAGATTTGTTCATTACGCATCCATGGAGATTGTGGAAACCTGGTCTTGCCTTATACTTTAGGACACCTTTTGCCCTTTCCAGGTATTCTTGATATGGCTAAGTACATTTCTATGTACATTTCTACCTTTATAATAAAAAATATTCAGTTGAACAATAGTGATAAATGTAATATATTATCTAATTCTCATGATTAATTTAACACATAACTGAGGCTAAACTGAATAGCGTTTTAGGAGAAGGATTAATAGCGTAATCCAATTAAGAATATTCATTATATTCATTAAGGATCTTAACTTAAGAAACTTCTTATTTACGTCTCCTGGACAAAACCATGTTACAATGCAAGGGGTGAAAATTAGTTTTCTGTTTTGCACATAAGTTAAATACTGACTGCTTTTTTCATGTAGCACACAAATATCAACTTTAAATTTCAGTGTACAAATAAGCTATCAAGTATTTGTGTGCTACATGAAAAAACAGTCAGTATTTAACTTATATGCAAAACAGAAAACTAATTTGCACCCCTTGCATTGTAACATGGTTTTGTCCAGGAGACTTAAAAAAGAAGATTTTAAGTTAAGATCCTTAATGAATCAGGCCCATGGTCCTAAAGTGGTAGTGGCAGGACTCTGCATATGCAAAATTTTTGCGAATAAATCTGAAGCAGAGCAGACATCAGCCTAGTAGCGCAGTATAATCTCAATTGACAAACAAATTAATGTTTACCAGACCATCTCTCTTATTAAATAAATAACTGTATAACTTTTTTTTCTCTCCTGTGCAGTTCTTAGTTGCATAAATTACTGTTGTAGTACATCACATAGTTAGTCCTCAGAGCTGACACTCTCACTAATTGGGATGTTCTTTCTGTTTCTCTCTCCAACCTTTACGCAACCAGGGTCACTTCTCTTGTCCTGCTCTCACCTCAATCCAGAACATCTCTTCCCAAATCAGGACCGGATTATCCATAAGATGGTACTCCTAAAGCTCGGTGGGTCTCAGGGGGCCCAACTGCCACCCGCAGCAGTTGAAATTAAAAAAAAAAAAAAAATGTTCCACCTTTTTAATAATACCATTCATGTGCACAGATTCCGCCTTGGGGGTCTAGTGACTCAACCTCAATTCCATAAAGCTGAGCTCCAGGGGTCAGAGGAGCTTGTGCTGAGCCCTGATTGGAGGAGCTCAACACATGCTCATTTGTCCCCTGCTGCTCAGCCTCACATGACTGAGACTGTGATTACCTGTAGCTGAGAGCACTGGAGGAGATTCAGGTAAGATTCAGGTAAGAAGAAGAGGTAATATGGGTTGCGCTGGTGAAAAAGTGGCATGTGGGGAAAAGGCTGGTGGGCAGAGGCGCATGTGAGAGAAAAATATGGTGAACAAAAATATGGTGAACATGTTAGAGAAAGCAGTTTGGCAAGAGGTAGCATGTGATCGAAAAGCTGATGAGCAAGGGCAAGTGAGAGAAAAGCAGAGCGACAAGTCAGAGAAAATCTGGTTTGCAGAGGGACATGTGATTGAAAATCTGGTAGGCAGAGGGGAAAGTGATAGAAAAGCTGGTGGGTGAATGGGCTTGTGAGAGAAAAACTGATGGGCAGGGGCGTGGCAGGGGTAAAGAAAGTAAAGAGAGTGGTATGGACCAATCAGAGGAGGGAGGTCCCAAACCAGTAACTTGCCAAGGGCTCCATGGGGTCTTCATCTATATCTGCCTTTTATCCTACTTCACAGTACCTACAAAATAGCAGTCTCTGCACACACACACTTTTCAGGATGTTCTTCAGACATCCATGCGCCTAATGCACTGCTCTATGACAAATCCGACTGTCTTGGCTGCACCTCTTCTCACAGCGTCTCACAAAGGTATCACCAATGTTTGGCTCTCACTGGGTTTTGGAGTTTCCCTTTCCCATCATACTCTCTCTGGCACACAAGTATACCTCTTGTTTCAGCGAAGTCCATCTTGACACTCATATACAGGGCCGGATTAACCCGAGGTCTAACTGGGCAATAGCCCAGGGGCCTTGGGCATCCAGGGGGCCCTTCAAAGTCCTCAGCAGCATTATTGATTGGTCTGGGTGCGGGGGCACCCCCAACCCGATCAATGCTGCTGATGACTTTCACTGCAATCATCCGTCCCCGTTGCTCAGTAATCTGCTTACTGAGGAGCTTACAGCGTGCCACGGAAGGAGGACTGCATTGACAGATAAGCGCTTGGGGGGCCTCACGGGCGGCGGACGGCTCACATTGGGGGCCTCACGGGGGAATGGAGGCCCCCTTAACCCAGGGGCCTCCATTCCCTTAATCCGGCCCTGCTCATATATCTCAGTATTTGGCGGTATCTCCTGCCATGTTATTTGTCACATCTGAATAGAGGATATTGGATAGAGGAGACCATAAAGGCCATTTCAACAAATGGAGAGATTAAGCCAGAAGTAAAGGGTTAGCTTTTTGCAGGGTACTCGAGTGGAAATTTAAATGCTCAAGGAGATATTGATTAAATGCACTAGTTTCAATAATATCTATTGTTTATTTCAGATTCTATCCTCTATGTTTTTATAATAGGAGATGCTACCACCTCAAATCACAATGTTAAATTCAAAATTATAGAGTAGAGAGTTTCTATATTGGAGACATGTTCTTTTCTCTTTGCAGTACATTTATTAATTAATAATGGACGGTTCAAATGATCATCCTGATTTAAGTGTAATATTCATAAAAAGTCAGTATAGCTTTCTAGTTTCACAGAGTCTCGGATAACAGGAGAAGACTTAGGAGAACGGGAACTTTTATAAGCAAAGGATTAGACAAGGAATTGCATTTAATATGAATGTCAGGGGCTTGGCTGAGAAGTATAAACCAAGAAATAAGAAACTCAAATGAATAGGAGAGGCAGGAACAGTCTTTGTTGATTCTCAAAGGTCAATAGCCATATTGGTGTCTGAATCTGGAGTTGGTAGCTGGCTATTTAAAAAAGAGAGGGGTGGTGGGGCTGTAGAAAACATGGTGGAGTGGGAGCTGGAGAGAAAGGGGGAGAAGGGTGGAGAAAACAGGAGTTAGAGGGGGCTGGAGAGAACAAGGGGGGACTCGTGAAGTTGCGGCTTGGAGAGAACCTGGATTTTCTTTGTCTGCGATAAATATATGCCATATAAACACTACAAAATATAATAAGTACTTAAATATAACTATAAACAAAAAATCAGTAATATATTCAAAAAAAGATGATGTATTTATTAGCAATAATAGTCTCTATTAATTTTGTGGGGTCAATTTGAAAGCTATTCATTTGATTTTTTGGCTCTTGGGGAAATAGACCTTTTTATTAAATGCATAGCCCTCTACAAGTGCGGTTAGTAATTTAAAGTCGGGGCTGGAGAGAGTGGGGGTGGGATATTTCTGTTTATTAAATTGGAATGTTATTAATTTACTGATTGTGCTGCTCGTGTTGGGGGGGAAATATGTTGGTTTATTAAATGGGAATGCTATTATATTAATATATATATAGGGGTGGTGGGGGGAAATAGATCTACATAATAAATGGGAATGCTATATAATGTTGGGTCTGGTTGGGAGGAAGGAGGCTTATTTTTAAATGTAAGCACTGTTGAATTTGTGATGGTTAGGAGGCCTGCTTATTAAACATGGATGGTATCAATTTAATGTCAGGGCTGTATGTAGGTAAATAGGCATATTTATTAAATGGAAATGTTATTAATTAAATTCTAAGGGCTAGATTTACTAAGCTGCGGGTTTGAAAAAGTGGGGATGTTGCCTATAGTAACCAATCAGATTCTAGCTGTCATTTTGTAGAAGGTACTAAATAAATGGAAGCTAGAATCTGATTGGTTGCTATAGGCAACATCCCCACCTTTTCAAACCTGCAGCTTAGTAAATCTAGCCCTAAGGCTTATTTAATGTTCGGCTGGTTGAATTGGAGGGAGTCCTAGATTCATTCACTGCTCAACTTTCCAGGAGGTGAATAATAACTATCTCTTTTTCAAACAGGACCCAAATGTCCCAGGATCCAGCCAAGCAGCAATAGAAGTAAGATAACAGCAGCAGCAGGTAGTAACAACTACAAGAAGAGGTAGGAGAAGACAACACAGACTTGGCCTTGTGCTAGTAGAGGGCTAGTAATGTCCACACTGTAGGATTTCTACGCCTCCTCGATGAGGCAGCATCTACTTCCACAAAGATGGGCGGGGCGGCTGCCAATGTTCTCTCTTGCCCAGGGTACTAAAATATCTACTTAACACTTTAGGTCTAAGATTCTTTAAGCCCGGGATAGTAACTAATTGATGAACGAAAGGAAGATTATTAAAATCCCTTCTGGCATAGAAAGTTATTGAATAGCAGGAGACATGTGGCTACTATAAAAATAGCTGTAATCCTTAGGTTTATTGAGTAGGAAAACAACACTATGTAAAATTACCAGACTCTGTGGAAATAGAAATAAGTTATACTGATGTTACATGAATAACACACTAAAACCAGGATGAGATTTTGAATTATTCTTTATTAATAATTCAATTTAGTGTAAAGAGTGTTAACAAAGTGTATGTCATCCTCAATTACTAGAACCAGTTCTCGATATGGTTGCTTTTAGCAGTCCCCTTTCCAAGAAACTAGATACGTTCCACATTCCACAGTACTCAGTTGCCACCAGGATTTAAGTTCAGTTAGTAGTAGTTGTTGATTTACAATTGCCCGGGGGAGTGGACAGAACATGATAGGAGGTAGTGAGCAACCTTGATGATTTTGTAAAGTAAACTGAGAATCACACTGACACTTGCCCAGTGAAATGTACAGCACACAGTAGCAGGTAGTGAGCAAACAGGATATGTTGACAGAACTCAGAGGCAGACAGGCAGAGGTTAACACGGATTAATCTGCCACTTGCCTGGTGAAGTGGACAGCACATGGTAGCAGGTAGTGAGCAACCAGTTGGTGTAGTGTTGCAAAGTGAAAATCTGACAGGTAGGGATTAATGCAAATAGCAGACAGGTCACAGCCAGGAGCAGAGAAGACAGAAATTCCTGTAAACAAGTCAGGGGTCAGGGCAGAAAGAAATATATATGCAGATCCGTTGACACAACTCAAGAGTCAGGAGTGGAGAAGACAGCAAAATCCTTTAAACAATCCATGTCAAACAATGATAACAGAAAAGGTCAGGCTACAAGGCACACTAGATCAAGCAGGAACAATCACCAGCATTAGTATGAATCCAGAGCAGGGGCGGATTGGTCATAGGCCTTACTGGGAACTTTACCGGTAGGCCGATGACCTAATGAGGCCGCCTGTCTGGTTTTTTTTTTTCCTTTTCCTTTTGTTTTGTTTTTTTTTTTTTCTGATATCCTAAAACCTGTCCCTCCCCCCTGTGGCCTATCCGACAAGAAGTGGATATCACATGGGACGCGCACCATGTGACAGGTGCTGTCCCATGTGAGCAAAGTAGCACAGCTTGGAAGCGGCTGAAAGGTAAGTGAGCGGAGCGTGTGTGAGTGGAGGGGGGCCGATTCCTGTGAGTGTATGTGCGCAGCGGTGGGGTGCTGATTCTAGTGTGTGTGTGAGCAGAAGGGGGGCTGATTCCAATGTGTGTATATGTGAGCAGAGGCGGGGCTGATGGCAATGTGTGTGTGTGTGTGTGTGTGTGTGTGTGTGTGTGTGAATTAAGGCAGCAGGGGTGCTGATTGCAAGGTGTATATCTGAAGGCAGCAAGGCGCAGGGCTTCTGACAATGTGTGTGTGTGCAAGCAGCAGGGGGGGGGGGGGCTGATGACCATGTGTGTAGGCAGCAGGCGGGGGCTGAGGACAATGTGTGAAGGCAGCAGGGGGGGGGGCTGCTGACAATGTGTGTGTGAAGGCAGGGGGGGTCTGCTGACAATGTGTGTGTGTGTGTGTGTAGGCAGCAGGGGGGGGGCTGATGACCATGTGTGTAGGCAGCAGGAGGGGGTGGCTGAGGACAATGTGTGTAGGCAGCAGGAGGGTCTGCTGACAGTGTGTGTGTGTGTGTGTGTGTGTGTGTAGGCAGCAGGGGGGGCTGATGACAGTGTGTGTGTGTGAAGGCAGGGGGGCTGCTGACAATGTGTGTGTGTGTGTGAAGGCAAGGGGGGGGCTGCTGACCATGTGTGTAGGCAGCAGGGGGGGGGCTGAGGACAATGTGTGTAGGCAGCAGGGGGGTCTGCTGACAGTGTGTGTGTGTGTGTGTGTGTGTGTGTGTGTGTGTGTATGTAGGCAGCAGGGGTGGCTGATGACAATGTGTGTGTAGGCAGCAGGAGGGGCTTATGACAATGTATGTGTGTGAAGGCAGGGGGGGCTGCTGACAATGTGTGTGTGAAGGCAGGGGGGGTCTGCTGACAATGTGTGTGTGTGTGTGTGTGTGTGTGTGTTGGCAGCAGGGGGGGGGGCTGATGACCATGTGTGTAGGCAGCAAGGGGGTGGGGGGCTGAGGACAATGTGTGTAGGCAGCAGGGGGGCTGATGACAATGTGTGTGTGTGTGTGTGTGTGTGTGTGTGAAGGCAGGGGGGGCTGTTGACAATGTGTGTGTGTGTGTGTAGGCAGCAGGGGGGGCTGATGACAATGTGTGTGTGTGTGTGTGTGTGTGTGTGTGTGTGTGTGTGTGTGAAGGCAGCAGGGGGGGCTGATGACAATGTGTGTGTGTGTGTGTGTGTGTGTGTGTGTGAAGGCAGGGGGGGAGGCTGTTGACAATGTGTGTGTGTGTGTGTGTGTGTAGGCAGCAGAGGGGCTGATGACTGTGTGTGTGTGAAGGCAGGGGGGGGGGGTTGATGACAATGTGTGTGTGTGTGTGTGTGTGTGTGTGTGTGTGTGTGTGTGTGTGTGTGTGAAGGCTGCAGGGGGGGCTTGTGGCAATGTAGTGTTTTGGAAAAGGGGGCTTGTGGCATTGTAATATGGGTGTGAGGTAGGTGGTGGCTAATGGGTGCTATTTTGTTTGTGGAGTGATGGTGGGGCAATTTAATTTAATAGCGGGGACTATTTAAGAAGGGATGGTTTGGGGGCTATTAATTGAATGTGGCGGTAAGTTTGGGAAGAATGAGGTCTATTTATTAAATGGAATTTGATTTATTTGATGCCAGTGATGGTTGCGGAAAATAGGTTTATTAAACATAATTGCTATTAATTTATTGCTGGAGCTGTGGACGTTCTCTACTTTAATTTGGGTGGGAGGTAGGCTAGTAATTTAATGGTGGACTGCAAGTTGGAGCAAATTATTTAATGGTGGGTGCTATTTAATTTATTAATGGAGTCTATTGATTTAAGGTGAGGTGACAGGACCTGTAATTTAAAGGTGCAGTGGTTTGGGGCTATTGAATGTGGGGCTGTTTGGGAAGAGGGCTATTTATTAAATATGAATTATTTAATGCCGACATGGTCATGGGAAATGGTTATGTTTATTAAATGTAAATGCTGTTAATTTATTGCTGGGGCTGTTTGGAGGGAAATAGGTTTATTTATTAAATGTGAATTCTAGCATTTTAATGTTGGGGCTGGAGGGAAGACTATTTATTAAATGTGGGTGCTTTTGATTTAACACTGGAGCTTGTTGGAGTTTTATATATTTCATGTACTTTTTTTTTTTCCAAATAGGGCCCCCAGCATTCCAGGATCCAGACAAGTGGCAACTGATCAAGAGAAACCAACAACCACAGGTAGGGAAAGCAACCATAACAGGTAGGAGAGAGCAGGACAGTCTGCCAACTGTATTTTTCTATATTGGCAGTTCCTCTGCAACATGTTGTTAAATAAACATGACTATGTTTCAGCTGGACAGTCCTGATTTAGGGCTCTGTCCCATGAGTGGGAATTTTGGGACAACGGTGGTATGTAATGGGCAGTCTAGCAATATTCAGCCTTTTGATGGCATAATCAACTTTGTATTAATCCCGCCTCTTTTTGTGTTTGCCCTGCCTACACTTGATTTGGTCCCGCCCACATGAGGCCACTTCCAGATTTTTTTCCAGGGCCACTTTATGTTCCCAATCCGCCCCTGATCCAGAGAGAGGTTAATAAATGCAGCAGCACCAATCAGGAACTTCAGAATGATAGCTGTATGGGTGTGGTAAGTGATTGCACAGCTGAACTGCCAGACTGAAAGCTGAAGGAAGCTTGAGGCTATTTACCCAGCAACCAGCTAAATCAGTAAACTGCAGTAATACGTATGGTAGTTGCAGTAATTGCACAGATGACAGATCAGACAAACAAGAGAGATCCTTATTTCTTAACAAAGAGAAAACAATACATACAGAAAAATATTTTAGCACAATTAAACATTTTCACTTTCTATCATTTGTTGTTTTTTGCTGGTTTTCATATTAAGCACAATAACACATCTAAACACAATAAAAAATATGAATAAAATGTATGATTTAACATAATCATTGTTGATGGGCATCACCAATATTGTAGCTATCTTCTCTGTAATCAACCCATCATGTGAGTAAGACTATAAGGAAGCTGTAAACTTGGTAATATACATGTCTAGAGATAAATAGACTGAAGTGTTGTGGGAACAGCCTGATGCTGAGAGACCAGGGGTTAAATGCCTCAATCTGCGCATTCTGCAGGCTGACAATATTTGGCGACTTTGCTGGGCACATTTAAAATGGCAATGTCTTTACAGGCTAGTGTTGCCTGTTAAGACATTGCCATTTTAAATCTGCCCTTCAAGGTTGCTGAATATCGGTGGCTTGCAGAATGCGCAGATTGACACATGTACCCCCAGGAGACTGCTACAGAGAAAAGGAATGAGAGTAATTATCCCAATGCTGTGGAGTGTCAACTCATGTGCACCATTTAAGAGACTCTGTCACATTATATGGCAACTAATAAGTATGTGCCAAAGTGTTAAATAAAAGAGTAGGGAAAGTGTCTGTTGCCCATTTTTTACAACTGGGAACTGTATTGATGCACTTATGATGTCAGTCTGGTTATCAAGTGCAAGGGCCCTTTCCACGTTTACTCTGAGCAGGGCGCGTAGTTGCACTGGCAGTGAGCACCCACTTTACATTTCTGTGGAAATAATTTTTGTGCAAAAAAGATGATGTCATGTAATATCTGAAGAGCTGAGAAATGCCTATGTTTATATATAGGTTTGTAAAAGATTTGTGTATTTCTACAAAATTTCCTATGGGTAATGACACCATTCTCAGTCCCTTCTGAAGCAGAGAGGACATTTGACATCTGCACATATTCTTTCGCTAGGTCAGTACTGCCGAGGCTTCCACTCTGTCACCTGTTAACTTGCACATTTTAATAATTCAGGAAGGGTTAGCGCATTCAATCATTCCTGAGTGCATGAACTCTGCTGTATTCCAGAATGTATGCAGACCTTCTACTGATTCTGACAGCAGTATAAAGCAGATGGTTGGGTTGAGAGTAAAAAATGACATTGCCACGGAGATTGAGCCAATCTGATACCTTAACTCTGCAGGGACTGAATAATAAGTCTGAGTTCCATTCTGTTATGCTATCTGGAGGCCTCAGCATGTGAATGAAGTGGGCATTTTTAACAAGCATTAGGGAGTATGGCAGCGTACACAGAGTTTCCTCAGCAGCTGTGAATCATGTGTCTTGGAACAGTGATTGGCATCTCAGCCCGGTAAAAATATCTGGCCTATATTTTGCAAGGTTGGATGCTCGATGCCTAGCCAGAAACATATTACCTTGGGCAAGTAGGCTCTGTTGTATTTTAAATTATTCATGGTGAAATGAATGCAAACCTGACAAGGGAAATGTGTTTTTCAAATGTGGCACAAATCTGCTTATCCAAATGTGATGTGATGTGATTTAGCTAGTGGTTGTAGTGTATAAATAATGAAAATTAAAACTTGTTTTAATTAAATTGCTGGAGGGTTGTTAGGGTAAGCCCGTTAGTGAGCAGATAAAAAATAAAATAGGTCCCAATTGAAGCATGTTTAATTATCTACTGCACTGGGGGCGCTATGGTTAACAAAACTATCACAGGTCTCACCCCTCATTTCCTCTCTGTCGAAAGTGCAAATTCTTGTGGAGCTATTCACACTGGATGCCTCCTGAAGTGGAAAAGAGAATTGTGATTATTTCACAGACACTTTGATCATATAAAAGAGTGTAATTGTGAGTTTAAAAGCATTTAATTATTAAAACTAAAGATGAGTGCCAAGCAACCAGTCTCCATTTTGTCCATCCACATGTGTCCAGTTAGGGTAAATAGGTGATGACTGCAACATCCAGCGATTTTAATGGCCAATGGTACCTCTGTGCGCAGTGCCAGTTGCTGACATGAGAGTGAAGCAGCCGGCAGCTTCTTACATGTGAAGCTGCTGGTTACTGCTCCTTCAGCCAGTGATGCACTGACAGGGTGGCACTTGGCTGTGATAAGAAGCAGCAGGTGTGGGGGTACCACTTATGAGGAGGGGGAAACTGTCTTGGGCACACCCAGGACTTGCACCAGTCCTGAAGGTATTACATTTTCAATTAAGATGGAAAACCCTTCTGAGGAAAAGTGAGACAATGGCATATAGTAAAGCCACCTTTCTATTAGCTAAGAAAATAGTGTGTGTGTGTGTGTGTGTGTGTGTGTGTGTGTGTGTGTGTGTACGAAGAAAGCACAAAATAGCAAGCCAAAGTCAGACATCATGCAACCTGGTGTATCTGAGCAGTATTCACATTATATATGTAAAAGCTTCTGGATTTTGTTAGATCCAGATAGCTGAGATAATACTGTGAGGTGTTTTCTTCTTTACACACCAGATTACCTGTCTGTAAACCTTATTATGGATAATGCAGGGTATAACCTAGAGCTTAAAAGGCAAAATACAGATGACAAAAATGTGTTCTCCCTTACCTAGCTCAATATTACATACAATGATAAGATAATACGATAAGTCACAACATTAAAAAAAGATAAATTCCAAAGGACTTAAAAGATCTGCTGCTAATGTCTCGGGGCTAGATACCACAGGACAGCTTCAGAGGTCTTGTGAAGTCCATGCCTCAACAGGTCTGTTTGGCGGCACAAGGGGGACCTACACAATATTAGACAGGTGCTTTTAATGTTGTGGCTGACCAGTGTAAAAGTATATTGTTACTTAGCAAAGTGAAATTTACTCATACTTTTTATATCTGCCCTCCAGTAGATGCACAGGCCAGTGCCAGAAACATGACTTTCTGACCACCTGGTTTGGGTCCTGCGCTCCCATCTACCTCTGATCGCCACTCTCCTCTCTCAGCGGATGCCCGTGGCTTGCTCTGGCGGATGCCATCTTGTCCGTCTAAACTGCGCATGTGCAAAACCAGACTTTTAAAACTCCTTCCATTCACCCGATTGTTTGAGTGCCTGTCAGCCCTGTTTATTTAAAGCACTTGTCTCCTTACCTGAGTGCCAGATCTTCAGGTCTCCTCTCCTGTATAGACATGTTCCAGTGTGGCTCCTGTTCTCCTGCTGCTGCAAAGTACTATACCTGCTTTTAGCTATCCTGTGTTACAGCATCATCCGGCTGCAGAGTGTTACCACCTACATCTGCTCCCAGCTCTACGGTGTGTCAGCTCTATCCTGCTGAAGAGCGTTACCACCAATATCTGTTCTCAGCTCTCCGGTGTTACAGAATCATCCTGCTGCAGGGTGTTTCTACCAGTCTCCATCTCCTGCATATCGGTGCTTCTGTTCACTATCTACCTGCAGACTATCGCACTTCCTTATGATCCTCGCCCGAGGGGCCTCTGAGCTCCACAGGACCTCTGTGCCCCATCTATCTGCAAGGGAGTTGGGTCAGTGCCTACCATCGGCAATAACACCAATCAATTATCCCCCCTAAACTGCCCCCCTTCCCTGTGGATCTGAAGGTGTGCAGTGGCCAGCAGCTGTGTAAGGTAAGCTCAGCGGCCACCTGACATCAGTGGCGCCCCCAGCACCCTAGGCAGCTGCCTGAGTAACAGCCAAATGTCCTTAAAGAGTTACCATCACCTGATGCTGATTAAGCGTGCTGGTGCCCTACATAAGTTGGTTCCTGTGATCCACAAACTGTTAGACCATTGTTGTTTCGTTCTTGGCCCTTGAAGGAGTGTTGCTGCTCTGTGTTCTTCCTGACTCTGTCTGCCTGTGACTCCTGATCCTGTTTGCGTTTGATCACTGGTTGCAAACCAGATAGTCTGACTTGCTTTTTCTGCTGCCTTTACTGACCTGGTTTGTCTTACCAGTTCTCAACTTGCTTCCTATGATCTTGGATTGCTCACAGCTCTGTCTCATTCTTATACGCGGCACTTCCAAAGCCTCCATCCACTCTTGTAATAGTAACTAGACTAGGTTTTTGCTATGATACATTAGATAATCAACATTACATGGTTTAGTAAGGCAGTCTAGACAAAATGATGAAAATTAAAAAGGGGGCTGCATTTTCCCAGATATGGCATCCTGCAATGGAGCAGGAAAATATAGCTGTGGAATTATTTAATTATTAATATGTATATGTGTATAGTGCATATCACTCTTTAAAATTTTAATTGTACTGAAAATGATGCAGACTTTTAGCATTATATTGCTACATAGTTAAAGGATCTTCAGTTTACCGCATTTTATGACGTGACACCACTGCCTCTGCTCCGTGTTCCCAATCACCCCCAATAACTCTTAATAAAAAAAAATATGAAACAAATAAATTCAACAGTGTGTACTACCAGGAGGAAGTAATTGCTTAATCTGTTTTTGTCACTCAACCACTAACACAATGACGAATGGACTAATTGTAATCTTGTGTCTGGTATTATATTTCTAATCTTGCCCCCTTAAAATTCATGTAAACTGCTACTGCAGGAATTATATTTTATGTTTCCCATTCTGTGTCTGTTTCTGGTTTTCTTAAAACTTTTTTGGGCTTACTGCTAAATTTAGGATAATCTACAAAATTCTCCTACTTAAATCCAATA
Organism: Mixophyes fleayi; assembly: GCF_038048845.1. Classification (NCBI taxonomy): domain Eukaryota; kingdom Metazoa; phylum Chordata; class Amphibia; order Anura; family Limnodynastidae; genus Mixophyes; species Mixophyes fleayi. The sequence continues at coordinate 65,581,074 of NC_134407.1, read as the reverse complement.
CCCTATATTGATTCTGCCTTAAAAACTTGACTATCCTCCCTATAGTTCATCATTCCCTTATCCCTACCTCTGAAAGGCACTCCCAGTAAAGATTCACAAGGTAATTTGCATCACCTCTTTCAAACCGGTGTGACAGGTGATGCACTCATTTTGTAAATTTGCATTTCGTGGAATGAACAGAGCTGCGATTACTACTATCATAACCATGGAATGCCAGTCATTGACACACCATAGAACCATCTACTTAAGTCAGACAGGTCAAAAAAGGTCTGATTTAGCACTTGGCAGACAGCATTACCGGCTCACACATCGGCTCCTGAATCTAAGGAAGACCTCCACAAATCTCCAGGACGAAGATCGATTCCCTTAGATGCAAGAGAGGAGGAGGTATATAGTATGGTGTTTAAAGGCACATTACAATGCAATAAATTGGCCTAAACATTACAACCCATATAACTGTACACTCTGGGCCTGATTCATAAAGGTACATTCTGAGTGCAACCTGCATTCAGTATTATACTCGTGTATTTAGGCTTTGCGTGTGCTCAAATTCAGCAAGGCACGGATCTCAAGATGTATGTGCTTTTGAATTCGGGTGAGGTCTGCTGTGCTCCACTACACCAGATGCAGCAGGATGCATCCAATACATATGTGGATTCTAAATTTGCAAAAGAGCGCAATGGAAAATAAAAAAATCTTGCATTATTGTTACCTGATAATAATAAAGGCATTAATGTTATAACACATTTACTAGAATGTTGTTAATATCTACTGAGCATAAAATACATTTTTACAGATGCTTGTAATTGCAAACGCATGTTATAGCATGCATACGAGACTGTCATCACTACTGATCAGGATATAGACTAGCCCTTTAGCTGGAGCAAGAGATACGGCAGAAAAATAAGTAACTTTGATCTGCTTAGGGCTTGATTCTGAGGTGGTTGCGTGCGCTTATGTTTGGCATGCATCTATTGTACATTAACTACGGCAAAATGCCCCTTCAGCGCCCAGTTTACTCTCTGAAATCGTAGACTGCAGCAAGTGTTCTCTGTGCTCGGAACAGTGCGTTTCACAGACGTTTCTGCCAGTTCAGGGCATGTGCAAAGTGATTTTGCGCGCGATACTCTTAAAATCGGCACATATGTGTCTTAATTAATCAGGCCCTCTGAGTTTATCAAGTTTGTGCATTATGTTGTAGTTGTTAATAGAGGTGAGCGGTTCAGATTTGGAGAAATCCGACAGGTCCAAGTCATGACTCGGTTCTTTGCGCTAGATTTGAACCTGAAATCAAGATAAAATTTAATTTCTGGTAAAATGTCGGATCTCACAAGTATTAAGTCAATATTTTCTATATATATAGCTTTCCCCCTATTTTAGAAGTGAGAATATGTAAATAGGATATTTGCTGCAATTCTGTGGTCATAAAATCCCCTTGTAGAGTGTTTGACAGGATGAAAGAGGCTATGTATATTGCAATAGCTGTGATTTTACTGCAATTTACTTACAAATCTGCTAGAATTGTGTGCTGCTCACTAGGGTGTAAGAGAGTGAAGAGTATACAAGCAGTGGCTACTGTTTGTAATAGTATATTGTAGTATATATAGTATAGACATCTGAACTATTTAGTGAAGAAAAAGCAGGGTGTTGTAAGACTGTGAGCAGCACACACAAAAAAAACCTAATATTTCTTGTTTTTAAGATCCCAAGTGTTTAAATCTGAAAGCAATTGTGTGAGGGGCAGAATCAGTGAACTAATTAGTGGACAAAAAACAGGGTGATGTTTGACTGTGAGCAGCACACCCCCAAAATATATCTATTATATTCTTTTTGCTTTTAAAATCCCAAGTGGTTCAATCTGAAAACAATTGTGTGAGGGGCAGTATCTGTGAACTATTTAGTGGACAAAACCCCAAACAAGGGCAATGTGAATGACCTGGCACATTGTACTAGCTCTACTATGCTGAAGGTATGAATAGGAGGAGGATGATAATGCTACAGGCACTACTACTGATGAAGGCGATACACCTACCCAGTGGGCTGTCACGGTCATGTTTGTCTTTTGTTTAACCAGTACTGCTTGTCCAAATATCCGTAGTTAAGTGGATAGTTGGTACAATGGTATTTTCTAGTGACTGAATTACATTTTGTTTAGCCTCCAGCTACAGCTGAGGAAATGCTGTTCAGGAGAAATGGAAACAAGATGGAATTTGATAGTATGGACACATGGGGGTAATTGTATCAAGCTGAGAGTTTTCCGACAGATTCTAGCTATCGTTTATTTAGTACATTCTACAAAATGACAGCTAGAATCTGATTGGTTGCTATAGGCAACATCTCCACTTTTCAAACCCGCCAGAAAACTCTCAGCTTGATACATTTACCCCCTGATCTTAACTAATTTGCTAAAACCTGATGCATTGATGGCGGAAATTGGACGAACATCCAATGCTAACATAACTGTCGTGGCTTTAGTGATCCGCTGTGATACAGGGTGCTGGCTGTCATACTTGCAAAGCTTGCTTCACAGACAATTGTTGTTTAAAACTATGCTTACTCTTCTTGACAAACTACTTGAATGAACTTGCTTCAAAAAACGTAACAGGGAGATTGTAAACTTGCATGCAGGGCATTCTTACCTCTCTGTCTGTCTGTCTGTCTCTATTACCCAGTATTATTTTATTACTGTGTTTGTTCCCAATTGTAAAGTGCTATGGTATTGCTGGCGCTATATAAATACATGATGATGATGATGATGATGATGATGATGATGATGAATGTATGTGGTGCCTATCTGTATTTACTGTGGTGTCACAAAGACTACAGATGCCTTGACAAATGTTGTCTGGGTTGTTATGAAAAAAATATCTCTACATAAAAGAGGTGGATTTTTTGGTCTTTTGCCCAGCCATGATAATGCACTTATCATTGACACAAGGTGGTACCACTGCTGACTGACCTACTTGGACACATTCATCATTCTCCTTATTAACTTGTTCAAGTACTACACATTGTAAAATTGTCAGATCCACAATTATCCTCTTCAACCTGTTGCACATTTGCAAGATCCAAAGTAGCATCCTCAACTTCCATGTCTAAATCAGTGTCAGCACTACTAATCTTCACATTTCCAAAGGTATGTGGTCGATGGCTAGACATTCATTTGGTTGACAACATTATATCGACAATTAAAATGTCGACAGTATTATTAGGTCTACAACTCATATGTCGACAGTAGTATTAGGTCTACAACTCAAATGTTGACAGTATTATTAGGTCTACAATTCAAATATTGACAGTATTAGAGTTAGGGACAGGGGGCCTGATTTATTAAGGATCCTAACTTGAGAAATTTCTTATTTTAGTCTCCTGGACAAAACCATGTTACAATGCAAGGGGTGCAAATTAGTATTTTGTTTTGAACATAAGTTAAATACTGACTGTTTTTTCATGTAGCACACAAATACTTGATAGCTTATTTGTACACTGAAATTTAAAGGTGATATTTGTGTGCTACATGAAAAAACAGTCAGTATTTAACTTGTGTGCAAAACAGAATACTAATTTGCACCCCTTGCATTGTAACATGGTTTTGTCCAGGAGACTGAAATAAAAAGTTTCTCAAGTTAAGATCCTTAATGAATCAGGCCCAGGGTTAGGGACAGGGTTAAGAATAGGGTTGTCAAATTAAAAATACTGCCTACATTTGAATTGTCTATCTAAAAATACTGTCTACATTTCAATTGTCGACCTAATAATACTGTCAATGTCATTATTGTCGACTTTCCATCCCTGTTTATATTATGGTGTCGACCATATAAATCATTTATCTGTCGGACATATATATCACGCCCAGCAAGAAGTAGTAACGAGGTGAACTTCCATACTTTATATGTTTCACCGATTTTCGCAAATCATTTCAATTGTGGATAGGCAGTTGTGAAGAGATTATTAGAAAATAGACTGTTAATGACTGTAAATGAATGTTAAAGCTATAAATAGTAAAGTAGGAACAAAAACAGCTAAAAATCACATGGTTTTACCTATTTTTCCACTTTTGAATTAAATCCAGATCCAAAACCAAAACCAAAACACATAAAGGTTTTTGGAAAAAGCCAAAACACGAAGATGTTTTTAGAACCAAAACCAAAACACAGGGGTCTGTGCACATCTCTAGTTAATACATCTGAACTTCTGTATTTACTCACCATGATTGATAACACAATAGTAATCTGAAGCAGGCACTTTATGTGCCTCAATAATTTATGGGGAAAAATAAACAGAAAAAACTTGCCAACTGTTACTTTATTGAAACAATAGAAAGATTGTCATAGATAAATAACACATGAAAAAGATATTACACACAAATATCACAGCGACTTTAAACGGAGTAGCTGAATGCATCATTTGACAATTTATATGCTACTTGAGCAAGTACCATTGCAAAATTATGTAAAAATATGTGCAGCTGTTCTAACATTTGGTCTCCTTGGATTATTGCAACATAAAGCTAGATAAACTGAATTATTTACTTGCATTATCTGAAGACCTGTGGCAATGGAATAAAACGTACCTGCTACTGAATACGCCAAGAACTAGGCACTAGAAGATCTTAATAAATTTACATAAACTAAATATGTGCACTATTATGTTGTGTGTGTCTGGGCTCAGTCACACATTACATTTTTATGTCTTTTGCAAGATGTGAAAAATTAAGCAGTTCCACTGTTTGTGTTTACAGGTACATTTTGGTGCATGTTTTTATTTAATTATTCTGATGCATTGACTTGAGATATTATGGCTTTTTATAGTCTGTGATTGATAAAACTAAAGGTCTAATAGCTTGTTAATAATAAGGGTTAGAAATTATACCCTACAGTATTTTTAATTTTCACTTTGTAGTTATCTAATATGAAGGCATAGTGAGTGTGACACATAGTAACATACACATATACCATTGGCGCACATGTGACATGAACCACCCATTAAGTGCAGTCACCTTCCTCATCCTGTCTATTTTACTCTTCCCACAGTGGCTGCAATGCCAGTCCCCTTCTGGATAATCACCTCATCGCCTCTCCTTCCATGGCGAGTCATAAAAACATGACATGACTGACGGCACTCGTCTATGAATATTAACACTGAGGGTCATGAAGAAGATGCAAGTAATACTGACACACACAAATTGATTTGAGTGAATGCTCTTGCTTGTCTGCTAAGCACATTTCAAGATACATACCCAGTGTCTCATATTTGTGACCATCCCAGTAAAAGGTGAATGCGCCTACATTTGCAGTCTTGCAATGACTGATGTGACTTTGCCCACAATGTGCCATTTTCCAAGGTCCAACCTACTTTAGGCTAACTCTCTTCATTAATTCCAATGTTTCAGTTTTCTCCAAAAATACTACTTGCGTTATCCACATCTGTATTAAATAAATCATTGGAGTTTTATAGCAGGAATGTCTCTATTGCATATGTCACTTTTGTGTTTCAAGGTTTTATTTATTACCTTGGCCAAAGTACAAGAGTCCTTTCCAGGACCGTTTTCTAGGCAGCCTCCGCTCCTGAGATGTGAGAGGTGGTGTTGGGAGTGACCTCTGAGCGAAATTAAGGATGCGCAGTGGGCCCCCTTGTAAACAGCATGTCTGCCTCTGTTCCCAAGATGTCAGGGCCCCACAGCTGCCGCTGTTTGCTCCAGTACCAGCCCTCCAGGTGCCTCGCTACCAGACAGAGATTAATTAATAATGTCACAGCGCTGTCAATAGAGAGGAGCGGAAAGGAGACAGCAATAAGACACAGAGAGGTAGGTATATTACTGTAGGGCTTAGATGGAACCAGGAATAGGGGTGACTGTAGAGAATGGGGGGAAGGCAAATGTTTTTAGAGAATAATTTAAAACTGAAGGTATGGTGAGAGAAGGTAGGCGGGGGGCCATGCTTGTTACATTTGTACTGAAAAACAGACAGTATTTAATTATGTGCAAAATAGAAAACTAATTTGCACCCCTTGCATTGTAACATGGCTTTGTCCATGAGACTACTTACTCAATTTATTACTTAACTTTCCTTAATGAATCAGGCCCGATGAAAAAAAGATGGATTTTATTAATAGCAGCTTCAGTGCAGTTTTGACACACACTTTAGACAGATAAATCCATCCACCTAAAGCTTCATCCACTAACTATCTCAGGCACGTAGGTACTCAATAGACATATGGCTGATGCTGGGGGTTGAAAGACCTTTTTTATTTCACCTCCACACCAATCATAGTTTAGAATAAGTCATGATTATAGGGTGTAGTAACCTAGTCCAGACCGTCTACCAGGAAGATATCCAATCAAACTTTTGGGGGTAAATTTATCAAGCTGCAAGTTTTAAAAAGTGGAGATTTTGTCTATAGCAACCAATCAGATTCCATCTGTCATTTTGTAGAATGTACTAAATAAATGATAACAAGACTCTGTTTGGTTGCTTGGTCAGATCACTCTATTGCTATCACTTCATTTGATACACCCAGAACACACCACAAGAGAGTTAAATGAGACACTTTTAAAAAATATCTAATTTTCCAGAGCTAATTAATTCTCAGTTACAAGATTGCTTTATGGATAATCTAAAAAAAAATTGCCAATTTCAAAATATCTGAAAAATCTCACATACAGAATACAAAAAAAAATATATTCAAAAATTGATTAAACTGAAAAGAGAATGAGACCCCATACTAGCTGGAAAACATAAACTAAACTGGGTGAACCAAAAATGTTAAGAAAATAATAATAAAACCATAACTATTCTGGCCAATAAACTACAAATAAGAGAGCTTACCACGTAATATAAACTTTGAAAGAATGCAACAATGTATACAAACTCAAATGAATCAATAATATTTGTAAGGACTTTTACAGAAATATATGCAATATTCACAATAATTAATAAGATGATAAAGATGCAGAGTAGTTCATCCAAAAATTTCTAGCCTTATGTAGCCTCCCACAGCTGCACTCGTAAGTTTCTCTTAACAGAGACATTACGGAAGACAAATTCAGAAATGCATTAAAATCCCATTAAAAAATGCCTGGACCTAAAGGATTCCCAATAACATACATGGTGCATAATGAGCACTTTCGTCATGATATGACCTGCTGATACCATATAGAAATCCTTTGACCACATGACAATATCTCTCTTATATATAATATAATGATCCTTATCAGTTCCCACAATTACAAACACTCTTCATTTGCAGATGATGTATTTCTAACTCTTACAAATCCTCAGATTTCGCTCCCACTATAAAAATTAACATATTACTCAAACTGTAATACATATTATCGCAAGAGATATGCCTTTTTACAGGTTTCTCAGCATCGAGGTCTACTAGCAATGCAATTACATGAATCTTCCCTCACTGTCCTCGGCCTACGCTTGTCTGCCCCTTCTCTCCCCTGTTCTGCCTTTTCACGCATAAAGGGACAACATTTGCATACAGTTACATGCATACTTTTTTCTGGAAAGATGGAATAAAATTGAATATGTCTTCCTGAGTGAGCACCACTTGGATTTTCTGCCGTTGTTTTCAAGAACAAAACAGGCCAGCCTTAGGCTGGGTACACACTACAGGTTTTTCAGCTATCGGGCCAAACACCTGATAAATGACCATTTGGCCCAATGTGTACACTTGCACAATGAACAATGGTCGTTCCAAAGCACCGGTCATCATTTGATTGTTCAGCTGAACAGAAAATCTCGTTGAGCTATGGAACGATGTCCTTCCAATCCTGTAGTGTGTATGTACTCACGATCAGGAACTCCATAGAGATACAGAGTCATGATTTTTTCAGCCGAACGTTATGACAGTTGAAGAGCACAGATCCAGTGGCGGATCCAGGGGGGGGCGACCTTCCCCCCTAGCAGGGGCTTGCTGCCGGCGGCTGCACAGTATGTGCAGGTCTGTTCGGCAGTGACAGGCAGGGACAGTGTGCTGCCCGGCTGCTCTGATTGTGTTTTAAACACAATCAGAGTATCCGGGCAGCACACTGTCCCTACCTGTCACTGCTGAACTGACCTGCACATAGTATGCAGCCGCCGGCAGCCTCAGATGTAAAAAAGGGGGCAGGGCCTAAATCGCCCCCCTAAATCGCCCCAGGTGGAAGAATTCTCTAGATCCGCCCCTGCACAGATCTGAGGGTAAATCTTTTAAAACATGTATAGTGCGTACACATGAATCAGCATGCTGGGTTTTTTTTTCACTTGTTAGTACCGTCAGTGTAGTTAACACGAAAATTTCTGCAGTGTGTACCCAACCTTAGCCTTACAAGATCCCCATAATAAAGGTCACTTTCAATTTGGGATAAAGTGAACAGACATCTTAGACTATTTGCTTATGCCTCAACTACCATCCCATTATGTCATCACCCACTATTTTCCCCAAGGTTACTAAACTAGATTTTCTATTCCATGTGCCAAAGTCGGCATCAGATTCTTTATTCATAAATCAGAAGCATTTTTCACTTCTTAATTCACAGAAATGCAGGAAAAATTTTGATTTTCACCCTACTTTGTTCAATATCTCCAAACAAAAACTTTATTCAATCTTATTTGTACCCAACTAAGATAAGAAGTTTACACCAATTTAAACATATCTGTATGTACACAGCAAGCAAGAAATGTGTAATTTCAATCTTATATAATACTATATTATTCCTAGAACCCCCAAATATTTAGCCACATGAAGCGCTATGGTAATAAGATATGAATGTAATATTATATGCTGAAGAATGGACTATCGGAAATAGGATAGTTATAATTTATACTAGATGGTACCTGGGCCTCTCTAGACTACACAAACTGTACTTCCAGAGCTAAAATCTTTGTTGGAGGACCTGCCATACTTATCTGATGGCCATGTCCTCCACTAGTTCAGTGTTGGAATATGGTCCTTGACTTAATCCACCAAATATCTGTATACCTGCTTGTCCATCTATCTTCTTGCTGGATAGACCCACCAAAGCTCACAGCAAATATTTACACTAGCTCATTGCACATATAAAAAAGACAGAAAAGCAAAAATCAAAGGAGTAGGGAAAAAAGCCCCCCCCCCCAACCCTGTTATAAAATGTATATCGGATAAGATATTGAATATTGTCACAAATAGGCAGCTTTATCCACTCCCTGATTTAATATATTCTCATATATTCACACAGTTAAACAATATATCACCTCTAATTTGTCATGAAACCTCACCTGACTCCCTTTATCTTTCACAAACCCCACTTGTGACTTGGAAGCTTACTGCAAGGGAACACACAGGATTTCAGCCTAAACCTCACTCTCACCTATCTCTTAGGCTACAGATTTAGCAGGTCCCTTTCCCAAATCAGACACATGCTTTATACCTCTCCGCAACTGCCACAGCTATGTATAAGGCCCGTAGCAAACTTATGACTTAATTACCCAATTGCGCATACTCTGTGCTCTGGTAGCCTAATAGTTAACCCTTCACCCACTGGTATCTAAAGAGTTAACCCAGCCGAGCAATCTCTCTCTTCTAAACAGGGTAAAATTCAGAGTATAACTTACAGATAAGTGGTTTATTCTGCGCCATGGAAAATTGGCTAAAAGATGGACAGCTTATCAATGATGATTGATTTCCCAAAAGACTGACAACTAGTCCTTCATAACACAGGTTTTTAAGCAAAATCAAATGGGACGGCATTCACAGGGGCAGGAAATCTCCCCTGGTTGTCACCTTGTGGAGTCCGGTGGAACAGCTGGAATGTCTAGAGAAGACTGTTGAAATTGCTCAAGAAGAGGTATATGCTTTGGGACGGATCCTTACCCCATTTTGGCAAAAACCAGTGTCGCCTGGTGGCTACTGAAAGGCACTGCCTGCAACGGCTTCTTTCACCAGCTGTAGATGCAATCATCCAGCCCATAGGGGTGGCCCACAAGGAAAAGGTGCCCCTGCCAGTTACAGTTAATGCAGAATATGCTACCGAGATTTTGCATCCAAAGGCCCCATTTACTCTGCTGAGGAAAGATGATGATGCTAGCTGCATACTATCACAAGCTGCATAGAATTTGCTACTGGAGGAGGCTGATTTTAAAGAGGACATAATTGTTGAGACGACTATTTCTGTGGGAGAAGTGGAAGTGTCTTGAAAATATTCCCACAAATGTCTTAGTGGGTACTGATCTTGGATGATTAATGTCCCAGTATGTTCCACTAATGTTGTTCCTGCTATCTCTAATTTTGTTGCACCTTGTGACTTATCTCAGGTAGTATTTGATAATGCTGAACCTGGCAATGATGTGATTTTGTGTAAAGAACCTGAAATGCTATTGTAGTATTGTAGTATTGGATTAGAATTTAAACCTATTTTTACACTGACATCTTGTCATGAGGTAGGGACAGATGACAATGTCACTGCAAATATTGGCATTGATACTGGTGTAGATAAAATGCTTGCTAAAAGTGGGTTAGATATAGAGATGCTCAGGCTCGGTTCACCGAGAACTGAGCCCACCCGAACATAGCAGATCCGAGTATCGATCCGAGCCGGCTCGGTACTCAAAAAGCTCCATTGCTAATTATCATTGCTAATAGGGCTGGCAGTCTTGTTCTAAATCTGCAGTCACATTGTACTGTGTTATCTAGCTGACACACCAACAGGACAGTTCCATTGCTAATTGTCATTGCTGAAATAGAAATAATAGGGCTGGCAATCTTGTTCTAAATCTGCAGTCACATTGTACTGTGTTATATAGCTAACACGCAAACAGGACAGCTCCATTGCAAGTTGTCATTGGTGAAATAGAAATAATAGGGTTGGCAGAGTTTTTTAAAATCTGCAATTACATAGTACTGTGCCACAGCTCACCCAGAAATAGGAGAGGTGGCAGTGTTTAGTGCTGAAACAGAAAATCAAATAATAGGGCTGGCAGTTTACTAAAAGTCTCCAGTCACATTTTACTGTGCCATAGCTCACTCAGAAACAGTAGAGGTGGCATGTATTAGTGCTGAAAGAGAAATTGTCATAATAGGGCTGTCAGTGTTCTTAAAAGTCTCCAGTGACATTCTACTGTGCCATAGCTCATACAGAAACAGGAGGGGTGGCAGTGTCCTTGTCACTCTCCAGTCTTCAGTCACATTGTTCTTGTCACTCCCCAGTCTCAGTCATGATGATACGAATCCCTCTACCTCATGTGCTAAAGCCTCTATTCAAGTGTATAGTGGTTTTAAGTCAGGGAAACCAAAATGTATATAAAAAGATTGTACCTTTTCAAAGAAAAAAGTAATGGCCTTCCTCATAGAATTTGTAGTTTATTTTACGGCAGAGCTGTCACAATTTTGGGGCAATTCTTTTACACCAGGCCAAATGTCAAAATGTTGTGCAGACTCATCTGCATCACCACTGGGTGTCTTGGGAAAGCTAAGTTTTTTCCTAGCAGCAATTTCCAGAGAAACTAAAGGAGGAGACGTCATTGTGTCATGTACAACTTGAGCTGTCAGCTTGCTGACCAGGAGCTCATTGCATCTCTTGAGATCTGGGCCAGTTGGAAAGAAAGAGAAGACATAGTTCTGAAACCTAGGAGCAAGCACAGTTGCCAAAATGTAATGATCCGATTTCAAGACGCTGATAACTCTTGGGTCCTGGTGAAGCGAATTAAGTAATTAATCTATAAATCCAACATAATTAGCCGAATTTCTTTGTTTAATTTCCTCCATTAATTTCTCTAGCTGCTTTTCAAAAAGTCTAATTAGGGGAATCACTTGACTCAAGCTAGCAGTGTCTGCACTCTCTTCACAGGTGACTACTTTGAGTAGTTTCAGCACCTTGCACAACACGGAAAGTATTCTCCACTGCTCTGGACTAAAGTACATTCCCCCTAAATTATATTCTTCTTGTAGCTGCTGCATTCTCCTACATGCTGTTGCAGAATGCCGAAAATGACCCTAAATATGTCAGGACACATAAAGCATCTCCTGAATGTCATTGTCATTTTTTTTAAAAGTTCTGTACCACCAAATTGATTGTGTGAGCAAAAAAGGGAATGTTATGGAACTCCCCCCACTGTAATGCTCTAACAATATTGGTGGCGTTATCAGAAATCAAATATCCTCAGGAGAGTCCAAGCAGGATAAATCATGTTGGATTGACATCCCTTAGTTTTTCAAACATGTTGTCAGCGGTATTACCTCTGACCTGCATCTTGTCTCACTCCCGCCTACAAGACTTCTCCCATGCTGCTTCCCACTTATGGAATTCCCTACCACGTTCAATCATTGTTTCCCACAGTCTTCAAATCTTTAGATGCTCTTTGAAAACCCATATCTTTTTTAGAGGTGACCTTATCGACGATAACACTATTCACACTAATGCACCCTCGCAGCTATCCCAATTTCCACTCTGAGCCACACTTGCTCCTCTTGTTTCAGTTGTGCCTTCTTCCCTTTAGAATGTAAGCTCTCTAATGAGCAGGGTCCTCCATACCCTTTGTTTTCCTGTCTCTATTCATTTTGCCTGCCTTGTCTGTTCTTGTTTTACATATGTGCTGTTTTATGTATGTCCTTGTCTTCCCTACTGTACGGTGCTGTGGAGCACTGTGGCGCCTTACAAAACTACGATAATAATAATAATAATAATAATAATCATAATAATAATAATATGACTCTTAGTGAAGCAGATGATACACAGAGTAGTCTGGCTCTGAAAGATCTGGGGGTAAATGTATGAATCTCCGGATTCTTCATCTCCGGCGTGTTCAGCCTCTTCAGCGCTTAAATTTAAAGCGGCGCTGCATTGTAAAGGGAAGTTTCCCTTTACAATGCAGCGCCACTTTAAATTTAAGCGCTGAAGAGGCTGAACACGCCGGAGATGAAGAATCCGGAGATTCATACATTTACCCCCTGGTGTATTTGTTAGATGCTGCTGCTTTTCCTGCTGTTGAAGGCGATTTACCAACCCAGTGGGCTGTCACAGTCCTATAATCTTTAGTTTTCCCAGTTCCGCTTGTCCCTATATCTGTGGTTAAGTGTACAGTAGGTAGAATGGCATTTTGTAGCACAATAATTTTCTTTTTTGTAACCTCCTGGTACAGGTGAGGAATTGCTTGTCTAGTAAAATGGTGTTGAGATGGAATTTGGTACCGGGGACACAGGACCTCAAATAACTGTCTTATTCCTGCTGCATTAATGGTGGATATTGGACGCAGATCTAATACTAGTATAGTTGCCATGGTGCCTGTGATCCACTTTTCGACTGGTTGACAGTTGTCATACTTGCTTCATCTTGCAAAGGATTGTTTAACAGTCAATTGTTGTAAACTATTAGTAGTCTTCTTTTTGGTCTGCTTCTGGGTTGAAGATCCACCCCCAGCAGCAGGAGCAGCATCAGTGGGCCTAACGAACAAGGATTCTTCTGAGGAGTCCTCGATAGGGGAGGATTCATCTCACCTTAGCAACTTAGATGCAGGACTAACTCTGATCACTTGTGAGTATATTGATGATGAAGGTGTTAGGGGTGTAGATTGCAGGTGCTGGGATCTAGCTGAGAGAAGGGAGGTAGCTGATGCTGGACTGCTTGTTGTTATTTTTTAGTTTCTGATTTTCACTAAAGCTTTCCATGAAGTCGCTTCAAATGGATGAGGTTCCTAGATGGTTAAGGTCCCTATCTCTACTGACTGTGGCTTTACAATGCTACAAATGGCTAGACAACTTTTGTCAAGATTTGTGTAAAAATAATTCTACATTTTTTGGTCTTATGGCCAGGCATGACAATGACCATCTTCTTTTCACTGGCAAGAACTGCTTCCACTGGTGCATGACTTACCACAGTAGAGTTCATTAACAGCACTGTTTACTTAGTTGCCTTAAGCCCACTGTTAGCTTGTTTTGTGGGGGCCCTAACAAACCAAGCATAATAATGTAGGAACAAAAAAAGAGCAAAATTATGGGTTTTTAGCATATTTTACCTATTTTTTCTAAAAAATACAGATCCAAAACCAAAAGCAAAACACACAAGGGTGGTTTTTCCAAAACTAAAACCAAAATCAAAACACAAAGTTAATCCAGATCCAAAACCAAAAGCAAAACACGGGGGGAACTCCGAACTACAAGATCTCCGACTAGGTTGACACCTACAAAAAAAATCTGATTGGCTAAAAAACTAATAAAATAAAAACAGACTTACCTGAAAACCGAAGCTCCAGATGTCCGATGACACTGGCATGCTGACAGGCAGTGATTCCGAAGACCCAGCTGTCCGTCACTTCAGTGTGATGTCAGCGCGACTTAAATCAAAGTTAATTTAAAGCGGCAATGTCAGGATCCCGCAGGTTAAGTGTGGGAAGTAGGCTAATAATTTAATCGAGGAGTGCATGTGGGGGGTAATTATTGGGTGCTATTTTATTTGTAGGGTGATGGTGGGGCAATTTAATTTAATAGTGGGGCCTATGAATTAAGATGGAGTCATTGGACCTTTAATTTAATGCTGGGGTGGTTTGGGAGCTATTACTTGGTTGTGGGGCTGTTTGGGGGAAAATGAGGCCTGTTTATTAAATGTGATTATTAATTATTTAATGCCTGGGATTGCTGTGGGAAATGGTTATATTTGTTAAACGTAAATGCTATTTAAGTTATTGCTGGGGCTGTTTAAAGGGAAGGAAATAGGTCTATTTATTAAATGTGTATGCTATTAATTTAATGTCACGGCTGGTTGGAGGGAAATTGATCTATTTATCAAATGTGAATACTATTATTTTAATGTTGGGGCTGGAGGGAGGCCTAATTATAAAACGTGGGTGCTATTTTGCTTTAACATCGGGGCAGGTTGGAGTTTTCTAGGGCCTCCAACATTCCAGGATCCAGACAAGCAACAACTGATCCAAATACACCAGTAGCCACAGGTGGTGTAAGTGACAAGAACAGTTAGGACAGAGCAAGGCAGTCTGCCAACTGTCCTGAATCTGGTGGGGCAATCCAAAATTTAGGTGACTGTCTCACTTAGTCAAGATTTGGTCTGACTGGTAGCACAGTTGGGAGGTATGTTTTGCTTTGCACTTACCCGTGAAAGCAGTAGTGCACACAGTATTGCCTGTGTATTTGTCTAAAATGATAACCATGTTACATCATAGGGGCCCCCCTGTCTAAAGTACTCCAGGCCCCCCAGAGTCTTAATCTAGCTCTTGACCAGGGTGATTAACACCTAATGCTCTGCTCCTCCCCCCAGTAGCACCACTCATATTATTTATTTTAGGTTAACACTAAAACAAATAATAACCCTATTAGTATATAGTGCAAAGCAAAAACAAGCCCTTTTGCTGGAAAAACATCAGTGGGTATCTTTACTAAACTACGGGTTTGAAAAAGTGGATATCAGAGGCAGGCTGGGTGGGGGGACAGGGGGGCATCTGCCCCCTGGGCTGGTCCCATAGTGTGTTAATTTGGGCTGGGTCACTGGGCCACCTGCATTTTTTTCCCTTTAAAATAGGCTGCTGAGTCAAGTTTTGTTCCCCTGGCTACAATTTGCCAGCCCTCCCCTGGTGGAGATGTTCCCTATAGCAACCAATCAGATTCTAGTTATCATTTATTTAGTACATTTTAAAAAATGACAGCTAAAATCTTGAATTTGCCAATTATTCTTTTTAAAGCTATTATTTCTTTAAAATCCTGGATTGAATATCTCTTGATACCAGAAGGCTGTTCTGTTCAGTAAAATACAATGATATTGATTGTAGACAGCCACTCTGTGATGGGACAGAGGAGTCCAAGCAATAACTCTATTAGTTTCCGTGCTAGTAAGCTAACACTATAAGCTATGCATGTGTAGGTTTAAAGGTAACATGTACATTTACTGCTGACATGAACTATGTCTAGTTTTGCCATACCAGTAATAATGATATCAGACCCTGGCTGTTTCAGATGCAGCTGGGACATAGAGCATGTCTTCAGTGCACAGAGCTCTCCACGCACATAGTATAAATAAAGCTGGAAGGAACAGTTACGATGTTTTACTTAGATTTATGCCTGTAGGCATGGAAGATGATTTCCCGTGATTGATGCCATAACTAAGAGCTTTGAAAATGAGCCTGGTGTTGACCAATTTATGTCTTTAAAGCTTCAGAAGCGGTAAGAAATTGCAAGTATTTTGTAATTTTATTAGTAACACTTAATTTTTCATCTAAACATTTTGGCACAAAGAACCTCATAGTCACAGTATTAGAAAGCTCACCCCTATTCACTTTATATAACAATATCTATTCTGCAGTTATTGATTTACTAATCTGTTAAATAATCTTTATATCTGTAGAAAATTGCTCAACTTTTACAGATATGTAATGTACAGCCCCCAATTGTATTGTCTTTCATGGGACAGTCCCAAAGAGGCATGGCCTAGTGATGTATCTGTATCTGACCAAGGCTGATTGGAAGCACAGCCTGATTGGGGAGACTGGTTTGACGTTTCTACAGTTCTGAAACCAGTTCTATTCCTGCATGTAATTTATTTCAGAAACAACATTTCTGCCATTTCCCACCTCCTTGCACCACTTATCTGGGCTGTATGCACTATATAGGCCAACTAGGTATATAACTAGGTATATAACTAGGGCAGGGGTGGGGGGGGGGGCAACATATAAATTGTTTATATGTCAATTTTATTCACTTTTTTCTTTAACTTTCTCTTAGTTGCAGAAGGAGCAGGATCCTTAGCACCACAGAATAGTGACTTAATCTGCCTTTGAAACTGAAAGATTGTAGTGTTAAATTTACATCTGTATAATACAATGCCCATAATTTAGACAGATCTTTTGGCATGAACCTTTGAAATCCTCTTTATTTCTCTATTAGAATAATGAAAAAAGGGGTATTAGAGGGGCAACATTGGAATGTGGTGCACACCATTACTAATTTAGGTTCTGGATTAAAAATGCACATAAGTACATCTGTGCAATATAAAGATGCGTTTTGGCACAAAATTGATGCACTGTGAATATGCACAACTTGCATCTATATGTAGAGTTACATGTATACTGCACTTGCACTGCTTCACAGAGGCGAATCAGGGTCATTAACAGGTAAGTAAAATACAGTAAGGGCGGCACACAGACACAAGTCAATCACAACCATTTGAAATGAGTTACATGGATCATGAAATAAGTTAGCTAAGAGATGTCATTTTTGCAACTACACCAATAGAGTACCAAGTGTTTGAATTGTTGATTTGTTGATAATAGTCGCATCTTTGCTCTGGCTGCATCTATACATTAGATTTAAGGATTCATATATCTTATAATGTATGCAAGTCAAAATGCTGATGTGGAAACACGAGTCTGCAGACGCATCTTTACGCATACACTAATGGAGCATTCTTGCGTTCAACTCTAAATCAGACATTTACAATGCTGAGATCAACTTCAACTGTATATATAGTACTACCACTAAAACTGAGCATTTAATTAATATGCCAATAAAAATAATTATGGATATACTGAAGAAGTACTTGCTAGCATGGAGTACATAAAAGTGTAAATAAAGTCATAAAAAGTTCTAGCTGCAACACTGAGCATAATAATATAATAATTTTAAATGCAGATATAAATTCTACCAAATATACTTAACATAACAATAATCCATGATCATGGACTAATACTGGAAGTCAGATACATTAAAATGGCTCCAAGTAGTGTGTATATATGTATTAATCACTAGAGATAGGGTTTTTTTTAACAAAACTTCCTCTTGTATTCTCCCAGTGGGTGCACAATAAAAACAAACACCAAGGGGTATATTTACTAAACTGCGGGTTTGAAAAAGTGGAGATGTTGCCTATGGCAACCAATCAGATTCTAGCTTTCATTTATTTAGCGCAATCTACAAAGTGACAGCTAGAATCTGATTGGTTGCTATAGGCAGCATCTACACTTTTTCAAACTCGCAGTTTAGTAAATATACCCCCCAGTGTTTTGGGGTTTTTAAGGTTCACCAGTAAACCCTATTACAAGAACCCACAGCTGAATCAAAAATAATTTATTTTGAGAAGACACACTTTTTATACAACTACACAAATATACAATTATCTTATTTCTGTACTTTTTTAGTAGGTCAGTTAATACTGTTTTCTTGTTTTTCTTGTACCAAACATGGTATGAGATTGCAGCGTGGGGTTGGACCCCACCAGAGTATATTTTAGCTACTTGAATGTCCGGTCCAACTCAGCATGCACCCGAGTATGACATAGACTGCATCATCAATATCAAACTGTGGCCAGAGGTTTTCTTTTGTCTCCGGATATTCCAGGAGAGTAGGCAATTATGTGTTAAAGAAAAGCAGCTAATGAACCTCTAGAGACTGAAGTGTCTTTTACATTTCTGTCTCCATTACTGAAGTCATGTTGTCTTACCTTGTCAGTCTTTGATTAAATTTTGGTCTCCATGAAAATGGCCACCTCCATTGGCATAAATAAATGGACATAGGACACAATTTCTGAACTGTGTCATCATGCCACAGATGACGAAGCCAACCACTTCTTGTACTGGCTCAGCTTCAGGGAGAATGCCAGACTCTTCAGGGAGTGAGGGAGATCACCCCTATTTCAGGGATTCTCCCTGACATTCAGGGAGAGTTGGCAAGTATGACATAAAGACATGCATAAAACCAGGCTGCGCTCTTTAATAAAAATGATTTTATTCTTGAAATCTTATTTATCTTTATATGTGAAAGTATACATGTCTTTGATATAGACTAGAAACTCATATAGCAAACACTGGCTTGACTGATGAAAAACAGAATTAATAGTTGGTATTACTTTTTTGATAAGGAATCCCACATTGACATTTCTGTTGCTATCCACCGCACGTCCTTATGACCGGTAAGGAGTTAACAGTGTTTACGTCAAGCTTATTTATCGTCGCCACAATCTATGAACTAGTTTGAAAGACGTATCACTTCAACTGTAAAAGTAGCCAGTTCCATCGTAATAAATGACATTTTTATTTGCAATTTATTGTAATGTATGTAATGTTTAGGCTTGCTGCCTTGTTTGTGCTGAGACCTGGAAGAATAAATCTCTTTAAAACATGTGCATTGAAGGTTGAATTTCAATCGTGTAACATCTCCAGTGAAAACACATCCCATTATTTGTACCTAAGTGCTCAGCAAGCCTTCACCGCCGCTGTATATTCTGAAGAGGTTCAATGTCTGCCTTAATACACATTGGAGCAGATTAGCTCTTTTAAACAGTACATAGAAAACGTGGTAATTCCAAGCCAAATTACAGAATTCTTTTCTTTTAAAGACCTATTGAATTGTCCTAGCGAAATTTAAAGAAAATGCAATGTGTTGTGGCCTTCACTGAACTTTATAGCTCTTGTGTCACAGTGCCACCTTGTGTCGCACATGGGGTACTGATTGTTCTTACTGAAATATGTGAAAACATGGTATATTTGTTTAATTTAAACAGAATACACATCAAATTAGCCTCCATGAATTCATATAGATGAAATACGAATAATCTCTAAATTATATCTTCAGAAACTACATACCATAGAGAGTTTTTGTAGTTCTACCAACAAATCTGTATGTTAGGTGCAAAAAACATTGCTTGCTGTTAAATGCCTCACATCCCTAGGTAGCAAACTGATAACCCACATATATAATATTTGTCTAGATTTCTATGTCACCCCTGTCTCGACTGTTCCAGGGGAGCTGTGGTGCAGCAATGGACTTCAGGAGGAGGGGCTGACTCATAGCTGAAGCTTAGTGTATTCATGGCCAGAAACACCCCAGAATTCAAGAGTAGACAGAACCCCAGGGACAATATGAGTCATTTTATAAACTACTATTGGTAGTCATTGGGCTGCTGTTAGGGATGGTCTTACCTGACTGAAATAGACTCTGCCTGTAGCTATACTCCCACCACACTTTGCATGAACATAATCCTAGTCACTACTAACAGGATAGTATCTAGAGACTCTACCAGATTGCAGTCCTTTTAACTGCCTTGGACAGATTTTCCACAGACTGTGCCACACCTTTTGCATGGGAGTAATAGTATCCCCAGAGTCAGTATTAGTCAGGGGTCAAGTGCCACTTCACTTCCAAACCAGTGGCCCATATTAGTGATCCATGTCACATATATCCAGTGTGAAATTATGTATGTGCCAAGTGGATTTCACAGACTTAGGTTCTCTTTCCTCACTGAGTAAACATGCACAGTGGTATCTTGAGTCAACACCAATATGTGTGCCTGGCAAAATCACTAAAATGAGAGTGATGTAGAATCATCGGTCTATACCAAACCATTGGTTATTGTTACGATTCAATGCAGGAATACAGCGAAGGAGCTAAGAATATGGTGAAAACACACAATGTTTATTTGCTGAAGAGTACAAACCAGAAGGTGTAATAATGAGCTTGCAGGTAAATGTAGAAGTAAATTCAAGGAACACAGCTGATGCAGGTAAGCAGGTGATATGGAGAAATCCCAAGCAACAGGTAACCCAGAAGCACAGCAGAAAGGAAGCAACAACAATAACCAGCAATCTATGCTGGGAGTGATAGGTATACATAGGAAAACATCCAGGTGCAAGGGATAATTAGTGCAGCAAGGTTAACTCCTAAAGGACAAGAAGCAGGCACAATAGCAGCACCTCTGGTGATCAGAGGTACTGCTGCTAACACATAAATGAAACACAAATAATAAAGTCCAATAGTCCAGTAGGCAGGAGCTGCCAATATAAAACAGCAAGCTGTAGGCAGATTGTTACAGTTATATACACCGATCAGCCACAACATTAAAACCATTGACAAGTGAAGAGAGTAACATTGATTAATTTCCTACAATGGCACCTGTCAAGGCGTGGGATATAATAGGAAGCAAGTGATCAGTCAGTTCTTAAAGTTGGTGTGTTGGAAGCAGGAAAATGTTCAAGCCTAAGGATCTGAGCGACTTTGACAAGGGCCAAATTGTGTTGGCTAGATGACTGGGTCAGAGCATCTCCAAAATGGGAGGTCTTGTGGGGTGTTCCTAATATACAGTGGTTAGTATCTAGCAAAACCGTTCCAAGGAAGGACAACCAGGGGTGAGGACCCAAACAAGAGCGACAAGAAAAGGGCAACACTCACTGTAGTAACACCGCCTTCTCTTGGAGTCTGCAGCTAAAGATGACTCGCACAAAGGGGTAAAACACAACAACCCTTCCAAAGTGCAAAACTAACTCCTAGCACTAGGTGTAATGTACATCCTAAATGAGCCCTAACAGTGACACTCACAATGCAATTAAGCCACAGACAGGAAATAATACAATAGATGCACCAAAAGCCTACCTATAATGAGGACTGACTAATGGGTCCTATTTGAATGAGGTCACAGGGAGACTTTTAGGGAATAACAGAAATGGGCTTAGGCAACACTGTTACAGTGTCAATTGTTTACGACAAAAAGGGTGAGAAAAGCCAGTAAACTAAGATTTTGGAGGGGTGGTGTCTACAATAGGGGGCCAAATGACCACACCCAAATCAGCCAAATAAACACACCCTAGTCTCCCTGGTGTCTAATGGACTTCCCCAGTTGTCCAATGAATGAGGCAATGGAGCAGGGCAGAACAAGGGAGTAGAGCTCCTAATGTGACCTAATGGCTGCCCGACTGAACTGGTGCCTTAGACCTAGTTATATTGGTTCCCACATACCTAAGGCCTGGTTGTCCTGGTGGCACAGGCCTAAAGTCTGAATATGCTGGTGGCACAGGCCTAACACGTGAATTTAAACTTATATGAGTCTAGCGCCTAAATTTATAATTGTGCCCACAGGCCTAGTGCCTGAATTTACAAGTGTGCCCACAGGCCTAGTGACTGAATTTACGAGTGCACCTTACTTGGACACGCAGAGTGCACAGTGATTACCAGCTCTTTTGCTGCCCTCTACTGCTCCAGGTCTCCACTGGATGCAGCATCAACTCTAGCACAAGGTTTTCCTGCTTGACCATCAGGTTTTCTCCCTTCTGCAGCATCTTTTTTCTTTTGTGGCATCTTCTTTCTTTTGTTCCGTCTACTGGGTTTGCTTGCGGAATATTCTCCTGGAGCTCTTCTCCCTTTGAACTCAGCAGACTGCCTGGACTGTGCCTCTTGTATTGGCTAAATATAAGCCTTTTTGAGAGCTAGAGTTCATAAAGCCTGCAGTGGTCTTCTCAGATTCTCTTGGTCCAGGGCTGGTGGGAGTCGCTGCTGCTGGAAGCTTACCTGTCCATTGCTGGTGAGCAGCTAAGTGCTTTTTTTCCTCCTTCCGGTGCCTCTTCACAGATTTAAGCTCAAAAAAAGTTTAACAACCTTCTTTAAGTCTATCAGATAAGTTAATATGTAAAGTGTCGTTTTTGGTTATATATTTGAGGCTTGGGGCCTGGGACACTAAAATTCTTTAAAAGATGTCTATAGTCAATGAGAGGAAGCTGCCTGGGAGAACACAAATTATTCATTCAGCATATGCTGGTTTTAATACTCCCTGCCATCACAGAGGAACTAAGTGGCTTGTGCAAGTTGCGGAATAAATCAATTTAATCAATTTAATCAATATATGAAGGCTTTTCTAAAGTGAGAATGACCAGAGTTATGTTTATTTAGAAATGCACCTGGAGAGCATTCATTGCTATAACATAGATTCAACCATGTAACTTACATAGCACTGTGTGATACATTTGTATTTGTAGACAGCAAAAAGAAAAATAAACTAACATATTGTACATACATTTTTCTTGAGAAAACAACTCTCTAATAGTGCACATTTCTTTATTCCTGGTAATTACACATCTCACCCTAATACAGGTGTTTCCTGCAGTTTCTTCTTCTCCTGTAGATTGCCTTCTTCTGGGGAAAGTCCTTGTGATATCAGTGCAGTGACTTCACGGGATTTCCCATACAGAAGAATAAGCAGCACATTATCACTTTAAATGCTATGTGCTGAACTGAGTGCCAGGAACTGAATGAGATGGTTTTTGGCACTCTTTTTGTATCCCCTGGCTGTCATTGACAGAAGAGTGCTGATACTATTTTCTGCTTGCCAACAGCATGTTAGAATTAAGAGGCCACACATTAACCTATTAAAACATTGGGTAAAATGTTGCTTTCATGATGTTAAAACATTTTAATGAAACCTTTTTGAAGAAAACTGTATAAGAAGGGATGCTTCAAGTAAATATGGGAAAATAGCTGGAATCAGTTGTCTTAGATGTTAACTCACTGTGCTGCTAGAAATTGGGATACCAAGTCTAATGGGAGCCTTGATTTGCACCAGGGACCCCAAAAGGGAGTGACGGACTTTGCTGCCGAAACACGCAGCTGAATATACAGATTAACGGGACTAGAATTATATTAAATTTACAGGCCAGTCAGGACAGGCAGAAAAGGTTCTGGAACACTATAACAGGCCAGGGTCAAACAAATAGAGTGAAGAATAAGCAAGGTCACTATCAGAAGGTCAGTCAGATTAATTCAAAACACAATAAATGCTGACAATATCTATTGCTTAGGCACCAGAGAATAGGCTGAGCAATTTAGTGAAGAGCAGCATTTGCAATCACAGGCATGCACCCAAATGAACTCTCACCAATCATTGGGAGCGCCCAAATGTGCCTACCCTGTACACAACTTTATGTAATGCGCCTATCTGGACTTGCTTACTCTAGAAGAGGACAAGAGTGAACAACAATACCTGAGGCGACGTGAACACAAAGACAGATTTATTATAGTAAAGAAGTCAGAATAACGAAAACAGAAACAAAAAAAAAAAGCATAATTGCTAAATATAAAACATAATAGCCAAATATATGATGTCTAATCCTAAAAGTACAGAACTAGTAAGAAATAAAACTTTGGGAGACTTATAGCTGACCTCTCAAATACACTATTTTCAACAGTGCTCACAAAGGTGGAATGCTGGATAGTGTGTTGTGTAGTAATAACCCATGCACACCATTATATATTACGTGATCCTTAGGAGAAACATAGAAAAATAGAGTTTGATGACAGATAAGAACCAATTGGCCCATCTAGTCTGTCCATTTTGTAACCTATAGTAACCTCCAACCTTATTTAATTAAAGACATCCTTAGGTCTCTCCCAAGCATGTTTAAATTGCTCTATTGTATTAACCTCTACCACCTCTGATGGGAGACTATTCCACTTATCCACTGCCCTTTCTATGAAGTAATATTTCCTCACATTTCCTTTGATCCAACTTCTCTCCAGTTTCAGTGCATGTCTTTGTGTTCTAATATTTCTCTTCCTTTGAAGAATGTTTCTCTCCTGTACATTGTTAAAACCCTTGATATAAGAAAGTAGCGATACATCTAAAGAAGCTTAAGATAAATCAGTTGGCTCAGATGGCATACACCAGCATTTCTTAACCTCCATAAGCTATTCTACTTGATTCCCACCCCTCTGCACAGTTCATCCAAAAACATATATTTATTCTCCTTCTATACTCACACAATCCTCTGACCCCAAACCAACATTGCTGTGTGACTGGACCATATAGCATAACTAAGCATTTTTCCCATTGAAATCTGGCTAGACCAACATCAATATGTGGCACTTAACCTCATGTATCCGTCTCCTACTTTCCTTACCGCTTAATCTGTTAATAGCCAGTCTTGTTCTATTACTGTGCTTGTTACTAATTGTAAAGCGCAATATAAATAAATGTTCATTAAATAAATGATAAATAATGTCCTATTAGATGGTTCCCATGCTTGCAAAGGACATTAAATTGTGAGTTTTAAAAACGTGGTAAACATCTTGATGGAAAAAGAGTTGTACAAATTGGAAAGTTGTGCAGAAAGATGGCAGATGAAGTTTGACATAGATAAAGTTAAGGTTATGCACTTTGGTCGTATAAATATTTATGCTACTTATACCTTATATGGGATACAATTGTGCTAATCCGAGAATAGATTTAGGAATACTATTAAATTTTTACTTAAAATCTGGGGGCATTAAAGCAGGAATAGATGCACGGGATGCAAAGAAATGTGACCAAACTTAATAATTAGGGGAAATAGGGATTTACATTATAAATAAAGGTTAGATGAACTGAACATAAAGGTTACCTAATTAATATGTATAAATAAATCTAAGGGCACTACATCTATTTAGACTGGAAGTCTAAGTAGCACAGAAAGAGGCTCTCCATCAGCACAGAAAGGGACTCTCCATCAGCACAGAAAGGGGCTCTCCATTATAAGGGACGTGAGACTATGGAACTCTTTAACTAGAGAGGTGGTGATGGCCACCCTCCATTAAATGGATGTAAAAATGGAATAGTTGCTTTACTTATATAATTATTATTATTATTATTATTACTATTACTATTATTATTATTAACATTTATTTATATAGTGTCAGCATGTTCCGTAGTGCTTTAGCACAATTGTATCTTCAGCAATGATTATCAGAATGTATTATTGGGGTGACTGATCCAGGGAAATAATCTGATTGCCATTGAAGGGAAGAGGAAGGAATTTTGGCAGTGAGCTGCAATAAGATTTTTGGCGATTTCGCCTGCCATATTTAAAACATCAATTTTATTAAAGACAAAGCCCGGTGATTTTTGCCTTTAATACAATTGGTATTTTTAAATCGATGAAAATCAACGATTTGACAAAATCACAGTTTAATACATTTACCACCTAGGGGTAAATGTATCAATATGCGGGTTCTTCAACACCCGCGTGTTCAGCCTCTTCCGCGATTAAATTTCAAGCGGCGCTGCATTGTAAAGGGTTAACTTCCCTTTACAATGCAGTGCCGCTTGAAATTTAATCGCGGAAGAGGCTGAACACGCGGGTGTTGAAGAACCCGCATATTGATACATTTACCCCCTAGGGTTTTGTCTTGCTTTCCTCTGGAATACATGGCTAGTCCGTATAACAATAGGTTGAACTTGATGGATGTTTATTTTTTTTTCAGCCTTGCTAACTATGTAACTATTTAAAATAAAATGCTGTTTTCTGATGTTTTACACTGCTTTTTGCCAAACATTATTTTTAATAATGTCCTCCATAGTTTCAGTTATGTGATTTATGTGTTTCATATTATGATATAAACAAAAAGAAATTGTGAGAGTTAAAAAATATAGTTGTACCATGTAATCATACTGCAGCATAACTGGGGAAGAAATGCGGAATTGTGGAATTCCCGTTTATCTTTTTTTCCCCACTCCCTTATTATGTTCCTGTTCTGTGAGAAGATTGTTTATCTTCCTTGCAGTTGTCAGAGTACAGTGAATTCCCCACGTGACAGTCACAGTCCACTTACTATGTGTGTTACCTGTAACTGCTTCCAGGGTTTCTGTTACACCCATATCCTCCCCCTCCCCTTTTTCTGAGTCAGGTAACTTTCTGATAAACACACCTCTCCTCATATTGAATGGACCTGGAAATTACAAACACAGCACTGTAGCCACTGGATTAACACCTTTTATTGTGAAATTTAACTTCTGAGAGTTTAATGACTGCTGGATTTGTGTTACCTTTCAATCTACAATCATGGCTTTTGGTAAGACTGTTAAAGACCCCTTCTTTACTCAAGCTGGAAATCTCATCGGTAAGTAGTGACAATATTCACTATATATTAACCTGCAAATCCCCGAAAATAAGAATAGGTGGCAAGATTTAAATCTAGGATGCAGAAAATACCATGGATAGATATCTAAACTTACAGTCATATTGCTTACACAAGGTAGGGGCTGGTGATAATACACACTGATTAAAATGATTTGCCGTCCTAGCTAATCGCTTCTTATTGGCCGTTTGCCATTTTACCTCTAAAGCTGCTGAGTGCTTTCTTCATTGGTTGTGCATATACTATAGTGCTTTGTGTGTATATTAAAAAATATATATTTATTTAACTTGTACTTGAAGAGTTATATACCATATTATAAAAAGCCTAATAGCAACTACTTTTTTCAAATGTGTACAAAGTTTTACTGCGCTTACGACCTGGTTCTGTGTATGTGGTGCAAGTACATATGCCGCAAACCTGGCAGAAATGTTACAGATGCAGATCAGGATGCACCTAACATAGTAACATAGTAACATAGTTGATGAGGTTGAAAAAAAAAACAGTCCATCAAGTTCAAGCTATTTTTGATCTCCTGTGATTCTGCACTTATATTTGAAATTGATCCAGAGTAAGCAACTGCCAATATGTTTTAATTGTGAAAATCCCCCCAGACCCAATATTGCAGTCCTATTTTTACCCTATATCCACTACTATCAATTCATTTTAAATTAACGGTCGTATCCCTGAATACACTTTTCCGCTAAAAATGTATTTAACCCTTTTTTAAACATATGTATTGAATCTGCCATCACAACCTTCCCTGGCAATGAATTCCATATCTTGACTGCTCTTACTGTAAAGAACCCCTTCCTTTGCTGGCCGTAAAATTTCCTCTCCTCTAACCTTAGGGGGTGACCGCGTGTCCTGTGTATAGTCCTTGGGGTAAAAAGTTCCCATGAAAGTTCTCTGTATTGACCCTTAATGTATTTGTACATAGTAATCATATCTCCTCTTAGACGCCTCTTTTCTAAAGTAAACATGCCTAAACTGGCTAACCTTTCCTCATAACTTAATGACTCCATACCCTTTATCAATTTTGTCGCCCTTCTCTGAACCCTTTCTAGTTCCAAATTATCTTTTTTATAGAGTGGTGCCCAGAACTGTACTGCATATTCAAGATGAGGTCTCACCAACAATTTATACAGTGGCAAAATTACACTGTCTCCCCTTGTATCTATGCCAATTTTTATGCATGTCAATACTTTATTTGCCCTTGCAGCTGCTGCTTGACATTGAGCACTATTGCTAAGTCTACTGTCTACGAGCACTCCCAAAACCTTTTCCATTATAAATTCTCCTAAATTAATTCCATTTAATTTATAGATTGCATTCTTGTTTTTGATCCCTAAATGCATAACCTTACATTTATCTATGTTAAACCTCATATTCCATTTGGCCGCCCAATCCTCCAGTTTATTTAAGTCCCTCTGTAGAGAAGCTACATCTTGCTCTGATTTTATTACCTTACAGAGTTTAGTGTCATCTGCAAAAATAGAAACTTTACTCTCTAAACCCAAGGTCATTAATAAATATATAAAAAAGAAGTGGCCCCAGCACAGAACCTTGAGGTACTCCACTTAAGACTTTTGACCAATTATAAAATATTCCATTTATCACAACTCTCTGTTCCCCACTCTCTAACCAGTTTTTGATCCAAGTATCAATGTTGTTTCCTAGACCCAGTTCCCTTATTTTGTAAACCAACCTCTTATGTGACACTGTATGAAAGGCCTTTGGAAAATCTAAGTAGACCACATCTACTGTGTTGCCCTGGTCTAAGTTCCCACTTACTTCCTCGTAGAAATTAGATTAGTTTGACATGACCAATCCCTCACAAATCCATGTTGATTCCCACTAATAATCTTATTGCGCACCAAGTAATCCTGAATACTATCCTTTAATATACCTTCAGTAGTTTCCCCACTATTGATGTCAGGCTTACAGGTTTTGACTGTAATTCTGACTCGGCAAATGCGTTAATGCACATTTTTGGAAGTAAATTACACCAAAGTTGCAATCAACTCTGCATCAGGCCCTATGAATTCAAAACTTAATCTAAATGAGTATGCTGCCATGTTAGGTTTAACTATTAATGAATCTGTTTTACAAATTACAACATAAAAGTATGTAGTCTGCTGAAGAAGACAAGAGGCTGATGAAGATATAGGGATCTTAGACAGAAATCTACAATATCCCAGGGAGAGAATTTTTATGTTTACATGTCCCTACCCAAGCTTTGAAACATAGCCATGACAGTATCATGAAACAAATACAAACACCGTTGAAATGAGCATTGACATAATTTCAAATTTGGGCTGCCATTACTACATGCATTTTATGTCCTACTATGCATAGATTGAGTTGAGTTGAGAGTTGACTGTTATACTTCTATTCTTCCCGATATGCGGCAATTAGTCCAATATCAGTCTGTGGTCCATTACTTCAATACCACGTAATGATCATATCAAAATAAATTTTGATCATTATCAAGTATGTTATTACATGCGGATGGTAGATGTCTATAGATCATAACTATAGGAAGGGATTTGGTCAAAAATGGCTAGATCCATATCAGTTTGGCCACACTGGACATGTGTCCTTTCAGCCTGCATTCACCAGGATTGGCTGGTATGTGGACAGATTTAAGGCACTGGGATTGCACCTGTCATTCACATTTTGGAAGACCCTGTTATAGTGTTCATCCAATTTGACCAATACCTTTTGCCTTCTCGTCAGAAGTTTAATATAATTGCTAGCCTTTTTTGCCCACACACACAACATTTAGGTGTGAATCAGCCTTATTGATTGTCAAAACAACAACATGTGGGGGCAGCTTATGTCCAATGGCGTCGTTGCAATTATTGTGTTTAGACAAGACCAGCAGTTCTCAGACCGCGCTCTGGTCAAAAAGGTTGACCCTCTAAATAAAAAGATGGCTTCAGTAAGGTAGGGCTGACATAATATTATCTATATATATATATATATATATATATATATATATATATATATATATATATAATATATAATATATATGTGTGTGTATAAAGATGGGATGTTCCACAATTTGAAAAAATTGGTAATCTTTGTTTTTTAGGGAAATAATATGTATATTTTAACATGGAGGTGGCTCACAAACAGTGGTTATTACCAGAAGTTATGTGAAACTAGGATGTTGTTGTTTACTATTTTCTATTCATATGAATAAATTAAATGTAATACATTACGTTTTTATAGTCTTGTATTGCTTTTCGGAGTAAATCAAGAAATATATGCAACAACCCAGTCACAAAATCACATGTTGGCCTGACATTGTATCATCGCTGCTAAGCAACCCCAAACAAGTTAGACCTGGAATATTTCAGAGTAGTTGACTAAACAGAAATAACACATTGACGATTAGATAATCAGAAGCCCTATGTTCAAGACAAGTGAGAGTGGTATTTTTTCATGCTATTTGCTGAATTATGATCCTTCCAGGATTTAGGTATTTAAAAAAAAACTAAATCCTGTAGAAATTGGGACCATGTTAGAGATTATACAAGTGAATATTGTAATATTTATATTTATAACAGATGAGATCCCCAAATTACTAAAATATTAAAAATGTGATTTCTATTATGATAATGTTGTTTATGTGCTTCTTGCTTTGTACAGCACTACAAGTCATGGTGGTGCTTTATAAATTAATTGTGATGATAACAATAATAGTAATAGTAATATAAAGAGTAAAACTCTATGGGCCCAAGCAAGTGATTGAGGCCAGACTAGTCGTGAAGTGTCATCTCTGCCCATTATATTTTGTTTATGATGGTGCTGAAGGAGGACCAGAATTTAACATTGTTGTCTGTATAATCTGCTTTTTTTATTATTGTGTTTAACATTGCTAGACATTCATGGCTACTGTTCCAATAACCTTTGCTCATGGTTCAGGACAGATCTCTCTCTTCTTTTACTTCTCCAGTATAAAAGGATATGCTGCTTGTAGTCATTTATATGAAAAAAGAAGAGTGCAACTCCATAAAAAATTATAAAATAAGAATATACAGCAAAAACACAATCTATAGGTAGCAGATTGTAATAACAGAGAAGCTTATACTTAGTTCCAAGTCCTTTTTACAGGAGTAAACATGGTTGGGTGACAAAAGACCCCTTTTCAAGGTTATGCAAATACTATCCATTATACTTTATGCTATCTATCCCTTTTGTTTTTGCTTGCAGTTATTACCCTTGCAATTTGAACACAAATAGTCTATTAGTCTGCCTCTGGGCTTGCCTAACCACTCCTGGCAACAGGCATGTAGAAGGCTTGGACTGACAAATGAACTCCTGTTATGTACCAGCTTAAGTGGGCCCATAAAGTCAGGAAGGCCAAGAGATATTTTGGGCTCTGGTATAACAATTTTTGGGGCCCCTTCTATTGCTACCAAAGGGGCGTGGTCACACCAGGTTGGTGCCTCTTGACACTATACAGGCAGACAGGGCAGAGCCGTAACTAGGGTGGTGCGGGCGGTGCCGTCGCCCAGGGCGCAAGCCCAAGTGGGCGCAGCAGCCGCCCGCTACCTGGCTCTATCTACAGGCCTTTACTTACCCGCAGTGGAACGCATCTTCCACTGACAGGAAGTTCGGCATTTGGAACGCAAATGCCGAACTTCCTGTTGGTGGAACGCATATGCGTTCCACTGCGGGTAAGTGAATGAAAGATTCTCTGATCGAGCCCCAGGGGTTGGTGCAGCAGCAGCGCTGTCTGTGTGTGAGGTGCTGCTGCTGCTGCTGCAGGATCCGGACCACTCTCCCCTCTGGCTCCCTGCTTCTCTGAGGCTGTCTACTTGGTGGATGGGGGCGGGTTCAGGAGCATCACGGTCAGAAGGGGACTCCAGTCACACGGGGGGAGGCACACAGACACTTGCCACACCTGGCTGTCTCTAGCTCGGGGGCTCAGAGCCTCTCGGAGGGGCACAGACTGGGCACGCCCGTGGGGGGGGGGGGGGGGGACTCTTGGCCAGTTACAGGGATACACTGGCTTCACTATCGCTGTCACTGCTGTCCAGATGCTGGGTTATTGTTGTCCTGTTACTAGTTCCCTCCACTTCACCTCTTATACATATGTCTATTCAGTGTACATTGTTCCTGCTAACTTTCCTATTATACAAATTAATGGCAGCACACATACCTGCTTCTGTCTCTGTATTCCAGTCTGGTGTCCTTCTTCATCTCATCTATGTATATCTCTCTCACACTCGTTTCTGTGTCTGTCTGACTGTTTCTGCTTCTCCCATGTCTCTCTCACCTATGTATCTCTTACACTCATATCTGTGTCTCTATGTATGGCTGCCTGTCTCCATGTTTATACACCTCTTATCTCTATCTCTCTCACTCAATTCTGTATCTATATGTCTGGCTGTCTCTCTGTTGTTACATCCCTCACCCCTTTATCCCTTTGTCATATCTGTATTTCTTTCACTAATCCCTCTCTCTCCCTTCCTGTTTCTTTTTCTCTCTCTGTCTCTCTCTCTTTCTTCCTCCCCCTTCTCTCTCCCTCTATCTCTATCTCTTACTACCTCCATCTCTCTCTTTATCCCTCCTCTCTCTTTCTCCTCCCTTTCTCCATCCATCTCTCTATCATGCATTTGCAAATATGTGTAACAGAATTATTTCAGTAAAGTGCTAGCCACACCCCCACATTAGGTTGGCCACACCCACTTGGCAAATGTCACTCCCACTTAGATGGGGGGCGCCGGTGCCCTGTCTCGCCCAGGGCACTAAAATGTCTAGTTACGGCACTGAGACAGGGTAACCAGGCAGGCCTGCGCCCCTGTATTTTGTACCTGCTCATCACCCCACTCTCTCAGTCCCTCTGCCCTTAGTATGTTTGAACCAAGAACAACTTTAAAGAGGCAAGCTTTAAGGACATTGCTCTTTTAGAATATTCTTTGTTAATGGTATAAAACATGTATCCTACATAACATATACTTTATATTATATTTTACTCTACCATTAGTAGATTTGCTAAAGGACACTGCATAACCCTGTCCAACTGGGCATATGTACATACTAAGGTAGACAGGAAGAATAACAACAGTCAGTGTTGTGTGAAGAGAACATTGGCCGATGTTCACAGTTTCCTGTTAGTCCTGTAAAAAAAAATACAGATCAAAAGGTACAATTCCAATGCATAAATTGCAGCCAGTAACTGGAGTAGCAACAGTTTCGTTTCCAACTAAGCTATTAGTAGAGTTAGTTTATTACACTTGTAAATGTTGCTATGTAAATGAAACATAGAATTTGACATATCACAGCTTGCTACGTATGGAGCTGTGTAGCCGCAGACCAGTCAGTTGGTCTGAGGCCATGCTGATCCCTGTCCACCGCCAAAATCTCCTAAAATGGGAATGTGAGCACCGGGGGGTAAATGTATTAAAGTCCGTTTTTTTCAACTCGTCGGAAATCGGCGAGTTGACAGCTTAAATTTAAAGCAGCGCTGCCTTGTAAAGACAAGTTTCCCTTTACAGGGCAGCGCCCCTTTAAATTTTAGCTGTCAATTTGCCGATTTCCGGCGAGTTGAAAAAACTGGACTTTAATACATTTACCCCCAGAGCTAAACCATGGTGCAAGGAAGAAAGTGTCCCTGTCTGATGAATCACGTTTACTTTTACATCATGTGGACGGCTGGGTACGTGTCCGTCATTTAACTGGGGAAGAGAAGGCACCGGAATGCATCATGAGAAGAAGGCAAGCCGGCTTTTTCCCTCTATCTAGAGGACTGGTGATTTCTTGGGTTTTGTTTTTTATAGCTTTATTTATAGTTTTTGGTATGCAATATACAAATATTCCGCACAAACACAGGCGAGCAAACACTCGGAAGTTAGACAAGAAGAATTACATCATTCTCAGATAGAGCAGAGGCATCTGGTAAACAGCTAAAGATATGCTAGCAGCCTAGAGAGCAGAAGAACAACTTGGGTAAGACATGCAATAGTGTATAAGTATAAGCAATAGTTAAGAGGCAGAGGAGAGGGAAAGGTGTGGAGGAGGGGGGAGAGGGGGGAGACCAAATCTGGAACCCCTGGTGATCAGCAGCCAGTTAGACTGGTAAAACATTTGTAATCCTGCCTAATGATGTACAAAACAAATTATTGAATAGACTTTAGCCTGCCCAGTCCTGTCATAGGAAGAGATCCAAAATGTTCTGAGCCTGGTCAGGCAGTGGGTCGGGGACAAGGGGGCTATTGCATATGAACCAGTCACCCCACATTTGACAGAAATTGTGTGTTCTCTTATTTAAATTTGCTGACATTTTTTCCATAGTAGCCAAAAAACAAATTTTATTGTGGAGTTGCTGTCTGGTGGGAGCAACTGGATTTTTCCAGTGCTCCACGACTACGCATCTAGCAGTGATAAGTATCTGGCCAAACAACTTCTCCAAGTATTTGTCCAGGGTCTCTATGCGAGAACCCAGGAGAAAGGACCATGGGCATTTGGTAGCTTGGACCGTAGTGACCTCGCTGATCAGAGAGGCTACATCATCCCAGAAAGAAGCGATTTTCCACACAGTCCCTCCAACATAAATCGGAGGTGGGCCTATAGTTCCTCTTCATCCAACGATAGTAGACTTTATATACATTTTCCTTAACGAGGGAGAAAATGGAGGTCTTGGAGACCCTTTCTCTAATTGTAGCCTAATTGTCCCCATCTGGTGGACCACCCAAGTCAGCCTCCTACCATAAATCATAAATGGGGATGTCAGATTGCTCGTAGGATGTGAGCAGGTTATATAAGTTGGAGATGATTACCCATTGCAGAGGTGAGTTCACACATAGGGATTCCAGGGGAGTTAAGGGTCTTGTAATATCAAGCTTAGGGAGGGAATCAACATAGTGTCTTACTTGAAGATAAGCAAACAGGCTAATGTTTGAGAATTCAAATTTCTATTGTAGCAACGACATTGAGATACATTGATCAGTGCGCAAAACATCTCCCACCAACCTGATGCCCTTCACCCTCCAGACCTTGAATCAAGGTAGACCTGGGTACCTGCACCAGGAGTGTCTGAAACAAGTAGTACTGAGTAGTCCTGTAACCAGCGATTACAGAACTTATCTCTTTATAGCCTGACTTTACCACCTGTATATTAGGCTGGAAGCGGACATTTTATATCAATTGATCTAGCAAGGTTTTGTTCACCTGCTTACCAGAGTGTTTATGTTTGTAATACATCAATTTTCTGTTTCAATATATATTTTAGCAATATCTCTCGTCTGTTTTTACTCAATATTCCGTCTATCCCCCTTTCTCCCCCCTCCTGCGCCGGGGAATCTCCCATTTATATATAGAAACTTCAGGTTATCTGATGGATTAATACAAATATGAAAACATGAAGAATTTACAGTCTCTAACTTTCACTAGTGCGACTAACCTTTTCATAGCATTGAGAATATGCCATATTAACCATTGGGTTGTGCAGAAATATCAACTCTATTGATCTTAAATAGTTTTCCACCTCTCTCCAGCACCTTCTCTCCCCAATTTCTACATTCTCCTCCCCTGATCGGGCAGTAAGCCATTTTCACCAAACCCTAACAACTGCCCTTGATCAAGTGGTTCCAGCGACACTACATACTCCGCGTAGACTTCGTTGCCAACCGTGGCACACTAAAGTAACTCAAACTCTACAAAAACTTTCTTGTAAAGCAGAATGTCACTGGCGTAAATCTGGTACCTCTAATGATTTCATCACATATACTGGTATCTACCACTTCTAATGACATTCTCTGGACACTGCAAAACAAACATACTTCCAATTTCTCATCTATGCTCAGGCTTCTAACCCCAAACGCCTTTTTAACACATTTAAATCTCTTCTCAATCCTCCCACCCCAAATCCCCCGACTACCATCAGTGGCGAGGATCTTGCTCCCTATTTACAGGATCTTGCTGTAAAGGACATATAAGGACAAAATAGATAAGATCAGTCTTGAAATGGTATCATCTCCCTCGACAAGCAATCAGTTCAATTCCTTTGTAGCACCCTCAGACAATCTCTCTTCATTTGATCACACAAATGAAGAGGAAGTTTCTACTCTCTTCTCATCTTCCTACTCTACCTCCTGTCCTCTTGATCCCATACCTCACAAATTAGTAGGTCTCTGTCTGCTGTGCTTATTCCCCCTCTAACTAAAATCTGTAATCTATCTCTTTCTACTGGTATTTTTCCATCACTATTCAACCATGCAGTGATTACTCCCATTTAAAAAAAAAAAAAAAATTCTGACCCAAACTCTTTCTCAAATTATCGCCCGTCTCTCAGCTCCCATGCCCCTCCAAGCTGCTCGAGAGAATTGCCTAAACTCGCCTCACACACTTTCTCACAGCAAACAACCTACTGGATTCTCTTTATTCAGGCTTTTGCTCTCAAGACTCCACAGAAACTGTGCTGACCAAGGTTGTCAATGATTTGATCACAGCAAAAAGTAAAACCCATTACTCTCTTCTAATTCTCCTGGATCTCTCTGCTGCATTTGACACGGTTAACCACTCTCTCCTCATACAAACGCTACAATCCCTAGGTTTTGAAGGCACTGTCCTATCCTGATTCTCATCCTCCCTATCTAATCACTCTTTCAGTGTTAATTTCTCTGGGGCCACCTCTGCTCCGCTTTATCAGTTGGAGTACCACAAGGCTCAGTCCCAGGTCTTCTGCTGTTCTCTATCTACACCACTTCTCTTGAAAAACTAATAAGCTCCTTTGGATTTCAATATCATCTCTATGCGGATGATACACAAATCTATCTATCCTCTCCTGATCTCTCACCATCTCTGTTGTCTCACATTACTGACTGTCTTTCTGCCATTTCATCTTCGATGTCTTCTCTCCAACTCAAACTCAATCTTTCAAAAAAACTGAATTAATAATATTCTCACCCAAAAACAGAAGCTTCCTGCCTGACATTTCTATTTCTGTTGATAACATGACCATAAATCCCATCCCGCAAGCTCGCTGCCTAGGTGTAATGCTTGACTTACAACTACCCAATGTTCCCAACATTGACTCTATATCTAAATCACGTTACATACATCTAAAGAATATTTCCAGAATACGCACATATCTCACAAGATACTGCACTCATCATCTCCTGCATCAACTATTGCAACTCCCTCCTTACTGATGTTTCCCAAAATCAGACTTGAACCCCTACAATCTATTTTGCACGTAGAGGCTAGATTGATTTTTCGTGCAAACCGTTCTTCCTCTGCTGCGCCACTCTGTCAATCTCTACATTGGTTGCCTGTTTTTCAACAAATCTAGTATAAAATTCTTCTACTAACATACAAGGCCATCAACAAAATTGCACCGACATACATCTCCTCACTTGTCTAAAAATATCTCCCAACTCGACACCTCTGTTCTGCACAAGATCTACGTCTCTCTTCCACTCTCATCACATCCTACCATTCCCAGTTACAGGAATTTTTTCAGGCTGAACCCACTTTGTGGAATTCCCTCCCTCACACAATAAGACTTTCCTCAAGTCTTCAAACCTTCAAGCGTTCTCTGAAAACCAACTTCTTCAGACAAGCTTATGATATTCCTCAATCAGCATCTTAATCTCCCTAGGTTACCCTGTTACCACCCTCTACACAGCTAACACAAAACAACAACCCTCTGACCAACATTGCTGTGTGACTGATCACACAGCCAACTCAAACTTTTTACCTTTGTATTCTAGCTGGTCCAATGTGCAATATGATGTAACACGTGCCCTTGTGTATCAAACTCCCTTTGCCCCAAAGATTGTAAGATTGCGAGCAAGACCCTCTTACCTCTCTGTCTGTATGTATTACCCAGTATTGTTTTATTAATGTTTGTTCCCAATTGTAAAGCGCTACGGAATCTGCTGGCGCTATATACATAAATGTTGATGATGGTGATGATATCTCTCTCTCTGTGTATATATATATATATATATATATATATATATATATATATATATATATATATATATATATAAAAACAAAAACAGACATAGCTCCTCTGCACTCACCATGTACAGACTGAGGTGCAAGAGGGGGTTGCCCACATTGTATAGACAAGAAAACAGGGATTCTCTGCACTCTCCAAACACATAATTAATGCTATACCAAGTACTGTTCTATATTAAAAACAGGGAATGTTAGTTCCACATATTGCAATATATGTTAAACTGACCAACTCACGCCAAAGTCTTCCCATTCTGGTCAGTCCTAACATGATCAAATGCTATGCTATTTTATCTGGGCTTAAGGCTTACCTGCACACAGCTTTTAAAGGCAAGTCTTTCCCTAGCACTAGCAGCCATGGGAGACCTGGGACTCACCTGACACAAGTTGGAATTAATTAATGTAAAGAATCTACCGTATATACTCGAGTATAAGCCGAGTTTTTCAGCACATTTTTTGTGCTGAAAAAGCCCCCCCTCGGCTTATACTCGAGTGATGCTCGGGGTGATCTAAGTCAGCGGCATTCCTAGTGGGGAGAGAAGGTGCCGTACTGAGAGCAATGCAGGATGCAGCAGAGCGTGACCTCTGACATCACGTCACACTGCGCAGAGCCACGTCAGGAACAGATGCTGCCCGGCAAAAACACAGATCGGAGCCACCAGCGGAGAAACTACCCAGCACTCAGTGCCAGCTCACACACTGCCCGGACAGGACACCGCTGCCCGCCTGATCTCACAGACATCGCTCCTGCTCAGACCGGTCAGCGTCTACCCAACCTACCCGGGACCGCGCACAAGACCCCTGGCATCCACCATAATGGTAGTTTGACTACCATCAGAAGGTAATTGCATACTTTTGTCACATCTGAACGGGATACACATTCACCATTACAGCCCCTACTGTGCATTCCAGGCTGCCAAAGTTAATACAGGCAGAAGCACTATTTACATCCATCTACCAGCGGCACGGACACTCTTATCAGTGCAATACCTACAGCATCCATTAGAAATACTGCTCTGCATGTTGAACACTGTAACATTTACCTCTGTTTAACACTGTGCCATATTTATACTGTCTACTGTTTATATTTGCTTTATACTGTACGAATCCAATACATCTATACTCATTCCTTAATCAACCTACTGATGCATCAATTAATGTAATTTTATTGGTATCTATTTTTATTTTTGAAATTTATCAGTAGCTGCTGCATTTCCCACCCTAGGCTTATACTCAAGTCAATAAGTTTTCCCAGTTTTTTGTGGTAAAATTAGGTGCCTCGGCTTATATTCGGGTCGACTTATACTCGAGTATATACGGTATGTCTGTTTTTGTTTATACAGTGTAAGTCCCATGACTCTTGCACCCCATTCTTTACATTAATTAATTCCAACTTGTGTCATGCGAGTCCCAGGTCTCCCATGGCTGCTAGTGCTAGGGAAAGACTTGCCTTTAAAAGCTGTGTGCAGGTAAGCCTTAAGCCCAGATAAAATAGCATAGCATTTGATCATGTTAGGACTGACCAGAATGGGAAGACTTTGGCGTGAGTTGGTCAGCTTAATTGCAATATGCAATATGTGGAACTAACATTCCCTGTTTTTAATATAGAACAGTACTTGGTATAGCATTAATTATGTGTTTGGAGAGTGCAGAGTATCCCTGTTTTCTTTTATATATATATATATAGATATATATATATATATATATATATATATATATATATATATATATATATTAGATTAGATTATTTTATCAAAATGTGAAGCTCTTATTATAAAAGAGAATAATACAGTTTAATAACATGTTTCAAGATTTTCAGAAACTTGTAGCTAAATACATTCAAAATAAAGATCTCCTCTGGTGACCAAACTTTTTTCCTTATACAAACCAATTGATGGCTGGGAAAAAAACACATTATACTGCTTTCTATCCTGTCACATATCATTCAACTTTACCCATTATACTATGCTTTGCTCCTTTTGGTTTTTGACTTTTTTTCCCGATTGCTAGAAACTTTTGCTAATAAAATAATGATGAGAAGGGGTCATATTGTAAGCTGTGTTGTGTTATAACAATTTTTACATTTACCATTGTGAGTACTGTGCTTTAAAAAAATAATAATCAAGGAGCCTTTGCCTTATGATCACAAGAAACTGTCCATGACCAACCCGAAATTGTATTGTTATATTTTTCCTATTTGCATTCAATTCTTTTTTACATCGTCATCTTTCTCTGTTTAGTAATACATGCAGTAAAACAAAGGGTAACTTTGAAATTAATTTGTATGAGTCATTTTGCATGTTACTCAGCCCAAAGAACTCTGTGCTATTTCATGTTAACTAGCTGTGTAAATAATGGGAACAGGCTACAGCAGTTGTTTGCATAACCGAACAAAATCAAGTAAGTGTCTATTTAGACAGATAAGCCACCTAATGAAAGGTTACAAGTTTTTTTAATGTTTTTTTCTTTGTGAGTTCCCAGCATTTCAAGCAAATTATTGTTAAAGAAATGCCTGTAACTCCAGCTGGTTAATTCTTCCCATGTTATTTTACTAGAAACAAAATTGGAAAAGCTGAAACAGTATTGTCACACTTTGAAAAGGAGTTAGGTTGGCAGATATGTAGTATACATGCCCAAATAGGTAAATCAGTAAGAATAAATAACAGCTGATACATCCATGTGGCAGGATATGCACAGGCGCAGCTAGCGAACCGATCATCTACATTCTTGCGAATATATCAACATACTTCTCAACATTTAACATTCCTGAATCAGGACAAGGCTACATCTCCTCTGAGAGGGGCGTGTCCACTTTGCATAAGGGGCATGTCAACATCACAATGTGAGTGACCATGACTAGAAATTTTGAAGTGCTAGGTCGTCACCAGATTCCTCCCCTAAAAGATCCGCAGAGGCACCTGCCATGGTAAGCAGGGATATACCCCCTAACTTCCTGTGAGTCAGGACAAATGTTCAGCCCACAACATGGCTGCCCCAGTGTGTGTGACAGAACTCTAAAAAATAATTGGCAGTTAGACAAAAAAAAATTGTTTATATTATTTTGTGGGTAGTTCGCCCTGTATTCCAATTTGTTTAGAGAAAATGAAGACAAGATCTGGCAGCATGGTGGCTAAGTTATTAGCACTTCTGCCTTACAGCACTGGGGTCATGAGTTCAATTCCTGACCATGGTCTTATCTGTGTGGAGTTTGTATGTTCTTGCGTGGGTTTCCTCCGAGTGCTCCAGTTTCCTCCCACACTTCAAAAGCATACTGGTAGGTTAATTGGCTGCTAACAAAAATTGACCCGTGTCTGTGTGTGTGTATTAGGGAATTTAGACTGTAAGCCCCAATGGGGCAGGGACTGATGTGAGTGAGTTCTCTGTACTGCGCTGCGGAATTAGTGGTGCTATATAAATAAATGGTAATAATAATAATCTTCCCATATGAAATAAACACAGTCCAAGTTGACTACAATATACAAGTGTATTGACAATTTCCATTCATTTCCTGCCAATGTCTATAGTTCATCTTTATTAATATCTGCTGCTGAACTCAACATATATAACTCATAACTTTGAGGTCATCATGGCATCACCCACTCAGAATAAACTGATTTTGTAAAAATGCTGCAAATCAGTAAATTGTATCACTGTATTATGTTCATATGATAGATAACTTCCATGTATGGTTTAAAAGAAGTATTTTCATTTGGTTCTATTTAATTCAATACTAGATACATTGACAGTGTTACTTTGCGGTGTTATAGATGTCTATATAAAATGTACTAGTATAGTACCTGCAGAGATTACCTGTAATATTCTATCTGTTCAAACTGAGTTTTCTTATGTTGCTTAGTAATAATCAAGTGTGAAATCAGTCACAGGTTTACTGATTACTGAAATCAGTCACAGGTCGTTACACTACAGCAAGGTGTAGATTGTACTTTGGTTCCAAGCAACATTTACCCCTTTGTTCCTATATTATAGCTGTTTTGAAACTCGCAAAACTGATCTGACTGTAGTTATAGGGGTTCCCTGCCCAAATCTTCTTTTTATTACATAGTGTACGTGGATCATTATGTAGGGGGATAAAGTATATTTATAGCAGGAGAAACTCAGGGATAACTATGGTGTTATAATAGTTCACAAGTGGGATGTCTCAGTGTCCCCTTCAGGGCAGCCTCTGGCTACTAGAGTATGACAAAAGCTAAGTTCCCTCAGTACTCAGGTTAATCATGGAAGACATATGCCATTACAACCAGTCCAATAATGTTCAGGCTAGCACTGGTTAAGCTAATAAAACAAATATCTAATTGTAACTTGTAACAGAGCATCTGTGACATTGATCTTTTTCTTTTAAATGTGTATAGTGGTTTTGATCATTTTTCTTGTTCAATGGTGGCTGAGATGCAATTCTATATTTTTGTCTGATAAAGAGGCCTGTTTCATTTTGGAATGCAAGTTACACTATTGTGTCAAATTATGTTTTACATTTGTAAGTGATCAATCAACACTTCCGCTCTCCTTTTTTTGTCTGATTTTTTTTTTTCATTTCATAGCTCTCTTGTTTATTGTCAAGTCAACAGATGTTAAGTCATCTCTCCGAGGATCTATCTTCAGCCCCAAGCAGCATGTAAATATATACTCCTCTGAGCATTGGGGACCACTGTGTTTTGGGTCACTGTCAGAACAGATTGCAGAGTACAGCACAAGCACAGATGGACTGCGATGCTGTTCAACTGACTTAGACATCAGTGATGCACGGGAAGTATGCCTGCAAAGAACTGAATCTTCACTGGAAATCCTCTTGCTTTTTGATATTTGACTCCTTTGCTGCACTGAGTGTTAAACACAACAGTAAATTTAAAAGATGTAGATTTAAAATGATATGAAAAGTGATAAAGCAGAGTGTGTGCTCTATCAGAGGAAGGTACATATCACTGTCCGTAAGTTATATATAGCTGTATAAAGCCAGAGCCGCAGGGGGCTGCTCCATACGACCATTGTTCCCAGGCTCTGTAGATACGGTAACATACAACCAGAAAATTAAGTTTGTTAACCACCTTTAAATGGTGGTTGAGGGTTATGGCTAATCACATGCTTTAGTCTCATGGGGCTGTGTGGAAAAAAAAAGAACTTCAGGGAAAAACTTGCTGCACTCAGCAGTCCCTGAGGCTCTCTCTAGGGGGAGGAGGACACCTTAAGAAAATATTTTCTTAACGTGTCCCCCTCCTCCTGGTAGTGCAGCTTTAAAACTGTAAGTAACAGTAATAAATGGGTATTTTATTTTGACTTCAGATGAATGATAGTAGTTTTCCTTTATTTGGATGTAACATGATGCTTCATACTAACCCATTCCTGCCCATCTGCCATACCTATAAGTTGGTGCCAGGCTTTCTTCTAAACAGACATACTGAACATACGCTCCATATAGCTGCTTTCAGGTGCAGGAACAGCCCATAGATTGCAGAAATCTTATTTCAGCTCTGCACATACTCCTTCAGAACACTATAACA
The DNA here is from genome assembly GCF_038048845.1 of Mixophyes fleayi. Classification (NCBI taxonomy): domain Eukaryota; kingdom Metazoa; phylum Chordata; class Amphibia; order Anura; family Limnodynastidae; genus Mixophyes; species Mixophyes fleayi. Next base: position 65,537,971 of record NC_134407.1, on the reverse strand, counting down.
AAAGAGGGAATACTCTGGCTGTTGGACTGGGGTTCTGCTTGCAGTAGTGAGAGCTAAGAAAACTTAAAAATGTAAAGAGAAATAAAATATTGATAGTGATCCCCTGTAACTAGAACATCAGTGTGACCTGAGAACAATGTGATGTCTTTTGGATTACATGCATAATGTGTTTGCAACGTAGTTCACAGAGAAGTGCATTTTGCTTATTTTTTGTGCATTAAATCTGTACCTCTTTATGGAGTTCAATAACTGCTATTTGAGTTTGGGTCTCTCCTATGTTCCCTGGCAAACAGAGGGAATATAGAATCAAGTAATTGAGTGTGTACAAGCCTCTATAGGGATAGATCCTATTTCTAAAAATTGTTTTCATAGTATTGTTCTACAAATATTTGCTAAATATATGAATCAAAGCAATTCTGCACAGTTTCATATAGAACCTTATTTCTCTGCATATTTGGGCAGCATGGTGGCACAATGGTTATCACTGCTGCCTCTCAGGTCTGTGTCATGCCTAAGGATTTGTCTGTACCTGGGCTGGGTTGTGTCTCTGAAAAGAACTGGTGGCTACGTGCAAGAAGCTCGGTTCCCTGATGAAGTACCTTCGCATGTGAGATAAACAACTGGAACAGATGATGGTTGCTGAGAGTTCATTATATTTCTAACTATGGATGGCACTGGAGACCTGCAAGAAGTCAGGAATAGCAAAACAGTCATCAGATTTAGCAATGGAGACCAGACTGGAACCATAATGCTGGCCGGACTGGCTGCGCTGTCTGGGCAGATACAACTGAGAAGACTGGGTTTGGAGGGATCTCTGGAGTGGAGACAGACTGGGCAACATCCTGCAGAGAAATCAGAGACCAGCAGGGCCGGTGGACCGCAGAGACAGCTTAGAAAGACAGTGGAGGGGTAAGTAACAGGACCTGAGAGCCTGGTGCGTGACAGTCTGGAGTCATGGGTTTACAGCCATCCAATGTCCCATTAAGCGCTGACAACTTTCTTTCTGTTTTGTATACATATATGGGCATTTATATTGCCATGCAGCTGGTACCACATACAATATGGGATATACCAAGTGCGGGCTTGTTGCCAAGCAGCTGGTACCATATATAATGTGGGATATACCGAGCGTGGGCTTATTTCTCTCTGGTTTTGCTTCAAAATATTGCCTTTTTGTCATAGCAGCTGTCCATCAAGCCTATTTAAGGCACATTTGGGTGTGGCTCACAAGCCAGCCTTTGCTAGATGTAAACCCCTATACCTGGGAGGTGAGTGCATCTGATTTTAACTGCATTTTAATAGTGTTTAAAGCATATAGGTCAGTGTAGGACCTGCATATAATGAGGTTCCCTTGACGTGGGATGCAGGCTTAAGTCTTTTGATCAAAATATGAACTAATACCTCATGTTTTCATTTTGCTAGACACACACAGATATGCAGTTTAAAGGATAAGCGCTGACAACTTTCTTTCTGTTTTGTATACATATATGGGCATTTATATTGCCATGCAGCTGGTACCACATACAATATGGGATATACCAAGCGCGGGCTTGTTGCCAAGCAGCTGGTACCATATATAATGTGGGATATACCGAGCGCAGGCTTATTTTTCTCTGGTTTTGTATCCAATGTCCCATCTGTGTATAGTTTGCATGGGTTTCCTCATGGGGCTTTGGTTACCTCCCACAGTCCAAAAATATAATGGCAAGTTAATAGGCCTCTGACAAGTTACAGAATTTAGAATGTAAGCTTCAATGAGATGTGAATGATTACAAATTCTCTGTACAGCACTGCATAATATTATTGGCGCTATATATATATATATATATATATATATATATATATATATATATATATATGTGTGTGTGTACAATAATAATAATTATGTTTTTTAACATGACCAAGAGGTAAAATAATCTATTATCCACTGACTCCACTGGAACCGTGTCCATTTGTGACAAATATGTATGAAAAATTGTAGAACACTTGCTTGGCTTTACCAATTAATATTTTTGAATAAAGCATGAGAATCTATATATGTCATTTAACATGAAGTGATTTTCAATTAAAAAAAGTAATTCTTAAGAATTACTTAAACTGAAGTGGAAACTTTAAAAACGCTCCTACAACAGCTTAGCAATGCAGTGACAGCTTCCCTGACGTCTGGCGCTGAGCAGCACTATTTTGATCAGTTAACAGCTAGGCAGCCTCTGAACCTCTATCGCTATCTGCTTGCCCAGCATTGCCGTAAATTCTCTAAACTCTTGCTCCTGGAGTGAGGAAGAAGAGGCAACTTCCTAGGCTATTCTCTCATATCTATTGCTGTTCTCTTAGCAGTGATTAGCAAAGTCAGTAGTGTTTTTGTCCATAGAGCACTTGGTACACTTTGGTTAAGAAGAGTCCCTGGATACAGGGATAAATCCTGTTTATTTTATTAGCATGCAGAACAATGAGAAGAGGCCAGTGTATAGCATACTTGCCAACTCTCCTGGAGAGTCCGGGAGACTCCCGAAATTAGGGTCAGTCTCGCGTGCTCCCGGGCGAGCTGGCATTGCTCCCGGATCCTGGATATCACCGAGAATCGCGTCATTTGACGCGATTCTCTGTGAATCAAGCCATTTTGGAGGGCAGGAGGGGGCGGGGCGAGGCCAATCGCGTAATTTTGGCCCTACCCCCCGCTATGTAAATTCCTGTTTCGCGCGATTGGCCTCGCTCCCTCCCGCCCTCCAGTCACGCCCCCTCTCCCGGAAACTTGTTTCCGGGAGTTGGCAAGTATGGTGTATAGCCTATTCTCATGCGTGAAAGCCAGAGGAAAGACTTTTATAGGATTACATTGTTTTGCACAAATCAATCCATATATATATAAATATTTCCTTGAGATTACATAACTGTAGTTATAAATAATAAAGCTCTCCCTTCCATTTCAAGGGTTATATCCTGTTTTTATTTGTTCAGTTTCTGTGTCTGAGACCTTACACCATCTTCTGCATATAAGCAAGTTAACTCCTTCAGGTACCAGACTTGATTCAACGTATGAAAACGTGTGTGAGGAGGCAAAGCATCCTTACCAATGATCCTATACTCACTTGTGGTGTTGATCTTATGCAGGGGCTTTGTGATAGCATTTCATTTTTCCTGAGTTGTGCTTACCTGCCAAATAAAATACCAGTGGGAAAATAACCATCTATGGCTTGCCAGGCACAATTTTGTTTACTAACTTAATTCAGATCCTATAATGTCCTATTTAAATAAATAATGAAATAGCCCAGTGTGTTTTCTATGTCAACTATTTCATAGCCACTTAGTTATTCTATATGCAGAATTTAACTGCTGAATGCTATATTTCAAAATCAAGTGTCCATTATTGGCAGTTACCTTTTTACCCGGTATTTGCAAATTTGTCCCAGGAAGTTTTTTATTTTTTTAATTTACTGAAAATCCTCATTATTTTGTTCTTGTTCTGAATGCTGAACATGTCTCCCAGTATCTGTTCTTATCCTGTCTGTAGGGACAGCTAGACATCCACATGTTTTATTCTGTATGCGTATTCTGCATTAGTGCACTATAAAGAGTATCTCTTACCTTGTTCTGGAAGCAATAACCATTATTCAGCATAATGGAACTAAAAATATTTTTGTAGGCAAATGTTTAATGTACAGTTAAATTGTATTATGATTATATTCATTGCTTATGTCATGTTGGGCTCTTTGCATATCTACCAATACAGAGCTACTATGATCTATATAAAACACCTCACTTGCTCAACACCAAGTGTTCCTGTAAACTGCATTCAATTGTTAGCAGATATTTTATTTTGTTACTTGATGCTAGAATGGAAACAATGCAGTACAAAAGTTGGGGCTGCAATGGGATCTAGCATTGCCCCATTCTATATTTTCAAAACATAACTGCATTTCTTCATAATCTCATTTTTAGCTACATATTAAAATGTCTACACTTTGCTAGATTATCACACATTTACTTTTCAATTTAATTGAAGGACTTTAATGATGGCGCATTAATGAATGTATTTGTAATCTTCAGTGTGAAATGAGACAGATTTGTAGTAGTGTATTTATTTAGAATGCTTTAGGTTTAACTTTTTATTGATACTTGTAGGTAATAAAAAAAATACACAAGAAATTTCATACAGCTTTATTGGCCTTGTTTCTTCTAGTAAATCAAATAAACATAGATCAGTTTTATATTGCTTCATAGTACATCGATATGAAATGTCCTTTCTTTCATTTTGTCTCCTATGTTTGCACAGACTTATGACTTTGTGGTGTGAGTGGTATGAGACTTTCTATTTCTTACTATGGAAAAACAACAAATATGTTACTGTACTGAGATTAGGAAATAAATTCCTTAGCATGTTGTTATTGATTTAGGCAAGTTCCTTCTAAAAATATAGGGTTATATTTATCAGGCCCCAAAGTGACTATATCAGAGCTTTAATACTAATTACTGAAGTCAATAATGAGTAGTTTCATTCACGCATCAAATTCAGTGGAAATCACAGATTCACGGAACAGCCACAGTTATTTCCTATGGAACAAATTATTCCACAATGTTGGTTAAGATGTAATCTGGTCCTTCTGCCATGGCGGACCAGTTTTTCCATAGTTCATTCCTATTTTTTAACTACTAGTATAAATAAATGTCAAGGGTCAAGAGCATTACAAATTAGAGATGGGCGGGTCCGGTTCCCCGAGAACCGAACCCACCCGAACTTTGGGTATCCGAGTACCGAGCTGAGTAGCTCGGTACTCTCCCACCCTCTCCGAATCCAAATCGAGGCCGAACGTCATCGTGACGTCGTCGGATCTCATGGCTAGGTTCTCTCGATACTTCAAGATTATAAATACACGCCTCCACAGCAATCCATCGCCATTTGACAGAGGGAGAGAGCAGGGTGTAGTCACAGGCTGATTAGAGCAGGAACAGAGAATACAATATTCTGATTCCAATTGCTGTAACAAAAATCGCTAGAGAAGAGAGGAGGATAGAGGTTTATTTTTTTTTTAATATTTGGCACTCCAAAGTGCTTTTGGGGTGTCCCCCATAATTGTGCATAAATATTTCTGGCTGTCAAAATTACTATCTGTCAGCAGTATCTACCAACTAATTTTTAGCACTCCCCAGTGCTTTTGGGGTGTCCCCCCTAATTGTGCATAAATATTTCTGGCTGTCAAAAGTCATATCTGTCAGCAGTATCTACCAAATAATTTTTAGCACTCCCCAGTGCTTTTGGGGTGTCCCCTATAATTGTGCATAAATATTTCTGGCTTTCAAAAGTCATATCTGTCAGCAGTATCTTACCAAATAATTTTTACCACTACAAGTGCCTTGCGCTCAGAATGGATTCAAAGCAGTCCACATATGATCAGAATGAGCAACCAGGTTCTGTCACCAGTCCTGATGTTAGTGTTCCCAGTACGTCATCTGGGCAAGGCGATGTCAATCTACAGAGTGTTTCGAAATCAGTCCAAAAAACAAAATCAAATTTTTTTTTTACTGTGTTGAAGCGAAACAGAAGTGTTGCGAACGTTAAGTACTGATAAAAAAAAAAAATTGCCAATATGCCATTCTACATACGCAGTGGCAAAGAGAGCCTGAGGCCTTCACCTTTGGCTATTAGTGGCAGATCCCAAAAGGTTACCGAGCCTACAGTTGGTGCACAACTACTGTTACGCGTCAAAGCCAAGCTGCAAGATAACAGTAAGGCATTAGAGGATAATGTTTGCTCTGATTCACAAATGACACCAATCCCTGTGGAGAGTCCATCCAACAGTGGGATGTCTAATTGTGAGCATTCTGCTGATGTGTGCCTTAATAGCGCGAGTGTAGCTGGTGATACACAAATTGAGGATGCCAATTTGGAATTAGAAGAGGATGAGGGGGAGATTTGTGTAGGCGACGAGGGCGCTAATGAGGATGTTGATGAGGATGCGGTTGTTTGTGTAAGTCCTGCACCAATGGCAGCAGTTCTGGCACGTGACAAGAAAAAGGACATTGTCATGCCTGGGCATAAAACAAAAAAATCCACTTCTTATGTGTGGAATTATTTCTACCAAAATCCAGACAACAATTGTATAGCCATTTGTATTGTATGTCAAGCCACAGTCAGTTGAGGGAGGGACCTTAACCATCTTGGAACCTCGTCTATGTTACGCCATTTAACGAGAGTTCATGGCAAAGTGTTGGGAAAAGCTGAAAGTTCTTCCCAAAAAATTACAAGCACTCCATCATCAGCTAAGACCCTCCCCTCACCGACATCCCGACGGCTACAAAATACACCCACCACACCATCCTCATCAATATCCTCAGTAGCGCTCGGAGTTAGCCCGGCATTCCACTTAAGGATGACTCCTGCACTATTATTGATTCCTCTGAAGAAAGCGTTAGTCCCACTGCTGCTGCTGTTGCTGCTGCTGGGGGTGAATCGTCATCTCAGAGGCAGGTCAAGAAAATGAGTAGTCCTACATTTCAGCAATTAACTGTGAAACAATCATTTGCGAGGGGAAGCAAATATGACAGCAGTCACCCAGTCGCCAAGCAAATCTCAGACGCCATGGCTGCAATGTTAGTGTTAGATCTGCGTCCAATCTCCACAATAAACGCAGCTGGTTTTTGACAGTTAATTGAGGTTTTGTATCCGTGTTACAGAATTCCATCGCGACACCATTTCTCCCTTAAAGCAATTCCACAACTATACCAAAAAGTGAGTAAAAATGTAGAGATTGCGCTGAAAAATGCCATTCTGCCCACTGTCCACTTAACCACAGATATGTGGACAAGTGGAAGTGGCCAAACCAAAGACTATATGACTGTGACAGCCCACTGGGTTGGTCATTCACCTTCACCAGCAGGAACAGCAGCAGCATGTACACCACTACGGAACATTTCTTACAGGCAGGCCACTCTTTGTATCACCGACTTCACTAACAGGCATACAGCTGACAATTTGTTACGCAAACTGAGAGATGTGATTGATGCATGGCTTATACCACTTGGACTCTCCCCAGGGTATGTCATTTCTGATAACGCCAACAATATAGTGCAAGCATTACAGCTGGGTGATTTCCAACACATTCCCTGTTTTGCTCACACCATCAACTTGGTGGTGCAGAGCTTCCTACGAAATAACCGTGAGGTGCAAGAGATGCTTTCGGTGGCCCGTAAAATTTCAGGCCATTTCAGGCATTCAGCCACAGCATGTAGTAGATTACAGCAGCTCCAAGAGCAGTTTAACTTGCCCTGCCACCAACTTAAGCAAGAGGTGGTAACTAGGTGGAATTCCACCCTGTACATGCTTCAGAAAATGGAGGAACAGCGCAAAACCATCCAAGCATATTGCACAAGCCATGACATTGGGAAAGGAGGGGGGATGTATTTCACTCTTGCACAGTGGGGAATCTTTTGAGTGCTGTGCAAGGTGCTGAAACCATTTGAAGTTGTGACATGTGAGGTGAGTGCAGACTCTGCTAGTTTGAGCCAAGTCATTCCTTTAATTAGACTATTGGAAAAGCAGCTTGAGAAAATGAAGAAGACGCTGAAAGCAAGCAAATCAGCAAAGTATGTTGGCCTTGTCGATCAAGTACTTAATTCGCTTCACAATGATCCTCGAGTTATTAAGATCTAGAATTTGGATCAGTACGTTTTGGCCACTGTGCTTGATCCAAGGTTTAAAACCTACATTGAGTCTTTACTTGTAAATGAGCGAGATGTGAACTTTTGCAAGAAGCTATTGCTCAGCAATTTGGCCGTGGAACTGGGCCTCGGCTTGACGACGTTTCCTCCTTCACTTTCTCAAGCTGTTGCTGCTCGTAAAAAAATTTAATTTCCCAAAAAGAAGCAGGGAAGACGCAGGGGCCAGACCAGAACAATTTAACATCTGGGCTGGTTTGAAGGATTTTTCAAAAAAATGTGTCACTTTGCCCATAACTCCATCCAATACGAGTATAAACATGCAAAGGATGGTGGAGGATTACTTTCAAGAGGTAGTTGATATGGAAATGTCAGACAGTCCCTTTCCTTACTGGGAAGAAAAGCAGGCCATTTGGAAACCCATGTACAAACTTGCTTTGCAATACTTAAGCTGCCCAGCCTCCAGTGTGTACTCTGAACGAGTGTTCAGCACAGCAGAGAACTTAGTCAGTGATCGCCGTAGAAGGTTACTTCCCAAAAATGTGGAGAAAATTATGTTTATAAAAATGAACTACATCTTCCACGAGGAAGGCCTTCACCATCCAAGACATCCAAGCACTAACTGTTCTCTAATGGCGGATTCAAGCAGCGATGAATTGATAGTCTGTGATGATGACGTACACACTGATGAGGGTGAGGATGAAGCTGAAGATGAAGACGATAACATCTTTTTAAAACTTTCTATGTAAGTGTAGGGTGCAATCTACCCCCAAAGAGGAAAGGGACTTGTGGCATTTCCATATCACATACCGTCTTGAAAGGCTGCTGTTTGGGCAATTTATCCTTAAGGGTAGGGTGTCATAGACAGAGTGACCCCAAACTGGCTTTGACCATTTCTCTTAATATTGTACAGTCTATAATGGCTAAATTTTTTTGTATTTTCGACAAGTGGAGGGGGCCAAGAGAGCCAGAAACGAAAATGGCTTTGTCCATTTCAAATAATATTGTACAGTCTATAACGGCTGAATTTTTTTGTATTTTTGACAAGTGGAGGGGGGCCTAGAGAGACAGAAACCAAACTGGCTTTGTCCATTTAAAATAATATTGTACAGTCTATAACGGCTGAATTTTTTTGTATTTTTGACAAGTGGAGGGGGGCCTAGAGAGACAGAAACCAAACTGGCTTTGTCTATTTCAATTAATATTGTACAGTCTATAACGGCTGAATTTTTTTGTATTTTCGACAAGTGGAGGGGGGCCTAGAGAGACAGAAACCAAACTGGCTTTGTCCATTTAAATTCATATTGTCAGTCTATAATGGCTGAATTTTTTTGTATTTTCGACAAGTGGAGGGGGGCCTAGAGATCCAGAAACCAAACTGACTTTGTCCATTTCAATTAATATTGTACAGTCTATAACGGCTTAATGTTTTTGTTTTTTAAACAAGTTGAGGGGGGCCTATAGAGACAGAAAGCAAACTGCCTTTTTCCATTTCTTTACATAATGAACTATAAGTGTAGGGTGTAATATACATCCAAAGACGATGGCTGCATTGCCAATATGCATAGATGAAGAGGAAGACAATCTGTTTTGTGTGTAGAATAAATGAAGGCCTACCTACCAGTGATTAAACTGTTTTTTGGATGATTTATTACCTCTACAATTAGATTACTTATCTATGAAACAGTTGGAGCACTAAATTGGGTTATTTTAGGCCCAAAAACATTGATTTCCAACAAAATAGCAAAACAAAACCAAACAAAACCAAAACACGCAATGGCGGTTTTGCAAAACCAAAACCAAAACACGACGGTAATCCAGATCCAAAACCGAATCCAAAACCAAAACACGGGGGTCAGTGACCATCTCTATTACAAATGCAATTAATATTATTTCCCCCTCCTAATTATGATTGTCAGCACCAACAGTCTGAGGCTAATTATTTTTGATTGTAAGCCTCTAGATGTTGCCACACATTTCTGGTGTTTGATGACCATGGTAATATTAAAACAACAAGAAATACCACCTACAGGGTACCTGTCCATAAGACCATTGTACATTACACTTTACAATATTTAAATACTGTACTTGTTTTAAGTAAACTATTTTTTTAACAAATTGTATACTTACCATATCCACTTTTGTAGACAAATCTTTATTAAAAACAGTTTGATTTCCCTTAAATCATGTGTATGAGCAGGACCAGCACTGATGAACTCTTGAACATATATTTAGCAGTAAGAAAAACAGTAGTATGCTGGTGGAACAATTCCTTCTCTATCATACATGGGATAGCGCCTGCTAGTTATTATATTAATGACTCCATTATCTTAAGATAACATAATTGATCTGTAACCCTTTTTTGCTATCACCTTAGGCACTAAATTGTGTTGAGCCTGTTAAGGTTAATATTCTGTATAAGCATAGTTATTATTCTATGTATTGCATATTACCATCCTGTTCTATGAGCTGAATGTAGTTTTCATCATGTGTTCCTATTCTATGTATTTGCACAATTGCCCAGTTGTCAGTTGCCTGTTGCTGTATACATGTATACCATACTTGCCAACTTATGGCAAGTATGATCCGGGAGCCTGGCGGGAAAGGTGGCCGTGCAGGGGGAGGGGCTCCGAAAATCTCGTCATTTTGGCCCAAACGCCGCAATTCCCGGTGAATTGCAGCGTTTTAGACCCAATTCTGCCCACTTCACTAGGAAGTGAGTCCGTGGGACTCACGCAAAATGGATGAGTCTCCCAGACATTCCGGGAGAGTTGGCAAGTATAATGTATACATGATATGATATCTCCTATTTTTCACTCTATCATAGTATCTCTCCTTTCATGAGAGTGACCGAGCCGAGTAGCCCACACAGGCCCTCAAGTCCTTGACTACATCAGGCCTAGGCCAACCTAAATGGCCTACGTATAGCAGTGAACATATCTCACATGCACAGAAGGACTATACTCATAACTGACCACTCTCAGAATATGACGACTCTTTTAGTACATAGAATATGCATCTGAGCAAAATCAGTAATTTATATCCCTGCCACATCTGTTTATTTTTTTACTTGATGTATACATAGCAGACTCAATTCTGATAGCTAGTACACAAAGTGCCTCACTATAATGAATATAGATCATCATTCTAGTGGTTTGTGTAAAATGCAGACACCTATCCTCGTGGCTAAAGAAAATAAAAATCCTTTCAATTTACTAGTTTAATAATTCTACAATATATGCCCTCATTCATGTAGTCAGTATGCATAACAGGCCCCATATTAGACAGCTGCTCTATAATTGATCAGGTGGCCTGAACACAGTTCAGCTTCCATCCAGTCAACAAGTGTACCATAAAGACCCCAATCAGATGGCAAACGTACTTAGACCCTGTGTTGGCTTTTTTATTCCTGGGTCCTGTAACTACTACCAGCCCTCTTCCCACCTTTACTGGCCAATATTATGCAATTTCCTGTCCTGTCTGGAATTTCATTTGTGTACCAGATTAGTACAGAAAAAGAAAATGCTGTTATCCGCAGATGAAAGTATGCATGCTCTGGACTTAGCTCAAGTAGTTAATATAAACAGAAACAGCGGGTGGAGGACTGACAGAACTAATTTAGATGATGATGTTCTATTAGCCGGTGATATATCACCTAATCCACGTCCCCCACACTCCTCACACACACATACATCAGAACACTACCGCTCTATAGCAAACCTCAAGCACAACACCTGTTTCCCCTCTCTTCCAAAGTCCTTTAAATGTGCCCTTTGGAATGCACGCTCTGTTTGTATCAAACTTACATCCATACATGACCTTTTCATGTCAAAAAACCTCAACCTTCTGGCAATAACAGAAACATGGCTCATGCAATCAGACACTGCCTCACCTGCAGCATTTTCACATGGTGGCCTCCATCTCACTCACACCTCCAGACCTGAAGGCAGACAAGGCGGTGGGGTTGGACTACTTCTCTCCCCACAGTAGACGTTCACAGTTCTACCAAATGTCCCATCACTCACATTCACATCTTTTGAAGTACATGCTTCTCTTGGAAATCTAATAAGTTCCTTTGGATTTCAGTATCACATCTATGCGGATGATACCCAAATTTATCTATCCTCTCCTGATCTCTCAACATCTGTGTTGTCCCGTGTAATTGCCTGTCTTCCTGCCATTTCATCTTGGATGTCCTATCGCCAACTCAAACTTAATCTTTCTAAAACAGAGTTAATAATATTCCCACCCACCAACAAGAGCATACCTGACATTTCTATCTCTGTTGATAACATGACCATAAATCCCACCCCACAAGCTCGCTGCCTAGGTGTAATCCTTGACTCACACCTATCCTTTGTTCCCCACTATATCTAAATCATGTTACATACATCTAAAAAACATTTCCAGAATTCGCACATATCTCACGCAAGACACTGCAAAAACCTTAATTCATGCACTTATCATCTCCCGCATTGACTATTCCAATTCCTTTCTTACCGGTCTTCCCCAAAACAGACTCAAACCCCTACAATCTATTTTGCACGCTGCGGCAAGATTGATTTTCCTTGCAAATCGTTATTCCTCTGTTGAATCACTCTGTTTGTCTCTACATATATCTCCAATATAAAATACTTTTACTAACCTACAAGGCCATCAACAAAGCTGCACCAACATACATCTCCTCTCTTGTCTCAAAATATCTCCCAACTCGCCAACTCCGTTCTGCACAAGATCTGCGTCTCTCATCCACACTCATTACATCCTCCCATTCCCAGTTACAGGACATTTTTAGGGCTGCACCCACTTTATGGAATTCTCTCCCTCGCACAATAAGACTCTCCTCTGGTCTACAAACTTTCAAGCATTCTCTGAAAACCCACCTCTTCAGACAAGCTTATAATATTCCTCAACCACCCTCTTAACCTCACTACATTACCCTATTACCACCCGTTACACAATTTCACACAAGACAACTACCCCTTGACCAACATTGTTGTGTGACAGAATCATTTAGCTTATGAGTCACTTTTACCTTTGCAGTCTGGCTGGACCGAAATGCAAAATGTAGACTTAACCTCATGTGTTAAACTCCCATTGTCCCATAGATTGTAAGCTTGCGAGCAGGGCCTTCTCACCTCTTTGTCTGTTTTACCCAGTTTGTTTATTAGTTTACTCTGTTCGTCCCCAATTTTAAAGCTCTACGGAATATGCTGGCGCTATATAAATAAATGATGATGATGATGTCTTGGCGTTACATGCGTTCCTTTTAGGACTTCTCTTTTGTGACAGACATTTAGGGCTAGATTTACTAAGCTGCGGGTTTGAAAAAGTGGGGATGTTGCCTATAGCAACCAATCAGATTCTAGCTTTCATTTTGTAGAAGGTACTAAATAAATGAAAGCTAGAATCTGATTGGTTGCTATAGGCAACATCCCCACTTTTTCAAACCCGCAGCTTAGTAAATCTAGCCCTTAGTGTTTCCTGTTGGGTAGTATGTGCCACTAATCAAGTATATATAGATAGATTTTTGAACTGGAAAAAGATTGAATATAAAACTACACATCAAACATCTTAATGTGCTTAGAGTTTAATAGAATGAGATTTAATTTTTTTCCCACCTTAGTGGCTTATTTATGTAAAGGAAGCTATAAAGCTGTACCATATATATTTAGATATGGGTGGGGTACGGCATATCGATGCTGAATACCCCAACAACACTTACTACGACATGATGATTCGGAAGGGCTAATTACCAGTGATCACCAATGATGACTACTATGTTTCTATGTATCTGGGTATATGAGTGCTTTAATAAACTGGTCATTTGAGTTGCATATTTTTGGGTCATAGATCATTCCCACCTAAAGATTTTGCCACGATTTCATGGCTGCTCAGAGACCAGGATTAATTTCAAAATTAACAGTCTAGTGGGGGGAGAGGATTTTCATGATAGGCATTGAATATATTCTTTTGTGGTTCAGCAGAAGGGCCTGATTCAGAAGCTTGTGTAAGCTTGCCCGACCAGCACCAGATGTAATAAAGAAGACAATGTCTCTATCTCTGTCTGTCCCTGTGCCCCAGTGATTTATTCTGCAGATTTGGATTTCAATACCATCTCTATTCTGACAGTCAACTTTACACTTCATCCCATGCAGCATGCTGGGACAGTGGTTAGTATTGCTGCCTCGTTGCACTGGGGTCATGGGTTAAAATCCAACCAGAGCCCTGTCTGTGTAGAGTTAATATGTTCTCTCCGTGTATACATGGGTTTCCTCCAGGTGCTCTGGTTTCCTCCCACAGTGCAGAAACATACTTTGAGCCTCAATGTGGTCTTAATGATTATAGATCCTGGCACACCAACTGGCCTTCAATTGGTCTGACATGCGACTAAACAACCTGCCCTCTAAGGAAGATCCTCTCCCCAACCACTGGTCAGTCTGGAGGACAATCAGCGGTGGAGTGACAAGTTTTCTAGCTTTTTATACACTTCTGCGGACTGCTATAGATGTCCCTCCACTGCCCCATCACCTGGCCCACACCCCAAAGTAAATTGTCTCACTTGATTCTACTGTCATTCTTCACACACCACTCTCAAGAATGTAAGTGCTCACGGTTAGGGTCCTCTTTACCTTATGTCTCATGTCTGTCCTCTTTTCCTCTACCTTGTATGTCCCTTGTCATGTGTGATGCTAAATTCTTCCTGTATACCATGTGATTTGTGCGGTTAATGACATCCATGCATTTATTATTCTACTCATTTGTATGTACCTTGTCGTATCTGATGCTGAACTTCTTTTTGTATGCTATGCAAATTCTTCAGTTAATTGCATCCATGCTTTTATTATTGTGCTCAGTTGTACCCATGTCTTGTATTACGCTTACTGTTCTCACGAATGTCACATATGTCAGGTGCTACAGAATCTGTGACGCTATAAAAATAAATGTTCAGCTGTCAATTCCATGATGTCCTCCCTCTACCGTAAAATAAACCTAAGCATGAAATACTAATGTTCACACCTTCTATTAACATTCCCCCTCCAGAATTCTCTATGTTAACAAATGCTCCATTCACTCCCACACCACAAGCCCTTTGGTCACTTGATTCCGCCCTGTCCTTTCTTTTTCACATTTAAACACACTTACAATCCAGTGGCTTTCAACTTAGAAATATTTTCTTCATCCACCATACTAATTCATGTCACTATGAAACTACTTACCATTTGCCTTACCAATCACTGAGCTAGATCTTATCCAATCAATTACAAACAAGTGTTAGATTTATCCTGCTTAGTAATCACTATACCAATGCTGCATTCCTTGTCCTGACCATCAAAGGCCTCATTACTGCGCCACCTGTCTGCCTTTCTTGTCTCCTTACATCTTGCTATCACTGCTATTCATCCTGCAATTTCTTGCACCTTGCACTTTTCATCACTTCCCATTTCCAACGTCAATACATCTCCCATGTTGCACCTCTTCTACCAGCTTAAATGCCTTCATGTTAATATTTAGCTGACCCATTGGTCAATACATGCACGTGTGCCTTTTATGTCTATTCTTTTATCATCTATTAGATTGTAAATTCTTGCAAGCAGGCCCTCCCTTCATCTATCTCAAGTCACATTACTATATTGTAACCAATGTATATTTGTTTTATCTTCACGTTATATAGCACTCTGGAACATATTGCTTCTTTACAAATTAAAGATAATATTATGTCTCTGTTTGTAATCACTAGGGAAAACATAAAACAATGCATCACAATGTATTTCAAAATGCCAAAACAAATTGTGTTTTTTAAAAAATAACAGTAGGAATTGAGCCAATTACATATGATCTGATGCTAATCGTATATTTACATTTACCAGCAAAGAACACAGTTGGAACATTGAAATCAGAAGACTGGGGCCAATTTATGAATATCTGTGATGTCATTAACTCCACTGTTGATGGGTGAGTAAGAAGTATTCTAAAAGGGCTACTGCACCTAATATAGAAGTCAATATGGTAAATAAAAGACTTTGTGTTTTATGAACATTATGGATGTTATACCTGACCACTGAATTTGACAGTGGTTGACTGAGGCATTCCAGGTTGAAGAAGGCAGCGCACGACTGATTAGTCATGACACTACTCCGTTACATGCTACCACCTTCGGTCCAGAAATTCCTCCCATTGTCCAGTGGCTCTTGGCTGGTGGGGATACAAGGAGTACTGTTGTAGGGGGATTTGACCACTTCTATAGTTAAACAAGGCTTAAACACTGTATAAGCCTGGGTTTTATTTACAAATTAGTTATAGCATCTAAATATGGTGACATGTTTGTTGGAGATTAAAGCATTAATATGAGTGGTGTAAATATTTCTATAAACAGTTGTGGAAGATCTCCTAATTTCTGTCACTCTTACTGATCATCATTGATAACAATATATTCCACTACAGTGACCATTTCAGGACATACCTAATACATTTGTTCATACACTAAAAGTAATTTTTACAAAAGTGTAAAACATGCAGAGGTTCAGAGCTTTTACATATATGCATATGTGCCCGCTTGTCCACCTAGTGCTTTAAAAGGTGCACACCAATATCCTAGTTTTTGGAACTTCCTCAAGATGTGAATCTGTGCCTAGTTTTGCATAAATGTCGATCTACTGTACATGATGGAAAGAGTGAAAATGTTACATAAGGTCACGTAAAATCACAGAACAGTGTCAACGACTACTAAGGCGCATGGTGCGTCAAAGTCACCAACGATCTGCTGATTCCATAGCTGAAGAGTTCTGAACTTCCACTGGCATTAATGTAAGCACAAAAACTGTGTGATGGGAGTTTAATGGAATGGGTTTCCATGGATAAGCAGCTGCATGCAAGCCTCACATTACCAAGACCAATGCCAAGCGTCAGATGGAGTGGTGTAAAGCACACTGACACTGGACTGTGGAGCAGTGGAAACATTTTTGTGGAGTGACGAATCATGCTTCGGTTTGACAGTCAGATGGCCAAGTCTGGGTTTGTCGGATGCTGGGAGAATGTTACCTGCCTGACTGCATCATACCAACTGTGTAGATTGGTGGAGGAGGGATAATGGTATGGGGCTGTTTTTCAGGGTTTGAACTAGGCCCCTTATCTCCAGTGAAGGACAATCAAAATGCGTCAGCATACCAAGTCATTTTGGACAATGCTATGCTTCCAACTTTGTAGCAACAGTTTCAAGAAGGCCCTTTTCTATTCTAACATGGCTGTGCCCCAGTGCACAAAGCAAGGACTACAAAAACATGGTGTCACTCACCGGACTGTGAGTGCTTCTTCCCGGACATTTAGGAACCGTGGCCGTCCTCCATCCTGAGGGACTGCGCATGCGCAGCCCTTTCTATACCTCCAGTGTATGTTCCTTTAACTTAATTGGCAGATCAGGCAACCTCCCTATATTAAGCACCTGTGGTCAACACCACGTTGCCTGATCTTGGAGTCTCATTCCCCATGAGTCTCTGAAGGTGTTCCTGTGTTTCCTTGTTTATTCAGCCCTGCTGATTCCTGTGGTTTCCAAACCACTTCTACCTCTGTGGTTTCCAAACCACTTCTGCTACTGTGGTTCCCATACCACTTCTACCATCTACTGTATCATCGTGACTGTGAGCTGATTCCTATCCGCTGCCTCCGTGCACTACAGTCTTCTAATCACTTCAACTCTACCATGTATCATTGGGACTGTTAGCTGATGCCTATCCGCTGCCTCCGTGCATTACAGGCTTCAACCACATCCACTCACCTGTTCATGATTGTGACTGCCAGCTGATTCCTATCCGCTGCCTCCGTGCACTACAGGCTTCAACCTGCAACTCGTCTGTGTTTCATCATCGTGACTGTTTGGCTGATTCCTATCCGCTGCCTCCGTGCACTACAGTCTTCAACCTGCAACTCGTCTGTGTTTCATCATCGTGACTGCTAGCTGATTCCTATCCGCTGCCTCCGTGCACTACAGTCTTCAACCTGCAACCCGTCTGTGTTTCATCGTGACTGTTTAGCTGATTCCTACCCGCTGCCTCTGTGCGCTTCAGTCTTCAGTCCTTGTCAACTCTACCGTGTTTCCTTGAGTCTGCTGCCACTATTGCTACCCGCTACTCTCCGTGATCATCTGTTCCAGTTCAACTCTGCTCCGGTGTCCCATCGTTACTGCACCTGCTGGTTGCTATTGGTTACCTCCGTGTTCCCGCAGAGACCCGCTGCTGTTACTTCTCAGCGCTACTCATCCATCTACTGCTGATCCGCTCTCCACGCCTTCCTGTGTTCCCTGCTGGTCTACCTACCTGTGCGCTGCACCTGCTAGACCCCTGCTTCACCCATCCAGGGACTTGTATCCTGCTGGCCTCCTGCCCTTCAGGTATCTCTGCACTCCTGTCTGACTGCCTTCTCCTGAACCACGGTATGCATACTTCCCATTGACTGTGCTGTGTATTGCATACCTTGCTGGACTGTGTTGGTTCTCCTCTGGAGTGTACTATCCGCTGAGTCTATTGCCATCATTGACTGTGTTGGTTCTCCTCTGGAGTGTACTATCTGCTGACTCTACTGCCATCATTGACTGTGTTATCTCATGCCGGATTACTTCAAGAGACTTTCTATATTGGCAGTGTTGTTCAGTCATTTATACATTTATATTGTGCATATTACTGTGGATCAAAGTCAAGGTGCCCGTGTATATATTGTGTTGCAGTCTCTCCCCGTGCACCTCCTCACATATATATTCAGTAGTACAACTTGCTAGTGGCAGACCACTGACTCCTGTTTACAGTTTCACCTGTTCCAGTATCCTCTCACATAGCAGTGGTACAACTTGCTAACGCAGACCACTGACTCCCCGGATACCTCCACTTGGATTCCATTCCTTCACTCAGACAGCGGTACAACTTGCTATCCGCAGACCGCTGACTCTCATCACCTCCTCGTTTCTGTTGGACATTCCTCCTCACTATAGCAGTGGTACAACTTGCTACCGCAGACCACTGACTACCTTCACGTGTCCTTTGTCCATACAGTTCCTCGTGTATTACTACCTCCATATTGCCAGTGCTGCTAGTCATAGACTTTCCTGAGCATCTCATCATCTGCTATTTCCTGTTCCGTGATCACCCTGCTACCAGAGTACCATATTACCACCTATACTGCTCTGGTAAGCCTATCACCTGGTATCCCTGGGTAAAGACTCCTAGTGCCGTGACAGTGGAGATGTTGCCTGTGGCAACCGGTCAGATTCTAGCTGTCATTTTGTAGACCGCTGACTCTCATCACCTCCTCGTTTCTGTTGGACATTCCTCCTCTCTATAGCAGTGGTACAACTTGCTACCGCAGACCACTGACTACCTTCACGTGTCCTTTGTCCATACAGTTCCTCGTGTATTACTACCTCCATATTGCCAGTGCTGCTAGTCATAGACTTTCCTGAGCATCTCATCATCTGCTATTTCCTGTTCCGTGATCACCCTGCTACCAGAGTACCATATTACCACCTATACTGCTCTGGTAAGCCTATCACCTGGTGATCCCTGGGTAAAGACTCCTAGTGCCCGTGACAGTAAGATCAGGCCATGACAGACCCAGATACGGAACCTACTGCTAAAGAGATGCTGCAGCATCTGGTCAGCCGTGTGGAGCAACAGGATGCTCGCCAACAGCTGTTACTTCAATGTTACCAATCGTTAACCTCCCAAGGAACATCTGGACAGACTGTTACAGCTAGTATTGAAGCTCCTGTGCTTTCCTCCGTTTCCCCAGTGCCATCCCAGGTGTCTACAGCTCCTACGCTTCACCTGCCTACTCCGTCAAAATATGACGGGGACCCCAAAACTTGTAGAGGTTTCCTTAACCAATGTTCAGTCCATTTTGAACTCCAACCTCAAAATTTTTCTACCCATCGTTCCAGAGTGGCCTATCTTATCTCATTGTTTTCTGGACAAGCCCTGGCTTGGGCCTCCCCTCTGTGGGAAAGAAACGATCCAATTCTACAAGATAGTGCCAAATTCATTTCCACGTTCCGAAGTGTGTTCGATGAACCAGGTCGTGTGACCTCCGCTGCTTCCAGCATTCTTCGTTTGCGACAAGGCTCCCATACAGTAGGACAGTATGTCATTCAATTTAGGATCTTAGCCTCTGAACTTCAGTGGAACACTGAAGCATTAGTTGCCGCCTTCTGGCAGGGGCTCTCCGATAAAATTAAAGATGCACTGACTACCCAAGAGCTTCCTTCGTCACTAGAAGATTTGATCTCTCTTTGCCATCGTGTAGACATGAGATTTCGTGAAAGAGAATCTGAGAAAACAACTTCTGCTACAGCACCTCTTCGTTTAAACCCTCAATTTCGTCCAGTTTCACCTTCTGTGATTCCCATGGAGATAGGACGTTCCAAATTATCTTTAGAAGAGAGGAAACGAAGAGTAAAGAATAGACTCTGTATCTATTGTGCTGATTCCACACATATGCTCAGTTCTTGCCCTAAGAAATCGGGAAATGCCAGGCCCTAACTAGTTCTGGAGAGGTGAAGTTAGGGTCCCTGGAGTCCTCTCCATTGTCTATGAAATCTAAAGTCTGCGCTTTCGATGTTACGATTTCCTTTGCTACCAAATCCTTTGAGTCACAGGCATTGATTGATTCCGGAGCAGCAGGAAATTTCATTTCTAAATCACTAGTGAATCAATGGTCCCTACCAGTGATCACTTTAAAAACACCCATTACTGTGACGGCTATAGATGGATCACGTCTCATCAATGGTCTCATCACCCAGAGTACGTCTCCAGTAACCCTTCAGATTGGTGTACTACACCATGAAGAAATTTCGTTTTTAATTCTTCCTGTTACGACAAGTCCGATTGTCTTAGGCCTTCCATGGCTTCAATGTCACTCTCCCCAGATTGACTGGCGCACCCCTCAAGTTACGTCTTGGGGGCCTGAATGTCACCATCGTTGTCTCTCTCAAGTTATTCCTCTTAAAGTACAGCAATCTTCCATCTCATCTTCCTCCCCGGGACTCCCTCCTCAGTATGCTTCATTTGCCGATGTGTTTGATAAAGCTCAGTCTGAACGTCTTCCTCCTCATCGTTCTTGGGATTGTCCGATCGACCTTCTACCTGGCAAGACTCCTCCCAGGGGTCGGGTCTATCCTCTCTCGTTACCTGAAACTCAAGCCACATCTGAGTACATACAGGAGAATCTCCAGCGTGGGTTCATTCGACCTTCCACCTCTCCCGCTGGAGCTGGGTTCTTCTTCGTCAAAAAGAAGGATGGATCATTACGCCCTTGTATAGATTTTCGTGGACTCAACGCCATTACTATCAAGAATCGGTATCCCATTCCGCTGATCACTGAGCTATTTGATCGCATCAAGGGAGCTCGGATATTTACTAAGTTGGATCTTCGTGGTGCCTACAATTTAATTAGTATCCGTTCCGGTGACGAATGGAAGACCGCGTTTAACACCAGAGATGGGCATTACGAATATTTAGTAATGCCCTTCGGGCTGTGTAATGCCCCCGCGGTTTTCCAGGGTTTCATCAATGAGATCTTTCGGGACTTATTATATGTATGTGTCGTTGTCTACCTGGACGACATATTGATCTTCTCACAGGACCTGCCTTCTCATCACCAACATGTGGCAGAGGTCCTCTCCAGACTACGGAAAAACTCGTTGTTCTGTAAATTGGAAAAATGTTCATTCGAGTTACCCCAGATTCCATTCTTGGGGTATATAGTTTCCGGAGTTGGCCTGAAGATGGATCCAGACAAAGTAAATGCTGTACTACATTGGCCTCAGCCAACTACTCTTCGTGCCATCCAGCGTTTTTTAGGTTTTGCCAATTACTATAGACGCTTCATTCAAGACTTCTCATCCATTGCATCTCCCATTGTGGCCTTAACTCGGAAAGGGGCTAATACTAAGCAATGGTCATCTGAGGCTCTCCAAGCCTTTCAAATCCTCAAAGAGTCCTTCTCGTCTGCTCCCATTCTGCGACAACCTGATGTGACACTCCCCTTCTTCCTAGAAGTAGATGCCTCTAATGTGGGCTTAGGAGCTATTCTCTCCCAATGCTCGGAGCAACAAAAATTACATCCTTGTGCCTTCTACTCTCGGGGTCTTCTGCCCGCAGAGAAAAACTATACTATCGGGGACAAGGAGTTGCTGGCCATCAAAGCTGCATTAGAGGAATGGAGATACTTGTTGGAAGGAGCTCGCCATCCGGTGACGATCTTCACGGATCATAAGAACTTGTCATATTTGCAATCTGCTCAATGCTTGAACCCTCGTCAAGCAAGATGGTCTCTTTTCTTTTCCCGTTTTGAATTAATTATAACCTTCAAACCAGCTGCTAAGAACAAGAAAGCTGACGCTCTATCTCGAGCTTTTGTGACGTCCTCTGATGTAGAAGAGGTTCCCAACCATGCTATTCTAGACCCCAAATGTATTTCTCTGGCTGCTTCATCCACCAAAATGCTACCATTTGGGAAGACCCTCGTGCCTCCTACTCTGAGGAGGAAAATCCTTTCGTGGTTCCATGCCTCTCGTTTTTCTGGACACGCCGGTGAACATAAGACCTTTGAGATTCTCTCTCGTAGTTACTGGTGGCCTTCAATGAGGAGAGACGTCAAAGAGTTTATTGCTTCCTGTGATTTATGTTCTCAGTTCAAATCCTCCCGCAGAACTCCAGCAGGGTTGCTGCGACCACTACCCATTCCGTCCAAGGCTTGGACCCATATTAGTATGGATTTCGTTACTGATTTGCCACCAAGTAAGAATCACAATACTATTTGGGTAGTGGTAGACAGATTTTCGAAGATGGCTCATTTCGTCCCTCTGTCCGGTTTACCTTCCTCGTCTACTCTGGCTGAACATTTCATTAAAGAAATCTTCCGCATCCATGGATGTCCGTCTGAGATTGTGTCAGATAGAGGAGTACAATTCGTTTCCAGATTCTGGCGGGCCCTTTGTAAAACCTTGGGCATACGATTAGCACTCTCATCGTCTTACCATCCGCAATCTAACGGACAAACGGAACGAGTCAATCAAGATCTTGAGACTTTTATTAGGATGTTCTCTTCAGCCAACCAAGACAACTGGGTAGAATTGCTCCCTTGGGCTGAATTCGCCCATAACAACATGTACCATGAGTCATCATCCAAAACTCCATTCTTTGTGGTCTACGGTCACCATCCGTCTTTTCCGGAATTTCCTGCCCTCCCGCCCACCCAAGTTCCTGCTGTGGAGACTGCTTGTCAGACCTTCAAAAATATCTGGTCTCAGGTCAAAACCTGTTTAAAGAAGACATCTAACAAATATAAGTCTTTCGCAGATAAGAAGAGGCGGGCTATTCCACCACTAAAAATTGGAGATCGTGTCTGGTTATCTACCAAAAATATTCGTTTGAAGGTTCCATCTATGAAATTCGCCCCTCGTTTTATTGGTCCATATAGGATCATTCAAGTTATCAATCCAGTATGTGTTAAACTTCTTCTTCCTAAGAATCTTCGGATCTCCAATGCCTTCCATGTGTCCTTGCTCAAACCTCTTATCATCAACCGTTTCTCGACTCCTTCCTCAGCACCGCAGCCAGTTCAAGTTCATCAGGAGGAGGATTTCGAGATTACTGAGGTATTGGATGCAAAAATTTCGCGAGGAGTCCTCCGTTTCCTCGTTCATTGGAAGGGCTTTGGTCCTGAAGAGCGTTCATGGATCAAAGCTGAAGATCTTAATGCTCCTGCCCTTCTGAAGAAGTTTTATTCCAAAAATCCGGACAAGCCCGGTTCCAGGCGTTCTGTGCCCACCTTTAAAAGGGGGGGTACTGTCACTCACCGGACTGTGAGTGCTTCTTCCCGGACATTTAGGAACCGTGGCCGTCCTCCATCCTGAGGGACTGCGCATGCGCAGCCCTTTCTATACCTCCAGTGTATGTTCCTTTAACTTAATTGGCAGATCAGGCAACCTCCCTATATTAAGCACCTGTGGTCAACACCACGTTGCCTGATCTTGGAGTCTCATTCCCCATGAGTCTCTGAAGGTGTTCCTGTGTTTCCTTGTTTATTCAGCCCTGCTGATTCCTGTGGTTTCCAAACCACTTCTACCTCTGTGGTTTCCAAACCACTTCTGCTACTGTGGTTCCCATACCACTTCTACCATCTACTGTATCATCGTGACTGTGAGCTGATTCCTATCCGCTGCCTCCGTGCACTACAGTCTTCTAATCACTTCAACTCTACCATGTATCATTGGGACTGTTAGCTGATGCCTATCCGCTGCCTCCGTGCATTACAGGCTTCAACCACATCCACTCACCTGTTCATGATTGTGACTGCCAGCTGATTCCTATCCGCTGCCTCCGTGCACTACAGGCTTCAACCTGCAACTCGTCTGTGTTTCATCATCGTGACTGTTTGGCTGATTCCTATCCGCTGCCTCCGTGCACTACAGTCTTCAACCTGCAACTCGTCTGTGTTTCATCATCGTGACTGCTAGCTGATTCCTATCCGCTGCCTCCGTGCACTACAGTCTTCAACCTGCAACCCGTCTGTGTTTCATCGTGACTGTTTAGCTGATTCCTACCCGCTGCCTCTGTGCGCTTCAGTCTTCAGTCCTTGTCAACTCTACCGTGTTTCCTTGAGTCTGCTGCCACTATTGCTACCCGCTACTCTCCGTGATCATCTGTTCCAGTTCAACTCTGCTCCGGTGTCCCATCGTTACTGCACCTGCTGGTTGCTATTGGTTACCTCCGTGTTCCCGCAGAGACCCGCTGCTGTTACTTCTCAGCGCTACTCATCCATCTACTGCTGATCCGCTCTCCACGCCTTCCTGTGTTCCCTGCTGGTCTACCTACCTGTGCGCTGCACCTGCTAGACCCCTGCTTCACCCATCCAGGGACTTGTATCCTGCTGGCCTCCTGCCCTTCAGGTATCTCTGCACTCCTGTCTGACTGCCTTCTCCTGAACCACGGTATGCATACTTCCCATTGACTGTGCTGTGTATTGCATACCTTGCTGGACTGTGTTGGTTCTCCTCTGGAGTGTACTATCCGCTGAGTCTATTGCCATCATTGACTGTGTTGGTTCTCCTCTGGAGTGTACTATCTGCTGACTCTACTGCCATCATTGACTGTGTTATCTCATGCCGGATTACTTCAAGAGACTTTCTATATTGGCAGTGTTGTTCAGTCATTTATACATTTATATTGTGCATATTACTGTGGATCAAAGTCAAGGTGCCCGTGTATATATTGTGTTGCAGTCTCTCCCCGTGCACCTCCTCACATATATATTCAGTAGTACAACTTGCTAGTGGCAGACCACTGACTCCTGTTTACAGTTTCACCTGTTCCAGTATCCTCTCACATAGCAGTGGTACAACTTGCTAACGCAGACCACTGACTCCCCGGATACCTCCACTTGGATTCCATTCCTTCACTCAGACAGCGGTACAACTTGCTATCCGCAGACCGCTGACTCTCATCACCTCCTCGTTTCTGTTGGACATTCCTCCTCACTATAGCAGTGGTACAACTTGCTACCGCAGACCACTGACTACCTTCACGTGTCCTTTGTCCATACAGTTCCTCGTGTATTACTACCTCCATATTGCCAGTGCTGCTAGTCATAGACTTTCCTGAGCATCTCATCATCTGCTATTTCCTGTTCCGTGATCACCCTGCTACCAGAGTACCATATTACCACCTATACTGCTCTGGTAAGCCTATCACCTGGTATCCCTGGGTAAAGACTCCTAGTGCCGTGACAGTGGAGATGTTGCCTGTGGCAACCGGTCAGATTCTAGCTGTCATTTTGTAGACCGCTGACTCTCATCACCTCCTCGTTTCTGTTGGACATTCCTCCTCTCTATAGCAGTGGTACAACTTGCTACCGCAGACCACTGACTACCTTCACGTGTCCTTTGTCCATACAGTTCCTCGTGTATTACTACCTCCATATTGCCAGTGCTGCTAGTCATAGACTTTCCTGAGCATCTCATCATCTGCTATTTCCTGTTCCGTGATCACCCTGCTACCAGAGTACCATATTACCACCTATACTGCTCTGGTAAGCCTATCACCTGGTGATCCCTGGGTAAAGACTCCTAGTGCCCGTGACACATGGTTTGATGAGTTCGGTGTGGAAGAACTTGACTGGCCCGCACAGAGCCCTGACCTCAACCCTATCGAACACCTGTGGGATGAACTGGAATGGAGATTGCGAGCCAGGCCTTCTCGTCCAACATCAGTGCATGATTTCATAAATGCTCTACAGAATGAATGGGCACAAATTCCCACAGAAACACTCCAACATTGTGTGGAAAGCCTTCCAAGAACAGTGGAAGCTGTTATCACTGCAAAAGGGGGTCCAACTCCATGTTAAAGTATATGTATTTCAATACAATGTCATTACAATCCCTGTTGGTGTAATGCTCAAGCGTCCAAATGCTTTTGTCCATATAGTGTATGTCCTCCACCTGTACATCTCTTTAATCTATGTGCACTACTGCACAAATGTGTAACTCTGTTTGCAGCCTTGCTCTGCAGATTGTCAGCTAAATACCTAACTCCACTCTTATCTTGTCAGAAAAACACTACCTTTGTCACACAAAAAAAATAGAGGGAGTATTTAACTTAATATCTTTAAGAGAATCCTTAAAAGCAGTAAATCACATTTAAGCAATGGGACAGACTATTTTGGCACAGGGCTATAGGTTTGGTTTCAATATTATTAAGACACTAGCATAACGTACACATTTCCGTGCTACACATTCGCATCAAAAATATGCCGGTTCTACACTTCTGTTTATGGTAGATTTTCAACCCCCCTTACAACCAGGAGATGGGGAACAGGCAGAGCCAGATTAAGGGTTCTGGCTGCCATTCCATCACCACCACCACCCCCCACACACACACCAGCCATTACATCACCCCCTAGGCCATTTCATCACCGCTTCAGCCTATTCATCACCCCCACCCCACCCAACCGCAGCCATGTCATCACCCCCTCAAGCTATTCATCACCCTCAGTCATTTCATCAAGTGCATGCTGAGTACAGATGGACAAATTCACATAAGTTTGATATAACTTGATGTGAATGGATCCCCAGATACATGGGCCGATGAAAAGATATGCAATGATGATGACTTCCATCAGCAATATTAGCCAGCAGCTTCTGATTGGCTGTTTTTTGTATTGACCGCTTGAGCTGATAGTACCTAATTTGTTAGCTTAATAAGTATGTTATATCAAGTTCTGCCCATATATTCGTATTTCTTATTTATCATTTTTCTTTAGATTCTTAAAGGAGTAATTGACGGTTATGGGGGTATTTGTGTTTAATTACATTTCACATGAAATATGTGGCTATAGTATTTACTACTAACACTGTTAAGTCACATATCTATGCTACTTTATTTCTATTATACTATATACAGACAAACTAATACATCAACTCAATTTAGTCCGACCACTGTATATGATCATAATACAATTCTAAACAAACATAGAACAGTACACCGTCCAACATGACCTGACCACCGGACATGATCATAACACAAGCAGGGGCAGGCTGGGCTGGTGGGTCAGGAGGGCATCTGCCCCCTGGGCCGCTCCCATAGTGGGCTACCTTGGGTTGGATCACTGAGCTACCTGCATTTTTTTTTACCTTTAAAATGTTCCTAATAGGCTGGTGAGTCGAATCTTGCCACCCTGGGGTGATGTAATGCCAGCCCTCCCCTGAACATAAGTAAGCTACAACTACTCATTATTACCTGGCCACTGAACATGATCATAATATAATTCTATGACACTTTAACCAGACATAGGATACAACAGCCCCAATATGACCTGATGACTGGATATGATGAAAATATTATTCTATTGCATTCTATACAGACATAGAAAACTACACCCCAATATGACATAACCAGTGTAAATGGTTGCAATAAGTGGACGAAGTGGAAATTTAGAAGTAGCAGTATGAAAAATGTAAGTGAATGTAATTTGATAGTGTTACAATGAAGGCAGCAGAAGTGGTGACATGGCATAACACCGTATACCAGCCCACTTTGATCACAGGTTATAATATTTATTATTTATTCTATTAGACTCTATCCAGACATAGGACACTACACCTCTCACTATGACTGCTTTACCCCCTATACCCCTACCCCAATTACCCCACTTTGTACCAAAAAACAGAAATTATAGAATCTTATCTGTCCTTACAATCATTCTCACCACTCTCCCACAGACACTTTAATGTGGTCAAATATTCTGACACTTAGGTAGGTAGCTTTAATACTTATTTATATAGTCAGCATCAAAGACAGGGACAGATACTCAGAACTGTATCAAGCAACCAATACAAGGACAATAGTAATGATTATTGCTCAGTAGTAAAAATAAAGAAAGATGCATGGACAAATTTACAAACCCCTGGCTCTGTCCTTCGAATAGTTCACTGACAGTGTAAGAGCCTTACTGAGCCATTTTGCTTTTACAGCAATTTGTACCTGCATCTGTATACAGATCTATGCAGTATGAAATAGGCTGTCAAATCTATGGTTATTTAGATGTATATTGAATTTTCACAATTTTCTGAATTGTAGGCCAAGAGATGCAGTAAAAGCTTTAAAGAAAAAGATCAGCAAAAACTACAATCAGAAGGAAGTGAGATTTTCACTTTCAGTAAGTAACAGATGTATGTTATAGCAATAAACTTCCCTTGCCACTTGATAGCAAGAAATAGAAATATAATGAAGTGACACAAAGAGAACAAAGATGAGAAGTAGAAATGTATTTCATCACATTAGTTTACATCACACTGCCTACATTTCATACTTATGGAAGATATGGAGGACAAATGTGAAAAGAAGTCATGGGACAACTTGATGACGATTATTATCTTTGATTTGTTA
Organism: Mixophyes fleayi; assembly: GCF_038048845.1. Taxonomy (NCBI): domain Eukaryota; kingdom Metazoa; phylum Chordata; class Amphibia; order Anura; family Limnodynastidae; genus Mixophyes; species Mixophyes fleayi. Next base: position 65,509,391 of record NC_134407.1, on the reverse strand, counting down.
GGCACCACAGTGCTCCGCATCGTCATACATTGGGGAAATCAGGACATAAAATGGGGACATATAAGGTAGACAAAATAAAAGTAGATATGAAAACAAATAAAGTGAGGGTCTTGCTTATGAGATATCTTACATTCTAATTGGAAGAGGGTACATCTATAACAAAAGGTACTGTGAGTAGTATAGGTGTGTGTAGGGTAAGCTATAATAAAGATATGGGTTTTCAAAGAGCATTTAAAGATTTGAAGGCTGTGTGTGGTCTGATCAGCTGTGGTAGCGAATTTCATTAGTAAGTAGTGATACAGGAGAAGTTTTGTAGTCAAGAGAGAGATGGTTACTAGATATAAAGTGAGGTACAGATCAAAGGTAGATCTAAGATGACAGGAAGGAGAGTATTTTTGGGAGGGAGAGCCAGTATAGGGATTTTCATTGTGGGGTGGCAGATGTGGAGCTGCAAGGGAGTGTTGCTACAACATTTAAGACAGATTGAAGCAGTGATAGGTGGGTGAGGGTATGTCAGATAGGAGGAGTTTGCAGTAATCAAGGCGGGAGATGATGAGCAAATGGATAAGAGTTTTGTTAGCATGTTTTATAAGAAAAGGGTGTATTCAGGCAATAGTTCTAAAATGGAAGTGAAAGGACTAGGGAAGAATAAAGAAGAAATAAAGAAGAGGGTAGAGTCCAGTGTGACACCAAGGCAGCGGGTTTGAGAGACTGAGAACATTGTGGTATTATTGATGGTGTGGACTTGAGAGGAGGTGGTGTCCAGGAAAATGCTGTGTCATGAAGGTCAATGGAGTGAAGTAGTTTGGAGGTAAAGGGGAAGAGAGAAGTAGGTCGGTAGTTGGAGAGAGAGGTTTGGTTGACAGATGGTTTATTTAGAATTGGCAAGATGAGCTCATGTAGATTTTTGCCAAAGGGCATGGGTTTGTGAAGCAATATGACAGTGTTTGTGGAGGACTTTCACCAGCTGATGGGGTTCATTGTTAAGTACAGAGTAGCTGCACTGGTGCTCGTATATTTGGAGCAGTGCAGAAATTAGATTTTTGGGGGGCAAGATTTTTAAATGAGATGGGGTGTAAAGGGTGCATTTTTAGGGATGGTCCATGCTTTGCTGAAGGAGGTACAACCATTTCTACTTATTCAATAAGCATATAAAATGAATACATTTAAAAGTATACAAAAAATGTGTGTTAATACAGAGTAGTTAAAAAAGGGGATGAAAGGGTGGTGGGGAAGTTGGAACACTATGTAGTTTTAAAATTCATCCATAGGAACAACCTTCCTTAGAGATGGAATTTGGAGACAGTTGCAGATACATCTGTTTGTCTGTATAGGTTTTTTATCGTATATTTTTAATAATTTTAAATTGCCTATATGTTTTTCACTTGAATTTTGTTGGCTGGAAGGTCACACTATAGGTGGAAAAAGGTTTGATACGATGTACCTTGATTTGGCTTTATATCACAAACACCTGCAATCTCTACCAGGGTGTGTAGACTTTTTATATCTGCTCCATTATGTGAAATATATATACTGTATGTATATGTGTATGTATGTATGTATATATAAATATATATAAATATATATATATATATATATAGCCACACACACATGCATATTTATAAAATAAAAAATCTTTGACAATTTAAATATATATATATATATATATATATATATATATATATATATATATATATATATATATATATATATACATACAGAGCTTACATTCTAAGTGGAAGAGGGCACAGCTGAAACAGGAGGAGAAAATGTGGTTCAGATTTGATATTGGAACAGTTGTGAGTCAAGTATGACACCAAGGCAGCGGGATTGGAAGTCTGAGGAAATTCTGGTGTTATTGACAGTGAGGGAGAATTGAGGGTAAGTGGTGACTCTGGCAGGAGGGAAGATAATAAGCTCTGATTTGGACGTGTTGAGCTTTAGGTAGCGTTGGGACATCCATGTGGAGATAGCAGAAAGACAGTTGGTTACAAAAGATAATACAGAAGGAGAGATGTCAGGGGAAGAGATATAGATTTGGGTGTCATCATCGTAGAGGTGGTATTGGAGGCCGAATGAGTGAATTAGTGCCCCAAGAGAAGAGGTGTATATTGAAAAAAGTACACAGCCAAGAACAGAGACTTGTGGGACCCCAACAGATAGTGAAAGGGGAGAGGAGGATGTGCCAGAAGTAGAAACACTAAAGGAGCAGTTTGATAGGTAGGAAGTGAACCAGTAAAAAACTGTGTCATGAAGGCCATTGGAGTGGGGGATATGTAGGAGAAGAGGGTGATCAACCTTGACAAAAGCAGCAGAGAGGTCCAGGAGAATGAGTATGAAGAAATAAATAATCCGATTGATCTTACCGGGTGAGTTCCAAGGACCATGAAGCTATGCAAACTCTATGCATATAAAAATAGCATTGCGGATCCACACTTTTTAAATTCTGTAAATCATCCTTACATTTTTGTATTTGTCATTGCACAAATGGTCCTAGACAAAAAGCTTACACAAAAAGTGTAAAATCACTTTATCCTTAAAGTTCAAATTACCATTTATTTTTATTTATTTACTAATGTTTTCTCTGTGCTCTGTCTGCTTTTAACACAGCTGTTAGAGATGTGCATGCAGAACTGTAACACAACTTTCCAGTCCTTGGTGCTAAAAAAAGAGTTCTGCAAGGATGTATTGGTCAAACTGTTAAATCCCAAGTACAATCTACCTGTCAACTTACAAAACAGAATTCTCCGCTTCATCAAGGTAAGTTTTCTTGAATGAGATTAAAAATTTTGAGAGTTTTTACTGTATATCTAAAACGTCTCATTGGTTGAATTGTTACATAGTAGCAAAACAATCACTTGGCCGGTGTGAGTATTTCAGTGAAATCATTGTCCTATATATGTGTAAGATTTGGTGCTGTGGGTGACTGCTTTTCTCTAGTGTCTTCTTTTAGTGTTATACATATCAATTTGTGTGTGTCTAGTATTTCCATGTAATAGATGCAAAAAGGTTGACAACCACCCAACATTTTAAAATTATACTTTACACAAGTTCATTCTTAATACAACATTATGTTTGTAGAATAACACAGCAAATATTTTGCCATATCTTTATCATTTCATTTGATGTTGAGGGCTGTGAAATGCCCATCAGGAATTGTAGTCTTAAGAGTCACCATATACAACAAATTGATTCATTGTGCTGTAAAAGCAATCTAATAAAGCAATCTAGAGATGTTTGAGAAATTAATTTGACATACGATGACTACAAGGTGATTGATGTGTGCTATTGAACCACTTTAGACCTAGTGGGTCTTTTTTAAAAAGGAATGGCCAGACTGAGTTGGTGGAGGTCATAATTGCGACAAAGGAAATGTCTGCACTTAACTGCCGGTAGGCTAAATGCCGCCACTTCTCTTATGCTGACATGTTGACAATGTCTACAGTGTGATTGGCGACATGCACAATGTCGCTAATCACAATGCCAACATTAAAAGACCAATGCCGGCAGGTCTGGAGTATAGCTGGTGGACCCACCGGCATTGCACTTTTAATGTTGTTATTATCATTGGCGACATTGTACATGTCGCCAATCCCACTGTAGACATTGTCAACCTGTCAGCATAATACAAGTGTCGGCATTTAGCCTGCCAACATTTTCATGTCGGCAGGTTTCCAGACATTTACATTGTTGCAATTATGTAGCCTACCTGTCTAGATTACTATAAAATTAATAGTCTATAACTAATTTTGGGCCATTTACATGCCATACAAATTGCTTTTGATATGACCACCTACTACATGTTCCTGAGGGGCATTGTGCTGTATCCACTTTTATAACTTTTGTCCATAATACCATCTATAAAAATGTCTGTTTTTTCTTGTGTTGCTTACTAGACCTGGGCCACAAGCTTGCACGGGAATGTAGACTTGACTGAGGTCAAAGAGCTATATTTGGAGTTGATTAAGAAAGGAATTCAATTCCCTTCATTAGATGCTAACGAAGAAACCACCACAGAGACAAAACAGGTAATCATTTGCAAAATACAGTTGTGTTTGTTTTGTGTATTAAGATTATATTGGTAAGATGATAATTGCTGGAGGACCTCAGGAAGAGCTTCCAGAGGAAGGCTCAACAATTTAACTCTGTACTGGGCATTATGAAAAGTGTCTGCAGATGGCGTTTAGTGATCACTGAGGGCTAATTTGTAATGAATATATATTTATATCTGTATATAAGATTAAGATGATTGTAAGTCACAAGTGCTGCTGCTCTTAAATATGCATAAGGCATGTGTTGTAATGAATTTTGCATTTTCTCCAGAGGTAAATGATGTAGCATAGAATTAATGAATATGATCTATCAAAATTTAGTGGAGTGTAGTTCCTAACCAACTCCCTGTATTCAAGCTGCAGCGATGCAGGCTACTCCCCATCTTGTATGAGAGTGTTCTACATTTTCACTCCCAGACTCAGAAATCCAATCCCTATCATTCACTTTTAGCGGACAATATTTTGTTCTTGTCATGGCTTCCATTATTTTTACTTTATCTAATTGTCCATGGTGCATTGCTAAATCACCCCATCATGCAATGGGGATTCTTAAAAAGTATGTAATAAACAATCAGTGCGTGATATCACTTTTATAGGTTATGATTGGGTTTCAACAAAAAATTTCATTCATCATTGCATATGTATTTGCCATCACTGAACCTGGAAGCTTTGCTTTGCTATCTGATTGTTTGGCACGGTTCTTGGATCAGATGCACATGTTGCTCACTAATGCTATTGTTCAACAGTCATGCAGAACGGTCAGAGCTAAAGTTGTTTGGGCAAGTTGGACGGTTCAGTTTTCTTTTGTTTGTATCGCTGTGAACCTCATTTACAAACACACTGGATGCATGCCAAACAGCCCTGGTTTTGAAATTCTATGACTGAATTGTATGTCTAGCGCATTTCAATTGCACCTAAGTTTGGAGGGTGATGAAAAAGTCCATTGCGCAAAAGAGTAAACGCTACTATTTTACAACCTCCCCTTTCAGTAAATTCATTTTTTCTAATTTTCCCCTAAAATTTTGCTTGGTTTGGCCTCATTTGTGGACTAAATTAATAATTAGAGTGAGGGGACATTGTTTATTATTACATGTGACATTTAGAGTGTTTTAAACTTTTTTTAATACATTGGGCAAATTGTCCCAAGAAAGGTGTTTCTCTGAAGTACAACAGATAGGTGCAAACCATGCCCTTTAAACGTATATACAGTGTTGGCTAACCTGTGACACTCCAGGTGTTGTGAAACTACAAGCAGGGCCGCCGAGAGGGGGGAGAGTGGGTACATTTTACCCGGGCCCGGCCATGCCAGGGGGCCCGGGCCGGGCCCTCGCTGCTGATTTAAATATTTTTTTATTTTTTTTAATTCTCTCTTTTGCAATTTTTTTTTTATTTTTTTTCCCGCGTCTTGCGTTTCGTTGGTGGGGATGCTGGAAGAAAAAAACCCCAAAAAAAACAATACTCACGTGATCGCACGGCGCCGTGTCCCTCCTCTCCTCTTCTCCGTTCACACTGACTGCCGGGCGTGACGTCATCAAGTCACGCCCGTCAGTCAGTGAGGAGCGCCGCAGCCAGCATGAAGAAAGAAGACAGAAGAGGAGACAGAAGAGAAGAAAAGAAAAGAAAGAAGTTGACAAAAGGTAAGTAAAGAAACGGAGAGGCAAAGGGAGGAAAACAGAGAGGGACAGTACTATAAAGAAAGGGGAGAGAGAAACGGAGGAGGAAAAAAAAGTGGGAGAGAGGAACAGAGGAGGAAAAAAAGTGGGAGAGAGGAACAGAGGAGAAAAAAAAGGAGAGAGGCACAGAGGAGGAAAAAAAAGTGGGAGAGAGGCACGGAGGAGAAAAAAAAGTGGGAGAGAGGAACAGAGGAGGAAAAAAGGAGAGAGGCCCAGAGGAATAAAAAAAAGTGGGAGAGAGGAACAGAGGAGGAAAAAAAATTGGAGAGAGGAACAGAGGAGAAATAAAAGGAGAGAGGCACAGAGGAGGAAAAAAAAGTGGGAGAGAGGAACAGAGGAGAAAAAAAGTGGGAGAGAGGCACAGAGGAATAAAAAAAAGTGGGAGAGAGGAACAAAGGAGGAAAAAAAAGTGGGAGAGAGGAACAGAGGAGAAAAAAAGTGGGAGAGAGGAACAGAGGAGGAAAAAAAGTGGGAGAGAGGAACAGAGGAGAAAAAAAGGAGAGAGGCACAGAGGAATAAAAAAAAGTGGGAGAGAGGCACAGAGGGAAAAAGAAGGAGGGCGTAGTGTAAGCATAAGGGGGCACAGTGTAGTTGTGAAGAAGGGGCACAGTATTTTGTGTGTTATGGCACAGGGGGCTTGTTGCAATGTAGTGAGTGTGAGGTAGGTGGTGGCTAATTAATGGGTGCTATTTTGTTTGTAGGGTGATGGTGGGGACTATTAATTTAAGATGGGGTGGTTTGGGGCTATTGAATGTTGGGGTGAGTTTAGGGAGAATGAGGTCTATTTATTAAATGTGACTATGAATTATTTAATGGCAGTGATGGTTGCGGGAAATAGGTATTGCTGGGGCTGTTTGCAGGAACAGAAATAGGTGTATTTATTAAATGTGAATAGTATTATTTTAATGTTGGGGCTGGAGGAAGGCCTAATTATTAATCGTGGGTGCTATTGATTTAACGCCAGGGCTGGCTGTAATTTTCTAAATTTAGCCTTTTTTTTTTCAAAATAGGTCCTTCAACATTCCTGGATCCGGACAAGCCACAACTAAAGAAACCAGCAGCCACAGGTGGAGAAAGTGAGAAGAACAGGTAGGAGAGAGCAGTACAGTGGGTGAAATGTTGTGATTCTAGTAGGGACAATGCCAATTTTTGGTGAATGTTGTGCCCAATGTAAGGTGTAGGCCAAGACTGAACTGTTTGTGTACACACTGCATTCTTTGTATACTACACTGTGGTGGTAGATGTCCTGAAAGTCAGGAGTGCTTGAACATATGTGATGCACCGGCGAATTGAGAGTTTAGTCATTTTGATGTTAGCCACACCCCAATGGCGCATTTGCCACGCCCCCAAATGCATGACCACACCTCCGAAAATTTTTGCTCTGACGTTAGGCTAGCCACGCCCCAACGGCGCATTGCCACGCCCCTGAATGTTTGACCACACCCCAAATTTTTGGGGGCTTATTCGACTATGAGGGGGGGCCCCATGAATTTGTTGTACCCGGTCCCTGAATTCCTCTTGGCAGCCCTGACTACAAGTCCCAGCATGCTTTGGCAACATATAGCAGCTTATTGCTAGAAGGGTATGCTCGAACTTGTAGTTTCACAACACCTGGAGTGTCACAGGTTAGTCAACACTGGTACAGGATGAGACCCGATCTCCTCCAATTCAGAGCTACTGCGAAATTTAAGTGCTTTTTGCCTGCTGCTTCCATTTTCAAAGCAAGGAACAACCCAACATTTCACCCTCTTTGCCCCTTTATCATTGTAATAATTTCGCTCCACAAAATGAAATCTAATTTTTGCATTGCTCTGCACCCATGCGCCCATCCCATCAACTGGTAAAAACTTTTGCTACTCCTGCAAATTCCACCATCTTGCTCTGTAAACATTTGCACTTTGGGGTAGAGCTAGGTTCACCTGCATAAACTGAACTGCACAGTTATATTGCACTGTGCTCCAGCTGTTTTGTGTGTCATAGACAAGGTTCTATGTTTATTTGCAGCCTTTACCATACAATTTTAAACCCACAACAGTATAAGGGAAGTGTGGCCATCAGCCTAAACGAAGTTAAAATCACGTGGGTGAGTGATTAGGTGTTTAGCCTATGGGCTGCTGCAATATGTTAACCAATAAGGCAGAGGAGGAGGGGGGTGGCTTAGTTTTATATAGGTTAATGTCCTCCTCCATTTCCCCCTCTCTGCTTCCGGATTCCTCCCGCCAACCCGGCAGTTATTAGGTTGGTGTATACGTGGTTTTTTCTTAGGTGGGAGAGCAGTGCAGTCGGTAAGTTTGCATATGGTGCTTGGGTTATCTCGTCATAGGTCACTACTCCCCCTTTTGGATTGTGTTGTCATCACGTGTGTTGGGTCCAGTGAATGGGACTCTGGGCCAGTATGTTGAATATTTTACTGGCGGATATAAGGGGGGTGTAGTCTTGCCGTTGGACAGATATTTCGCACCGGCCAATAGATAAGGTATTATCCTGGGTTGGTGGTACAATGGTCTGACCTTTCTGCCGTTATTGGTTTTGTGTTTGCTGACTGCCCTGCTCTCGTATGCCTTTCAGCCCCTTTAGTTTTAATATTAGTCATTTAATAAACAATATTTTATTCCAACGTTAATTTGGTGTCCGTGTCTTTATTGGTTTATTAAGGTATTATGGTAAACACTAAGAACTTCCACACTGTGCATTTTAATCCATATACGTATGCAGAGTGCAAATTTGTCACCAATGAGGCTCTAATATATGAGCAGAAAATTCTTCTAGCTGTTGAACTATGTTCATTCTGTATTTTTTTCAATTTCCACTGCTCACTCTTGCAGAGGTTATCAGAAAGTTTCTTTTAATTATGGCTCATTGAAGCAGGTAATTATGCCTGTGTACTTGAATATAATTAGATCCTGTTTATCTTGTTTGTCCAGCTGCTTTCTTTATGCTATGTAATATATCAGCTTGTAAAGACAATGTTTTGTTTTCTTTTAATAAATGTATTTGATAAATGATCAGCCAATAGGGCTTTTTTTCTGAATTCATGAATTATACCGCTAGAATAACTTCTGTATTTGTGAATAATTTGTTGGGATCTTTGTAAAACACAAAAATAATAATATTCCATAATAATTCTATTGCTGTAATAATACTCACAAAAATATATATAATCTAAATAATGTGATATAATAAGGATTTAACCATGGAGGGCAGTGCATAGAAGAGGACAATATTTTGCATTATGTTGGAAACCAAACAATTTTAAGCAAGGAGTCTTCTGTTATCATTTGGAAACTTTTGCACATTTGTGTCAATTTGTAATGCTTGTATTCTAGGCATTACTGTAAGTTTACCAGACATTCCCGTTTCCTGGGGGCAGTCCTCATTTCAGAAAAACATGAGCCTGACCCCTCTCTTTTTGACCAAATACAATAATCTTCCAAGAGAAATCTTGAAATCCACAATTTGTCTTTCTTCAGACTCCTGTTGACTGTTAGGAGACGCCACGGCTCAGTGTTTACACTCTGGTTGCCGTCACTATTAAGACTGGGATGTCACTTCTTTCTTCTTCGTTGCCCTGGTGGTGGCCGGGACGCTGCTCTAATCTGCGGATGTATACGCATTCAGTGGATATAAATTAGCAGCCTCCTGGGGGGATAATTATGCACACTAGAGCCATGGTCTTTTATTGGTCAGTCTGAGTATTTAAGGCAGGGAGGGCTCAGTCTCCCTGTCAATTAAAGTGTGCACAACAAGCTTTACGGGAAAGGCGTCTGCTATAGGCGAAGACCTCTGTCATCTGTTCTGCAAGCTTATGTCAATAACCACCAGCCGTAATATTGACAATGGATTAGTAGGGGTTTCAGGGAGACTTTCTTTTTTTATGAGGACCGATTAATTACTAATATAATGGAAGACAAGACAAATGAGTAAGCAAGGAGTTTTAGCCAGATTTAGATAGGGTTGTGATGCTCGATCCACAATATTATACCATTCAATGACTTGAGAAGTAAGTTTAAGAGAAAGCAATATGAGCTTGGTATTTTTAGTGGAGAGCCATACTTTATCTCCAGGATTTGAAAGAGGTGCTGACAAATGGTGCTTATCAATGTGTGTATGTCTGTGAGGAGTATAAACTTTCGTCAGATCATGATACAATTCTAAGGGTTTCCATTAATAGTATTATTATTATTATTATTATTATTATTATTATTATTATCATTTATTTGTTAGGCGCCACAAGGTATCCGCAGCGCCGCACACAGTACTAACAGTAGACTATACAGGGTTAAACCATACAGAACAATGAACAAAAAGTACCAATACTTCAGGAACTCCGGCCAGTCATATGCAGTAAAGACGGAGCGGAAGAACAGGTATGGAGACAGGAGGGGAGGGGGCCCTGCTCATACGAGCTTACATCCTAAGGGAGGGTAAACATATGAGGGTAAACCAATTGTAAAGCGCTACGGAATTTGCTGGCGCTATATAAATAAATGTTGATGATGATGATGATTGATTAACAACATATGGACATCATATCACATACAGTAGATTCACTGCAAAGTGTTTGCCAATATATCTAGTTTGATTAATAAAATGTGGTGATTATTTATTGTTTAATATGATGCAGTAATTCTGAGCATTTCCTGTAGAATCAGGGGCTGGCTGGGCTGAGGGACAGGGGGCATCTGTCTCATCGTACTGGTCCCATAGTGGACTACCTTGGGCTGAGTAAATGGGCTACCTACATTTTTTTATTTAAAATGTTCCAAATAGGCTGCTGAGCGGTGTCTCACGCGCTGGGCTAAAATTTGCCAGCCTCAATTTAGAATGATCCAAGTAATGGCATGTTAATTTCCCTTTTTATGCTACATATAAAATGTTTGATATAAATAGTTCTTCGGACCATGTGTTATTTTAGTTGTTTATGCTGCAGGACAGCCATCATTATTGTATATCTTAGCAATTTGTTTTTTGTTAGGTTTTTTTATCAACATTTTTCATAGATCAAGGTGATTATGGCAATGAACAACACATAAATAAGGAGGTTGCTAGGTTAGTTCTCTCTTATCGATTCCTCTGAGGATGTAATAACAAAACGTGTTAGTATTTAAACATTATATCAGCTGATATATAAATATATATAGTTTATATGTATATATATATTGTGGCAAGAGCCCGCTACTGCTGAAGCACACGCGAACAACTTCTTCTTTTTATGCAGCTTTATTGTCAAGATGGTTAAAAATGTATTTGACACCGTATGACTTTCACAGCAATTATGGAGACCCTAAACGCTAGCTAGACATAGACCAGCTCTCTCCAGACCAGCCAGCTTCCCCAGCATTGGTCTCAGTGAACAAATGACACAATCAAGCTTTTATACACGATACTCCTCCCCCAGCCTTAGCTTGATGGGCAGGTGACACACCCACCTTCTCTTTAAGAGGAAATGCCCATCACTGGCTCTGTTTGCACTAACAGACACACCCTGTCTGTTTGCTGAGAGGAAGGAGCTTTTAAATCATGTAAGTTAACCAAACTTTAAACTTAAAGTCTTTACCTGGTTTAACCTCAATCTAGGTGCATAACTGCGCCAATGTTTTATTCTGCTTGTATGCTTCCTCTGCATCTTGTCCGATAAATGCCTCCCTTTGTTACATATATATATATATATATCTTCAACAACCCTGCACTGGTAGGAATGAAACCAATGCAAGGTGACCAGGTTTTAGGGGTGGTTAGGGTCCCGGTCAGACTTCCCATTGGTGTACGTTGGACAGAACTTTGATCCAGGGAGCATGTTCTAGGCCTTCCACTGGATGGTTTTGGCTTGTTTGTCTGTCCGAATATGCATTCAGACACCCTTCCACCAATTGGGATGAAACCAACGCGGGGTGGTTCAGTTGGATCCTGGCCAGGTTTTAGGGAGGTTAGGGTCCCAGTTGGACCTACCTTTAGTGTACGCTTGGCAGAACTTTGACCCAGGGAGCCTGTTCTGAGCCTTCCACTGGATGGATTTAGATGACTTTTAATATAAAAACAAAAACAACACTGGTCAGCCACCTCATGGGTGTGTTGAAAGAGCTGCTAAGTTGCTAAATATTTTTAAAATGTTCACAGTTACATCCAACTTATTGATAACTTAATAACTTGAAAATTTAAACCCGGGCAATGCCGAGTACTTCAGCTAGTATTATATATATCCTAATTCTCTTCAAATATTATTATTTCTTGGTCACTTTTTTTTGCTTGGACCCCTGGTAGCATTTGCTACCTAGCAATTGTTACCATGCATTTGATCATTTTACAATCATTTTTCGTTTTATGGACCTTATTATCATCTCTTATAACATCTCCATCATTTCATTTGACTAAGTTTGGGTTTCCTGACTACACTTTATAGCAGGTTGCTTCTGACTTCACCCGCCCATTCAGTTCTTCATTAAAAACCTTCTTCAGCATAATTGCACCTTCTCCATTGAGGTGCCCACTGTTCCAACTGTAAAGCCAGAAATGGTAAAATAAATTTGTCAACTTCTCTAAGAATCCAAAATCCTTCTTCCTACATCCTTCCTTTTTCTTCTCAGCCACATATTAACCTCTCTAAACTCGCCCTGTCCTTCAGGTCTACTACATGGCAGGCACAGGTAATATTTCAGTGAGTAGCAGAGCAGTACTGTAATGCTTGTCAGGAAAACTTCACTGTTTCAAAGCAGTGATGAGTCTAGACACCATCTTATTATATTTCCTCAGTGTGTATTGATACATTTTATATATGAACTACAACCTAACTACCCTCATGTAATATCAATATATATTTGTTAATATAACAACCCTGTATTTCATTTCAAGTGCCCAGGTGATATAGTTTAATGGCATTTGTTCGGTATAACAACTATTCTGATTATACCTCTGTAATCTTCCCTGACATATCTGATGTTTTAAACTGACTATGAACATGTTTTATGTTTGTTTTACCGATTATTTCCTTTAATCATTTTCTACATTTGTAATTTAACATTAAATATTGGTTAAACATTTTATTTTGGAGTCACAGTTTTTTATTTTTTACCGTCTACATTTCAGCAGCTGTTTTAGGAACTTTCCTTTATGTGAAGGTGGTCACTCTCTTACACTTATCTGCAATTTCCTTTGTTCTGCTTCTTTCTTTATCTACAACACCCCCTTCCTCTGTTACATTACATGGCACTTTAATTTTCCCTCATCATATAAGGCCCTTTCTTGTTCAAAATCTATAGCTTATGATGACACTTTGAAACCCTTACTTCTACCGTGGGTTTTCGTCTGGGTGCTTCAGTTTCCTCCCGCAGTCCAATAATATAGTTAACTGGCTTCTGACAAAGCTGCATAATATGATTGGCGCTACATAACTAAACGATAATAAATAAATAGCCTAGACAATTTCAAGCATCTTTCATCCTCATTAGTTGCTAATTGGCAACGCCAATTTTATACTTTAACAGTTTTTATTTTTCGGATTTGGAAAACATGGCTGTGCAAAAAAGTGTTTTAAGAGTGTTTAATATTGCAGTGTTTTGAATCCTTTATAAACATGTGAAAATATATTAAACATCCACTGGCTTCCCTTTAAGGACATAAAAATCTCTGACAATATTGTACATCATGAGTGGGCGCAGGGAAATAGATCCCTCGGTATGTGTTGTATACAGGAGCTCATTGCAGTTATTGGCCCTCAGCACAAAAGTAATAAACTCTCAGCTGTTGGCACATTCACCGTCCACATAACATGGTCTGGGAGGACCCAATCTTCACAGAGCAATCATTCCTGGATTAAATCCTTCACCTTTCTAGCCCTATATTTATAGTACAAGCTCCTGGAGAAAATTAGATCAGTAAGTAATTTATTGTACAAAGGATTTAACACTCTCTCTTGCTTTTATTTGCCAAAACAAATACTGTAAAGTATTTTTTTTTTTAATTGTGACACTTTTTAATGTATGTTCTCACAACTCGTATGGTTTGTTATTGTTTTAATACACATTTTTATTGCGCTTTTTTCCTCAGTGGTGTTCGTTTTCGTCCCTTAGCATTTTAGAACATGTTCTTTGTGATTTACAGTGAAATAAAATGTTTTAAAGCACTTCTCTGCCTGTGCACTTCATGATTTGGATAAATAAATTCTTTAAAGTGGATTGTTTAGTGGAATGAAAAATATTTCTCTCTGCTGTCTGTGTAGCTTTATGAAAATAAATTGCATATAAAATGAGGTCTTCCTAAGCAAACAACTGCTCACAAATATTAATAACATAGACAAGCATCTCTTGTTTTTTTTCTGATTTAGTGATGTCATTACACACTCAGAGGGTCATGTAGAGTCTAAACTCTAGAGTCAGACATAAGTCCTACTCGACATGAGGCCCTTAGTGTCTTCGCTCTACAACCTTATTCTCACTTTCCTTTGGTATACTTAATAAAATATATCTTAATAAAGGTTTTTAAATCTGACTTGTTTCCCAATGTGGCCACATAAATAAATAGCCAAATAGGACAGTTCCAGATGGTTGATGTCCAGGAAGATCACATGGAAGGCTGTTAGTGCGGTCAGCAGACACACAGGTCAGCAGGTTTACCGATTTTTTACGTTGAACACTATTTCTTAGTCTTTAGAGTACTATGGTATTTAATATTTAAAAATTAATATTAATATAGACTGTTGAGGTTATATATATATAGTGGTACTAAACTGTATTTTCAGTCTTTATGAGACACATTTTTATGTTTTTGGGAGGTGACAGAAGGCTTTTTTCCTAGAAGAGAAAGATGATGTATGTTTTAGGTGTCTGCAAACAATATTTTTCCAAACAGTTTCAACTTAGTCCCTTATTCCATTTAGATTCAAGTAATGCACAATTAGCACAAAAATGTACACGTAAACCAATGTATTTAAAAGAAGATATGAGGTTTGTCTTTATTGGTACTTTTTTCGTTTGTGCCAGATATGCACATCTGAGTTCTACCAGTAGCAATAAGTAGTAATAAGTAGTAAGCTGTAATGTTTGTACACATTGCATGGAGGCAGAGATGCACCATGAGTAAATGCATGGACATGGATCTATATAAAAATATGGACTCTCGGCATGTGCTATTACATAGGACATGAAGTGATTATATATCACACCACTGACCTACCAACGGGGACTTCTGGGGATAGATCTTCTAAAAAGGAAAGGTGCAGGTGTTGTCCATATTAACCAATCAGATTCTAGCTATCACTTATCTGGTACGTTTTAGTAATAAATAGCTAGAATCTGATTGGTTGCTGTTGGCAACACATCCACTTTTTGTTTTTAGAAGGGCTGATAAATATAGTCCCTGGTGTTTGTGTGTCCCTCTATTGTAGGTACAAGATAATTAATTTCAGCTAAAACACCGATCTACCTTCACTGATTGCTGACACATTCTGCACAGTGCTTACACCTAACTGGAGAAAAGATTCCTTCCTCTCTAGACACCTCTGGGACATTATTGCTGCTGTATATTTTTTTTAAGGGATAAAGATCAGGACAATGTATATAAAAACTTGAAGTGTCTCCGCCACCAAGCTTCCAAACCCAGTATGAAAAATCCAACTTAATTTTCAACTTTAGTAATCACAATCAGACTCTACTAAATTGAGTAGCCTCTGTAAAGGGCTTCTTTACCCCTACAGTCATTCAAATTTGATGTGGACCTAAACAGATTTTAAAGACAGAATCTGATGCTTACAAGTAAATTTGTAATGGAGAATTCCCTAACTAGGCCTGCAGTAACTTCCAACAACAATATTTTCAGAAGGCGTCTTAGAGAGATCCTTCTGACTGAGCAATGCCCTCTCTTCCTTTTGGGTCATCCTGGGGCTGCCATGTGGTGCTTCTGCTTAACAAACGGATGCCATGTTGCATCCTGCAAATCCTACGCTGCAGACAAACCCACAGTTTGCATCACTTTATTCAGTAGGTCCACACTCACAGCCCTGATAAGGGCTTCCTTTGCCTGAGGTGGGATTTCCTCAACCAACACATACTTTGCAGTTGTGCTAACTAGTATATAGAATTAAATAGTTAATACAGAATTCAACAGCTTCACTCAGTTAGTCCAAATTAGAGGACATTAGAGGACATCATTTCCTCCATTCTCTCCTGTTACAGTTTATGTGGCTCATGTAGAGTTGGATTCATTTGTGCCCGACTATATGTAGGAAAATACACACATAAGGTAAAGAGTATTTACGTGCATATGTTCATGCAGACGTTCAAACGCATCTCAAGATGTGTTCAGCTGTGCGTATGTCAGGCATACAACTGTATATACTGCTGGATTTTACCATGAGACCTGGGGGTAAATGTATCAAGCTACGATTTTAGATTTTCAGCTATTTTCTCGGACAAGGTTAAACTTGCCGAGGCATTGAAGAGTGAGTTGATTGAAAGTCGCCAGTAAAGTGTTTAGTTCAAAATCGCCATTTCCAAAATTGCTACAAATCGCAGTTATGACGTATTGCCACTCTAGCCAAATGTATGTAGCTGCGATTTTGCAAACTCGCCCGAGTTTGAATTGAAAATCGTCAGAATCAACACGCTGGTTTCGTTAGGCACGATTAGCAAACACATCACTGTTACACTTCAGGGCAATGTTAATACAACAGGAGGCACAATGGAAGTTTAAGTAAAGCATGATTTTTGCTTTAAAGGGTCAAAAATGATTATTAATTATCTTACAGGGACAAATTATTTATAAATAAATTAGTGGGCCACATTTCATTAATGATTATATGTAAGGGAATTTTTTTTGTTTTATTATATTATAGTGGCTTACTATTTAATTACCAGTGGGGCAATAATCATATGTTTATGATGTGCCAACACTTAATATTTCCAGATTGGGACACCATGCATGCTGGCACTACAAGTGGCAACATGCACTTGTGCTCATGCTATGGTGCCACCAGTCCCGGCTGGCTTAGCCTAGGGCTGGTCGGAAGAAAATAAGGAGGACCCCATGCTATTTGTCCTCCCGATTTTCCTCCGACCATCACTAGGCTGGCAGCACTACAGTTATAATTAACCATTTATTACCCCACACCCAGAGCCCTGGTGCTGTCAGCACAGGGTTGGGTACCTCTAGGGAGGGGGCTTGCATTTTTTTTTGTGGACCCCCAATTCCCTAGGGACTTCAGTCCCGTGCTGACCAGCCTAGGGCTGCTTAGCATCATGGCAGGAGGACCTTCTGCTGTGGGTTCCCCTGCTATAGTGCCACCAGCCCCGGCTGGCTAAGCCTAGGAACTAATGGCATTGCCGTTTTAAGATCAGAATTTAGACTATCGGCAATCACAATATCTGCATTTTAACCGTGTCTAGAGAACTTACATACTGGTATTTAGCCTGTCTGCATTTTCATGATGGCTGGATAAGTGTCAATATATCGACCATTGGAATTTCATACCCAACCCATATAATAGAGCTACCACACTCGTAATTTAATTACGGTCAGCTGGAAGGTGTGGGGGGTAAACACTCCAGCACCCAATCAGAAGATAGCTTGATAGTGCTGCTGGTAGACATCATCATTGCATATAATTGCACCATCCCTCCAGCACACGCAGGAGATTTGCCTTCTACGTCCATGTCCTCTAGAGTTGCAGTTTCGTGACCATGCCCTTACTGTACTTGGCCTATATTTGCATTTCCATTCCATTCCCTATTACATTTTTCTAGCAAATTGTAACTTTTTTGGGTAAGCATGCACAATATAAAAATGCGTATATATTGCACAAATGAAACCGATTTTCGTCCAACACTACATAGATCCCGTATGTGAGCAACAGAATGTGCTGTTTTTAAGGCAAGGAGTAATCAGAGGTGTGGCGCAGAGTTAACCAGGAAACCAAATATTTTTCACAGTGACTGAAATGACAATGTTATCACACAGAAACAGACCTAAACATCAGCTTTCAAAATGTAAATGAATATGAGAGGGGAATCTGGTGTTTGAGAATCTCTGACAATGACAGCCTGGTGTGGGATCCCCGGGCTTAGGTGTTTTGGTAAGTGCCTGGGACCCCTGTTTTGTCTCATCATGTTTTTACTAATGACACATATAAAGATAAACAAATCAGAGTGTAGTACATAATACTTCCCTGCATTAAAACACACTTAAAATGAGGCCATCGACACACACAACTTTGTCAACCTTTGCAGAATATAGAGAAAAATCCCCCAGCACTGCTATAGCCAGCAAAGGAGCTGCCATTTCTACTTGTACATAAAAATGCAAAAGTTGTGCAACTGAGACTTTTGCATTTTTATAGAAATGACAGCTCCTTTGCTGGCTATTGCAGTGTGCTGGGGGATGTTTCTCTGTGTTTGTTCCTTTCAGGATAATCCCACCCTTTCAAGCACCTGCTATGAGCATATAAATTGATTGAGCAACTTCCACTTCTGTATTCTTTGCAGAATATAATAAGGTCATGATGAGTATATGCAGGAGCTTACATTTGCAGCTACCATATAAAGCCGGCTCTTGTCTATGGAGAATTGTTGTTTTGTAGAATTAACGCTTGTAAATTATATAGTATAGGATTATGCCATATGTATAATTACCAAAATTAAGGCAATTATAAAATCCATATATCAATCCAAAAATAAAGGTTGCATTTCTCAGAAAAAAAGATTTCTACATATGACCTGGTAATACTTTAATGGTTAAATAGAAGATCATTATATGGTTGACCCTTTCAGCAATGTCATTTGACTACTTAATGCATTCATCTTATGCATTACTTATGGACTATGAGTACATAGCTTTTTTAATAGCCAGAAGCAGCTGAATCTGCAAGAACTTTTTATGAGCACTGTGGTTGTTATCATACATAGCATCATGTTCTTAATACTTTTAAAAGAAAGCCCAAACAGTAGCTTAAATAAATACTATTACACATGTTTGTTAAGACACAAATGGGAAATGTTTATTCATTAGTCATAAGAATATTCTGAAAATGTAAAGTTGCATAGATTTTTCCAGCTATACTAGTTTACATTTGCATAATTTTTTCACTTAACCCCCTACATAGTGAAAGCTGATTTGGTCATATTTTGGTCAGATGGATCAAGTCTGGTTGTTCTGTGAATTGATTTTGTTAACAAAGTGTCTCAAGCAGAGGTGTGGGCCCCGGTACAGCGAGGCAGGGAGAAGGGGACCGGTGCCCATCCCTTTGCATCTGCCATGCAGTGGGCCCCATTATCTCCATGGGCCCCGATGCACTGCACCAGCTGCGCCAATGGTAGTTCCGCCACTGATCCCAAACATTCTGATTTTGCAGCCTTTTGTGTTAAAATTGGATTACATGTTGATTGTTGGTGGTATAGATGCCAAACAACAGCAAATGATGTCAGGTTAGCCTGGAGAAAAATAAATAAAACTAATAATTATATTGGCTAACCTAATCGTACTGTGTGGCCTGACTCGCCCAAATAATGAGTTTTTCTTTTAACAAGCTCCAACCAACACCATGATATAGCAGACTCAATTACCATCAATTTAGCGTTAAACATTTCATCCGTAAGCAGTTTCCTTATTTGGGGGACTACAAATATGCTTTCTTTTAGCTCTGGTTCGCTTAACTTCAGAAAACTGTTCCTTCAGGTAACTGAGGCCTGGTCACCTTTATCCAGAGCTTTCACAAAATCCTTCATTAGGCCCAACTTAATGTAAAGCAGAGGTTAATGATTATATGTGGCTCAAACAATGGAGTGTACTTGTCATTTTTCGGTTTCTCTGGCACTTCTTTGTGATATAGTGATTTTTAGTGTCTCTGTTGTCCAATAACACAGAAAATAACAGTAGTTTGTGAATCCACATTGCAAACCTAACATCAAAGATTCCACCCATGATCTTCATACTTGATTTCCTCCATCAATACAGACATATTTTGCAAAGTTTCTTTCATGTCCACTGCATACGCCAGAGCAACTGAAGGCAGTTTGTTCCCATTATGGAGTAACACTGCTTTCAGGCTAATCTTCAAACAATCAATAAACAGTCGCCACTCACTAGTAATATGCTGAACACCAAACTCAATCATTAAACTGTTACCATCAGTACACACACACACACATTGACGATGGGAGTCTTCCCTTTCTGTGATTAAATACTTTACTTTTCAAATTTCATTTTTCCAAAATATTTCAAAAACCCTACTTGATATAACATTTCTGAAGACACATTTGGATTCTACACACAAAATTACATGTAAATTGATATAGATATAGATATATATATATATATATATATATATATATATATATATATATATATATAAAATCATTTCTGGTGTAACATACTTCTGAGAAAGATTGACATCGAGATGGATAGTGGTGGTTCTCAACTTGGTGGTGGGCAGAGCTTCTCACACAGAAATTTTGAGCCACAAATCACTTTTGCAAAGACAAGAGAGATCTATTTTTTTTAGCTGAATTGTTTGCTTACTTGTACTCAAGAAACTGCCCATTTATATCATGACTTCACTAGGCAGTAAGCAAATTTTAAATACACTATTACCATTGACCTGACTGAATTGAAAAGCGATACCACTTTAAGCATTACCAACGACTACAACAATGCCGTTTTAGTAGATGAAAACTAAAGTCTGCAGGAGGATATGAATAGCTCTACATGAAAGTTTGGAGAACAAAAACAGAAGACAAAACCTAGAGGGATACTGTACTGTGTTAAACACAGTGTGATATGCTTACACATCCAAAATATGTTTTCAGTGTTTGAGTGATTTCTCCAGATAACATATCTTAGCTATGGTACCTTGATAGAGTGCACAGAGCTCTTGGCCCTCAGCTAACCAATTCTTAGCAGCCCAATAACATTATCCTAAGGCTTCACTATTACAAGTCTACTGAAATCTTACTCTCTGCAATAAGCACTCTTTACTTTTTAGAGGATCTCAACTTCAAATTGACAATGATCTCTCCCTTGCAGCCCTGCAAAGTAGGTATGGCATCAGTGGCGCACGCAGGGGGGGGGTTTCTGGTTCTCCAGAAACCCCTCCCCTCCGCGAACCAACGGTACTGTACAGCAGTCGCGGCGCTGTCAAAGAAGTGTCTCGCGGCAGTGCTAGCTGAAATGGAGCTGCTGCGTAATATGCTGAAGTTAATAGCTTTTTGTTTATTACTACCAAAATGTACATACATCTGGAGACCCAGATGAAGATCCAGGCTTCCTAAAAAGATTAGGGGGTATATTTACTAAACTGCGGGTTTGAAAAAGTGGAGATGTTGCCTATAGCAACAAATCAGATTCTAGCTGTCATTTATTTAGTACATTGTATAAAATGATAACTGGAATCTGATTGGTTGCTATAGGCAACATCTCCACTTTTTCAAACCCGCAGTTTAGTAAATATACCCCTAGGACTGCAACATTCTTCCCCTTTGAACTTTTTGGACAGCTATTAGACCTTCCTTGGTAACAGACCCAGACCTTCCGAACCTGTGGCCAGAATGCATTATAGCACAAACGGCATAATCCTTTTCT
This sequence comes from Mixophyes fleayi, assembly GCF_038048845.1. Classification (NCBI taxonomy): domain Eukaryota; kingdom Metazoa; phylum Chordata; class Amphibia; order Anura; family Limnodynastidae; genus Mixophyes; species Mixophyes fleayi. The sequence goes on along the minus strand of NC_134407.1, from coordinate 65,488,105 downwards.
CCACAAATGACTTGTTCTCCTACTTGTTTAGTGAGACTGTGGGGTTGTCATTCTAAAGACCTTGAGGTATCTTTGCTGTACCCTCCAGTGGTATTCTCTGTGGTCAGGGCCGGACTGGGACTAAAAATCAGCCCTGGCATTTAAAGCACACAGGCCCACCTCTGTTCATAAGCTGGAAAAAAAAAGTGTGCCGCAGTGCAGTGGCGGTGCCGCCAAAGGCGTAGCTACATTATGTTGGGGGCGTGGTCAAAATGGTGCGTTGATACATACATTATAATAAAACATTACATTTATCAGACCCTCCCCATCCACATTACGCCACCCCCAGATACATTATGACACCCCCAGCCCACTGTACTTATCTATGCTTCTGATGCTGCTGACATTCCTGTAGAGTGAGCAGGGAAGCTCTTAGTCTCATGAGATTAATAAATCCCGTGAGACTTAGAGCTCCTCGGCTTGCTCTGCAGGCTGTGTCCTGTCCGGGACGGAGCACAGATCCTCCTGCTGACCAACTGGATTAAGGCTCGGGGGGCCCGGGCACTTAAGTCAGGGGGGCTCCTATGATGCAATTTGGCTATTAGACAAATTTTTGACAAATACAAAGGCAATACAGTGTGCACTACTGTTAGGTGCACGCAGTTCTGCCTTAACAAGCAGTACAGTGTGAAGTAGGACATATCTCCCAACTGTCCTTGTAGTCAGACCAAATCCTGACTAAGTGGGACAGTCACCCATCAAATTCAGAACAGTTGGCAGACTGTCCTGGTCTCTCCTACCTGTCTTGTCATGGTCACCACTTGTGGCTGCTGGTGTCTTTAGATCAGTTGCTGCTTGTCTGGATCCTGGAATGTTGGATGCCCTATTTGGAGAAAAAAATGAGCAGATGAAATTTAGCCCTGGTGTTAAATCAATATAGCATCCATGTTTTAAAATTAGGCCTCACTGCAGCCACAACATTAAAGTACTAGTATTCACATTTGATAAATAAAACTATTTCCCTCTCTCCAAAGCACCCCAGCATTAAATTAAAAATCCAATCACCCCATCTGAAATTGATAGGCCCCACTATTAAATTGCCCCCATCTTCACCCCACAAATAGAATAGCACCAAATAATTAGCCCCCACCTGCAATTCCCTATTAGATTAACAGCCTACCTCCCACATTATATTAAGAGCTACCCATATACACATTATGGTCATACACCGGCTGTCACGGGCACTAGGAGTCTTTACCCAGGGATCACCAGGTGATAAGCTTACCAGAGCAGTATAGGTGGTAATATGGTACTCTGGTAGCGGGGTGATCACGGAACAGGAGACAGCAGATGATAGAGATGCTCGGGAAAGTCTATGACTAGCAGCACTGGTAATATATATGTAGTAATACACGAGGAACTGAATGGACAAAGGACACGTGAGGGTAGTCAGTGGTCTGCGGTAGCAAGTTGTACCACTGCTATAGTGAGGAGGAATGTCCAACAGAAACGAGGAGGTGATGAGAGTCAGCGGTCTGCGTTTAGCAAGTTGTACCGCTGTCTGGGTGAAGGAATGGGATCCAGGTGAAGGTATCCGGGAAGTCAGTGGTCTGCGTTAGCAAGTTGTACCACTGCTATGTGAGAGGACACTGGAACAGGTGACACTGGAAACAGGAATCAGTGGTCTGCCTCTAGCAAGTTGTACCACTGAATATATATGTGAGGAGGAGCACGGGGAGAGACTGCAATACAGAGGATACACGGGCACCTTGAACTTGATCCACAATGACATGCACAATATAGTAATGACGAACAGCACTGCAATAATATAAAGTCACAGAAACTATCCGGGCAAAAGATAACACAGTCAATGATGGCAAAAGTCTCAGCGGATAGTAAGCTCCAGAGGAGAACAACTCAGTCCAGCAAGATATGCAATACACCAGCACAGTCAATGAGAAGTATGCATACCGTGGTTCAGGAGCAGGCTGTCAGACAGGAGTGCAGAGATACCTGAACGACTGGAGGCCGGCAGGATGCGAAGTCCCTGGAGGGTGAAGCGGTAATCAAGTAGGTGCAGCGCACAGGTAGGTAGACCAGCAGGGGAACAAATACTCAGGAAGCAGTAGTATGTAGAACTGGACTCCTAGAGGACCCTGAAGAGTAGCGATGGTCTAGACGAGATGAAAGCAGTGAGGCGCAGATCCGATGCAGACTGGCGAGTAGAGACCAGCAGGAACACTGAGAAGCACAGAGAGCGGATCAGCTGCTGCAGACACGAGTAGAACTGAGGAGTAGCAGCCAGCAGGACTCTGCAGGTACACGGAGGTAGCGGATAGCAACCAGCAGGTGCAGCCACGATGAAACACGGGAGAGCAGAGCAGAGCTGAGCTGGAACTGTTGAGCACGGAGAGCAGCGGATAGGAATCAGTTGTAGCAGTCTCGAGGAAACACGGGAGAGTTGAGATGAGCTGAAGACTGTAGCGCACGGAGGCAGCAGATAGGAATCAGCCAAACAGTCACGATGAAACACAGGAGGGTTGAAGTGGTCAGAGGACTGTAGTGCACGGAGGCAGCGGATAGGAATCAGCTAACAGTCACGATGAAACACAGCAGAGTTGAAGTGGTCTGAAGACTGTAGTGCACGGAGGCAGCGGATAGGAATCATCTAACAGTCACGATGAAACACAGCAGAGTTGAAGTGGTCTGAAGACTGTAGTGCACGGAGGCAGCGGATAGGAATCAGCTAACAGTCACGATGAAACACAGCAGAGTTGAAGTGGTCTGAAGACTGTAGTGCCCGGAGGCAGCGGATAGGAATCAGCTAACAGTCACGATGAAACACAGCAGAGTTGAAGTGGACTGAAGACTGTAGTGCACGGAGGCAGCGGATAGGAATCAGCTAACAGTCACGATGAAACACAGGAGAGTTGAAGTGGTCTGGAAACCACAGGAGTAGAAGTGGTCTGGAAACCACAAGAATCAGCAGCGCTGAATACACGAGGAAACACAGGAACACCTTCAGAGGCTCATGGGGAATGAGACTCCAAGATCAGGCAATGAGGTATGGACAGCAGGTGCTTTAAATAGGGAGTGTTGCCTGATCACCCAATTAAGTTAAAGGAACAGGTACTGAAGGTTTTGAAAGGGCTGCGCATGCGCAGACCCTCAGGATGGTGGACGACCACGGTTCCTAAACACACGGGAAGAAGCACTCACAGTCTGGTGAGTGACACCGGCCCACACACACATACTATAGTTATACTGTTACACACATACACACTATAATCATAACCTGTCACACACACACACACACACACATACTATAGTTATACTGTTACACACATACACACACTAATCATAAAGGTCATTCTTTGGATATTTTTTTGGGGGGTTATTTTTTTGGTAATTTGTATTCATTGTCATTCAGAGCTTGATTTATATATTTTTTAACTTTGTCGATCCCATTTTTATTGGCGCCTGTCAGTAAATTCTGTGTTATTTTTTGTTACACTATAATCATACCCTGTCACACAAATAGATAGATACCCTGTCACACAAATAGATAGATACCCTGTCACACAAATAAATAGATACCCTGCCACACAAATAAATAGATACCCTGTCACACAAATAAATAGATACCCTGTCACACAAATAAATAGATACCCTGTCACACAAATAAATAGATACCCTGTCACACATATAGATCCCCAGTCACACATATAGATCCCCTGTCCACATATAGCTCCCCTGTCACACATATAGATCCCCAGTCACACATATAGCTCCCCTGTCACACATATAGCTCCCCTGTCACACATATAGCTTCCCTGTCCACATATAGCTTCCCTGTCACACATATAGCTCCCCTGTCCACATATAGCTCCCCTGTCACACATATAGCTCCCCTGTCCACATATAGCTCCCCTGTCCACATATAGCTCCCCTGTCCACATATAGCTCCCCTGTCACACATATAGCTCCCCTGTCACACATATAGCTCCCCTGTCCACATATAGCTCCCCTGTCACACATATAGCTCCCCTGTCCACATATAGCTCCCCTGTCCACATATAGCTCCCCTGTCCACATATAGCTCCCCTGTCCACATATAGCTCCCCTGTCACACATATAGCTCCCCTGTCCACATATAGCTCCCCTGTCACACATATAGCTCCCCTGTCACACATATAGCTCCCCTGTCACACATATAGCTCCCCTGTCCACATATAGCTTCCCTGTCCACATATAGCTTCCCTGTCACACATATAGCTTCCCTGTCACACATATAGCTCCCCTGTCACACATATAGCTCCCCTGTCACACATATAGCTCCCCTGTCCACATATAGCTCCCCTGTCACACATATAGCTCCCCTGTCCACATATAGCTCCCCTGTCCACATATAGCTCCCCTGTCCACATATAGCTTCCCTGTCCACATATAGCTTCCCTGTCACACATATAGCTCCCCTGTCACACATATAGCTCCCCTGTCACACAAACTACCCCCTCCCTCTTACCTTGTGCGCTCCGCAGCGCGCTGTACAGTCTCTCCTAACACATGGGACGGCACCTATCACATGGTGCTCGTCTCATGTGACATCTCCAGAGCCATTCATAGAAGAGAGGGGAGGAGCGACCACACCAGGAAGTAAGTGTAGTGCCGACCCCACTGCTCAGCACACAGACTGTCATGCTGAATTCTGGCATGACAGTCTGTGTGCTGAGCGATGGGGCCGGCCAGCTAGCAACCGGCCCATCTGGCCATCGGCCCTTCTGGCATTTGCCAGAAGTGCCAGATGGCCAGTCCGGCCCTGTCTGTGGTACTATACACATAGGGCTTCATTCATAATCGGACGAAAGTAGCTTTGCATGCAGTGTCTTTCGTGAAAAAAGCTCTGCACATGCGCCGAAACGGACCTTACGCCAATGAACACAATTGGATCCAATTCATGTCAGGGATACAAATGATACTTACTGCTATCTACGACTTGAAGGGTGGGACGGGGACAGACAGATATAAGCAATATACAGTGAGAGCGTGTCGGCACAGATTCGGCTGATTCAAGTCCTAGGTTTCTCTTATGTAAAATTTGCATCAACTACAAGGCAGGTTTACGTGCTGACTGATAGTGATGAATGGCATGGTATAGTCTTTGTTTTAAAAACTAGACGTATGTGTTCCACTAGCTAGCACAGAACATATGTAAGTAAGAAATCTATAAAAACACACTAAGTACAGTACACATTAACATCTTGATTTATGTATGTAATGTACAAAAAAAATTACAAAAATATTTTTTAAGCCAACCATGGGATAAATGTATTAACATGCGGGTTCTTCAACACCCGCGAGTTCAGCGTCTTCGATGATTAAATTTAAAGCGGTGCTGCATTGTAAAGGGAAACTTCCCTTTACAATGCAGCACCGCTTTAAATTTAATCGCCAAAGACGTTGAACTCGCGGGTGTTGAAGAACCCGCATGTTAATACATTTACCCCCATATTTTTGTTGTTTAGAGTTGTTCATTTATTTTATAATATACATTTTTTGTATGCATTCTGTACTTACGTCCAGATTAAAATCAAAAACGCATCCTGAGATTTAAATATAAGGTTGAAGGTATTGGTGTTATTTTACTATTATAAAGTTTACATTTTTTTTAACAAGGTTTAAAGTAGAATTATTATTAACTGAGTTGGAGACTCAATGGATCACTCCTCTTGTGCATTCTGAATTCCATAACACACTTTTAGAGGGGTTTTTTCTGCTTATTCAGTGGTTTCAGAGGCACATAAGGCCTAAATATAGGGAAAACTGATTTCAACAGTCTTTTAAAAGAAACTGAAAACTGAGACACATTAACTTTATAGAGAGTCACATCTTTAGAACACTCCCTCAAGTCTCAGGGGTATATTTACCAAACCGCGGGATTTGAAAAAGCGGAGATGTTACCTATAGCAACCAATCAGATTCTAGTTATCATTTATTTAGTACATTCTACAAAATGATAGCTAGAATCTGGTTGCTATAGGCAACATCTCCACTTTTTTAAACCCGCAGTTTAGTAAATATACCCCTCAGTCTCAGATTCTGTGTAGACTCAAGTGCTTAAGAAAGATACAAGAAGAGTTACAAGAGCTTCAATTAGCAGAGGTTGAAATATATTTATTATTACATGAGAGAAGGAACAAAAAGCATGTACCATGTTAGCTAAAATGACAAAAATTAGAAAAATATTATCTATTCCCTAAAGACCCCAAAAGGAGATATGACCCTTCAGATATCTTTTGCCAATTAATTAGTATAAAGAATTGTATGACTGCAACTCTGGGGCACTCCAACCTCCCTGGCATAGAGCCATGATTCTTACTGAGCTTTTCAGAAGCAGACTAATTGAATCAGGATTTGAATGATGAGGAGGTGGAGACATTTTAAACATCTTACTGAATAAGAAATCTCCAGATACAGGCAATTTCACCCACGAATATTCCAAATCTTTCTCAGTTATCCCACGATTTGCAAGCAGTTTAAGTCCTGGATGCAGCAAAGATTCCATTATCCATGGTGCAATCAGATATTGTAGTTATTCTGAAGCAAGGTAGGACCCCCAACTTTGCTGGAGGTACCATTCCATAACCCTCTTGAATCGTGGTTCCAAGAAAAAATCTTACTAACTTTTGGCTCACATTTTGAATGAATTTTTACCAAAATTAATATATCTGGACAAGGTAGCAATAGTTCCAGGTTAATATGCCAGCAATAACATCCAGACAAACAATCTATTTGATTGATAGGACATTTTAAAAATACCCCTCCTTCACCATCTCTAAAAAAGCCCTAGTATCATTATCATATCCAGTGAAAACAGTATCTCAAGGTTAAATGCACATAAGAAAAACAAAAGGTAAACAGCGCAGGAAAGGGTATTGCAAATAGTTCAAAATAATGTGGCCCTGGTGAAACAATTTATTTAAAACAATAAAGCAAGAAATCGAAAAAAAAATCAATGTTTAAATTTGTATAAAAATTTATACAAAAGACCTGCAATATCGGTAAAAGACAAAATCATCTAATAATAATAAAGAAGAAAGGGTCATATCATAGTAAAGTAAATAAGATTGAACACACAAAATCTTACCACTACAATTCACAATTAGGAAATAAATAGTCTTTAGGAGACAGGATAGTCTCCACCTGACATGTTCCGAGGTCACAAGTACCATGTAATAATATGAAAAGATTGGTTAACTCATTAGTAGATACTTATCTCCAGCAGCAGAACACAAATCAGAGTATGGCAATGGAGAATGGTGATAACTATGGGAAATGTGGGAAATCATCATAGTGCACCACAATAAAGATGAAATAAACACATCATAGCAGAAAACTTTTATAAAATTATACACAAGTAGTATTACTTTCTCTGAAATATGTCTAGTAATAGTTGTCCCCTTTGTTGGTGAGGTTGTCCGTAACGGGGGACCATGAATGATATCTTTTCATTTAACCAATTGTTTGGAGTTTCTGAAAAAGTACACAGCTTTATTTTGAAATGTATTTGATTTGGACATTCATTTGTTCCTTTTATTTATATCTGTGCTAAACCTTGCATGTGGGTTCTCATTCAAACTCAATGGAAACTGATCCACCTTCTTATAGCTGCATGATATATTACTTCAGTGAACTGGAAACAAGTGACACTACCAGAGTTATCTGTTGTTAAGTGACAATTGCAGGAAAAACCTACAGCTGGTTTACGCAACAGCAAGGACTCATATGAAAATTTGGGACTTGGCAATGGTGTAGATTATGGAATCATACTGTTTGGCCTTTTTTATAGTCCATTTTCTTTTGTTCAAAAATGATAAGGGGAGATTTTGCTTTCAACTATCAAAATGTGTTAAACCTTGTTTAACTAAATTTAAGTGCAAAAAATCGCTGTGGTCCACAACACAATTAAAACCATTGGGACAATAGTTTTAATGAATACTTCACTCCAAGCATAAGGTTTATATATCAAACTACATTTGGAGGTCTCATTATTGGAAGCAGCAATGCTACTATATATCACTTGTGATTTCACAGTGCTTATACTTCATGGTGTTGCTTTGGTGTCAAACAACACTAACAAGTATCACCATGCAGTACTAGTACTCCAAGATCAAAAGCAATATGTATTTCTTGACCCTTCCGAGAGTGGAGAAACTATAGTAACGGTACAACTACTATAGAACACGTAACATTAAAAACTTAAAATTTAGCACATAGGTGAAGTCATGTACAGGAATGCCACTATGTCTGTTTGTAGGGTGGACATTTCTTCCTCCTCATAAGATGGCCATTGTCCCCTTTCTCTCTAGTGTCTCAACCAACCAATATACGTAATAATCTTTTAGACAGAGTGGCTGAGGAACTGAGAGTCAGAGATGGACTGGGTTTTCTGCATTCAACAGAGCATTACATTCACATCTGCTTGCCAGTACTGACATCATTTGTGAAGTGCATGAAGCAGTGGCGACAGGACAGCGAAGCCTATAGATATGTGATCTTTACACAAAAATGTACAATTAAAAGATTTAAACACTGACTCATAAGCAGAGCAAACTCTTTCTCATGATAGATCCTTCTTTTTTTCTACAGCATGGAATTTGTGGAAGTTGACAATGTAAAGTATAATAATATGACCCCTTCAATTCCAGGTTCCTGTGCCTCAGTTCCACAACATCATTAATTCTCTTCAGCTCCACAATCACCTGGGACCTGATTCATTAAGGATCTTAACTTAAGAAACTTTTTATTTAAATGTCCTGGACAAAACCATGTTACAATGCAAGGGGTGCAAATTAGTATTATGTTTTGCACATAAGTTAAATACTGACTGTTTTTTCATGTAGCACACAAATGTCAAGTTTAAATTTCAGTGTACAAATAAGCTATCAAGTATTTGTGTGCTACATGAAAAAACAGTTATGTGCAAAACAGAATAGTAATTTGCACCCCTTGTATTGTAACAGGGTTTTGTCCAGGAGACTTAAATAAGAAGTTTCTTAAGTTAAGATCCTTAATGAATCAGGCCCAATGTTCTTATTCCAATGTGTGGAGTACCTTTGTCCAATTCACAGATATGATATCTTTGTACAGTAATCTGTACAAGTCATAGATTAACAATAGGGGTATATTTTGGGGGTTTTAACTGCTTTGTAGTGTATATAAAATAACACAGACTATGGTAGACTGTGATGAAAAAACTTTACTCAGGTGGCATTTGGAAACGAAAATTACTGTTGGCGATGGCGATAATATCGAGGAGAAAATCTTTTGAGCATTGATTATTGTACTGTTACTATATTACATTAAAATACAAAAGTTAAAGAACACGTAATTCACAATCTTGTAAATAATACACAATACTCACTGTATACATTTCCAGATTAAATGTATGTATATGTTTTTTTGCAGACCACCAAACAAGTCAATTCATCGGGCAGCTGCTCTGCCACATCATATATAGAAACGTCAGTACAGCACCTTTCACCTGAGCAGGTACAGTGTGATGAAATATACACTAGGGAGCTAAAATAAATAGAAGTATTGATAAAATACTTAATGTGCACGTGTTTTCTGTTTCATAGAAACATTCTGAAAAGTTCAATAACACAAAACTAGAATTTGGAAAACATGGCCTGGATTTGACCAATTGATTAAGATTGTTTAAGTGGTCAATCACTATTTAGTATGACTTTCAAACTAGTGGGTTTTGACCATATATTTTATATTGTAAAATTAATTGCTTTCACATATCATATTATTTTAGTAGTTGGTAAGGTACAATACTGCATTATGGTGTGATGTGTTTGCCAGATAGGGAAATTATACAGTGAGCTGGACATGGTGAAAATGAATGTGAAGGTCATGTCGGAAATATTACTTGAGAACCCACCAGGAGCAGAGATACCACAAGACATGGAGCTATTACAGGTATTATCTCTGCATGTCCTTATTTATAATAGCATTCATATAGCATACAAATAATCAACTTTAAATTTCAGTTGACAAATAAGCTATCAAGTATTTGTGTGCTCCATGAAAAAACAGACAGCATTTAACTTATCTGCAAAATAGAAAACTAATTTCACCTCTTGCATTTGAACGTGGTTTTGTCCAGGAGACTACTTACTCAATTTTTTACTTAACTTTCCTTAATGAATCAGGCACTAAATTCCCTAACAAACACACATAGACTAGGGTTAATTTTGACAGCAGCCAATTAACCTATCAGTATGTTTTTGGAGTGTGGGAAGAAACTGAGGCACCCGGAGGAAACCCACCCAAACACGGGAAGAACATTCAAACTTCACACAGATAAGGCACTGGTCGGGAATTGAACTCATGACCACAACGCTGTGAGGGAGAAGTGCTAACCACTAAGCCAGCAAGGCCCTTTCATTTCTTCCCTCTCACCCTTGGTTTCCTTTCCTCTCTCTCATCCCAATTTTCCTTTCCTCCCTCTCATCCGTCCTTTCCTTTCTTCCTTCAATTCCTTTCCCACCAATATTTTTTCTACTTTCTAATTTTGTATCCCTCTACCTCGTGCTTTTCTCCTACCTTCCAATTTTCCCTGCGTAATCCCCTTCCGGTGCTCTTTTTTCCATTCCTTCCCCAGTTTGTTTTTCCCTCTGCCACACAGACACACATTGCTTATCTCCGGTGACTGCAGACTGTTCAGCAACCATGTAGAATTCACATTCTCTTATTAAAACGCAGCTCCTGGCTTAGTATTAACTCCTGTCTGCTGACAGAAACTGCAGATCAATGGTAGTTTCTCTGCTTTGTCAGCATACACAAGTCACTCTCACTTGCTGTGCCTCGAGGCGCTACAATTGAGAATGCAGTACAGGATTTCATATTTGAGGATTCTATTTACACCACCTGCATTGTCAGCAGTGAAACCTTCCCATTGTCACCACATACTTACATTATAACTAGTGACATTTACCATCAAAGCAAGCTCTATGTCAATGTAATGTCACTCATTAAAAGCTGATTCTTATTGCAATTTGACAGGAACTACAAAAAGCATGCCAAGAAATGCAAGCACGAATTTTAAAGCTTTTGGAAACTGTACAAAACGAGGATGTAATCATTGAACTGGTGCAAGTCAATGATGATTTGAATAATATTTTCCTGAGACACAAAAGGTAATATCAGTTTCCATTTGCATTATCTGCCTTTACAACTGATAGAAATTTGAAATTTACCTATATAAAAAATATTATCATTTTAGTTTTCATTTCCTTCCCTGGTTTAAGCTTTTGCTGATGCACAATTCTCCTTATTTTTAATGTGAATGGAATAATAAAAGGTTAAAGCCTGTAGATTAGTAATGGCCAAGCAATTATTAAGAAAACACTCACTAATCTATAAGAGCTTTCTCTATATTTTCTGTTTTTGACGGCGTAATTTTTTATGCTGGGACATGATGTTTTAAACTATGTAAAATTATAAGCTGATAATTTAAGGTAATCAAGCTCAAGAACCTACTTCACCCTCATCATACTACTATACCAGGGAGTATTTACATTTTTTACAATATACATATTTGTAAAGAATTGTTTTGTCACAAGACAGAAGCAGTATAGTATACTGTACTGAATGATGCACAACGGCTAAGGATTACATTTGTACTGTCTTGTGTAAATAAATTTATCTACAAATAGATAGTTTAGTATGTTGATTTCAGAATTGGTTACAGTAAATATATGTTTCAGGTACTCCCGAACTAGAGATAACCAGTCAAAGGATAACATCACACAGCATGATGGTCTGGTGGTAAGTTGGGAACATTTATTTGTTCATCTTATAATGCAGATAGGAAACAGAAAAGTGTTTCCCCTCGAGTATGCCTAGGAATGGCCAATACCTCCCATACCATCCTGATGGCAGCCCTGCCCCCCCCCCCCCCCCCCCACACACACACACACAAATGCACACATATTACAGCAATAATTACCTCAACACACACATTTCAGCATGAAACACACACATAATAGAGTAATAAATACAGACGCTCATACATTTCAGTTAGTATCTTAATACATACTAACCCAGACACACATAACAGTACTAAACTAACACACATACATACATGCACATTACAGCAATAGCTGCCCTCTAAGCACACATTACATCAATATAGTCCCCCACACACAAACATCCCAGCAATAAATATCCACCCTCTTCCCCCCCCCCCACACACACACACATACACGTTACATCAATAAATGCTCCATATACAGACACATTACCAGAATAAATACCACTCATTCATTACAGCATTAAATATGCCCAACAGACACACACACGGGTGGGGTAGGAGAGTACGCATAAGAAATTCCCATCAAGAATTACAGCAACATGCTAATCACAAAGGTTCTCATTGCTGACATACTGCAAATACAGATTTGTTGAAAAACTGACATGCAACAGTTGGGAGAGATGAAGATCCCGGCACACAAATGTCTATCTCTTTGAAGGGTGACACTTACATTCCTGCTGTTAAGGAGGCAATGCAAGGAGTTTCTGGCTGTAGAATGTACAAGCCTTCCTAAAAAACATTCTACAGCATCGGAGCCTTCGTGATTACCATGTCGGTGTCTAGTCAGGAATTTCTTATTCTCTGTAATGACCACCACCGGCATAACAGCAATACATACCGGTAATCTACACACACTACAACAATAAGTACCCCACATACTTTACAGTAATACATACCACAAAAACATTACATTAGACAGCTGCATGCATTTCAGCAACATCTATCTCCCCATAAACACATACTCATCACTGAGCCACCTCCTCCTGCTGTATCTTCCACTGTGCCGCCATCTCTACACTACCTGGTAAGAATTCCCCTATATTTTAAGCAGGTTACATGCAGTGTCAGCTGTTGCAAAGTAGGAAGTTTAAGTGTGCTGTTGGTTCTGGGGGAGAAGCCTTTTGAGGAGGGGAAGATACAAGGCTGAGAAGAGGAGGGGAGGAACGGATCAGCCAAAGTCACTTTTTAAAAGGTGGTTGGACCACGGAGAGGGGCCAAGAAGCAAAACAAATTTGGGTCAGCCGCCAACACCAGAGCACCAGATCCCACCCACCAATGGATAGACAGACATATATATATATATATATATATATATATATATATATATATATCAAACATAGTGTGTAATTAATGTATAGTCAATAAAGTTATTGAATAAAAGCAGCGTACATTTTTCAAATAAAGATAAAGCTTATCTGTCAAATGCTGCTCAATAGATGTACTATAGTAAGGATCCTCGGCTCTCACTTCAAATTACTTCATTATCTGTTATAGATAGATATATGTATACAAAATGAAGGGAAAAAGTAAAAAAAACAAACCTCCATAAGCTGCCACATGATGTCATGGGGACCACCAGTCTACTGGGAAAACTCCCAGTGACAATGCCTATTTCTCTCTCACGTGCAAATATAAACATGTAATAAGTAATAACTATTGAGGGTAGTCCTATGATAAGACAGAAAACTGTAGGGGATAGATTGTAAATGAATAATACAGTATGTGCTGTGATGGTAAAAGTTAATAATAGCTAAGATTACAATATTTGTATTTTATAGTTCACATGACACTAATAAACTAATCCAGTACGCTTACACTAATAATGTTTGTTGATGATATTGTTCTTATCAATGCCAGCATGAATATAGAGAGAATGGTTGGTAAATAGCTGCTAACAAGTCCCATCTCACCCAGGACACAATGTTATGTTCCTGTTTCTCACATAAATTTCTACTCTGAATTAACCTGAAAAACAAACACTTGTAGCAAATAGATTAACTTTAGTTAACTCAAAGGGTAAATATGTGGGAAAATAAAGAGTGTGTACAAGAATTATGTTGCCAGGTATAGTCGTGTTGCACATAATTGGAACATTCTGTATAAATCAGTGGATCTGATATCCCATTCTACGGATGCCTTTATTTAGTAACCCATTGAGTCAGATGATATATTTACCTTTCCTTGACATTTATTATTGTGCTTCTTTTGACCGCCAAGGAACATTTTGGATTTTTCACTGCATCCTTAAAATACAGAATTGATATTGCCAGTGTTGTTATTTAAATAGAAGGCAGTTTCAAAGAAGTGATTTAAGCTTAATTTGTATTATACTTTCAGACTGGTATTAATCAACCCTCGGCTCCTTCAACTGAGCTCATTGAAATCAACCTGGATCCACTACCTAGCAATCACAATCAGACCAATGGGTTCCCCCTGCCTGCTGCTGCCGCTGCTGTTCCAGTTTTCACTCAGCAGAGAGCTCACAATCCTGGTAAATAACAGTCAATATGTAGCAGGGTCATTACACACATACTCATGTTGTAACATTGCAACAGTGCCAAAATTAGCATATGCAAACAATTATGTTATATGGTTCACTAACATTTCCTTATGTCACAAAGAATGATGGAACAAAATTAGAATAGGATTGGTTAAATATGTGCACATTTTTATTGCCACTTCTGTTTTTGTCACTGCCATTTTGCAATTGTATTGAAAATATTATTTTCATTAACACATTATTTGTGTACCATGGAAATAATATAAAGTTAAAGAAGAGGAATAGAGGAAATCATCACCCTAATCATGTCCAAGAGGTTAATTTATCAAAGGAAGAAAAGCCCATTTTCACCGGTGAAAGGGCTTTCTTTCATTTCATTCTACTCATCAAGGGTTGATACCATTGCTATTCCATTTGTATGGGGAAGCCTATTTAATGAGTTTTGCTTTGGGACTTGTACCGCCACAATTCCTATTCAGATTAAAATCATAAAAATGCTTTGTTTTCAGAAATATTTTAGGCTGCTGTGAACATTCTAAGAATCTGATTGGCTACATGTTGTTTTATTACCACACATTTCAAAGTTGAGGACATTCCAAACAACCAGGAGATAGAGTTTGAGGGGCTTATGTAAAGTTGAACGCAAATTGTGTTCTTGAAGTATAATACGCTTTGTATTTCTGGGTAAACACACAATGCACTAATTCAGTGCTTAGGGGTAAATGTATCAAGCTGAGAGTTTTCCGGCGGGTTTGAAAAAACAATCAGATTCTAGCTATAATTTATTTAGTACATTCTACAAAATGATAGCTAGAATCTGATTGGTTGCTATAGGCAATATCTCCACTTTTCAAACCCGCCGTAACACTCTCAGCTTAATACATTTACCCCTTAGTGTTTAGTGCGAATGCTCATCTATAAAAAAGTGTATTATATGCCAAGAACACAATTTGCGTTCTACTTAACATAAGCCCATGAATAGAATAAGGATGCTCAAATATTTGTCAAATGCATCTTTAAAAAACAACAACACAGTGCTGTTTTTACCTTGGGAACATTGCTTTATTGAGGGTTGGGGGACTTTTACTGCAAAGCTCAAAGTCAGCCATATACCTATGTTCTTTTCCTTGTTTTATATTCTCTTTCAGAGAACCTGCTTTAGATGGTGTGAAGGTATTTCTAGTTAGTCGATAACAAGTTTGATTTGATTAAATGAGTTGCATGAGGATGCCCTAGAAAAGATCTTTTATGTTCATACTATGTTGTCGACCTCTCTCTATAATATACAGAAAGACATAAAAAATAAAACTTATACATGTGCATGCTTTTTTCCTAACTGAAAGTCACACCTCTTCCTATTAGCTGTGATGGTTCTCTAACAGCCCCATATGGCCATGAAAAAAGGATAACAGTCTGGCATCTTCCATAGAATGCTTCAAATCCGTCTTGTTGCCCTGTGAGTGGTTTATCTCCTGCAGTGCACATTGCTATAGATCCATCAGAGTTACTGCTCCAGCAGAATGACCTTAATGTAAATGCACACAACTGTCATGCTTTGTGTGTTATATTCAACTGGAAAGCTTAGTAAAAAGAAATCAATACAAATGTATTTTTTTTCTCGCACACTGCAGATATTCAGCATGTACCTGCAAGGTATTTGTTCTTCACCCACATATAAGCCTGGTTATAAATACATTAATTGTTTCATGCATCATGTGAATGTGAATCACTTGTTTTACTTGATCGATCCAGTATTTTATGTTGTTAAGCCTTTAACTCCATAATAACATGTTAATCTAGTCTGTATTCACAGGCAGATGAGTGTATAGGAAAGAAAGAAACTTGTTTTGACTAACAGAATTTGACAATCAGTTCACACCTCCCAAATAACATGGTATACACCAATGAAATGCCATGCTTGACTTTTGGTCCACAGGATTATTTCCTTGATGTTGGCCACATATGCAGCAGATTGATATCAGTATCATCTGACCAGCCCAATATTGCCTTGTGTGTTGCCCCAGAACAATCACTCACTCCCCAGAAACTCATTTACTAATCCTGATGTACGATCAGTTCCCCTCTGGAGTAGTATGGTGGTCCGGTGGGTGTGGGGCAAGGTGGATTATATGAGGGAGGTTAATGGAGAATGATAATGATTAAATGGAGGGTGACGAGTTAATGGAAAACATTGGAGTGTTGATGATGGAGGATGACGGGTTAATAATTGATGGATGAATGTTCAGTAAGTGACAGCTGGCATTATTGTGCAGCCACTGATGGTGTGGAACAATTGGAATGAGGAGAGACAGTGGAAGGTGAAGACATGGAAGATGAGCTAGTCATTGTAGGAATCGTCAGGGGCTGGCAACCATTACTTTCCTTCACTATATATCTTAACTGAATCTTCTTTGTCTTCTGGTTCAAAATAAGGCTTTTGCTGTAGCGCTGGATTGGCAGTCTTGTGGCTATTTGCCAACTAAGACTTGCTGTTTGCCAGGTATAGTAATTTGGCACCATCTTGCCACCGGACACAGAGCCAGGACACTGGTTATCCATGTAAGCAAAAGTTGTGGTGCCAGCTGCTGCCACCAAAGAAAATGCTGAGATCACCAAAGGGTGATCAGAGATGGCAACAGCAGTGTTAGCAGTTGAACTGAGATGGTATTCCAGTAGCTCTTCCAAACAATCTGTCCTTAGTGCGATGACACTCCTCTGTTCTAGCTTGTAATTTCCCACTGCCTCCAAAAAATGTTTACTGTTTCATATTTGTGAGAAGAGGTAGGGAAGAGGAAGGGCACAGGTCTGATCTAGAGTGCAGCCATCTTTAACTTCCATCTTCAGGTCAATTATTGATATATTGTGTATACTCATTAATTGTTTCTTGTCTATTTATTAATAGCCCCTCTTCCGTGGCAAGAAGGCTATCTTTTATTGAGGCGATAAAAATACCTCATTGCTGCATTTTATTTAAATAAAAATAGTATCGATTAGTTGCCCTGGAGAGATACTGGCATGGAGCGGTAAGGATTATCTAATAGCATATTCATATGTGAGCCTGCCGTGCTGATAATCATTTGGGCTATTTCCTGGTCCACAGGGCAATGGGTGCTTAGGTAATTGAAAAGAATTGACAACTTTTGCCACCATTATAATATTATGAGGTCCTTAAAGCCCGTGTCTGTTATACAAATATAGCATTTTTTTTATTTTTTTTTAAAGAAAGGTTAATTAAATTAAACAAATGTAATAAAACCTTCATTCACCAATTTATTACTCTGCCATAATCCATTTTGGAGTCCTTGTAATTTTTAGTCCAAATGGAAAACTAAACCAGACCATCTTCTTTCAATCAAAACGAAAATCACAGGACAAGCTTCGTCTTTTAATCTACTGCAATTAAAAAAGTCCATAACAGACAACACATGCTACTGATGAATGAATGAGAGATAACTTATTTAACCGAGACTCCCCTTAGCCACTCAGCCAACCATAAGCAGCTTCTCTTGTCAGCCACGATGTGATTGGCAGATAGCGAAACGAAGTCCCAGGCATTCCCTGCTTTGATCACACGGGTTGGGTACGTGTTAACAAGGATGAGAACCCCAACATGATTTACACCTCCACTAAAATGACGATTCCTGAAAAAGAAGAAGGCAATTTAAGCAGACTTACCTTAAACCCGAAGATCCAGCTCTCCGATGGCAGCGCCTACCAGTCATTCCGATGAGGCAGCTGACGGGCACTTCACTTGGACGTCAGTGCGCCGTTCATTCATGTTATTTTAAAGTGGCAATGTCTGGATCCCTCAGGCTTAGTAAGGGGTCCAAACATTGCCACTTTCACTGATGCCCAAGTGAAGTGCCGGACAGCTGCCTCATCGGAATGACTGGTAGGCGCTGCCGTCGGAGAGCTGGATCTTCGGATTTAAGGTAAGTCTGCTTAAATTGCCTTCTTCTTTTTCAGGAATCATCATTTTAGGGGAGGTGTAAATCGTGTCAGGGTTCTCGTTAACACGATTACCACCAGATCACACATCAATAGAGGTTGACTGAATCTCTAATGATGTTGGGGCAAAAAACTATTGCCTCCATTGATGTCTATGTCCATGCATATAGAGCCCCTGTTCATTTCTATTTTTTTCTACATGTGGTATATAAATCCATTGAAGTTAATTGAATATAGGAATGAATAGGAGTTACAGAAATCAATTGGAAAAACACAGCACAATGCTGGTTGAACCGCTTGTGGCTATAGGCACAATTATTCCCATAGTCATGAATGGACTTCTTCAAATTCATTGACATGATCTGAATGTACTAAAATTGAACGAGCTGCGTCTAAAATAACATGACACGAGGTAACTGCACTCAGAAACAAGTGCAAATTCAAAACAGTTTCATTGAATAGAATGGGTTGCATTTTATCATGTGGTTGCATTCCTTGTACTTACTTTTAGAATCAAGTTGGGTGCATTGTTTAAATGCCAGTAAGTAACCAGCCTTATCGGCAGTACTATTTATTTAACTTGACACATGTTCCCATCATAACATATCTGCAATTAAAGCTCCTCATAATCTACATGTTTTATGCAAAACCCTGAAGGAGTTAACCTCAAGCTACCAAAGTTTATTTTATGTACTATATTTGTCAAACACAGACAAAAGAGAATGAGAGGAACTCTTAATACTGTAGACAGGTAGGCAATAAATTACATGGGGGATTAACGGAAGTAACTGAGCTGAGCTGCTTAATTATTATCAGGTTACTTTAGATTTTAGTCTAATAAACCTAGATGACTCCTCTTCTGACCCTGCAGCAGGTTGCCCAGATAACAAATGTACTTAATAGATTTTTGTATGCTTTCAAAAATCCTTTTCCCAGGCTGACTGCCAGGGTTACCGACTGTCTGTAAATTTACTGTCAGTAACTGAAATTTTCACCTGCCTTTTGCAGGTAGATTTTGTATCTGGCTACCAGGGTTATCAACTACTAGTACATTAATACCTTTTCACCCTTCAGAATAATTTGAGCAGACATTTTTATGACACTACAATTTTTTTATACACATATGTACCACATCAATAATTTTCAAACTTAATTAAAAACCCTTAGAAAATTATATAAATGATAAAACTGTTATAAACCAGATGAATCAAACATGTTGCCCACAAGTACATTCACAGAAATGTATGGAACCAGATGTCAATGTGAGTCTAAGTTCTGTGGTGCTTGCATTGCAAAATCAGTTATATGTTAGTGGAAATCAGGATATTCAGTGTTTAATAATTCAACATTCACAAAGCCAGACCTACCTGTAGCCAATTGGAGAATTAGTATGTTCTCAGAGCCAGACTGACCAGTATGCCATGAGAGCATTAGAATGTTCACAGGGTCAACCCGCCAGAACAACCTAGGACTGATTCATTAAGGAAAGGAAAGAAAAAAAAATGAGTATCTTTGAATCTTGGCAAAACCATGTTGCATTGCAGGGGGAGGCAAAGTTACAATGTGATGGCAGATTTATAATTGGGGTAGGGCATGTTCTAGATCAACTTTAAATTTCAGTGTAGAAATAAAGCTATCAAGTATTTGTGTTCTACATGAAAAAAGAGCCAGTATTTATCTTGTGTGCAAAATAATAAACAAATTTGCACTCCTTGCATTGTAACATGGTTTTGTCCAGGAAAAAAGTTACTAATTTTTTTCCCTTTCATTCCTTAATGATTTAGGCCCCCTGTAACTAAGTACTAGAGTATTCACAATACAGAAGTTATTGGGTAATGACTACAAACTGTTTCTGTCTGAAACAAACTTCATACTTTGTGTATTATTTACTTTTTGAGAAACTATTACGTATTTCATAGTTTTTGTAAAATAGAATAACTGCTTGGTTTTGTCAAACACTACTTTTTAAATATAGCATCCTTCAGCGCAGGTAGTTTTACCTGGCAAAGTTGGTATTGGTGGGGCTTTTTTTTTACCATCCAAAAAGGCATGATAACAGATGTTTTATGTTTAACTAAAAGAAGTTATGCATTTTTATTGTTTTTGTTTTATTAAATGATGATACATTTTTATTCTTTTGTTTTTTTCAGCCCATTGTCTTCTGCTATATGTCTTTTACGGAACTTCATGTTTCTGCCATGTGAAGTACAGAATATAGCACATTAAGAAAGATTGAAGTCACATATTATACATTTTAGATCCGTCTCCATAGACTCAGTGTTTAAAAAACCAAAGGACAAAAAATGCAGCAATCTGTTTTATCAATTGAACAAAACAGAATAAGAAATGTAATAGCCCGTCTGTGTGCGTTATTAATGCATTCATTATAGGATAACATTACCTGTTCCTCTTTTTGTTCCATTTATTAAGAGAAAAGAAAAGGAATGAAAGAGGCAGGGGATAATGCCTATGTACACAGGGCCTTAGTGTACAGGATATTGACACAAAGTAACAAAAGCATAACATCAATGGGCTCATTGTGCCACAGCCATGGCAAATTCAAAGGCCTGGCAAAGGGGTGGCACAGAGCTTCTTGTGGCTAATAAATTCATATTCTTATATTAGTATTGTTTCTTGTTAAATGTACAACTCAGTAATGGAAAACATAGCTTTAAACAAGTAGAAGTATATGTAGATGTAACCATGTAAACTGAAATGTGACAACCAAATGCTTTGTTGTGCTGTTATAGCTGACACATAAAAAGTTATGTGTGTACGAAACAAAGTGATACAAGTAGTTTGTTTTTTTTTTTTAAAAAAAAGGGACACAACAGGGATATATTACACACTACACAACCATTAAATGAAAACTGGTGTGTAAGAAAGGTGTGACCACAGACTACAGACAGGAAGAAATTGATCATTTGGCAACATATTAAAGAACACTAGGACATATTTAGTACTGTATAGCTACATTAACATTAGCTCAATTAAAAACCACATATATATTAAAAACAACATACATTGCAATACATGGCTGACCAACTTGCAGCATAGGCTTCCCCATCTGGTTAGTCCATACACTAAAGTAACTATACATTCAATCACAATTATGGGTATGTATTTTACAATGTTACCTCCACCCAGCTTTTCAGGGCAAGTAGCAGTCTTGCAATAGAAGCATTTAATGAACATCAAAGGAATCATTTAGCACTGGCTGGTGGTGTGGAAGAGAAGCTACAATAAGACCTTGGTCTTCAATAGGTTCTCTGGAAAGACTCAACTAACTTGTAAATATGATAACAATAATTGTGTTGAATTCTGTTTAGTTAAGTGGAGGTACTGACCAGGTTGGAAACACATTGGGTGAGTTTGTCAGCTTAGCATTCACTGCAATAAAGTATAGCACTAAATGTATTCTACGGTTCTTTAATATATTGCAAAAGGTAGGTACAGAGGACCAATTCCTTCTCGTTTGCAAAAGAAAAAAACCCAACAATAATTATTTAAAAGTCAATCCACCATAATTACATAGTTATAAGTTAGACTCAATTAAAGAGCAAATATTATTTTTATTGAATCTGAATAGTGAACCATCCCCATGAAACCGACTGTACATTTTCATTTACCTGGGGTTTTAGATGTTTTAAGAATTGTTAAGCAAGTTGAAAAAATAAAATCAGATGTCTTGGAGGTGGTTGCATAGATTGGCCAATAGGAGCTACTAATTAAAGCACTTTATTCATATAAAGATGTAATGAGTCCAATGAAAAGTGTACTGATTTGAATATCCAAGTTTAATCTATTTTATAACACTGATTTAATTGCACTTTCCAGAAATTAGCAGCACACAACAACCTCCTCAGGAGATCCGCAGTAATTCTTTATACCCACAGAAGGACCTGCTGGAACTAAAGGAGGCTGTAAATACTCCGTAAGTCAAAAACAAACTTATATATCTCAATTACCTAAACGTTCATGCATGGCTATGTTAATATGTGACTATGTTTGCAGCTGCCTGTACTTATATTGCATAATTTAGTCAGTGAACGACAGGTTTTAATTATTAAAAGTTAACTTTGTACTTTTTCACAAACATAATACACCAATCACCAAATCTAAGTACAAAGTCTGCAAGCCTCGATTTGTACTGCCTGTATTATAGCATTGACCTGTTCAGTTTCTAACTAGATAAGAAATTTATAGCTCTCCTGTTTGATATTATGTTTCATAGGAAATCTGACCAAGTTATTTGAGGTGTAGGCCAGCTATTTAGAGGGCAATACTGCATCTGAATTTAAACCAATGGAGACACAAAATACAAGCTATGGAATTCCCCATGAGACAAACCATGGACTGCAGTATCCAGACCATATGCCATAAGTTATTTGAAAAATGGGCAAAAATATATTTTTCTTAAACCCTACCTTGGACAATGGCCTGCTATAGGTTTCCTAGAAATTGATACTACATGAATAAGTTATCGCTATTAGAGGGCTGTAGAGCCCAGTAATGTGATGTGGTACAGAGCCCAGTTATAGTGGCACTCCACTCTTTGTATTATGTATGTAAGATGTGTTTATCGTGTTCATAGGAGACAGCAAAATAACATATCACCACAATTTACCATTAAAACTTCACCAGGGCAGCTGAGTGATACTCTGTATTATTGGCCAGGATTAATAAGGGTTAACTTACTGAGTCACTGGGACAGTACGAAGGGATATGCGTATACACAGTGGAACCTAGGCCCAGACTCGGACTTTCAGTTCCATTTGGAAGGTGGGGGGGGGGGAAATAACGGAAAAAAAATAGTTACAAATAGATTTAAAACTTAAAAAAATTAAAACAGCATTTTTTGTATTATTTTTTCCTCTGTTACATGTACTGCTGTAATGCTTGTTAAATATGCTCCTCTTTGCTTTGCACGGGGAAACTATAGCTTGCAAAACCCAACAATGACCCTTTGATGTATAGGGTGAAGCTCTATATTCGGAGAAAGCACCTGTTTTTGCTGGAGACGTGGATTTTTGCCCTTTAATAAATAGACCCCTTGATCTTTATAATTAATTGACATCCATTTAATCACATCAGTACTTTTCTGTTACAACAGTGTAGTACATATTAGTGATGATAGTATCGAAAACCTGACAATAGATTGTATTGCATCTTTAGAGTTGAACAAGTATTTAAAATATTTGATATGTGACTGAAAATGTAATCCTAAAATTCATAAATCCTCAAATTGGTTTGTAGGATCCTTTGTATTACTTTTGTATTCAGCAGCGTACTGACACAGAAACAAAAGAGCTTCCATAGATCAAAAATATTCAGTTTTAAGGATAAAGGTGGTTCTTCTTCATCAGGCTAATGGTACTCAGACTTCCTGAGTACCATTAGCCTGATGAAGAGGAATTACCTGTATCCTTGAAACGTGTAGGTAGTGCTTTGTAGCTGGAACGGTTTGCTTTTCAATGTGGTATCGAGCACCAGAAGTGCTCACAAGTGCTGTATAAGTCACCTAAATGTGAATGATAGTTTTAATTTACTGATTTCATTATTTTTATGCTTGATCCATGGAAGCTCTTTTGTTTCTGTAACAGTGAACTACTGCCTTATTCTGCAGGGGAAATCTTGTATCACCAATTCCCATCAAACTCTGAATTTAAGACGTTTGTGTGGATCGATTCACTGAACTCTAAATGGGATACCTTTGCTGACATAAGCACAACATGAAATGTTTTTGTTAGATGCTTATATACTGTCACTTATTTTAACAGGTTTGCATTTGGAGTACAAAGCCAGTTGCCAAAGCTTCCTCTCAGACCTATGTATGACAATGTAAGTCTATTTATTCAAACAAACAATCTAAATGTGTCACCATATCCCAGTTTTGAGGGACACATTACTCCTTGTAAAACATGTTCATCATGATCCATCCTGCTTGAGGGCATAGCTGTCCCACAGCTAGAAATAGCAGTCATTCATTCCAGGCAGAGTCACTCAATGCAAACTAGAACTTTGCCTAAGATATAATTTATTTATATAGTCTTTAAATAAACTGAGGCATAGACAAAAAACATATGTCCTGCACTTGGGCACTGTTACAGCTCTGACTTGTGGCTGTTATTTATAAGGTACATATTAATTTTTTGTTGTTGTTTTTGGGTTTTTTCTACCTATTATGATGCATCTGTTTTTCTCTTTGTGTACTATGGTGGCCAAAGCAAACATCAATTCAACAGCGCCCCTAATTGGCAAATTAAAAAAAACCTTGAGCAGAATACCAGTCAATAATATCTCTAAGACATAGGAGTAGTTTTACTAAGAGTTCTAGAAAACATTATTACATAAACTATTATGTATAATTACCATTTAATGTTTGTAGCATTCAAACATATTAATAAGCTTGGATGCACTATTCTAATGAAAGATGATGTTTTATTTTGATTGAAATCATTTTTCTAAAGATTTTAACAACAAACCTTAACCAGAAAAATGAAAATGCAAATACCAAAAATTACCCAGAAAACACTGTTATTTATTTACCATTGGTTAAAATAGCTGATTCAGATGGTTGCATTTTAGAGAACTCTATTCATTAGTTCATAAAAGTAGTCCTGAGCATCCAGTTAGTGAAGTTGTTGGTTTTTGCAAGTTCACGACAATGCATTTAGCTTATGTTACTTAAAGCTCCCGGAGTCTCTGAAAACAGATGTACTAATGCATCAGGATTTCTACCAATAATGTATAAACATAAATAGCAGACCAGGCAGACGATGCACCAGCATTGTGACCTATCAATCTATGCTAGAACATGGAAATGGGGCTATTGTCAACGGTGGCAGGGTGGTGTTATAAAAGTAACACAGGGTTGGCATCCGTTAGGTGGTACTAATGATAAAGTAATTGGGGCATGGTTTGTCTGGGCTAATTATAAGTCCAGACTTCAAGAAAACAATGAAAATAATAGAACAAGTGGATATTATTTAACTCCGCTCCCTGATGTCCAACTGTCGTAATATAATATGGACAATATTCAGTGTCTGTGTTCCTCTCCTTAGCAGATTTCTGTGATCTCTTAATTTACTCAGAATAATTATGGGAATGTGGGATACCATCATCCCATCTCTGGATGACGACTTATAGACTTCTGTAGTTAGTTCTTTATGTCATTAGTGGCTTTGTTCTTGGTGTCAAACAATGCATTAACACTGATGTAGAACACTATACACCAGGGTTTCCAAAACCCAGTCCTCAGGGCTCCCAAACAGTGCAGGTTTTCCATATCTCCTTGCTGGAGCACAGGTGTATTCATTACTTGACACATTGTAACAGATCCACAGGTGGTCCCAATTATGTCACATGTGATCCAGAAAACCTGCACTGTTAGGGAGCCCTGAGGACTGGGTTTGGGAAACCCTGCTATACACTAATATTAAAGGACCCTGCTGGTCATCATATCTTTAATGTTTGTATGTCTGCCGACATTTTGGTTTCATTCACTTTATGCCAGTTAAATGTTGCAAGTAGGTCTGGCCTTTTTATTTAGTACATTCTGACAGTCAGGTGAGTTGGGAGCAGTGTTCCCTGTAAACTGAGCAATCTGGAAAGGAAAGAGTTAAAAGGTCAATCTAATGAGGGCTCCACCCGAAAGGTTTGCATTCACAATCTGCAGGATGTTTCCTAGTAAGATACAGGTTTAACTCTATCATTTCCAGATTGCGCAGCTTAGCGGGAACACTGGTTGGGAGAGCACCGTAAGTCTCTTACCTATGGTAATACACATCTAATAAAATTTATAATGGTTGTATGTGGTAGTAAATCAGGTGAAAATGGCTGCTGCAGATGGTGTCATGATAAACATATTTCTGCTTTAAGTTAGATATAACTGAAAATAATACAATCAGAAGACTGAGAAATGATAATTGTATAAGATTAGATGATGAACATTTTCGTGAGACTTTAGGTGTTCAGTAATAGAAGAACAACATTTCCATTGGAAATAACAGAAAGAGCTTTGCATGACATCCTCGCCTATAAAACTATAAGTACAAGTTCCTTTGACACATCCAAGGCCTGATTCATTAAGGATCTTAACTTGAGAAGCTTCTTATTCCAGTCTCCTGGACAAAACCATGTTACAATGCAAGGGGTGCAAATTAGTATTCTGTTTTGCACATAAGTTAAATACTGAGTGTTTTTTCATGTAGCACACAAATACTTGATAGCTTATTTGTACACTGAAATTTAAAGTTGATATTTGTGTGCTGCATGAAAAAACAGTCAGTATTTAACTTATGTGCAAAACAGAATGCTAATTTGCACCCCTTGCATTGTAACATGGTTTTGTCCAGGAGACTGAAATAAGAAGTTTCTCAAGTTAAGATCCTTAATGAATCAGGCCCCCAGTGAGGATTTCCAGATATCTTTGTTCATAAAGGATATCTTTTTCTGGTATATAGTTTCATTACCAAATGAATACTGTGTTATATATTTTGTGCAAGCTCACACAATGTATATTTCTTTTTTGTCCTTTTTTATAGGTGCTACAAGATACAACTTTCCTTCCGTTAGCCCAAAATCCATCACCTTTCTTCCCAGGAGTCCAAACTTCATCACCTTTCCTCCCAACAGCTCAACATTTAATACCTACTATGCCCCCAGTTCCCAACTCAACACCTCTTTTGCCTGTAAATTCAAACCTTCTTCCTGCCATCCCAACTCTGAGTCCTACCATTGTGCCAATTCAGAAAGGAACAACAAGTAAACAGGAAGAAAACTCAGGTAACATGGCAATGAATGGTGGCTGGAATCTGATCATTTAATATATTGTTGACTGCCTAATTGTGATATCTGGATAGCCACACATGCTTTGTGATAATGTGATCTCTATGTCTAATGTGATTTTGTGAATCTTTTCTGGTATCTGTGGATAAAACATCTATTTTTGTAGTGGTGACTACAAAAAGAGTTTTTCATATTTGTGTTTGAATCTTGCCATTGTCTTCAGATTATTTAAAGTTTATATTAATTAAACCAGGGTAGGTGTATAGGTGAGATATAAACTATGAAATTGTCTAATCTACAGCATTGGACTTTCCAGTTGTAACATAATCACAAACCTTATTATTCTCAGGCAGACAGTGGCCTGGCAATGGTTGGCAGAATTTGTATTTTAAAAACATCTAGATATTGTTAGAGATCGCGGCGGCCGCGGGCACCGCCGCGACTCTCCAGGATCCTCCAATGACGCCCCGGCCATTGCTATGGTAACCGGGATGTCACTTCCGGTTTCCACGATCCCGGTTGCCTGGGCAACAACCGGGACGCTACAGATTCTCTGACGCCGCGCCCGGCCAGCTGGTTAATAGGCGGGCGCGCGCGCACAGGGCTAGTTAGGTGAGAGCCAATCATGGCTGTTCAGGTGCCTAGGAGGCAGCTCGTAGAGGAGTCAGTGATTAGTATGCAGCTGAGCACTGCATTACGATTGGCCACCAGCACTTCTATTTATTAGGCTTCTCCTGTGTGGGCTCCTCTCGGATTGGCTGCTTGAACTATTTAAGACAATGAGGACTGAGCCTCATTGCCGGTTATAGCGTTCTGTCCTCAGTCCTGCTGCCTGCTTGTGCTATCTGTTTTGGTTCCTGCTACCTTGGATTTGACTACCCGTGTTTTGACCCCTGCTTGTTATTGGACCTGTGACCCTTCTCTTCTGACCTTGACCTTTTGCCTGGAATTCGGATTTTGCTTCTCTGCCTGTGAGTTTGACCCTTCACTTGCCCTTGGATATTGCATCTGTGCCTGTGACCTTTTGACCTAGGATTCTTCTTAAACTACAGTCTACCAATCACTCCACTTCTGGGAACTCCTTTAAGTCAGTATACGTTACTCGACCCTCGGTCGGCCCGCAGCCCAGTCTGTCCCCACCACTAGGGGCTCCAGCGAACGCCTGGCCTTCAGAGTAGTTCCCGAGTTTCACTGTACTGACTTGGGAGTTCCTAACAGATATCAGAAAGGTATATTTACATTGTTGACGTTGAAATTCTGCAACTACACTTGACACTCTGGGATGTTATGGCTGTGTAGAGTATCCTGTTTTATGTTCATTGATATGCCGATTTCTGCTGAGATGTATAAACGTTGGAACATAAGTAGAATTGTATCCAGACCCTTAGATTCTTTGAGCCAGATTCAATTAGGCGTGAGGTGCCGACATGTATCTCCGGAACAGTCCAAGGAGACACATTGCCTCAATGTTTTGACTCAATTCTCCACTCATTTTCTCTCGTGTTACATAAAGATGTGAGAAAAATGAGTGGAGGTGCCTTACAATGTGAGCAGCCAGACATCAAGGAGATGTCCAGTGGCACCTTGCATCCAATTAAATCTTCCATTTCGTCTCATTGGGCCAATTTTTGCTTTTCTGCTCCGCATGGCTGCCGAGTTCCATGGCTCCAACTTTCCATCTGTAGAAAAGAGACAAATGTACCCTACAAGTAATTAAAATAGACTTTATTGATGGCAGTATATCCAGGCCCGGAGCTCCCATTAGTCAAGGTTAGGCATTTGCCTAGGGCGCCGGGCTCTGGAGGGCGCCTGGAGGGCGCCACAGAATACTAAAAGACTTTAAAACTGTGCGGCGACCGCTGACCATACCTGTCACGGCCGCCACACAGCATTCAGATACACAGGAAGGGGGGAAGAGGCTATTTTGTCACCACTGCCGCCTCTCTGCTCCGTCTCCTCCCCTCCACTTACTAGTGTCAGTAAGTGGAGGGGAGGAGACGGAGCAGAGAGGCGGCGGTGGTGAGACAAGGTAAGGAGAGGAGGGAGGAGGGCGGCGATTTTTGTGGGGGGGGGGCGCCGCTTTGTTAAAAATGCCTAGGGCGCCGTGGACCCTAGCACCGGCCCTGAGTATATCCCAATACAACACCCACTACTCTGATCCTATCAGAAATACAGCTACATATCAAATAAGCAAGAAGGACCCATTTACATTAATTGTCCCTCTTCAGTGATTTTAAAGGTTTGCTCGGTTTGGTGGACGTTGTACATAAAATGTAAAACTAATGTCTTTTTACAGCTGCATGGGATACTCTGGTTTAAGTCTCATTATCGGTTTCTTTTGACCTTGGAAAGTGTCTGCATTTCTTATTATCCCAAACACCCAAAAAATAACTAAATATTGTTAGTTCATTTGGGCATATAAATTCTGCATGGAATGTTGTGTGTACAATCCTGTATGCCATTTTAAGCAAAGAAGCATTTAAAATATGATTATATATTTAATCTTCTATTGCAGATGATACCAACTACACACAATTGCCAAACTACTACGAGCTCCTAGAGTTTGATCCACTTGTTGAAAGCGGTGGGACAGAGTAAGTAATGTGTGATTTAATACACAACATGATTATTTGTATAAGGTCAAATTGCTGTATATTCTTATAAATGAAACTGGAATTCAGAGGATAAACCATATTTGCATGAAAAACAAATTCACAATAATTTTTAATGTGATTTTGTTCATTCTCTATGAAGTGACCCTTACTGTGATCTGAAAAAATGTTAATAAGATATTAACTAAACTAATGCAAACATATCCACAAAAATATGCGCAGTTTAATGCTGTTTCAAGTTATAGTCATCTAAAAAAAGAAAAAAAAGGGTCATGAAAGTCACACCTGTAGCTTTATGGAGTCCAGGAACTTGTCTTCACTTGCCTTCATCTCAACTGTCCCTCTTAGTTATGGACAGTCTTTCGTTTGTATCCAACCCCTCCTGCCCCCCCCCCCTTCCCCCATTCCTCTTGCATTTAAACTTTTCTTACATTGTTTCTTTTTTATAGTTCTACATAGATAATCCAACCCATTGGCTCCCTATTAACTGGCTACTACATTTGTTATTACTTTAGAATTTATTGTAACATAGTAACATAGTTGATGAGGTTGAAAAAATACACCAGTCCATCAAGTTCAACCTATTTTGGATCTCCTGCGATCCTGCACTTATATTTGAAATTAATCCAGAGTAAGCAACCGCAAATCTGTTTCAATTTTGAAAATCCCCCCAGACTCAATATTGCAATCCAATTTTTACCCTATATCCACTACTATCCTTTATTTTAAATTAACGGTCGTATCCCTGGATACACCTTTCCGCTAAAAATTTGTCTAACCCTTTCTTAAACATATCTATTGAATCTGCCATCACAACCTTCCCTGGCAATGAATTCCATATCTTGACTGCCCTTACTGTAAAGAACCCCTTCCTTTGCTGGTTGTGAAATTTCCTCTCCTCTAACCTTAGGGGATGACCACGTGTCCTGTGTATGGTCCTTGGGGTAAAAAGTTCCCATGAAAGCTCTCCGTATTGACCCCTAATGTATTTGTACATAGTAATCATATCTCCAAATTGAATGTGAATTTGTGAATTCTGTGGTGCTTATATACCTAAAGAGAAATGTCTATCTATCTTATAATTCTCTTCCTCCTGTTCTAAACTTAGCAAATATTAAAATCTATCTCCAGGAAAAGCTAAAAGTTTTTACTTTAGTTTTAGTTGCAATTAGGTGACAAACATAAAAGAATGGAAATCCCACTTACCGGAGCTCTTCTGATCTCAAGTCTTGAGATACTTGTACTGGTACAAGTCCTGCTTGGTTCGGGCTTGTTTTCAGTGTCCATGTGAGCTTCCCATTCATCTAAAAGGGAAGCTCACGTGGGAGGAGCCTCACAATGCCGTGAAGTCATCTTTTAAACTTGTTTCTAACCTTGAAGATACTGTACCACGCCTGCCACACAACCCTCCCCCTATTCAGAAAAGAACTTAGCAGACAGTGTAGGAGTTTTTATTTTGTTACCACAATATTGTAGCTCTCTGCAAACAAGTTCACTGTAATGCCAGCTGCCTACAGGAGTTTGATTTGTGTATATAAAGCAAGTTTAAACGCCAGTGAAATCACATGTCAAACACAAACGCATTCGACATACGGTTGTTAACTTAGCATTATTACTTGTGTTTGGTTGGTGCATGGTGGTCACTCAAATGAAGTCAATGGGCCTAATTCATTAAGGGATGCATATTGAGCGCAATGTGTTTTTGTTTTAAAACGCACATAAATCGAATATATGTATGTCCAAATTCAACAAGGAGCGAATGTGAAGATACGTATGGTGATGAATATGATTGTGCGGTAGGTCTGCTCTGCTCTACTAGACAGGACACTGCAGGATACGTCCAATATATATGTGGAATATAAAGTCACAAAAGAACACGCAGAAAATTAAAAAACTATTCAATTAATGTTTTATGTTCATTACTGACAAAATATTAAAATATATATTGTTTTTCCCCATGACATATATTTATTAGAATGTTCCTAAGGTCTACTGTACATAAAATATATTTTGACAGTTGCTTCTGATTGCAAACACATTTTAGCATGTATACACAGCCGACTTTACTAGTAATTGGCAGCTAGACTAGACCTGGAGCAAGAGATACAACTGGGATACAAGTACAAAGCTTGAATCAAACGCTGCTGAATGCGCTTGAGATTGGCACATCCTTGCTGTACATTGACTATAGGCAAATGTCCCTTCCTTGCCCTGTTTACTTCCTGAAATCATAGGCTGTAGTAAGTGTCCTTTGCGCTCAAATATGATTGAATGTTGGTGCGTTTTGTGGCGTATGAGCCGTTTCTGGGCATGCATAGAGTATTATATGCCCAAAATTGCCATTTACGTCCTTAAATGTATCAGGCCCAATGTGTTTAACTTGCATTAAATGCATTGAATGGGCAAGAAAAATGCATCACAACACTAATGCAACAGAAATATAAACAAGAATGCATATACTGACATTGGAAACAGACCCATTTACATGCATTTACTAGTGTATAATACACATATGCAAATTAATGCCAGGGTGTATGAGGCCTAAGGCTTCAGAGAAGCTGATAAGATTGAACTTTGTCAGGGATAAGAGAGCAGAAGAATGTACGTATACAATTTAGATTGTGGGGTCAAAAACAGTTACAGGTAATAAACAGCTCTTACATGTAAAGTGAGGATAAACACAACATTGTGTAACATTCTAATGTGTTTTTCTTGTAGTTAATGAATACGCTGGTGATATATTTCTTAATATTCCAGGTCTATTTATGAAGAAATTGACACAACGACATGGAAAAAGAAGAAGGGTTCTGAGTGCTAGGATTATTTGTATGGTAAGAACAGTTCTCTTTCCTAGATTATGTAGTCTTGGATTTCAGCAAAGTCGTATAGCGGCACATCATTATTAACTGAATACCCTGCAGTGTCTTATTACTTTTACATGTTCTGTGTTTCTGTTGGGTGGGGCAGCACGGTGGCTAAGGGGTTAGCGCTTCTGCCTTACAGCATTGGGGTCATTAGTTCAATTCCTGGCCATGGCCTTATCTGTGAGGAGTTTGTTTGTATGTTCTCCCCGTGTTTGCGTGGGTTTCCTCCGGGTGTTCTGGTTTCCTCCCACACTCCAAAAACATACTGGTAGGTTAATTGGCTGCTATCAATTTGACCCTAGTCTGTGTGTCTGTGTGTGTGTGTCTGTGTGTGTGTGTGTTAGGGAATTTAGACTGTAAGCTCCAATGGTGCAGGAACTGATGTGAGTTCTCTGTACAGCGCTGCGGAATTAGTGGCGCTATATAAATGGTGATGATGATGATGATGTATAGTGACTCCTGACTGCTCTACACAGCTCGACCATTGATGATGATCATGATGATGAGTGCTTGGTACAAGTAGGAGATTGGGGCACATAAGCCTGCTTCTATAAAACATCTCTAAGCATATAAACTGCTGGTAGAATATATTAATTTGTGCATTAGAGACAAGGAGATGCTAGAAGTTGGTCTGGGATGATGGGGGGACAACAGTAGCAACAACACCAGTGAACCAGGGGCAAAGAATTTAAATTTATTCCTGGTACATGCCCATAGCAACCAAGCGATTAACCAATCAGACTATTTAATTTTTCTAGTGCAGTTTGGAAAATTAAAATTAATATCAGTTTGGTTGCAATGGGTAACACCACCTCTTTGACATGTAGCACAGTGGCTTAGTGGTTAGTACTTCTATCTCACAACACTGGAGTCATGAGTTCAATTCCCAACCATGGCCTTATCTGTATGGAGTTTGTATGTTCTCCCTGTGTTTGAATGGGTTTCCTCTGGGTGCTTCACTTTCCTCCCACACTCCAAAGACATACCAGTAGGTTAATTGGCTGCTATTAAATTGACCCTAGTCAGTGTGTGTCTGTGTGTATGTTAGGGAATTTAGACTGTAAGCCCCAATGGGGCAGGGACTGATGTGAGTGAGTTCTCTGTACAGCGCTGCGGACAGGGCCGGTGCTAGGGTCCACGGCGCCCTAGGCATTTTTTAAAAAGCGGCGCCCCCCTCCCCCCGCAAAAATCGGCGCCCCCCCGCAAAAATCGCCGCCCTCCTCCCTCCTCTCCTTACCTTGTCTCACCACCGCCGCCTCTCTGCTCCGTCTCCTCCCCTCCACTCACTGACACTAGTAAGTGGAGGGGAGGAGACGGAGCAGAGAGGCGGCGGTGGTGACAAAACAGCCTCTTCCCCCCTCCCCGTGCATCTGAATGCTGTGCGGCGGCCGTGACAGGTATGGTCAGCGGTCGCCGCACAGTTTTAAAGTCTTTTAGTATTCTGTGGCGTCCTCCAGGCGCCCTCCAGAGCCCGGCGCCCTAGGCAAGTGCCTAACCTTGCCTAATGGGAGCGCCGGGCCTGGCTGCGGAATTAGTAGCGCTATATAAATAGCTGCTGCTGATGATTTTCATAAATGCTCCAATGTAACTATCTCAGTGTGGCACAGAATATATGTATGTACTAGGTGAGAATCAGCAAATACTACTCTTGTCCCAGAGGTTTTATCCTCATGTAATCAAAACAGATGTGTTAGGTAGCACAATGCCCATCTTTCCATGGCAGTATGTTCTGCTTACATTTGTGGTTTATGTTTCCCTTTATTTTTCTCTGAAACACATGGACAAAGTATATTTTACACAGAGAGCATTAATTCCTGTGTTTGCCTTTACTAATATGAAAGAGAATTATAAAATAGCATGCTTGTACATGCAAATGGTATAGTATGCAAAGACACAAATAGAACAATGCTCAGTTTGTTAAACAAAATTATAGTGCGCTTGACTTGCTAAACAAGTCAACTTGTCGGTAAAGAATATTTTACATATGGTAATATTTATTCAGTGAGCAGAAAAATGCCAGGTGTCACTGTTGTTGATATTATTATTATTATAGTTATTACAAAATGTTCCTTTAACTAGCCAGTGCCCTGCTTATTCCTCTCAAAATCAAAGAAAAATGAGGATACTTTCTATAAAACGGGCATGTTCATTTATTAGTGTTTGTTTAAATAGTTTATCCATACTGCTTCAGATTAAAAATAAGGTAATACCCCATATTTCCCTAAATGTAGACAGAGTCTATTCGGAAGGAACAGAACTCAATGGTGATGCTACAGATACATTCTACTTATTCCCTCATGGTAACAATTGCTATGCTACAGTCCTTGGGGACAAAAAACTGTCAAGTCCTAACTGTAAGCTTCAGATCTTGGCATAAATGTATAGCCTGCTTTATCAATATATGAGTGAATTTATAAGACAAATAGGTGATGGTGAAGATAGGCACAAGCCCATCAAAATCACCCGTCAGATTTATCATGATTGACTGGAAGGGAAGCCTGAATTTTGCCAATTCTTTTGCGAGTTGACTCCAAGCAGGAGATCAGATCCATAAGAACAGTACAAGCACCTAACCCTGTCACTTGATAGAAGGACACAGTGCTATGGTGTACTGTATTAGTGGTGGCACACAGGCAATTGTCAGGTTGTAGCCGTGTAAAATCTGTGTTTATTCGGATTAGGGAATTACTTCTGCATCAATTTTATACTGCCTCCAATTACTGTTGAAAATTATTGCTTTAAATATTGAACATAATTGCATAAAAATCACCATTGTACCACATTAATTTTATTTTATAGTCGTATCTTCCAGAGGCTTGCAAAAGTTAAAATAAGGTGTCTCGCCTTTTAATAAAGTAAAATAAGTATGTTCTGCATCATCATACTGTATGCATCTGTGTTCAACTATCTGGAGACGCAATTTCAGTAAAACTAGGTATTAATAGTTTGTGTGAAATACATTTTTTTACTAGACTAATTACTAGACTATTTACTTGGCTAAAAAGAGGTGGTTTTTCACAATTAAAATAAAATGTTCAAAATAATTTAAAGCCACGCTCAATCTATAGTCATGGCCAAAAGTTTTGATAATGACAAAAGTATTGGTTTTCGCAAAGTTTGCTGTTTCAGTGTTTTTAGACCTTTTTGTCAGATGTTGCTATGGTATAGTATAGTGCTCATCTTTCCTTCTCCAAACAAGCGTTTTTCCAAATGCCTCAAACAATCTGAAAGGGGATTCATCAGATAAAATGACCTTACCCCAGTCCTTAGCAGTCTAATCCCTGTACCTTTTGCAGAATTTCAGTCTGTCACTGATGTATTTCCTGGAGATAAGTGGCTTCTTTGCTGGCCTTCTTGATACCAGGCCATCCTCCAAAAGTAGTCACCTCACTGTGCGTGGAGATGCACTCACACCGACCTGCTGCCTGTCACGAGCAGTGGCGGTACTCACAGCCGCCGCGGCTCGCATCCTGCCCGCTCTAGAGTCCCGGCCGTCACCATGACGACCGGGATGTCATTTCCCCTCAACCCCCGACCGTTGCCAAGGCAACGGCCGGACGTCTCTTCAACGCTGCATCCCGACGGTGTTGGTAGCCGGTAGGCTGATCTAATGAGGAGGGCTGGATTTACAGGCATTAGCCTGCAACTGTGTATTTCAGGGTCAAGCCCTGATTGGCCTGCTCTGTCTAAGCAATTAGCCTGCAGGAGTGTATCAACTCCTGATTGGTTTGTGTGAGTATTTAAGGCAATGAGGTCTGCTGCCTCATTGCCGGTTATAGCGTCCAGTCTGCCTTTCAGCTAACCTGCTCCTGCTCCTGTTCAGTCCAAACAGGTTTTCACCAATACTAATTACCTGTGTATGACCCCTTGCCTGGCTTTTGACCCTGCCTGTGTATCCTGTGACCCTGACCTTCTTGCCTGTATCTGGACCTTGCTACCGTGCTTGTGACCCTTGACCCTGGATCGTGTATCGGATTCCCTGTCTGCTGCCGGCCCTTGACCCTTGCCTGGACTTCACTCCGCTTACCTGGGTTCCCCCTAGTCGGTACGCACTTCACGACCCTCTGCTAGTCTGCGGCCAAGTCTGTCCCCACCACTAGGGGCTCCAGTGAACACCTGACTGCCAGAGCAGACTCCGGGTTGTGCTGTACCGGCTAGAGGGGTTCCTAACACTGCCATTCCTGAGCAAGCTCTGCACTGGTGGTGCCCTGATCCCTCAGCTGAATCAACTTAAGGAGACAGTCCTGGCGCTTGCAGGATGTTCTTGGGTGCCCTGAAGACTTCTTTAAAACTATTGAACCTCTCTCCTTTAAGTTCTTGATGATCCGATAAATGGTTGATTTAGGTGCAATCTTACTAGCAGCAATATCCTTGCCTGTTAAGCCCTTTTTGTGCAAAGCAATGATGACTGCATGTGTTTCCTTGCAGATAACCATAGTTAAATTTGGAAGAACAATGATTTCAAGCACCACCCTCCTTTTAAAGCTTCCAGTCTGTTATTCTAACTCAATCAGCATGACAGAGTGATCTCCAGCCTTGTCCTCGTCAACACTCTCACCTGTGTTAACGAGAGAATCACTGACCTGATGTCAGCTGGTCCTTTTTTTGGCAGGGCTGAATGCAGTGGAAATGTTTTTGGTATAAAGTTCATTGTCATGGCAAAGAGGGACTTTTAAATTAATTGCAATTCATCTGATCGCTCTTCATGACATTTTGGAGTATATGCAAATTGCCATCATAGAATCTAAGGCAGCAGACATTGTGAAAAATATTATTATAATAATATTAGTGTTTTTCTCAAAACTTTTGGCTATGACTCTAAATGAAAAAGTGGAATCTACAAGACAGACAATTTAGTGGTGCAATTAGATTAAAGTATATTAAAAATTTAAACCACAACTATTGTGGTATTTATGTGTGTGCAAAACTGTTTCAAAGTCTGGGTAAATTGAAATTGTTGAGCAGGCAGAGTGAATGTATGTTTTTGATTTATAGAATTCAGACCCTTAGAAGTTACTGTGCTTGGATTTTCGAAATAAATCTGACATAAAATATATATTTAAATACACTAATTAGGTTACTTTGTAAGGCACCCTTTTTTCAATGTATACAAGTCCAATATATCTTTGTTTATAAAGTAGCCTCTCCATTGTCTTAAGGAATAAAGTTCCCTGCCCCTTAATCCTTTCATATTGTCCTATGTACTTCTTGAAGATAGATGCTCAAACTGTATCCTATATTCTAAATATTATTATAATATTTGAATGCTTGGCACCAGTCCTGCTGCTTAATTGAGCCAAAACATATTTACAGCACATACAATTTTCTTTTGTATGTACAATATAGTATAATTCATTACCTTAAACCCACATCCTTCAGGGTATCTCTGAAATGCCGTGTTTTACTGTTACTATGAGACTGAACAAAAGGTCAAGCTGTGTAGGGGCAGTCAGGAGGCACTATATATCATCGTCACCATTTATTTATATAGCGGCACTGATTCCGCAGCGCTGTACAGAGAACTCATGCACATCAGTCCCTGCTCCATTGGAGCTTACAGTCTAAATTACAGACACTGACAGACGTTTCTTCCCTAAGAGCAGCTGAAACAATGAGCGGGGACTGGGCATATGGTACTTTTATATGATTTTGGTAATTCACATGATATTTACTGATAGACTTGGATAGGCACTCTTTCCATTTTCCAGACGGGTGTAGTACCAATCAACGGTACTGACTACCCTGACAGAGAAGAAGACGACAGGAGGACACCGAATATAGTAGAGGGTTAGAAGTTAGTAGGGTTAGAAGTGAAGGTTAGGGTTAACCCTAACCTCTAAAATAATACTTACATTACATCAATGACAGCTGGGTCCGTCCCTCGCCGCTTTAAGACAACTCGCAGTTTGTGATGACATCATCTTGCACAGTCGGCAACACAGCGAGTCGTCCCATGAAGACATCTGCATTTTGGTAAGAAGGTTTTTTTTCAGGTCGCTCTACTATGCATTCGGTGTCCTCCTTCGTCTTCTTTTGTGTCGGGGTAGTCAGTACCGTTAAACTGACTACCACCGCTCCAGACCTCACCTTAATCAGACCCAATTCACAAACTGATTTTTTTTCAACTTTACAAAATAAAAATATAAGAATTTACTTTTAGGTGAATTGATTCATGCATCTGTAATGATAACAATACAGAATCACGCAGAGAGAAAACCCTGTTCAATGGAGCTTACAATTTCCTTTCCCGTATGTACAGACATTTTTTTTTGCTTCTACTCCTCTTCCTTGTCATCTTCTTTCTTTGGGGACCAGGTGCAAACAGTATTAGTTGTGGAAGCATGCACAGACAGGTGGGGCCAGGTTTATACTGATAAGTGCAAAGGTGCTGTTCACATGCTTTTTTTTTTTTGCATGGTAAATGAACCAGCAGTGTGATATTAGCACTGATTTTATCCCCTGACCAATCACAAAGGAGTGCTGCTCCCTTAGGCACAGGGAAATCTACAGTGTGCTGCTCAGCCCATACAAATAAACTGTGCCTCATTTTTACAAATGTATGTAAGAGTTATTAAAGTGTGTTAATTATATTCCTTATTGATGGGTAAAAATATTCTCTAGCAGGTCACTAGCCCTCTGATGGCTGAGATGAACTCAAGATTGTAGAAGAACTGATGTTGCAGAGATGCCATTGAAATACCAAGAAGTCAACAGAATACTGTGTTCTTTAAAATAAGATTTCATGTGAAGAATGCTAATCTTACAATGGAAAATTCAATTTGCATATTTCGCTCAAACCTGTTAAGTGCAAAGTAAATCTGCCACATCCACGTGTTGTACCGAACTATGTTTTGGAATATAGCTGGACAGACCCACTTGCAAAAATTTCCTTTTAAAGTATTTTATTTCTGAACTCAAAGGTCTCTGTATGAAAAATTAACCATAATCAATTGATCTAATAACTGAACTGTATATATATTTTAAATTTGTTAGTATACAATTATAGTATTATATGGATTTTATAAATTTAGATAATGTGGGAGGTTGGAATCTGTGACATTTAAATTGTCATTGTGTTTAACTTATAAGTAAAGTTTGTTTTCTGTTTATATTTCTTTATCTGGGCCCAGATAAAATTTCTGCACAATGATTTTAGAATGTATAAAATGCTACCAAACTATTTTTACTGGTCCGAGAACCAATTTTGCAAAAAAGGTGTTGGATTGACATTTTCTAAGCAAATTTGCATGTATAATCATAAGTAGTAGCTGCTATATTGTTTGTAGAGCAAAAATGCTGGTTCTCTCATAATCCTGACCCCTTCCACTAGGTACAAATTATACGGCTTCCAAACTTCCAACTTAAGTTACTATTGCACCTGGGCTGAGGTAATTCATTGATGCCTAAAAAGCACCCTCCTCATCAATGAATGAGCCCAGGCCAGATAACTGCAATAGTAGTATAAGTGGAAAGTTTGGGAGCAGATAATTGGTACACGGTGGAAAGGGGTTGGAGGACCTACATCATTTAATTTTCAAATCAAGATAAGGAAATATTATAAGACATACCTAACCAGTGACAATTGTTAAATTTTAATATTTGATATGTTTACTCATGTAGTGCCATGAAAAGCACATTGCTTGTAAATGACCAGAGCCATAACTGTTTACACACAAATGGTTACATTTCTGAAAATTGTTCCACAGACAACTGTGGGGAAAAGGTACTGTAACTCCTAGCAACCAATCATGTGTTTGCTTTCACTTTCTAAAATTTACTAAAAATTGACAGGGGGGTTTCTATAAAAGTGGAGCGATCTGGAAACCTTTTTAAAATTGTCCTCTATAAAATGACAAGACCATATTCTATTAAAAAGTCTTTATTTAAGATGCAAAATGTTGAAAATCCTTTATTAGGCATTAAAAAGTAGGGAATTTTGTGCTTTCTTTAGAAAATAGATATTTTATAGACATTCTAGATTCTCTTTATTCCAGATCATTTTTTACTTTTATAATATGGAGTGCTGGTTTACTTGGAAAAAATGACTTAAACAACTTCATGATGTGTATTCTATAAATCTGATGTTAACTAAAGCATAAGTTTTAGTCACTAGTATAAAAAGTGGTGGTTAAATGGTGGTATAATGTTATAGAATGTGAAGTACAAAGAAGGATAATCATAAAGTTACTGTAAAATTATAATAGAATATCTCCCTTAGAATCAGATTGTTATGAACAAGCATCTATGGACCAGTATTCAGAAATCCCCCCCCCCCCCATGATGTCTTCCAGGCTGTATCTACTAAAAAAACAAAACAAGCTATTCAATTGGCAGATCAGGAAGTTATTAGGTCTATTATCCTGTTTGCTTCCCAATGTATTCATACATGTCAGTGGCAGAACTACCACCAAGGCAGCCCATATGGCTGCTAAAGAGCCTGGCGATAGCACATGCCGGTGATGTTGGACCATAGATAATACGGAGAGCACCTCTTAGTTCTTCTAAGCATGAAAGGGGGCCTGCTCATGTGCAGAAGGTTGGTAAAGGCTCTCAGTTCCAGAACTGAAAGGACCAATGGGGATTCACTATGCATGCACCAGCCCCCAGCACATACTCAGAAGAGCTGAACAGTGGTCTCAGGAGTCATAGACATGTCACCTTTCCACCATCCCAAATGCTGCCCATGGGGACCATTGATTCAGTGTTACACCCCTCATCCATATGATTCATAGTTGCATAGTTACTAAGGTTGAAGATAACAGAAGTCAATCAAGTGAAACACTTCCCTAAATTGTTGCAATCTTGAACCAGAGGATGGCAAATATTCAACTCTGAACCAGATTTGCTTCTCGTTTTAGCTGTGCCCTCTTCCACTTAGAATGTAAGCTCTCTAATGAGCAGGGTCTTTGTTTTCATGTCTGCATTTATTTTATCTACCATGTATGTCTATTTTATGTCTGTATTGTTTTCCCTACTGTACGACGCTTAGGAGCACTGTGGCGCCTTACAAAGCTACAATAATAATACAAATAATGGCAAAACCACATATTCAGAGAGGCAGTTACCAATTGAACCTCATGATGGAGGTGAGGACTGAGACTTGCTTCCTGACTTCATTAATTGCAATCAGATTGATTGCATGGATCAATCACTACAATAATGTTATCTACTATTTATAGCTAGAGATATCAATTCTTGTAAGAAAGAAATCCAATTTTTTTTTAAGTCCAATTAATGAATTGACCTTTACCATTTCCCATCATTTATACAAACTAAAAAGGCCAAAAATATTTGCCTTCCTGATTTTTCAAATGGACACAGTGATACTGTTAAATTACTAAGTGCTTTGCAAAT
This sequence comes from Mixophyes fleayi, assembly GCF_038048845.1. NCBI lineage: Eukaryota > Metazoa > Chordata > Amphibia > Anura > Limnodynastidae > Mixophyes > Mixophyes fleayi. Next base: position 65,446,174 of record NC_134407.1, on the reverse strand, counting down.
TTCAAATCCATTGCACTTTATGCAGCAGATGTCCTTAAAGGGAAATTTTATTAGTTTCAAATGAAAGTTTTTACTGTTTCTTATCTGTTTAATTTTAGACTTAGCGAAGCATCACAGCAATTAACCTCAGCAGGATAGATTTCCATTTTTAATACGGTTAGAATGGATGGAGTCACATTCCTCCTAAATTAAAATCTTTCTTTGTTCGAGGGCAGTGGACAATAATAGATGAAAATAGAGGACACAGCAAATGTTTTAACCTTTCACTGAATTATATACAGAGAGAGGTTTTCCAACACATACTGTTTTAACTCAAATTTACCAAATAGTGAGATAGTTAAAATGAACGTAAGCAAAAAGTCTATTGTGCCATCTAGTGGTCATATGTGACCATAATCATATTTCTACAAAGGGACAGTCATAAAAATTGTGTATATAGCAGTTAGGAGAACATATGTGTTATTTTGTTTGTGTGGATAACACATTGATTGAAATGGAGCCAAATATGTTGCCTAGTAAAACCAGAGGGAGCAGGCAGTGATTCCTGCCCCCTCTGGTGTTCAAAACAGAAATAGGTTTTATTTTTAAAACAACAAATACAGTACACTACCATCTATGTAATGTAAGGGCCTTTCATCCTTACATTTCACCTCCCCTCCGGGATCACGTAAAAAGTTGGCAAGTATGTATTAATCTGCAGATGTCTTATCTGCATGTTTATACTAGTAGGAGCTGCACGTGATGTGATACAAAATATAATCATTAAGGTAACCAAACGTGCTACATTCCTGAAAGTCAATTAGGTTGTTTTTAGACTTAATTGGCTGCAAATCACAGCATGTGTGGTCCATAAAGTACTTTTGAAAGCAATTAATATGTGATCAGGATTGTCGCTAAATGGGGTTAGATAATGACCTAGCTGCTCTAATCATGTGAAAAGTAACCATAAGACCACACTAATAACTCCCTATAGGATCCAACCATTTAGCCTGAGCAGCGGATATCCAGACCTATTCAATGTTGCCAAATACATAGACATTGGACCTAGTTCCAGTTGCTTATGTTACTTTTTCTAGAGCTTATTGTTTAGACAAAGTTATTTTTGGCTTATTCTGCTGTATACATTGATACCACTTCAAACATTTTTCAAATAATTATCTTGTAATAATTTTATTTTCTTGAATGAAATACAAGAAATTTCTGCATAGCACTTTTTATAATTTATATGTTGATTATATTATTAAAATGTTTAAGTTCTATATGCGTGTTGGCCTATTTAATGTTCTAAATATTTCTAATCAGTCAGAACACAATTTTATATTATAGAATTCAGGTGGAACTAAGGTAGTTTTCTGTAAATTATGGACCTAAGTATTGACCTTTTTCCTTCGTCAAATTTGTTCATTGTTTTACCTGAAAAAGTGAAGTTTTATCTTTTACTGATGTCACGAACAGCACTCACCTGAGTCTGCGTGACGCTTACGTGACACAGGGTTAACCACACAACAACCACTTGGTATGTCTAAAATGATTAAATACTTCCCTATCTATGCCACACACTAGCTTTGCGATACTAATTACCACCACCAAGGTTTTTTCGGATAAGAGCTGACACTCTTATTTAGGAAGCCTTCGGTTCTCCCTAGCATTAATCCAACACAATTTACTTTAATCAGAGTTCACTTAAACCACAAGGTTTGCACAGTTTCAATTAGGTAGCGTCTGGACCAAACTGTCGCGTGAATTCATAAGAACACAGAGACTAGAACTTATTAAGTGTAATTTAATATGGAAGACACATCCACAATGCTTAAGATAAAAAGATAATAAAATGACATACAAATATAGTGCAATTGTTTCTTATAAAATAAAAAGGATAAAACACAGAATTGATACCTCACTTAGAATCAAGTTTGTGGTGCCGGGAGGAGCAGGGAAAAATGGAACCTCTTCAATTACTCCCTCAGAAGAAGAACCAGGAGTTACATTTTCAGTACAGTTTTAAAACCCAGCTACAGGGCCCACAGCCCCCCCCCCCCTTCCTGTGACCTTATTCAGCTTGAATCTGTCATTTACATACAACCCAGTCTCTGCAGTCGGCATGTCTGGGGCCTCCCAAACATGTGTGAGATTTCATTGTCTCGCAAGAGATTTCTTCAAAGGCTTTCCCATTTGCGTCCTGCCATAAATGACATAAGGTGCTACCCTTATCTACCAGCTTCTAAGAGAACCATGTCCCACTATTTCTAGGAAGTAATTCACAAACATATATTTGCAGATTTATGCCTAAAAATTAGCTTGCACATGACACCTCCCCGTTCTAGAGGGTGGCAGGGAAATTGTTACCTATAAGACGATTTTCCCTGCTCACCTGACACAAGGCTTTCGTTCTGACGGGATAATCCATCTGCATTACCATGGTGGCTCCCTTTTCGGTGCTGAACAGTGAAAGTGTATTGCTGGAGGGTCAAACTCCACCGGACCAACTTCCCATTGTCCCCAGCCACCCTGTGCAACCAGCTGAGAGGGTTGTGATCTGTGATTACCGTAAAGTCCCGTCCATACAGGTAGGACTGCAACTTTTGCAAGGCCCACACTATAGCTAAACACTCTTTTTCCACAACTGCGTAGGCCACCTCCCTGGGAAGCAGCTTCCGACTAAGGTATAGGATGGGGTGCTCTTCCCCTTGTTGATTCACTTGGCTGAGTACAGCTCCCAGCCCATAGTTGGAGGCATCCGTTTGCACTGTAAACCTCCGGTCAAAATCAGGAGCCTGCAATACTGGGGATTGGGTAAGTGCAGACTTCAATGCAGTGAATGCCTCTTCACAGTCTGGGGTCCAAGTCACCACTTGGGGCAACCTATTTTTTGTAAGGTCAGTTAGGGGCTTAGCTAAGGAGCTATATTGGGGCACGAATTTTCGGTAATATCCAGCGGTCCCCAAAAAGGACATAACCTGTTTCTTGGTCTTAGGGGTGGGCCATGCAGCAATAGCATCTACCTTAGTTGGCTCCGGACGCAGGGTACCTCCTCCTACTCGGTGCCCCAAGTACTGCACCTCATTCATACCAATCTGACATTTCTCAGGTTTTATTGTTAAACCCGCCCCCGCTATTTTAGCTAGCACACTGCTCAAGTGGATCAAATGTTCTTCCCAGGTCTGGCTAAACACAGCAATGTCATCTAGGTAGGCTACAGCATACCTCTCTTGGCCCTCTAGCAGGCTATCAACAAGTCGCTGGAAGGAGGCAGGGGCATTTTTCATCCCAAAGGGCATGACCAGGAACTCATACAGACCAAACGGGGTGATAAATGCGGACCGCTCCTGAGCCTCAGGCGTCAGAGGGATCTGCCAATAACCCCTACTCAGATCCATAATGGTTATATAGCGAGCATGGGCTAACCGTTCTAGCAATTCATCTATCCTGGGCATGGGATAGGCATCAAACACAGTAGCCTCATTTAACCTTCTATAATCCACACAGAACCGGGTTCCACCACATTTTTTGGGGATCAGCACTACTGGTGCAGCCCAGGAGCTGTGGGACTTTCTAATTACCCCTAACTCCAACATTTCTTTAATCTCCCTTTTCATATCTGTCTGCACTTCCAGGGAAACTCGATAAGCTGTCTGTCTGAGGGGAGGCTGATCGCCTGTGTTTACATGATGAACAACTAGATGTGTTTGTCCTGGCTTCCCTGTAAAATGATTCTGATAGGACTTCAATGTCACAAACAGCTGATCTATCTGTACTTCTGTCAAGCTCTCACTACGCTGGGTGGTCTCTAATGATCTCCCACTCTTGGCAGAGGCTACTAAGTCTAACAAGGGGTCTGGCTCCTGGTCCTCTTCAGGTAAGCTACATACAGCTAATACAGAGACCCCCCTTTCGTGGTAGGCCTTGATCATGTTCACATGATATACCTTGTGCCTCTTCCATCCCTCATCCCTGGCTACCACATAATTGACATCATTGATGCGTTGAACTATCAAGAAGGGGCCCTCCCAAGCAGCCTGTAACTTATTCTGCCGCATAGGAACCAATACCAGAACTTTCTGACCCACTTCAAAGATACGCTCCCTAGCACTGCGGTCATACCATTGCTTCTGCTTAGTCTGGGCAGCCTTCAGATTACTATGCACCATCCCCATTAGGGATTGCATCCTCTCCCTGAACTGCACCACATAGTGGACCACGGAGGTTTCAGGGGTGATTAATTTCCCTTCCCAATCCTCTTTGATCAGATCTAAGGGACCGCGCACCCTGCGCCCATACAGGAGTTCAAAGGGGGAGAAGCCAGTGGATTCCTGCGGCACCTCCCTGTATGCAAACAGGAGGTGCGGCAGAAACCTCTCCCAGTCTCTCCCCTGGGACTCCACAAAGGTTCTGAGCATCTGTTTGAGAGTACCATTAAAACGCTCACACAGGCCATTAGTCTGTGGGTGGTAGGGGCTGGCTATGAGGTGTTCCACGTGCATCTTTTTGCAAAGGCTTTGCATTAAATTAGACATAAACTGTGTGCCCTGATCAGTTAACATTTCCTTGGGGAATCCTACCCTGGAGAAAATGGATATGAGGGCATCGGCCACCTTGTCAGCCCGTATGGAGGAGAGGGCCACCGCTTCGGGGTACCGTGTGGCATAGTCCACCACAGTGAGAATAAATTGTTTTCCAGAGCTGCTGGGAATGGCAAGGGGTCCTATAATGTCCACAGCTACCCGCTCAAATGGTTCTGCTATTATTGGCAGGGGCACTAGAGGGGCGTGTCCCACATCACCAGGCTTCCCCACCATCTGACAGGCATGACAAGATCGACAATAATTGGCAATATCTTTGCCCATTTCTGGCCAGTAAAACTTTTGCTTTAAGCGAGACTTAGTTTTCTTTATGCCTAAATGCCCTGCCAGCGGGACCTCATGAGCTACCCTGAGTAACCCTTCCCGATACATAAGGGGTACCACTAGCCGTTTCTCCATCACCCCCGCCTCAGGTACATCTCTGGCTACACTTTCCTTATACAACCTTCCCTGTTCCCAAAACACTCTTTCTTTATCAGACTCAGTGGGAGGACTGCCTGCTAGGCACCTCAGTGTTTCCAGTGTAGTGTCAGTGTGCTGTGCTTGTTGAAAAGCCTGGCTTCTCACTTGCTGCTCAGTGTCTGGTGATAAAGGTAAGGCGTCTGTAACTGCAGGTGCTGGAGGGAGGGGGGTTAGAGGGGGAGTTTCTGGGTCAGAGGGACTTTCTACCTCTCTCTCAGGAGTTAATTGTGAGGACCTATCCTTCTCTGCTTGCCTACGTGTGACCACTGACACTGTGGAAATAGTTACATCCCCTACCTCCTTGGATACAGACAGTTGACCTAGGTCGGATACAATTGAGCAATCATTTTCCTTCTCACATCCTAGTTTACAGACTTCAGATACAACTGAACAAACATTTTCCCTGTCACATCCTGATACCTGGGAAAAAACATGGTTAAGTTCAGAGTCCACAACATCACTACTAGCAACATAACGAGATAACATCCTGCCTAAATCAGTTCCAAGCAAAACATTTGTAGGAATATTGTCCGATACCCCGACTTCCCTTAGACCTCTTCCAGCACCCCAGTCCAGATAGACCCGTGCCATAGGCACAGCAGGGTGTATACCTCCCACCCCGCGCACAGCAATAGTTTTCCCTGGAATTATATCCGATGACCCCACCAACTCTGAACGCACCAGGGTAACATCAGCACCCGTGTCTCTTAACCCCACAGTTACCTTGTCACCGACAGTGACCGTTTGCAGATTGTCATTCCGGCTCACTTGGGATCCCGCAACACACAGGACAGCTGGAGCAGACCGGGGAGGAGGTGGCCCCACAGTGGAGGCTGTAGATGTCTTTCGGTCTGGACAGGCGGCACTGAGGTGCCCTGTCCTGTTGCAAATAAAACAACGGCGGGTGTCTCCCTGAACAGGCTTGGCCCCCACCCTCCCAAAAGATGAAGAAACAACAGCAGGTGAAGGTGCTCCTCCGGGCCGCTCCCCTTTCCAGGCAGACTGTCCTGGCACAAAAGTTCCTCTTTTAGCTGCAGGGGCCCGGGTGACAGTGTACTTGTCAGCCGGTCTAGCTGCTTCCGCAGATGATGTAGGGTCACGATCCACTACCCATTCCTTCACTTCAGCTGGGCACAAAGTCAGAAACTGCTCCTGGATCATCAAATCTTGCAGAGCATCAAAGGTGGTGATCTGTAGCCCTCCAACCCACTGTTTGAATGAAGCACACAGCTGGGCCACAAGTCCTGAATATGTGTCAGAGGCACTGCGTTTTAAATCTCTGAATTTCTGCCTATGCGCCTCTGGGGTGATGTTAAAGCGTTGCAACAGGGCACTTTTGATTGCCCCATAATTTCCGTCCATCTCAGGTGGAAGATCTGCAAAGGCTTCTAATGCTTTACCTCGCAAACCAGGGGTTAAATATTGTGCCCACTGATCTTTGGCCAGTCCATACTGTCGGCATGTCTTTTCAAAACCTCGCAAAAAAGTGTCCAAATCCCCATCTTTTTCCAATACAGGGAAATTCTCAGGACGGGGTCTGCTAATACCAGCATCTCTGGTTTCTGGCTGGCGTTTGAGCTTCGCAAGCTCCAGCTCATATCTCCTCTCTGCCTCTCGCTCGGCAGATTCTCTTTCTGCCTGTCGCTCTGCTTGGCGCTCCGCTGCCTCCATAGCAGCGCGCCTCTCTGCTGCCTCCATAGCAGCACGCCTCTCCTGACGGTCAGCAGCTTCCTTCTCCTGGAACTGCTGTATGAGTTGCATTTTAGTTGTAATGTCCGCTGGGCCCAAATATTTTAGGGCAGTTTGCAAATAAACATCCATAGCAGTGTCCACACATGAACCATTAGAATCATCCGAAATTAACAGTCCCTAGTTTTGAGGAATACCCACAGTCAGGTCCACTTCTGAGTTCTGGCTATTCTCTTCCTCGGACACAGCTGTGAGTTGCTGATCCCTCTGCACAAGAGCTTCAATCAATTGCTCCTTGCTTTTGCCACTGGTGGGAATTCCTCCATCCTCACAGTCTGAAATCAGCGCCTCCTTTGTCAAGCGTTTATATGCAGCAGCCATTTCCTCAGTTTAATGCCAAATAAAAAAAGATAAGAAAAAAAAGAGAAGGGGAGGGAAAGAAACAATTGCTGTATGTCTTATAATGTTTTAAGCATTGAGTTCAGTCTCTGGTGAATTAGTCTGTATTTCCTCTCTCGGGGATCACACAACCCTAATTCACTTAAGTTCTTAAAAAAAATTTAGAAATATATCCCACAAGCTTGCCACCAATTTGTCACGAACAGCACTCACCTGAGTCTGCGTGACGCTTACGTGACACAGGGTTAATCACACAACAACCACTTGGTATGTCTAAAATGATTAAATACTTCCCTATCTATGCCACACACTAGCTTTGCGATACTAATTACCACCACCAAGGTTTTTTCGGATAAGAGCTGACACTCTTATTTAGGAAGCCTTCGGTTCTCCCTAGCATTAATCCAACACAATTTACTTTAATCAGAGTTCACTTAAACCACAAGGTTTGCACAGTTTCAATTAGGTAGCGTCTGGACCAAACTGTCGCGTGAATTCATAAGAACACAGAGACTAGAACTTATTAAGTGTAATTTAATATGGAAGACACATCCACAATGCTTAAGATAAAAAGATAATAAAATGACATACAAATATAGTGCAATTGTTTCTTATAAAATAAAAAGGATAAAACACAGAATTGATACCTCACTTAGAATCAAGTTTGTGGTGCCGGGAGGAGCAGGAAAAAATGGAACCTCTTCAATTACTCCCTCAGAAGAAGAACCAGGAGTTACATTTTCAGTACAGTTTTAAAACCCAGCTACAGGGCCCACAGCCCCCCCCCCCCCTTCCTGTGACCTTATTCAGCTTGAATCTGTCATTTACATACAACCCAGTCTCTGCAGTCGGCATGTCTGGGGCCTCCCAAACATGTGTGAGATTTCATTGTCTCGCAAGAGATTTCTTCAAAGGCTTTCCCATTTGCGTCCTGCCATAAATGACATAAGGTGCTACCCTTATCTACCAGCTTCTAAGAGAACCATGTCCCACTATTTCTAGGAAGTAATTCACAAACATATATTTGCAGATTTATGCCTAAAAATTAGCTTGCACATGACAACTGACTACAACTTTTCCTTCTGACCTTTAAATGAGTTGCATTATACAATAACATCACTCATTGCTATACATGCCTGCTACGAGTAGACACGAGACTGCTTACTTACCAGATGGGCCATGGAAACACATAAGTTACATGAGGTTGCATGCAAGCATGATGAAAAAAAAAAAATGCAGACCTGCAGATTGCATGTAGAATTATTATGTCTGTACCCCCTAAGGGGGGGGGGGATGAAATTCTGCATAAGGCTCTGTAGGAGTCTCCAGCAAAGTGCCGATGTGCTCATTTTCGGGTACTATTTTATCTGGAATATTACTAATTTTCTTGCGCCAATTTGACTGTAGAGTGCCTTCGCAGACCGTTCCAGTTGCACATCATGGCACATCGCCGAGCATTGAATTCCTTCTGAAGACTGCTTCATTTAATTACATTCATAACCTATATCTCTTTAAGAGTGAAGGAAAGGCGCACAATTTATAGTAATTCTAGCTCTTAATAATTATTTATGAATGCATCACCTAGGATCACAGCAGAGGAATCTCTAAGGGAGTCTGGATTTCATGATTTTTGCAATCAATAATTTGCATGCATAAGGAAATGCATTTGAATTTATTTGGATAAATATCAATGTATCCTTATTTTACCACCTGGTCCCTGGGACTACTTTTTCTATTGGATGCAATTTCTATTTGTAAAAACCAACGCAATGTTAAAACCATGAATGTCAGTGTAAAAACAAACACAAACTGCATTTGTCATAAAAACAACACAGATGTTGTAATGTGCCAATGATCAGATTTCATGCACTTGGGAGGTCAGTAGCAGATCTTAAGTGTTCTTTGTATGAACATAACCAAAATAGTTTGGAACCTTTAAGCTTCAGTTTTCTCTGGGACGGTTTCTAATGTGGCGATTGGCTACAAATTGTTCTAGCCCCACCCATATAATCTCCAGTCCATCCATGTGTAACTGGTTTTGGCGCATCAAACAAAAGAGTTGTTCTTACACTAGTCAAATGCAGTGAAACCTTAATCAAATCCAAAAAGCAAAAAAAAACAACCCGTCGATTAGTATCCTATAGAAAAATATTCCTCTCATCATATGCTATACGGGGTCTCTCATCCAGAATGCTTGGAAGTCAGAGTTTTTCTGATAAAGTTTCTGTAATTTGGAGCACCATGCCTATAATATCCTAGATTACATATAAAAATTAGCTGATATTTCCCTCCAAATAAATTAAATTGTTTAGAAGTGCTTCTCCTAATTACTATCTGAGAAAAATCTTGGTGATCATAATTGTTATTTGCCAATAGTTTTTTTTTTTTTTGGATTTTGGAAATGTCTGGTTAACTATCTTCCATATAATTGCTCTGCACCTTCACATCAATTACACTCAATAAGTTATTTACAAATTGCAAAAAATACGGCTCCACCCTGCTCTTTTTTTCACAACTGCGCCTATTTGTCCACATCAAGCAATCCAAGGAACACAACCATCATCATCAGCTATTCACACAGATAAGGCCGTGGTCGGGAATCGAACTCATGACCCCAGTGATGTGAGGCAGAAGTGCTAACCACTAAGCCACCATGCTGTCCACTTTCCAGTCTTTGCAACCATGTAAAAAAGGATATGCCTGCAATTGCAGGTTTGCCGATATTCTGTAAAATGCACAAAAGATAAAATTAGCTATCCACAATCAATTTTATATAAAGTACGCAAAGAAAAAAATAATTCATTCCTATACCCTTCCAAAAGAAAGCCTTAACTGTCCTGAAAATAAAATAAAATGAGAAAATTAAATTTGATATTAAGTGATAAAAAAAGGCACTAAGGGGTCTATTTATGACCCCATCACATACTGTTCAAGTTAATTATCATTTCTTTTCGCAATAAGAAATTATCAACAATTTATTAGAATTGATTAGCCTGTCGCAGTGAATAGTTTATAGTTGAAGTTCTTAGGACTTTGCACAATTTGTGAAATGGAGGAGCCTGTAGGGGAAGGATCCAAAGGTAACTCTTCTGCAATGTTCTCCACATAGGATAGAATTTCGGAGCATAAAACTGACCATTGGCACATTTTTGCAGTCCCCAAAGAGACTTATGGGACTGTACTTGCGATCAAAGAGGTTCAGACATTTGTGATATCTGCTGTAATTTTCTAATAATAAATAGCTCTTTTATTTTAAAATGTGGTAAAACCCTGCAGGTTTCAGGGAATTTAAACCTATTCAAAGGTTCATAGATAGACTTCTAAATGGAATAATTATTAATTTGATTTCCTTGAAAAACTCCAGGGTAGTCATAAAATATGGGTTAACCCCTTAGTCAGCTCAGTGACACAGGGAGGTCAGTAGCAGATTTAAAGCTCTCTCTTTGTTGCCTTTGAGAAGCTTCCCAAGATGTCTTAAAAACATAGGTGGAAAATATCCAGCTGCTATGGAATCTTTAAAGGGAAAGGGATTAATGGTAATGATTATTCAAGTTCCGTTTCAAGACTCCATGGCAACCATAATGCATGGGATGTACCAAAGCAATATGACAAGGGTGGGTTATGTTATAAAATAGTGGATATCCAGTATTGCAAAAAAAAAAAAAATATATATATATATTTTCGAATCACGGTTTCAAAAAGTAATGTCTGGTAAAGGTATGAAGTGATAGCCACCTGTCTGTCGTCCCACCACAAAGACTGCACTAACAAAGATAGTCAATGATCTGATCACTGCTAAATCTGAAAGGCTATTACTCACTACTTATTCTCCTGGATCTCTCTGCTGTATTCAACACTGCTGGCCACCCTCTTCTCATAAAAATGTTACAATTCTTAAATCTTCGGGACACTGTCCTATCCTGGTTCTCACCCTACCTATCTAATCAGTCTTTCAGTATTGTCTCTGGATCCACCTTCTCTCCGCTTCCTTTATCAGGAGTACCACAAAGTTCAGTACTAGGTCCTGTGCTCTTCTCTATCTATTCCACTACTCTTGGAAAACTGATAAGCTCCTTTGGATTTCAGTATCATCTCCATGTGGGTGATGCTCAAATATATCTATCCTCTCCCGATCTCCCACCATCTGTGTTGGCCTGCATTACTCTCTTTCTGCTTTCTCATCTTGGATGGCCTCTCGCCAACTCAAACTTAATCTTTCAAAAATAGAGCTTAAAATATTCTCACTAGTCAAAAGAAGTTACCTACCTGAACCCTAACTTAAACAGTAACCTGAATCCAAGTGACAGCATATGCAGAGTGCTGTACTGTACAGTTCATTGATCTTTGATTTCATTCTAGCAGTATGTGTCTTCAACATTTCAGACACCAACACCAGACAAGCACGCTTCTTTCAAAGTATTTTATTAGCTTACAACAAAGATACATTTTTATTTACAGGCCCAATCCCTCTTTGGACCCTGCAGACCATCTTAGCGTTGTTTGGTACGAAGCAAGGCAATCCATATACTGTGGATTTTCCTGCTATAGTGCTGACAGCCTAGAGCAGGAGTGAGCAATTTCGGAGGAACCCCATGTACCACCCCCCCCCCCATTTTTTGTTGATGATCATCACTAGAGATCTTGCACCAGACATGAAGCAGTCGCAACAGATATGCCTCCACGGAGACATAAATGCGGCCTAAGCTCCTTTAACATGCCCTTACGGTACTTGGGCTTAGCTAGCACGTCGCTTCCCTCTGCCATTCCACCTGTCCACGTCTCACACCGAGACGTACGCTGTGTTACTGAACTTGCGCAATACAGAAAAGCACATATTGCGCTACCGTTTTGGACATACTGTGCATCCAACTGTGCATGAGTCCTTATGTGCGTGAGATTAAGTTAGATGAGCTAGTCCTCATATGGAACTATTCCATATGGAATCATTTGAACTTTTCATGTATTATGACACCATTAACAAAATTACTGATAAGAATTAAAAACACTTATATGAATAAGCCACTATAATTATCCCAAGCAAAGAACTGGAGGTAGTCTAGGCATTTAATAGACAATTTTTATGAAATAAAAGTGAAAAAGTCCATAGTACAATCATGAAAAAAATTGCATAGGTTGTCATTGGATGTCAAATCTCCACATAATATATCATAAAATAATTTCCTTTCTGAACTGAAATGTTTTAAAAAGTGCTACCAATCACTGCAATAGTCACTTTAACTTGACATAAAATAAAAATCTATGTACTAAAGTTTGTTACTTACTGTAGTCATGTATGATCCAAACTACCGACCGTAAAATAGGGGCTGTAATAAACTGCACCTCCACAGAGAGCTACCTGCATTCATAATGTTTCATGGATGTTGAAGTATTTAATAAATACAGAAGAATTGACACTTTTTTGTTTCATTTAATATAAAAAAAACAAACCAAGAACTTCTCACAGTATTTTGTTTCAGTGGTTGATTGAAGACATACATAGTCCCTGAAGATGAGCAGCATTTAGTAAATATAGTCATTGTTCAGTTGTAACCTGGAACCGGAAGTTTGTGGCCTTCCTTGGCTTCAAAAAATGTATATGATAATGTAATGGTGTCCACTCCTGCCATTCTGGGGTCTTCTGCAAACTCTGGGTCAATAAAGAAAAACACTGGCATGTCCACCTCTTCATGGGGATTTAGTCGTTGCTCTTCAAAGCAAAAGCACTAATAAAAATGGTATATGTTAGTTTGGAATAACAGTAACAATAATACCTGCACTAAGTTATAAAATGAAGTGTCCCCTCCCTAAACTTGGCTTCCTAGCAGGTTAGAGAGGGTCCAACATTGTAATCCACTCTCCTGCTGCCACCTTTCTGACCCAAAACCAGCAGCAGTATTGCCAATGTTTAAAAAGGAGAGACTGTGGCTTACCGTCTTGCTGAATGGACGCATAGTGAAAACAATAATGACTGGTTACTCATAGTGCCAATGTGTTATGCAGAGCTTTATAGAGAGTGTTAATTATTCAAATCATTTCCTGCCCCAGTGAAGTTTACAGTCTAAATTCACAACCACACAAACAAGAAATTACTAGTATGTGAGAGACCGCTGCCCATGTATTAAGTAGGCATTAACACACTTGAGTTTGTGCAATGTTTAGTTTTTATTTATTTTGCCACATGGATTATGTCGGACCGAGACAAGAAGATGATTGTGGGTAAGTTTTTGGTATGACCACTGCACTACAGAAAAGATTATGGCCACAATATTATTAAAAAGAGTAATGGGGCAAAATGAATTACATATATTTCTATTATTAAGGGAACACAGTACCACTTTTACATTACATAGGGAGCACAGAACCAGTTGTACATTACACAAGTTAATTTTATATACACTAAGGGGTACAGTTAGTTATTTTTAATCCAAAGGGAGCCAATGCTTGTAGTTCCTATTCTTGTGGCACTACAAATGCAATTATGCACTGGTGGAGAGGGGGGATGGATTTTTCTTTTGCATTCTTGGTTTGTTTATTCCCAGTCTGACAGGCCAGAGAGCTGAAATTGCATGCGGTTTGAGCTCTCTCGGCTATTACAACCACCCCCTTTTTCGGCAATATCTGGTAAACTGCAGCACAATACATTTCAATGTGCGGAGTTTTGTAAAACAGCTGTTTTTCAGCAGTCTGGCCTTTAGTAAATCTTGTGGGTTGAAAACCACCCAAAAACTAAAAAACAAAAAACACCTACAGTTTGACAAAATTGCACGTTGGTAAATTTACCTCCATATGTTGACAACAACGTGCTGTTTACACACCAAGTAGTGTTTCATGTCTTTTCTTTGTTTTACCTGAATTTTGTTAAAATATTGTCCAGCTTCATAGGGTATCACATTGTACGTGGAAATTCCAATGACTGGCTTGCTAGTAGAGTTTTTTGCCTTGTAAAATGCTAACGCGGTTTCTCCAGGGACCAACTGCAGTGCAAAATATTTTCAATTAATGATTGATTCCTTGGGAAAATTCTGTATTTGAACCACACATATTAACTTACATGAATTTGGAAAATGTTTGGCCAGAATCCAAATCATGTCTGCAATTTTGATATAGTGGCTTTAGCTAAACAATATAAGAGGCCATAGAGAGTCTGCCATATATGCAATGTCTTGGCTTGAGACACGGAATTGCATAATGCTCACACTTCCAACAGCTTTCTCACTAGGAAATCTCTAATCGCTCTTTCACTGTTAATTTCTCTGGAGCCACCTCTGCTCCGCTTCCCCTATCAGTTGGAGTACCACAAGGCTCGGTGCTAGGTCCTCTGCTGTTCTCTATCTACACCGCTTCTCTTGGAAATCTAATAAGTTCCTTTGGCTTTCAGTATCATCTCTATGCGGATGATACCCAAATCTATCTATCCTCTCCTGATATCTCGACATCTGTGTTGTCCCCTGTAACTGACTGTCTTTCTGCCATTTCATCTTGGATGTCCTCTCGTCAACTCAAACTTAATCTTTCTAAAACAGAGTTAATAATATTCCCACCCGCCAACAAGAGCATACCTGACATTTCTATCTCTGTTGATAACATGACCATAAATCCCACCCCACAAGCTCGCTGCCTAGGTGTAATCCTTGATTCACGCCTATCCTTTGTTCCCCACATTGACTCTATATCTAAATCATGTTACATACATCTAAAGAACATTTCCAGAATCCGCACATATCTCACACAAGACACTGCTAAAACCTTAATTCATGCACTAATCATCTCCCGCATTGACTATTGCAATTCCCTCCTTACTGGTCTTCCCAAAAACAGACTCAAACCCCTAAAATCTATTTTGCATGCTTCGGCAAGACTGATTTTCCTTGCAAATAGCTATTCCTCTGCTGAATCACTCTGTTATCTCTACACTGGCTGCCTGTCTTCTACCGAATCCAATATAAAATACTTTTACTAACCTACAAGGCCATCAACAAAGCTGCACCAACATACATCTCCTCTCTTGTCTCAAAATATCTCCCAACTCGGCAACTCCATTCTGCAAAAGATCTGCGTCTCTCATCCACCCTCATTACATCCTCCCATTCCCGGTTACAGGACTTTTGTCGGGCTGCACCCACTCTATGGAACTCTCTCCCTCGCACAATAAGACTCTCCTCTGTTCTACAAACTTTCAAGCGTTCTCTGAAAACCTACCTATTCAGACAAGCTTATAATATTCCTCAACCACCATCTTAACCTCACTACCTTTAGCCTGTTACACAATTTCACACAAGACAACTACCCCCGGACCAACAATGTTGTGTGACAGGATCATTTAGCTTATGAGTCACCCTACCTTTGCAGTCTGGCTGGGCCAAGATGCAAAATGTATACTTAACCTCATGTGTCAATCTCCCATTGTCCCATAGATTGTAAGCTTGCGAGCAGGGCCTTCTCACCTCTTTGTCTGTTTTACCCAGTTTGTTTATTAGTTTATTACGTTTGTCCCCAATTGTAAAGCGCTACGGAATATGTTGGCGCTATATAAATAAATGATGATGATGATGATGATGATACTTCCATTGAAAGGCAAACAAATAACAGAACCATGTCAATGAGGCCACTTGGAGTGAACATAATGTGGTCTGACTCCAATTCAGGACATCTGCATGCATAGCAAACTGCTTTTATATTGTATCTCTTGAGCGGAGCATAGAAAAACTATTATTTTTTCTGTATTGTTTTTAAACACTCACGTAGCCCTAAAGCTACTATGTAAAAAATCTTTATCTAACAAGGTGACAGGTCTAAGTATAATATTGTTAACAAATATAATTAGCGTTAGTGGAAAAAAACAAACAAAAACAGACTAGCCTCTCTGTCACCTCCATATTTTACATACCAGTAGGAAGCAATGGCATCGTTTTATATGTGTAATCATTTAGTCCTCTGGGGTAAAAATTTCCAGTTGTAGAGTCTGGTCAAATCATTCACTTTGATAATCATGGTCAAACACTCAAAGAACTTACATAAATTTCTGTTTGCTGAGGTCTGAAGTTCCAGTGCAGGCTGGCATGTACGTCTGCATTGAATGTGACTTTAATTACCCGGTCCTTCACAGGCTCCATAGACTCAATCTGGTCTGAGCTGTGTCCAGCTACTGCTGATCCGCCAAGGCCAGTTGCCTGAATGAAACAATAACATGAAAGATTCCTAAGTGGGTAAATAGTATCTCCAATGTGTTTTCTACTGCTAAATATATGCATGTTACCTAAAGCTTTGTCCAAGTAAATAATCATGGAGATGACTTAAGACAATAGCTCTTCTGTGATAAGAAAAGTAAATATTTATAGGTGTATGTGAAAAAACGAGTTTGATAACACCTTAACCAGCTTGTCCCTCATTTCTCACAAAACATTGAATATAGCATGTACTTTTTATAGCCCTTGGTTTTGTTCCCCAGCTCAACACAGTACAACTGCAGTGTCTAATTACATGTGGATAAGGGGACATTGTAGCTCACTGTAAATATGTAAATTGTTGATATAGCAGTGAAGCTGTTATTCATAGTTCTTAAAGTGAAGCCAGGAGGGTTATGGGTAAGGGTGAGATTCCAGAATACAGGTGAGGGGGCTGTGGCTACACTCATTCTCCCCCTTCTCTCTACAGGAAGCAAGGAACAGCTGGGGACCCTGTGACATCACAAAGTAGTGTAAGAGGTTAATTTTAGGAAGGGCAGACTGCTACCCTATCTTTGGAGGTGGGAGAGGCCAATTAATATCCATGGTTCTCCATAGAACTATTCCAGACATTTTGCGCTCCTTCATTCTTTTGCCCCTCCATTGCTGTTTCCTATCACCATTTCCTCTCCCCTTTCTTTACTTAACATACTTGGCCTTGGTCTTTTGTCTTCTTACTAATCCGGCGCCCAGGTCCCAGCATGCTCATCTCTCCCGCCGCTATTCACTGAATATGTCGGATGTGATGGGGGGGCACGCGCTGGTGTAACACTTTACTGCGGGGAGGGGGGACACGCGCTGGTGTAACACTTTACTGCGGGGAGGGGGGACACGCGCTGGTGTAACACTTTACTGCGGGGAGGGGGGACACGCGCTGGTGTAACACTTTACTGCGGGGAGGGGGGACACGCGCTGGTGTAACACTTTACTGCGGGGAGGGGGGACACGCGCTGGTGTAACACTTTACTGCGGGGAGGGGGGACACGCGCTGGTGTAACACTTTACTGCGGGGAGGGGGGACACGCGCTGGTGTAACACTTTACTGCGGGGAGGGGGGACACGCGCTGGTGTAACACTTTACTGCGGGGAGGGGGGACACGCGCTGGTGTAACACTTTACTGCGGGGAGGGGGGACACGCGCTGGTGTAACACTTTACTGCGGGGAGGGGGGACACGCGCTGGTGTAACACTTTACTGCGGGGAGGGGGGACACGCGCTGGTGTAACACTTTACTGCGGGGAGGGGGGACACGCGCTGGTGTAACACTTTACTGCGGGGAGGGGGGACACGCGCTGGTGTAACACTTTACTGCGGGGAGGGGGGACACGCGCTGGTGTAACACTTTACTGCGGGGAGGGGGGACACGCGCTGGTGTAACACTTTACTGCGGGGAGGGGGGACACGCGCTGGTGTAACACTTTACTGCGGGGAGGGGGGGACACGCGCTGGTGTAACACTTTACTGCGGGGAGGGGGGACACGCGCTGGTGTAACACTTTACTGCGGGGAGGGGGGGGACACGCGCTGGTGTAACACTTTACTGCGGGGAGGGGGTCACAGGCAAGTGTGTCGCACAATCATTTGCTGGTCATTATAAAGTGTTTAATAATAAAATGCACCACAACAACCATAATCATTTCTGTGGGGCTCGCAGACTTTACAAGATAAGTGTCAGACTATGGGAAAGACCTAGGACAGAGATATGATATGTGACAGGCAGAGATATGATATGTGACCGGCAGAGTAGCACTGCATATTATACAGCACACATACCTGGCAGTACATGCGGTACAAGGGCACAGCGGCATAGGACATCCCCACCATGCCCACTCCCGCAGCGGTCACGTAGGCAAGCACGGTCTTGTTGCGGGTCTTCCAGTCGTATTGTGATCCGCCGCCCCTGAACCCACGGGATCCCCGGCAGCGCCATTCAGTCCAACTCCGAGTGCTCCACAGACCCCGGCCCCCCGACCTCCACAGTGACATCATCCTGCTCCCAGTCACGTGACGAGGTGACCGGAAATGTCGCGAGATTTCCGCACTCGCTCATCAATCACTGTCGGGACTGGAGTCGGGACTCTGGTACAGCTGCCCTGCTGAGGCCGGCGACGTAGGAGGAGGTACGGTGTGTGGAGGTTATGGGGTGGGTGTAGTGCAAGGATCATGGGCACCCCTCTATCTTACTGTCTGTCATAGATAGCGCAGACCTGACTAGCGCCTGCTTCTTATCCACAAGTCATCATTTTCCTGGAGCCTCGTCATTATCCTCCTCATCAAGGCTGGAGAGTCGTCATTATCATCCACATCAAGGCTGCAGAGTCGTTATTATCCTCCTCATAATTGCGTAAGAGTGGTCATTATCCTTATTGTGGATGGAGAGTGCAGCTGCTGGATAATTGGAGACTTCGGATTCTGAAGTCATCATTATCCTCTGTATCAAGGCTGGAAAGTCGTCATTGTCCTCCACATCATGTCGGGAGAGTGCAGCTGCTGAAGTCATCAACATGCTCCACATCATGATTGGAGACTGAAGAGTCTAAACTCATCATTATCCTCCATAAGACTTATGGAGAGTTGTCATTATCTACCATTTCATAGCTGGAGTGTCGTAATTATCCTGTCGTATTGTAGTATTATCAGCATAGCTGCTGAAAAGTTTTCATTATCCTTCACAACAATGTGGGAGAGTGTATAGATGTTGAAGCCATTACCATTAAAAGCTGCTATTGTAGAGCATGTCAGGGCTGTTGCTAGGGTAAACAAAAACATGAGACCCAGACCCACATATCAAAATTGCACTGTTTATTGTAGTCCAAAAAGTCTAGTTCATTTTATGAGCAGCTCAACAGCTAGCATGTTGAGCTATCACCCTGGTTTTGCCTTTTATATTGCATACACACTGGTGTTAACATTTTGCATTTAAACTACATAAGTTAAGAGCATGTAATTATAATGATTTTTATTTTCAACTCTGAGACAGCATATAATTGTAGTTTTTTTTTACGCTTCTTGTTTCATTTAATTGCGTCTGATATACCTCAACCAGGGGAAGGCTGGGCTGGGGTGCAGGGGGCATCTGCCCCCATGCCAGGTCCCATAGTTGGCTCCCTTGGGCTGGGTCACTGGGCCACCTGCATTTTTTTTCTCCTTTAAAATGTTTCTAATAGGCTGCCGAGTCTTGTCTTGCCCTCCGGGCTAAAATATGCCAGCCCTCCCCTGGCCTCAACGTAGTTGAAAACGTACATTTATCTCAATGGGAACGTATTGCAAATGCAATGCATGTGGCTAAAACCACACGGTGGGCAGCACGGTGGCTAAGTGGTTAGCACTTCTGCCTCACAGCGCTGGGGTCATGAGTTCAATTCCCGACCATGGCCTTATCTGTGTGGAGTTTGTATGTTCTCCCCGTGTTTGCCTGGGTTTCCTCCGGGTGCTCCGGTTTCCTCCCACACTCCAAAAAACATACTAGTAGGTTAATTGGCTGCTATAAAAATTGACCATAGTCTGTCTCTCCCTCTCTCTGTGTCTGTCTGTCTGTCTGTCTGTGTGTGTGTGTGTGTGTATGTTAGGAAATTTAGACTGTAAACTCCAATGGAGCAGGAACTGATGTGAGTGAGTTCTCTGTACAGCGCTGCGGAATCAGTGGTGCTATATAAATAAATGATGATGAAGATGATAAAACCGTTATGCTTTTCCACATGTGTTCTGTTTGAACAAGATTGTAACTTCCTGTTTTGTCAGGTCAGCAAGCTTCATTGGGGCAGGGACTGATGTGAGTGAATTCTCTGTACAGCGCTGTGGTGTTATTTAAATAAATCATGATGATTATGTCACAGATGCATGTTTATACAACAAATTGAACACATTTGTAAATATATATAGACTGCATTGCAAATGTCAGTGTGTATGTAACCATTATATATAATACAGCCATATAATGTAGCCATTATATATACATACAGATTAAGACCATTTACTGAGAACTACATCCAGAAAAGAAGGTAGTTTAAACAGTACTCTGGATTTTTCTATATATTCAAAATAAGATGATATACCAAGAACAACACTGAACCTTGCTCTTCCAGACCTTTTGAGAGTTTAATCTTCCTATTCTGTACTTTCTGACTTTTATCAAGGGAAGTTGTTGTGAAGGTGTGTAGGTTATTATTATTATTATCATTTATTTGTTAGGTGCAACAAGGTATCCGCAGCCCCGCACACAGTACTAACAGTAGACTATACAGGGTGAAACCATACAGAACAATGAACAAAAAGGTTCGAAATTTGATTTGTCGACCTAATGTTGTTGCCTTTCTGAACGTCTACCAAATGAATGTATTGCTATTGACCGCATATCCTTCTGATGTAGGTTGCAACTCGGACAATATTGTTTTGGTCAGTAGACTACTGCTTCCATGGACTGAGCAAGAGAAGACTTCACAAGCTCTCTGAAATCTGTTCCGTGTGTAAGCCTCTCATGATGGATTTGAAACATTCCTAACAAAGCTTCTTACAATACCTGGCATAGTTATGAAAGGCAAAATATTTATCTCTTGCTGATTATCTGTGATATTCTAAACATTGTATGAAGGACTGAAAATAGACACTTAACGAATATTAGAAGGCAACTCACTTAACGGATTCACAGCCTACCACGTTGAGTTTTTCGATCTGGAGTGTTGCTGAAATGATTATTCGAACCGTAAGATAATATACTGTTGGAATCTGAACCATTATCTATAATTGTATATGTACGAAGTATAACAGGATAAGGTCTATAGCAGTATAGAGAATAAAAAAACTGCTGGTCAGAGAAAGAGCATGTCGGTGTACTGAAAACAAATGCCAGTTCTGGGGCACATTCAAATTTAGGTGCATAATGACAGCACCATTCAGTGGCATAAATGTAGAAGCAGTTTACTGTGCATGCAACCTGGAGTTCCCCAATAACTTGTTGCTCCATTTTGGGCTTTGGCACAGAAGAGATGCCGATGCTCCACTGGACACAGCGGAGGATATTAACAAAATCAGCATACCAATACCCTGGTGATGAACAGGAAAGACTCCAGGTAAATGGAGAAATTGTCATCTCCTGGTAAGGCCACTCATGTTCACTGACATATGGAGGAACCAGGAAAGACAAATAAGCGGAGGCCCATTTCAGAAAACTGTTCTCCTGGTAACTGTGTAGATAATAAGGTACATAGAAACTGAACAGATTCTGTCCCCCCCCCCCCCCCCCCCCTTCTCTAATACA
The DNA here is from genome assembly GCF_038048845.1 of Mixophyes fleayi. Classification (NCBI taxonomy): domain Eukaryota; kingdom Metazoa; phylum Chordata; class Amphibia; order Anura; family Limnodynastidae; genus Mixophyes; species Mixophyes fleayi. The sequence continues at coordinate 65,424,564 of NC_134407.1, read as the reverse complement.
GGTTAAAAATGAAAGCAGATTTCCATAGCAACCAATGATACACAAACCTTTCTACAATATATTGTATTTTTATATATATTTCAATAAAGCAACAGTAATTCTGAATATAGGGCAATATTCAAAAAAATCATTATAATGTTAAAATGTGTTTGCTATAATGTTGTTTTCCTTTTTCCCAAGTTAGGTATTGGAGTTAGGGCTGTGGGGAAATATTGTGCTTGTTTGTTATCACTTTACTGCTATTCCATATGCTCTCCTGTTCTGACCACCTAGGAAGCCTGTGCAAATAAAGGGAACTAGATGAAAAAACAATAGAAAAATCTTACTTTACAATCTCACCAGCTAACCAACTAAAGACTCTTGCTTCACAAGAGCAGTGCTAATGCCATGGTGCCTGCTCTGTTCCAGCACCCAAACTGCATTGCAATGCTTTGTGACTGCCCCAAAATTATGCTACGGTCAGCTATGCAGAGGGAATGCTTAGGATGCATCCAGGAACACCTGTATACATCTGTCTCCACTCCAGTGCTCTGACCTGGGAATCTATCCATTAACTCTAGGCTTTGGACTAGCAGTGTCACTAAAGCAAGTCATCAATATGCTCCAGCTCCTAACTGGAGACTGCAGCTGGCATAAGGATCATTATCATCCACATCATATCGACAGACATCTACCAAGCTATACTTAACTGTTCATGTTCTTTCATGGCCATTCTCTATTGTGTGCACAGTGATTAGGAATAGTAATGTCACTCTTGCATACAATATAATGGGAGGATGAAATTAATAAAATATTTAACTCTAAAGCAGTGTCTGCTGTGGCTATAAGTGGAAGAATTAACTTCAGTATGTGATGTGATGTAAGAAGGAGTGATAGTGTGAGAGATATGAGTGACTAGTAACCACTCGTCATATAAGATGGAAAGTGCTATCTCACAAAGTAGGTTTGTAGTCGATTTACTGTGTGCTCTAACGTGCCATTGGAATGATACACTGGGGCCGGTGATCTTTTTCATGTTTGAAATTTTCATCTTTACACTGCAACTAGTGCGGCATAAAGATGGGAGTTGGCAGTGTTCGTAATGTGCAAGTCACTTCACGCTAAGTCTACACAATATAATAATGTAATGATGAGTCCTATACCCATGAGAGAATAGTGTCATTACAGTGTTCATCATCAACATTTTTTTATATAGCGCCAGCAGATTCCATAGCGTTTTACAGTTGGGAACCATCATTAATAAGACAATACTGGGTAATACATACAGAGAGGTAAGAGAACCCTGCTCGCAAGCTTACAATCTACAGTGTTATTAATAAATGCAAGAATCACAGTTTCCATATGAAATAGAACACAACATTTTATTAGGTGAAATTAAATTAAATACAAACATTTGTTATTTTCCTCTTTTAAAAATCTTTGCCTGCCACAGTCTAAATGAAAATGTAAATGAAGTAAATTGAATATAGACAGCCACAACTTGCTATAATATAGCAGCCACCCTAATGCATTAACTACTATCTGCTGGAGAGGGGAGTGCTCATAACATCCACTAAGAAGCAGATAGCGTTGCCGATTGGCATCATCATTGGGTCTCGTTATACCAGCACCTGCAACGGAGACACTTTCTGGCTGGCGTATATGCGTCTGCGTACAGATCTACTGCAGTTACCATTACATGAACATACACTGTACTCAGCCTATGCATGCCCCTTCTCTATTCTGTGCCTCCATCTGTAAGGCGTTGCAAGTGTAATACAACCAAATCTGCATACAGACATACGCATACCTCCCAACAGTTATACTCCTTGAAGTCGGATTAAATAAGCCCCACCTCATTTCTGCCCTCAAATTTGTGTAAAACACCACCTACTTTTCTGTAAGCCCCGTGATTCGGGATGTCCTGGGACAGTTGGGAGACATGCATACACATTTTATGGTGCAGATGTGCAGTACAGAAATGCAGATTTTTTGAAAATAAAACACATCCATCTATGCATGAGGCACATTGTTAGCTTACCATGATTTATTATTACAGGAAAACTACATGTAAAATATGCTGTACTTTAAAGAAGTCACAGAGCACATACAGAATGTATGATAAATGCTGAAGAGACAATGGGTGGTGAATATATGGAAATTTAGTGTTGCCCATTACAACCAAGTAGATCCTGTCATTTTTCTACTGCTGTTTAGAAAACAACAGCAAACATTTAATTGTCTGCTATAACAAATTAGCTCTCACAACAGAAAACATGATTCAGATGCTCTCACTAGTGCCTTCTCTGTATCACTTTTACATATAGTTTAGTGGAAACATACAGTAAAAGCAGTTTGAGGTGTACTGCGTAAATGAGCTAATTTAATGATCAGCCTTTTACATGCACAAAATAACTGTTAGTCCATCAGACTGAGATAATGTTAAAAGTGGGTATCAAACAACATGGAAGTAATGTTTGACTTGGCATTGAATAGCAATGTCTTTATTCCAGTGAGCTGCAGCGAGAGATATTGCTGAACACATGCCAGTTTGAAAATTTAGGCCACCATTGTAGACAGTATTACTGCACTTAAGATGAACCGCTGGAGCACATCAGGTTAAACGTTAAAGTTTAACTGAGCTGCTCCTTCCCCTTAGTCGAGTCCTGAGAACTGCAAACAGAGGGGCATGCAGGACCTGGGCTCCACTAAGACAAAGGAGCAGGTTTTTTAAACGTTAAGTTTAACATGAAGTGCTCCTTTAAAACTTGTTGTGGTTCATCTTGATTCTGCATTGTGCAGCAATGCCATCTCTCTGAATGCAACTACAATTTTTGCTCAATTACTTTAAATCTCAAACACTTACACAAACTAAATCATACAGCACATTTAGCAATTGAGCAATACCCAGGAAAACTCCTTCATATTCTTCCAGTTTTGAACAAATGTCAAGCATGACAGAAGTTGTTGTCAATATGCCCTGACCCTTGTCAAAGAAACTCAGTTTTCATCCAGTTTGTCCATGTGTTTCCAATATTGAAGTGGGTGGACAACAACTTGTAGCCAATCAGGCTGTGACCCTTTCTCTTGTATATTATGTTACTGTGGCAAGGGCTACATGTGACCTGGACAGTGTCATGATGTGAGGAGGGTAATGGACGTAAGCAGTAAGTGGTAGACTGAGAGTTTGATAATGGAAGGAGCAGGATACTCCAGTACAGAATAATGATGTTAGGCACCTACCAAACCGATGCAGGAAATTTATGATGTTAGATGCACATCTATGTCATTTTAGTTCATACATCTAAATGATTTAATATTCCTGCAAAAGGAACCTGTCCATTTTATGTGCAAAGTCAAAAGAATGTGATCTGCTGCTAATAGAAAGGTGTGAATGGTGTCATATTAATCTATTTGTAGTTTTTTTCGTGTAGTGTTTTGAATGCACTCTGAGACACAGAAAGAGAGTGGGCAATTACTAACACAAAGGGGAGTGACAGGCATGTGCTTGTTCATGTTTATGGCATTTTCACTTGGGCAGAGTATTACTTTTAGACTTACAAAATAAATATTATTTAATTTTGAGTGCATTTGAAAGTAGTGTAGGTCTAACCAGACATATCGTATAAATGGAGTTTGTATGTTCTCCCCGTGTTTGCGTGGGTTTCCTCCGGGTGCTCCGGTTTCCTCCCACACTCCAAAAACATACTAGGAGGTTAATTGGCTGCTATCAAAATTGACCCTAGTCTGTCTGTGTGTGTATGTTAGGGAATTTAGACTGTAAACTCCAATGGGGCAGGGACTGATGTCAGTGAGTTCTATGTACAGCGCTGCGGAATCAGTGGTGATATATAAATAAATGATGATGATGATGAAATGTTGGAGCCTTTGCAGACAGTTGTCAAGGGGAACTGCCTTGGAAGCATATGAAAACAATGGTAGTGCTGTTCTAGCAAGCTGATTGGTTAGTATATGTAGGGAAATGTTAATTTGTGGTGAAAAGTGAACTTATTTTCTTTTTTTGTGTTTGTTGTTAACAACAGGTTTTCATTGCTGCTTATGTCTAGCTGAAGAGCTTCATCATGGCAGACTCCATTAAAATAAGGTAAAAATTCTGATTATTTTTTTTTAGATTTTTGTACAATTATTTTACCTGTGACAGTGTCTTATCTGGCTTGATGCAGTTTGGGAGAGTTTTGATAGTGTAAGAAGTGACATGCTAGTAGTCTAAATAGTTAGGTTAATTAGCTTTTACCTGCTTCTGTAGTGATGCAGCATAATTTTTATGAACCAATTAAAATCTTAGATTAATCAGCTGAGTTGTCTATATGCTACAGGTAAAATGTTACTATGGGTTGGGTTGTTTTAATGGTAGTTTATTCCGCCCTGACTTGCAGTGTTTTCATAATCTGAACAATTACTTGTTTTCAAGTGAGGACTTGATCCAGACAGTCGCCATTCTCAAAGAAACCAGCCTTGGCCTGAGCCTTGTTGGAGGCATTAGCAGAACAGAAGGACCATTTATCCACATTAAGGACATTATTCCCGGGGGAGACTGCCACAAAGTGAGTGCCTATTCAGTTTTTTTTATCATATCAAAATTACACTTACTTTTATACTTAGTGCGTTGTAAAGACAGTAATACTACAAAGCTAGATGCAATTCAGAAACTGGTGGGGCCATAGACTAGTCTTCCAGAAAAGATGGCACAAAATAAGGAAAACCAAGTTGCTTTTATAGAAGTAATGTCACACAAGTGGAATAAGTACACATGAATGGTAGACCAATTCAATGTCTTCACCATACTTACCAACTTTATGATGTTCAATTCCGGGAGCCTGCGGAGGAGGTGGGCGTGACAGGGACGGGGCTACAAAATGCATGTCATTTTGGACCCGCCCCCCCATGACGTAATGACGCAAAAGCGTCATTTGACAGCGGGGGGCGGGTCCAAACGCAGCGATTCACCGGGAATCGTGGTGTTTGGGACCTAATTCTGCCCACTTCACTAGGAAGTGGGCAGAATTCTCCAGACGCGGGAGATTTCCACACTCTCTCGGGAGTCCGTGAGACTCTCGTAAACTGCGGAAGTCTCCTGGACATTGCGGGAGAGTTGGCATGTATGGTCTTCACCAAAACATATCTAAAAAGATGCAGAAATTTGTATTACTTTTTTTTTTACAACTAAACTGTAGACTAATGAAATTATTTCACTGGGAAGATGAGGCAGACCAGGGAGAGGACCAATAAATCCCAACATTTACATTTTCAGATGGGAACCATGAAATAAAAACGCATTATCCAGTGTTAGTCAGACATTTTACTGCAGCTATGATATAAAGTAAAGTTACAGACAGCAGAAGCTCCTCCCATGTCTGTAGGACAATGTCCTGATGACGTCAAAATCTGAGAATGTCGTCATTGGTTATTGTGACATTATAGGTTAAGCCTCTGTCAAGATTATTTTTCTTTTATTGGCAAGGAAAGATAGAACCTGGTGAAAGAGAAACATCAAATAAGAATCAGTGAAATGCTATTTATATATAGTTACCTACCCAGACTGAATTCCTACATCTTTCTATGGGGGTTGGAGGTAGCAGATGAATTTTCCCTCTGACATGTTATCTCAAACGATTGAACTTGCGACTGAAAGTCCGATCAGTCTGACGATTCATGTGTACACACTGACATGATTTACTTTCAGATCTGTGCTCTTCATCTGGTCCTCTAGTCTTCAGAGAATGACAGCACAATATTCATTCATTCATTCATTCATTCATTATTGTCACACTGATTAAAACCGCCTTGTTGTGATAGCTTTCCACATGCCCTAATGAATTTCGTTAGCTTCTGTGACTCTGAAGCAAAATATTCTGTCTCAGACTGAACAAATTAATTATTCTTTCTACAGCGCTCTCTACATTTATTCACAGGCACATTCATCGCTAGCATCGGCTATAAAGAACACAACTCTGTAAACTCTATGGAGATCGTGAGCATGAGTGCATACACACTTCATTATCTGTCGGTGGTTGGTCGGAAAATATTATAACAGTACGACCAACCAAATGAAGCGATGATCGGCACTTTGGGTCAACTTTAGATCATCGTGACCCTATACACACTCACACGATATCTAACCAAACGGTCATATGTCGGCTGATCGGAGGTTTTTCGTGCAATCATCGGGCAAGTGTGTACCTAGTTTAAGTTCTGAGGCAGTACATATTCTATCTTGTGGTTTACAAGGGCCAAATTCCAAACATTGCCTGCGGGCCTATTATGTCTGAAATGTGCAATCTATAATCTTCCCCATATGTAGGGGACATTATCTTAGGCTAAGTACACACTGGAGCGTTTTCGTCCCATAATCAGGTAAATCAGCCGACATATGACCGTTCGGTTGGAAGTCTGGTTAGTGTGTATAGTGACACGATGGTCGAAAGTCGTTCCAAAGTGTCGTTTGTTGGCTCATTTGGTTGGTCGTACTGTTTAATATTTTATGACCAATCACTGACCGATCATGTAGTGTGTGTGCACGCATGCTCACAATTTCTAACTTGTCTAAGGTAGTTTTGGGTCTGCAGGCCAACAAACCATCTAAAAGATCTGGACAAGATTGTAAAGGATGTGGGTTGGTGTAGAGTTCCTTCCTCCTGTGATATTTTTGCATCACCATCCAGGTGCTAGACCTCAACAGTTGGAATATCAACTTGCGATCTGGCTGGACCAAAATGCAATATGTAGCATTTAATCTCATGTTTCAAACTCCTATTGTCCTATAGATTGTAAGCTTGCGAGCACGGCCCTCATACCTCTGTCTATCTGTAATACCCAGTCTTATTTTTGTGTTTGTTCCCAATTGCCAAAGCACTAAGGAATGTGCCGACGCTATATAAATAAATGTTAACAGTATAAGAAGAAGAAAAAGTAAATACAGTGAGACAGAGAGGAGATCTTCTGAGTTTCAGGGTCAGTAAGGGTGGAGGTAATGCACAGTTCTCTATCAGACACTTGCAACATGATGTCTTGCAGGTATCACTTCTTCACACCCATCATGTTATCTCCCCAATTTCAATGACTGGGGGGAAATGGGACCAATAGAATTAGAGGGGAATAAGAAAAGCTACAGGGATGTTATGTGTAAATGTTGTGTGTCTTATTGCTGTAAGTGTAATAATCCAAGAATTTTCAATTTTCCTTTAATGTAATAATTTATTAAAAATCTGGTGTACCATACTTTCCTGCAAAAAGGGTACCTTATTGATTCACACCAGTTACTTGGGATGTTCTTTGATGGAAATATGTCAGCTCCTAGTTTTATTTATTTTAGAGCAAACAAAGCTGTTTTGATATCCAGGAAAGGAAATAAATACAGTGCATGTAGTATGCCCCCTCAACATTAGAGTTCACCTACAAAACTGTTTACCTTTCCACCACTAGAGGTCATCAATGGCTTGTATTTATATTGTATGTATTATTCTTTGTTTATGTAACTTACATGATTTCAGAAGAATGAAGTATATAAGGACAGTTTTTCCTAAATCTAAACTACAGTACACACCATTAAGCGAGTGGGAGTGCAAACGTCATTTTAAAAACCTGAAAAGGGAAGAATGCTGTAGGAGAGGATACAAAAATGACGAAAGAGCTTAAAAAAAGCTGAACAAAAAAGAGTGGGGAAGTAAAACTAAGGCAAGGGAACAGAAAGAAATAGGCCAGGTATGGTATTAAAAACCTCCCAACACCCTTTATTAATCTGAGAGGGACTCATCAACCACTGTGGAAACGGATAATATATCAAATCCATATTTTCAAACATTTTCCACAAGAATTATTAAGGATACTTTTAATTTTTCAACAATTCTACTCAAGTTATTACTGCCCATCTCAGAAACACCCATTGATTTTTAGACCTTTACTTCAATTAAATTGGAAGAGAAAAATTCCTTAGCTGGTGTTATGATGGCTATAGTAACCTATTTCTTTGGGATATATGATGCAGATTGCCTTATCGCACAAATATACGTCTGACCACGCCATATGCCGCACTTCATCTGTATTGCTAACTGCACCCTCTCATTTGTTTAACATGGGAAATGGGGCTCGTTTAAGTTCAAATGAGGCAAAATGAAATGTGTTTTATCTCTACAGTAATTAGTTAATTTACAAGTAACATGAATATAGGTAGAAATTCCTGTAACATATAGTCTTATGTTTGGAGACTGTTGCTGTCAATTGTATGCCATGACTCCATTGTAAAAGAGTGTTCCATGATGGAATGCATTACAGTGAATTATGCCTCGATATACCAAAACTCCTTTGTGACAGAAATGTACATTGAAAATAACTAAAGTGAATTGGACCAAATTCACTTTATTGACTATTGATGGAGGAGCCCAACGCACAGTAACTGTTTACATTCTTCTGACCTGGATGAGCTGTTTTATATATCTAAGGATAAATGTTCACTCAGGTATCAATCTGTGAAGCTCAATATGGATACACTAGGTGCAACATATAAAGACAGATTAGCCTTGTTATCATCATCAGCTATTTATATAGCACCACTAATTCCGCAGCGTGGTACAGAGAACTCACAGATAAGGCCATAGTCGGAAATCGAACTAATGACCCCAGTGCTGACCGCTAAGCCACTGTGCTGTCCTTATGTTATCAAATATTTTCCTATCCATTGTTGGGAAAACCAGTGTTAATAAAACTAGTTTTCTACCACAATTTAACTAAATAAAATTTATTTTGTAATACTTTGATTTAGCTTCCTCAATCCCTCCTGTAAACTAGACTCCATTACCATATCCTTTCTCTGGGCAAGGCAAGAGTTGACATAACTTTAGAAAGTCCACAGATGAAGTGGACGTCAATAAATATTTCTTCGCCTCCCAGCTGGTCACGGTCAACTGGATTATAAACACAGACCCAGACAACTTTTTGGTAATCAAGTTCCAGTTTTCAAATCTATTCTGGGAAACATTCATTGCTTAGGATTTTCCGGCCTTAGCTGTGGTTTAGATTGGGTCCTTTAATGTATTACAAGGTCTAATGCATTGGGAACGCTTGGGGGCACTTCAGTGTGACTATTGCCTGTGACAGCCATCATCAGGCTCTAGCAGGGGACTAAAAGTACGGACTGCTCACCAGATGACACTTCTATGGTACAATAGAAGACAATTCTCACTTTGGATCCAGACCCACACATCTGTGTAGAAGTAAGAATATAAATACTATCTCACATTGAGTAATAATTATTTGACCAGTTGAAAGAACAATGTAATCTTCCGAACTTGGTGATATATTAATGTATACAGTTCCGCCCAACATTTGTAACCTCTTTTTCATCCGGGTCATTGTTGCTAGCTATTACAGGTTCCGAAGAAATCTTAAGGACTCAAAAACTTGCTAAAACGTTTACTTCTATCTATGCAACATTGCCATCATCAGATTGGCTTAACTTGTCTAAATGCAGAAGATAATTTTCCTATAGAGGGAGAGGAGTGGAATAATTTCACATATTGCAGTGGTGTCTGAGATTCTTTTTGGCAAGACACACTGTGATTTAGCTTAATACTGTACACATATTTTTTTATACCCTGCAGAAGTTATGACAAATACATCCTGAAATTTCACAGGCGTAGTAAATAAAATGATATAGGTTCATTCTTTCATCTTCTATAGACAAATATCTAAAGTCACTGGTTTTGTGACAGAGGTGACTGACCTCTTCCATTGGTCCCTTCTCATACTTTTTTCACTGGCTTTGGTAATGACTTTGCCCCCATTAAATATAAAATAACTTTATTTACCCTTCTTTTATTTTATGCAAGGAAGGCTGTTGGCATTGAAACGGAAATATTGCATATATATATATATATATATATATATATATATATATATATGTATATGTATATGTATATGTGTGTGTGTGTGTGTGTAGTATCCCTCCAATAGCAAATTAGTTAAAAAATGTATATGTATTCTGGTAAGTAGAGTAGTTTCTCAGCAATTTTTCTGATCATTTTGCAGGTGAGATGTTTTAAAGTAAAATGGAGAAATATTTTACAAGGCATATGTGTATGTGTCTTCTCACATTTGCACAGCTCTGGGTTGTGTTAACAAGCTCAAATTTGCAATGGCTTAATCAGGTCAATGTAGTGATTCTGCTATGACATAACCATCAGTTATCACAATGAACTATATTCTACATGCACAGTACTAACCTAGATTCATGTTCATGAGTATATGGCTACAGTGTCCCCAATGTCCGGGATTAGGCAAAACACAGAATTACATCAATGACCTCGCATATAAAGAATTATACATTTTACTCACATTTACATTAAAACAGTAGATTGTTTTTTTTTCCCTCTGGTTTCAATAGTGTCTCCATTCAGTTGCATCACTCAAAACATTTTAGTTATTAGTGGGCAGTACTCTAAACATTTTAAATGAATTCTTTAGAATAAGTGTCTAAACCTGATATTTTTTTATGTAAATTGTGAAACCAAATTGCTTTATATAGCCTTCGCCATAATTATCAAAGTGCAATGATGTATCTTCCCCTTTATTACTAATTGCAGTTATTAACTAACTGGCTGCTGAGATTGGTTAATAGCTCAAGTGGCAAAGCAAACAAATTCAGCTTGTCACACTTAAACACATAGTGCCTCATTTAGAGCTAGGAGCAAAGCAAAAGTAAAAAAGTATTGTATGCTAAGCAGTCAATATTTACATGCATGCAAAAAAAATAAATGCATTTTCGTCCCTTATAGCGCAATACGGTTTGTCCAGGAGCAAATTTGCCAATTCGTTTTTTTTTTCTTTGCTTTTTTTCAAACTCTAAATGAGGTCCATGGTGACATCACTGGCGATTGGATATTAAGTGTGGCACTTAAACCATGGGTCTGTAGATGGCAGGTGAGAGAACAGAGTAGGATTGTGAAGGTGGATGGTGTGGAATAGTGCGAGGTAGAAAAGTAACAGGAGAGGCGGGAAATGACATATATTAGTATAAATTAAATGCAATTGATTTAATGTTGTTTTTCTGGAAGTCGGTGAATTGTAGGACTGTGATGGGCAGAAGAATGTGGTGGGTAGATGGTTAAGAGTAACAGGTGGACATATTGGGGCATATTCAATTCTTGGCGGAAATGCCAAAAATCTCGCGCTCCGCACACTATTACCATTGTTACGGTAATAGTGCGCGTAAATACCGTTATTACGGTAGTTTTCTCGCTGGATTTCAGCGTGCAGCTCCCTGAGCCGCAGAAAACGGCGAGAATTGAATATGCCCCATAGGGTGAAGGAGCATGGAGAAAAAAAAAGAAAGGTCAGAGAAAAAGAAGGAGGCAAGGAGAGAAAGAAAGCCAAAAAATTAAAAGGAAAGAAATAGGGGGAGAGTGAATGGGGTGGGTTAGGTGAGCAAAGAAAAGTAGGGACTGATCTAGTGAGTGAGTGTAGGAGAGTTTTGTCTAGATAAATGTGTATGTATGGTAGTCCGAAATCAAGGTGAGCATTGGAGTAAAATGAGGTAGTGGGACGATTGTCTCAGGAGGAGAGCCCTGGGGTGATGGATACACGTTAGCCTGGTCTAGCGCTGGCCAAACAGAGGCGCAGATTCTAACTGGTTCTCCGATCTTCACCAAGAAACACCACAAGGCGTGATAGACTTTTGCAGCCGGGAACACGCAGGTCGCGGCCCTCTGCTCAGCCACTAGATATAACATCAGAAAGCAGGTCAGTTAGCCAAGGACTGGTACCCTGGAGGTAGCAAGGTACAAAATCAAAATGCAGACGGGAAGTCCAATAACAAGGCGGGATCTGGGGCGTAGGCAGTAGTGCAGTACAAAATCAGGATCCGAGAGAGACTGGTCAAAACAAGCAAGGAGTGGTACACGAGGGGTTAACAGGCAGAGAGACAAGCCAAGGGAGAAGCACAGGTAAGCTCAGCTTCTGCAGAAAACAGGGAGTCAGACCGGCAGGAAGACCTATTGCTCTGACACTGCTTCAGTGTCAGACTGAGGTTTATATACTCTGCAGATTTGAATGTGCCACCTCTCAGCTATGATCATGTGACTGCCTGAATTAGAAAGTGCTGACCTCTACACAGAGACAGAGGAAATCAGCAGCACAGCAGTGTGGAGCAGGTAAGTTTTGTGACCGGTAGATGTAGGATATGATGGTGGGTGTAAAGGCGGACAGATTGTCTAGGTGAATCTATATTATTTAAGAATATTACAGAACAAGTGGACAGTAAAAAATTAATCATTATGTGAATGAAATAAAGAGATTTATGGTGTACAGATGTATTTGGGGGGGGGGGGGGTTAGGATGTAAGATTATAGGGTGTCAATACTTATAGATAGATAGTCATGATATAAGTAGACTAATACAAAAGTGGAGGAATTAAGGATTATAGTAAAAACTATCTTTACTAATTTGAATGATGATACAAACTAATATATAAATCGGGTGATTGACAACCGATAAAATATATATCTAAGAACGGAAGGGTTGGGTGAAGTGAGTTGGATAGAAAGAAAATATAGATATGAACAAAGTAAAATTATTACATGAAGAAGTACTAAGATGCATAGATGAGAACGTAAGTGAAATATAAATGTCCCATAAAGATATAAATGATAAATAAGAATGCAAACTAATAGGAACCAAAATGTAGTAAAGCATTCTGAATGATAAAGCAGTTTGCTGATTTGTTGCATGTCAATTATATCTATCATCTCAGTTAGTTGGCAAGTGCCAACATATAGGTGCAGCCTTTATCCCAGCAACTCCTACTGGGAAGCAAGATATATTTGATTGTATTTTTTTTTTTATTTTACATTGGGAGGTGTATATAATATATGGCTAGTGTGGCGTTGGTTTTCTGAGTTACTAGCTACAATTAATTAGGAAATGGTTTTCAAAGCTTTCTAGTCGATAATTTTCTCCTCTTTAATTAGGATGGACGATTAAGACCTGGAGACCAGCTTGTATCTGTAAATAAGGAATCATTGATTGGCATGTCATGTGAAGAAGCAAAAAGCATATTAAATAGAGCAAAATTAAGGTATTCTTTTTTTTTTGTTTTTGTTTTTTAGACGTTTGTTAGTGTTTTTACTTAGAAAAATTTATCAGTGAATTTTGCCAAAGACTAGTAAAAAACTATTGCATTTTCCTGATCTATATGTACTCAAAAAAACAGTCTGTTCCTACTTTTATAACGTGAAAGCATTCAAACCTCAGTATTTATTTTTTTCTTTATTTGTATTAGGTGAAAAAAGTTTTGTGCATTTTTTCCCTGTATCTTTCTGTGTGCGACACTGTGCATTTGGGTACACACAGCTCATAATCTCTTTGTGTTCCTTCTTCTCCCACTGTCTTGCCTCTCCCCATTACATTACCCTACTCCCTACTACCCTACTCCCTGCTAAACTGAGGTCTAATAATAATAAAATTAAGTAATTCTACCTGCAGTAGAGGAGGAAAGTGGTGCAGATGGAGGTGATACCCAAATGGAGGTACTGTAATTGTGCGGCATAACTGTTGCCTCCGAATGTGCAGAAAAATCCTGTTTATATTGTATATAATTTATTTACAAGTCCATTAGATATATTTTTTGATACTGTGTCAGAGTGGGTATTCTTAAGTGTTAAGTCTGGCGAATTGACATCTTATGCCTTATTATGTATTTATATTTGTTTAAAATCTCTCTTAAGCCTGCACCTTCAGAAAATGATGAAGGTATCTGACATTGTGAATTGTCTTTTATACGTTATAGGAAATGTTCCTATTGGGAGATCTCATTCATCAGACCAGGAGAAGCACATCTGGACTCCAAGAATGCTCTGAAGAGAATGGACTTCATGCCAAAGATATCTTCTACACCAGATTCTACTAAAACCAGTGTACCAGTATGTATGGCCATCTGATTACTAAAGGGCAGCTAAACCTAATATACAAGATGATCATGTATGAAAATGTATTCTGTAACTAGAGATGTAAGGAGGAAGCGGATGCAGGAACCCTTGACGCCTTGACACATAAGTCAACACACGCATGTTGCAAAATCATGTTGGGGGAAAAAAGAAGTTGGACAGCGGAGGTATAGCATAAAAAGAAGGAAAAATACATATTTTTAATGGTGTCTGTGCAGTGAGGCTGCTGATTTGATTGTACATGTAATTGTCAATGTTTTGTTTTTTTCCTGCACAGTGGCCACTGCTGTGTTTACATATAGTATTGAACAAAGTATCTATAGCTTAGGTTGGCATTGCATGGTTGGTGCAAAAGAAGGGACGTAATTACAGAACTCCACTTGGTAGATCCAACACTAAGCTGAGTTGTATCAGAGCCATCCTAATGCACACTGTAGAGGGTTGATTTCCTGTAAAGAGAAATCCTGCTGTCTCCTCCCAATATAAGCATTTTTTTTACTGAGCATTTCATTGTAGCAAGTAACAGACTACCAGCATTTTTACTGACCCTCTGTCATGCTCAGCCAGCAGTTGGCTTAATCTGAAAAGTGAAAATAGCAGTGTATTTTGCATTTTGCATATATATATATATATATATATATATATATATATATATATATATATATATATATATATATATACACATATATATGTGCGTGTGTGTGTATATATCAGCAGCAGCGCTGTACAGAGAACTCGTTCACATCAGCTGCCCCATTGGAGCTTACTGTCTAAACTCCCTAATATGCACACACAGACAACAGGGTTAGAGAGAGACTAGGGTCAAGTTTGATGGCAGCTAATTTGGAGTGTGGGAGGAAAGTGGAGCACCCAGAGGAAACCCACGCAAAAACGGGGAGAACATACAAACTCCACACAGATAAGGCCATGGTCTGGAATTGAACTCATGACCCCAGCGCTGTGAGGCAGAAGTGCTAACCGCTTAGCCACCGTGCTGCCACAATATATATATATATATATATATATATATATATATATATATATATATATATATATATATATATATATATGTGTATATATATATATATATATATATATATTATACACAAATAAAGGATATATCTGGCGCTGATCACCACAGCGTAGCTAACTTACAATATTAAGATAGAAAATGTATAAATATACAATATATGACACTTGAGTCCCGTATCCACAGTATATAAAAAATCACTTGACTCTAGTGAGAGTGGCAGCCTCGATAGCCTGAAGCCAGATGGTTAGTCCGGACGGAATGGATTACTGCAACAGAAAAACAAGCAGGGCGGCTCTCAGCGATATATCATGTATACAACGTGGAATAGAGCAATACCATGCGTACCGTGAGGTAAACAATGATGTGTCTTGTAGGAGATAGTGGAGTAGTCTTTGCTGCACTTGTAGTCCTCCAGATCTCCACCGATCAGTACCAAAATGTAGAAAAAACAACCATAGTATAACTCTGTATTATTATAGTAAGGGCAATATATATATATATATATATATATATGTGTATGTGTGTATATTTGTGTGTGTATAGATATAGAGATATATATATATGCACACACATATACATATATATATATATATATATATATATATATATATATATATATATATATATATTGTGGCAGCACGGTGGCTAAGCGGTTAGCACTTTTATCTATATATATATATATATATATATATCTTGTGAAGATACCGGGTATATATGGCCCAATGCTACCCACTTCACTCTGCCTTCCTATGCCAGGGAAGTCTACCCAGCACCTTCTAGGATTCGTATGGTCACTCAGGTAAAATGCAGTTATAAAAATACAACAGTAAATTTATTGTCATACAAACAACACTAGAATATTATGTACACACAGTAAATAAATGCCAGGCAGATTTACCACATTATCTGTCCCTTACCCCAATAACTTAAGGAGACATAGTCACCTGCTGTCCAGACTTCATTACCCATGGATCCCTCTCAGCTGCATATATAGACTCTAATTAGAAAACGACAATTCAAAACTAGATCTTGCACCTTCATGAATGAAATCCCAGAATGAACACCCTTCCCCCCTGGAGTCGCTCCTTATATCTCAGGTCTAATTTCCACAGTCTTTCTCCTCCCTATGCAACCCCCTGGGTCTATTCTTCTAAACCATTGGTCAGTGCTGGACTAGGGGGGGTTGGACAGGGCAGTGAAGATGAGCTGTCCTTCCAGAGAACCCCCACTGTTAGAAGGCCTGTCTGTACTAGCCTGGTGTGAACAATGGACACTAATTAGTTTTCCTACTCCAGCACGTGGCAACCTGATCCCTGCCCATAATCCCCCTGGCTTCACTTTAAAGACAATGAATAGCAACCTTACTGCAAATCATCAATATACAATACACAATATACATATGTACACTGAACTACAATGTCCCCTTAGCCACATGTAATTGGACAATGCAGTTGTAGTCTGGTGAGTTTGGGAACAAAAGCATGGGCTATAAAAAGTACATGCGATAATCCACATTATGTGAGAAATGAGAAACTAAATGCTCACAGGGTTATCACACTCATTTTGTCACATATACCTCGCCTACTTTTTTAGCCCTTGTTCTCCAGTGGCTCCCTAGCCCCAAGTAAACCTTTCTTCCAAGTCCAAAGTCTCTGGCCTGCTGTGGTTTCTCCTGGGTCTGATGGCAAGGTAGACAGCAGTACACAGTTCCTCAATCTCCCACCAGGATCCCATGGCTGCAGGCATATCGTCCCACCCTGCTGGAGTGGGGGTCTATGCTGCCCTGTGTCATAAGATGAGACAACAATAAAACTGGGCCACTCCTGTGCACACATCCATGGTAGGAGAGTTGTAGTCAAACATCCCTTGTCGACCCTTAATTGCTGAACTGCAAATAGTCCCTTGGCCTGTTCTCTGTTTCTGGAGGCCATGCTCCCCTCCCCCACATATTCGAGGGAAAACTGCCAAGTGGCAGGCAAACTTTTTGGCTCCTTGTCCGTTTGTTTCTGGCAAAGATCCAATCCCCCCTCCCCCAAACACTCAAGGGACAACTGCTCAGTGGCAGGCAAACATGGTGGCTCCATTAATTCTTTGCTTATGGGAATCCTCTGTCCCCCTCCCAAACCACATGTGGGTGCCCCTGTAAGTATGTTTGTGTGCATCTCCCCTCCCCTGCTACCACATCCAACTGTTGCACTACTTCCCTCGCCTCTGGCGCATCGGGGTAGTGTGAATCCTCATTGGACACAGACTTGTCCTCCTGGCAGCAAAACAAAGTGGATGGTCCAGTGCAGGCCTCTGGTATTGGGTCCTGGATTCCCAGATTTGGAGCTGGAGTGCGATGCTTCAAAGCTTGTGGGGCTGGTGAATCTTGCTGTGCTGGTGCCCTCTCAGACACCCACTCAATTAACATCTCCTCATCTGCCAATTCTGCATAGGGGAAGGCATAAGTGTAGTTTTCCCAGGGCCCCATGGTAGTGGCCTCTGACATGACAATTCCTTTATCCTCTCCCATTAATTCTGTCCTACAGTCTGTAATTATGATTTCTACTGAGATCATATGTTGAGCAAGTTTATGATTCTCTTATGCCACAATTGGGTACAGCTGTAAATCACTTGCCCCGGAGAGCACACATGCGGTATCCTGCGTTACTTCATTAACCAAAACATTTTCAGGCACAACAGGGGTGGATAACTGGTCTTTTCTGTAATTCTGTTCTAACTCAGACACAGTCTCAGGTTCCAATAACACTGGCAAATTATCAGAAGATGCTACTACATGGTACTTACTTGGTAGCTCTTTTCCATCCAAGTCACCAAATGGGAGGATTTCTCCTAATCCTTTCTGAGTAGTCAGAGGTACAACATCCTCACCAAGCAGTTCTTCTCCAGTCTCCCCCAAGATAGTAGCTTGGGCAACTGTGTATAATCCACTGGGATGGACCTCCCCCTGATTAACAGACTGAACAGCCATTTTTTTCTAGAGTGTGACAAAAGATATTGCAATTGGCATTTTTCAGTATTCACTCGATAACACTGATCTTGCCACATTTCAGTGTCCGTAAGTCCTTGTCGCCATACCTCATCCTCTGCTTCTTCAAAACTCTGTTGCAGACATTGCATTTGTTCCCAGAGAGGTATGTGGGGACCCAATGTGAGCATCCATTTCCTATAGACACTGAAGGCATTGATGGGATTCTCCCGATCTTTTAAAAGACGTTTGAGGATATCCCTGTGCGTGCAGTACAGGTAAGGTACACCCCGGATCTGGCATTCCACTATCAGCTCCTCCATACTCATTGTCTCTAGTGGATCTGTAGAATCTGCTAATGTGACAGATTCTATTAGTACATTTGCAGGGGATTCATCAGGCATGTCCCTCTGCTGTAACAGTCCATTTACGTCTTGTTTGTACTGCTGATTATTGTTGTATCTGGATTCTCCCTTGGCCAGATTCTGCATAGTACAAATAACTTCATGTGTAAAATCATCCCATTCTGGTTCATCCCGAAAATTACAGGCACTTGCCTCCTCTTTCAACATTAGGAACACATCCAAGAGGTTCTCCAATTTCTCCTGTAGACTGGCTCCTTCCCACATAATAATCTTTGGGCACTCCTCATCCCAATAATCCAAAATGTGCAGCATTGTGGTGGGTTGGTGCAACACATCCATATCCCCATCCTGCAGACACTGCCAAAGTCCTTCATCCCAGTACACCTTTCTCCTGGGTGTACTGGACTGCTTCATCCCTTCCTTTGGGAACTTTTTCAACACTGGGCTGTGATCTCCTCTCTTGTTCCTAGAGCTCACAGCCATTTTACTTCCAGGGTTCACCTCACTGTGATTTCCCCTCTTTGAGACACGGTTCCATCTTCCGCTCTCCTCTAGCGGGGTGCGCTTCCCCTTATCAAATCGTCACTTAGACGGCATTTTCCCTCGCCTAAAGCCCACAATGCTTTTCGTGACACTTTCTGCCTTAAAGCCTTTAGGAGTAAGTTCAGGATAATGTGGTAACTGGTTTCTAGTGCTAACTGCTTTGCAGAGCCCTGGAATGTATCACAATACAGTTCCTCTGCAGCTCTACCCAGAGAGGACCTGGGACTGAGTGACCCCACTGCCTGTCACCAAAAATGTGAAGATACTGGGTATATCTGGCCCAATGCTACCCACTTCACTCTGGCTGGCCACCCACGGGTGCCTTACTATGCCAGGGAAGTCTGCCCAGCACCTTCTAGGATTCGTATGGTCACTCAGGCAAAATGCAGTTATAAAAATACAACAGTATATTTATTGTCATACAAATAACACTAGAATATTAGGTACACACAGTAAATAAATGCCAGGCAGATTTACCACATTATCTGTCCCTTACCTCAATAACTTAAGGAGATATAGTCACCTGCTGTCCAGACTTCATGACCCATGTATCCCTCTCAGCTGCATATATAGACTCTAATTAGAAAACGACAATTCAAAACTAGATCTTGCACCTTCATGAATGAAATCCCAGAATGAATACCCTTCCCCCCTGGAGTCGCTCCTTAGATCTCGGGTCTAATTTCCACAGTCTTTCTCCTCCCTATGCAACCCCCTGGGTCTATTCTTCTAAACCATTGGTCAGTGCTGGACTAGGGGGGGTTGGAGAGGGCAGTGAAGATGAGCTGTCCTTCCAGAGAACCTCCCCTGTTAGAAGGCCTGTCTGTACTAGCCTGGTGTGAACAATGGACACTAATTAGTTTTCCTACTCCAGCACATGGCAACCTGATCCCTGCCCATAATCCCCCTGGCTTCACTTTAAAGACAATGAATAGCAACCTTACTGCAAATCATCAATATACAATACACAATATACATATGTACACTGAACTACAATGTCCCCTTAGCCACATGTAATTGAACAATGCAGTTATATTCTGGTGAGCTTGGGAACAAAAGCACGGGCTATAAAAAGTACATGCGATAATCCACATTATGTGAGAAATGTGAAACTAAATGCTCACAAAGTTATCACACTCATTTTGTCACATATGTAGATATAGATTGATAGATAGAGATATATATATATATATATATATATATATATATATATATATATATATATATATATATATAATGGAGAGAGAGATATTTATATAGAGATAGATAGATGGATATATATATATATAATATATTTGATGTGGGTGCGTTCTCTGTACAGTGTTGCGGGATTTGTGGCGCTATATAAATAGATGATGATGATGAAATATATATGTATTTTGTAGATCTGCTGTACTGGGTAAAGGTGCTGTCAATCAAACATCTGCTCACATATTCTATGCTGTACTAGAATGACAACTAGAATATGATTCTGTTACTAGAATGACAACTAGAATATGATTCTGTTGCTACATTTTTTTTTAATTATCACTTACATTATGATCCTTAGTTAATCTGCTGTTGTCTGCAGGTGTCACTGTTGATGTTACTGTCCTTGAAGGGCTTTAGCCCGAGACTAAAATATATCAGCATCAGAATATTTACCCACACTTTATTACTATGCAAACAAACATTTTCTATCTAAAGAAATTGCCAGGTTTATTTAATTTTGTACATCATACTGAAGACAGAATTGTGATGAAAGGACATCTGTTAATAACTTTAGAATTCAAAAAATAAATCCTGCCACACTCTATTTGTTTTCACAGAGCCAAAGTGGGTACATTAAGGAGCAGCACTTAACCTCCCCTCCAGACAGGAGTATCTCGGACATGTCCATGTCAGGTAAACTTCTCATGAATTTCACACTTTAATTTCGCTTCCATCTTTTTAAAAAAACATACAACATAATGCAGGCTTTATGGAACGCACAAAAGATGCAGGCTTTGCTTTAGAAAAAGTGGATAAAAGGCGACTGAATTGAAAGTATATGAATTCCTAAAATAAGTCCTCTTGCCGACCTCTTTCAGCCGAGAGGTCTGAAATAACCAAGAAGAGGCATTGAGCATTCTCCAAGTAGCTGTAGTAATCAATAGAACTAACAGAAGCCACTTAATGAACAGATGTCTGTAAAATCAAGCAAGATTACGTTACCATGGTGGCAGCATGCTTTCAATTTAATGTCATGTTGAAAGTAGATTGCCTTTCCTTTCCTTTGCCACATTAATGTAGTGGAAGGAAGAACAGTATGAGGATTAGGGCAGTAACAGTTGAAAGGGATGGGAAGTCTGATATGTGTAGTTTTCATTATTTCTATTAGACTGCTGTGAACAAAAAGTTTGAAATTTGTCAGAAACTCAACCATGTGCACCAACTATTATGACACTAGTAGGTCTAGGAATTTCAATATATTCATGAATGCATCAAAATAGTGTTTATAGAGCCTTCGTATCTCTAAGGTAAGACTTAAGGGTTATGAGCCACTTTGCTTAGAAGCAAACTGGAAACAAATGCCGAGTCCCCCAAGATTCAACTCAACCAAATTCTGCAAAACAGCAATTAAGAACGTCATTCCCGCAAATCTGGTCTCAAAGCTTATTTGGAAGCAGAAAGGCAGTAGGCTACAACGTACAAGCCCAGAGACCTCTGCTTTTCCTAGAAGGCACTTCACTTACATGCATAATGTTGACTTTGACAAAATGACTGCCACTCTGGGGAAATAGACATCCTCCTGTGCTCTGCTTTAATTGCAATTTTGGAACACTCACTGCTTGTCTTCTGCTGCAAAGTGACAAGTGTAAAGTTTCAATATATGCGTTTGTCAATGTTTACAGCCTCATTTAGAAATCAAATCTATACAAGATCTCAGAGTCTATATAACGTGCAAACAGACTGTGTCCCCATTTATGGGTCTCAACACTGTAGAGTACAAGTTTTCTGTTCAGCACATGAAGCACTGTAGAAACATACCTGTTGAAGTGAGACATGTGAAGCTCTTCACTCTGCCGTTGTTAGTCACTCCCCTGTACTGTAATTATTATTATAATTAGCCTCCACTAGATTATTAAGTCCATGTATCCCACATACTTTAAAATGTTTGATGTTTCTCCTTTTATCCTGCTCTGTCATTTCAACCAATTCTGTCAGTTGTTCCGTTTAGCGATGTGCCTATCCTTTCCATCCTTCTCTCTCCATCTGTTATTATTGATCCAATTATTTCTAAAAGTGTTTCTTATTGAAGTATCGTAATGCCTAATTATTTAAAGTTAATTTCATAGACACATTGATGCTCTTAAGTCTTTGTTTTGTATTACTATTATCTTTGGTTTGTAAGGTGTCCTAATACTCTGCAGTACTTGACAATGAGGAAAACCGCTTACATGAAACAGGGACATACAATTTAGCTAAAAGCTGCAGATGTATGAATCAAAGTGTTGAGAGGGCCCTGCTTTTGAGACGGCTTATAGTCTAGCGGGAAAATGGCACAGCTGTGACACGTGTGGTTCAGAGTGGAGATTTGGACAGTAGTGATGGTGTACTAGTGTAAGTAGTATAGAGGGAGTAATCTTGGCACCAATAAAGTGGTGGATTTTCAGAGAAAGTTACCAGTGGGGAGAGACTGGTTGAAGAGGTGAGATAGAGGCGTGCATGTAGTGTGTAGGGGGGGGGAGAGGGAATGGAGAAGTTGAGAGAGAATGGGATCAAGTGGGCATTTTTATAGATTGAGAGGATGAGATAATAGGGGAAACTTTGTCCCAGTTGGGATGACTAAAAGTAGGGTGGATTGGGCAGTGTGGGGTTTGGCATGTGGAGATATCTTTTCAAATAGATCTTTTGAAGTAGGTGGAAAGTGAGTGGGGACATCTTCCAGGACAGAAAAGCAAGTTGAAGGTAGTATCAGGGGATAGAAGTCTAAATGCATATTAGAGAAGTGAAGCGGGTAAATTATGAAAGTTAAAGGACAGTGTAGTAAGGATATATTTATAGTGAAGGAAGTCAGCAGGACTTTTTGAATTGCCATGGTTGAGGTTGAGATAGTCCGATACTGAATGTGGTGGCTGGAGCTACATTATATAAGGCTGAAGACTGTATCTTGTTATAGAAAGAGGCAGCCAAACCAGGGGAGGACAGAGTACGAATAGTAGAGTGGAGTATTTTTAGGTTTTAGTGTACATGAGAAGAGGAACAGGTCAATAACATTTAGATGTAGCTGTGTGCATATGGATTTGGGTGAGGGGGACATGAGGTAAAGTGAGGCTGAAGCAAAGGAGGTAGTGGTTGGAAAGTTGCAAAACCATGTTAGACAAACAGGTGAAGGGAGTGTCCATCACAGTGGTGGTAGATGAAGTCCACTGGGAGAGAGCAAAGGAAGAAATAGCAAGGAGGTCCAGGTAAGCTCGGAAACTTGGAGCTGGATGCCAGACACGTGAGATCATCAGCCACAGGTGATTTAGATCCATACTCAACGATGATGATTTTGCCTTCTGCAGATCCTGTCTGCAAGAGGTTAAGCAGCATCTACGGAGACGATGCTGCAATGTAGCCAGAGGCAGAATGTGACAAGGAGAAGGAGGGTTCCAGGAATTTGGCATCTGTATAAGTAGGATCCTTACTCCACCACCTTGTCTGTCTGGGTCTGGGATTGTGGCTGAGCTAGAATCTTTCATATAGGAGAGTTAAGGGATATGTATGGTAAGAGGAGGTAAGCCAGATTTATGTAATGACAAAGGGGTTGATAGATTTAGAAATGAATAGATCATGGATGGATGCAAGTTCGCTGCAAACAGATCTTGCATTCCAGGTGCACAGGAAAAGGACAGAGTGTGTTTGAGAGATTGTAAGTACAAGGTGGATGTGAAGTTTTGGGGTGAATGAGAAGAGTGAGCAGATAGTGAGGATAGCTCTGGGCTCGGGGTTGGGTGAGATGTTGACAGCAGCCATGTGAAGGAGCAGGGTGAGACAAGAAGGAGGATGTTTTGTGGGTGTGAAGTTTCTTTCTGCTTGTGTAGTTCAGTGAGTGAGGTGGAGGATGTGAAGACACCTTTGCTGCCCCGCATGTGGTGGGAGGTAGGGCATAATTGTGAGATAATGTACAGGTAACTGCTGTCCACATGTCACCTAACGCTGTGAATTACTAAGACTATTCATCTTTTACTGCCTTACTTTACAAAATGTTATACATACAGAGGAATTGTAATAACGTATATGTGTGTGTGTGTGTGTGTGTGTGTGTGTATGTGTGTATATATATATATATATATAATATATATATATATATATATATATATATATATATACATTTATATGCTCTATTTCTGTAACCTTCACAAGCCTTCTCCATTGTAAAACAATTGATTGACTCATCCAATCAGATGATTAATTGACTTGTTGAAGAGAGCAGAAAACGTCAGGCTGCATTGAATTGCCATTAACCTCCATAATTAACACACACCCTGGTGTCTCTTATTTACAGTTCCTAATCAGGGACACAGCCGAGAAAGTCTGATTTCTCTCAATCCTGATGTCCGACTGAAAGTAGAAAAACTGGAAATGGTAAGCGTTAGCTATTAACCTGCTCAGCTCCTTATTGTTACAGCTTAAAACGTGCTATATCCTGAAATATGCACAATAGTTTTCGGATAGATTTGGTACAATGCCATAGGGACCCAATAAAGTAATGCAGTTCCATTAACATTTTAAAGGGGATAGGCAGAGAAGTAAGAATGTTTGAAGAAAAACTTTAACAGAGAAAAAGAGACAACATTTCACTCCCAATTAGATCTGAGACTTCTTTATTATAGTACATTTATAATGTTATAAAATGTTTTGTATTTAGTAAAAGTTTTTTTCTGGGCTACGTGCCTATGAAATGTACATTAACAGTTATGAAAAAACAAATTTGAAACATTATGCTTCCCTGAAATGCTCTTTATGTTCACAACAGTAATTTTTATAGCTTTTGGCTGTATTTTTTTTCTCTGCATTTTTATGTGTCATAATTTGCGCATTGTGTATCATACAGGCACTGAGCTATCTAGGTATTAACCCAACAGAGGAGCAGAAACAGCTGATGAGAACCAATATACAAATGGATGTCAATGGAACTGTGTCGTTTGGAGGTAATTATGTACATATGTTATATAGTATATTAAGGTTGTTTGAAGTCATCTTGAAGTTTTGTGTCCTAAATAACCTCACTCAAACATTGTTAAGAGTTACGAAGATCTTAAAGTTACTCCCTAGAGCAATATGAAGTTGTTTAAATCATTATATTTATAGGTGAATATCAGATGGTTCTTATTTTTGGGCCTTTTTGCCAGATAATGCTCTTTTTCCAGGTATAGATAATATTCTACTGAAATCTTACTTATTTTAAAGGGGTGATATCATGCTGGGCCAGTGCTTAGACATAGGTATGCCCTACTGGGAGAGGCAGGTAGAATACTTAGGTAAGTCCTATTATAAATGCTATGCTGTTTGGCCTTTAATTGCAGCACCAGCAGGTTAAATCACATGTAAAGCTACTATTGAAATGTAATAGATAGCAAAGTATTACTGATCTGAATAATGTACATGCGATAACTGTTGTGCTTACACTTATCTAAATATGTCCAACATGTTATCTTTCATTCCTCTTCCATGTTAGGATGGAGGTATTTCTCTTTCATTGCTAAAATACACTGTGTGGATTGGTTGAAACATAAGCAGGGGCGGGGTTTGAGATGTCACAGTAGCTTACATGATTGCATTCTTAGCTTTTTGACCTATATGAGGTCATAGAAGGACACTACATGTGTTGTAGGAGCTGTCTGTAATGCAGTGGG
Source organism: Mixophyes fleayi (assembly GCF_038048845.1). Lineage (NCBI taxonomy): Eukaryota > Metazoa > Chordata > Amphibia > Anura > Limnodynastidae > Mixophyes > Mixophyes fleayi. Next base: position 65,398,855 of record NC_134407.1, on the reverse strand, counting down.
GAAGGTAATACTTTACTTTTGCAACAGAGTTTAAGTGAAATGTCAGCTTAAAATTGAAAATATATTTTGCCTCCATGATATTTCATTTGAAAATTTTAAATTCAGTGGTGATTTTAAATATAAATTCAACTTGTATTTTGGGTTTATTAGCCATTTAAATAAACATTTTCAAACGCTATATAATAATTTAGTTTATCTCTGTGACCTAGACTTTGTTAGGGTGGCCAAAAAGATCTTCAAGCTGCAGTTAGAAGATAGAGACCTTGGACAGGACCTCATGATGTTAAGAGAACATCAATTTACACATTTATTTGACAGTGTCACGAGTCAGGTAAGATGTTTCTACTCCATTATAGTGTTAACGGATAAGCTAATTGTCTGCTATTACTTTGTGTTGACTTACTAAATACAATCCTGACATTCATAATTTTTACTCATACTGCTTCCAGACATGTGTATACATCTGTTTCTTTAAAAATATATATTGGCTTTAATGCTTGCAGTGATTGTAAAGCTAGTGATAGTTATAAAGTGATAAATGTGTAACATGCTGGATATGTATCAGCTATGAAATTGTTTAATACGGTAACAGGTTATATTATAAGAAGAGTAAATGTGTTAAATGTGTTATATATTCAGTGCTAACACCATAAGTGAAGTTACACATACAGTTGTGACCAAAATTAAAGGCACCCTTGCACTTTTTGAAATAACTAAAAATTGAATCTAAAATAAAATTAACAACAGTGTTTGGGTTCCACAATTCTGTCTATTACAGTACCTTTTGTTTTGTATTCTGAATTTAATACTTTATTCCTATTACTTTAATCCTTTTAAATCAGATAATGAAAAGAAATGGCACTGCCAAACTTATTGACACCCCAGACTTATTATTTGCTAGCACAGCCTTTGGTCTAAATAACTGCAATTAACCACTTCCTATAGCCTTGGATTACCTTTCTGCACCTATCTACTGGCAGTTTGGTCCTCTCTTCCTGTGCAAACTGCTCCAGTTCTCCTAGGTTTGAAGGTGCCTTCACCGAACTGCTGTTTTCAGATCTCTCCATAGGTTTTCTATGGACCCATTGCTGGCCTCTTCGGAACAATCCATAATGTTGTCTTGAACCATTTCGGGATTCTTTTTCAAAGTGTTTTGGGGCTTATTGTCCTGTTGGAAGACCCATGACCTTCAATGGAGATCCAGCTTCCTGACACTGGGTTCAACATTACACTTCAAAATTGCCTTTAATCTGGAGATTTCCTGATACCATGCATAAGTTCAAAGCACCCAGTGCCACAGTAACCCTAACACATCACTGAACCTCTTCCATGTTTAACTACATGGAAGTTATTCTTTTCTTTGAAGGCTTCATTTTGCCTTCTGCGAATATTGGGATGATGTACTTTACCCAAAAAGCTCGAAGTTAGTCTCATTTGCCACATGAAATTCTCACAGTGGGGGCACTCGTGGGCCTCCTATCATATAGCCAACTTTCATTTAGTAGGTGGCGGATAGTGCAAGTTGAAACTGTTGTACCTTATGTCTGAAGGTCCGCTTGAATCTGTTTGTCGGTTAATCAAGGTGCTTTCTCCACCATTAGAACAAGAGTGACCTGCAGTCCTTTTTTAATACAAGCTTGTTTAGTGAGTGAATTTTATATTTCAGGCACCGGCTACTCACCGCAGGTGAGTTCAGTTTCAAAGTGAAGGCGAATCACCTGCTCAAAATCGAATTATGTCTAAATACTTCTAAAAGGAGCCAATCGTTTTTTCCAGCCCATTTAAGGATTCCTACGTGGAATAAGTTACGACTTAGTAAATGTTTCTGCCCTTTGTTTTATTTCACTGAAAGAAAACAAATACATATACGGATACAAAATACCAAAATGATGCAATAATAGAAAAAACTGCAAGGGTGCCAATATTTTTGGCTACAATTGTATATCAGTGTGTGGTTCAAGACATGCTACTATCTAGGCATGGAAATACCACAGACCAATTATGTTTGGTGTGTATGGGATTGTTGTAATTTGTGATATTTTGTTTGATACAGGTATGTATATGTTATTTTTTTGACAGGAAGGATTTATGTACCTCCTCTGTCAGGCTAAATTTGCAACTAGCACACTGGGGGTTCTGTTTTGGCTCCTCTGGATCGCCACAATTAGTATTTATAAGGTTGAACTTGATGAACTGGTATTTTTTTTGTTTTTTGTTTTTTTTCTCCTTCAACTTTCTATGTAATTATTTAACTGTATAACGGTGAGCACTTAAAACTTGAGCTATCAATTATGGTGGTTGAAGGCACAACAACAGGGGAACATTTCCAGTAATACTTGCAGGGTGTATTGTCCAGCCCTGATATAATGTGATTTTGAATAGCTATATTATGGAAATTGAGATATGTCCAGATTGAGCAATGTTTGTGAAATACTAACTTTTCTTCAGTGGAAAGTTTGACTTTTTTTGTTTTTAATAAAATGTGTTTCTTACTAACTTAGAGCAAAATAAGCAAGTGTTTCTGCTGGCGATTTACACTGCACGATTGCAGCCATTATCGGGCAGGTGACCCAGTATTGCATAATATAGGGCATAAAATCAATCTTGATGATCGTGTCACAATCGAATATGTTCATAAATGAGCGCAGAACTTGACCGCAGCTACCTGCAGTGCAGATTTCACACATGTTCCCGTTTATATTTGAAGGGCAGTAAAGGGAAGGAAATGCGGACTTACCTTGTTTTGGTAATACAGGTAATGTTCCTCAAACTAAGGGTCAGTTTTGTTTTTTATATATATATATATATATATATATATATATATATATATATATATATATATATATATATATATATATATATATACTGTTTCTTGAAGGTGGTATAGGCACTTTGAATAAGTATCAACAATAAGAAATTGAAACAAAGGGAATTGACAATGCTAATTGTATAAAATATAATCTAAAGTTTATCTCTACGACAGGCTGATATAAATAGCAAAGGGAAAGAGAGATGATGCCTGTTATTTTAGATATAGAGAGTCTATAGAAAGGGAGGGAGTGGGGTGGACAAGGAAGAAAAAAGAGGGGGCGGTAGCCCAGGTGGGTGACGTTGAGTAGCATAAGATGGCAGCACTACATAGATTTCGCAAGGCGGCAACTAGAGAAGAAGTACGGCCAGTCCTATAGATTGAGCAGAGGTTGATTTTGGAAGGAGGTCCAGGGGGCCCAGAGCTTGTGGAAATACAAAGGGGAGTTCCTCAGTATGCTAGTAATGTATTCCATTTGGTAAACATGCTAAATGCGGGAACAGATCAAAGCTAATGTAGGGAGGTTAGGATTTTTTCAGAATGCCGCAATCTGACATGTGGCCACGCTAGCAATATGTCTATTTAATTTTTGAGAGTATTTAGTGGTATTTGGTTCTAGCAAGGGAGGTAGAATAAAAAGGATTGATAATGCCTGTGTTGGTGGAAATTGGGCTTCTAATTTTCATCATAGCGGTTGGAGTTTAGGACAGCTCGGCCAGATGTTCAGGAAAGATCTTTGTTGACGGGCAAGGAAAAGGGACATTTCCAATTACATAGCCAATAACAATGATTGTGTCACAACAAGCAGCCAGTTGAAATGCAGAATTATTTTTGATGTTCAGCAGCAACCTTGGTATTCCAGGCAAAGCCATTTGCAACGCAACATCTAAAATACAGTTTCAGAATTAAGGGCGTAATGTGTTGTGTGAAAATAGATGTCATTAAGATCTCTCAGTAGACTGTAGAGCTCCTTTACTAATCCATTTAAGTGCAGAATTTGAATTAACCCAGAGTAACCAAATTTGACATTTGGCTTTCTTGTCTAACTTGCACAAGACAAGACATATAAAATGAATTGCCAACTGCTTGCTGTGGTTTAGAGCACATTATGCAAATAAATGAAATGCTATTAATTGAGCCCTACTGTCTTCTAGAGCTAGTTTTTCATATAGATGTCCACATACTTCATACACTGATCAGCCACATTAAAACCACTAACAAGTGAAATTAATAACATTGTTTATCTCGTTACAATGGCATCTGTCAAGACGTGGGTTATGTTAGGCAATAAATGAACAGAAAGTGAATACCCAGTAATTGAAGTTGATGTGTTGGAAGCAGGAAAAATGGGCAAGCATAAGGATTTGAGTGACTTTGACAAGGGCCAAAATGTGATAGCTAGATGATTGGGTCAGAGCATCTCCAAAACGGCAGGTCTTGTGGGGTGTTCCTGGTATGCAGTGGTTAGCCCTAGGAAGGACATGCGGTGAACCGGCCACAGCATGAGCAAAGTCTGGTCCAATCCCATGGAAGAACTACTGTAGCACAAATTGCTGAAAAAGTTACTGCTGTCTATGATAGAAAGGTGTCAGAACAAACAGTGCATCACAGATTAATTGTTACCTAAGCACATTAGACTTCCTGTCTTTTAGCATATTGAATAACATTGTAGCCAGCCTCTCTGCTTTTGTGAAATAGCTAATAACACAGAATAAGTCTGGACACAGCTTATAATGGATGTGAATACAACATAGTTCATGTTTTGTCAATATTTAGAAACTTTTACATTATATTCTGTTTAAATATTGCAAGATAACTGTTCATATTGGGTCAACTTCATACATTCCCTTTCCTTCTGATCTATCCCTCTTTTGGGTCTGATGTATAACTATGTATAGGTAAACACCTGTATAGTTTCTGTATGGCTCACAGATTCATAATAGCGTCTGCTGTGTGTACTAATACATGTTATAGTGCTTACTGTTGGCATCCTTAAGCCTACTGATGTGTGTACATACATCTAGACATTTCAGATAAAACTAATCTCTGTAGAAGAAATGTTTATTATTGAAATGTTGGGAAGTCAGCAGTTGTATTTTAGGCTTACTGACCCTTCAGTTACGGCCTTGTTAGAAGATCGAGAAAACTTTTGGTGTCGGAGCCCAGGATAGCAAACACCTTGGTTTATTGTTAAAGCTTCCCAAATAAGCAATGCGCTTCCTTTTGTTGTATGATGGACCTAGTTATATGCTGAGAGCTGTTACTATTAGTAATCTGATTGTCTAAATAATATGAATATGAGCTGGTGAAGCATTGCATACTGGAGATAAACCTTTTACAAACCATAACTTACTGCAGTGCACAACATTAGCATGTAAGGAGGAATACAACACTGTAGCACAACACAGAAATATCTTCCCATCTATACACCGATGAAATTAAACCCTGCCTATTCAGGGTTCATTCTGATGTAACATGCATAATGTTCACCTTACGTGTAACACTAACATGGCACTTGTCAGGGAATAACGGGTCAATTACAATAGAGAGGGTTGTCTCCCACAGCTCCATATCTCCTCATCTATATTAAAACCAAAGCTAGAGCTAGGTTTTGACACACAGCAATATAGAGTTAAACTGGGTGACTATCCGTGCATAAGGAGTTAGAACAGATTTAACAACGGTTTTCAAGACACATAATAAAGTGTGATTCTGTTTCCTGATATTATATTGTTCATTGTTACACCCACCACAGTCTCCTCTACCAGTAACCTATTGAAGGGATCAGAATATTGAGAAAGTCACAGTACACTACAACCCTTATTGAGGTGATCTGAATACTGAGACTATAACATTGTGGCGCATGTTGTACAGAAGCACATGACTCTCTTAGTTAATCATTTCTGAAATGTAAGCTTTCTCCTCTTCTTTTAGGTCCATTCATGTGAACTTGCCAGTGACGTAGACAGACTGAAAAGAGAGAGAGATGACGCACATGTCCAGTTAAAAACTGTGAAGGCAAGTGGTGAATGGCTAAAAACACAGCAACACACTCAAAATGTCACTTAAATTACCTCATTTTAGGTGTGCTTCACCTTCACTGACAGTCATTTATTTACATCACGTGGTACTTTGAAGCATACTTGCCAACTTTTTTATTGTTCCCTCCATAAGATCCCATAGCACAACTCCTAGGAGGGATGGAGTGCTGCAAATCGAGTCATTTTGACACGTGTCTCAATTTGGAAAGAATCATGTCAAGGAGGCCGCCATCTTGCCTACTTCACTAGGAAAAGGACAGGATGCGGGAGAATTGACTACTCTCCCATGTGTCCGGGAGAACTATCCAGAAATTCTAGAGTTGGCCAATATGATTAGAAGTCTTATGACACAGGGGGGCAGGGTCTGTACCTCAAGTAAAAATGGACTGAACTGGGTGACACTCTTCCTGTTGGTGTTCTCCCAATCCAACATTTTGCTCCACAGAGCAGGCGTTTCAAAGTCCAATCTAAACAGAGGCAAACCATCCAGATTTAAATTTTAAAAAAACAAATTGTTGGTACTGGAATGCTGGGTCCATCTAATCTGTAGGTCACAGGAATTTACAGCAGGATAAGTAGTCGTCAAAGCAGGTTCTTGAAGCAAAAACATGGTTTATTAGCTCAAGTAATTCTAACAAGTACAGTTCAGTCACTTGTTGAAGCTACTAGTGACATCCAGAAAGGTACAGATGGTATAACATTACATGCTCAAACAGGTCACTTTTTATACAGTTCTGACATAACTCCTGGCAGGGGATAACGCCGCCCCCTGATCCTCCCCGGCCACAGCACGTCTGAGTTATTTTTAGTATCAGGATACAATATGTTTTTCCAAACATGGATTTACGTGCAATGCAAAGTTAACAATATTTACACTACTCTGTCATATGCTAAAACTTGCTGTTTGCATTATCTGAGATGCAGCCACACCAGACAGGAAGGCAGCGACCCCCTCTTATGTATACAGGCTAAACAGACGTATTGGCCACAGGGCTAAGTAGCATGAGTTTACCTGTTTCTAGACAGTTTCAAACTCCAAACAAGACATTTTCATACAAAACACATCCCAATGTAACACGATAAGTGCATTTGCAATTATATACATTAGTGCCTGCAATAATAATTGAACTACATTTCTACAATAAATTATTTCTACATGATCCAGCCACAAATAAGTTATTTATAAGTGATCCAGCCACAGTAACATTTTCAGAGTTGTTCCGTAGGATATTTGTATTATTCCGTATTTGCCGTAAGTGTTCCCAGCCCTACCTGAAATGCACTACACAGCAGAATGACCTGACTGTCATTCACTGAACTATGTTCATAGACTATACATTTTGCCAAATGGGAATTTGCAAAGCATGCAAAATGGGTATTCTGTGGGGTGGTGAAACAACAGATTAGATCAACCTGGAACTTTGCACCTCTGCAACAGTACATCTCTAGTACAGTCCTGTACCTCTTTCCTTAACATCTACACTGTGGACACTAAGGATTTGGAGAGTACATGGACAATCGCCACCAACATTTAAGTTAGAACAAAGAAATATTTAGATACTGTTGCACCTACTGTCCTTTACATCCTGGCTTCTGGATAAACCGATGCTTCAGATTTTATCTTGCAGCATTGTCCAGGCATATTTCCCCATATAAGCTCTTTTTATCTTAATGGAAGACATGGCTACCAGCTCATGTGTCATACTACATTTGTATTTTAGTATTTTAATAATTATCTCTTAATGTAAAAATGTGCAGTGCTGTTGGACCATGTTCATTTACTTGTGTTACCACTCAGATGAGAATCAGCAATACAGAGAATTAGAATTTTGGACAATGTGCTCCCTACTAGAAAATTATATCACGGTAGTGGTGCTCTGGCAGTTTATCCATCCACATAAATGAAGAAGATGATCTTTGCGTTTTTCAGATTTTTTTGTGTTTATGGCAGGCTGTGGTTCCTAGCAAATTGGCGCTGATAAGTTCAGTGAAAGCTTCTTTTGTTCTTAGAGCTTATCACTGCCTTCTATGTCTAGGTAAATGGTGCAGATAGTTGCTAAGTTACTGTGGCTAATATTAAGCAAAATAATTGTTAGTCATATATTTCAACACGGGTGTGGGGAGGTAGGAACAGTAATTAGTGGAATACTTTTTTGGCTTTTCCATAAAATAAGTTTTGAACAAAGCAGTTCTCAGATAAGTGCATTAAGTATGTTCGGCAAGAAGATTGATATAGGGCGCATAAATAAATTTTGACATGACCCTCTTCCCATTAATATATTTAAACTAATAGTTTCTACAGAACATAATATTATAGTTTTCAGACCAGGTTAAATAAGGATAGGTATGGGTGTCAGCACAGCAATGGCTCACCTTCTATTTTGATGTTATAGATTTGTGTAAAACTTGATGTTGGATGAGTGACGTTAATTAGACACACATACCCGCTCAAACATGATTCTATGGACATGGCTGATTGGGTTTAGATCAGAAGGCCAGTGTCGTGCTTATCACATAATAGGGTGAAGCTAGTGCTCTGTGGATGGGTCATCCTGGAAGACACTGGAAAGAAGTGCTGCAATATGGAGTGAAGTTGATCACTCAGTACCACTAAGGAGTGATTTAGCATTGACCTTATAAATGAATGACTGCACCCAAACCATGCCAGGAAAATGTACCCCACAACATTAGGGAACCACCAGAACCCTCTACTGGTGGAAACCAGCACTTGGGTGTGTAGAGTTCTTTAGGTTGTTGCTACAGGAGTAGTCATCTGTATGTCAAGAACAGTGAAAGATGATCAGCTGACTATACCACATTCCTGCACTGCTCCATAGTCCTGTTTATACCATTAGACTCGTAATTGTGCATTACCATATGTGATGAGTGGTTTATGCACTGCAATCTGTATCCTGGACTTCTCAATGGACCATTTTTTTTTTTATGAAACTGGCTGCTCACTCCAAACGATGACATTTTCAGTCAGCTGACTGCAGTTGCTTACCTGTTTTGCCTTCATCATCATCATCACCATTTATTTATATAGCGCCACTAGTTCCGCAGCGCTGTACAAAGAACTCACTCACATCAGGAGCTTACAGTCTAAGTTCCTTAACACACACACACACACACAGACTAGGGTCAATTTCGTTAGCAGCCAATTAACCTACCAGTATGTTTTTTGGAGTGTGGGAGGAAACCGGAGCACCCGGAGGAAACCCACGCAAACACGGGGAGAACATACAAACTCCACACAGATAAGACCATGGTCGGGTATTGAACTCATGACCCCAGTGCTGTGAGGCAGAAGTGCTACCACTTAGCCACCGTGCTGCCCACTTTTAATTAGTGCAAGGTCATAACAATTCTTAAGTATGTGCACTGTGGTTCTTTGCTATTGATTTGTTTCCCTTACGGGGGAATTCAGTTAGCCGCAAAGTGTCTCCGGAACGTCTGTGAGACACTTTGCGGCAGAGATTTGACAGAAATCTCTATCATCAGCGGCAAATGAATCTTCTCCTTAGTGTTAACTTTCCACATTACAGAAGTAGCTTCTAAGCTCATTATCTTATATACACTTCTGATGACTGGAATTGTAGGTTTGCCCAGGAGACAGAATAGACCACGACTGCTTCAATAATGAAGTAGTAGGAAACTAATTTATATAATATTACAGTGCAGTGGTGTTTTTAACTCCCCTCTTGCTTATCACTTTGACTGAGGCTCAAGGTTGAAGTGACCTTTGTTGCAGATGCTTCTACTATGAATGATGAGTAGTCTTCTTTCTACTTTAATACATGTGAGATTTTATAATCTGGCCAAGAGGGGACTTACATCATCTCATAATGAGATCAAAAGTGTGGCGTGCGTCAAGCAGCAGTCTTTTTCTTCTAGACTCAACCAACTTAATGATTCCAGTTGGTTTTTTACCAATTACTAGGCTCAATCATGGAGGGAAAAACAGTTTAATGGTAAGTGCATTTTACTGTACAGAATAGAAGGTCATGGAGATCTTGATACTTGCAAGAAAGTCCAACTGAAATGAGGAAAATGATAATTGGAAATATATAAAAAAAAATATTTATTAAATGCTATGTCTATCCACCTAGGGGAAGTTGCATTTGGTGGGTTTCTTTGTTGCTAAATACATATTGCATATTGCATTGACGATTGTTGCACATTTTCAAAGACAAGCAAGTCTACCATAATTTCTGTACTCATAGGTACTTTTTATCACTTTGATTTTCTATAAATGTTTATAGAACATTTTGGTGTGTGCCATTTTGATTAGTGATCTTGACTTCTTTGGATGCCCATTCATTGCACAAGTGGGAGCTGTCCTAGTTCGTTCTTAATATGGAACTGAATATCAGGCTATGGAACAGTGACAGAGGCCAGCTTAATTTAACTTGATAAAACTTGTGTGCCATTGTTTGTGCCATACACATTCATATATCCCATAGATTGTAAGCTTGTGTGCAGTGCCCTCTTACCTCTCTGTCTGTCTTTATTACCCAGTATTATTTTATTACTGTGTTTGTTTCCAATTGTAAAGCGCTATGGAATTTGCTGGCGCTGTATAAATAAATGTTGATGATGTTATAGATGTGCTTGATCTTGTTGCTTTTATGAGATGGGAATGCAGCCCTCTTGAGAAAACCTATCTCTGGGCTTACACAGGTCTACGCACTGTTTATCCCTTTCAAATCACCTTTCCCAAATTTATAGTCTCCCCAGATAGTTGTAAGAAGAAAGAGGCTGCTTTGTCATCAGTCAGTTTTAAATTCTGAGTGTCCTCCAGTCTTGTGTGCCACCAAAGTAAAAGTAACTTACATGCACTTCAGGCAGTAGTAAAAATGTAGCTGTTATGCGGTCTGATAAATCCATACCAGCCAACTCTCCCGGGATGTCCGGGAGACTCCCGCATTTTGCGAGAGTCTCACGGACTCCCGGGAGAGTGTGGCAATCTCCTGGATCTGCCCACTTCACTAGGAAGTGTCCACTTCCTAGTGAAGTTGGCAGAATTAGGTCCCAAACGCCGAGATTCCCGGTGAATCACGGCGTTTGGCCCCGCCCCCCACTGTCAAATGACGCGAGTGCATCATTACGTCACGGGGGCGGGTCCAAAATGACGCACATTTTGGAGCCCCGCCCCCATCACGCCCACCTCCCCGGCAGGCTCCCGGAAACCAACTTTCTAAAGTTGGTAAGTATGGATAAATCTCTATGTTCCCTCTACATTTTCCCAGTCATTCACCCTTTTTTATATTTTTGTTTTACACCAGGTGCAAAAAAAAAAATGCCTTTCTTGGTAACTCGTGTGTTATACACCCAGACCTTGTTACCACAGCTTTGGATAAGCCTTTGTGTGAAGATGCTGTTGGCCACTAGATTGTCTGCTCGGACAATGTGCATACATTGATTACACCTTGTAGCAAGCATTATCATTTAATTTAATTATTCATTACATCTGCATATTCACAGTGATTCCAACATTTTTTAGTTGAATTGGTTACAGGTATTTATAGAACCAGTTAAATGATTGGACTTACTCTATAAAAGAGAAGTAGGGTTAAAAAATAAAACTAGATTTCAGTGTAATTTTCAAGTCAAGGAGTGTGGAATCAAATATATAACTGGAGTTTTAATGTATGTCTGAGCAGGGACAGCAATAGCTATGCATAGAGGGCAAACACAGTAAAAATAAGCAAATTATGTTGGGGCTAGCTGTGATGATGTTTACTAGTCTAAACTTTTAACTTTTTGTATTATTAAGTAGGCTTGTTTTTAAATAGGAAAAAAATATTTCAAGGGAACGATAAGTACCCCAAAATTATTTGGTGAAAAGCTCTAATTAGCTACCCAGTCGTTTTAGGTTTAAGTAGGATGTGGGTCCTGGATAATAGGGATGATGTCATACTGGATGTCACTACAAAGTTCGCTTAATATAAAGTGATACTGAATAACTGTTCATAGTGAAAGTTTTGTTCACTTTAAGTTGAAGTTTCTAGACAAGATAAGTTCTTTCTAGTGGCTGTGTTTTAATATGAAGTATTCAGTGCACAGATTACCAGTATACAATTATTGCCATTTACTGCAGGAAAAAGTACAGTTCCGTAGTGCTTAAACAACTGGTATTCGTTCGTGAATATAATAGTCTTCACCAGTGCTGAAGCTTGTTGGCTAATAACAATCCAGAATATTATTTAGTTTAGTACCCCAGGTCCATGATTAACTAATCTGAAAGTGAGTCTCTAGTTATTAGTGAGACTCGTAGTCTAAGTACAGTATAATGCTATATTTAGACTAGCGGCTACTTGTCTAATGTCAATAAGGCCCTTATATGTGTAAATGCTAGCACCAAACAACAATCTCAAGATGGTCAACTGCCATCCCCACAAAGGAGGCCATTGAAATCAATGGGAAACGCTCTGCTTATAGCTAACTAAAAAATTGGATAAAGTGCATAAGCTCCCCCAAATCTTCAACCACCCCAAGCAGCAGACAGCCTGGGTTGGTTCCCATGAAAGTTATGAGACCCATGAGTGAGGGCTTCTGTCATAGTGAAAACCATCATGTTCCCCCTACATCCCAAATACTACAAGTCCTGTACTATTAGTCCTGGCATTCTCCTCAAAGCCCCCTTTACTATGGGAGCTGGGACGATGAACAACTCTTGGACCCCTAGAGTGGCAACATTGCCACCCCCTCTGTATAATGGACCGGGGTCTCTAAGACAAAAAGATGAAAGATATTCTGTGAACTATTTTCCACCAATGGAATTTTAGAATAAGATTCTAAAAAATAGAAATAATGTTGGAAACCACAATTGCAGCACAATAATCACTAATAAATTCAAATGGTTTAGAATGAAACCTGTTATTTAAAAAAACAAAACATCAACACAACTTACAATTGTGATTATTTAAGAGCAGGTAGGATGAGAAAAGTGGTTCAATCTAAATTGTAATTACCATTACTGGTAGTGACTCAACACAAGGCTATTGTGTCGTGCTTCAAGAATAATTCAAAGGTATTTTAGCTAATGTTACCATGTATAAAACAGCTTCTCCCTTTCATTCTAGGAACAGCTCTTGCAATCTGAAAAGCAGAAGAGCCAGCTGTCCGCAGAGCTTACGAGTGTAAAACAGGTGGGTATGGTAGGACCTCTTTTTGTGCAGAGCATTTGCCCTGGGCCCCCAGCGTTCAAGGGCTCACTGGAAGGATAGTTTACCTGGTTTCAGTGTAATTTTCATTTTCATTAGAACTTTATTTAATTAATAAGTATACTTACGTGTCCTCTCTTTGTGGGCATGCACAGTGCAAATTTTTGTAATTTATGCTATACAAACGGGCAAATATGCTGGTATAAAAATAATCTCCTCTCACAGAACACAAAAGTAGATGCACCCACATGCTAATCTGTGCTCAGCAAGGAATGTCACCTATCCATCCAACTCCTCCCAACAGTCACCACCACCATAGCCTGCAAATCCATACACTTACACACACAACTTGGTACATTTATGTAAAAGTAGGTGTATGAAGTCACAAAAGAGCATTTGGGCTGCAAATTTACAATTTAGAATGCAAATAGTTTCTATGCTATGAGTCTATGGATCTGTACTATGGATTTTGCATGCAAATCTAATAAGGAAATACCAGCCTTGATTGTAAAATAGATGGTAGCCACAACACCTTAAAGGACCAGCGTCATGATTTTATATGCAGAAAATGTGTTCTGTTTCTGAATTTGTCCAATTACTAGTAGAACCCCAACAGGCTTTGAGTAGTTAGTGTATTGCTTCATCCTCATCGCAACGTTTATTTTACCATGTTATACAGCATCTGGAGTAAATATTAAAGAACATTTATTTTAGTAAGAGAGGCCCAAAGTAATAATTTTGTCCTGAGTGGTCCTGACGAGACATTGTGTTTTTGTTTTTCATTCATCTACTTGTAAGTACAAGAGAAAAAGATGTTTTACTGAGTATAGCAAAGGGCTTAAAATATGTTGTCAATGTTTCTTTTTTTTTAACTAATGAAAATGTGCAGAACATTATGTCTTTTTCCCGCTTCCATCAATAACCTTCAGCCACATATTCTAGTTTGTTTAATGCAGCCTGATTATCATTCTCAGAGCCTGATGTGAAAATAATCCATTTTGTTAACAAAGGTCAAATTAAATTTGACCAGTCTATTCAATATCTCACTTTTAAATGACTGTAACAGCAGATAAAAGAAACCAAACAGAAACCCAATAAATACACTACAAAAGCTGGTGCTTACTTAGTGGTCAATATTCCAACTCACAAGATCTTAGGAGCTCTGCTACATTTTAATTTATCTTTGAACAGCATGTTAATTACTGTTTCATCAAGTGTTTATCAACGTGAAGTGTTTTTTCACTTATTTTGTGCAAACAATATGTATTTATAGACAAAATGTTTCCCAGAATATATTTTAGAATAATTTTTCATCATAGGCCATTTTCCCTGGTTTTTGTGTACGAGATATTCGAATAATTCATTAGTTTTAATTTCTGTTGTTGACTGCTGATTTATGTTTGTAAAACTCATTACTTTTATTTGTTGTGAGCCACTATATTTCATATTTCAACTTGCCTTGCTAATTTAATCCTTTGTTTGCTTTCAATGATGAGGTCTGACGTCAAGGGAATTATTTAAACATACAGCTTCATGTAAAAGAGAACTCGACTTGAAGTTTCTTACTTTCTTTGTGTGATTAGTAGTGTTATACAGGTCCCTCGCCATCAGTTTAAGTGCGAAAATGTCTTTACACAGAAGTCGAGGACAGAAAGTAACCTACATTTAGCGTGCCATTTTGTGTGTGTAGATGTGTGTGTATATATATATATATATATATATATATATATATATATATATATGTATATGTGTGTGTGTGTGTGTGTATATATATATATATATATATATATATTATATGATCAAAGGGGAATTTCTGTGTTAAAAGTCACCAAATATACACTGTATGGACAAACGTATTCGGACGCTTAACCATTACACCAGCAGGGACTGTAACAACATTGTGTTCAAATACTTATAATTTAATATGGAGTAGGTCTCCCTTTTGCAGAGATACCAGCTTCCACTCTTCTTGGAAGACTTTCCACAAGATGTTGGAGTGATTCTGTGGGAATTTGTGCCCATTCATTCTGTAGAGCAGTAGTCAGTCATTGATGTTGTACGAGAAGACGGTCTGGCTCGCAATCACCGTTCCAGTTCATCCAAAAAGTGTTGGATGGGGTTGAGGTCAGGGCTCTGTGCGGGCCAGTCAAGTTCTTCCACACTGAACTCACCAAACCACGTCTTTGTAGTACTTGCTTTGTGCACTGGGGCACAGTCTTGTTGGAATAGAAAAGGGCCTTCCTCAAACTGTTGCCACAAAATTGGAAGCATAGCATTGTCCAAAATGACTTGGTATGCTGAAGCATTAAGATTCTCCTTCACTGAAGATAAGGGGCCTAGCTCAAACCCTGAAAAACAGCCCCATACCATAATCCCTCCTCTACCAAACTTCACAGTTGGCATAATGCAGGCAGGCAGGTAACGTTCTCCCGGCATCCTCCAAACTCAGACTCGCCTATCTGACTGCCAAACAGAGAGGCGTGATTTGTCACTCCACAGAACACGTTTCCACTGCTCCACAGTCCAGTGTCGATGTGCTTTAAACCACTCCATCTGATGCTTGGCATTGGTCTTGGTGATGTGAGGCTTGCATGCAGCTGATCAGCCATGGAAACCCATTCCATTAAGCTCCCACCGCACAGTGATTGCTTCTCTGAACACAAATAACAGCATGCTCCATATGCTTCGTGAATAATAAATGTGTCGGGCTGGTTTTTTTTTAAATATCCAATGCATTTGTCTTTATTAAATTTGGCAAAATAATGTTTAAAAATTTCAGCAACATGAGAACTAGAATAAACCTTGATATGGTCTTTATGGAAAACCCTATCATATGCATACTTGCCTGTAACATATATGTTCAAATTTCACCTTACTGGAGTTTAGAAATACTTGGTCAAAATATTAGTGCGTATCTGATCTGAAAAAGTTGGTAAACGTTGGACAGTAATATATGAGGATGCTTGGTAACAGCCATCTTTTTGTATTACATTGTATTTTGTGGTACTTATATGGTATTTATTAGCCGGCATGTTCTGTTTCCTATTGTGCTTATTGTTATACAACATGTAACTTTTTGATGTTTATTTTTTGCTCTACTCAGGAAGCCAAAGCTGCCATTGAGGAGACGAGAGCTCTGCGTAGCAGAATTCACCTAGCAGAAGTAGCACAGAGACAAGCTCGTGGCATGGAGATGGACTATGAAGAAGTAATCCACTTACTGGAAGCTGAAATAATGGAACTCAAAGCTCAACTAGTTGATCATTCCGGCCAAACTAAAGTAAGCTAACCAGCTATCTCCTCCTGTTTCCATGGTTCCCTCGTCACAGTCACATGATCCTCTCGCTCTCCTTTGCTCCTGTAAAGTAGGTCAGTGTTTGTCTTGTGTTATTCAGTATTCACGGTAATCTGCAGCATTGAGGACAGTGCAGGTGTTATGACCCTTTCTTTGCAGAGTAGGTTTTATTTTATTTATTTTTCTGCCTTGCAAAAGCAAAACATTACATGGATATTTTGTTTGTACATTAGACAAGGATCTGCTTTGCAGGGAGAATATTAAGGGAATATTGAAAACTGCTGTTTTAGGTTCAATATGTCTTGAAGTTTGTTGAGAACTCTATTCGCTCCTGTTAAATTTACATTATTAACATGGCATTAGTAATGGTATTGTATCGCTGATTTTATTTTTCATAAGTATTGATTTCTTCCTTTTCCTATGTCAGAAGAAATGGACATTTATTAAGCCGTCCCATTTCGTGATGCAAACTTGTTTGATTGGATAGTTATTATTATTTTAGTCCATACCTTCTGTTTGGTCAGAACAGGGAACCTGCCATTCAGAAAAACACGTCTAAAAAGCAGACTTTGTGCAGTGTTCTCCAGGTAGTAGTGATCTGAGAATTTATATTTCCATATTGGGACCAATTTAATTCCAGGGATCAATCTCGTCCTTCTAAAAACGAACAGAGCTTTGTTAGATGATTTTCCTATTTTATGATTTAACAGTTTCAGAGGGGCTCACCTCAATGTAATAAATATAAAGGCTAACCTAACAACTGTCCCGATTTAGACAGGACAGTCCTGATTCTAATGGACTCTCCCGCCAGTCAGGTCTTTTGTCCGACTGCTGGAATGTTGGAAAGTGCGGCCTGCTCACCTTTCTCTGCACACCAGAGCAGTGGTGAACAGGTGTGCAAGCAGTATCAGTGTTTATTTAGGGGAGGGGAACAGGCATGTGAGCAATCTAGCGCTTTCAAAGTGCTAGAAATGCCCCAGAGGGACCACACACCCAGTGTGCCATGGTCAAAACAGTTTTGTAATCATTTATAATGATCACTATTTTCTTAAAGCATGTCGAATTGGTTATTGGACATAACCCTTTATCTTCAGTTCTTTCATTTATCCTTTCTAAATATCTGGCTGCTAGTTGCCGAAGCTACCTATCGAAGCTGACAATTGTGATTTAAAATAAACAACAATCTACTTCCTTTCGCAAGTTACAGGTTTCAGTGTCACAATTTATTTCCATGTACTTAAATTGATATTACCCTAGCTGTATTCACACATTTTACTGCGTTCTTGTGCTTTTGGCTGGATGTTGTTACGGAATCTTTTGCGCTATATAAATAAACTTTCCTTTTTGTTCTTCTTACTTATACTTATGTTGCTTTGCCTGTAATCTGACCCAATTCCTGACTTTTCCTTACCTTTTACATTGTTCTGTTATGTGTATTTTTATTTTGTATAAATTACAAGCCATGTATACTTAGGAAAGTAATGATGCACTAGATACACGAGTTGGTTTGTAAAGTTAACCTAAAATTTGGAATCCTTACGATGAAGTCAAGCCTATGAAACAAGAGGAAACCCTATCGGACTTTAAATTCTAATAAACAGCGTTGCGGCTGCCGAGAAACTTAAAATGAAACTTTTATTGCAAGTGCAAGAAAATAGAAATAAAAATAAAATGTTTATAGGCCTTTCAATGTGCACACCTTAAGATGAACTTGGATCTCGTTTCGTTCAAGTTTATTGGAAAAAAAAAAAAGGTGACAAATGAAGAGTTGCGAGGAAGGTGTTTCATACTATGCCACAATGTGTGTCTTCAGCTTTACAAGAGTATGCCTGGAGTGATAATACTAATTATGTCCTATCGCAAACTGTTTTCATTTCTGCTGAGTTTTCATCACATCAGTCAGCACATCTACATTGCAGACAAGGCACCCTGTGTATACCAGTGTCCTTGGAAGGAGACTAATGTCATAATAAAACAGTAGCCTAGGGCAGTGTGCAAACTTAACCTTTGACATTCACCTCTTTATTAATCCATTAGCAGCAAAATTTACATTTCCTCTTTAATACTCCATGTCAGCCATTGCAATGGGTAGGATCCCTTTCCAGTTTAGGTAGAGACAGGTTAGAAAACACCCAACGGATGGTATATGAGGCAGCTCCTCCTCTCCCCTTTCTAGTAGTAGATAGGTCTTGTAGTATTTTATTTTCTGTAGTGCAGGGCCTTACCCTCTCGTGTCCTGACAATGCACCATCCAATGGTTATAAACCGAGGACTGAGCTGGCTATATGGGGGACACCAGTCTGCTGCTTCAGTAAGCATATCTGGTGCAGGTATTTTCAATTTGGCACCAGTTTTAGACCTTTGTGGTCTGTACATGCATGAGCCACATCATTGGTCACAAGGCGCCAAGATGGAGACCAGGCGAAAGGAGGGGACAGAACTGCTCTGAAGTGTTCTCTGCTTTGGGAACCATTTAAAACAATCATTTTGGTTTACAGAAAATGCAGCTGACAGCAGAATGGAGCATGAGTCAAATCCCAAACAGCCGATGGGGTGATTGATTCTATGTGAATATTCACTTTAGCTAGTTTGTAGAGCCTGTGGAAGAGAAAAAGGGCAGCAAGATGCAACAATGTAGAGTTTCTGGAGTTTAACTATTGAGTCTGAGTGAATCTTTTGTACAACATGCAATTCTCAACCCAAGGGGAAAAAAGCTCTCCCCCTGAGCAGTTTAAGGAACTTATAGGCTGAATGAGGGAAACTATTGTGACTTAAGAAGATGTGAGTGCTATTCAGGGGTTAAAGTGAGCAAGGTCTTAGACAAGTGGGGATATAGGGGAAAGATGCTCACTGTCAGAATGCGATTCTCTGGGGAATTTGAAAGATTCCTCTACTAATGAATAGAGATCAGAAAATCACCTAGAATGTTTAATTTAGCCAATGTGCAGATTTTGCTTTAGCATATATACAAATCTATGGCTATGGATAAGCAACCGACTGCCACAGAGACTCCTAAATCCCTTTTTGAAGATTGCATTAGAAAAGGTAGAGTTCTCCTTACACATTAGGTGGTGAAAGATTTGAGTTATAAAGAATGGGCACAGATGGACAAGTGTTACTGTTACTGTAACTTAGAGATTGGAATGGATGTATCCAGTTATTAATGAGGTGGCTTGGAAGTGCAGCATGATCCTAAACGTAGATACAACTGTAACTGATATGTTATCCAGAACTACTATCCCTAATGAAGATGGGAGTTCTCTGAGAGATCCCATGTTTAGGAAGTTTGGCATCTGGAACCACTTTGACATCTGGCATGGCTAGGGACTCAGTGACCAGGGCACTTAGATTGTGGGGAGAAACAATTCATACATATGTCCAAGAAACAGTGAGCAGACAGTACATGTTAAAAAGCATCAAGGTTATGCAGAGAGGCAAAGTGTTTCTGTGTGTGGGGCATCTTTAGAAACTATTGCTTTTTCTGCAAGAACAATGGCATCAGAGCTCTCTGTTTGCTCCCTTGGGCAGCAGATGCTATGTCCAAGAATCGTCTAGCCAATATCCCATTTGAAGGGTTCTTGCTGTTTGGAGACATATTAGACACGGTCATACAGAAGTCTTCTGTGGGTAAATATAAACACTTGCCACAAGATAGAAGTAAGTACTACCTAAGTACTCTCTCGGCTTGTCAGCACAGAGGTGAGCCTGTCAACCCTAACAAAATTGGTAGCTTTACCATAAAGTCAGCAATCGTTAAGAAAGGCTCATGCATTTTCTCTTGTTTATGCAGTTGAAGAAGGCAAAGATTTCTATTCCAGGTTCTTGCTTGTCAGAAAATCATGAACATTTTGCATGGTTCTAGATTTGAAGAGGCTCAACTAGATTGTCCTTACCAGACAATTTCTCATGGAATATGTGCATATGAGCCCCCCCCCTTCCCTCGGCCATCAGCGAAGGGGATTTTCTTGCGTCCATAGACTTTCTTGATGCCTATAGTCATAAGCCTGTTACAGTTAACATTCCTGAGGTTCTGTGTCTTGGGCCAGCACTTTCAGTTCACCTGCCAGAACTTGAAATGTTTACCAAGGAGTCTTGATATGGCCCTATTGGATGACATTCTAGTGGTGGGGAGTTCAAAGCATATTGTGATCTATAGAAACTATATAGTGTACAAGAAATTACCGCACCAGTATTTGTTATTGAGAGACTGTATCTCAATATAGTCAGTTATTGACTAACTGCAAAGACACTATGAGAATGTAAGTGCACTACATTAAACAAATTCTGTTCTCCCAAACTTGTAGATCTAAAGAAACTCTACTCATGTGATAATCTTTCTACAAGATCATGGCTGGATTGTGAACGAGGAGAAAAGTCATCCCATCCCATCCCAAAAATACAGTTTCTGGGGGTCCAAGAACTAAGTATATCTGTCAGAGTTCTATCAAGATCAAGTCTCTGGCATGTAAACTATCTCCACCATAGGGATCATTCCTTGGGCAAAGTAGTACAATCATGGCATCACTCTGTCAAACGCCACCAGGGGGTCTCTCAGTTGGTGACAAAGCCCAAAGTTAAAGACAAGAGGCAGAATGGATAATACTCACAACAGACATGAGTGGTACAAGACACATGGTCATAAATGAGTGCAGTGCGGAATTCAATTCAGCACTTACATTTTTATCTAAACTGGAAGTACCTCAATAGAATGCCCAAAAACCTATACAGATTTCCGTTATTCTGGCACTTACGCACGCTTTTGCCTGCAGAGGTCGCCGGGGAGGGGTAAAGGGGGGGTTGTAGCATAGGGCAAGTACAGTAAGTGCATGTTACTACAATTGTGACTTGATAACAACCAGAACACAGGCATATGTACACCTGCTCATGCCATATTGTTTGCAAGTTGACAAGGACAGGTTCAAATAGTAGATAATGATGACGACGGTCGTCGCCAAGAGCAAGATGCTTAGGATTGACTGTTTGCGAATGCTCCACAGATGTCGATAGATGCTTCCTTGTTACATTTGCATATATTATGCTATTTTGTGCATGCTTCAACAATTTGTTTTTTCACCTATGTGAGACGAGTTGTTTCTCCTGTATCAGAGAGGTTTTTGAAGTTTTATTGATGCATGGGCGTAATTGTATGTGATTGTGCATTAACCCCTTAGTGATTGTGTAATTGTATATTTATTAACCCCTTAGTGCTTACTGACCCTTGTTATTGTATAGCATAGAGTCGCTCTGATTCCCACTATACAACTGAGCCTAATATGAACAGATTGTACTCACAGTGACGTAGTACTAGCTGGGAGTGTGGCAAGTGGGGAAAAAAGGAAGCAGAACAGTCAATTGTGGAATTGTTTGCTTTTCTTCAGTGAACTAAAGCAGCCCATCAGTGAACTCTGCATTTCCTAAAAAATACCTAATAGTTAAACAGCACTGTAACTGGCCAAGCTGTCTGCTATTACATAGTCAACTCTCCAGCAGACATTGTCACACTCCATTCTTGAGCAGAAAACATAAAAGAAACCAAGGAGAAAAAAATTACATATAGGGTGTAGAGATGAGGGGCCTCAGGCCATTTCAACAGCTGTATCTGTACAGTAGGAGACAGCAGACATGACATGCTGCTGAACATAAATCACTAGATCCTATATATTTGATCATTAAAAATTGTTCCAGAAAAAGCTTTTATGTAAAAAAATGATTAATTCATGTCTCTAATGAAAGCACCAATCCTGCTTGTGCAGGGTGATTGTGAAAGTAACGGATATGTTGCTTTTGGTTTTGTATCATTTAGAGCTTTTTAACCCTATTTTAATGTTCCTGATACAGCCAATATGATGCTATGGATATGAAAGTATAGCTGGATTACAAATTCATTTAAGACTCTCTTCCAAAAACTTGTTACCAAGAAGGTCAAGTGTGTTTTATTTATGGTCTTGTGTACTTTGCATTTATTAACACAAAAAGGGTTTCCTTTTCTTCCACCGTTTCATCCACATGAGATCCTATTATTATGTACTCTCTGTATGCTAATTACTGAGCTCTGTTTCTGGGCTGGAGGTGAGCATAGCACGGTTCAGTGCTTGACTTGGTAGCCGATCTACACACCATGAAAAAAACAGTTTGCAAGAAATTGTGATTTGTAAACCTAATTGCACCTCCTTCATAGCAGCACATACCAATGCTCCTGGCAACGGTCACCAATCCACCAGACCACTCCGAAGAACATATCAAGCTCACAGCCTGGGACATACATCTATAAGGAGCAAGACCCCCTATTATGAGACACTTACTGCGCATTCCAGTGCCAGATTGACTAATTAGAGACACTTATTAACTTTGCGTCACAGCATGCTGACTAAAGATGGTCACTGACCCCCGTGTTTTGGTTTTGGATTCGGTTTTGGATCTGGATTACCGTCGTGTTTTGGTTTTGGTTTTGGTTTTGCAAAACCGCCATTGCGTGTTTTGGTTTTGGTTTTGTTTGGTTTTGTTTTGCTATTTTTTTGGAAAATCCATGTTTTTGGGCCTAAATTAACCCAATTTAGTGCTCCAACTGTTTTAGAGACAAGTAATCTAATTGTTGAGGTAATAAATCATCCAAAAAAACAGTTTAATTCTTCGTTGGTAGGCCTATTCTACACACAAAACAGATTGTCTTCCTCTCCATCTATGCATATTGGCAATGCAGCCATCGTCTTTGAATGTATATTACACCCTACACTTATAGTTAAATATGTAAAGAAATGGAAAAAGCCAGTTTGGTTTCTGTCTCTCAAGGCCCCCCTCCACTTGTATAAAATACCAAAAAATTCAGCCATTATAGACTGTACAATATTAATTGACATGGAGAAAGCCAGTTTGGTTTCTGTCTCTCTAGGCCCCCCTCCACTTGTATAAAATACTAAAAAATTCAGCCATTATAGACTGTACAATATTAATTGACATGGAGAAAGACAGTTTAGGGTCACTCTGTCTCTCTAGGCCCCCCTCCACTTGTATAAAATACCAAAAAATTCAGCCATTATAGACTGTACAATATTAATTGACATGGAAAAAGCCAGTTTGGTTTCTGTCTCTCTAGGCCCCCCTCCACTTGTATAAAATACCCAAAAATTCAGCCATTATAGACTGTACAATATTATGAAAAATGGACAAAGCCAGTTTAGGGTCACTCTGTCTATGACACCCTACCCTTAAGGATAAATTGCCCTAACAGCAGCCTTTCAAGATGGTATGTGATATGGAAATGCCACAAGTCCCTTTCCTCTTTGGGGGTAGATTGCACCCTACACTTACATAGAAAGTTTTAAAAAGATGTTATCGTCTTCATCTTCAGCTTCATCCTCACCCTCATCAGTGTGTACGTCATCATCACAGACTATCAATTCATCGCCGCTTGAATCCGCCATTAGAGAACAGTCAGTGCTTGGATGGTGAAGGCCTTCCTCGTGGAAGATGTAGTTCATTTTTATAAACATCATTTTCTCCACATTTTTGGGAAGTAACCTTCTACGGCGATCACTGACTAAGTTCCCTGCTGTGCTGAACACTCGTTCAGAGTACACACTGGAGGGTGGGCAGCTTAGGTATTGCAAAGCAAGTTTGTACATGGGTTTCCAAATGGACTGCTTTTCTTCCCAGTAAGGAAAGGGACTGTCTGACATTTCCATATCAACTACCTCTTGAAAGTAATCCTCCACCATCCTTTGCCCATAACTCCATCCAATATGAGTATAAACATGCAAAGTGTCACATTTTTTTGAAAAATCCTTCAAACCAGCCCAGATGTTAAATTGTTCTGGTCTGCCCCCTGTGTCTTCCCTGCTTCTTTTTTGGAAATTTAATTTTTTACGAGCAACAGCTTGAGAAAGTGAAGGAGGACACGTCGTCAAGCCGAGGCCCAGTTCAGCGGCCAACTTGCTGAGCAATAGCTCCTTGCAAAAGTTCACATCTCGCTCATTTACAAGTAAAGACTCAATGTAGGTTTTAAACCTTGGATCAAGCACAGTGGCCAAAACGTACTGATCCGAGTTCAAGATCTTAATAACTCGAGGATCATTGTGAAGCGAATTAAGTACTTGATCGACAAGGCCAACATACTTTGCTGAATTGCTTGCTTTCAGCTCCTCCTTCATTTTCTCAAGCTGCTTTTCCAATAGTCTAATTAAAGGAATGACTTGGCTCAAACTAGCAGAGTCTGCACTCACCTCACATGTCACAACTTCAAATGGTTTCAGCACCTTGCACAGCACTGAAAGGATTCCCCACTGTGCAAGAGTGAAATACATCCCCCCTCCTTTCCCAATGTCATGACTTGTGCAATATGCTTGGATGGCTTTGCGCTGTTCCTCCATCCTCTGAAGCATGTACAGGGTGGAATTCCACCGAGTTACCACCTCTTGCTTAAGTTGGTGGCAGGGCAAGTTAAACTGCTCTTGGAGCTGCTGTAATCTCCTACATGCTGTGGCTGAATGCCTGAAATGGCCTGAAATTTTACGGGCCACCGAAAGCATCTCCTGCACCTCACGGTTATTTCGTAGGAAGCTCTGCACCACCAAGTTGATGGTGTGAGCAAAACAGGGAATATGTTGGAAATCACCCAGCTGTAATGCTCGCACTATATTGTTGGCGTTATCTGAAATGACATACCCTGGGGAGAGTCCGAGTGGTATAAGCCATGCATCAATCACATCTCTCAGTTTGCGTAACAAATTGTCAGCCGTATGCCTGTTAGTGAAGCCGGTGATACAAAGAGTGGCCTGCCTGTGACAAATGTTACGTAGTGGTGTACATGCTGCTGCTGTTCCTGCTGGTGAAGGTGAATGACCAACCCAGTGGGCTGTCACAGTCATATAGTCTTTGGTTTGGCCACTTCCACTTGTCCACATATCTGTGGTTAAGTGAACAGTGGGCAGAATGGCATTTTTCAGCGCAATCTCTACATTTTTACACACTTTTTGGTATAGTTGTGGAATAGCTTTACGGGAGAAATGGTGTCGCGATGGAATTCTGTAACGCGGACACAAAACCTCAATTAACTGTGAAAAACCAGCTGCGTTTATTGTGGAGATTGGACGCAGATCTAACACTAACATTGCAGCCATGGCGTCTGTGATTCGCTTGGCGACTGGGTGACTGCTGTCATATTTGCTTCCCCTCGCAAATGATTGTTTCACAGTTAATTGCTGAAATGTAGGACTGCTCATTTTATTAACCTGCCTCTGGGATGACGATTCACCCCCAGCAGCAGCAACAGCAGCAGCAGGACTAACGCTTTCTTCAGAGGAATCAATAATAGTGCCGGAGTCATCCAGCCTTAAGTGGGATGCCGGGCTAACTCCGAGCGCTACTGAGGATATTGATGAGGATGGTGTGGTGGGTGTATTTTGTAGCCGTCGGTATGTCGGTGAGCGAAGGGTCTTAGCTGATGAGGGAGTGCTTGTATTCTTTTGGGAAGAACTTTCAGCTTTTCCCAACACTTTGCCATGAACTCTCGTTAAATGGCGTAACATAGACGAGGTTCCAAGATGGTTAAGGTCCCTCCCTCGACTGACTGTGGCTTCACATACACTACAAATGGCTATACAATTGTTGTCTGGATTTGGGTAGAAATAATTCCACACATAAGAAGTGGATTTTTTTGTTTTATGCCCAGGCATGACAATGGCCTTTTTCTTGTCACGTGCCAGAACTGCTGCCACTGGTGCAGGACTTACACAAACAACCTCATCCTCATCAACATCCTCATTAGCGCCCTCGTCGCCTACACAAATCTCCCCCTCATCCTCTTCTAATTCCAAAGTGGCATCCTCAATTTGGGTATCACCGGCTACACTCGGGCTATTAAGGCACACATCAGCAGAATGCTCACGATTAGACATCCCACTGTTGGATGGACTCTCCACAGGGATTGTTGTCATTTGTGAATCAGAGCAAATATTCTCCTGTAATGCCTCACTGTTATCTTGCAGCTCGGCTTTGACGCGTAACAGTAGTTGTGCACCAATTGTAGGCTGGGTACCTTTTTGGGATCTGCCACTAATAGCCAAAGGTGAAGGCCTCATTCTCTCTTTGCCACTGCGTGTGTAGAATGGCATGCTTGCAATTTTTTTTTTATCGTCACTTAACTTTTGCTCAGTTACACTTCTTTTTCGCTTCAATACAGTAAATTTTTTTTTGGTTTTTGTTTTTTGCACTAATTTGAAAACACTCTGTTGTTTGACATCGCCTTGGCCAGATGACGTACTGGGAACACTAACATCAGGACTGGTGACAGAACCTGGTTGCTCATTCAGATCATATGTGGACTGCTTTGAATCCATTCTGAGCGCAAACCACTGGGGAGTGCTAAAAATTATTTAGTAGATACTGCTGACAGTTATGACTTTTGACAGCCAGAAATATTAATGCACAATTAGGGAGGACACCCCAAAAGCACTGAGGAGTGCTAAAAATTATTTAGTAGATACTGCTGACAGATATGACTTTTGACAGCCAGAAATATTAATGCACAATTAGGGAGGACACCCCAAAAGCACTGAGGTGTGCTAAAAATTATTTAGTAGATACTGCTGACAGAAATGACTTTTGACAGCCAGAAATATTAATGCACAATTAGGGAGGACACCCCAAAAGCACTGAGGAGTGCTAAAAATTATTTAGTAGATACTGCTGACAGATATGACTTTTGACAGCCAGAAATATTAATGCACAATTAGGGAGGACACCCCAAAAGCACTGAGGAGTGCTAAAAAATATTTAGTAGATACTGCTGACAGATATGACTTTTGACAGCCAGAAATATTAATGCACAATTAGGGAGGACACCCCAAAAGCACTGAGGAGTGCTAAAAATTATTTAGTAGATACTGCTGACAGATATGACTTTTGACAGCCAGAAATATTAATGCACAGTTAGGGAGGACACCCCAAAAGCACTGAGGAGTGCTAAAAATTATTTAGTAGATACTGCTGACAGATATGACTTTTGACAGCCAGAAATATTAATGCACAATTAGGGAGGACACCCCAAAAGCACTGAGGAGTGCTAAAAATTATTTAGTAGATACTGCTGACAGATATGACTTTTGACAGCCAGAAATATTTATGCACAATTATGGGGGACACCCCAAAAGCGCTGGGGAGTGCCAAATATGAAGAAAAAATAATAAACCTCTATCCTCCTCTCTGCACTAGCGATTTTGGTTAGAGCAATTGCAAGAACAATATTGTATTCTCTGTCCCTGCTCTAATTAGCCTATGACTACACCCTGCTCTCTCCCTCTGTCAAATGGCGATGGATTGCTGTGGAGGCGTGTATTTATAAAGTTGAAGTATCGCGAGAACCGAGCCCCGAGATCCGACGACGTCACAATGACGTTCGGCCTCGATTTGGATTCGGAACGGGCGGGAGAGTACCGAGCTGCTCAGCTCGGTACTCGGATACCCAAAGTTCGGGTGGGTTCGGTTCTCGGAGAACCGGACCCGCCCATCTCTAATGCTGACATTCATTACTTTATTTTCAATTACCGTTTACCCTTGCAGGTATAGGACTACACGTGATTGTAGCGCTTGAATACACTGTATTCCATATACAATAGCCCATGTAGGCTGCTTATTATGTTTGGTGACTTAAAGGGCTTAATGTTTGTTTTTAGATTGGTGTTGCTATTTTGATACCAGGTGTTTTTCCCTGTGACCTCTTTAACTGGACTTATCCTGACCCTGTTTCCATGCATCTTCATACTTGATTTAATAAAGCTCTTTCCTATTGCCTTGATTTCAACTCCATATGGGGATAAAATCTTATTGGAATTAGATCAAGCATAGAAAGAAAGATTCACTTAATTCAAAAAACCAATGTGTTAAGGTTTTATGATTAATTTTAAAGGATCAAAACCCCTTTTATCTAAAGATGAAGTGTTTCTTTCATTCCATAGTTTTCCTCTGAATTCTATAATATTTGATTGTAACAAATTATCAATAGCAAGCAGAAATTTTTAATCATTGCTTTTTTCATTTAAGTGTAGAAAAACTCTTAGACCAGTTATAGAAGAAAAGCAGATGTTGTAAAGCAAGTTTCCTTTCTTTGTGCAGGGCAACGAACAGGATTTGAGGCGTAGGGTCACTGTCCTTGATTGTCAATTGCGCAAGTCAGAGATGGCTCGGAAAACCTTTGAAGTGTCCACTGAAAAGCTCCTGCAGTTTGTAGAGGTAGGTTCTGTCCATATAGCTGACGTATTATAACATAAATGTGTTTTCTAGCACCTTTATACTCAATGTGAAGAATTTATGACTGTAGCATAGCATTGCAGTGCGATAGCATTATGGTGGCATTTATGTTGCCATGGGACTGTTATGTTGGACATGTACTGTAACTAACTTGGTGGTCATTGAGACTGTTAAACACATGCACAAAAAAAATACATTTTAACATAGCTTGGATGATAGAAATGTAGTTTTTCATTTCATCCTATCTGGGTGACACTGCTACCATGGGGTTCTGAGAGTGGAGGTGGAGTTGACATTTAACAGGTTAACTTTGTTAATGTATCAAAGCTGACAAACCCCTCCCCTCTGCAACCCCTGTAGCTCAGCAGTCTTAGCTAAGTGCCCAAGGGAGTTATTCTTACTTTTATGACAGGAAGAAATTATTTAGTTTTTCTCTAAATATTATAACTTAATTGTTGCAGCAGTGTGCTCTGTTAGGTGGCAGAGCACATTTAGTTAGACAGTGAGAGCCGG
Organism: Mixophyes fleayi; assembly: GCF_038048845.1. NCBI lineage: Eukaryota > Metazoa > Chordata > Amphibia > Anura > Limnodynastidae > Mixophyes > Mixophyes fleayi. Next base: position 65,369,788 of record NC_134407.1, on the reverse strand, counting down.
GTGACTTACAAAGATAGTGTTTTTTATTTTATTTTACTTTTATTAACATAAATTGATCAGCGCTGACAAGCGGATTATAGCCCATGACAGGCTGCTAAAAAAAACGAATACCAGCGCTCCCAAAACGGCAAAGAGCGCCGGTAAATCGGAGCTTTGGGGATCGCCATATTGGATTATACCAAGTCCCCTCCTCAGTAAAGGAGGGGGCGTACTTGTGTAAGAATAAAAACGGCCACCAGAAATCTGCTAATGACGACTGCTACATAACACAGTTGCAGTAGATCACCCTCTTTAACAGCAGAAAACTCAAGGAGGAGCAGGAAACAAGGTGCAGTTGGAGGATACTAAGGACAGAATTTCCCCCCTGCAGTCTGAAGCAGGTGGGCTTTTCCAAGGGCGCCAAACACTGCCCGGGAAAAGAGCTGCAGACATCCTCTGGGACACTGTGGTAGTTAAAGATGATAACTTTTTTTTTTATTATTTCACAACGACCACTCAGATGTTAACTTTCATTTCCTAAACTGCATTAGAAAAATGACAGAATCTGATTAGTTGCCTTTAAACTATAACTTTCTCCCTAGCTATTTTCAGGTAGAGTAGAATGTGCATTGAGGTTCATTTATTATATTCAAGTGGTTAAAGTTGTCAGATAGATAATGGTATATATTTTTTTTACAGCTGAAAGGGGTATTGGCTTTCCTAATGATAAAATAGACTGTAGCGGCTTTCTGCAGCTGGCAAGTTGCATTTTTAAAATGAATAGCAAAGACAGCGGTTGCAAATGAAAATAAGTTATTTGTGCATTTTTTAAAGAGGAACATTGACATGCTTCCTGCCAATTACGAAAAAGGAAGGTAAGAACTGAGCCGCCCACAGATTGCAGTTGTGACACAATATCATAATTAGAATTTATGTGTGTAGCGCCTCCAAATTACACAATGCTTTTCAGAGAATGCTGAGTAATTTATGTGTCCTTGCTTTGCTCTATTGAAGCTTACGACTGTAACACTCAAACGCACAAGGGTCACTACTAGCATGTTCTTGGACTGTGTGTGGGGATACACACTCTACATATGGAGAACATGTTAATTGCACACAGTGCTTTGGTTGGGAGTCAAACCTATAACCCAATGCTGTGTAGCAGCAATGCTAAGCACTTAACCATCATAATGCACATATAGTATGGACCATTACAACTAAAATGCAAGTTGTATTATATAAAAATAAAGTCATATTTAACTTACATAAATATTTATAACAGTGCTGGAGTGGTAAATTCACAATACTAATCTCTCCATCTGTTTCTCCCTTTTTCTATTTCTCTCTCCTCCACTGTTTATTTGTCTCAGTTGTTTCTTATCTAATGATTTCCCACTATCTCTCTGTGGTTGCCACTGTTTGATGTTCATTTTACTAAGCACATTTACAACCTTTTTAAATGTAGACATAATCATCATCATCATCATCATCATCTTATCTCAAGAGAAACAATGGAATCTGTAAAAATCAATTCAAGAAAAAGCAGGGTTTAATATCAAAGGATTTCTACATATAAAAGTAAAGTCATTTTATTTTACTAGCAGAACTGAAACTATTTTGAAAATGAATTGATGCTTAATTAAAAGTACTCTGTAATTTAATTTCTCATGTCCCTTTTTAGCTCGGTGTACAAAAAATAAAAAAATTACAAAAAAAGTGATTGTCCAAAAAGGAGTGCAGACCATGACATGTCAGTCCTGCATATCTTTTACTGGTAAAGTGCTGACATATTATGCAGGGCTGTACATTGAGGGGATGATTATACAAACAAATTACATACAAAGACATGAAATAGAAGGTAAAAAGTAGTTAGAAACTGCAGAATTACACAAATTTATGCAGATTTTTTGTGTGCAACCTTCTCTATAAAAGTTATCTCTGTGCAGCTTGATATTTATCTAATAGAAGCATGCTTGAGCGTAATACATTTTTTACGTTACTGTTGAAGTCCATAGCCAAATCAAGGGCCATATATGGATTTGGGGTCTGCACAGTTCAAAAGCCACTCTTGGACATTTGATGTAATTTTCTCACTTGCCTTACGTCGAAAAACTACCCACCTGTAATGTTCAAGAAGGCTGATGATCATCATCAGCTTATTTTATATATATATAATATATATATATATATATATATATATATATATATATATATATATATATATATATATATAATCGTACCCTGGAAGCCGCAGCACAGCGCAATCAACAAAACATAAACAAGAGTAAAACTACATTAAAGATAAAGTAATCCATTGCTTTTAGAACAAATTAATTAGGGTTAAATATAAAATTGTTGTGTTTAGGTGGAAAATTTCCTTTAAGTACGTAAAAGCACACTTACCCACTTTTTTATCAATAAGAAATCGCCACAAAAGTTCCCGCAAATCAAAGCCAACCACTCCACTTGTTGTGCTGTTATAAAAAACAGCATGCAAGTATAAAAGAAAATAATTAAGTATTTTCCTCTTTCAGCTCAAGTAAAATTACTGTAGCCATTTAGAAAATGTACATGTCTGCAGTTTAAGTGAAATATTACCATCTGAATTATTACAGTACTAGACTCTGAAAAGCTTTATGTTCAAAATACATGGATTTTTTTTTCTTTATATGGTACATTTAATGAACCTCATTATATTTTTTCTGCATCTTAGACAGTAGTTTAATTCACAATTGTTATGAGTGTCTTAAAGAACCAGTACGAAAAATAAGTAATTTTAACAAACAATAGGAATTTCTTTGTTTCTTTTGAGTGTACTATGTGTATATTTGCCAAAATATGCTTACAAATACATGCAGTAGTGTTACAGTGTCTTAAAGTTAGTTTTGCTATATGTATTGTGATGATTACATGGTAAAAATATATAGTTAAGATAAAAGCACAAATTAAAGGAAAAGGAAATCCTCGGCGCTAATCTAATATGATATCAAAGTGATTTATTCAGTAACAAAATAAACAACAGTTCTGGCCAGAACACAGAGACAAATCGGACAACAACTTAATAAAATGGTGTATTATTATATTCACTGTAGACTCTGTAATATAGAGAATTTATTCCAAAAAGCATGTAGGCAAAGTCCTATATAATGGCACAAATAGGACAGGAACTGTTGGAGCCCAAATTCCATGGTTGATGCTGCATAGGCTTAAATATGTCCAACAGGCTAAAAACTGGCTTATGAGCCCGAAGTTAGCCTAGTGAGAGGTCTAGGATTACAGACTTTCCAAGTCTGACAAGGAGTCTCTACAAAACAGCAGGGGACAGTTCGTGAAGTCCAGGCAACAGGCTGTGTAGAATAAAAGATGCACTTACATTTTTGTTGACCTTAACATAATCAGGTTCTTTACCTCCCCTCTGTGGAACGGGGGGCATCATTGTGTGGAACCTGCAGTAAGACCGCCGAGGCTTCTTTGATGTTGCACATATGCACAGAGCAGTGTCAGGGTCCCAGCTGTTCGGTCTCTCTCCTCTCTGACTCCCGTGCTGAAGTGGCAGGCCTGCGTTTCAGCAGCGGGAGCTGCGAAAGTGGTTTTGGAATGTCCCTGCAATGTTCTCAGAGCAGAATGCAGCTTGTGAACAGTAGAGGGACGAATGGGCAATGTTGTGAATATTCAAAGGCAGTAAGCCAATGCGTTTCCCCCGCACTCGGCGGGCTTCATCAGGGATGTGGGTGGATTCAGCAGATGTTCCTTAAGTAGGGGATCAATGTCAGAGGTGACCAACCACCGGCAGAGTGAGATTGTGATTGGCAGGTGTTGCATTTTTGATGAATATATAGTTCACAGCATAAATGTAAATAAACATATACTGAGAAAACATGGTAATGCAATGATAATAAAACATAGATGTCAATTAGCACTGAATGTGATAGACAGTAGCAATGCTGCGAACATGGGTGAGGTCTGCATAAGGGTATTTGCAAATTATTATTATTATCGTTTATTTGTAGGGCGCCACAAGGTTTCCGCAGCGCCGCACATAGTACAAACAGTAGACTATACAGTAGACTATGCAGGGTAGAACAGTACAGAACAATAAACACACAGTACCAGTACTTCAGAAACTCCGGGAGGGCAGATTCAGTAGAGACGGGGCAGAAGAACAGGTATGGAGACTGGAGGGAAGAGGGCCCTGCTCATTCGAGCTTATATCCTAAGGGAGGGTAAACAAAGTCAGGCACAAAAGGGAGCCAGTGAATCAAAGGGGAGAGAGATGAGGGGTCAAGGGAGGATGAGCAGAAGAGATGAGAGGTTAAATGGATGGTTTGTAGGCCTTGAGGAACAGGAGAGTTTTAAGTGCCCATTTGAAGGAGCACAGATTGGGAGAGAGACGGATGGAGCGAGGGAGGTCGTTCCAGTGAAGGGGGGCAGCACGGGAGAAGTCTTGGATTCGAGAGTGGGAAGAGGTGATCAGTGTGGAGGAGAGGCGGCGATCATTGGCTGAGCGCAGGGAGCGGACAGGAGTGTGAATGGAGAGGAGGTTAGAGATATAAGGGGCAGTAGACTGGGAGAGAGCCTTGTAAGTGGTGGTAAGGAGTTTAAAAAGGATTCTGTAGGGGAAGGGGAGCCAGTGTAAGGCGAGGCAGAGTGGAGAGGCGGAGGAGGAGCGGCGTGAGAGGAAGATGAGTCTTGCATGGATGATGGTTTTGGTGGCATCCTGAGAGAGAAAGGGATGGATGCGGGCAATGTTACGGAGTTGGAAGCGACAGGCTTGGGCGAGGGATTGAATGTGGGGGGCAAAAGAGAGAGAGGAGTCAAGAGTGACACCCAGGCAGCGGAGTTGGGTGACAGAGGAGATAGTGGAGTTATTGACAACGATAGAGAGGTCGTGGTGTGATTGGAGTCTGGGCGGAGGAAAGACAATAAGTTCAGTTTTTGAGATGTTAATTTTAAGAAAGTGTGAGGACGAGATGGCTGAGAGGCAGTCAGTCACACGAGAGAGGAGGGAGGAGGAAAGATCAGGAGAAGAGATGTAGAGCTGAATGTCATCAGCGTAAAGGTGATACTGAAGACCAAACGAGGAGATGAGAGCACCAAGGGAGGAAGTATAGAGCGAGAAGAGGAGAGGGCCGAGAACAGAGCCCTGGGGGACTCCTACAGGGAGAGGGGAGGGGGTGGAGGAAGAGCCAGACGTGGATACAGAGAAGGAGCGGTTATCCAGGTATGAGGTAATACAGGCATGGACAGAACCAGAGAGGCCAAGAGAAAGAAGAGTTTGCAGCAGGAGGGGGTGGTCCACGGTGTCAAAGGCTGCAGAGAGGTCGAGGAGGATGAGTATGGAGAAGTGACCTTTGAATTTGGCTGAAAGGAGGTCATTAGTGACTTTAGCCAGGGCAGTTTCGGTGGAGTGGAGGGGGCGGTCGCCAGATTGGAGTGGGTCAAGAAGGGAGTTGTCAGAGAGGTGACAGGTGAGGCGGCTGCAGACAATCCGCTCAAGAAGTTTGGAGGCATAGGGGAGAAGAGAGATAGGGCGGTAGTTTGCAAGAGAGGTGGGGTCAAGGTTGGGTTTCTTGAGGATAGGTGAGATAAGAGCATGCTTGAATGAGGATGGGACTACGCCAGACGAGAGTGATAGGTTGCATAGGTGTGCGAGGTAAGAGCAGGCAGTAGGAGAGAGAGAGCGAAGGAGGTGAGAGGGGATGGGATCAAGAGGACAGGTAGAGGTGCACTTCCTTAAGTGGGGGATTTTTTTGTAGAGGATAACCAATCACCAGCAGAGTAGAACTGTGATTGTCAAATGATATGGGTTTGCAGTCCCCAGCTTAAATGTAAGTGAGCATGTATTAATGAACATTATAATACACTGATAATAAAACAAAGTGGTAAATTAACACAAAGTAGTCTAGGATCCCTTCTAAGCCATGCACACACTGAAGGAATCATTAACAAACACGAATTTGAATATCTGAACTGTCAGCATCCTAGAATTCCAGTCATGAGTTCAATTCCTGACCATGGCCTTATCTGTGTGGAGTTTGTATGTTCTTCCCGTGTTTGCGTGGGTTTCCTCCGGGTGCTCCGGTTTCTTCCTACACTCCAAAAACATACTAGTAGGTTAATTGACTACTATCAAAATTGGCCCTAGTCTCTCTCTCTCTCTCTGTCTGTGTGTGTATGTAAGCTGATTTAGACTGTAAGCTCCAATGGGGCAGGGACTGATGTGAGCGACTTCTCTGTACAGCGCTGCGGAATCAGTGACACTATATAAATAAATGGTGATGTTGATTTACTGTCTACCAAATATTCATAAAGACCTTAGGAACCCTCCAGTTCGCCCTATCATTTCAGGCATTGGTTCCCTCACATCCAATCTATCCCAATACATCGATTCTTTCCTCCAACCGTAAGTCAGCCGTCAATCCAGTTATCTCAAGGACACCAATGATGTATTGAGAATTCGGGAAGAATTCCCCTGGCATGACACCTACACACTTCTCACCTGCGACGTCTCTTCACTTTATACTGTGATTGACCATGAGGCGGGATGTAGACATGTAGAACACAAATTACAGCATGAATCTGAAATTCCCCCACTTGAAATCCAATTCATCATGCAGTCTATCCGGTTTACACTCAACCATAACTATTTTTGGTTTGATGGCCAATACTATCGGCAAGTAAGAGGCACCGCGATGGGTTGCAAATTCGAACCCAGCTATGCAAATTTATTTCTTGCCCACTAGGAAGATACCCACATTTGGCAGAACAATCCACACATTCAAGATGTCTGTCTGTCTATGGCGTCGCTACATAGACAACGTGCTATAGGGAATTGATCCCAAAAAGCATGTAGGCAAAGTCCTACAGATTAGCACAAATAGGAACTATTGGAGCCCAAATCCCATGGTTGATGCCTCATAGGCTCAAATTTGTCCAACAGGCAGAAAACTGGCTTATGAGCAGAAGTTAGCCTAGTGAGAGGTCTAGGCTTACAGACTTTCCGAGTCTGACAAGGAGTCTCTGTACAAAACAGCAGGGGACAGTTTGTGAAGTCCAGGCAACAGGCTGTGTAGAATAAAAGATGCACTTACATTTTTGTTGACCTTAGCATGATCAGATTCCTTACCTCCCCTCTGTGGAACGGGGGCATCATTGTGTGGAACCTGCAGTAAGACCGCCGCGGCTTCTTTGATGTTGCGCGCATGCGCAGAGCAGTGTCGGCGTCCCAGCTGTTCGGTCTCTCTCCTCTCTGACTCCCGTGCTGAAGTGGCAGGCCTGCGTTTCAGCAGCGGGAGCTGCGAAAGTGGTTTTGGAATGTCCCTGCAATGTTCTCAGAGCAGAATGCAGCTTGTGAACAGTAGAGGGACGAATGGGCAATGTTGTGAATATTCAAAGGCAGTAAGCCAATGCGTTTCCCCCACACTCGGCGGGCTTCATCAGGGATGTGGGTGGATTCAGCAGATGTTCCTTAAGTAGGGGATCAATGTCAGAGGTGACCAATCACCGGCAGAGTGAGATTGTGATTGGCAGGTGTTGCATTTTTGATGAATATATAGTTCACAGCATAAATGTAAATAAACATATACTGAGAAAACATGGTAATGCAATAATAATAAAACATAGATGTCAATTAGCACTGAATGTGATAGACAGTAGTAATGCTGCGAACATGGGTGAGGTCTGCATAAGGGTATTTGCAGATGTTCCTTAGGTGGGGGATTGATGTAGAGGATAACCAATCACCAGCAGAGTAGAATTGTGATTGTCAAATTACATGGGTTTGTGGTCCGCAGCTTAAATGTAAGTGAGAATGTATTAATGAACATTATAATACATTGATAATAAAACAAAGTGGTAAATTAACACAAAGTAGTCTAGGATCCCTTCTAAGCCATGCACACACTGAAGGAATCATTAACAAACACGAATTTGAATATCTGAACTGTCAGCATCCTAGAATTCCTCCCCCTTCCCCGCCCTCTCTAGCTGTGCATTGAGCGTACTGAGTTGCTGTGTTTACTGTACTGTGCTGTCTCCCATTGTATTGTGATTTTGTTTGTCTCTGTACGGCGCTGCGGATGCCTTGTAGCGCCTTATAAATAAATATTAATAATAATAATAATATATTACAGACTCTGCAGTGTATATAATATTACAGACTCTGCAGTGTACCATTTTATTAAGTTGTTGTCCGATTTGTCTCTGTGTTCTGGCAAGAACTGTCATTTATTTTGTTACTGAATAAATCACTTTGATATCATATCAGATTAGCGCCAAGGATTTCCTTTTCCTCTAATTTGTTTTTAGGGACAGGGGTTTCCCTATTTCCCTCTGGCAGCTTTCACCATCACACTAGTGGCACTGCACCCCATTCTAATATTTTATTGAGATAAAAGCACAGTATTTATTCAAATAAATGACCGTTATATACCTTGAAGAAAAATAAAAGATTGGGTGTGTGTCATACACATACACAGGAAACAATGAGCATATAAAATAGTTACCCATCCTGTGGTTAATGGGAGAGATTTGAAGAGAACTTAAATCTGTTACATCTAACTCAAAACTGCAGCATTTTTTATTGATGAATATAGCAAAAATTACTAAATTGTGAGGTACTACCCATAGAGACATAGAAAGCAATACAAAATAGCTTCCATTCATCAACATTGCATGGGAAAGAATAAAGTTTTCTGATTGATTGCTAATTAGTTAAAGCACATCTGCTGAATTTGTACAGTAAGTAGGTTTTTTACATTAGATATCTATATTGCACACTTCATTAGGCATGCAACATTCCCAGTGTTTAAGGAGTACATCTGTTTGTTTAGACCAGATAGGGGCCAATTCAGTTCAGTTTTCTCTTTCATCCTATCTGGAGGACACTGCTACCATGGGATTGTGTCAGGGGAGTGGATTTTGGCACTTAACTAGTTAACTTGTTAATGTATAATGCTGACAGACCCCTCCCCTCAGCCAACCCCCTGTAGTTTCTCAGTTTTAGTTGAGTGCCCAAGGGAGTTGAGCTCACTTATGCTAGGGGTTATTATTACTATTTTATTTAACTGATTTTTATTTTTTTATTGTATTACTATACAGGGATGTGCTCTGTACTATACAGAGATAGAGACTTTCTTAAAGTCCATCTACAGTGCAGCAGGTACTTCCTTTAGACCCATGTTTTCATCAGAATGGGTTGCCATGGCTATGGAAACATGGGCTGATCAGTTGGCAACAAGTCTGCAGGATTCAGATTTTCTTCCCCTAGCCCTTCACCTCAAGGTGGCTTCAGGATACATATACGAAGCTGCCCAGAATGCAGCTTCCATGTCATCATTTGTTTCCGCAACAGCAGTTGCAGCCAGGAGGACCCTATGGCTGAAGTCCTGGGATGCAGACACTGAATCAAAGAAATCTTTGGAGTCTCTTCCTTATTCAGGTAGAATGCTATTTGGGCCTGAATTGGACAACATAATTTGCCATGCCACAGGGGGCAAAAGTACCTTCCTACTAGTCAATGTCCCAAAACCTAGGGCAACCAGGTTTGGCTCATTTAGACAGCACTTTTGGGGGTACTCATCTGGTCAGGGGCAGACATCAGGTCCAGACCATCTGGCGCCAGGGGACACTCGCACCGAAGTAGGTCTTCCTCCTCCACGAACCGTCCCTCTTCCAAGCTCCTCTGTGTTACCTCTCTTCTTTCTGCAGGAGTCATCCGGGAAGTGTCGGAACAACAAAGGTGACAAGGTTTTTACTCCAATCTCTTTTTGGTCCGAAAGCCGGATGGCTCCTTCCGCCCTATTCTGAACCTAAAACAGTTGAACCTACACCTGCGAGTGAACAGATTTCATACGGAATCCCTCAGGTCAGTTATGAACGGACTGGTAGCAAACCAGTTGATGGCATTGATAGACATCAAGGACGCCTATCTCCACATTCCTATCTGGAAGGCACATCTTCTCAGTTTCACAGTGGGTCCTTCTCACAACCAGTTCAGCGCTCTCCCATTCGGCCTTGCAACAGCACCAAGGGTGTTTACAAAAATAATGGTGGTGATGGCGGCTTGTCTTCATTCCAGAGGGGTGCAGATAGTATCCTACCTGGACGATCTACTAATCAAGGCTGCCTCAGCTCATCTGCTCGACCAGCATCTACAGCTCATCATCAGGATCCTACAGATGCATGGATGGCTCATAAATCGGGAAAAATCCCAGTTTAACCCCTTGTCAAAGAATGACTTTTCTGGGACTGATAATGGATACCAACAAACAGAGGACAAATCACGATCCTTACGGGACACTGTGACTCGAGTTTTTTGTTCTTCCGCAGACCGTTTATCCTATTATGCATGAGCTTACTAGGCAAGATGGGGTCGACCTTCGAGACTCACCCTTACGATCAAATTCACTCTCGCTGCTTCCAATGGGACCTTTTAAAGAAGTGGTCAGGATTCCATCAGACGTTAGAACGCCAATTGATACACTTGTCACCAGAGGCAAGACAATCCCACATATGGTTTATAGCCCAGGACAGTTTGCTAGTCGGCAGGTCTTTTGCCCCATGGTCTTGGATTTTTTATCCACAGACGCCAGCCTATGGTGATGAGGGGGCTGTGGCCCTTCATTTGATACTTTAGTGGCTCTGGTCCGCTCAAGAGACCTCTCTCCCTATCAACATACTAGAACTGAAAGCCATGTTAAAGGCCTTACAGGGCGTCCAGTCCATCCTACACAGCCATCCGGTCTGTCTACAGTCTGGCAACACCATGGCAGTGTCGTACGTCAACAGACGGGGGCACCAGAAGTGCAAGAGCAATGGAGGTGGCGACTCAGATCTTGACCTGGGCCGAAAATCACATTCCCTCCATCTCCACAGTTTTTATTCCAGGCATCCAGAAGTGGGAAGCAGACTATCTAAGCCGCCATGCAATTCTGCCGGGGGAATGGTCCCTTCATCTGGAGGTCTTTCAGTCTCTTGTCGTTCGATTGAGGTCCCCAGACCGAGACCTAATGGCATCTTGTCACAACCGAAAGGTCCTAAATTTTTTCTCAAGAGCAAGGGACCCCTTGGCAGTAGCTGTAGAGGTAATGACAATGCCCTGGGACTTCAGGTTAGGATACCTGTTTCCTCTCATTTCCATGATTCCCTGCATCCTTTGGAGAGTCAAGCAGGGGCGGATTTTCAGTTATACTGGTGGCTCTAGCTTGGCCGCGGAGGGCCTGGTATCCAGAAATTCTGGTGATGGCGGTAGGTCTAGGTCTTCGGTTACCTCTTCGAGAAGACCTTCTTCTACAGGGACCATTCCAACATCAGGACTTTCCTCGGTTGAATTTAACGACATGGCTGTTGAAGCCAACCTTTGGAGGTCCAGAGGGTTCTCTTCACGAGTAGTGGACACCCTCCTTAAGGCTACAAAAACCAGTCTCTGCTCGTATTTACCACCGCATCTGGCTTACCTACATTAGATGGTGTGAGAGCCGGACCTGCCACACGGCTTCGTTCTGTCTTTCAAGGTTTCTTGCCTTTCTCCAGGATGGAGGCCTTCGCCTGGGATTCTCAAAAGTGCAGATTTCGGCTCTTTCAGTGTTTTTTCACCGTCACCTGGCGGACATACCGGATGTCCAGGACCTTCTTACAGGGAGTCCTGCATATCCAACCTCTATATGTCCCGTCAACGGCATCCTGGGATCTTAATTTGGTCCTTAATATGCTTCAAGGACCTCCCTTTGAACCGTTACAGACGGCGGAGCTACGGTTTTTAACATGGAAAGTTGCTTTTCTACTAGCTATTGCATCAGCGTAGAGTCTCCGAGCTGGAAGCTCTTTCATGTTGCGAACCATATCTTGTGTTTCTCGATGATAGGGTGGTTCTCAGAACAGTTCCTACTTTTCTGCCAAAAGTAGTTATGGTTTTCATGTTAACCAAGAAATTGTGGTTCCGGTGTTCACAGAGGAACCACAAGCGTCTGGAACAGACTCTATGGAATTTTTGGATGGCCAGCCTCCAAGCAGTCTATTGCTAGATGGCTTACGTCGACTTTTAAGCAGCCTTATATCAATGCTAACCGACTTGTGCCAGATCGTATTGTTGCCCATTCTACCCGTTCGGTGGGTGCGTCTTGGCCTGCGTGAAATGGGGCTTCAGCGGACCAGTTATGCAGAGCAGCCACTTGGTCTTCGGTCCATACCTTTACAAAATTTTACTAATTTAATGTTTTTGCGTCGACAGATGCCAGTTTTGGCCATAGTGTGTTATGTGCCGGGCTGTAAGAGCGGTCCCTCCCTTAGGGGGGCTGATTTAGAAGTCCCCATTGTTGCAGTGTCCCCCAGATAGGATGAAAGAGAAAAGAGGATTTTTATACTCGCGATAAATCTGTTTCTCTGATTACATCTGGGGGACACTGCATTCCCTCCCTTCTGCTCTTCTGCTGTATGTTCTTTGGTTGTTTAGCCTATCTTCCTTGGGGCTTTATTATTAAACTGAGGAGCTACAAGGGGTTGCAGAGGGGAAGGGTCTGTCAGCATTAAACATTAACAAGTTAACTAGTTAGGTATCCACTCCCCTCACACAACCCCATGGTAGCAGTGTCCCCAAGATGGAATCAGAGAAATGGATTTATCGTGAATATAAAAATCTTCTTTTTTCATGTGTTACAATGCGATTAGTCCTATTGAATTCTTTTTGTATAATATTTTTGATCTTGTATAATTAAGTATCACCTGAATCATTTTGACACAATTCTGTTATTGAAAAGATTCAGGGAAATAAAGTTTATTTGACTAAATCACTCCCCAAACCCCTTTTCTCCACTATTCTAAAATAACATCTTCTTTCTTTGTTTTTAATTCATTTTAATCCTCATCATGGGCAATTCTTCTGATTTTGTAATCCAATGTGAGAGAGAAAAACCTTAAAAGTAGACACCACTGTACACTATGAGCATTCACTGTGAATTATTGGACCTTCTCAGCCAATCGCAAGTGGTTTCTTCTGAAAGGTTGCAGCTACGGGAAGGTCCAGTCAAATTAGGTCCCAGTCATTCAGCAATGGGCATTCATTTCAAGCAGTTGCGTCAGATTTTTTTATATATCATTTATATTTGATTACAAAAACAGAATAATTTATTGCTGGATTGCAAAAATAGAAGCTTTTCTCAAGATTTAATTAAGAGACAATACTTAAGGTAGCTTATTTATATTAACTACTTACCTAATTATTTTTTTCAAAGCCCTTAATGCACTTTAGAGCATCTGGGTGATTGATTGTAAACAGAATGTCGAACTAGCTTAGCAAACAAGACCACAAAGTAAAAAAAAAGTTTCATGGTTATCAGTACCAATAAATATAATGCTGTTCTTTTTTCTATAGTTTTATGTTGTGTTTTATTTGATGTGATTGTGCTACATGTTCCGATTGTTTTGTTTTGTGGTATCAATCAGACAGCTGCAATAGTTGATGTATCTTGAATTTGACCATACCTGCAATGTATAATTTTTCCCTTTCTTTCTCTGATGTTAGAAATAATAAAAATTATAGTTTTCTTATCATTACAAATTTTCTGACTGAACATGCATCAACACACTTCTGGTTAATAAGTGATTTTTTTTTGTTTAATATATGATGCTTGTTTTTGCAATGCAGAATGTCCATGAGGTGTTGACCGACGATTCAAGCTCCACATTGAATCTTTGGTAAGATTTTGTGCCACGTCTCTTCTGTGCAGACTGAAATAACCATTACCAAATAAGTTACACAGATGTTATCTGTTTTGAACTGTAATACACACACATTCAGTTGGCTCAGGGTACTTCACTCCATATTTTCTGACTTTTTGCTATTGTTATCACTTATTTTTTGTTTTAAAATTAGTGTGATCTGTTTACACCTACATGGCAGTGCATTCTATATATATATATATATTATATAATATATATATATATATATATATATATATATATATATATATATATATAAAAAATATCTCTAGTATATTGGATATTCAGTCTTAATATTGTATGTCACAGCTTTTTATAGAGCAGTTGCCACAGATGGCACAGGTCCAGATTTATTTTAACTTTGCAATGATTACTAGAGATCATGACTTTAAATGTATACATCATATTTTATGTAACTTTGATGATCGATGCTGAGTTAACCTTTTAAAGTTAGCTATTCTGAACATGCATTGTCCTACAAAAGTAGAGTCATTAATGAGACTAGAGGTAACAAAATCTGTTTATTTCAAGCGACCTCACATATGTTTTTCTTCATTGATTTGAGCTGTGTTCTACTACACATTAAGACCAGTCGTCAAAAAAATGTGCATGTTGCATCCATTGTCCAACCAGTGTTCACAGGATCATTCTTTTTTTCTATGGGCATGTGTTTAACAAGCACTTTAAGTATGCCTTTATTTTCATATTGGCTTTGTTTCAACATACACTAGTTGTCACGAACGCCCAGCCTGTCCCAGATACAGCAATCTGAACAGCTGGCCGTGACTGGTGTCACCTTAATCACTTAGCAATGAATACACCTTTTCTGCATCCACGAAAGATTTGTTATGGTGTCCTTACATTCACCAAAACCACTTATTATTGTTTCACATTTAAATCACATACACATGTAGTATGAACCTCCCTGGGCTTCGTAACTTCACAAAGAATCAGTGAGAACACACTAGATTAAATTTATTTAATCTGAAAAAATGTTTCCAAGGCTTAGTTACAAAAAAGTTTATAACAAGACATACTATAAGTTGCACAAATAAGTGTTTAGAGATAAAGTCGGAAATAAAACCAGTCACTACTTACTAGTTAAGACGTGGTTTGTGTGAGGGAACACAAGTGAGAAACATGAGACATTTCACTCTTGATAGATCCCCGCATGAAAATGCACAATATAATGTCTAAAGCAGAAGATTTGAAACCTTTTTCCACATAGTTCTCACCCCCACCCCCCCTTTGGAGTTTAGCTGTCAATAAGGGCAGATTGATCTCTCAAATGTCACAGGCCTTTCAAAGTAAGTTAGTGATGTCCTGGCCACTTTATTAGGTACACCTTTCTAGTACTGTTTATGCCCCTTTGCGCACCCAGAACAACCTGAATTCTTTGTGGTATCGATTCAACAAGGTTCTGGAAACATTCTTTAGAGATTCTGGTCCAGGTTGACATGGTAGCATCACACAGGTGCTACCATGGAAGTAGCCATTAGAAGATGGGTAGACTGTGACCATAATGAGATGCACGTAGTCAGCAGCAATACTCAAGTAAACCATGGCATTTAAACAATGTTCAATTAGTATTAAGGGCCCAAATGTGTGCCAAGAAAACTTTCTTCACACCATTAAGATTCGACGGACCAGGCAACGTTTTTTCTAAACTTTAACTGTCCTAGTTTTTTTTTAGCCTGTGCCCACCGTAGCCTCAGTTTCCTGCTTTTAGCTAACAGGAGTGGAACCCTGTGGTCTTCTGCTGCTGTAGCCCATCCACTTTAACAGTTTAACATGTTGTATATTCAGAGATGCTCTTCTGCATACACACTGTTGAAAGGTATGTGTTTTTTAAGCTGCTGTCGCTTCTGTCAGCTTGTACCATTCTGGCCATTTTCCTCTGACCTCTCTCACTAACAAGGTGTTTTCAGCAACAGAACTGGATGTATTTTGTTTAGCACAGCATTCTATGTAAACTCTAGAAACAGAGATTAGCACTTTCTGAGATGCTCAAATCATCACATATGGCACTAACAATCATTATCAGTTAGATCACTTTGCTTCACCATTCTGGTGTTTGGTCTCAACAACAACTGAACCTCTTAACGTGTGCATGATTTTCTACCATGTAATTGGCTGGTTAGATATTTGCATTAACAAGCAAGTTGCCTATGACAAACTTGCACAGTGGTGCCCAAGTAAATTCAGCTTTTGAGCTTTTAATATTGAATGAGGTATATTTGGTGCAAATCTGTCCTAAAGCCATAATAAGCCACTTATTAACTTGCTTTTATATAAGTTTTGGACCCATGAAAACCATATGAAAAAGACTAAACATTCAGTTTTATAGCACCATACACATCCTTTGTTTTTGTTTTCTTTTGGTGGATATAATACTTTGTTACATGATTTCTGAAATGTATCAAACTGTATTTAATTAAATGGCTTTGATCGATGACTGACAAAGTCTATGTTAGTAGATTTGCAATTTTTTTTTCAAACTAATGTAATACAGATTGATTGGGTTGGTTCATTACATCTATAGATATGTTAATTGCGAACTCCAATATCAAATGGTTTGCTAAAGCCTAAAACAGTTCAAATTACAGTAGGTAACCATGGGACTCCTTACCCAATACAACAGTTCCTTAATTATTTCATGTGCCTTTCCTCTCCACTTTCTGTATTTTCCAGGCCTTTAAACCTATCATCATCATTTATTTATATAGAGCCACTGATTCCGCAGCGCTGTACAGAGAACTCATTCACATCAGTACCTGCCCCATTGGGGCTTACAGTCTAAATTCCCTAACACACACACACACACGTCAATTTGTTAGCAGCCAATTAACCTACCAGTATGTTTTTGGAGTGTGGGAGGAAACTGGAGCACCCGGAGGAAAACCACGCAAACACGGGGAGAACATACAAACTCCTCACAGATAAGGCCGTGGTCAGGAATTGAACTTATGACCCCAGTGCTGTAAGGCAGAAGTGCTAACCCCTTAGCCACCGTGCTGCCCATGAATTTTGCTAGTGAATGGGCCATAGTATTATTTTGTTAAAGTGAAATTCCATGTTAAATGTTGTGACTCTGGAGTTCTCCTTTTAAAACTTTAGTATGTGCTGTGTTTCTATCAGAAGGAGGGCAAACATGAGTAACCATAACTTACAAATGATCTTATTATTTGGATGGTATGAAAACATAGGCTCCAGATTCCTTTTAATCATTGTGCAACTATTGTTTTTGTCATAAAGGCACGTGACATTGTTATAAAACTTCCATGTTTTAAATTAGACAAAAATAAAAGAAATCTGTTCTTTAGCATTTGTTGTAATGTTGAGTTGCAGCAGCATTGTTTATTTCAGTTATCTTGTCATGTAATAGGACATTGGTTCACCAAACATTGGTTCAGGTTCAGCAGCTCACAGTGAAGTCACATGATCATTGCTTAGTAACCCCCCCCCCCCCCCCACCTCTTTGACACATGAGCCATTTCTTTCATATGATCACTCTGAGCTTACTTTATCCGTTGACCTAGTTTTCTCTTTCTTCCACATTACCCTTGTAAAAACCTCAATGTGGAGGATATTTCATTACTACATTGGTATTTTGCAAGATCAAGGAGTCTGTTGTTAACACTGGAACTAAAAGGCTTCATATTCAGAAATGTTGTGGGGTTTTTAATGCTAGTTATGTTTGGGTATTTTATGTTAACTGTGATTGCTTTTAACTGCACAGTGCCTCTCTTTCATTTTATGTAAATAGTGGTGTTGTTTTTATTAGTACCTCTTTATTTTTGTAGTGAACGTATCCCAACATTTTCTTCTCAAATTACGAGGCTGGGCAAGAACAAATTGGGAGTCATGGCCGCTCTCGCCGCAGACGCTAAAGACCTCTCAAGATCTGTCCGCTCCCTGATAGAAGTGGACTGTGAGTTTTATGCAATATGTTTTGTTTTTTTGTTTTTTCAATATTAACTATCAAATTGCAATTTCTCATTTGTTCTAAATTCTAGACTATGGGTTTTAAAAATTGTTTCCCTGAACATTTTTGCCCTCCACAAATACATGAATTGAACTAAAAGGAACAAACACAGAGGAAAAAAAGAGAAAAAAATCCCCAGCTATTAACAGAATTGCTGTGAAGTGGCAGGTGGCTTTCCATACATTTGCAAATGTGTGCAACTGAGATTTCTGCATTTTTATGTATAAGTAGGAATAGTAGCTGATTATAGCAGTGTGCTGGGGGATTTTTTTTCTCTGTGTTTGTTCCTTTCAGGATAACCCCACCCTTTCAAGCACCTGCTATAAACCTATAAATTGATTGAGCAACTTCCATTTCAGTATTGTATGTTATTTTCCGTGCAAGGTCCCTATTTTTAGAAAGAATTTTGTGACCCTTCTCAGAACTTTTTTCAGACCTATCTAACACTTTGTTTTTAAAACATTCTTTTTTGGAATGTTGGTCAAAACATTTCCTCTGGTTTTCCAACTTTAAAGATGATGTTGACTATTTTAGGGCTATTACACAAAGGTATGCATGGCACCAATGGTCTGTGTGGACGCACATGAACTTTTAATTTTGTGTTTAATTCAAAGCACCATATTTACAATGAGTTAAAGAAAATAATTTATCTACCCTGTCTACCTTTGTTAATGTGTACCAGCAGGGAAGCCTTTTCAAGCCATGAACTGTCCCATTTTTTTTTGACATAATGAGATTTACTGCACAGGAGGAATCAATGAGGGCAAAATGACTGACAGGAAAGTTGTAAAACTGTAAATCATGTGAAAAAATACAATCATTATTGTATCATCATTATGCAATGAAGCAAGTTTTCAGTCACGAGAAGCACTGATAGCAAGTAATGTGTACTAGCACTATCTATATATAAAGTTGTTAATATTTTATCTAATCCCGACAAATTATGCAGCGCTGTGCAATCAGAGAATGCTTATCATTTAAATCAGAGTCCCGTACCTAGAGATCCGGCGCATCTCCAAGGGAGTATGCCACACTTATGTACACATGCCCATAATGTAATCTAGTTGTGTCTGCACACCGCCGCTCCACCTCTCTAGGAATAGGGGAGTGCAAGTTTGCTGTATTCTAAATTTCACATTGTTTTCCTGTGCATGCGTCCAATGCTGTATCAGGCCTTTTGGTGCAGCTGTGTACAGTGATTTCAGCAATTTTATTTTCTTAATTTCATCCATAACCCCTCTTTGATTCAATAGGTGGAATGGAGCTTGTATCCCATATAGGGAAGTATGTCACCTGGAGTTATCCCAGCTTGCAAGATGTAAACATCCAATTGCAACCAGCCATTGTCAATCCACCAGCCTTTTCTTTTATTGGAGACTGCTATACATAAACTTATAACATTGTGTTTACCAATAAGCAGAGACCACAAAGCAGAGACCTTAGCAGCCTCATTTAATAAGAGCATTATTATTTGAAACATAATCTGCTGTCATTATGTGTGCCTGACATTTAAAAGTAGCAACAGAATAAGGCAGTATAGCAACAGCAAGATGCTGTATAAATACGTCTGCATGTTTAATTGAAGTACCTGGGGCCACAAGGGAGCCTTGTTAATGTGCCATAGTTACAAAGGACAATGTCAGTATGTGTAGCATTAAAGGAAATGTTAGTACTTACCCCCCCTGAACCCTAATGATTATATAGCCAGAATGATGTATATCATCAGCCATGCAGGAAAATTCTTCAACACACAATTCAAGGCAGACATGAGTCTGTTAAAAGGTCAATCATATTCATTTGAGGGATCAACTGATTGAGCAGGTAAGAGAGTGATGGGATTGAGTAGGCACATTTTACTAAAATAATGTTATGGCCTACAAGTGTTACTTCCCATTTTGTGAAGCAAGATGTGTGTAATGGTAAGGTCCTACATTGGGTGATGATAGCATGTACAGCATGAGGGACATAAACTGTATGTATAAACTGTATAAAGTGGATGTCCTGGCACTATGTTGGCTTAGGCTGGAATAAGTTTGAAGGTCATATATGACATTGTTCTGCACTTGTCTCTGTGTGGCTGAGCTAGGACTACTAGAGAGTAAAACATGTTTTGTGCACAAAAAGATGGAAAGGTTTTTTGGTAGTCAGGAAGGTGAAAGCCCTGGCCTACAACAGGTGGTGCTCAAATGCTAGTAAGGTGATTCCATTCTTCAGACCCATAAGGGGACAGGTAGTACTAACTTCAGTAGACCGTAAGGCCTAGAAAACAAACTAATTACCTTTATATTAGTGGACTTGGCACCCTCTACAGTTCATGAGATGCTTTACTCATGGTTCAGGTTTTTGGCCTAGGTAGATGAAATAGCTTTAAATTATCTGTAGTTTGAAGCTGGACATTTTGTGGACATGCAACATTGTTTCAAGACCAATAAGAGACCTTCATTGAAGAGTAAGAGGAATTTAGTGTAACCCTGAGGAAGTCTGGTCTCTTGTTGATCTCCACAAAAAAAAGCAAACTTTACGTCAATTACTGTGTGTGTCAGTTGTGATTTGTGGCAGAATAGTAGCTGGTTAGGAACAACACGAAACTTTGTAATCACAATAGAGGTAACGGCTATGTGTCCTGGATTGGGCGTAGTTCTTAGACATTCCAGGACCTTCAGAGTTTTTAGTAGAAAACCTGTGATACTAAAAATAATTTAGCTTCAGAATATAATACTTACCCGCTCCATGATCCTCTGCACAGCCGGCGTCCTGTCACTTCCGGGTTGCAGCAGTGCAGATCACGTGACTTCTGTCTCCAGTATATAAATCGCGCTCTAACACAAGCCCTGTGTCAGAGGAACAGGTTACTCACCTGACTCCTGGCTTCCTGTATCTGCTTCTGTTTTGCTACTTGCACCTTCTTTTGACTGCTCTTGTGTACTAGACCCGGTTAGGACCAAACTACCCTTTTTGGATCTCCCTTGGCACGGCTGTCATCTGCTCCTGTGTACCAGACCCGGCTTGGACCTCACTATTCTATTGGATCTCCCTTTGGCTCGACTGACATCTGCTATTATGTACCAGGCCCAACTGTACTTCTCTATCCCTTGGGGATCTCCGTTGTACGTCTGACTTCGGCTACATGTACCTATCCAGTATTACATTGCCGTTTGTCTATCTGTCTCCCACGTCTGTAAGCTTAGCGGGGACCGCGACCTGCAGTTTCTCAGCAGCCAAGCCCATCCTGCTTTGCAGAAGTTCTTGGTGAAGACCTGAGAGGCTGTTAGACTCCGCACCCTGCTAAGCTATTACTAATACTGACTGGGGGACCCCCCCTAAGCATAACACAGAATGACCAAACATAAAATGAGTTTCAGTTTTTAACAACCCAATCAAACAGACCGACTACCAACAAGCCAATGGAACATTGTTAGTAATTAGAAATTGAGTAAAAATTTGACAGATACCCAACAGCAAAGTAACGGGATTTGTCTTTTGGCAAAATACATGCCCTCCCGCCACCTCACACACAGTAACATCACTGAGAGAGGTGATTGCAGTGGTTAAACAACAGGCGTGGCAATATTAGAACACTTAAGCTCCAGGGGCAGCAAAATAATCTACAGAACCATCAATCATCAACTGTTAACCCTTGCTTAGTATGTTGTAAAGGCAAGGAATACATTATAAGCATCAAGACAATCTTCTGGGGAACCCCTCATTTTGTTTTAGGTTTTTTTCAGCAGCTAAGTCTTTTTGTTTTTGTCTGTAGACATTAACCCCATTACATGGCTGTTCTTGCTGATTCAGTTGTTGAGTTGTCTCAATTTAAAGTTTTCCTCTTTTCTGATCAAACCCTGAAAGCAACGGAGAGCTTCTATAATTTACATAAGTGTGAGCTTTTTATTTCCTGCTTGTATAGCACTTTCAATTGCACAGTTAACTGAACAAACTCAGCCTTTACTGAGATTCCAGAGTGAACAATCCTAGGGTTGCCTCCTCATTTAGGGATAGAAATGCTCGATCCAGCTGAAAACTGTTTCTCGAATAGGAACAAAAACTAAATTCAAACTAAATAAAAAGGCTGAATCTGGTTTGACTATTGGTGAACTGGATGAACATGGTTGAATAGGATTGCACACCTCTAACACGAACTGCAAACTCGAGCCGCATAATTCTAATTCAAATAATTCGTAATTTTTTTCTGCGGTATTGTTGCAATTCTACTATCAAATATGGCTGAAAAAGTTGTTATGATGGCCTCATAAATAATCTCAAATTCATGTTGTTGAATGGCCAGATTAATATGCTTTCCTTCTTGATATTCTGCATTTGGTGAGGTTTTGATGCTGCATTTAGGACAGCCTCAGTAACTGCATTTGTAACATCCCACTCTCTGTGTCGGTGTGAATACTCAGGTACTTTGTGTAAGTCCTTTATCCCACCTAGCATTGTGGGTGCAGGCAATAAAGGATCAGAGGGCCCTCTCATAACGTGGGTGTTAACACATAACTGCATAGAGTGAACTCTGATAATGTCGTGTGGTGCAGTGCAAAAGTTATTAGAAATGTTGGGCTTCTTATCATCTCTTGATGACAAGAGAACCCCTTTATTTACAGTCCTCTCCTCCTACGTTTAAACAATATCTCGGGACTCTCCTACTGCAGTCACACTTTTCTACACAACACTTTTCTCTCTATAGGGTTACCCCGCCCCCCAACTTGATGCCAAGTAGTTCAAATGGTGCCACACTGCTTTCATCAGCGATATCCCCTTTAATCCAAGGGGCTCTCTTAATGGGGCTTTTAGTTGTAATCTCGTGGCAGCTGCCACGCAAGCATCTTCGGGTACCTGATATTGGGTATTATGTGGTACCTCTGAATGTGGTATCACACTTTTGCTTACTTAGTCAGGGGCTATGGCTACTTTGTGGCCTTGCAGTGTTCGCCAAAGCCCTTCTCCACCTGGGACCTGTGACTTGCCTCCTACATCTTTGGTCCCAGTGCTGCTCACACTCCCCCTGGTCATGGGAAACCAGAGACTTTAAAGACTCTGGTTCCCACATTATGTACCTATCACCGGCTTTAGTCGCTTTTGTGCCACTGACCATACCCCCTAATGACAAGGCTGTCCACGTCACCATCTCTCGGCTGCCCTTCCAGTGACCTTGCATGCCATCAGGCTGGGAGTCGTGTGCGGCATCTCTAAACGCCGGCATGTGAAACCTCAGTTTAGTAATTAATGCTAACATTTTGGTCAGCGCTTTGGAGTGTAGTAACTTGAAAGTCTATGGTTTATCATAGATCAGTATCATTAGAGTCTGCAAGACAATGCAGAAAATTGCTTTATCTCAAAGTTTAACTTTTTCTGTTCCCAAAGGACATATAACCAAAGTAGATATACAAACATGTTTTCTTTGAACATGATTAGGACATGGGGAAAAAAAGCGTATAAATATTACAATGTTACAAGTGAGGTTTTTTTTTCCTTTTCTTTTGCTTCGATGATGTACTTGGAGATTTCAATTTAATTATACCTGTTTTGGTGTTTTAGATAGACTTTCTCTACTTCATCACAAGCAGTATTTTGTATTGGCATCTAACACACCTTCTTATAGGATAAAAATATGGTTGTCATTGCAATTTGTACAGGCTACCATTTCATCCCTTAAAACTTGAGCTATTGCTTATGAACCAGCAGGGTTTGCAGGAACTAATTACCATGGCCGTTAAAGCTCTTCTATACTTAACTCATTAAAATCATTTGATTTATTTGAGAAGAGCATTGATTGCACACTGTTATTTATCTGTTGGTGAGCAAGCTCCTGCAAAGAACTTACAGGGTTTTCTAGCAGAGTAAATGTAGCTTACAAAAGTCTCTTAACCAAGGGTTATTTTGATACAAATTACAAATTTGGTGACGCTGATGATTCTTTGTGGTTTTGTTCTTGTATGTGTTGAGAAAGATGTTCATTTCTTTTAAGTATCATTAATTCGGGGTGAACAAAGGACACTGTTATAAAGCTTTCTCACATCTCCAGATACCACTAATTAAGATGAAAGAGTGTTAATGAAATGTACTTGCTATTCCTTATTTACTAACAAACTAATTGGATTTAACACCATAAAATAGAGATCTGGCTACTTATTAAGGTTTAAGTGTTAGTCCATAAAGTCCCTTAAATATGAAACATGACAATATTTGCTTCAGACGATCTTCTAGTAATTAACAGGGTTTCAGAGAAAACATTTAAGCATGTATTTCATATTTACATTTTTTTACATTATGTTCTGCGATTAAACAAGTTTGCATTACACCTCGTACCAATGTAACCACTGATTGACCTCTTTCCCACTTCCATAAGGTGTCCCTAGTGTCTTATTCACCCCTAAACCACAGTGTAAATCCAGGCTACACTCTTACTTTTCAAAATTCAGCACAAAACAAGGAGTTAGATAAATGAAATATAATCTTTTCATAAGCCAGTTGTACATAATAAGAACTAGGTCGCCAGTGGATGTGGACTCACTAACGCTCCCCAGGGACATAGGATCCCATTATCTGTTGAATTACTGCTCAGAGTGTTGCTCAGTTGGCTGATTAGAGTTCACAGATTGCAGACTTGTACTTAAAATCCTCTACAGCAGCATTTTTTGTTCTCAGGCAGAAACAACTTAATTCAAATGGGTTACTGACTTAATTAGCTGTGAACATCTCGTGTATGTCATGAACTTTTATTTGTTCCTGCTACCTGAATCTGCTTTGTTGTGACTTTTTAATGCTTTAGAAAAAAAAGAAAAAATAGTTGTTTTTTTAATTTTAGATGTATTTTTGTTAAATGTAGTTACACAAATTAACTTACAAGTAAAGGGTCCAGGCCAATGATTCTGTAGAATATAAGCTTTAACATTGTATTTAACGTGTAAGCTTGTTTGTACTTGTTAATTATACATGTGCTACCTCTGTTAGCTTAACGGTGCCAAAGCTCAAATCACTGTTTCATATCTCCCAGTGGCTGACGGCAGTGAATAAATTATCACATCACCCAGGCATCAGGGGAAACATCCTTGCATCCTCCCATCACTTTACAGTCCGATCGGTTTGCCTTTCTATGGTGTTATCACGTAACTTTTAAAAAGTTGTGGTTAGCAACAGCTGACTGGTAAACCCATATAAGCCATAGAAATCCCACAATAAGAAGCAAATATTATCTGAACCATTACTGTGGTTGGCAAAGCTGCTGTTGCATTAGTGGGGCTAGTAGTGACAGCCATATCTATATTTCTAAATGATAGACACTTTTAGTTATTTAAAGGATAACTAATGAATTTTAGACTTAGTAGCCAATGAAAGGAATGTTACATGTTGGTCATAAAGTCACATCACACAGAAAACAATCAGCCAAGTGCTGAGGGTAATGTTGCAAATGTCATTGTTTCGGGAACTCCATGGGGTGAAATGTTGACATGAAGAGAATAATTTTAATTGCTTTCACACAAAGCACCTGTCTGTCACTAGCATTACTAACAGCTGAATGGGGAAGGTATAGGGCTAGCATTACTAATAGTAATGCTAGCCCTATACCTCCCCCATTCAGCTATTAGTAATGCTAGCCCTATCCCTCCCCCATTCAGCTGTTAGTAATGCTAGCCCTATACCTCCCCCATTCAGCTATTAGTAATGCTAGCCCTATACCTCCCCCATTCAGCTATTAGTAATGCTAGCCCTATACCTCCCCCATTCAGCTATTAGTAATGCTAGCCCTATACCTCCCCCATTCAGCTATTAGTAATGCTAGCCCTATACCTCCCCCATTCAGCTATTAGTAATGCTAGCCCTATACCTCCCCCATTCAGCTATTAGTAATGCTAGCCCTATACCTCCCCCATTCAGCTATTAGTAATGCTAGCCCTATACCTCCCCCATTCAGCTATTAGTAATGCTAGCCCTATACCTCCCCCATTCAGCTATTAGTAATGCTAGCCCTATACCTCCCCCATTCAGCTATTAGTAATGCTAGCCCTATACCTCCCCCATTCAGCTATAAGTAATGGTAGCCCTATACCTCCCCCATTCAGCTATTAGTAATGCTAGCCCTATACCTCCCCCATTCAGCTATTAGTAATGCTAGCCCTATACCTCCCCCATTCAGCTATTAGTAATGCTAGCCATATACCTCCCCCATTCAGCTATTAGTAATGCTAACCCTATACCTTCCCCATTCAGCTATTAGTAATGCTAGCCCTATACCTCCCCCATTCAGCTATTAGTAATGCTAGCCCTATACCTCCCCCATTCAGCTATTAGTAATGCTAGCCCTATACCTTCCCCATTCAGCTGTTAGTAATGCTAGCTCTATACCTTCCCCATTCAGCTTTACAGCTGAATGGGGTAGATATAGGGCTAGCATTACTAATAGCTGAATGGGGGAGGTATAGGGGTAGTTAAGCTCTACAGCCATGAGTATGGCAGTAAGTGATCAATGCACAGAGCCCAATTACTAGGATTCACTCCCTATAAAATAGGATGAGATAATAGTACCATTTTGGATACATGATGATGGATTTTAACTTGTGGTGATTATCTAGAGATCCCTAATATTTACTGTTGTTTGTCTCTGGGTTTGTGAAGCTTAGTTCTCTTCCAATATAGATATTATTTAGTTGGACTAGCCAGGGCTAGTCTACAATATATATTACACTTAGCACATAACTACAGTGCCCATTGTCTGTTTTGGGCCATTTCTGTTTTAAATGAAAAAACAAAACATTAGTGTCCCTATGCATTTCTTAAACTTTAGTAATGTACAAGATGTGCAAGATAATGTGTCCATATAAAGATACAAATGTTCTGTTTTTTTTAATATTTTACCTAGGTCATAGTTTATCCATAAAACAAAATCCTTCTAAAACGAAGCCCTATCTGAGACAAATATATAATTGATGGCTATATTTACCCTATATGCACAATCCTATAGTAGCACAGTGTACCGCTCACCAGAGACACCTGTATGTCAGCCGCTGTAACCACACTAGTCATGGTCTTCACCTTTGGAAGACCAGTTCCTCATTGAAATTAACATATTCACCAGTACTGGATTGTCTCTGGTTTTGTGCACATAGCACTAGTCACTGACTAGTATGGCTAACTATTGACCAACGAAAAGACAAAAAAGGTCAGATAGCCCAAGCCTTCTGTATGTTTGCATAAGTAAGGTGAAATATTGAGGTAAAAATTGTCAATAAGATCATGGCGAGTAGCAAGGAAAGATGGTCATGAGCAAATCAAAGGTCAGCAACTGTAATCCAATAACACCCAGGTCAGAAAACAAAGCCTATAACTTCTATATGCACTGTCATATTAAAGAGTATGTGGTATCTATCATTACTAATTTAGGGAGTAGTCATACACCATGCTTATGAAAGCATTAATTGGAGATTTGGCTATAAAACATAACTGTCCTGCAATAGTACTGACTTTTTTAAGGTTAGCTATAGGTTTTTTTTGTTGTTTTTTTTTTAACCAGCTGTGCAGTATGACCATATAGATCCATTTATGTTCACTGATAGACAAATGATCCATAAATACTGAGCTTTTTTCAGGCAATAGACAAATATTCATTTTTTTAGTGTACCATTTTTATATATACGAGATCTCAATATTGTATTAAATGTGAGCTGCAAGGCTGAAACTTTCTTCATTTAACATTAGCTGCATCCAATTGTTTAATTCTCTATAAATATGTGCACTTTCATAGTTATTATTTTTGACAGCCATGGGTAGTAATGAATCATTTAGTTCTATAAATGCTTGAAGGTTGATTACGAAGCATGGAAGCCAGATGACGCGTTGCGCTTACTCTGTCCCTCACCTCCTCTCAATGTCATGCTCAGTTGTTTCCATGGAGATTCATATCAACGTTCTACACAGCACAATAGCTTGTTATACTTTATAATGTAGTTAAATTCTCTGCAGACACACTATTACTTCAGTGGATGAGGTCAACCAAATATTTAACAAAAAAAAAAAGAATTCTCTCTTACTGCACATCACACAAGTCACACATAATCAATGCTTGGAGTTTGGCAGAATTTGCGGGGTTTTGTTTGTCCACCCGTCTCTTGAGGATTGACCACAAGTTCTCAATGGGATTAAGTTCTGGGGAGTTTCCTGGCAATGGACTCAAAATTTCGATGTTTTGAGCCACTTATGGCAAGGTGCTCCATCATGCTGGAAAAGCATTGTTTGTCACCAAACTGTTCTTGGATGGTTGGGAGAAGTTCCTCTTGGAGGATGGTTTGGTACCATTCTTTATTCATGGCTGTGTTCTTAGGCAAATTTGTGTGAGCCCACTCCCTTGGCTAAGAAGCAACCCCACACATGAATGGTCTCAGGATGCTTTACTGTTCGCATGGCACAGGACTGATGGTAGTGCTCACATTTCCTTCTTCAGACAAGCATTTTTCAACATGGCCCAAGCAATCTGAAAGGAGATTCATCAGAGAAAATGAGTTTACCCTAGTCCTCAGCACTCCAATCCCTGTACCTTTTGCAGAATATCAGTTTGTCCAGGATGTTTTTCCTGGAGAGAATTGGCTTCTTTGCTGGCCTTCTTGACACCAAGCCATCCTCCAAAAGTCTTCACCTCACTGTAGGTGCATATGCACTCACACCTGCCTGCTGCCATTCCTGAGCAAGCTCTGCACTGATAGTGCCCCGATTCCACAGCTAAATCAACTTTAGGAGACGGTCCTGGCACTTGCTGGACGTTCTTGGGCGCCCTTAAGCCTTCTTCACAACTATTGAACCTTTCTCCTTGAAGTTCTTGGTTCCGATAAATAGTTGATTTAGGTGCAATCTTACTAGCAGCAATATCCTTGCATGTGAAGCCCTTTTTATACCTTGCAGGTAACCATGGTTAACAGAGGAAGAACAGTGATTTCAAGCACCAGCCTCCTTTTAAATATTACAATCTGTTATTCTAACTCACTCAGCATGACAGAGTGATCTCCAGCCTTGTCCTCATGAACATTCTCACCTGTGTTAACAAGAGAATCACTGACCTGATGTCAGCTGGTCCTTTTGTGGCAGGGCTGAAATGCAGTGGAAATGTTGTTTTTGGTATAAAGTTCATTGTCATGCAAAGAGGGATTTTTTAAATGAATTGCAATCATCTGTTCACTCTTCATAACATTCTGGAGTATATGCAAATTGCCATCTTAAAAACTGAGGCAGCAGACTTTGTGAAAAATAATATTTGTGTCATTCTCAAAACTTTTGACTATGACTGTATTACGCAGCTGAATAATGTACAACTGCTGTGCTTATACTTAATTTGATAAATCCACCATGCCCTTTCATTCCCTTTTAGGGATGTGCTCTGTAATCAAGCAAACACGTTGTTTTGCAGAATTGTATTGTTGTTTTTATTTATGTAGTGCCAATAATATTACACACCATTGTAGAGAGCACGTCATCATTTACATCAGAGGAAACCAGAGCATGTCACGACTTATGCGTTGCGTACCTGCTATCGTTGGCACTACTCAGAGGAAGGTGCAGAATCTAACGTGCCCCTGGTATTCACCAGGGACCCCCGCAAGGAGGTATGGACTCCGCTGCAGAGACACGCAGGTCGCGGTCCTTCCACGAGCCGGGTAGCGAGGTACGTGAGAAGAATGTCAGACTGACCGGGTCAGTAATTGTGCTGGCAATGGAAGTACACAAGGAATATCCGGATGGATGGTCAGACAAGCCGGGCCGGTAATGTCTGGAAGCGCAGTACAATAGGGAGATCCAAAAGGGGTGGTCAAAACGGTCCGGGTCAGAGGGGTCACAGGCAATCGAGAGAAGTCAGGAACAAGGCTAGGAACTGGAAACACAGGAAAAGCTGGAGGCAGGTTAGACCTGATACTCCGGCACAGGTGTGCACACAGGAAGCTCCTTATAAAGTCTGAGGAGCCAATGGGACTGCAGGGGTCGGCGGCGCTGTCCTCAGCTGCCGCCGGGAGTCTCGAGTAGCGTCCCGCGCAGACGGCCGTGCCGGGCGGCCGGAAGTTCCGCGTCTGGTTGCCAGGCAACCAGACGCGTAAGGGGGAGATGCAGGCGACCGTCTCGAAGAAACAGCGGGATGGCGCCTGACACGCCTGGCACAGCACTTGGAGAAAACCCACGCACTCATGGGGAGGACACACAAACTCCACACGGACGGGAGCTTTGTTGGAAATTATGTAATGACCCCAGTATTGTGAGGCAACAGTGCTACCTACTGTTTAGCAGTGTGCTGTGCGGATTGGTGGATTTATATATAGGAGCAATTAATAAATCTTGGTGATTTATATCATACAAGACTTTTAGTAACGATAATTTGAATTAATCAGTCCATTTGATGAGCAATGCAATTTTGTTTTAGTGTTGCGTCAAACACCAATTACATTCACAATTGATTATCGTAGTGGGGTATTTTGCTTGTTGGAAGTTCTCACAAAGTTTTCTGTAAATCCTGCAATAAGTGGTATCTTAAAATATGGTGACTCAGAACTATTTGTGAGTTCTTAAGACCTACTCACCCATGGTGTTCTTCAGTGAAGTATAAACATCAATTAGGAAATTCCCTGTACACGGTTTTTGATGTTACAGTAACTCACATTACTGCAATCTCAGCTTTTTGACCTGTATCAGATCCCATTAGGACACTGGCCTAAAACTGTGGGTGGAGCTTCAACTTTCTGTGAGATAAGATGTTACTTTTAACAGAGCAG
This sequence comes from Mixophyes fleayi, assembly GCF_038048845.1. Taxonomy (NCBI): domain Eukaryota; kingdom Metazoa; phylum Chordata; class Amphibia; order Anura; family Limnodynastidae; genus Mixophyes; species Mixophyes fleayi. The sequence continues at coordinate 65,339,362 of NC_134407.1, read as the reverse complement.
TGGCGGATTCAGGGGGGGGGGCGATCGCCCCCCCCCCCCCCCTAGCAGGGGCTTGCTGCCGACACCTGCACACTGCAGGTCCGTTCAGCAGTGACAGTGTGCTGCGCGGCTGCTCTGATTGTGTTTTAAACACGATCAGAGCAGCGGGACAGCACACTGTCACTGCTGAACGGACCTGCACATACTGTGCAGCCGCCGGCACCCTTAGACATCAGAAAGGGGGGGGGGAGCCTAAATCGCCCCCCCTAAAATCGCCCAGGGTAGGACAAATGTCTAGATCCGCCCCTGTAACAGAGTTACAGTGGAATGTCACCTTGCCTTCAATGTTGTGATTCACTAGTCCTTTAATAAAAAACACTTAATGTATCTGTATAATGTGTAATGTTTTGTGACCTTAATCTGGCTACTCACTCAAGATCATTTATTTGGTTTATCTGCTAAATTTCAACTGTGTGAAAGTGCAAGGCATATATGCCTGCTCTACTGGTATGTCCAGGAGAGTCCTAGTTCCCAAAAGAAGAGGCCATCCTCCCAAATCCTGCCCACTTCCTAGCGAAGGCGTTAACCTATATTTTCCAACTCTTCCAAAAAGTCCAAGAGACTCACGAATTCTGAATAGGTAGGTCTCTCAGACTTCAAAGAAAATAAAAAGGAACTGCGCTCAACCCCAAATTCGGCAAGAGCAGCAGTACTCAGGAATCCCTCCCTGTAAAGCAACCAATATACACACAATGTATTGCGCTCAATCACCTAAAGATTACTGCCAAGCATTCAGGTCTCCCAGACTTCCTCCTGAATAACGTCATTTTTCCACCCCCTGCCATACAATGACCCGGTTCACTGAGTTCCACCTCCCACCTCTCCCTGGATCTCTTGGAGGCCAACGTTTAAAAGTTTGGAAGTATGCGTTAACTTTTTGTTAAATAAGAAAAACTGTGAAAGAGCCTGTTACTGGCATTCATGCCAGAATTTTGACTTGTCACCATTTGTTAAATAGACCCCTTAGTATTAAACAGGCAGGTACTCTTTAACACCAATGCAAAATATTTAAAAATGTTTTCTCACTATTAACAGCATACACTTGTGTCTCAGCAGTCTATTTGTTCCATATAGCAATAGATGTTAAGCTGTCAGGGGTCATTTTCAGTATATTTTGCTATGTACTGAAAATTACACCTGTTAGTGTAATGCTACATGGTTCTGAGCATAAATCCCTTCATATTGTTAATGGCTACAGTGATTCATTTGTTCCATGGCTATGACTACAAATGTGAATGTTGTTTTTTAAACAATGTTATTGAATTGTGTTCTGTTTAGTAAAGGAAAATAATAGATAAACCCACACAACAGATACATTTGCTTCTTCCCTATGTGTATTGATAATAACCTGTCTTCTACATGGATACTGCAGAGGGCATAAGAGAGGTGCTGCATCCAATTATGTGTATTTTAAAATTGAAAGTATATTAAATTGATTTATTTTGTGTTATAACATTGATTACACTCAGTTGAGTATAGGAGGTTATATAGACCCGGCTCTGAATACTGCTGTTATTAATTAATGTTAAATTAGCATATGTAATATACAATATTTTGTATATTTTTTTGCTTTCCTTGATATTATGATTATTGTATTATTAAACCACCACCATTGTCTATGTAGTATACTTCCTATAAACTTTTCAGGTGAATAAGGTGTTTTTTAATTTTTCATGTGTATCTGTGTTATATCATGTTTTCATATTTCTCTTGTAATTAGTTTACATAGTAAATGTCTTTGTAATTGGTATTTTGTCTTGTGCTGTGAATTAAGGGCTACTCTGGTTTGAGTGCAATGCTTTATCTTTGATTATGAAAGGGTTCTTTTTATTTGTTTGCTTTTTTTTGTTTTTTACTAAATAAATCAAAATGTATTTAGCACTGTTTACAAATCGATCTTTACATAAACCTGGAACAAATCACTGCCAGGGCTTAACATTTTCTTTTCTCTTTGCCATTGATAGTCCATGAATGGCTGAAAAATAGACAGGGAACAAAACTCTGTTATGGCCACTTTCAACAAATAATAATACCCTGTCTCACCTTTGTCCAGAGAGAATTCTGTCACCAGTAACCAACCGTGTTTATCCTAACCCATATATCTTACCCCATTATTGCTGCTCTTTAAACAGAATGCAGCAGCCCAGGCCTGAATACACACCAGCAGAAGATGAATGAAGCAGTTGGAAAATAGTACATCCTGTTATTATAATGTATTTCCTTTTTTTTTTCTTCTTTTTTTTTTTTTTACGTTTTTACAATACAAAGTATTATTGACTAACAGTAGGAGACTTCTGGATGAGATCTTGTGAATGAAGAACAGAACACATAGAAATGGTACTGTGAAAAACTCTGGTATTCTACTTATAAAGGATGTTCTATTTAAATCTGTCAAATTTTGAAAATGGATTAACTGTGATTTTTAGAAAAAGTTTCAAAAGAATCATATGTTAAAAGTAATTGTTAATTGATAATGTCACTAAACATATGGTGATGTTATTGAAACACGTTAGTCTAGGTTACGTACATGATGCCTGCCAATTGCCTTGATTTTAGGTGGAACATTCCAGATTCTGCATAACTGTCCTAAAAGCCAGGACTTTTGTCCTGACCAGCGGGAAAGTTGGGAGGTGTGTATTGTTTTGCACTGCTTTGTGCTCCTTCAGCCAGTGTGCATAGCTTTTCAGGCCTTTTTTTAGGATAGAAGAGGAAAGTTAGGGGTGGTCTATTACTTCATAAGCACTAGGTACACTCCCATTAGCACACAGTAATGCCCCCATCAGGACGAGGCCACATCTCGTCCCATTTCCTAGGGTCCAAATGTTAGAAGGTTTGAATTAAGTGTGAGTACTAATTTCATTATTGGCATTCTGGCACATTAGTATGAATTATATACACCATACCTCCCTATTGTCCCTATTTAGGCAGGACAGACCCGTTTTGGGGTTGCTGTCCTGACAGAACTCGACCTTACGGGCAGGAACGTTGGGAGGTATGTGCCACTCACCGCATGCAGCAGTGGCAAGGTTGTTTTGAGTGGAGGAAGATGGCGGCACCCTCATTGTGACATGGTTATACCTCTATTGTGACACAACCACATCCTCTTTCCTGATTGCAAAAAATGTAATGTAGGGATTATGTATGGCCAGTCATTTTATTCTTTTAATTCCCAAATACTATTACTGCCCGAATGAACTTGTTCTGAAGCTTGTACTTTAAGGCACCTTAATCTTTTGCCTCTGGATAAGAGCTCCCTGGCGTTCCAGGGTCCCATAGTAGTCACATAAACTGCTATGACTATAGTTGGACTCATTCTACTAGTGGGTCTTGATCAGTAGAAGTGGTGGTACTTACCTCTGAACACACTGTAGTACATTCTCCTTTTATTAAGTTGTCCCAGGCAGTGCCTAATTATCCAATAGGATGTCTAGGTTGCAGCCTAGGGTGCAAGACATTGGTGGAGTGGTTTGGGGTGCAAAATTGTGAAGAAGTATAAACCAAAATGAATCTTATATTGTAAGACAATAGTTGTTCTCCAAAGTAAAAGGAAAACATGAAAAAATAATGTAAGGTTCTTGACGTATTTCCATGGTAAAAGCTGAAGACAATGAGTCATTCTTGAGGATAAGCAAGTAGGAGAGACAAGGATGGTGAGAGGTGCAGGCGTGACCTCCTATACTAGCTTCACTTTCATATCTTTACCCTCAGTAGCGCTCGTTCATACCTCCGTTCTGTATTAATGAACTGTGTAACAAAGATTGCCATGACCCTTTTAAAAAGCCAAGTGGAGCTGAGTTTAGAAAAGCAAGGGAGCATAAACAATGGTGGGGCATTAAATAGTACATTAGTATAAAATATAAAATTTAAAGTACCCAGCACTTCAAGGTTGAGTCTGCAACTCTAATGGAAAAGTAAAGATATCGCAACTCCATGCTGCAGTGTTTAATTCAAATTATAATATTCGCTATTGACTTATGTACAGTTAGCAAAGAAATGTAACATTTACATTTATGGCAGATAAATATAAAACTATTTCTTTATAAGGAATAAATGTCTCACTCTAGAGTAAAATGGTTACCATTAGATCTCAGCAATACAACGGAATTGTAAGATTTTACAGAAGCCTATACTTTATTTTTAAAAACCTCACATCTTTCCCAATTAGAAAACAGGACAAATAAAACCATGTCCAGATCCGCACATGTCCCCTTCATAGCAATCTACGCCAGTGCTGGAAGTGGGGTGGTATGATATACTGGCACTTCTTCGCCCCACTCCATTACAGGCAGCCAGGGCTGTCAGAATGCCAGATGAACAAGGCGTCGGGCATGATGCCTGAGAGGTGCTCCGCCTGCCTTCCCTGCTTGTCCACCGACCCAGTAAATACATACATAAGTGGTATTCTTTTTTTATTCTATCTAACAAGGTATATATTCATGTGTGTCAACATCAACTTTAAAACCTATCATAATTGCCAAAATGTTGTTATATCTGCTATTAACTTAAAAAGTAAAGTTGGAACAGTAAAAAATGTATCAGAATATATTTTGGCTAGTTAAAGCAGCATTAAGACAACTCTTTTTAAAGTAAGATGCTGTTATGGCAACATTAAACAAAGACGAACTACAGTGTGTGTCTCCATTTTCCTGGGAGTATTCCTGATCAATGTGGTGTCTCTCTTTCTCCTTAGGCCTCCCTTATGGATGGGAAGAAACTTACACAGCAGATGGTATCAAGTACTTTATCAAGTGAGTAGTTGTGTTAAGCAATGTAAGCAGTTTGAGTCACATCTGGCTGGGAATATATAAGAATGCAGAGAGCACGTTACAAAAGTACACAGAGAGAAGGATGCATTTGGCACACAGGGAGTTATACAGACTACTAAAATCTGAATTGCTTTAGAGGGAGAATATTCCCAAACATAGGACTGTGGTATGTGGTGTTTTGGTGACCTCTACAGCGTAAGCAGTGCTGTATTACACACAGACATCCTCATCGGCATAGCATACAATTATATGAAGGATTATAAAATACAAAAGCCTTCATTTGGTATAGACTTGTGAAATATTATTGTGGTTGTCAATCAAAATGAACAAAATAAACTGGTACCCATGTGTACAACCAGTCAGTAGCTGATAATGTAAGCACCTGAAAATCTGCATTACAGTTTTCATTTTTACAATCCTTTAGCCTCCGGGTTCTCGTCTCCCTCTGTCACACATACTGATTGCAATGTACGTTTGTTTTAAAATGCACGTAAATCGGGTATACGTACTCCGCAATGAACGGATATGAAGATAGGTGCGGTGATGAATACGGGTTTAGGTCTACTTTGCTCTACTAGACATCTGCAGAATATGTCCAATACCTATGTGGAATATAGCAAAACAAGGCACAAAAAAAAGCCTATTCAATTAGTGTCACCTGTTAATAATATAGGCATTAAGGATAAAATATAAAAAAGGTGTTTTTGTTTCTCCATGAAATACATTTATTAATTATTTTATGAATGTCGACTCATACATAAAATATCTTTTTTACAATTGCTTCTGATTGAAAACACATGTATTAGCCTGAATACTCAGCTGTCATCACTAGTAATCGGCACTTAGACTAGACCTGTAGCTGGAGCAAGAGATACGGCTGAAAAACAAGATACACAGAGCATGGATCAGACGCCGCAGCGTGCGTTCGAGATTGCCACGCCCCCTACTGTACATTGACTACGGACAAACACCCCGTTCCCTCCCTGAAAACATAGGCTGTAGTAAGTGTCCTTTGCAATTAAAGATGAATTGAATGTTGCTGCATTCTCTGGCGTAAAGAGCCGGTTCTGGGCATTTGCACAGTGATTTTTGCAGATTGTACGCACAAAATCGCTGTTTAAGTCCCTTAATGAATCGGGCCCTAAGTTTCCTCTGCGTTTAGTTATTTCATTTAATAGAACTATACAGAGCAAAAAGAGCAGAAATATGAAAAATGCATTTAACAGTGGACATACGTCCTAATGCAAAAACTTGTTTCCCACATGACATAGGTGCTGCATGATTCCATCTGGAAAGCCTGTGTGTACTATGTATATTATTATCGAGTTTAGTAACAACCTGAAATTAAAAAAAAAAAGGTTCTCATAGTTCACTAAACCTGTCGGATGCATGTTTTTTTTCACTTAATAAAAGCATATAAATAATTTAATTTTAGGCTACCACCAAAAATGAAGCTACAAACTATCTACAATTCGTATCGTACACCAGTTCAGTTAGCGATGTTCTATTTGATGCTTCATAGTTGCCCTGACAATGGCAATGTTGGCCATGGTTTTTATCACAAATGTTTGGACATTGGTTTAGTCCACATCCTGTGACGTTTGTATTAAGTAGTTAAATTCACCTGTAGGTTAGCTACTCTATGTAAACTAGATTGATTATTGAATATGGACCAGTGTGCCTGATACACCAAATCTTATTTATAAGATCCACTGAAATTGAAGCTTGGGAAGTATCACTTTAGTTACAGGACAAACCCCCTGGCCTAGTCCTCTTTGTTATATTTAGGCATAGGCACTGTAAATGAGAATGAGATTTTATTCTGTGAAAGGGCTGTGCCTATAGGTTCCAATGATGTAAATCCAGCTCTAGAAATGTTTCAAGTTACTTTTAAGATAAGAGTCTAAAGAGATAATGTGGAAACAATAGTAATGATAATAATAAAAAAATAATATTGCAAAAATAATTCTTATGTTTAATACAATCTAGTTTGATATTTACTTGGGCCAGTGTGACACCATTTTGGATGCTAGACCAGTAAGGTTCAGCTTGGTCTGCCTGTGTTTCATTTAAATAGATGCATAAAAATGAATCTCAAATATTTCATGTGCAGAGGAAAAAAAGGTAATTTGTTTTTTTTTGTTCAATATTAGCAAAATAATCAGAAACACCTGCTTCTGACAGGTGTCCCACTGATTCCCCTCATTATTTTTCTCATGAAGTGTCCCTATGTGTATTATGTCCTTGTACCGTTTTAAAAACTGTTTTCCCTTTTTTCCATCCCATGTGTAATTACAATCAAATAAACCGCAGGCAGCCTGTAGAAGATGGCATGCATCAAGCAGAAAATTTCCTTCATCAAATAGTTTAGAAAAGGAAAAACAGAAAGACAGTTTAATATATTAACACCGTACTTGCCAGTTAGACTGTGTTTCTTGTAGATAAATAATGATATAACTAGAAATCATGTTGGAATTATGTTCAGTGTGGGCATTTCTTTGTGTTAGTTTTCTGATTTCATAATGCAGAACGATGCCTATTTAACCCCATAAGACTGGAGGTGATTATGACCAGAGCCTCTTTATTTTCTAAATGTTCTCATGCAACAATTGATCTTTTTTTACAGAAAATATATGGGGTTTTTTTCCTCGTAGTATATTGGAATAGATAGTTTTTTATTTTACTGTAGTTAGCTATTGAAAAACATTAGAAAAAAAAACTAGCTCAGTTAAATATTCGCCATCTTCTGCATTTTCACATTTTGCATCGGATTTTGGAAGTGTATTATTGACCGTTGTGGGTCCCAACTGTCAATGCAAATTTATAAATACAATGCAGACTGGATTTCTGTAGAATGATGTAGCAAAAGCCAGACTCAAAGATTGTATTCCTGGTGTTTGGCATCTCTGCAAACTGGCCTGTTCTGTGGCAGAACTTGATTTGCACAAAATGTTACCATGATTTTACTCACCTCTGACTGAGAGCATACCCAGAAGATCAAATGTATCTAATGTAAATGTATTTGTCTAATTTTCCCAAGTGTAGGGACTTTAAAGCCTTTGGAAAGTTATGATTTTAATGTTTTCACTTTTGTAGCTAGAGAACATGATATTTTTATACTTATATATGTATTTTATGTATATTAAGTTTAATGGAATATACAGTAGATATGGCAGACTATCGTGATTGTGATTATGGAGTTTTCAAATATCACCACTTGAACTACCTATGTTGTTTTTCACTACACTTTCATGTATTTCACCCTCTTCATACAAGATGTAAACAATATAGCTAGTGATACTGAAAGAGTAGTTTAGTGACAGATTTCAGGGACCAATAGAATACGGGATGGAGACATGCTTTACAATTTCTAAATTAGCTTTTGAATGGCTTTTTAGATTGATTGACATATCCTTTGCACAAAATTGATTTTGTGAAATATTGTAGATATGATGTAGAAATTGACTTTGAGGACTAATAATTATGTGGTGTGTGACAGAAACTAGTGAATGATACTGACATTTTTATACCACTGTTGTTCAACCGGCAAAACACTTTTTTATATATTTAAACTTATTTTGTACACACAATAGATTACTTTTATTCACACAATTTAGAGATACAAAATTGTGCTTTACTAATTCCTGTAAAATGACATTTATTTAACACAACTGATTTAGTGGTTACAAAATAATGTTTTTTGCATTTTGTTATGACATTACCGTGAAACAAAATTGTTTTGTATAAAAATAAATGTTGTGGCTAAAAGACTTGACAAATTGGTTTTCAGGCTGCTGTTATAGTACTGTTAGAACAAATCAATGGAGTCTTGCAGCATCATCAGTCCCCACTAAGCCTTACTAAGTCTGTAATTCTAATATATTAAAATATTTGCATATATATTTGTATATGATAATAGTGACTTTAATGTAAAGTGTGCAGGCCTACATTTCATGCCTAGTGGGGGAAGGTGAGGTAGGAAAAGAGTAGGTGGGTGGGGTTTGATTAAAGATCTGCGCCATCAAGTGGGCAGCGGAACTGCATCATGCCCCACCCACCTTAGTAAACTGGAGGTTTCTGTGTTGGGCGGAGCTTAATGACACAATTCACAGCATGTCCCTGCCCACCCTGTGGCTAGTAAGCACTCACCAATATGGCCTACTAGCTCATGAGTTCCGCAGCTACCTGGGCATTCTGGGAGAGTAGGCAACTGTGATGTAATGTTCATACTAGGATATTTGTCGGAGAACAGCAAGAAAAAGTGTTTCCAAAACAAATACTGAAGCTTAACAATATAGCAAAAGTGAAAGTAAGCATAACTTGATTTCTCAAGATAATTCCCTATATATAGAATCTTTTATGCATGACCTGAAATGCTTTCATAATTACTTGTGCCACTATGTACCATCTCTTGTCTTCCTGATGTTTTTAGGCTTCCTGCTGCTTTCTCATCAGGTAACACTTTTTAAGATGTTACTATGGTTACAGGAACATGTCTTTTTAGAAGTCTGCTCTCTTTGAAAAATGTATATAGTCTATTTGTTATGTATGAATGTACATCCCTTATCTAAGTTAATGTTTTGATGTTTATTATTTAAAACACCTATATACATTTACAATCACCTTTGTGACCACATTATTATTACTGTTATTAAGCCATAAAGCCCCAACAATGTCAAGCGCTGTACATTGAGGGGTTGATGGTATAAATAAGTAACATGTAATGACATGAAACCGAAGGTAATGAATGAGACCGTTTAAGATGTATGCGGAAAACTTGATACATAATGTAGCTGAATAACAGTTGTTGCTGGTGGTAGGGAAGTGCTCTGTCTCAGATTTGTTCCTGCTTACTTCCCTATGGTACACAAGAAAATTATTCTGACAGAGACAGTTGTATGGCTCACGTTTCCATTACTTCTGGATCACAGAATTTTATTCCGTAATACATATATATTTTTGCTCTGCATACATCCACATTGAATTATCAAGGTTTCCCCACACATGCAGCTGTAGCTAGTGTCAAAGGGACACCTGGCAAATCATAATTGTATTGCTGTGTGCAGTTCCTGAGTTATAACCTTGAATTGTCTTACCATGCTATCATTAAATTGTTTGGGTTGTAACACGATTAGCAGTCCCACACTGAAAAGGGCTGGAGATCTTCCTGGCACCACTAGGCTATGTGGATAAAGGTGTAATGGAAAAATTGTGACTTCTGGGGGTAAATGTATTAAGTGCCGATTTCTGCAAGTCGCCGGAAATCGTTGAGTTTGCAGTGAAAGTGTAAAGCGGCAATGACTTTAAAGGCAATGTTTTGCGTTTTAAGCCATCAGCGCTTTAAATTTTAACTGCAAACTCGCCAATTTCCGGCGACTTGCAGAAATCTGCACTTAATACATTTACCCCCTGGAGGTATACCCCTGCTCATTATATAAGTTTAGTATAAGTGAATGCACACAAAGGTTATTTTATTTATTTATTTTAAATTAAAGACTTCCCTACACATCCTTATTCTCCACTTTATTATAAAATACATTCTTATCTCTTAGACCTAGCTGTAGTACAATAGCAAAGTTGGAATCCATTGAGACATTATATAAGATAAAAACATTAAAGGTTGCCACAAACTTCTCACTACAAGCTCTGGTACAGAATAACCACTTGTGACTGACTTAGCAGTTGTTCACTCGTCTGGACATTTCATGTCCTAGTCATTCTACACCAGGGGCAATGAGCAGATTTCTTCCCATTATAGGGATTTTTTATTTTATTTCCTCTCAAATATCAAGAAAGAAGAATCTTTATTGGACTTGTTTTAGATTTTAATAAAGTGTTAAAGGAAGATTTTTCTGGAAGTCTTTAATTAAAGTTTATTTTTAACATTTGTGTATGTGCATTATTAAATTATTTATTCTATATTTGTATTATAATCAGGGGACCCCTTATGATTATGCTGGGACTACTGTGGAGTCAAAGTTGTCACACCAGGGATCCTGATTTTTTTCCATTACCCCTTATCCACAACCCAGGGGTATGAGAAAGATCCCAAGAACTTGTAAACTCTGCGCTGATAGTCTTTGTCAGGGAAGGCCTGGGTGCCGACCATTCTGAGCCTGGTTCTCTCTATTACAGGGAGTTATCTGTTGTGGTGTGATTAGGTCCAGCCTTTCTAGTTTGTTGCTAGTTTCCACTCTAGCAGGGGGACCCCAAATTTGTTGTTTCCCTGTATTAGTTCAGCCAATCCAGGTCTTCTAGTTCTGGGACTGATTAAGGATTTTAAAAGGAGGCCACTCTGCCCATATTTATTGCAGGGCTCCAACATTCATTTCAACTGGCTTGACGGCACATGCACATCTTGATTGCTTTAATATGACACCTGGTGGTAGATAAGGAGTACTGCATGTAAATAAGGTAATTAAAACATAACACTTTGCATTGCGTCACGTGTGTTTTACATTGTGTTTTCTTAAAGCAGCATGGCACATTACATGAATGGTATCCTGACTTTCCATGCTGGACATAACATAACCATTCCCACTGCTGTAACCTCTGAATATTAGTTGTGGCATACTGTCAGGAGCAGCGGACACAGACCCACTCCACCGCAACACACTTTCCCTTTCACTGGACACCTTCGAGCAGCCAGACAGGTAGCTTGACGTGCAAACATATGATCGCATTTCAGTCAAATCTGGCTGTGGAGACGTGGCTCCAAGGGATAGTTTGGATTGGCTGTGTGCACCTTTATAGTGCAGGCAGCTCTAATACTCACTGCCCATTATAGGTGTGGTGTATCTAGCCTGTGGGGATTCCTGTTTGTTGTCTGCTTTGATTCCACCCTGACCTCTGCCTGGTTCTGATTCTTTGAATTGCCATCTGCCTGGACACTGACTACTATTAAGATTGTCATCTGTCCTGACCTTTGCCTGGACCTTGGACCATGTTTTGCCTACTATTGCCAGTGCAAGTACCTGCAGTTCACCTCTGTGTATGTTTTATTTTTGGACTTGCACATCTGTTTTGGCGTTTGTATCTCCAATATTCTTCTGTGCCAGCACTTATCTCAGAATAAGCCTCGACTACCACGTACACAAGACCTGGGGTAACAGGGTACTGGAGAGCACATCCATCTCTAAGGAAAGGAAGGCTGTTTAAGCAAAGCCCATGAATAGCCAGGTTGTAGAGGTTTATTTTGGAAATTTGGTGCCTGGCATCCACACATACCTTGCAGTAATCCTATTTTTTGGAGAAGGCAAACCTGTTTTTTCAACCCGTAAGGGTTGCTGCCTTTTGGGATGAATACTGATTTGGCAAAATGGGGATGTATCTGGTTTATTAAAGGGGAGTATTTGAGCATATTATGGGTCTATTGGGGTGGGCTAATTTTGTTCCAACTTATTTTCTTTTTATATGTTGTGAGGTATGCTGAGTATTGTAATTGCTGCTGCTGTGTGTTACTTTGTAAATAATCTCCAACCTAAAAAACTTTTCAGCACTGAGTATGAGTAAAGCACAAGGCTAGAAGTTACTGAGGAACTGCCTTCCCTAATTACAAAATCGAAATGACAAAAAAATGGTGCAACTGCGCTATAACAAAATATGTAGAGATTTGTGGATATTGATTGCAATAATTTTACTATACAACGTATAAACATCAATTGCCGTATGAGCTCATATAGTCTAAAAACTATTTATCCAAATTATCCAAATGACACAAACACATGTGCAAATATAAATCAGAGCAAACAAACCTCTAATACATGTACGGTAATATGTTAATCACTTCAATGCTTCTATTTAGTCAGTGGCCAGCTGACTGAAAGCTTAGTGGAACTCTGTTTTCAAGTTCAATCATTAATTGTTTCCAAATGTTGAATATTGATCCACGGGAAAAATGTTCTTCCGCATTTTTAGCAAAATTATGAGTCCGTAGAATACCCTGCACTATAAGTGCAACGTGAAGGGAACAAAAACCCTATATTGAATGCACAGAGTTCTGTTTATTAAAATAGTACAGAATGTGTCATCCAAAATCACAATGGGTCAGGAAACAACATATCTCTTATATGTACTTGTTAAGTTGTTCAACGTGCCCAAGTTGTTCAGAAATTGATCAGTCTCAAAAGGTGACAGTCTGAGATTGTAAACAGGCTTTGTGTTTGAGGACAAGATATTACTCACGTACGATCCTCTGTGCCCACAATTGCTGTGTTCGGCTGATAGCAAGGTAACACTCATACACTCCTCCGCAAATAATCTCTTGCTGTGTTATCCACCGTCAGACTGCAGACTTTATAGACACCCTTTAGTGACTCAAAACTTGGCCTACTGAACATGCTGAGAGAAGAAAGAGACCGGACAAGCTAGTATTTAGCAAGAGCAAACTTAAAAGTTTACCATTAACCTTTTCTGTGTATCAGACTTCTGCCAGGAAACACTGAGAGGCATGTATGAATACTGGTACACATGAAAATGGTATCATCTTTAGCAACCAATCAGATGTATGTATCTGAGTTTTTATACGAAAATTATAAAATGTTATTGGAAGGTTTCAGAAATGTTACCCATTTAAATGCTCCTTCACATTTCTACCAGCAATTTCACATTGCTTTTGTAGCTCTGGGTCATCGTTTTGGGAGACGGGGTAGAAAAAGATGAGGTGAGCAGAGCTTGATGATGTGACATGTCCCCCACTCACCAGGGGTTTAACTAAACATTATTTTACCATGCATTTATAAGAGCGATACTTAGTTGACATAGTGAAATGAGACTTTACTGGGACTTTTTATAATTGTAATTGTTACAGAGTTGTTGGGTAATAAATATAGTTGTATACATTCCACATCAAATCAACACAATTTTAGAAAAAAAATCTACCTTACATTCTCTAATTTAAATTAAATTTGGTATAATAAATGCTGCCATGGGTGTTAAGAAAACCCTCAAATCTTAGGCTGATATGTACACTGGTTTTGAAGTTTTAGATGCCTTTAAAACTGCAATTTTTTAACGGAAAAAAGAATTGCGCAAATTCTCCCAGTCTGATATTCCTCTGTATTTAAACACTCCACTTTTTCAAATGTGACACAAATGGTCCAGGGCAGGGTAAGCTTAATTTAATGACTTATGGGCTTTTCTTCAATAATTAAAGTCCAACCAAACCTAAGCTGTCCCCTTAAAAGGCGGGCCTATACTAAACAATTAAAGTGCCTTTCCACGTGGAGTATCTTTCCACTTAAGTTTGCACGCCTGCGCGGAAGTGAGAGCAGGCGTTATCTGTAGTATCTCATCTCCAAACACACCTGTAGAGGGACGTGGATTCCTCTAATGAAGTTGACTGGAAAAAAATATTGTTTTGTTTATTTTCTCAGATGTGTAGCGCCTCAATAAATACAATTTTCATGAATCACTCAAAAGTGAAAGATCTTGTAGCAGATGATCCCAAAATAAAACTTTGGGGATTTATTCACAACACTATGAACAATTTTTTAGATGTTTTTCAAAAATTAAAAATATGGCTTTTTGAGAAAATCAAAATTGTGATTTTGAAAATTTTATAATTTTCATTTTTCTTGAAACATACTACTGTGTTTATATATTACATACAAGCCCATAAAAGAGGTTTAAATGGAGACCTTGCTCAACTCTCTATCTTACTTAGGTGAGCTACAAATGCAATTTAAAATAAATGTTAATAGCAAATTTTTTGTTAAACAATTCCAGCTTTAAAGGCATATAACTTCAAAAGCAGTGTACATAATACATATCAGCCTAAGATTTGGAAGTTTTCTTTACACCCATGGCAGCATTTATTACACCACATTTTATTACAATCTGAAACGGTCAGTTTGAATCCCTGTGTTGATTTGATGTGGAATGACCTATATAGGACTCATGATATCCACCTGATCCTGGATTAAATATTACTAACAGCTAACATTATTTGGTACTTGTTAATTATACGGATGCAACTTGGAAAATAAAAAATAAAGAATATGGACTCTGAACCCATTTGTCATTCCAGCGGAGGATTTGGTAATGTTTAGCGTTAATATAGAGATGAAGGTACTGTTGAACTGAATATCTTTCCATCTATGTTTTAACTCTTATTTTAATGGTTACAGCTTTTTTTTCAATAATACATTTCTTGGAAGAAATAATCTAAACAGGCTGCCTTATGCTCTTTTATGTCCCTGGCTTACAGTTTGCAGGCAAAACTGCATTGCATGTCATGTTATTCCCTATAAAAAAGGGATACAGTATCTTTCCTACAAATATTTGTGCCAAACGTCATACCAGAAATGCTCTCAGTAAATAAAAGTGCAGGATTTAAGTTTTAATATTGCAATAACTGCCAATACAAGAGGCCATATCCATGATCTCCCAAAAGCATGCCCCCTTCTGACATGGGCAATTATGAGGAGGCCTGCAAAAATCAGTATTGTTGGCAGGTATCACATCAGAGTAAATTAAGCACAGAACATTTCTCTTAAATATGATGGGGCTGATGCAGAGTTGGACACAAAACAGAGTAACTTACTCTCAAAAAAAAGAGTACTGAAAAGTAGAGTATTTCTGCCCCTATGCAGAGCCATACGCATGCATTGGAAGAATATGTGCATGGTTTACGATAAGTCCTCATCAGCCCGTATTTGTCCCTGCCTTATAGCAGATGCAAAATATATACACCTCCTAACTGGCATACGTACATGTTTCTGCAGGTATGCATTACCCAAATGTGCGTTAACCCACCTTGTACTCAGCCTACGTTTGCATGCCCCTTCCCTCCACTGTCCCGCCTCTACAGGCGCAGGTGGGTGTAAGTGCCAGAAACATATGCGCTTTCCAGGCGTGATTCACGAAAGATATTCTGCTCAAAGTGTTGTACATACCACTTTGCATTAGTCCCAATATGTTAAAAAAAAAAAAAAAAAGCTGTAAACTTATACACAGCAAATATTTGCTGTTATGTTATTTTGTCACTACTGGTGTTAACTCATTTATATTATCTGTGATTTTAGCGTTCTTTTTTCCAACTTTATTCCGGACACATGAATATATTACTCTTTTCTTTTCCACTAGATAGTGCAAATATTTTTTATCAGTTTTCCTGAATAATATTTCTGTAACTTAATTTATACATGACATTTCAATTTTAATTTTTAATTAATGAACAAATTGAACAATGCTTTGAAGACATCTTTTCAGTTTAAATGGATATAAAATACAGTGTTCGGTTTTACTCAGGTCTTCCATTGCAGCTTTACTATAAAGCCATAGTTGCTCGGGAATTAGAGGCAGAGCTTATTGAAGAGCAGAGAAAACTTCCCCAAGGGCTACTTGTATTATACAAATGGTGTCATCAAGCGCTGCCCACCTCAGTGAACATGGAGAGGCGCAGTTGGAATTTGATATACATTAATGTTTTTTGCATAAGATACACATTTCCCTACTGCGCATGCTCACCAAAATTGTATACACATACGTCTCTACATAGATCTTTTGCCTATAATTCAAATCCATCCCCTTACTCCTGAAAAGGAGTGGACATAGATACATCCGCAGATGCACCTTTCAGGAAGTCTGTCTCTTAAGGGTACTGGAGGGTTGGTGCAATGGGGAAAAACAACATGACATTTAATTACATTATTATATTGTATACAAATAGGGTGATGTGACTTTTGCGTTTATTACCAACATTGTCGAGTCACATCTGTACAGTCTTGAAAACATGACTTGGTAGAATTGCTACTGTTTCTGAAATGAACGACCTTGAAATGTGTCCAACATGTATATCTGTAATAACGCTTTTTGTTACATACATTCAGTGCACAAATGCGTCCAAATCTGAGTGGGCAGGGGAGCGTGCTGATGCAATTAGCATCATCGTACACCCACTTTATGGTTAAACCCATCCCGTCTTTTCACACCTGCCCTCTACATATCCCACTTGTTACGTCCATATTTATTGTAAAAGTCCATAACTAAAATCATGCTGTGTTTTCAAAAACTCAAATAGGAAAAAAGCAGCAACCTCTACTGAGTAAAAGATATATGAATATAATTTTGTTTACCTACTCCACGGCAACGCTCACAATGGGTTACTCAGCTGAGTTGTAGACCGGAATATTTTCCCCACCTGGAGAGTATATAAGGTGGCTCCTCCTCCATCCTGGCATTTTTTTTCCTGTCTCAGTGAAGTGTAGCGTTTTTTGTTTGTCTATGGTTTCAGGGCTTACCTGCATCTAGGTCTGCCTTTTTCTCTGACGCTTCCCTGACTACAAGTGGAGTAGCAGTAGCTGGCCTGTGCAGTTCTGGAGCCTGGTGTTAGTCGTCCCCCCTCCTCTGAATCAAGGAGCAGCAATGGAACTGTGAATAAGGAGGCCGCTGTCCGGTTCCTGTGGAACGCCGGTGTTACAGGTTTCTCTCCTATATAGAGGAATGTATGTTTAAGATCTGGAGACACTTTTATGGATGACATATATAGTGTTTTTATATACTGAATGACTAGCTGCAGACTCAGAGCCGTAACTTAAATTTTTAGCGCTTGGGGCGAGAATGTCAAATGCCTCCCCCCTGGCCCTAAATTTTAACCAAATTAACCTAAATTATCCTTCGACTGCGCCCCTCTTCAGTGTTGCGCACTGGGCAGTCGCCCCTATCGCACAGCCCTAGTAACGGCCCTGTGCAGACTGGTCTCACAAAGGTGATGTCACGGCTGGAACTCCTTATACACAGCTAATGCCCATAAGGAGGGGTTTATTGTTTTCATCAGCTGCATGTATACCTCAGGACTCCAGAAAGGATATACCTGCACAGATAGACCAGGAGCCCACCCTAAAAAAACTGAAGGACACTCCAAGGTAAGCCCTTAGTAGGGGTGTTTTGTATGAATTTGCTTTAGGTAGTTAGGTACTTTAGTATTTTCTTGGATTTGTTATGTACATTATCCCTATGGAACCTGTGCAAGGAGAAAGATCAGGCAAGGCTAACAATCGTGTCTGTACAGCCTGTGATTTTAGCTAAAGATTATGTTGGGACTTTATGTGTGTCATGTGTCCCTAAAACTGGAAGATCCCCAACCTCCAGAGCAATTTAAACCATTCTTCTCATGGATGATGAGAGCAATGTAGGATATTTGGCCCCAAGAACAGGAAAAAAGAGTGGTAAAGCCCCAAGCGAGGAGGACATTGAGGACGAGTTACCCGGCCCATCCACTGAGTCCGTCGGCTCATTATGGGATGTAGAATCCATATCTGATAATGAGGGTGAAATTGAGGAAGATCCTAGGACTTTTAATCTGGACACAGTGAATGTTATCCTGAAACACATAAATAAGTTGTTGGGTATTGAAGATGTACCAACCCCAGCTAGACCGCAGGATGCACTATTTCTAGATCATCCAGCGAAATCTAGGGTGTTCCATACCCATAAGGTTATAAAAGAATTAATTTGTTAAAGAATGGGAAACCTTGGATAAAGGTTACCTTAATATGAAAAGATTAAACAGGATATATCTCTTTCAAGATGAGGATGCATTAAAATGGTGCTCTGTGCCTAAAGTGGATTCTGCCATAGCCGGTCTGTCAGCAAAAACCTCTCTCCCTTTGGATGATTGAGGTCCATTGAGAGGCATCATGGACAGGAGAATGGAAAGCTCTTCAAAAGATTACGCAACTCCTCTGGAATCAGGGGTAGCTATTGCCTCAGTAACCAGAACCCTCAGACTGTGGGCCAACATCTTGCATACGGATATTGAGGATAAAATCAGCAGATTATATCTGTTAAAAGCCATAGAAATTATTTTTCAGGCCTGTCTACGGTACAAGCATCTAAGAATATTCTCGGACTACAAAATGGTAGTGGCCTTTATAAGCAAATAAGGCATTACCAAAAGCAGAGCAATGACAACAGTAGTGACCACCCTAATGGGGTGGGCAGAAAGGAACCTGAAATCACTCTCAGCCCTCCAAGTGGCAGGCAAGGACAATGTCCTGGCAGACTACCTAAGCAGGCACAAAGTACATTGAGGAGAATGGACTTTACATGGGGAAGTTTTTCAGCTAATAATTCAAAAGTTTTGGATTCCCGAAATAGATCTTATGGCAACGCGGGACAATATCATGATATCCCAGTTCTATTCCCGTTAAAAGGACAGCAAGGCTTTTGGGATAGACACCCTTTTGATAGCATGGGACTTCAATCTCGGGTACGTGTTTCCTCTTTTTCCAATCATTTCTCAGCTACTGAGGAAGATAAAGAAGGAAAAGGCAGAGGTGATAGCAGTCCTCCCATGTTTGCTTTGTTGCCCCTGGTTCCCTGTAGCGAGGAGAATGCTGCAGTGGCATATACGGCTATTGCCAAACAGACCGGATCTCATATACCAGGGCACAGTTTTACATTCAGACCCAGACTCCCTTTATTTGATGGCCTGGTGACTGAGCGGTTGCTCTTAAGACTCAAAGGTGTTTCGGACGAAGTGGTAGACATATTAGCTCAAGCAAGGAAAAAGATCTTGTCTACAATTTACTACAGGATCTGGGAAAGATTCATTTTCCGGGCAAAGGACAGGACAAGTAATCCCATGAAAACCAGTGTTCTGGTGGTCTTAGAGTTCCTTAAAGATGGCTTTGCTAAGGGACTAGCTCCCTCCACATTGAAGGTACAGATATCCGCTCTTAGCATTCTGCTTGATACCAAGCTGGCATCACGAAAGCTTATTGTTCAGTTTTGCCAAGCAGTGAAGAGGTTGTGTCCGAGAATAAAACCATTCCTAGCCCCCTGGGATCTTTAATACAGTTCTGAATGCTTTAACTGAAGGTCCATTTGAACCAGTACAGAGCATTTCTCTCAAATGGCTCACTCTAAAAGTACTATTTCTAGTGGCAATCACCTCTGCTCGTTGAGTGGGAGACATACATGCTCTATGATGTGAAGAGCCCTTTCTCAACATTGATATGGACAAAGTGGTTTTAAGAACTAACCCAGGTTATCTACCAAAAGTGGTCTCTTCCTTTCATATCAATCAAGAGTTCTACCATCACTCTGCGCACACCCAACTAATGAAGAAGAAAAATGGCTTCATACTCTGGATGTGGTCAGAGCAATATCTGTATATATACATATTGCTAGAACACAGTCTCAGAAAGACAAAGCAACTATTTGTACTTCCAGAGGGGTCTCACAGAGGATGTGCTCCTTCCAAACCCACATTAACAAGGTGGATTAAAGAAGTAATTGCACAGGCTTACAGGGGGAACAGGCGTGAAGTGCCAGATCTGTTGAAGACGCACTCAACGAGGGCCGTGGTTACCTCCTGGACACACAGGGGGTCCAGACATCAGCGACAGACATATGCAAGGCAGACAGGTGGTCATCAATGCATACCTTTTCTAAACATTATGTACTGGATGTATCGGCCTCTGCTGATGCACAGTTTGGAAGGAAAGTCCTCCAACAAACTGCTTAAATAAATATTCTTCTGGGTGTCTATGTGTTGACTATTTATTGTCCACCCTACTATTCTTAACTGCTTTTGTATATCCGATAGTGAGGGCTGCCATGGAGTAGGAAAAGGAAAATTACAGCATTATACTCACGTTGATTTCCTTTCCTTGAAATACTCCATGGCAGCCCTATGTTTCCCACCCGTGTTCTATAGTTATAGATCAGGAAGTTACTAAAGACACCAAAATAGAGGAGGGAGCCACCTTATATACCCTCCAGATGGTGAAATGTTTTCCTTTCTACTACTCATACTGAGTAGTATTAACCCATTGTGAGGGCTGCCATGGAGTATTTCAATATTTCAAGGAAAGGAAATTAACGTATAATTCTCTAATTTTCTCAACATCACCTTTCTGATCTATGCCGTTTGTTGTAGTTCCATTCTGTTATCTTGAAGATTGCAAACCAGTCACTCAGAAAGGGATGAAGGGCAGTGCACAGATGCTTTAAGTTTCATACATCTAATTCCTGAATGACGCGTGATAGAGGTGCTCCTGTCATTGTACAGCATAAAACATGTCAGTCTTTGGGAGAATAAAATGTGTTTTCAACAATTTAAAAAAATTACTTAAGATCACAGGTGTACAACCTTTTTTGGTCCAAGATCCGCATAGGGAGATTGAGGGGGCTGCACTAAAGCTTAAACATGTAAAATATGTAGAATTTACTGCAGGAAAAGAGGAGCCACTTTGTGAGCTGTGTATTTAAGTGCAGTTGACCCCTCCTCCACTGGACACAGCAGCAAGGTAACAGGTACTGGAGTGGCCGGTGGAGGAGAAAAGACCAGCACCTTGATGCTCCCCCTTCAACACACACAGCACCTTAGTCCTGCAAAAGAACTTATACAGGTGGTGGTGGGCCTCCAGTGCTGAAAAGGCCGGAGCAGAGAGCTCCCCTTTTGCCCTGGACCCTTGGTGGTCGTTACTTAGGTTCCTGAAACACAGGATGCCCGCAGCAGCAGAATATACAAAGTGGAGTTTCTACCTACTTTTGGGGTACCCTGATAGGGCAGATATGCAATATATTGTTTTGGTAACCTTTAGTAAATGATAAACAGAGCTTAGAAAAATAGGTTTGTTTAGTTTAGGGGGAATAGGTGATCTAAGTAATATGTTTAAAATATCCAAGGTCAGTACAAATATTTGTCTAATGAACTCACACCAAGGACCATAGAGAAGACATGGGGTCATCGGTTGGTTATAGAATAAAGCGGGTTGCACCATGAGTCTAGGAATGGGTTCTTTATTGTAAGGGTTGTTGGGCTGTAGAATTTCATAGTACATGGTAATAATGATGGTAAATTCACTTATGTAATTTGGAAATGGTATATGGAGCTTCAGCACAATTAGAATGTATAAAAGTTTGAAGTTGATTGACCTGTGTCTCTCTTTTCAACCTTCTTTTTGTAGACCCCACCATCTGTGATACTACAATATCATTGTTTTGTCATTTCTTTGAAAATGCTAAGTATGACTGACATAATACTCCTGTACCCCACACATTTTAGAGGTTGTTCCCCCTCCCCCCTCAAAAAAGCCAACAATTACTTTTAAAGATATGTTATACCTTACTCACTTAAACATTATTTTCCTTCTTCTTATAAATTAATAGCAATTGATCTTTTATAAGACTAAAAGCTAATTAAAATAGTTTGTCTAAGTTTATCCATATTTAATTAGCAATTAACCACTCTCTTAAACTTTGATACAACATGAAATAATATTTTCCTCTTTTAAACAGAAAATAAATTTTTCAGGCATGTTGCAGGAGGTCTGTGGTTTTTTACATGCAATTAGATCTTCTGAGATTCATCAAACAGATGAGATTGACAGGGAACCAATAGAATCTTGAATGCCAAGTATAATTAAGCAAATACTTTTTGACCTTGCTTTATTCAACTTCACCTTTCGTAGTCAGATATTGGAGTCTCCCGAGCTATAGTTGAAGGAATACAGTTTGGATTTGAAGACTCCAGGATATGTTTGAAGCCACTTTTACAAAGTTGCTTTTATCTCAACGAGTTCTAAAGTAGAAAACATGTTTTTATGCCATAGTAAAATATATACATTACAATGAATATTTAATAAATATGTTCAATGTTTAATAACATTTTTAGGGTTTACAAAATACATATATTATGCTTTTACTTCTATTTGATCATCTGTTTTTATGGACTAGGGAAGAATTAAAATGTGATTTGATGATCAGAGGTCAGAAAACAGGGGAAAAAAAACTTCTTCAGCAAATGATAGTGACAAGAGGAGATAATCGTTTTGGGAGTACACAAGTCAATAAAAAAGTGTAGTTAAACTTAATTGCAAAAGGACAGAAGTGGCAGACACCTTACTTCAGCATTTACTTTTTTTGTTATACATTTGGATCATGTTAGAAAATAATGAGAACTCAGCATGTTACCTATTCTACTTGGAGTAGAACTCGTAAGTCAATGTAGAATAACTTCAATTTCAATCTTTCTTTGTTCTTTGAAGTCATTCTCACTTCTACTTGCTCACAACTCTTAATAAACACGTTGTTTTATTTTTTAAAGGGATATTATATTTAATTGAACACAGCATCTTCAACATGTTATAGTTTGATTTATATAGTGGCAAGGAAAAGTATGTGAACCCTTTAGAATTACCTGAATTTCTGCATAAATTGGTCATAAAATGTGATCTGATCTTTATTTAAGTCACAAGAATAGACGAACAGTCTGCTTAAACTAATAACACACAAACAATTACTCTACATTTCTTGTCCATATTGAATATATCTTTTAACCTTTAAAGTACAGGTTGGATAAAGTATGTGAACCCCTAAGCTGACTTCTAATAAGCAAAGCACTAATTAACATCAGGAGTTAGCTAACCTGAAGTCCAATCAATGAGACAACATTGGAGTGGTTGTTTGCAGTTGCCCTGCCGTATTAAAATCTGTCACAAATTTAGAGTTATCTATGCATAGGAAGCATTGTCTGATGTAAACAAATGAGATCTCAGAAGATTTAAGATTAAGAATTTTTCATAATGCTGGAAAATGTTATAAATGGATATCCTAAAAGCCTTCTTGATCATCAGTCCACCTTAAGACAAATTTTCTATAAATGGAGTAAATGCAGCACTGTTGCCACTCTCCCTAGGATTAGCCTTCCTACAAAGATGATTGCAAGAGCACAGTGCAGAATGCTCAAGGAGGTTAAGAATAGTGTCAACTAAAGACTTAAAGAAATTTCTCCAACTTGCAGACATCTGTTAACGAGTTTACAATATGTAAAGCACAGAACAAGAATGTGTTCATGGGAAGACACCATGGAAGAAGCCACTGCTGTCCAAAAAGAAATTATTGCTGCATGTTTGAAGTTCGCTGAAGAGCATCTGGATATTCCACAACGCTACTGGCAACATTTTCTGTGGACTGATGAAACAAACGTGGAGTTGTTTGGAAGGAACACACAACACTATGTGTGGAGAAAAAAAGGTAGAGCCAGGGGCGGATTGGCCATAGACCTTACCGGAAAGTTTACCGGTAGGCCGATGGCCTAACGAGGCTGCCCAGAGGCCACCTCACTTTGTGTCATTGTTTAAAAAAAAAATTTATTTATTTTTTGCCGCACGGGGGGAGGGGCACCCGCGGGGGGTCGTGTTTGGCCGCGGGGGGGGGAGAGATCTTGGTCGGCCGCGGGGGGGTCGTGGGATGGTGCAGGGGAAGCAATAACCATTGGTGTTCAGTGGGCAGCAGCAGGCAGCCAATCGCTAGGCTGCCTGCTGCTGTATGGGCTCCCAGGCTGCTGTTCGGCAGACAGGAAGTCTAACTTCACTTTCTATCTGCCTGATGTGAGAAAAGTCACTGGCTTGAGTAACTGAAGGTAAGTGAGGGGGGCTACCTATACTAAGGGGTCTGCCTATACTATACTAGGGGGGCTACCTAGACTATACTAAGAGGGGGGCTGCCTATATTATACTAAGGGGAGGCTGCCAATACTATACTAAGGGGACTGTCTGTACTATACTAAGGGGGGCTGCCAATACTATACTAAGGGGTGCTGTCTGTACTATACTAAGGGGGGCTCCCTAGACTATACTAAGAGGGGGGGTGCCTATATTATACTAAGGGGGGGCTACCTAGACTATACTAAGAGGGGGGCTGCCTATAATATACTAAAGGGGGCTGCCAATACTATACTAAGGGGGCTGTCTGTACTATACTAAGGGGGGGCTGCCAATACTATACTAAGGCGTGCTGTCTGTACTATACTAAGGGGGGGCTACCTAGACTATAGTAAGAGGGGGGTGCCTATATTATACTAAGGGGGGGCTACCTAGACTATACTAAGAGGGGGGCTGCCTATATTATACTAAGGGGGGCTACCTAGACTATACTAAGAGGGGGGCTGCCTATATGATACTAAGGGGGGCTGCCTATATTATACTAAGGGGGGGCTGGCAATACTATACTAAGGGAGGCTGTCTGTACTATACTAAGGGGGGGCTGCCAATACTATACTAAGGGGTGCTGTCTGTACTATACTAAGGGGGGAGTACCTATCCTATACTAAGGGGGGCTACCTATCTTATACTAATGGGGGGGTTGCCTATCCTATACTAAGGGGGGGCTGCCTATCCTATACTAAGGGAGGGCTGCCTATACTAAACAATAGGGAGTGTGAAGGACAGGGAAGGGCTACTATAATTTGTGAAGGAAAGGGGGTTATGTTGCTATAATGTGTGATATGAGGGAAGGGAGGAGGGCTGTCTTAATAGCACATCGGTGGAAGGTAGGCTATTAATTTAATGGTGGCGTTTAGGTGGGGGCTAATTATTTAATGTGTACTATTTTATTTGTGGGGTGATGGTGGGGCAATTTAATTTATTTGTGGGCTATTTCATTAAATTGTGGGGCCTAATAAATTAAGAAGGGGTGGCGGGACCTTTTAAAGCTGATGTGATATGGGGCTATTAATTCAACGTGGGACTGAGTTTGGGTAGGAGAGTTATTTACTAAATGTGAATATTAATTATTTAATGCTCGGAATGATTGTGGGAAATGGTAATATTAAATGTAAATGCTATTAATGTTTTGCTGGGGTTGATTGGAGGGAAGTAGGTCTACTTATTAAATGTGTATACTATTAATTTATTGTCAGGGCTGGTTGGATGGAAATAGATCTATTTATCAAATGTGAGTACTATTATTTTAATGTTTGGGCTAGAGGGAGGCCTAATTATTTACTGTGAATGCTATTGATTTAATGCTGGGGCTGGTTGGCATTTTCTAATTTTCATGTACCCATTATTTTTTCCAAATAGGGCCTCCAGCATTCCAGTATCCAGACAAGCAGCAACTGATCTAAAGAAACCAGCAGCCACAGGTCGTGTTAGTGACAAGAACAGGTAGGAGAGAGCAGGACAGACTGCCAACTGTCCTGAATCTGATGGGGCAGTCCCGAATTTGGGTGACTGTCTTGCTTATTCAGGATTTGGTCAGACAGCAAGGACAGTTGGGAGGTATGTCCCACTTCACACTGTACTGCTCGTGAAGGCAGAGATGCGTGCACCTAACAGTAGTGCACACAGTTTTGCCTGTGTATTTATCTAAAATGTATCTAAAACAATAACCCCCCTGTCTTAAGTGCCCCCCCCAGAGCCTTATTCCAGCTCTGATGATACTTTAGTGGTTCTTGCATTGATTCCATTGCCTCCTTCTACCTTGCACTGGTCCCATTCTCAGATCACTTTGTTGAAAATATGGCCAGCCCCCATTGCACTGACAATATAATTAATCATGCCTCCTTTGCACTTAGTATATCACCAGCAAACACTTGTAATAGCTTTCCCCTTTACTTATGCCGTTGTCTGTCAACCCTCCCTACACTGTTAATTCAAACCACCCCCAATCACTGGGCACATTTAGGGCTCATACACATTTGTTGCAAATTAAGTGTTTTCTTGCAGATGTTGTTTCACCTTTGTGATGATCGCACCTAGACAGCCATATATTATAAGGCTTATTAATAATGCATTTTTGAAACACACGGTACACATATTTATATATTATATATAGAGAGAGATTTAATTTGCATCTCATGATGTCAGGGAAACAACAGTGCATGAGCTGCTTATATGCTGCTCTGGCAGTCTGATCAAATACGATTGTGCCAACATCTTTCGTAATAGTTAAATTTATTAAACAAAGTCAGGTATGTTTCTATGAAGGGAATTTTGGAAGGATGTGTTAGTAGGCAACTAAATAAGTTGGAGCACAGAGGCATAAACCAGTGGCAGATATTGTAAAAGGATTCATGTAATTTTATGACACCGGATTGGCAGCATTTGCCTTGCATTGCTTTAGAAATGACCCACTGTGTGTAAAGTCGTCACATCTAGGTTTTCCTAAATGTTACGACAAACAGATTCCAGTAGTTCTAAATCCCGCCTACTTTTGTGTTGGCCCCACCTACAGTTATTTTGGTCCCGCCCACATGAGGCCACTTCAATAATTTTTTCCAGGGCCACTTTAAGTTCCCAATCCGCCCCTGGGTAGAGCACACCAGCATTAAAATCTCCTCTCAACTGTAAAGTATGGTGTGATTTGGGGGCTGCTTTGCTGCCTCAGGGCCTCAACCGCTTGCTCTCATTGGCAAATAAATAGATTCTAAAGTTTCTAAAGACATTTTTCAGAAGAATGTAAGGCTAGCTGTCTGCCACCAATTGAAACTCAACAGAATTTTTGTGATAATGACCTCAACCTGATTGAAATGCTGTAGCATGACCTGAAGAAAGCGGTTCATACAAGACATCCCAAGTATATTGCTGAGCTGAAACATGTTTTGTCAGGAGGAATGTTCCAAAATTCCTCTTGACCACTGTGCTGGTTCTATCGTTTGGTTGAGGTTATTGCTGCTAAAGGAAGGTCAACCATCATCATCTGTTTATATAGCGCCATTAATTCCGCAGCACTGTACAGAGAACTCGCATCAGTCCCTGCCCAATTAGAGCTATAGTTCCTTAACATACATATACAAATACACTGAGGTCATTTTTTTATTTGTTTATTTTTATAGCAGCCAATTAACCTACTTGTATGTTTTTGGAATGTGAGAGGAAACCGGAGCACTCGTAGAAAATCCATGTAAACACATACAAACTCCACACAGATGGTCAGGAATTGAACTTATGATCCCAGTGCTGTGAGGCAGAAGTGCTATCCACTAAGCCACAGTGCTGCCCCAACCAGGAATTAAATCCAAGGTTCACAATTTTTTTCCACCCTGCACTGTGAATGTTTACACGGTGCATTCATGAAAGACATCAAAACGTATAATTGTGTGTTATTAGTTTAGGCAAACTGTGTTTGTCTATTCTTTTGATTTAGATGAAGATCAGATCACATTAAATCCAGGTAATACCAAAGGGTTTACATACTTTTTCTTGCCACTGAATTTCTATCTGAACTTAACCAGCACTGCAAATACGAGTCATTGAGCAGGAAGTGTAGGGCAGCACACTGGTTAGCATTATTGGCTCACATCCTTGGGAACATGGGTTAGATTCTGACTAGGGCCCTATATGTGTGAAGTTTTTATGTTCTCCCTGTGTTTGCATGGGTTTCCATTGGGCTCTCCAGTTTCCTTCCACAGACCAAAAACATACTGGTAGATTAATTGGATTCTGACAAAATGAACCCTTTGTGTATGTAGTAAGGAATTTAGACTGTAAGGTAGATGTGAAATCTGAATGGACATCCATTTCATTAACGTTTTGTAGAGCTTTTACTCTCAATGCACTATTTTCATAAGAAAGAATAATATATATTTGCAATTCCGGTTAATTACATTCACCAAATGATAAATGTAGGTCATATAAAACGTATCATTTGTGTATGAAAAGTGCTTGTGTGTATGAGCCTTTGACCTCACAGTGGGTGTGGGGGCTCTTACAGGCCCCAACAGTGGCAATCCGATTAATTCCATTAATAGCAATTTACTGTTAGCCTTTCCTGTTAGAAAGTGACCCTATTTGTGCTACAGTGCATTATTAATTTGTATCATCCCCTCCCCTTGTAAGGAATTCCACAGCGTGATTACTCTTCCAAAGCTGATGGTGGAAGTCTTTCCTCAGGTCCACAGTCCTAATAATAAAATGTTTTAGACAAATGTTTGTATTAAACTTCAACATATTTGCTCACATTAATCTGGTCACCTCTATGCCTTTTCAAAATGTAACAAAATGTGTCTAGATTCCCCATTTTAATGTAACTCCTCTGTTCATTTTATTAATTAGGTCACCAACCCCAAGTTCTCCTATGTCTGTCTTATGGATAGGTGCACCCTGTAGCATGTTTGATGTTCAGTGTAATTAGTGATTTATACCTAAATCCCTCTCTATCTCAGATTTCCTAAACTGCATTCCATTTATTTTATAAGTACCGTAATTGTTGCCAATGGCAGAACTACTATTGTTGCAGAAGGTTTGGTGGCAATGAGACCCAGAGCTGAGTGGGGCTCAGCAATTCCAGTCAATCTGCTTCCAAGTCTCCCAAGCTACTCTTCTGAGCATATGCATTGAAGCCCTGTTGGGTATCAAGTTCCAGAAGTGAAAGTCCAAGTGGGCAGTCATTGTACATGTGTGGATGGATCGGCATAACCGAGAACCTGCGTATTTTGACTGCATTGTAAACTTAAAGGTTGAGTGTTAAATACCAAGAAATGTATAAGAAGTTTAAAGTTTAAATCTGTCTCCCATAATATGTTAAAGTGCGTCAAATGGAGGATCAAGATTTAACATGTAAAAAAAATGCTTGGTTGATCAAGTGCTTTTCTCAAAATTCCCTACAGTAGGATCCAAACATGAGGAGTGAAAGTGATAGTGCAACATTGTCTGAATCAAAAAAATGATCAAATCTTGGTGTTTTTCAATGATCCAATATATTCATCCAAATTGTGCATCCCCACTAGTGAATAAACTTACAAACCACAGACTTGTAATCACACATCATAAGGTGTAGACATGTGAATCAAATTTCATAATGAATCTCCCCTTCAGGTCACAGTTACTGGAGACAATCCTCTACACAATTTGGATGAATATATTTAATCATCCTCCATTTGACACACTCTAACATAGATCTATAGGGAGACATTGCTTCAAACTTCTTATACATTTCTTTGTATTTGACAATATGTGTATAGTTGGCATAGGATAGTTTTGTAGCTTCCATCATATGTGAAGCCCTTTTAGAACCCTTTCTCTTTCATTTCAAGGTTAAGTGTTAGGCAATTTTAGAATCTAGGGGGTATATTTACTAAACTGCGGGTTTGAAAAAGTGTAGATGTTGCCTATAGCAGCCAATCAGATTCTAGTTGTTTATTTTATACATCCTACAAAATGATAGCTAGAATCTGATTGGTTGCTATAGTCAACATCTACACTTTTTCAAACCAGCAGTTTAGTAAATCTAGCCCTAGAAGTCTCAGCTCTGGGTCATGAAATTGTAGTTAGTAAAGTTTCTCAGGGCTCAGCAATGGAATGCTATGCCCTCTGATTGTTATCATGGCATAGATGCATTTATCAATTTTAAATCTTAGTTGTCTATTTAAATTGCCATTTTGCCCATACATTTATGCAGTGAGTTACCATTTTAGCTTTGTTGATATTCTTACAAAGTTGTCTGTAAATATGATAATCCATCTGTAGGATTGTTAATTAAGAGAGACAGAAAAGATAGGACCCAATACTGTGGTGATACTCACTAGCAACTTTAGTCTAATGTGAGTCTCTACCATAGAGTAACCCTTTTCTTTTTATCCCTCAGCCAATTATTTACATACATTATATCTTATTCTATGAACATTGAACAGTTTAAAAAGCTTTCAAAAATCCAGATATATTAACTTTTTAGGGATTAGATTTGTTTTAACATTTTAGTTTGATTTATCCACTTACTTAAAATGAGTTAATGAAGTGCACTACTCTAGCAGATGCCATAGATATAGAGTATTTTCTCTATACAGAAAACATTTGTCTGACTTCTTCATAGTCACGAGCTAGCTATAAAATGAAGAAAAAAAAATAAATCATTTTTACAAATATTTGGTGAGGATGAGAAGTACCGCTGATTCTTTCAGACTGTCTGACTTCACTGTCACAGTCTTCACCTCCGCAACCACACTGAGACGCAATGCAGTGCGGACAGGACCGAAATATGAAGCCCAGGATGCCGGAACAGTAATACTGCTCTAGTATTTCTATCCTGAGTCCTCTTATATCTGTCCTGCTCACAAGCTGTGGGTCATGTATCTCTGTGCTAAATGCTGCTATAGAGTTGATCTAGTCAAAGATTACACATTGAATAGGATTTATATTTGTAAAATAGACACTTTGGGCCTGAGTCATTAAGGAGAGCAAAGCAAAAAATGGAGTAAGTTTGCTCTTGGATAAACCAGGTTAGAATGCAAGGGGTGCAATTAGTTTATTATTTTGCACATAAGGAAAGCACTGGTTGTTTTTTCATGTACAGTGGCCTAGTGGTTAGCACATCTGCCTCACAGCACTGGGGTCATGAGTTCGATTCCCAACCATGGCCTTATCTGTGTGGAGTTTGTATGTTCTCCCTGTGTTTGCGTGGGTTTCCTCCAGGTGCTCCGGTTTCCTCCCACACTCCAAAAACATACTGGTAGGTTAATTGGCTGAAATCAAAATTGACCCTAGTCTCTCCCTCTCTGTCTGTGTGTGAGTGTGTGTCTATAGTAGGGAATTTAGACTGTAAGCTCCAATGGGGCAGGGACTGATGTGAATGAGTTCTCTGTACAGCGCTGCGGAATTAGTGGCGCTATATAAATAAATGATGATGATGATGATGATAGCATACAAATACATGGTAGCATAGGGCATCTAGGACATGCCCTATGCCAACTATAAATCTGTCCCTACTTTTTAAATTTACATTTCCCTCCAATGCAACATGGTTTTGCCAAGGTGCAAATTTACTTCTTTTTTTATGCTTTTATCTCCTTAATGACTCTGCATCCTTTGAGGTGACATATGTCGTGCATTATTCTTCTGTTAAATTGTGAATGCTTAGAAATATTGAAACTTCACAATCCTGTGGTTGCTGCAGCTTTTCTAGAGCAGTTAAATCTGAGATTATTCATTGTGCTGATTACTGTATGTCACAGCTCTTTAACCACGCTGTAGGCACAGGGCTAAAAATACACTGGGGCAATTGACTGATCAGCAAGTAATCTCTTTTAGATCTAGTGACCAAATGTTCAGCTGTGTTCTCTGCGTGTTTTATCCGGGGCCACAGCAATGTCATACCTCCTGACACAGAATTAGCTTGCCAGCATTGTAATTCTATTTAGAATGTTAGCTATTTCTTACTCTACAGTCTACTGAAGTAACAAAGGTATTTTAATCTCAAATAACATTTGTGAATGGTGATTTAAATAGTGAACTATTCTCCTATCATTGTGTGCGATTGGTTTTAGTAGGACATTTATGTTTTAGTGCAGTGTAGATTTTTTGTGAGGTATGGTGTCTGGAACTGCATGGCATCTCTGTGTGAGCAATAGCATACTATCCAGACCATGTTACAATTGGGAGACAATTGTTTAATGGCAAACAGTCACTGATTGATTAACTGTATCTGTTGTACATATCTGATAAGTTATACAATGTATCATTCCCAATTGTAAAGCGCTACGGAATTTGCTGGTGCTATATAAATAAATGTTGATGATGATCAGCATTCCCTTACTTCAGCAGCTTTCCTGATTGTAACACTCCTGTGTTCTCTATTATGACCTAAATATTTCCGTGATATTACGTCAGTAATGGCTCTGATTTCTGAGTGTTGATCTCCATTACTTCATCTTTTTATTGAAAGAATAGGGAAATATATACAGAAAAAAGAGTGTGGAAAAAGGGGAACTCCTCACAATGTGAAAGCAACTTTGCTAGGAAAGTTATGCCAAACTGTAAAGGATACTTCCAAGCCGTCCTCTAGCGTGCCTACCCAGAAGGTCCACTAGCGATAAGAGGCTATCCGCATTCCGTGAGGAAGCGGCAAGATAGAGTTTCCTTAAATTCGAGTTAGCGGAGCCACATCGCCATGTATTCAGTAACTTTTTTTTTTTTGCCCCTAAGTGGAATACGGCTTGATAATATTTAGTGAAGAGGGGTATCTGAAGTTCCCCTTGTATCTTTCGCCTATATAAAGTATCATGGGAAAATCTGGTAGGTTTACCGGGCCATACAAACTCGCAAACCAATTTTTGAAGATCCAGAAAATACGTAGGGGGATGTGTATTGGAAGAGTTTGGAGGAGATATAAAAGTTTTGGTAAAATGTTCATTTTAATTATATTCATCCTCCCAAGCCAGGAGAAGCTGCGGGTTCGCCAGAGCCTAAATTCCGCACGAAACTTGGGAATTAGAAAAATAAAATTTATTTTATACAAGGTGAAGAGGTCCCTTGGCAGTAATTCCCCCGGATAATTAATCTGTGAAGGGGAAGCCCCTCCAGGACATGTGGCGGGATGGAGAGATTCCATTAGTTCATCTTTATATCATATGGGTGTATAACTGTCTTGTGCATTGAACACATCAGTTCCTTCACCAAAAATATACTTACTGCCATGCCAGAAATTTCAAATGCTTTGAAATTTACATGATTTATGTATGCAAGGAAAGGTTCATTTGCAAATTTAATACTTGTTTGAATAACAGTGTCACGGGCACTAGGAGTTTTACCCAGAATTCACCAGGTGTAGCTACACTTACCAGAGGTGCGGACCTCTGGGTAGTGTGGTGAATCAGTGGAACCATATAATAGAATAGAGGAAAGGAATGTCAATAGTATAAATGCTGAGTCTTGGCACCGAGGAACTGTGATGGTAAAGCAGATTAGTAAGCAGGATACAATGAGGAAAGAGTCCAAGTGCCTTAGCACGCAGGTAGCATATAGCAGGCCAGTACTTGATAACTGGAAAACGTTAGGCAAAGACCAATCAACAATGCAGTAGAAGTGTCAGCGACTTGCAGCTATAATACAGAGGCACTTGTAGACTTTAGTCCAGCTCATAGGTACCATACTGAGTAGTAGCCATATCACAAGGAGACATGAGTGGTCTACAGCTGGTAGGTTTCACCACAGATGTGTAGAGAAGACTTGTCCAGCGCAGGTATGTAACGGAATAGCGTGAGTGGTCCGCAGTTGGCAGTTTACATCACTAATGAGAAGAGAAGACTTGTCCAGGTGCAGGCATATAACGGGGTAGCGTGAGTGGTCTGCGATTGGCAGGTTTTACCACTGAAGTATAGAGGAGACTTGTGCAGGTGCAGGCATATATAACGGAGTAGTGAGAGTAGTCTACAGCGGGTAAGTTCTACTACTGATGTGAAGAGGAGACTTGTCCAGGTGCAGGCATGTAATGGAGGTAGCGAGAGTAGTCTGTAGCGGGTGAGTTCTACTACTGATGTGAAGACTTGTCCACGGATAACACGAGCAGAAACAGGAAACACCTCAGAGTCTCAAGGGAATGAGAACCAAGAACAGGCAAAGGTAATAGGGCAACAGGTGCCTTAAGTACTGAGAGGTGATTAATTAACCAATGAGACTAGAGGCGAGGTTTTAACAGTTCAGGGTTTCTGCACATGCGCAATTTTAGTCAAGATGGCGGACGGCCGTGGCTCAGGAGAGGCGCCGGCAGGAGCGAGAGAGACCCATGTCCCAAACTAGAGGCACTAACAGTTCGGTGAGTGACAAACAGTTGCACATATTCACTGTATTCATGTTTGAATAGCAACACACTATTTTGTAAAATCTAATAAATCCTTGAAGTGCCAATCTTACTGCATTTTTGTATATGCTGCCCTGTTTTACTTGTGAGTTACTTCAAGTAAATGGTAATAACATACTGTACAGCATTATGAGTGCTATAAATCATTGTTATTTGTTATCCATGCTGCGGAACATGACAGTTTCTAGACAAACTGGTTCCAAGGATGAAGTTTGAAATCGCCCTCTCCCTTGAAGCAATGCCACTCTGTGGGGTGCAGTCCACTTTCTTTTTTTACTTTCATATGGGTATCCTTAAACAAAGTATTGGCAGTCAGTGCAGGTTCAGAAGGAAATTGGTGCAGCTGTGACCTGCTTTGTGAACAGTTTTGTATATGTGTCCAGCATATAAAATAATAAAGCCTCGGCTTTCTGCATTTTTATATTAAACAGCCCTCTAATTTTCCAGATTATACAATATAGCTCCTCTGTGGAGGAGATTTTACAGCCATCAATCTAAGGTCAGTGCTTCACCAGTTATCTGGCAGGCGTTGTAGGGAGGGACATATTGTTGAAATCTGTCACTATAGCAGACCATGAGTGACACCGTACTATGACATGGTATTAGGTTGCCTGTAGTTTCTCTTATCCTGCAAACTATTCATCCATGCAGCTTACTGTATGTCATCCATTTCCTGTTGAGTTGTTTTGCCAGATTGCCTGATCTGTCACTCTGTATGTACAGAATTTTTTTAAAGGAGCACAAAACACATTTACATATAGAAGCAATTTGTGCTTTTTCTCCTGAATGATTGTGGGACTGCCTCTTACACAAATATGGATGGGTTCCAAACTGATCTCCTTATTCATCAGTTTTATAAGGAATGTGTTCTAGTTAGGATATCATTGGCATAGTAATAATGATGTTCTTGGCACAGATATATTAATACTGAGCATGAAAACATTTCTGTCCTCCCTGTGGAGTTTGTATGTGAGTAAAGTGAAGATTGGGACTTTGGTGTATTGTACAGGTTGCAAACTTCACACTTCGGCTTTGAGTACTTATTGCTACAGACCTAAAGCTTTGTACTGTTCATATTTCTTTCCTGGATGAGACCTGATGTCACTTAAGTAGTATTAAATCATAAGCACTTAAACATTATTTTGCTAGCAAAATGCATTATTTTAAGTTTTTTTTTTACTTGTGCAAGTGGATCAGGTTGTTTCTTGCTAACTGTAAAAAGGACATTTTGTGTTGCACGATGAGATAACTATGCCACATAGAGTCAGTTGTTTTATTCCCCCAATAATTAACTTAATTTCCTTTATTCCTGCAGTCATGTTACAGAAACCACATCGTGGACTCATCCGGTAACCAGCGCTCTCAGTTCGACCTGTCCAGAGGATTGTGGAGAGGAAAGCCCTAGAGATCTACCTGAGTTGAAAAGCTGATAATCTCCACCATTCAGTTTTCTCTGCTCTGTGCTTTGCAAAGGCTGGGAACTATAGCTGGATTACTAATCTGTATGCTGGGCATGCCTATTGGTGCTCTAAGATAGGGAGTGTTCCACTCATAATAAAGCTGCAGATTATAATACAAGGCCGCTTGTTGATAACAGCATGCAGTGTTAGTTCTGTACGTATTATCACCCTTGTTTGTAAAACCCTGTCAATTATTCCACAGCCAAACACATTTGATCCTCAGCTCCTAATCCTTTTAAGCTTCTGTATGGACAAAGCGTTCTTGCTCGTCAACAAATGAGAATATAAATCCGTGCCTGCTCTGAATGTATCATTTTGTGTTCTCACATTCCAGTGATATTACAAATTGGGATCCATGGATTATCAAGCACATATTGTACTAATACGGTCTTTTTATGATGTTTCAGTCAGGGAACTACTTTTCTAAAATGAGCACAACAACAGTTGCAATGAGTGTGAATAAAGAGCATTGCATGTGTACTGTAGTGTTGGAGATTGTAATACAGCCATATTTCATCTTTGCTGAGGACCAGTGGAGTATATTTGGAAGTGTACCTATATACGTTGCTTATTGCCTGAGATAGATTTACTATTTTACATAAACCCACTAGTTGCAACTGTAACTGAAAGCTAGTCAATTAGTCAATGTGGGGTGTTGAACTACACGTCCCAGCATATCATGCCAGTCATGTATTGCCTACCTCTAGTATAAAATAAGTATTGATGAAAATATGCTAATATATTTAAAAAAGCACAAATTTATATAAACAAACCTAATAATTTTGGCAAAAGCAGT
This sequence comes from Mixophyes fleayi, assembly GCF_038048845.1. Classification (NCBI taxonomy): domain Eukaryota; kingdom Metazoa; phylum Chordata; class Amphibia; order Anura; family Limnodynastidae; genus Mixophyes; species Mixophyes fleayi. Next base: position 65,302,994 of record NC_134407.1, on the reverse strand, counting down.
AGACCAAATACATTCATCAATGCACACAGAACAAATTTGCTGTAAATTATAGCAACCAATCCGATGTTAGCTTTTAGCGCTCTAGTGCAAGTAAGACAAAAGCTTAAATTGGGTTACTATAGGGTCTAATCTCATTTACTGCCATTAGCACAGTGGGGTTTTTTTAATCACCCTTCCCATTTCTGTTATTGCAGTTTTCCTGTGTTGGCTTTTATGATGGTTTATAGTCTCAATATCAGTCACAAGGGAATATGTTTAAGTCAATTTGTTCATTAAGACCATTATATAAGTTTTCTTTAGTTTTGAGAAAGTCTCCTATATCATGTTACATGGTTTATGAATGTTTTAGTTTTCTAAATATCTTATATCTTAGTAAGTGTTCAAATATATACAGTCGGGTAGGTGTAAATATATTGCTCCTATATAATCTATTATCAACAAACAAGAGAATAAATGTGTATTCTATATTTGTATTACTATTATTTCCTAACATTGTTATAAAAGAAATTCAACATTTGTTAGTTTTTTAAACTGTATGTGAGGTAATCACCTTTAGCAATGCATTGTACAAAGAGGAACTCTTGGACAGCATTAATGAAAGTACTGTTTGCACAGTGGACTTTTGAGAGATAACATAAAGCTTAATTTCTTAGTTGAAGTGATTTGTTCTGATTACTAAAACTATATATCCTGCCACAGAAATGTCACTGCCTACATAACAAAATAGGTTCCAATGTTTTGGGCTGTTCTTTGGCAGGGGGAGGGCAGTATAATGCTTTTTATTAGAACACTACAAATATATATACAAAGAGCAAGTTAGCAGTGAGCCATACAGGATAAGGCTAAGTACACAATGAAGAATTTTCCGACTGACGTATTATGTACAACAATTTTACTAACAACTGAAGGTCTGATCGCTCGGGCAATTCATGCGTACACACTAGACAGGTTTTAAATGATTAACGAAAGACGGACCGTCCGGGCAGCAACTTTTCACAGCCATATTGTTGTGTTAAAAGATTTGGTTTTCGTACACACTGAAACAACATATGTGGTCCCTGTAGCGATATCCCCAAGAAATTTAAATGGGGCGAGCATGTTCATTAAGAATCACTCTTAAAAGGATAAGGAAACACTTCTTCATTCGTTCTGTAACACATAGTTGTGTACAGTGTACGTTTGTTTGCAACCGCACAGCAACAAATTCTTTTACTATTATGCAGTAGACAGCTACTATTGCTTTACCATTAGAAGTACCTAATTAGCAATTGAGTGACTTGCGGACACCGCATCACATGGGAGAGGTACAGGCATTAGAAATTTACATACACATGCCCCCAAAGGAGTCGCACGTCGAGGAACTATCGGCAGTTGGTCGTGGATCAATCGGAAGTTTATACACATTACATGATCATAAGGTGATTGGAACAAGATTATTAAAAATTACAACCAACCAAATGAACCAACAATCGGCACTTTGGGGCGACTTTCGACCATCGTGCAATTATACACTCTTAGCAGACATCCGAACGAACGGTCGTGTGTCAGATGTTTTGCACGTTGATTGGACGAAAAAGCTGCAGTGTGTACCTAGCCTAACAGTTCACAGAAGCTCGTGTGGAATCTTCTATAGTTTGTAAACTGTAGCAGTAGATAACAATATATAAAGTGTTGGTGCAAACCTTTTGTTGTAAGTTGCAGCTCTTTCTATTCAAAGATGTTGGGTTAATGGTGCTGTACCGTCTGCCCTATTTTTGTGGGGTGGTATGACTTATGGGACTAGAAGAACAGAGCCAACCCACTGATCCTGAGATGTAGATAGAGCAATAGGTGACGTACCATATTACTAGCTACAAGAAGTTACTCAATATGACGGATGCCCAGGTGGATTCCTTCAGCTACGTAGACTTTACTCCATTGATAAATTCCTTGGCATCCATGCACATGTTTGCATCTCTAGTGTAAACGCTTTAGTGAATATTTTCTGTGAAAATATTAGTTATATAAAAAATCAGATTGCTATTTTTTTCTTTTCTAATGTGACCTGTAACTTCAGAATGTTTCTTGTTCCATTGTTTTGTCACGCAGTGACAATGACAGTTGACATCACAATGGAATAGGAGCACTAGGTAATTTTTCAACTTTTGTATCTAAGGTAGATTAACTGCAAGTGCAGACGGGTATATACAATTGCAACTGATGTTGACGCTTTTGGGTCCTACAACTATATAGTGATCATATGTTAGCTCAGTGTTTTTTTTTTTATTTTATTTTGGATGGGGTATGTTCAATTTTTGCCAGGGTGTGAGTAGTTTTAAAAATTAATAAAACAAACATTAAGCAATAGACCATAATTTGTTGCCATTTATTCGTCAAAGCTGTTTAATATATTAAGGTATGTTATGTTTTTACCTTTTTATGTCTAACAACATACAGGACTAAAATGGCTAAATAAAATAAATTGTACTATAATAGTTTGTGGGATTTTTGTATGAATGGACTGTGTGCATGAATTACATTTGTGAAATGGGTAAATACTACAAAAAATATTGAGTTTTCATCTAGTTCTTTTTCTAATATGTATGGTTTTTGTCTTAATTTTGTATGTGTTTGGTTTGTATCTAATCTCAATACCTATTTCCATTAACCTTGATAAAGTGCCATATATGGTGTGGAAATTATGTTAACAATGTATCTGATTATTTCCTGAACAACATTTCAGTTATTGAGTTATCCTAATTGAGATCTGGACAGCTTTAGGGCATTTGACTTATGTCACAGCACTTATTGTATTAACCTATAAATTGATTAGACAAAGAGGTACAGGAGGAAATGTGGCAGAGGCAAGAACAGTCTTTAGATTATAAGAGCATAGCAACAGCACAAACCTCACTCAGCTCATATGACGATTAGGGTCCAGGCAAACATGTAGCCAATCCAAACATATAAACCTTAACAGCAAAGTGTAGTGATGTGTGGTTCCAGATGACGGAAACTGGGTTGTCAAAAGAACCTATAATTGTAATAAAGTTCATACATCCAAATCATACTTGCTTTCTTTATGGACCCAGTTTCACAAATTGCTGCTATAACATACACTGTCCTAGCATTAGATTACATATATTATTAGGGCTAGCTTCTATAAAGCAATGGCATCCATACCTTTTAAAAGGCTGGTGTTAAAGCTGAGATGTAGGGAGGGCTGCTGGTTATGATTCTTGGCCATTGGTGTCACTAGCACCTTTCGATGTTCAACTGCATATAGCAAACAGGAGGCTAAGCAGAGTGGTAAGTTTCTTATGGACTCAGTTACTACGTCATCATTGGCGCATGGCATGCCTTCTATGCTATTTTAACCTGACAATCCATTCACCAGATTGCCAGATTGAGTGTGAACCCTTAGCATCAGTGTCTTGCTCTTGCTATGCGCTTACTGATTTCCTGTGTACCAGACCCTTGGCTATACTTTGCACTCCCCTTGTGTTCACTTGTACAGAGGCTTGGGATTAACTCTTGCTGTGCATAAATACCTATTTAAACTATTCCTGTGTGCCAGACCTTTGGCTTTTACTTTGATTATAGCTTTCAATGTTATCCTGATCATATAGTGTACCAGATTCCTGTTTGGGACCTTGACTATGAGTTGCATTAGTCCATGGGCTATCATCATTATTACAGATACAAATCGGTCTACCCTATATATTAAGGGCAGAACTGTGACCCTAACCTTATCTTGTGAATTGTGGCCAGAACATGCTGCTGTCAGAGTGTTGCATATGTTTTAATAAGACTGTTTCTAAGTGGCCATTCACATTTGTTACTAATAAAGATAATTGTCTATCAAATTGTGGCCACCAGACACTGGGATCCAACATCAATTACAAACCACTCAATCCAGTGGTATGAGTCATTATAGAATAATCTGGCCCATTGCTTTGGATCCCGCTGGGGCCTCTACATTATCAACAGAATTTGCCTTGGTTCAGACTAGAGTCACAGTAATACAGACCGCTTGGAAGAATTGCATGCTGCCATGCATTTGAGCTGCTTTACCTTTGTCTGGCCCAGTGGGAACTGCACCTAGGGTGAAATTACCCCCAAAAAATGGGAGATCATGTACAATACACTCATTTATGGCCTAATGCTGCCTGAATTTTCAAATGTGTCCTCAAACTTATAGCTCAGATTTTTTGAAGATGGGTATCATTTTGACTCTACTGAAAGGAGAAGCTCTATATTGGGCCATCCCATTCCTAGAAAGACAAGATCAAGGAATGTTACATTCCTTGACATTTTGCAGGCGTTCAATATGCCTGCAAAAATAATATGACACATGATGACCCACATAGAATTCTGTTTTGGTGTATGTGTTGGAATTTCTTTAGTAAATGGAAGACACTGGCTGGAATATGGCTGCTGAGTGACAGTAATTTCATCAGAGCCTAAACGACAACATTGGTGCTGAACTAACCTGGTTTGAACCACCACAGGACTTGGATAGTTTTATGGACCGCTGTATGATTGTAGATAACCACTTGATAAACAGTCATTTGTTCTCTGTCAAAATTCCTGTTTCCAGATTTACTGAATCTGATGTAGAATCTATGCAAGTTTGTAGTATCATAGGATCATTTTCAGTCCAAGAGAAAGTCATGTGGAAGGAACAAAACCTTTGACACTACTGTGCCATCCCTACACAATTTTTTGACAGAATTCCAGGGTTAAAATAGTACAAGTTCATCATCCACATCAACATTTATTTATACAGTGCCAGCAGATAATGTAGCACTTTACAATTGGGAACACACAGTAATAAAACAATACTGTGTCATCTGAGTAGTGTCAAACAATTCTAGTTCCACTGGCTGATAAAGGTGAACACCTCTATTAGCTCCATTCTAAAAGTTTATCTAATTAGCCGTAGTCCCAACACACACTATATAAGCTCAGTATCACTGCTAATATATTGTCTACAGCAGTGGTTCCCAAACTTTTTCAGTTTGCGGCACCCTTAGAGTTTCCATAATTTTTTCAAAATAATAACTGAGCAGTCCCGTTTTTTTTAAGTATTTGAGTCAAAATAACATAATAAGTATTTAGGTCAGGACAGAAATACTTAGTAAGTTGTTTGCAAAAATAATATACATAAATCAAAGGGAAAATAATATTTTTATATTTTTTTTTCAATTATATTTCTGTCAAAGAAAAATTTACAGCTAATATTAAGAGGAATAAGATAAAACAAAATAAAACAACATGTACAAAAATCATCACACTGTGCCCCTTTACACTGTGCCCCTTTTCATCCTCACACTCTCTGCCCCTCTTCATCCACTCCCTGTCTGCCCCTCTACATCCACTCCCTGTCTGCCCCTCTTCATCCACTCACTGTCTGCCCCTGTTCATCCTCACGCTGTCTGCCCCTCTTCATCCTCACACTGTCTGCCCCTGTTCATTCTCACTCTGCTGCTCCTTCACTCTTTTGCCCCTCCATTGCTGTTTCCTTTCACCTTCCCCTCCGTTTCTTTACTTACCATACTTGGCCTTCTTTCTTCTATTTCTTCTGTCCTCTCTTCAGTCTTTATACCAATACGGCAGCGCTCGGGACCCAGCATCCTCCTCTCTCCTACCGCTTCTCACCGAATATGTCGGGCGTGAGAAGCGAGGAGGTAGGAGGATGCTGGGTCACGGGCGCCACCGGATTGGTAAGTTGTTTTTTGTTTTTTTTCTGCCCTGCGAGCTGCGGCGCACACTTTGGGAACCGCGAGCCAACAGCTTTCTAAAGATTTCCTATTGGCTTCTACCCTTACCATCTGGAGCGTCTCATACACAATATATGAATATATGTATGAACTGCTATGTGTACATAGCATACAAAACATAGTACATTAGTATACAAAATATGTGTATGAGCTGCTGTCATAGGGGGAAAAGTATCAAGCTGCGGGTTGCAAAAATCACAATTTTTCAGTGATTATTTTGGGAGCGATTTGCAAACCGCAGATGTGTGAAAGGGCAATTTGATCAGATCAGCCAGCTAAAACATCATCTCCCTAAAACAGTGTCATTTGTCCTTCATGTATTTAGTATCAAATCCTATTGTCTGATTAGATAAATGGCTGCTTTTTCTTTACCCAAATTCTTGGACAGCTGTCTCCACTGAAGCTGTAGTGTAGTCATCTCAAACTTGGTAATTAATTTGGGTGGCCACCCATAAAAATAGAATTACCTCCGCTCTGAACACCAGCACACTCCGATCAAGGGTTGTTACACATCAATAATGACTTTGCAGTTAGTTCCGCTTAAGAGAAATCTGCCGCATAAGCTAGCATAGTACATGGTAAACTGAATTTTCTTTTCCTAAGCCTGCTGCTGACATGTTTCATTTGAAAGGAACTTTTTCAAAGCATTGCAGGATAAACTTTTGGGCTTTCTTATATATTAGTCCTCAACATAAGGACACACCTCAATATTGAAAACACACCTTTCTCTTTAATTGATCATGAATTTTACTAATCATCTGCGCAACTATACAGATCCTCTGATAACTACAGGATATCAAAGACAACAATGTAATAAAATAAAGCATAACTTATATATTTTAAACCATTTTAACATAACATTTTAATAATCTTTTTTTAAAACTACATATATCGAAATGATCAAATCTGTGGCTTCCTTAAAAAATGCCATAAATGAATAATTAATTATAGAAATCAAATATTTATCTCATAATATATTATCCGCTCATAGGGGGTAATTGTTATGAGGAGCATCGCGGCTGTGCATTTTTACCTTTTAATACAGTAAAAATTATCCGCTCATTTTTGCTCGCACCTCTATGGTGTGTGAGCCAAAATGAGGGATATTTCTGTAAAAGAAAAATCCATGCAAGGTGTCTCATGGCCGTTCCGGAGAAACCCTGCACGGATTTTTTTTTAGAGCAGAGTTTAATACCGGTATATATTATAGATAAATTACATTATAACCTGTGCATATAAACCTACGGTGTAAATAAAACAATTATCCAAAAATAATAATAACAATAAAATATGAATCGTAATAAAAAGTAATGAAGGTAATAAAAATAAATGTAAATAAAAATAAGACTTAAATAAAATTAAATAAAAAGAAAAATGTAATAATAATGGCGGTAGCAATATTAATAGTATCATTCCAATTGACCTTATCCTTATTTTATTTTGATTAGAATGTAGAATCAAATAAAATTGTATTAATAATAAAAATAATATTAATGATCAACAAAAAACATAATCCAAAAACCGTAAAAAAAGAATGGGGAAAAAGAAGTGATTGTTCCATGTAGGAGATTTCTAAGAGACTAAGTTTATCACACAAACAAGATATTATCCCAGTCTAATTGCTAAGATTGGAGGACATGTGGTTAAACTGCTTTCCAAAGACTATGTAATGTGACGGTTTACTAAAGAGGATTTCTAAGAGTATGTAGTATATATTTTATTTAGGACACATTATAAACTGTATGCATGTGTCATTGGTTTTAGGATACACAATCTTATATTTATGTTTATTTCTAAATAAAAACACGTAGTGTTTGCGGCTTCTGATTCTGCCCTCTGTCTTTAAATACAATAGGTTTTTAGAGCACTGTTTTTTACTAGTTTTGTTGTTTTATAGTCTTTAGGAGTTACATTGGCAGTCTCTTCATTGACAGCGGCCTAAACCTACACAAAATGTATCAAGCAGCAGGTTTACAAAAAGGAAAATAAACCGGAAACAAGAGATGGCTGTGACAGGAGAGATACTGCTATCTCACCTATCAACATGGGGGGAAAAAAGCCCACCTTTGATTTCCTGAGCAGGCCATGCTACTTATTATTTGTTCGGACCCCTCCCCTAGAGGACCATGACCGATGCTAAGTAATTAAAATCTCTAATCTCTCTCTTCTGGTATCTTTCTGTCATTATTCAAGCACACAGTGATTACTCCCATTCTGAAAAATCTAAATTCAGAACCAAACTCTCAAATTATCATCCCATCACTCAGCTTCCATGCCCCTCCAATCTTCTAGAGAGAATTGTCTAAACTCGCCCCACATTCTTTCATTCTTAGATCTTCTTCAATCAGGCTTTCATTACCAACACTTCACAGAGACTGCATTGACTATGGTTGACAATGATTTGATCACTGCTAAATTTAAATGGCATTACTTGCTTCTAAGTCTCCTAGATCTCTCTGATGCATTTGAACCTGTTGCTCACTTTCTTCTCATACAAAAGCTACAATCCCTAGGAGGTATTAAAGACACTGTTCTATCCTGGCTCTCATCCTACCTTTCTAATAGCTCTCTCAGTGTTAATTTCTCTGAATCCACCTCTACTCTGCTTCCTTTATCAATTGGAGTACCACAAGGCTCAATCCTTGGTTATCTGCTCTTCTATATCTATACCATTTATCTTATAAAACTAATACGCTCCTTTGGATTTCAGTATCATCTCAATGTGGATAATACCAAAATATATCTATCCTCTCCTGATATCTTGCCATCTGTGTTATCCCACGTTACTGACTGTCTTTCTGCCATTTCATCTTGGATGTCCTCTCGCAAACTCAAATTCAATCTTTCAAAAACAGAGTTAATAATATTCCCACCCTCCAACAGAAATTACCTACCTAACATTTCTATTTTTGTTGACAACATGACAATTCCACCCCACAAGCTCATTGCCTAGATGTGGTATTTGACTCTATCGTTTGTTCCACACATCAACTAAATCATGTTACATACATTTCCAGAATACATACATATTTTACACAAGACACTGCAAAATGTTTAGTTTATGCATTCACCATCTCCCACATTGACTATTGCAGTTCCATCCTTACTAGTCTTCCGCCGTATTAGACTCTCACCCCTGCAATCTATTTTGCATGCAGAGGATAGCATGATTTTCCTTGCAAATCGATCTTCCTCTGCTGAGCCACTCTGTCAGTCTCTACATTGGTTGTCTGTTTTTTTTACCGATCCTGTATAAAATGCTAACATATAAGGCCATCAACAAAACTGCAGCAACATACATCTCCTCACTTGTCTCAAAATTTCTCCCAACTCGACACCTCCATTCTGTACAAGATCATTGCATGCTTCCATTCCCGGTTCCAGGACATTTTTCAGGCTGCACCCACTTTGTGGACTTCCCTCCTTCGCACAATAAGACTTTAATATAGTCTTCAAACCTTCAACCCTACTGTACATTGCCTACTATCATCCACCCATTCCCTCCCCGCCCCATTCCACCATTTAAATAGGCAGTAATAAACTTAATTTGCGTTCACATATTAATTGCATGCAATTGCATTCATTGGTGTAAGGTCCATGTCTGAGCATGTGCTGAGCAATTTCAAGCAAAATACGGCACACAAAGACACTTATGTCCAAAAAAGATGAATCAGAACCAATATCTGCCATCAAATTGAATTGATATCCAATTGTCTTTAAAGGAGATGGAATTCATCTGCTATACTGAGCACACAGAGAAAGATTGTACAAGATCTACACAGTGAGTCATTAAGGCAAAAAAGGAGTAAATGTTCACTGGGACAAACCATGTTACAATGCAAGGGGTGCAAATTAGTTGATAGCTTTATTATTACACTGAAATTTAAAGTTGATCTAGGACATGTCCTACCCCAAATATAAATCTGTACCCACATTTTAAATTGAACTCCCCCTCCAATGCAACATGATTTTGCCCAGGTGCAAATGTTACTCCTTTTTTATGCTTTGCTCTCCTTAATGACTCAGTGACTTTAATTACCCTTTAGTATAGTGTAGCGGTATCACTGAAGATTACTAGGAATAGGATATTATTATACTAATACTACATATTGAAACTAAATACCAACCTGTCAGTTAAATCAGGAGTGAAAATCATAATTGCTGGAGTTCACCCAAATAATTATATTTTACTACAATGATTATTTTTATGTGCACCAACTTATGGCCGTCATCCATGGGTTATATATTATATTTGCTGACATAATTAGGCAGCTTGAACTATACAGTGCTAATGATACTTTGTATTGCAGAACGTAATATAGTCTTGGACAATTAACTGCCAGGATCTTACATTCATGCATAGATAACTTGAGGTGATAGAACCATTAAAGGATAAAGTTTTATTTAATGTGCATAGCTTTGTGATTCATGGTTTCAGTCAAACATTGTTAAATTTTATATAGTAATGTATATTTATTGTATTAGAAGTCATTTAGTATAAGCGTATAAAGCTTCATAGGTTTTGCAGCAAGATAAGAGATTGCTTTCTGAAGGAAAATGTTCAATTGAACTAGTAGTTTCTTCATACGCATATCCTTGCGTTATAAAATGTTTTTATTAACCAGTTATCAAATATAAAATCACTTAATTGTTTGAACCCTATAATAGGTCAATAAATGTATACTATCTGATTGAAGTGGGGGAACTTCCTTACTTGACCCCCGGTTGCTCTATTCAGACTCAGGTGGAGGTACCCATACTATCACAGGATAAAATACTGTGGATCAAAAAAGATACTTACCTTAAAGTAACCATAGAATACTTACCATATCAAGGAGGTGTTACACGTGAAATAAATATGAGGCTCTTTATGCACATTTTGATCAAACTGAATGTTCATCTACTGTGACAAGGCTCATTTTGTTGCATCTCTCCACAGATTAAACTGGATTAAGGAGGGGCGTTGGGGGCACAAACCCAGAATCCCGCTCTCTCAGGGGCCCCTTGGACTGGCTCAAGGGGTGACATCAGTTGAGAGTATGGTACATTGTGGCTGGCCCCTCCTCCGGGGTCAGCCACCTTCCTTCATGCAGCCAAGGATCTTTTGATATTTGATCTGTTACTCCCTCCAATTCTTCGCCTATGTGTGGCTGCCTCCTCCTATCCCTGTCAGTGACACATGTCACATGGGACACGCACCACATGTCAGCCTGCCTCTCCAATACAGCGTGGCAGTAAGTGTAGGGTTCTTAATGTAATGCAGGCTTTTGATTTAATGGTATGTGTGTGGGGGGAGGTTATTAATTTAATGGTAGAGTGTGGGTGGGTACTAATTATTTAGTACTTCATTTATAGGGTGATGGTGGCGCTAATTTAAGATAGTGGTGGGGCTATTAATTTAAGATTGATTGATGGAACCTTTGATTTAATGCTGAAGTAGTAATGGGGCTGTTAATTGAATGTGGGGATGACTGGGAAAAATGAGGGCTATTTATTAAATGTGAATATGAATTATTTAATGTTGGGAATGGTTGTGAGAAATAGGTCTCTTTTTATTAATTATAAATACTATTAAGTTATTGAAGGGGTGGTGTCTTAATATAAAATGGATGGAGATGGGCTATTAATTTAATGGTGGTGTGTGGGTGGGAGCTAGTTATTTAATAGTGGGGCCAAAGGTTAAATGGTGTAAATGCTATTAATGTATAGCTGGGGCTATTTGGGAGATAGGGAAATACGTTTATTTATTAAATTGAAATACTATTTAATGTTGGGGCTGGTTGGGGGAAATAGGTTGTCTATTTATCGAATTTGAATGTTATTAATTTAATGTTGAGGCTGGTCTCAGGCAGGGAGGCCTAATTTTTAAATGTAGGACCTATTGATTTAATTTCAGGGCTGGTTGGTGCTTTCTAAATTTCATGTACCTCTCTTTATTTCAAAATAGGGGCCCCAACATTCCAGGATCCAGACAAGCAGCAACTGAGCTAAATATACCAGCAGCCGCAGGTAGCAAAAGCTGCAAGAACAGGTAGTAGAGAGAAGTACAGTCTGCCAACTATCCTGAACTTGGTGGGGCAGTCCAGAATTTGGGCGACAGACCTGCTTTGTTAGGATTTGGTCCGACTACAAGGATAGTTGAAGGGTATATCTTGGTTCTCACTGCTAAGCTCGTGAAGACAGAGCTGGGTGCACCTAACAGTAGTACACACAGTATTGTCTGTGTATTTGTCTAAAATGATAACCATATTAAACCATAGGGATCTCCCTGTCTTAAGTGTCCTAGGCCCCCCAGAGCCTTGATCCAGGTCTGTTTACAGGTTATATATAATGATGATGAGCTGTAACTGAGAGGTTCTCTAATTGAAAATACCTTTAAAAAAATGGGTGGGGTGCTGTTCCAAAGTGAAGACAGTCACATCCTTCAAAGTGTTAAACATAAAAATAGTCATTACATTCAGTGCTAAAATGCAGCCAGGTTGAGAAGTAACATCTGACTATGCTGAACATGGGCCTGATTCATTAAGGAAAGTTAGGCAAAAAACTAAGTAAGTTTTCTTACTCAAGTTTTCTGGACAAAACCATGTTGCAATGCAAGGGGTGAAAATGAGTTTATTATTTTGCACATAAGGAAAATATTGTCTGTTTTTTCATGTAGCACACAAATACTTGATAGCTCATTTGTACACTGAAATTTAAAGTTGGTCTAGGACATGCCCTACCCTAAATAGAAAGCTGCCATCACATTTTAAACTTACCTCCCCTACAATGCAACATAGTTTTGCCTTACTTATTTTTGCTGAACTTTCCTTAATGAATCAGGCCCCATGCGACTGACTTACATCACAAACAAACTTTTGTGATGTGACTCAACTTTGGTATAAAAGTTACTGCTTTGTATAAAACAATCAGTTATCAGTGTATGATTTGTACATACAGTACATATACATATGTACATTGTTTAATGCTGTTTCTGCTGATATATCTGTCTAGAGTAACCTTATTTTAACCTAAATCTTATTTGAAAATAACGTTGAAATCAATACTGGTCACACACATTTGTGATATGTAGAAATATATGCATATATTTGACAGAAACGCTGGAAAAATTATTAATGGACTGCATGCAAGTTCCAGATTTCTGACTTGTGTGTTTTGAACTACTGGCAAAATTTAAATTGTGGTATTGGAAAGACTGCTTTCCAAAAGCTATGGGCTCAAGTAAGAGCCTGGTCAAGGGTTTCCTGGAATGAATGGAGAGAGAGGGAGGCAAATTTTGGGTCTTCTGAACTGCCAGTCAGACTGCAAGCTAATTAATAGTTGCACCTGCAGGGTGTAGTTTAAAAGGGTGTCAGTTTGTTCAGACATTCTCACTCATTTCCTTTGTGAAAGAAGCTGAAATCCTCCATAAGGAGAGAAAATTGCTATTTGTTCGTAAGTGAACTAGCTTACCAACTGCTGTTTGTGTGTAAGCTGTAAATTAGGTCCTTCATCACTTAGAGAGGGAGTGTCAAATGTTTTAGTTAGAGTCAGACAGGCCAATATTTATTTTGTTTTTTTTCCTCTTTAATAAAAGTAGCTGAGGTTTTTTTTTTATGGTTGCTGTGTGGAAAGTGTCGTATCTATCCCAGGAGACGGTGTCTGTACCCTGATCTGTGATTGATATCCCTTGAGAAAGGTGTATGTATATATATATATATATATATTTATTTGGAGTGCTGGTTTCCAGGATTTCTTGGACAAGGCTATATGCAAATTGTATACACCTGGCACTTACAGATGATAAAAACAAAGAGTTGTACAGTTACATATATAATTAGTCTTTTATTACCTGATAGCTGTCACAGTTTCTTAGACTGAAGAAAAATTGCTCTGACGAGTTACGGTTCCAGGAACAGTCAAAATTTCTTAAAACCAGATTTATGGAAAGGGGGTGTTCTTCTCTCATAATTTATGCACATGTAAAGGCAGGTTCAGCAAACAGGCAGAGTTGATTAAATATAAGAGAAATGGTTCTGATAGGATTGGGAAAAAGAACCTTTGTGAGGGCAAAATAAGACCCTCTTCCGCTACTCCTTTGCATAAATCCTTTCAATGGCTCCCTCTCTGTTTCAGAATTCAGTTCAAGCTTACCCTCGCTTACAAAGCCATTACCAACACTTCTCAGAGATTTAAGGGTTCCCCCTTAAATGATACATCGATTATATAGCAATCATAGTGGTGGTGATATTTTGATAATCTGTCTCTGTGACATTTTTCTGTAGCCTGGATGATGTTTTTAAGTGTAAAAGTTTATTTTTAATAGTCATGAGTGGTTCTGATTTTGTGAAATCCAGCAAGATCCGAGTTTGGGAATCTGAGTGAAACGGAGTCGTGGCGTGGTTTTGCGCCCCAAAACTTCATTTTTGGGATATATTTTTTGCAAAACCGTCATGAGTTTTGGATCGCTACCTTATGTATATATAGTCCTCCCTCATTTTCTCAAGTGCCATTTTAGAACAGACCGGCGTGCAGGGAGGAGGTTAGCTGCGGTAATCTGCTCAGGGTGAATGAGGGACATAGGAAAGCAATAGAATCGTGTCATTATTGTAAAGCAGTTCAGTAGAGATTGGCCAGCTAGAATAGTTTGCTGATCAATTGCTTTTTAATCCACAAAACAAATAGATTTATTTATTTTAAAAATTAAAATTTTTCTAGAGAAATCTTGTGTTGGGCAGTGACAACTAAAATAATTTTGAAAAAAAAACCTAGGTGTTTGCGTGTGAGATTCAGCACCAGTTGCACCCCCCCCCCCTTCCCCCAAAAATGCTATGTTATATTCTAATCTTTTCTGTTTTTTAATATTTGTCAATTCTGAAAAGGTCAGTCAGTGAAATCTATTTTTTTAAAAAGGGTGTTTGCATGTGAGGGTTTAGAACGCAGCTGCACACCCCAAAAAAAGCTATATATTCTAATCTTTGTTATTTTTCTATACTTGTCCATTTTGGGAGGTTCATTCAGTGATATCCATATTAAAAAAGGGTGTTTGCGAGTGAGGGTCAACAGCAGCTACACCACAAAAAAGTAAAGAGAGTGTTCTTGCCTTTGACTTACAGCACAACCCACCACCGATAAAATATAAACTTGTTTGTTAGAAGTATATTGTAGAGCAGTCTCATAAGAATTGTAAGATAACATTCCTTCTTTTCCCCATCTTATTGAGCATTCCGCTGGCATGGTAGCAGGCATCTACAAGAATCTCCAATCTGTTCAAGTAGCATTACTCTTCTTGGCAACCATGGATCACTGTATAGATTAGGAGCATCCCAGTACTAGTACTGGCAGTAGTACTACTGTCACGATCTTTACCAGTAAAAAAGGTAATGTGGGAAGAAAGTTGATGAAAGTGTCTTCAAAATCCAAGCACTATTTGTCATATTAAATCTCAAAGAAAACATCAGCTCTTGATGTAAGGAGGAGGATTAAAAGGGAATTTTCTGATGAATGTGGTGATTTTGTCCAAAAAAATTAAAATAACTAACATTCCATACTCCAAGCACAGTGGCAAGGCAAGGCTCAGACTATGTCCATCTTTTGCTTCTAGGGGTCCTACTACTGCTTGTACTGGAATACGTACTAATATCTGTTTTTATGTTCTCCCCATGTTTTCTGGGTTTCCTCTGGGTGCTCCAGGTTCCTCCCACAATCCAAAAACATACTAGTAAATTAATTGTCTGCTATCAAATTGATAGGAAAAATTCTATTATATCAAGGTTAATTAAACTTCATCTATTCATTTTTTGACAGATGTGCAAAGGATCCTTTGTGATGGGTAACCGTTTTGGGTATTAGTCTCTAAGGGTTAGAGTAAATGGACTCTTGATATTGCTTTTCTAGTTTACTATTGTCAAATAATTCAACTTCTCAGCATGATCACAAAAGCTTGTGAATGAAAACAAGGTATTTAGCAAGAAATAGTGAGAAAATAAAATGTATCCTTTTGTTGTTACCTCAGGAAATGCACATTTTCAGTTCAAGAAAAGTGTTTCTTTTCACACCAAGATGGCAGGTACATGGTGTAGGTTTCTCTGCTATAGCGGTTTAATCCAAGTAAAAATCTGAGACATACAAATGACTGAGTAAAATGAGATACACCCGCCAAACTGGGTTGGATTTTAAGATAAAAGCTACTGATCAAAATATCACATACAACAAGAAGTGTTAACAAATGTTTAACACCTTACATCTTCATTGAGTACCCATTCCAGTGGAGCAGGTTAATGCATTTATTAGCTAAACATTTCTGCAGACATTATTTAGGACGGTGGTACTCGGTATCCCGATGCTTGTGATACTGACACGAGTATACCTACAAAAAAACGGGAACAGTTAAATCATGGCATAATTAAAATGTACACTTACCTTGACACTGACGGAGGACATTACCGAAAGATCTGCTATACGACTGCTGTAAAATCTGAAGATGTTGGATGCCGGCGCTTCATTGTGACGTCAAGGAAGACAACGACATGTTAGGGTTAGGGTTATGCTTACGCTGCGTCAAACATTACTGACGGAGGTGACGTTACAATGAAGTGATGGCATCCAGCATCTTCGGATTTTACAGTAGTCGCATAGCAGGTCTTTTGGTAATGTCGTCCGTTGGTGTCAAGGTAAGTGTACTTTTTAATTATGCAATGATTTAACTGTTTGTGGTTTTTTTGGAGGTATACTTGGTGTCGGTTTCCCAAGCATCGGGATACTGTACCCAACCCAACATGACTTTGTTAATGATACCCTTCAGCCTTTCTCATTAACTGTACTCTAATGAGTCTTTCATCAATACTTGTGGGGCAGGCTACTGTTTGATTATTTGGTTAATCTTCTCAATACTCAAGTTTCTTTGCATGTGTAATATTCAGACACAGCCGGGACCGGTCTAACTTCCTTTGTTGCTCTCGGAACTTTTGCTTCTCTTTATAAGATTTTGAACAGTCTTTTCATCATTATATTTTAACTCATCTTGGGAATTTACCATAAAGTGAGGTTGCTTGTCAAAAAGTATCTCAAAAGGTGACATGTTAAGAAGTGGTCTAGGAGTGGTACTGATGCTGGAAAGGACTAGTGGGAAAGCTGTCAGCCACTCCAACCTAGTTTTAACTATCACTCTACTCAATTCGTTCTTGATAGTACCATTTACCCTCTCTACTTTCCTACTGGCTTGTGTCCTATAGAAAGAGTATGGAACTTACTACCAATGCCCATAAGTTTTTACTCATAATCTGAAAGATATCACCAGTAAAATGAGTACCCCTATCACTTTTTATAACTTTAGGGATACAATAACTGCATACAAGTTTTTGGGTATGAAGCAGTTAGAAAATACATAATTACACACCAATACATACTTGTGATGCCTGCAAGGTGGCAATTAGATGCAGTCGATTTGTTTTACATGGAAAAGTCCATCTGTAGGAGGGATATGGGATGACTCTGTTGGTATTGTCTTTCCAACATTTTTATTCAAACAAGTAAGACAGGACATTGCCTTCCTACTAGCTTGAGAAGAAAAGTCTGGTGCACACCAGTCTGCTCTTACCAGCTTGCACATATCTTCTTTACCCAGATGAGTCAGACCATGTGCTGCCTCAGCTAGGACTGGAAGATACGTTCTGAGAGCCACAGGAATACCTCGTCCATCTCTCCTGAGTCCAGAGGACTCCTGACCACATCCCTTCGCCTTCCAGACTGTCCTTTCCTGCAGGGAACACAAATCCTATAATTCAATTAAACGTTGTGTACTTATTGTTTCAAAGACCATCACTTTGACAGTTTGTCATATTCACATATAAGCCTGCTGCCCACTTGGCAGCTTCGTCCGCCATCCTATTACCCAGTGATATTGAATCTTTTTCATATGTGTGGACTTTACACTTAATGAGGACTACTTTCTTTGTTACCTGTATTGCTGTCAAAAAGTTCTCTATGTGATGTGAGTGTGCGACCGATGTCCTGTTACTGTCATAAAAGTTCCTAGTTTGCCCCAAAGTCACACACTATCCTAGAAACGTACTTAAAGTCAGTGTATATATTAACTGATTTTCCCTCTTTCAACTCCCATGCCTTCCTCAATCTCACGTGTTCACCTACTTGGTTAAGTGAGATGGGCCAAGGGTTCAGTTTCTATAGCACTTTCATCATTTATAACCGTATATATGTCCATCTGTCTAGGAGAATTATAAAACATAAAAGTTTCACATTTTCTAAAGGGGTGTCACTTATGGTCAGGTCTTGTGGTAAAAGTCTAATTCAAATATTCTATACAATCATGCGGCTCTGTATATCTGCCAAATTCATCCTCAGCTAGAGTCTCCTGTCCTTTCACCCTTTGTGCATCTGGAGGCACATTTTTGTAAACCTTGCTTAGGAGACATAACAAGTTTAGCCAGAACTTAGGAGGGCAGATACCGCATGTGGTATATAAACAGTTGAATCATATTTCTGTGTCCATACTTCTGCAGCAAAAACCCACTTCTCGGTAAGTTTAGAAGTACAAATCTGCAGCTGCCTTTGTGGTCGTGTCAATAGAGTATATAACCTTAATTCTAACCTTTGTTAAATGTCTTCGTCAGGGCCCTCTTAACAACATTTTGGGCCCCCGGGCAAAGCAGTGCACCGGGGCCCCTATATGTGTGTATATATATATATATATATATATATATATATATATATATATATATATATATATATATATATATATATATAAAAAAGTGACTATATAGATATATATATGGGCCCTGCAGCCCAGGGGGCCCGTCGGAGGCAGCACAAAAAAAAACCTGAAGAAAATACTTACCTTGCGGTCAGCTGGCGATCCGGCTCCCTCCCTGGTCTCCTCCTCCGTCACGCTCTGCAATGGATGTCGGGCAGGCGTCACACCCGGCAGACGTCACACCCGACATGCACTGCGAGCGCCGCACGGAGGAGGAGACCAGGGAGGGAGCCGGATCGCCAGCTGACCGCAAGGTAAGTATTTCCTTCAGGTTTTTTTTTTTTTTGTTCTGCCTCTGACGGGCCTCCCTGGGCTGCAGGGCCCCCGGGCACCTGCCCATTGTGCCCAATGGGAAAGACAGTCCTGGTCTTCGTCCCTTGAGTGAGACAGTATCTCAAATATTTGACTTTTGTCTGGCATGGCTGTACTCTATCCTTTTGCAACCTTTTGTTCTGTTATTGAGAAATGAAGTAACAAGTATTTAGTTTAAAACACTAATGATATAAATGAATTAGAACACAGCAATACTACATTCTCATACTGCACCCAATGTTTGGTTAGAGAGATTGAAAACAGTCACACCAGGATTGTGCCAAGACTCTGAGGCTATCTATGAAACCTTGGGACAGCATCTATGTATTTTTTACCTCTTTATAAGAGAAAGAATGAGGTAGTGACAGCCAGAAAGATTAAGGAATACAAAGAGTAATAGTAGAGAGATGATTTGCAGAAAATGAGATTTGCATCAAGATGACAGCTGGATTCAGTACTGCAGGGAATTGGCTTTCAAATATTTAATTAATTCCCCTTAAATCTTAATTATTCTATGGCCCATCCCCCTTCCTTTAATCCTTTCAAGGAGTTACGTTACCCACCGAATCCAGTGTCCTGTCCATATTTAGTTCATAGGGAACCTGGTATCTCTGATAACAATATTTCTACAACCTGTGATGGACTTATAACAGTGGAGTGCAAAATTAGCCCTTGTGAAGCATATCCTGTATCTCCCATGCATTTATTCCTGTAATATCTAAAAACACCATCAGAAGTACAGTCACATTCCATTTTAAATAATATAAGTTTATATGAGCCACTGCAACTTGAAGAAAGAATATTTAGAATGACCCAATATTAACGTCTGCCGATGTATTCAAGGGAAAATTGTGCACTTTTCAGACTTCGGACTTTAGTCTGTTTGCTTATGTACCCATTCAATGACAGCAAATGTTATATCTAGATGTTACTTTTTTTATAGTCTTTTGTCACTTACTTGTCAATTTACTCTGTCCTCTATGATAGTGTTCTTACTTGGTTTAAGTCTATAGTATCAGTGCATTTAGGGCCAATAAGCTGGAACCACTGTCTCTGCACAACAGATACCTCTGTTTCCTCTTCTCTCAAATATGTGTGGGATAGTATTCCCTCTATGATCTCTGAAAATAAGCCATTAAAGGGATTACAACAAATTTGTTACAATCCCCCTTCACTAATATTAATACATTTACAAGGCTCACTATTTTCCCTGACTGCACTTTGAATGTTATCCACATAGGTGGAAGTGTCACTATTGTTTGTTCAGATTTTAAAGGTTTGGAGTGCCATTGAATGGAATACTAATCTCTCTCCAGTGTATTGATTTCTACACCAGTCTCACTGGTTTCAGCCATTGCCCGAGGGTGGGACCACTCCCCTCCTTCTCTTGCTTATGTGGCGGTTCCTGTATATTAATAGAATGGCTATGGCTGCAACAAAAGTGGGTTCATCATCTTCCTCTGAGACGTTACGTTTTTATACCATTCAATATGAGTTATAAGTTGCATTTGTTTTTTTATTAGTTTTTGTATTGATTATACTTTGTCCTACCATCTGCCTATAGCAGGGGTGCGCTGACGCTCTCTTCTCTTTGTTTCATAACACAGCACATGCTCTCTCATACAAAATATTCTCTTCCTGCTGCCACACTTTTAAACAGTCAGTGTCTTTAATTCTCAATTTTAGTGATTTCAACAAAGAAATTTCATCTTTAACCGTGCTTAATACCTCTGAATCAGAAATACCAACTTTAGGAAAAGGTTGCACACATTCAGCAGCCATTTTTATCCATTTATCACAATATTCCATTGTGTACGTACAATATTTTATACTTACCATACACTTCCCACATCAGAAAGGTCCTAGTCTAACCTGTACTTCAGTTACACCGGCCATCTCTCACGTTTGTTTTGCACCTATTTGGAAATGGGATCCTCAACGCTTCGCAACACAAAACTCCCACTAGAGATTTTCTTTTTTGTTGCCCATGGACAAATTCTATAAGCTGTATCCATTCACTTCTAACACAGCCACTTTCAATTGGGAGAACGGAAATATCAATGTTTTGCACCCATGTGGAAGTGGATTCCTCAACGCTTTGCAGCTAGGGCCGGATTAAGGGAATGGAGGCCCCTGGGCTAAGGGGGCCTCCATTCCCCCGTGAGGGCCCCCCTGTGATCCGAGCTGCCCACCCTCCCGGCACTTACCTCCTTCTCTGGCGCACTGTACGCTCTTTACTGAGGAGATCTTGTGAGAGTGAGATTCACGAGATCTCCTCAGTAAGGAGACTACAGCTCGCCGGGGAAGGACCGCAGTGAAAGTGCTCAGCAGCACTGATTGTGCCGGGGTCGCCCCCGACCGATCAATACTGCTGCTGAGCACTTTCAAGGGCCCCCTGGATGCCATAGGCCCCTGGGCTGTAGCCCAGTTAGCCCTATGGTTAATCCGGCCCTGTTTGCAGCACAAAACTATACCCCGCCTTTCCAGTGAAGTTCCTGCTGAGTACTTTATAACTGGGAGCACTAAATATTGAACTAAACAATACCAGCCTTTTCAGCGTATTTCCTCCAACCATCCAAAATTCACAATCATGTTTGCATATGCAACATGTGCGATCCAATCACACAGCTTACAGGTACTAGTTATCAGTATGCTCTACAATTACAATTGGGATTATCACGAAAAATCTGTTTTTGCTTTTCACCTTATATCTTGTATACTAACTTTATTTTACTGTATACTACCTTTATTTCACTGTATATTACCTTTTTATACCCTCCTTCAACAGTTTTCCTTTACTTTCACAATCACACAATTCACATACACCTTTGTTTTTTGTACAGAAAAATATTTCCCAAATGTTGGTAATAAATTCTCAGTTTTTAACAATTCCTTTCATTATAAAATACAACAATAAATTCTATCAATATAAGCATTTAAACATGTGGCACAATAGTATAGGGAATATATGCGTATGCTATGCAAACAAACAATATATTGATCGCAAAATGGCATGAAAAACACCAAATTTTTCTTTCTTGTCCCTAGATTCTCACCAGCACCCCTTCGATTACACAAAGCAGACATTCAATTTAGCAACACTGGTTTATGATGTTTCTCCTACCCTTTGTTGGTAAACCGAAACCCGTAGGTTTTGTGAATCCTTGAGATCCCTCAGACACATCCTAACCTCTTTCATACTTACCTAAGCTGTGTTGGTACTCCTCAGTGTGTCATTATTACAGGCAGAGCTGGAACTCCTTCTCCTTGGTCTGGACCCTGCTGGAACATTGTGTCACACACTGTCCTGGGACAGGGAGCTGTCAGCTCACTCCTTCCCCCTAATATCCCCCCCCCCCTATTTGCGGGTGCATGCACACCACTCGCTGGAATAGAAAAAAGTAATTTTTTAAAAAAATGAATTACCTGCCATTAATTACCCCCCGTCCCCTCAGCGCTCCTGATACTACCATGTCAACATGGACCAATATCTCAAAGGAATGTTTCCAGTACATTGTTGAATTCATGCCACAAATAATTCAGTCTGTCCTGGAGGGCAAGGGGGGATCTTACCCAGTACTAGAAAAGTGTATCTAATAAAGTGACCCCTGAGTGTATGTCGATTATATACAGCATACATCATAGGATGCAGACCCTAAGCGTGGAAAACATAATCAATGTACTTGACATTACTTTTGTAGTGTACTTCTAAACTTCTAAAACCTTTCAGATGTCTTAAAGTGAAATGTATTTCAGCATCTCTTCCTAACACTGATTACCATCTATTTTAAGAAAAGCAATTTCAGCTGTGTACAGAACTTAGTGCTTGCTGGTGCCTAAGAATATTGTAGAATTCTGGCATTTAAACAATACTTTTTGCTTTTTGGACAACTGTTTAACACTTTGAAGTATATTTTGAGGATATTTTACAACATTGGCAGGGACATAACTATTACAATTTTGTGGTGGACATTGCGCAACACATTTAACTGAAAACATGACTTTTAAGTATTTATTTGTGGAAAAAGTGCATATTTTACTGTTCCCCAGCATACAGAGTGGCTTTAAATGGGGTTTGTGGCCAAGACATAGATTTATGTGTTCCTGGGCCTCTCATGCTATACAAGAGAATGGCTTGGTACAGAACCTAGAGCTCCACATTAGACAATTAAATGGCAATGTGCATGTCTCTGTTAGGAACCCCTCTAGCCGGTACAGCACAACCCGGAATTTGCTCTGCCAGTCAGGTGTTCACTGGAGCCCCTAGTGGTGGGGACAGACTTGGCCGCAGACTAGCAGAGGGTCGTGAAGTCTGTACCGACTAGGGAGAACCCAGGAAAGTGGAGTGAAGTCCAGGCAAGGGTCGTGGGCCGGTAGCAGACAGGGAATCCAATACACAAGCCGGGGTCAAGGGTCACAGGCACGGTAGCTAGGTCCAGATACAGGCAAGAAGGTCAGGGTCACAAGAAACACAGGCAGGGTCCAAATCCAGGCAAGGGGTCATACACAGGCAATCCAATCGTAATATCCACAGGACAGAACTGGGAACACAGCAGGTCAGCAAACTGGCAACAGGAAACTATAACCAGCAGTGAGGCTGCAGACCTCACTGCCTTAAATACCAGTGGCCACCAATCAGAGCTTCGCTCTGAATCACTCACAGCCCCCTGCATGATTAAATATTAATTAGCCCACAGACTAGCACAGGGCTTGTTTAATCAAGCCACAAGTCTAACTGCTGCGCATGCACGCCCAGCTTCCTCCGGGACGCAGCGCAGAACACAAGCAGGATCAGCCAGGATCCGGAAGTGACGTCCCGGTCGCCAGTGGGCACAGTAAGCGAGCCGCGGTGGCTGTGAGTACTGCTCGTGACAGTCTCTCACTGGCCTATGAAATGCCCTGGCAGGTGTTGCCTTACCTTAATGGACTAGCACATAGAAACTACTGATTAATCTAGTCTGCCCTGAAGTTTTTTTTCCCCACAGAGCAGAAAGCCCTTGTTAGTATTCTTTCTGCATTTTGAGGATGCAAGAATATATAGAGGAAGAGAATGGTTATCATGGGTGCTTTCAGGCTGTAGTTCAATGAAGTATATTATTAACAGGTTGCATTATGCCAAATAAGTATTGGCATATATATATATATATATATATACCTAGAGTGGTGTCGAGGTAGAAATTTAGAAGTGGTGGTATGGAAAATTAGACAGATTTCATAGCATCTGACAGACATATGAGACATAAGCTAAAATGGTCCTAACCGTGAGAACTTATATTTTGCAGGAACGGGATAATGAGACACATTAGCAGCAGAGGTGACATTAGACTTAGTGGTCAAGGTGGGTAGCAGAGGAAGTGGAGGCTAAGTGGTCCAAGTTGCAGGAGGATAGGAAGAAGAGGTGATGGGGGACAGTAGTGGGGTTAATGGGCTGGTAGACTTTGGAAGAAGGGGGACAAGGGAGGTAAAATAGGATAGGAGGGAGAAGAGAATGAGACACAGTAATGGATAAAGAGGAAGGAGGCAAGTTTGAATTTATAAACTGTATTCTTGAAGATAGTAATAAGGGAAACCATCAGCCACAGTAAAATGATAGTGCTGTAAACTGATATTGTGAGATTGATTTTAGCAAAGCCTACACTGTACAATACAGTAAACCAAATGTGCTATGCAGCTTACTCTTATCGTCACAAAACAAGCATCAAAAGTAACTAATTAGCGTCTTGTAAGTAATTTTCTAGGACTCTGCAAGCAACTGAAGTGAGAAGGCAGCTGCAGGAGGTACAGGAAGATCAAAGGATATCATGAGTATCTGCAATGCACAAGTCCCAGGGTGCCAGGAGTACCAACCACACAGCACAACCTATAACTAAGCAGACATTTGGAAACTGTTCACATATATACTTTACTAGTATATTTTCTAAAAGTGACAAGCATTGCATTTTTATTTTACTTTGTTCAGCTCAGGGCAGTCAGCAACTGTGAAATTACAGATTATTAAAATTAATATTAAGATGGCAAAAATACCCATTGCCTGTGTTTCTAAGGCAGTTGAGTGGCAAAGGACACAGAGTTAGCAACCATTGTTGCACCGATGTGCCTGTCAGAAACTTCTCTGCCACTGGCAATCCTCCCCCACATCAATAACCCCCAGCAGGTAGTAAAATCAGAGCTGGACTTCGTCTCAGACAATACCTTGAGACACATCCACAGCACTTGTCTAGGAGGAGGGAGGGATCACAACAGCGCACTGAAGAAGGAACCAGTGAACGATTACACAGGAAGGGGAGGGGAAGGAGACAGTGGAAGATGGGTAGGATAGACTAACTCGGCACACAGAGTAGACATACTAAATCAGTCACAGCTGCGGGAGAAGTGGCGGTATGGCATACCGCCAGATATAGTCTCACTTCGAGCACTGCATACCTACAGTGACGGACTGAGGCATGAAGGCCCCACAGGGGGAATACAATGGCAGAGGCCCACCAGAGGGAATGTGGCCAGCCACTAGAGCGGCATAACCAAACCACTAGAGGGGGTGTGGTAAGCCCATGAAGGACAGCTAGCACCATAGTGTAGTATATTAAGAATGCAGTGTGTATATAAAGAGTACACAGTCTTGACCTGCTCCTTAGATTGGGCAAAACAATCATCAAAAATCGGGATTGTCCCACTAGAATCAGAACATTTGACAGACTATCCTGCACTCTCCTACCAATTCTTGTCTCGTTCACCACCTGTGGCTGCTGGTTTCTAGACAAGTTGCTGCTTCTCTAGATCCTGAAATGTTGGAGGCTCTATTTGAAAACTCCAACCAGCCCTGGCATTAAATCAATAGCACTCATTAATTAGCTACCACCTACCTCACACACATTACATTGCCACAAGCTCCATGTGCCATCACACATATTACATTACCACAAACTCCTTTGTGCCATCACACACATATTACCACAAGCTCCCTTGTGCCATCACACACACACACATTACGAGAAGCTCCCTTGTGCCATCACACACATATTGCCACAAGCTCTCTTGTGCCATCACATACACATTGCCACAAGCTCCCTTGTGCCATCACACACTCATTACATTGCCATAAGCCCCCTGTGCCATCACACACACATTACATTGTCACAAGCCCTCTGTGCCATCACACACGCACACACACATTACATTTTCACAAGCCCCCTTGTGCCATCACACACACATTACATTTCCACAAGCACCATCACACACACACACACACACACACACACACACATTACATTGCTACAAGCCCCCTGTGCCATCACACACACACATTACCACCAGCCCCCTGTCCCATCACACATGCACACTACACTGTCACAAGCCCCCTGTGCCATCACACACAATTACATTACCACAAGCACCCTGTGCCATCACACACACACACATTGCCATGAATACAATTTAAGCATAACACATACATGGATAGTCATGAACTAACAATCACAGCTAGTATGGATACCAGTACAAATTCCAGGAATGTGAGTGAATAAACAGTAGAAGTTTCAGCTTAAGACATTACATCAGGGTCGTTCAAGGTAGACAGGCATGAGACATAGGTTAGAGAGAACCCTTCCCTTGAGAGCTTACATTCTAGAGCAGTTCAATTCATTGCATGGCTTAGATGAGCTGTTGAAATGCTTTAGGTGACATACTTTAAAGTGTTAATTGAAGGAAATTGTTCACATATTGTGCAAGATGATTAATGTAGTGAATTAATTTATATAGCAGCAAAATATTTTGCAGAGCTTATAAAATGGAGACAAACTTAACAAACGTTTATAGTGTAGTATAACATACAGCAATACTCTATGCAGATAACTGCCTGCTAGCAATTGCTTTACAAAGTTAGGGTTAGGAACCACCTAGGGGAGTTAAGGTTAGGATGAGAGAAAGGGAGGGTTGTACTTATTCCAGTAAAGCGGTAACCTTCAGCACATTTAAGTGACTGCTTGTGTGCAATTATCCACAAACCATTGATACTGAAATTGAGAGGTCTTTGCCTGCTAGCACTTATAATCCATAGTTTTTTTTTTTGTTATTTGCTTTATATTTCAATTTATTAAGTAATATTTTAGTACTTTGGCTACTTTCATATGTACCCCATGCACCCCCGGTTACCACAACCTGGAAGGGAGAGGGGTGGTATAATTTCATAGATAGGTTAGTCTCAACCCTCTCACCAAGTTATATTCTCTCTTTAGGCTTCTAGCTCTTGACACATTTTACCAGCGGTTGACCCAGCCCGACTCTCTATAATTGACTGGTGATGACATGTACAAACCAGGCAAAAAGGCAAAAGCCATTTAGCACATTTATTAAATGCCCTGGTAAGTGGAAACTTAATTGAAAACAAATAAAGAGAATCTTGTCGTCAGCAAAATAAAGAGGTTAAAATGACTGTAACTATGAAATACAAGTTGCAGCTAAGAAGACATCGGCAATGACAATAATAACCAAGTTGAATTTGTCACTGTCACGGACACACTCCCAACTTCTGTGACTTTGGGTGTTTACTGTTTGGGGTTACACACAATTCCAGTGCTCAGTCTTTCTCTCACCTATCACACACACATTATAGATCTGCTGAATCGCCCCCCAAAATAAAGCATACACCCATACACACTTATGCCATCACCTATTGAATAAGGGCAATAAGACCAAAATATACTGTCCCAAACTGGCACACAATGCTTCTGGTTACACACAGTTTAGCAATACCAACAATCACACTTAACACCTCAAGACTCTGTTATACAAATGTACACCTAAGCTTGTTAGTCAAATGTATTAACAATTCAACATCAGCATTCAAAGGGTTAACATGGTCAAGCGATATTCTTCATAACAGACTAATGGATTTGTTATCAAGTATCAAGGACAAAACAAAAAAAGTAATGAATAGTAACAAGGGGAAGGTAATGATGTGAGTAGTAGTGCTATAAACATTAATGAGCACCAATGTATGTAAAAGAGGAGGTGAGAAGTAGCCTCCGCAGTGTTAAGCAGTGGATACTGACCAGTTCTGGAAACCTGGTTGACTCTTGAATATGGATCCAAGGTCTGGGTGGCTGCGAAATGGCTTACCTCACTTGGTCATAATGTAGAAGTAGTATCAAATACAGTCACCTGGAAAATCTGGAACAAATTGAGACACTCTTCAAACAACTGAAATTGCTCTTGACTTGGACCAGAACTCCCTCTCAATGTTGGAACTCTCAATGTACCTCTGGATTGGACCGGGACTCCCTATAGACCTCTCACAGCTTGAAATCTGCATCTGACAGCTTACTCTGTGGCATTTGCAGACTCCCCTCTGGGAATGGCTATTTCCTCTGTGAGTCTTGCAGCCCTCTCTGATACATTGGAAGTGCTTTTGGCAAGACTGGCAACTTTCCCTTTTAGATTAGCAGTTCTTTTTAAAGGGTTTATAGCCCTCCTAATTATGTATTCATGTCAGCATATCCGTTGTCGGGGGTTTCAGTCATCATTAAATAAGTACTACCGGTTTGTCTCGTGTAGGAGCAAATATGAAGGAGCATGGCAATTGTAAGATTTTCTAAAATGTAAACGGCTATCCACCCTAAATATTTCAGAACATTTTGGAGGTAATATACAAACCTTTAAACTAGGGGTGTCCAACCTTTTAGCTTCCCTGAGCCACATTGGAAGACGACGAGTTGGTTTGGGCCGCACATAAAATACACTAACACTAACGATAGCTGATCATCCAAAAAACCATAGAAAACATAGGTAACATATTAAACTTACTTGGAAATGAAGTTAGTAAGAGTTAGGAAACCTGTTGCAGAATCATGATTAAAGCAGTAGTCCCATTACCAGCTGCAATTTAACTTACCTGCATCTGCCCCTTAGTGGGGTTCGGGGAATTAAAAGCCAAAAACTTTTTTTTCCTCTCTTTCTGCACCCATGAATCATTTTTTTTATTGACCAGTTTGAAATGGTCACCGATATAGGTAGCATCAGGAGGACTAATAGAAATCTACAGAGATTTAAAGATAGGGTGGCGGGAACAATGTCTCATATAGCAGCCTCCGATGAGGGTAACAGTGGGTGATATTTTCACCCTACTCAGCACTGCACATTTAAAATGGTTTAAAATATTAAAAATACAATTATCTCTTAATATTTATATTAGATACATACAGAGAACACAGCTAGTTCATAATTGCATGGTGCAGAAAGTCCAAATTCAGAGTAACAACAATAAGATACTGGATAATCTTTTACTGCTGCTGATAGTTCGCGCGGGTGACTCCTCTGTGCTGCGCTATGCAATGGATGTCGGGTGTGATGATGTCACCCCGACATTCAGTGCGAGCGCCACACGGAGGAGGAGACCAGGGAGGGAGCCGGAGCGCCAGCTGACGTGACCGCAAAGTAAGTATTTTCTTTTTTTTTTTTTTTGCAGGATTTTTTTTCAGCGCTGCCCCCTTGCCACAACCAAAACTCCTGCTGGGCCACATTTACAGGCATGCTGGGCCGCATGCGGCCCGCGGGCTGGACAACCATGGTTTAAACGAATAGCAGTGTCATGTATGACATCATGCTCCTTGTCAAAGATCTTTACCAAAGGACATTGGTTTACTGAGCAAAATGGTGGCGTTTACAGAGGAGCTGAAGTTTACACATTAGTGCTTTTATGCCACATGTTTTGTTTGTGTGCAGTAATTTACAGTAGATGTCTCTACTGTGTTGGTTGCAGTGTAGCTGGCGCTAGTGTTTTGGATCCAACCCTACAGGATAAAAAGGTGTGTGACTACAGTTTTAGACATTAAAGAGGTCTATCCTAGGAGACTGGAATCCACCAGACAGAGGCACAGTGAGGAGTAGGTGGCTCATTGCGAGGTAAGTGTTTGTCCTGCAATAGGCAGGACGTCTGATAAAACGGCTCAGAGACGCACTGAGACGATGGCTCACTGGAATGAGCTCATGAGACAGCTGAATGGGAGGCCATTGTGTGTCCTGCAAGAGGCAGCAATATTGTTATAGAAAAGTAGTAAGGAGCCTAGTAAGATTAGAAAGGGGTCAAGAAGTGCCCTGAATGGTGGCTAGAAGATATTTTCAAGTTCTTTGTTGCTGATAATGAAATCACTTTTACTTCCAAAACGATAAGTTTCCAGGTGGAGATCTTTTTATACACCAGAACACAAGGCACTGAGCAAAATACTGCTACCTTGATTTAATTATTTGTCACACTACATAGACATCTTTGCTTCTTTTACAAACTGCAAAAATTGCAGACCCACAAATCTCCTTTATATGCAAGATTATTCATTTTGGCTAGTGTTTTCAAAGTGCATGCCCACATTACAGTCTTTGAAAAAAAAAAACATTTACAGGTTTGTGGACACTCTAGACAATGGATGGAAAAAGTAAATAATCACATCAGTCCAACCTCTTACCACATATGGTCCAACTACCCGTATTCAATGCATAGTGTGTGCCATTGTGCAAATCTGTGGAACCCTCTTTTTAAGAAAATATCCAGTTAAATCAAACTTGTACCCTTCCTTCATTCTGGATAGAGAGCACACCATTTCCACTATACAACTGAGGGGCTGATTTACTAGAGGGCAAAAAGCCCTGTAGCTAGTAAAAATTGGCGTTTTCACCAGAGACTGGGCTTTTTCTCTCTTCGCCCTGTACAACTGACAGCTATAACTCCTCTATTGCTGGGGGTAACTATTTTACAGTGGCAAGAAAAACAATGCAAACCCTTTGGAATAACCTGGATTTCTGCATACATTTTTCATAAAATGTGATCTGATCTTCATCTAAATCACAAGAATTGGCAATCAGAGTCTGATTAATCTAATAAAACACATCATGGTTTGGGGCTGATTCGGTGCCTCAAGGCCTGGACCGCTTGCACTTGTTGACGAAAAAATGAATTCCAGATTTCATCAAGACATTTTGCAGGAGAATGTAAGGCTAGCTGTCCGTTGAATGAAGCGCAACAGAAGTTGGGTGATGTAATAGGACAAGGACCCAAAACACAGAAGCAACAACTGAATGACTTCAACAGAAGAAAAATAATCCTGACCTCAACTCAATTGAGATGCTATGGCATGACCTGAAGACATCCCAAGAATATTGCTAAACTGAGTTAAACCATACCTCCTTACACAGGGTTCACATATTCTTTCTAGCCTACACTGTGAATGTTTGTATGATGCATTCAATAAAGACATCAAAATGCAAAATTGTTTGTGGGTTATTAGTTTAAGCAGACTAGATCACATTGTATGATCAATTTATACAGAATTTCAGACAAGGATTAACACATATATATATATATATATATATATATATATATATATATATGAGAAAAAATGCCACACATCACACATAGTGAAGAGCTCTTTCAGTATATGATGTGCATATATTCGTGCCAAGTGACCTCTTCCCAAAATATAATAATGAGAAGCTTATTGAAAGTTTCAGTAGTGCGGAGGACACAATTTTCATGGGCACATTTAGCCAATCTGCAATGGGAGTAGTCCAAGACTGCTCCAACTTGAAAGCAGAACCAAATATAGTGTATATATATTATGTCCAGATTCTACTGACATCCACTGTGACATATCTTAATAGACTCAGGCTGCTATAAAAAAAATGTAATTTTTTCACAATGCAAAAGACAAGTAATTGCCCTCTCATTAAAAACAATAAATGAAAGCTTATCCCTAACGGTCCAGATGATCAAAATAAGAGGCAAATTCCTAGCCAAAAGAACGTCCTAGGGGTAAATGTATCAAGCTGAGAGTTTTCCAGCGGGTTTGAAAAGAGGAGATGTTGACTATAGCAACCAATTAGATTATAGGTATCATTTGTAATAAATAAATGATAGCTAGAATCTGATTGTTTTTTCAAACCTGCCAGAAAACTCTCAGCTTGATACATTTAACCCCCTAGAGTTGTCTTCAGATAGAAGAGAGCAGTCCATGTATTCCTGATGCATTTCATCTAAAAAGACTTAAAGACTTCCTCAAAGGGTCGTCTATATATATATATATATATATATATATATATATAAAAATCAACTCAGAGATTTGCACCAGGCCTATGTGAATGTAAAGATATGCCTCCTAATAGACATATCTTAAAGATCAGTGTCAAAGACATCTCTAAGGGTTTGATTTGATTCTCGGCACCTTTACTGTACTGAACATACGTGTGAATATAAAATATGTTCAACTCAAAATAGGGTCACAAGATGAGCACATGGCAGTACGACAAATTTTACATTTTTACATGATGCAAATTGAGTCCAACTCTAAATAAAGCCCTTGATGTTGATAAGAATCAACTAAAATTTTGTGCCCACATTACAACTTGTGTCCTTTTAGGTCTAAAACTACATATCTGGCTGCAAAAGTGAGAGCTTATATATTTATATGTTTAATTTTTTTATTCCTCATAATCAATTAATAAATAGATACTTAATTTAGTACAAGAAAAACTAACAGCAAATTTTTCCATGTCTGGCAAAATTACCACAGTATACCTGACATGGAGAACTTTAAATCTGCAGAGTTTCAGTTTATATCGTTTATATATTTTGCATGTTCCCATTACCATTTAATTGCTGCTCCCTGTGAAAAACAAGCATATAAAACATATTGAATAGCACAAAACTTCAGCACCTGGCGTTCAAATTTGCTGAATTGTTTATTGAGATAATATTTATTTATTTAAATATACCATAAATTGTTCTACAGGGAGGAGAAAATAATAAAGGTATTCTGCTGCAGATAATATTCCTTGTATCATCTTTAATTTTAACTGATGTAAAGATACTTTTTCAAACTAAATACAAATGGGGACACATTAAGAAATTTCTAATAACAGAAAATATGCATATATAAGTTAATTTGGACATTAAAACAAAGAGGTGAAATAGTCACTTTAATATGCATCTACGTTTCATTTTATTGTAGGTGGTTTACATTTTCTTAATTGTTTTGTAATGTAGAGTAGTGGGAGATTCAGCATTGTTTCAGCAATTATATCAAGTTACTGGCCCAGCACTGCAATCACTTTCCCCATTACCTGTAATTCTGCTTATGTAGTTGGTCTACACCTCAATATTGAGCAAGCTAATACTTCTTATAGGAGAGGACAGGAAAACTGTAAATATTAGATAAATTATCCTGCAAATATAGGTGGTCATGTATGTGCAATTTAGTGAGTATGGACTTACAGGCATGGCTGCCAAGAGGACTTTCAGGCCCAGTACAGCAACTTCTTGGGGCCTCTTCCATAGCCATGAAAGCATAGCCAGAGACAAGGGTGGTGGCTCCTACTAGCACATAGGCAAGCCAAGGAACCCTAACAGGTTTGGGCCCGGTATGTTGTACCTGTGTCCCCCCGTCCCCCCCCCATCGGCACCCTGCTTACTATAAGGCATATAAGCCAGCACTGCCAATAATATTATACAGAGAACAGTGCCCACCATATTAACCAGAAATGGCCACAGTATACTGCTAGCAGCGCTGAGAATATAGCATTGCCCAACATTTTAAACTCTCCAGTACACAACACTGGAGAGTTTAAATTCACTATTATAATTATTATTCATTATTTATGATCATAGAATTCCCAGAAGTGTCCAACACAGTATACAACCAACATTGCCCAACAGTATGCCCATGTCACTTTGTTTCCAACAGAAGTTACACATTTATAGAGAGGCTTTCACCGTCATGCATTATGGGCTGTAGTCCTTTGGTCAACTATAATCAACTATAATGTCAGAAAGCCAAAGCAACTGCTCACTATAATCGCCTGGTGCTGAATGACTGGGACCTGGAGTGACCAAAAGTCGCATTAGCCGCTCACAAGTGTTTTCCTGGGCTGGCCACTTACAATTAGACAGTGGCTAAGTTAAGTCCCACTGAATTCAATTTCCAGTTATTCAGTGGCAGACATTCATTGTGAGCAGTTACATTAGCTTTTATGGGGTATTTTTCCTTACATTGAATTACCATGACATATGAACTCCCCCTATTAATACAAAGATAAAATAATTCTGATTATATCATCACATATAATGGAAAAACGATGTTATTGTATAATAAAGTGGTGAACAAGGAGTGTTTGTTCATTTAAACTTTTATTGTAATTTATTTGTTTGCTATTGTAGAACTACATGTCCCAGCATGCACTGGTAGCCATTGACTCCAAAGGCATGCTGGTACTTGTGGTTTAACAAGCAGAGCATCCCCTTCTAGTCAATGGGTGCCAGTGCATGCCAAAAAATGCAGCTCCCCAACAGCTGGAGAATCAGCACTAATAAAGTTTTGTGTCTAACTTTCCTGATTGATAAAATCTGCATTTTTCACGTGAGATCCATCAAACATGCAATTGCTTTGAAGTGGGTGAAATGTTAAGCATGATAAGTGAAACTTTGGGCTTGAAAAAGTATAGTATTTCCACAAGAGTGAAAAATTCCCCTTATCTCACTGGATTGAATTGGCCTCAAAGAGTTAAGCTATTATAAACTACAGGTTTTTCACCCCATTATCCTGCCAAACACATGATAAACAATCATTCAGTCCAATATCTCACTAGTGTGTACTCTCCAACGATCATGTTTCATCGCCCCAAAGCACATTGTATCGTTTGATTTGATTTTATAACCGGACTAAAAATCTCTATAAATGATGGCACAATGTCATGCCAATTCTGCAGTGTGTACGTACTCACGACCATCTGTCTGACAATTCTGCCCTAAGTTCCTCCAGCTGCAACACCTCTCTAAGCGTGCATATTTAAATTTATGAAGTTGTCTCCTGCGTCTCCCACGTGTTCTATTGTCTAAACATGAAGCACATGGAAATAGTGTTTTCTTCACAGCGAAACCAAAATGTTGTTTCCAAAATTCTTAATTTTCAAACATAATAAATATTTCTAGTAAGTGGGTGTGAAATAAGAATTCCTCACACTACAGAACAGAATAATATACTAATTACTATGATATAACCACATATTTTAACTTTCCAGCTGGTTAGAGAATTCAAGCAATTCTTTTTCATATATGTGAAACAAATGAAGGTAATTTTTCTTCAGTTTGAGGAATTTCTCCTTGACATTATTTATGTTTGCCCTCAATTTGTTAAATTATTCGTTCAGCTTTGCCATCTTCTCGGCCACATCTGTTGCATCACCGGAAGCCAGAGAACTATTTCTGCTTGGGCCCTTCTTCTCTCCTTCTGAACTTTCGACTGCAATGACGATGGTACCTAAATGATGGACAGAAACCGTAATTTAGGGTTTTTTTAATTATGAAATGGGACACAAAATATTGTTTTTAAAACTCTCCTGAACAAAAAGCATTTGCTCACCTTGGACACTGCTTAAATCACTTTGTGTTGATGTCCATCCTGGGTTTGTCCAGCTATGCTGCCGTTATGGTCAATACCAACTAAAAATATAGATGCCAGTTTTTAATATATAGGCACAGGGCACACCTTACATTTTTTAACTTTTTAATGATTTTTAATTGCCTTTTTTCTGTTATTTCCCCACTTCCTATGTCTGTGATTTCCTCTTTCACAGTGGCTATAGCTCCCTCTCTTTTCTTTTGCTGTGTTGCTGTACACTTTTTCCTTCTTTAACTAGATGTCAGTTTTACTAATCACACTAATCACTATTGTTGTTGTTAATTATTAAAACTGTTTACTAACAAGTTTAACAAAGTTTTAATAACCAATTTTCACACTCACTTTTTTAATGTATGTTCGGATTCTGTTCACCTTTCATTGCTCCTTGTTCATCAAATCTGATCATCTCTTTTGTATCTGGAACTTGCTTCTTTTCTTTTCAGGTTTGTCATGCAGTATATTAATCAGCTTCTGCATTATTATTTCCTCTCTGCAATTAACTTTTCAGTATTCGGCGGGGTCCATAGCCACCGCGACTCGCTTTCCTCTGTGCCTGGCTTCTCGGCCATCTCCTTGATGACCGGGACATCACTTCCAGTTTCCGGCCCGACCGTTTCTAGGGCAACAGCCGTACGCCGATGTTCAGAGCGCTGCGTTCCGGCAATACAGGGCAGCTAGACGCGTGCACATTAATTAGTAAAGCCTGTGGGCTAATTAGGGTTTGTTTATTTAACTAGCATCTGGGAGGCCTATTCATGTGATCCTCCTCCTTGGTCCTGATTAGCTATATTTAGTATTTAAGGTAGGGAGGGCTTAGCCTCCCTGCCGGTTATAGCGTTTCCAGTCTTGTGCTGACTGGCTGTTGGATTCTTGTTTGCCTGATCTCCTGTTGTGACCCTTGCCTGTACCTTGGACCTTGCCTGTTTGCCTGTTGCCCTGACCTTTTGGCTTGTATTCTGGACATCCTTGTTTTGCCTGTGACCCTGACCTCTACTTGGATTATCGATTTACCTGTTTGCTTCGGACCCATGACCACGGCCTGCCACTGACTACCCGCTCCAGTCTGGGCTAGTACCCCCGGTTCCATCTGCACTACGGCCATCTTTGATGAGCTTTTACTACTCTGAGCTTAAGAACTGGGGGCATCTGAGTACCTGTGAGCAAATAAAGCTCTATGGGAAAGGCGGCTGCTAAAGGTGAAGATCTCTACTCTAACTGTTCTAAAAGCTCATATTTGTGGTCGTGGGCCCTAACATTCCAATTGCATTCCTTCTTCTCCTTCCTCATACACTCCTCCCTCACTTTTATCTTTTCCTTGCTCATCTGTCATGTTGTCATGTACCACTGGCCACACCCTGGCTTCTCTCAGTTTATATAGATGCTTCTAGTGCATATGTGGGTGTTAACAGTTGGTATGGACCACTCACGGCAGCTCTATCTGCAGAATGCAGCATTGTGGGCGAACGTTGAATCGTCTCCAGCATTTGCCTGCGGTGGTATTTGCAGCTCTGCTTTGACACTTTTTATTAAAGTTTTCGTACTAGATTCAACGGTCTCCATATGAAATTTATGAAGTACTTTATTACATGAGGCTTTATTTTGATTTTTTTTCTGTGTATGGAAATATTATAATAATACATATATTTATAGAAATTTTAGGATGACATCAGACAAGAGTCTTGACCTGATGAAGGACTTCATTGAGGCCTACAGATTCCATCTCTGCTTGTGGCAGTCCAACTCAAGAGTATTCCAACAGGTAGAAGATAATCTTGCATTATGAGGACTTGGTGAGAGTGAACCTATCCATTATCCAGAGGCTACTGTAGATTGGATCAAGGGGAAGATCCAAAATATGAGGACTGTGTTCAAGTAAGAACTTAATAAGTTGGAGTTCTCCAAAAGATCTGAGGCAGAGGATGAAGATGTTTACCTAGGCTGTGGTACTTTGACCTCCTGTGTTTCATGGTTGACACAAGGCCCTGACCATTAAAATACTCCAAATACTCCCCCCCGGTTTACTTTTGCCATTGTGCTGCAATTTGTCATCTGGGAAAACTCCAGTGGTATCAACTCCACCACTTCCTTAACTTCTCTAGTATACTCCATAGTAGAAGCTGTGCGGCACACACTGGAGCTTTTCTACGTAAGAAAGTTGTGTGGGACACAAAAAGCCATCACCACCTTGTCTATTTTGTCAAGTCGCAGATTTATGCTGGTATGGAATATCCCAAATCTATCACTCACTATACCAAAAGCATTTTCCACTACTCGACTTGCTCTTGCTAATCGGTAAATGAAAGATCCTCCTTTGTGTAAGGTTTTAAAATATTACTTTGTAGTGTAAAGGTTTCATCTGCTACCAATTGAGTCCTAGGGGTAAATGTATCAAGCTGAGAGTTTTCTGCCAGGTTTGAAAAGTGGAGATGTTGCCTATAGCAACCAATCAGATTCTAGCTATCATTTTGTAGAATGTACTAAATAAATAATAGCTAGAATCTGAGAAAACTCTCAGCTTGACACATTTACCCCCTAATTTAGTTTGGACGCGTGCTGGCAAATTAAGTGCATTATTTTTAAGTTTGTCATAAAAGGGAGTTTGCTCCAATGTTCCACAATCTGACACTTTTCCATTTTTACCAATGTCCACAAAGATAAATTCATATTTTGCATCCACTGTAGAATCCCTTATAGTTATAGAAATAGGATCCACTTTTAGAGGGTGACATAATTCTTACATGTTTTGCAATTTATTGCCTCGCCACAGTTTGGGAAAATCCACAATTTATCAAAATCTTCGGCAATAACTTACCATTCATTGACTGTCAGTGTTAACTGCAAAACAAAGATTATTGTAATTTTAAATCAATACATATACAGTCATGGCCAAAAGTTTTGAGAATAACACATGTATTGTTTTTCACAAAGTTTCCTGTTTCAGTGTTTTTAGAACTTTTTGTCAGATGTTGCTATGGTATACTGAAGTAAAATTACAAGCATTTCATAAATGTCAATCAACTTCTGGGCCACATACTGACTGATGTCCACCCATTCTTGCCTAATCAATGCTAATCAAATTTGTGGGTTTTTGTTTGTCCACCCGCCTCTTGAGGACTGACCACAAGTTCTCAATGGGATTAAGGTCTGGGGAGTTTCCTGGCCATGGACCCAAAATTTTGATCCCCGAGCCACTTTGTTATCACTTTTGCCTTATGGCAATGTGCTCCATCATGCTGGAAAAGGCAATGTTCATTACCAAACTTGGATGGTTGAGAGAAGTTGCACTTGGAGGATGTTTTGGTACCATTCTTTATTCATGGCTGTGTTCTTAGGCAAAATTGTGAGCCCACATCATTGGCTGAGAAGCAACCCCACACATGAATGGTCTCAGGATGCTTTACTGTAGGCATGACACAGGACTGATGGTAGTGCTCACCTTTCCTTCTCTGGACAAGCATTTTTCCAGATCCCCCAAACAATCTGGAAGGGGATTAATCAGAGAAAATTACTTTACCCCAGTCCTCAGCAGTCCAATTCCTGTACCTTTTGCAGAATATCACTCTGTTCCTGATGTTTTTCCTGGAGAGGTGGCTTCTTTTCTGGCCTTCTTGACAGCAGGCCATCCTCCAATAATCTTCACCTCACTGTGTGTGCAGATACACTCACACCTGCCTGCTGACATTCTTGAGCAAGCTCTGCACTGGTGGTGCCCTGATCCCGTAGCTGAATCAACTTTAGGAGGTGGTCCTGGCACTTGCTGGACATTTTTGGGCGCCCTGAAGCCTTCTTCACAACTATTGAACCTCTCTTCTTGAAGTTCTTGATGATCCGATAAATGGTTGATTTATGTGCAATCTTACTAGCAGCAATATCCTTGCCTGTGAAGCCCTTTTTGTGCAAACCAATGATGACTGCACGTGTTTCTTGCAGATAACCATATTTAACAGAGGAAGAACAATGATTTCAAGCATCACTCTCCTTTTAAAGCTTCCAGTCTGTTATTCTAACTCAATCAGCATGATAGAGTGATCTCCAGCCTTGTCCTCATCAACACTCTCACCTGTGTTAACGAGAGAATCACTGACCTGATGTAAGCTGGTCCTTTTGTGGCAGGGCTGAAATGCAGTGGAAATGTTTTTGGAATAAAGTTTGTTGTCATAGCAAAGAGGGCCTTTGAAATTAATTACAATTCATCTGATCACTCTTCATGACATTCTGGGGTATATGCAAATTGCCATCATAAAAACTGAGGCAGCAGACTTTGTGAAAAATAATATTTGTGTCATTCTCAAAACTTTTGGCCATGACTGTACCCATTATCATACTATTTACGTGTTTGCGTTAGTTTAATTTTTAAATATGTCTATTTTGTTTGTGCTATTTTTAATATGTTGTTTGTTTTAATTTAAAAAAATCAATGTTTAAAATCAGACTATTTATTTCACTAACCTTCATATATTTTACCTGGAGAACTTGTATGATAGATTTGCAGGT
Organism: Mixophyes fleayi; assembly: GCF_038048845.1. Lineage (NCBI taxonomy): Eukaryota > Metazoa > Chordata > Amphibia > Anura > Limnodynastidae > Mixophyes > Mixophyes fleayi. Next base: position 65,263,239 of record NC_134407.1, on the reverse strand, counting down.
CTCAGGTATGATCAAACCCAGAGCTTGCGGTGAAATAGCTGTGCTGTACTTGAGATCAGCCAGCGGCCTTCCTGTGGCCAAAAATCGTAGGGTAACACTAGCAACCAGTCTCTGCTCTGCACATATAGTCTCCTTAAATAGGTGTCCTTTTCCTGGATAAGTGGGGTGACAAGCTGGAGCAGCTCTTGGACTGTGGGATTATTCATCCACAAGAAATTCCTGAATTAATCGGGATCGTTGTCCCATATCTCCTGAAGCAGTGGCATATGTGAAAAGGAGCCTCTCCTCAGCAACCACTCCCTCGTCCATGTCCAATTCTTTCTTCTTCTTGGCAAGGCGAGAAGCAACAAAGCACAAGCTTATCGTTTATTTCAAGGGCTGATAATTATATTTCAATAAATAGTAACAAGTGTACAGTTGTGAATGGAGTAGCCACAAAGTTGAACAATGGAATGAATGGCGATTATGGTATTTCTTGTTTCTGGAAACATGTTTTTGTGAGTTGTGTGCGCTGAGGTTCAACCCTTTATTTAAATTAATTTAGCATATTGCTGCTGGGCCTAAATCTGTACAGTGTGTACGGAGTCACGATTTTATGAGCCGATGGTAAATCATCTAAAACGTGCATAGTGTGTACGCATGAATCAGCTTGCTGATTGGGAGTCTCAGCCTTGGTAAAATCATTAACGATATCGCATTGGGAGAATTTTTCTGTAGTGTGTACCTAGCTTTAGGTCTAAAGTTTCTACTTACCCATGTCTGTATTTGTGTACTGTATTTTAGATGCTTTTCCAGTGATGTTTGTTTACAAGTTTACAATCAATATAAAGTTATATCTTTTATATTTAGTCAATTTTATCCTCTCTTCTTCTGGAACCTATAGTTAGTATAGTACAGTGTCAATGATATGGCCTTTGATCTTAAGCCCCAGGGAGTCTTAGAGGCCTCACATCAAAAATACAAAAATCTGTGGCTCATTAGTTAGCGCAAATCAATTTGTTTACTTATTTCAAAGTAAAGTTATCTTATGCTTTCGTTCCAGACACTCTATTAAATTGCCTTTGTATAAAAAAAAAAGTACAGTGTATCGCTGCAAATTATCACCTACATTTTTCTTCTCTTGTTGTCACTTGTATGACCTCTCAGGCTGTGTTTGGTTCACGGTGAATAAGATTTCACACCAATGTTTTAGGTCACAGTTAATGTGCAAGGTGACAATAGCAGCTGCTGGGTGCATTGAAAGCATATGTATAGCAAGCCTAGAAATCTCTGTTAGAAAAAAAAGTTTCAAACTTGTTCACACTAGCAAGTTTATGTCATTGTCTTGCATGTGGCACTCCTGTTTGGCTGGGGCTTATGTGGCCCCTGGCTGTTGCATCTCCAAAGGTACAAATCACAGATGGCTGGACAGGTGCTTTTGACACTTCATGTGGTTATATGATTTATTTGAGATATCTAATTGGTTCTTGCCATCTATCTAATAGGGACTCGTCTACAGTCCCAGTGACTGTAACAGGTTCATGTGTTGTATCTTAAAACATTGACCTGGATTGAACTCTGACAGACCTGACCTTTTCTTTGTTCCTGAACATTGAACAATATTTTAAGTGTTTATGTAAAACACAGATTTTTTTCCTGACAACTAACTCAGTATTAGATCTGTGTACCACCACTATTGAACTGGTCTCTGACCATGGAGTATCTGTCCTTGTTCCCCTCTCCTTTATTTGTCTACATTATAACCCTGAAAGGGATGACATTACAGTTTAGGACTATTGTGAAGCTAGATTGGATGAGCAATGTTTTAATCCTTAGTGGTCAAGCATTGGTAATATTCATGAACCCTAATAAGAGATTATGTTTTTTACAGAAGGGTATACATTTTGAAAAGCTTTGAAATTTTTTCAGTGTATAAAATGGTGACGATTTTAATATGTTCACTGCAAAAAAACAAAAAAGTTTTATTGTACAAATGGTACAATAAAACATACACACATAATTTTCTGTTGAATCAAAAAGAAAGGAAAGAATATGATATATTGAGGGCACTCCTCTATTGTATATGTCATATTTGGTGCAATACCAGTGTGACTGGATCACATATAAATAACTTATGGTATAAATTTATTTAAAGGAAATAGCACAGGGCGCTTATTTATATAATTGCAAATGTACTTATTTTTGATATTGTGTTTATGTTGGTAAAGGAGATATCTTTCTTTCTGAGACCAGGGGAATAAATTTGTTTGTTTTAACCTTGCGAGAGGAAATGCATTATTTCTGAGGTATATATCTGATACAATAAGCCTTTGTTGAGGAAGTCTTTTGTGTATATTGGAGTAGGGAAATTACTTGCTTGTTGCTTTGTTTCTTTGGGAATGTGTATTCTGCAGCTGTCTGAAGAAAAGACCCATGTTAATCTTATGTTCATTAGACCTTTTGATGTGTGAGGGTCCAGCACCTGAAGGCACAGGAAGGTTTAATTAGATGTGCTACTAGATTTTCTGTGTCCAAAACAAGATGCAGGAAATCACAGCAAATTTTAGGATATTACAGATAAGTGTAAATATTGTTAGCTTTGCATTGCATGTAAATCCATGTTTGAGTAAGCAAATTGCATCCTGATTCTAAAAATAGCTCAGACCTCAGGGGGCTTGCTTACCTTGTAAGGCTGTGTCCAAATCTGTATAAAAAGCACTGTCTTGTATTGAAAATAGTTCTTCTTGTTTCACCTGACCGGCTCCCTGGTACCTTCAACCATGTGAGCAAATAAACATCACCTGCTTCAAAGACCTGCTTGGAAACTTCTCTATCCCTGTGACCTATAGATTAGACCCAAAATCTAATCCGTTCCCAGCTGTTTCTGAGGTTTGGACCCAGCATCCAGTACCACTGCTCTGCCCGCTACCCAGCAGCTCTGGCCAGTGTGATAGGCCAGTGGCGATCCATCCAAAGCAACTCTGATTCATAGGAAGAGGTCAGGAGTACCAACCCAGGTACACCAGCAAAGGAGTACACTCGCAGTGTCAGTTACCCAGAAGAAACTTGCTACTGGATACCGGTAAGGAGTCCAGTGATGGCAGCATTTGTAAGCCACTTCTACTGCGGTTATATGGCACATTTGGGATAACGAAAGGGAACGGTGGCAAAGTAAGCCCAGCCAGGTCCCAGCAACAACAGACAGGGTGGCTTAGGCAGGCCATCCTTTCACAATCGTTAAAAACAAGATAGAAGTAATGTGAGCCAGCAAACCACACAGCAACCCACGCAGGACATTGAGCAAGCCACCCAGAAATAAGGGCAACAAACTGTCAGGAGGCTAAAGAAAAGGGGATGTGAGTCCGAACAAAGTGACATCTGACTCGCCAGATAATAGAATCTGCAAACCTTTTAATGTGAAAGGAGGCTGACAATTGTGAACTGTTGGGAGCGTCTATCACAGAAATAATGAAACGGCTGCCAGTTTAGAGCAGACTAGAGGTAGACTGATTAGTTACCAATGTGCTCTATAGGGCAATGAAGTGGGGAATTACACCATACACTAGATTGACAGACTGACCCCACACATGATCAAGATTTCTTCTGGCCTGTCCCATCTCATATATTTCAGTCGCACCGTCCCCACAGGCAACATCACAGGATGGGAAGTAAAAGCAGTACCCCTCCTAGCTAGAGGACTTACACTCCAACATTGCTAGTACTCTGCAATATAGCATATAAGAGTATTATTGATGCTGCTGGGAAAATGTGGCAACCAGTCTCTGCTGTTTAGAGATCATGCTTTTACTAGCATTTTTATGCTATGGGGATGGAACCTATTGGTGACACCATACCTACATGCGTTCGGGATTGGTAGGGACTGGGACAGGTAGTGGCACAAAGCAGTTGGGAGTGGGTAGCGGCACATTGGAGTGTCCTCCTTTGAACCTCACCAACTGCATTTGCAAGCACTGGTTACCTTTGCATGTCAAATGTGATTACATATGAAATGCAATGACACTGACATTTTCTCAGGCCCAGCTGAAAATGAATTATAGACACAAATATATGGACAACAACAACAAGCAGATGTAGGATTCATGATAAATTGGTGTTTATTGTTTTAATTTTTATTCTGGTGAGTGAGGTTGTCAGGGGATAGGATCCCAGGGGAGGGGAGAACAGGGTGCCAGAGAAGAGGTGGGGGACAGGATCACAGAGAAGTTGTCAAGAGAAAAGGGAAAAGCTCCCAGAAAGAAGCATGGTCTAAGGGGAGAGAAGAGAGGCCTACACACCATTCCTTGGCAATGCTACTTAGTGGCATGTAGTTCCAGAGGAGAAATTGTGATCAGGATCTTTCTGAATTGGCAGAATTTACCATGGGGCACAGCAGCTTCTAACAACTCCTAACATGGCAACTATAAAAGCAGAGAAGAGCAATACAGAAGGAGCACTTGGCAGCATTAGCTTTGGGGGGCTGATGCAAGAACAATCCTAGGTAGCAAGGAGTAGTCAGGTTTTCAGAAAAGCCCTCAGTGAGGTTTTTCAGACTCTTGTTAAAACCGAAAACTGGGAACTTAATACAGTGCTATTACACTCTAAACAGATATAGATTGAAAACCTTACCTGGCCACAGAACACTATAACCAAACACTCACATCTACCTTAGATCAAGGCGCTTCTTTTAATTCTCTGCCACTGCTGATAAAAAAAATTCTTACAGACAGGGGTGTTCTACAGCCGATTGAGAAGGGACTGAATTCCCCTCAACACTCAGGTCACTGGTTACTCCCTGCTGTAGTGCACCAGTGTGAAAGAAATAAGGGCAGAAAAGAAAGGAAATTTCTTCTTACTTTTCCTTACTTCTTTCATTAATTGTTGGTATTTTTTTGTTTTCTCAGGCCCAGGTGCTGGTTGAGGATATGTGGATTCTAGCTGGAACCATGGTTAACAATTTGTGATTGTAAACTTAGCTGGTTGAGGATATATTGAGCATAAAAGTGCAAGAGACTGTGACATTTACAATTTTGCACAGAACACCTTGTAGAGGTTAATAGAATAACATAAAGGCACACTTTTTCTTTAATCAAAATAAACAATAGCCAAAACAATAGTTATTGTATGTCTGGAAGAATCTACACCTATTTCTTACCATCACAAATTATTTTAACTAGCTGCGAGATAGATAACTGTAACTGTTGGTTTCTGGTTGGGTGTCTCATTGAGATGGACATGCTCTGGCACATAGGTACAGCTTAAAGTGAAATACCATAAAAAAGATATGTTGGCAGAGACAACTCAGATAGACTGGATTTTGTTTTACTGGTTATTTTTATGTTTATACATATTATACCATGATCTGTTTTCTGTCTTTTCACATATGTTTTGGGATTCGATACAAAGGAATATAAAATTACTGAGAGTCACCAATTGCAATTATGTTTTAACTATCAACTCTTCGCCCACCGAATTGTGAGCGTTATTTCAGATTTTTCCTGTTTTTCCATGGAACTTTTTGGGAGAATATTTATAGAAATACACACACTTTATTGGTTTATGTTTCATGTGTGTCTCAGAAACTGAATATTTATATGATTTATTCATTTGGTTTGATTTTATTTTAGCGTATTGCTTATATCATCAACACCAATTCCTTCTCTTATTTTTGTTCTGAGGCCCACCAGATTCATAATAATGTTCCTTTTAACCACTGTGGAAACATTGAATTTAACATATATATATATATATATATATATATATATATATATATATATATATATATATAACTTAAACAGCATCAGCATACAATAACCAAAATAAGAGAAGTAATACCCTTCATGCATTACTTTGTAGTTCACTCACTCTTACCATCTAAGAGTAAACGGGTAATATTGACTTTACACACATTGTTTCATTGTTACAATAGTTGTATGATATTGAATTAAGATTTTTCTATATACTATCTGGTTGTCAATTTTGCACACTGGCTTAGTTATATCTATGGGTGATATTTAATATTATTTATATTTTATGATTTATACATATTTGTATATCAAGAAATATGTATGTGTAGTATAGAAAAATGCTGTAGCTTTTACCACCTATATAAAAGAAAAAAAAAATTAAATGAATTATATAGGTTGCTACAAATAATTTAGTGCTGTTGATCTATTTTTACTATTAGAGCTTTTTTTTATTCACCTTAATTGGGAATGCATTTCGCTGGGCTTTCTGAGCCCATTGAATGCATTGTAGATTAAAATTAATAGGAAATCTCACTCATTTCACTGATCTTCAGGCAATCTTAACTGTTGGAAAGGTGTGAGATTATTTTTTGGAGAGTTTCATGGTGATTTTGCAAATCACCTTTTCACAGATTTCCCCAGTTCTATACTTCACAAAAAAAAATTATGATTTCTGTAACTGAGATGTAAGGTAATTGTTTTGGAATGGTTTAAAAAAGTGGAGATTCACAAAGTGATTTGTCTTCGGTAGATTAGATGAATTGTAATTTGCCATGTAAATTGCTAATTAATAAGAGATTTGATCAAAACCAACTTTTGATTAATCTTCCCTTTGTGAGCATTTAAAACTTCTTTCAATCTATAAATAGGACTATAATTTAGTTATTTTCAACTCTATTATCTACAGTTGATGTAGTCTGTGACTTCTAACTTGTTAGATTTTATTGCCATTTATTTCATGTTTTAATCAGTATCTACTTTTATTGTCCAACAGCATTGTCTGTTCTGACTTTATGGTAATGATACCAACTGTTTTTTAATAATGTGAATGAAGGGCCAAAGCTGGCCCTTCATTCACATCATTCACTTGCGCTCCCACACTAGCTGCTTACATTAGCAACCAGAAGGTGTGGGGGCAGCAACCTCTCTCCCTGGGGCTGGGGTGCTTGGCTGTGACATCAGAGCAAAGCTCAACACTCCCAACACATGATCACCAGACAATAACTTCTAACTGACATGAAGGAACAGCAGGCAGTAGCTTCACATGTAAGTTGCTAACTGATTCTCCTGCATGTCAGTTTCCGGCGCTCCATGTGAAGGCGCAGCGGGTGGGATTAGAAAAACTGTATAAGTGACATTGTCAGTGACAGTGTTTTAGGCGGCCCCTCACCATTTGTGCTCTAAGCTCTGTGTGTATGTATACCTTGACTGTTTACCAAATTATGTTTGACACTTGGGCCTGATTCATGTTTGGACCAATGTCCATTTGCATAGCGTATCTTACATTAAATATCGATGCACATGCTCAGAAATGGACCTTACACCAATGAAAGCAACTGCATGCAATTGAACTTTGAACGCATATATTACAACTGCCTACGAATTGAGAGGCGGAACGGGCAAATGAATGTAGTGCAGGTACAGAATTCCTGGGTTTCTGCTAAGTACACCTGATTTCAGCCATATGACTTGCACCATCTATGGGCAGGGCCGTCTCTTGCATTGGGCACGATGGGCAGGGGGGGGGGGGGGGGCGCCCGTCCGAGGCAGTGCTGTCAGCCAAAAACCCCAGGGGCAGCAAGAACAGTCCTGGTCTCAGGAGCAGGGAAACAAACCATCCTGCTGCGAGATGCAGCAGCCGCAGCCCGCAGTAATTTATCTCAACCACCCAGAGCTCCCGGGACTCTCGCAATGATCACGCCCACTGCCTGCACAGGGCACGCCAGTCACAGCTAGGCTGGCTTTTCATTGGCTAAGGGAACTTCCCTAAGGGAAGTATTTGAGGGTCCCGCCCATCAAGTAGCTGTTGTGGATTGTTGACTGAGCTATAAAATTATCCTTACTCAAAAATAATAAGTTTTAAATCTCCCTATATGTGATCCTTTTGTGCGAATGGTATATCTCCAGCTTTTCTTGGGCTTTCTATAGGTTCTTCAGCTGATGTTTCAATTTCCGGGGTCCAGCTTATAGCCGCCAGACCCACCTCCATTACTATTTAACATCAGCATTGTGATCAGTGACATTCTCAATGTCGCCAATCACTATCGACATTGTGAACCTGTCAGCACAATGGAACATTCTGCCAACATGTTCATGGCGGGAGGTTAAATGCCAACATTTCCAGTGCTGCAATTATGACCGCCACCGTTTCAAGCAAGGACGCCCCTGAGTCTCTAGGAGCCAGGATGGTGAAGGTCAAGTACTTTCCGCATCCCCAGGCTCTTCTACTGTTTCTGGATTGCAGTGTCTGAGCACCAGCGCAATTATGTCATTGTGCGACACCTCTCTCATGGTCCCTACTGACAGGAAATACCTCAGGGTACAGGAAGTATAATTTCTACTTCTGTGCACCCGATGTGTGCTAATGACAAGTGAGACTTCAGAGGTATATGTGCAGGATGAGTCCCACCACAGAACGGGTTAATGAGCTTGCTTTTTGGAACAAAGTTTTAACATATACATTTAAAGTTTAATAATGCTGCCATTTAAGTGCAAGCAACAATATATATTCTGAGACATTATTAAATTTCTAAACATAACAATTTTCACCGCACCAAGCTGAACCCCTTATATGTTGAGGAGATCTATATGTCTCATAAAGCGGGGAGGTGCTCCTACACATTACCAATATACATATTGAAAAAAGGAGAAGAGGAAAAGGGGGGATGGGAAAATGTGTATATAGGGCACTCTTTTTAGATTCAATATATATAATAAATTTCTGTTAAAAGTAATATCTTTATTATAATAAACAGATGATACATTAGCGAAATAATTAAAAACACTCAGTGAATGAACATGATGACCAAATGTACTAGGTGAAACACTGTTAAGAAGTAGTAAAAAAGACTACTGTGCTGTCTCACTGTGTCCTATCAATAATATTGAGTAATGAGCTGTACCAATATCACATAGATAATATAGTGATATTGGGTGTATAGGTATAATAGATTCTCTTAATAGTGTGTCCAAAACTATCTATCATATTATGGTTTATTTCAGGATACTTAGTATCTCATTTGCACTCCTTTACATATTACCTCTCCTAGGAACATAGTCCCATGTTTTCGCTCCTAGAGGTGGAATTAAGTACTGCACCAATTTAGTATATAGTAAATATAGTAGATCTAGTCGTGCATAGGTACATAACCTCACCCCTCTGCTACTAAATAGTAGTATAGGTATAACAAGAATTTCTGGAGTTCTAATAGATTAGGCAATGGTGGAGACTAGGGTTAGGTATCGCTATATATCCGGATACCTGACACACCTTCTATTTATATTACAGTTATTGTGGTGCTCTGGAGTCTAAAAACCCACTATATTATCTATGTGATATTGGTACAGCTCATTACTCAATATTATTGATAGGACACAGTGAGACAGCACAGTAGTCTTTTTTACTACTTCTTAACAGTGTTTCACCTAGTACATTTGGTCATCATGTTCATTCACTGAGTGTTTTTAATTATTTTGCTAATGTATCATCTGTTTATTATAATAAAGATATTACTTTTAACAGAAATTTATTATATATATATTGAATCTAAAAAGAGTGCCCTATATACACATTTTCCCATCCCCCTCTTTCCTCTTCTCCTTTTTTCAATACATTATTAAATTTACAATCCTGTATACATGTTACTGTTATCTTAAAATCTGTAATTAATTTAAATGTTTTGCTATCGCAGATTATTTTCTCCCTGGAAATCTGCCGAACATTGTTCTGCTGATAAGTTTTCAAGTGCTTTTATGACAGATGAGAATGGTGTTTTTATGTACAGTTTCAAAGGGAATTAGCTCCTCAAAATTTCTTACAGGGACTTCATTATTGGCTTAACTCAGTTGTAGTTGCTCCACAATACAATTTTAATAGTAAAATCTTTAATGTTACTGATGCTTATGATATGTTATATTACCCTCTGAGATAGCTATCATCAAATATTCTGTTTACACTCGTCTTGGTGATATCTCATGATGTGATGCACTATCTGATTCTTGTGCTTAGATAGTGTTTCTTTGTGGTTGCACCTAATATCCTTTCTAGAGGATATTACTACTCTCCAAAATAGAGCCCTGGTTACATGAAAGTATTTTAGGCTGTATTTTGAAAATTGGTAAATTTTAGTTGTAAGAATGTTTTTTTTTAAATCTGTATTAACTACATTTTCTTCATTCAATATGTATATTGAAAGTGTTTTGTTTTTTTTAGAATATTTGCAAATAAGTGTCTGAAGATTTATCGCCTTTTCATTATGTAATAATTTTTTACCCTCATAAGTGCCTGGCTATAAATAGTAGCTTACCTTATTTTAAAAACATTTACAATTAATTGCCAGTTCCTAATTTTTTATCTATTATTATAAATGAAAAAAAAAACAACCATAAAAACATTCTGTATGGTGAGGCAGTGTGTTATAAAACGGAATAATAAGCATTGTGTGCTCTTTATGAGTTAGGTATAGACACAAGAGGGGTTTTCACATAGTTGATATGTTGAGCCAGCACGTGTTTCTGATCCCTATGCAAGATTCCTCAAAAAAATTGGGAACTACAGGCAACACTCTCACCATGGCATTGATCTGCACACCAAATACGAATCAGGCTAGTTTTTTACCTTTTTCTTTTGATTGTCTTGGGAAGGTTAAAGAGGGTAGTGTGAACCTGGGGGGTTATATCAACATGCTGATCCTAAGCTAGACAAATCCACCATCTACTCACTTAGCACTATCATTCCCATGGACTCCAAAATGCTCCATGATCCGAGAGACTCTATGAGGGACATGTGTGGTTCCTCTAAAGTATTTATCCACTATTAGGGCCCACATGTCCTACACTTGTGCATTGACTTAATTTTTAGGGACTACACGTGACTCAGAGGCTCTCTGATGCTGAGATCACATCCATGTCCTAGTCAGATCATGCAGTAACCAGCATTCATTTAAGACTCAGCTCACTCCCTTCTCCATTGTCCCTCATGGTGATTGGACAAACTTATTCTCCATACTCAAGCCTATGTCATGGAGGACGGGCAGGCTATCCTCATTTTTTTTTAGGTGAATCTTATTGAAGATGTTTCTCTGTTCACAGTTTGGGAGGCTCCGAAGGCCACAATCTGGGGTATGCTTATCAGCATCACTGAAGCCAGAAAGAAAAATGCTAAGGAGAGAATAGTGAACACTGAATCGCAGATTAACACCCTCCCCCGAGGAACACCAGTGACAAGAGAAATTAGCTGGCTGCTTATCTTCCCTGAAAGAGCAACTGAACTCATTCTTTCAGAAAAGCCACTAAGTCACTAAAATGGCCCCAGCATTGGTTTTTCCATAAAAATTACAAAGCTATATGCATTCTAGCCTCTAAACTACATAAACCGACTGCATAATAGCATCACTACTATTTAGGACAAAAGCAGTTTATTTATGATCTGTGTAAAGTCTATTCTGCTTTATATACTTTGCAACTGATCAATATCTTAACACGGGTAAACTACCTTGTTTTTTCCCAAAGCCAACAGGTGATGCTCAATGCTGAAATCTCTACTAACCACCAAGTTCCTGAAATCAGCCTCAGCCCCTGACTTAAATAGGTTCACGGAACATTATTACAAGAAATGTATAGTGCTAGCTCCAGTTTTAGTGGACCTTTTTAACTCCCTCTTTCAGGGGAACATATATAACCTAGCCTCTATGCTAACCAAAATTGTAATGCTACTCAAGATAGGGTAGGACCTGACTGTCTGTGGGAGTTACCACCCAATGTCTTTTCTCAACATGGGCCTTAAGCTAGTGTTCCCCTTCTCTCATCACCAATGGCACGTGACAGGGTTGCCCCCTTTCTCCTCACTTGTAGTGGAGCCTGTACAATGTGTGCTGCTCACTGTTTTCGTTTACCATTACCCACAGGGCATTATTGGAGTGGCCAGTGTGTGATGTTGTCAATCTTTAACAGACAGGCTTCTGGGAAGATCACACTACAAGAGAGCTTGAATTGAACACACAGACTTAGGGACTGTTCTGCTGGTTACTGCACATTTCACATTGAACTCCTGGTTTTCGATGAACTGCAGACCAGTGGTGGACTAGGTCTAAAAATATTGGTTGTCAGGAGACAAAGGGGGCTCACCCACACTCTCAGGGTGTCATTTAATTTTTATAATAAATAAATAAAATTTTCAAAAAATACATACCAGTGGAAAAGGGTACAATTATTATTTTTGCCAAATAAATGTAGATTTTTTTAGTAATTAGTGTACATATATTGTACATATTACTGGCACTATACAGTAGATACGGGCCTTACTCATTAAGGACAGTAAGGTTAAAAAAAAGGAGTACATTTTCCCCTTGTCAAACCATGTTACAATGCAAAGGGTGCAAATTAGTTTATTATTTTGCATATAAGTTATATACTGGCTGTTTTTTCAACTAACACACAAATACTCGAGAGCATTATTTTTACACTGAAATAATAACCTTAGAAGACTTTGAAGTAAAACATTTTCTTCTTGTTTTGTTTTTGCATCAAACTTTTCTGAATCTTTTATCATTGATAAGCATGTCAATAGATTTATAAAAGTGCTGACAATGGCATTATCAAAACATTCAAATATAGTTGTTGCTGCATTGGACTTTCCCGACCATATTGTCTCACCAATTAGCTTTGTTTCATTTTTTTTCTTGTCCTAGATCTTTTCTAACAACTTCTATCCATACAGCCATTCTCTTGTATGATGTTTTCACAAAAGTTGTTAAATCCTGGAGCAACTTGAAAAAAGAAAGTGCGGACACACAACAATTTGTTGTTTCAGTTATCACCAAATTCAAGACATGGGCATAGCACCATATATGAAAATGTTGATCAGCCACATCAGTAATTTTACTTTGTAAACCATTATACTGGCCATGGTAGCTTGTAGCTCCATCTGTACTATCAGATAAACATTTTTTGGGATCAATTTTAAGATGCTGGAATATTTCAGTCAATAGATCAAAAAGTCCCTGTCCTGTACCATCATTACTTGGCACAACTGAAAGTAGTCGCTAACAGATAACACCTTTAAGCACATACAGAATAAAAATATTTCCTGTCTTTGCAATGTATGCAATAGCTCGATATAAAGTTGACTCCGGCTGCACGTCATGATCACAGGCTGGGATTCCCAGCTAAGCTTCACTGCACAGTCACAATAGTAAAGACCTGAACCTATCTAGCATATGTGTCTGCCTCACATAACCCGAATCAGAATAATTTTTTCAGAGAAAAGATATTTATTATATTCTTAAATATAAAGTATCCTGAAAAAATTATTTTATTAAAATAGTAATACAACGTAAATTTTAGTTGCATACAGTAATAATATTGGAACTTCTATTATATTCTCAAGCTACTAGCATTAACATTTTTAACTTATTGTCTAATGTTTAAGGGGGCCCACTTCATCAAGGACCCACTTGCCATCAGGCAAGCTGACACCCTGGTTAGTCATCCACTGCTGCAGGCAACTGGCTCAAGTCTAAAAAGGAATGGATAGAAAAACTGCATTGCTGGGCTATCTGAAAAGTAATAGAGGTATTGAACAGTAAACCTACCAAGAGACAAGTATATACAAAGAATCAACCACATAAAAACTGTGGAAAATAGAGAACCAACAGAACAAATATACCTCAGGAGTACCAGATACAAGTATTTAGGAGATCTTTGAGATGAGATCGTATCCTAAATATTTGCATTTGGTTCTCTTGAGTTACGGTACCACCGGGTTGCTGTAACGGCTCCCACTGAACACCAGGTAAATTCTTAGAAGAATGTATGAAGTGTCCCTGCTGCCTAGCAACAGCTGGAATGGAAGACACCACACTCGCTACAGAAGGTGGCTCACTCTCTGCTTCCATCCCGGCTGCCTGGCAACCAGCCAGACAGAAACAGAGTGAGCTGTTGGTGGCAGCATGGCAGCTCAGAACACTTACAAGTCTGAGCTCTGGTGCTGTTTTAATATTAAGTCCTTTGTTGTGAACTGTTGATGAATATGCTGTCATCACCATTGTTCCCTTGGCTGTAATTTGTGGATTTGTGGCAACAAATTGACTTTCTTGGATAGTTTACAATCTTTGGAATTGAAAGTGTGTTTCGAGTTATTTTTAGAATGTGCACAAAAGAGGTTTAGAAGCTGAGCTGGTGAATAGAGAGGGTCTCTCATCGGCAGTTACATGACCACAAGTTCAGAATTCTTAAAGGTTATACAGAGTGTGGCTGTGGCACAACAACCAACGTCATGAGTGGAGAACATCATAAGCCCAACTGGTTATATACGTTTTGGGTACTCTACCCATCATTTAAGTCAGAAAGTACACTATAGATATCCCATTTTGTCATCCATTGAATGTAACTAGGTCAAACACAATATATATACAGTTCATTGAACAATGTTTGCAGTGTGGCACAGAGTATTATCCTGCTGAAAGAGGCCACTGCCATCAGGGAATACCGTTGCTATAAAGTAGTACTTGGTCTGCAACAATGTTTAGGTTGATGGTACGTATCAAAGAAACATGCACATGAATGCCAGGACCCAATGTTTCCTTGAAGAACATTGCCCAGAGCATCACACTGCCTCCACCGGCTTGCCTACTTCACATAGTGTGCCCTGGTGCCATCTCTTCCCCAGGTAAATGATGCACACGCACCCAGCCGTCTCCATGATACCTGATTCATCAGACCAGAACACCATCTTTCATTGCTCCATGGTCCAGTTCTGGCTCTCACATGCCCATTGTAGGTGCTTTTGGCAGTGGACAGGTGTCAGCATGGGCACTCTGACCGGTCTGCGGCTACACAGTAAGCCACAATGCACTGTTTGTTTTAACATTTTTCTGTCATAGCCAGAATTAACTTTTTCAGCAATTTGTGCAACAGTAGCTCTTCCATGGGATTGGACCTGACGGGCTAGCATTCGCTCACCCTGCACATTAATAAGCTTTGGGCGCCCATGAACCTGTCGCTGGTTCACCAGTTGTCCTTCCTTGGACCACATTTGCTAGGTACTAACCACTCCATACCACAAGACCTGACATATGGGAGATGTTCTGACCCAGTCATCTAGCCATCACAATTTGGCCCTTGTCAAAGTCGCTCAGATCCTTACGCTTGCCCATTTTTCCTGCTTCCAAAACACCAACTTCAAGAACTGCCTACTATATTCCTCCCCTTGACAGGTGCCATCGTAATGAGATAATAAATGTTATTCACTTTACTGGTCAGTGGTTTTAATGTTGTTGTTGGATGTATATACTGTATATATATATATCTATATTTATGTTTCTCATAAGTGGTCAATCATTAAATACCACTCTACGCAGATGATATCTAATTTACCCCCTACCGCTTGTTTACCTCCTTTCCAAACCTCCTCAAGTAGATACAGGATTTCCTGGCTCTATCAGGATAGATAAATTCAGAGAAGACTAAAGTTTTGGACTTAAACCAGGCCTCAAAAGCTAAAAACCTATCAGAATCTAATTTCAAATTTAGGTGCCAAGCCTTGAAGCTTAACGTAGAAGTTCCATGAAAAAAAATTAAGTTTGTTTTTTAATATAAATGACTGCGGCAGGCTATGGTAATTACCTTTTTTCCTTGGTTTGCTTCTGCAGACTGCCCTTAATGATTTATAATTCTGCAGACTTTTCAGTGTGGTGTGACTGTCATGGCAACCTCAGTCACATATAGTAAATAAGCAGAGTTTTGAACATCCATCAGAGCACTGTTTTTACTGCAACATCTGCCCCCTCCGTTTCCTTCTCTGTCTTCACATGACATGCTATGTCTGGCAGCCATACTTGTTTTCCCTCCAGAGAGATTTTAAAAAGGAGATAATGAATTGTAGGCCAATAGCTATGAAAAGTGAAGATGTTTACTTAAAAGGTAATTAAAGCTGCTCAGTCATGTAAGCCTGTCTCTTTCCTGTCAGCAGAAATGACAGGAAACTCAGATATTTTAATTTAACATCTTGTGGGTGACTTCAACGATTCTGCTCAGAGGAGCCACTGAGTCCCGCGAGACTGCCTTTTTCCTGTCAGTCAACAGGAAAAAATGTTTCAACAATAATATTGTACATCATTCTTTTTAAAGGGAAAGGCTGCTACTAGCATCCTTGAGCAATGCAGTGGCTTCTGGCGCTGAAAACTTATACGCTATTGGCTTCTATAGCTGTGGAGCGCATTGCAAATGTTTTCTTTTTTCTGACAGTCCAGATCAATGTCCTTTGTACAATGACACATTAGGATAATCTATAAGAGTGCCCCAGTTTTACAAAGCAGCAGGGATACCAGTAGAAGCATTAATGCAATCCTTAGCAGCTATATTTTTTATTTATGTCTGGACACTTGTCAGGGGAGGGCTGGCAAATTTTAGCCTAGGGGGGCAAGACTGGACTCAGCAGCATATTAGGAACATTTTAGAGGGGAACAAATGCAGGTGGTCCAGTGACCGAGCCGAAGGTAGCCCAGTATGTGACTGGACAGCCTGCCCCTGACACTTGTGCAAGCCACACAGTTGTATTGCCCAGCAATCAACACAGCCTTCCATTTAAAGGTTGCAGGTCGTTGTGTAAAATAATCAGGCATTGATTATTGCCCTTGGCTATAAAACAAAGATGAACTTTGAAAATGTGTATCTAATGCAGTGTAATGTTTCGTTGTAAATTAATATTTATACTGCCCTGGAATACAAGGCAACTTTGTGCCTTTCTGAAGGCATGTAACAAAAGCTCTCGAAGGGGACTAGCGTCCTATGGATATTTTAGAGTAGCTAAAGTTCATATCACTATTGCTGATAATTATAAATTACTTACTTTATATGAGATGCATCGTCTTGTGATATTTAATGCGTCAATGCAGTAAATGGATTAGTGAGTCTAACAGTGCTGTCACATGTACTATATTATTATTTGATGTTTAGTGCTGTAGTTATACTTCATATGAGTAGAGGGCAGTCTCATCACCATGTATCTCCTAGTCTCCTGTAGTTCTGGTTGCAGTTCACGCTCTCGCACAATAGTCTGCGCGACATTGCGCGCTCACCCAATCCAGTGGGTCTGACAGTGCGCGGCTCCGCTTCCCTATGAGCTTTGGCAGCCCTAAGACAGCACGAACCCCACGTGATTCTCCAAGGGATTCGAGACTTTCTTTTTTGCTTCTCTCTCCTGATTGGTTGAATGTAGGTCAGCCCCTCCTTTTCACGTGACTGGACAACAGATTGGCAGCCGCGCTGTGTGCAACGTGACCTGGGAAAGCGGGTAAATTGTAAGGTTGTGGATTAACAAATTCATATTAGAGTGAAGTGGGCGGGAGTGGTTGTAAAATGATGTTCACAAGCTTTTTTTTTTTTTTTAAAGGTATGACAACTGGACAAATATATGTTATGTCAAAGCACGGAAAACTCATATCTTTAAAGTAAAGCAAGCTGCATGCAATGTAAGTTTGATGTAACTAGCAGGGCCACCTTAACAACTTTATGGGCCCCCGGGCAATGCAGTGTACCGGGCCCCTAAAAAAAAAATATATATATATATATATATATATATATATATACGTGTGTGTGTGTGTAAAAAAAATATATATGTATGTAAAAAAAAACGTGATTATATATATATATATATATATAATCACTTTTTTTTTACATATATATATATATATATATATATATATATATATATATATATATATATATATATATATATATAGGGGCCCCCTTAACTTACCTTAAGTCCGATCCTCTTCTTTTTTCCGCGCCGCTGAGTCTCTTCTGCCCTCTTCCGTGCTGTGGTTGCAGTGAATGCTGGGCGTGACCCAGCATTCACTGCGAGCACAGCACGGAAGAGGGGACCAGGGATGGAGCCGGATCACCGCTGATGTGACCGCAAGGTAAGTATTTAAAAAAAATAATAATTTTTTTTTTTTTTTTAGGATTCGGACGGGCACCCCTTGCCTGCAGGGCCCCCGGGCACCTGCCCATTGTGCCCAATGGAAGAGACGGCCCTGGTAACTAGTAGTGATCCGTTTAGGTTTCAGTGTCACTGATGGGAATTTTTAAACATACTATATTTCTAGAGCCTTCTTTTCACTTTATGAAAAACAGATACAATCTGTTATGATTATCAGGACTTTTGTCATAATTCGTAGTCAGTTAGTAGATATGTCACCCTTAGTGATGCCAATTCAATGCTGCACATACCAGCGGCCAGTGCCTCCAAAGAGGACACTCCCTAGGGCAGTGTTGGCTAACCTGTGACACTCTAGGTGTTGTGAAACTACAAGTCCCAGCATGCTTTGCCAATATATAGCAGCTTATTGCTGGAAGGGTATGCTGGGACTTGTAGTTTCACAAACACCTGGAGTGTTACAGGTTAGCAGACACTACCCTGGGGGGTGTGATACACTCCCAATGTGGTGTGGAGCCCATGAGGTGTGGTCATGCCAGTTCAGGCATGGTCACATCCCCTTCTCATATGAGTGCCACCCCATAGCAGAGGAGTGCGCACATTGTCCCGATTCATAGATTTTGAAAGTTGGTATGCTTGAGATTTGCACAGATAAAACAATTCTACCTTTAAGATGCCGTTTTTATCATCTACTTTATTTTGATATTTATTGAGAGTATTTAATATGTAAAAAATATTATATTAAAATTCAGTAAATACAACATTATGGGGTTCATAATGTCCCTAGGCCCAATGAGACTACATCACATGTGATGTTCTTATATGCCACAGGTCAAAAATAAAGTATCCCTTATTTTATAATGTTGGCGACTATGGAAACCTAGCTAATGTTGACATTGCTTTTTTTTAAATTTAATATTAGAATCAATTCTACAGAATATTGCAGGGGGATTTTTTTCACCTCACATTATTAGTCAGTCTGGAAACTGATGTTGAACCAAGCACAGCAGTCCAAATGTAGGATAACCACAGTAAATTCATCATCACCATTTATTTATATAGTGCCACCAATGCAGCAGCGCTGTACAGAGAATATTTGTCTTTCACATCAGTCCATGCCTCATTGGAGCTTGCAATCTAAAGTCCCCAACACACACATACATACACAGACAAGGGTTAGTTTTGTCATCAGCCAATTAACTTACTAGTACATAGCTCCCAACTTTCCTGATTTAGGTGGGACAGTCCTGATTTGAGGGCTCTCTCCTGCCATCCCGATCGGGACAAATTTGTCCCGATAGATGGGAAAGCCATAGTGAGTAGGTGTCTATGTTGCCTGCGGCAAGTGAAGGGTGATTCTTGGGGACAGGAGAGGTGTTGGAGGTGGCCTAGTGCTTAAGAGCATAGGACACGGCCCCAGGATGTCTAATCACGCATACTGCATCATGACCACGCCCCCTAACATTACCTACCTTTCCGAGCTGTGTCCCGATTTGGATATTCGTAAAATATTGGGAGGTATGCTAGTATGGGGAGAATATACAAACTCCACATCAATAAGACCCTGGCTGGGAATCAACTCATTATCCCAGTGCTTTAAGGCAGAAGTGCTAACCACTGAGCCACCATACCAAATTACCATGTAATTTCATGCTAATTGGTTTACCATGGTGAGCATGTGCTTTCTTATGAGGAGCTTAGTATGTCTGCTTATTTCAGCCTTTAGCTGTAACAGGAACTAAAAATAAAGCTAAAATGTGGAGAATTGGTAGGTGTGGGTATTCCGATCTTACTGAACCCAGTGCTTTTCAAGCTAAATTTGCCTGCAGGTAGCAGGCAGTGTTAGTTTAGATTACTTGTTACACTATAGGAATGCTGTCCTCAGTGTTTAATGCCCATTGTGTTGTGCAGGTTAATAGGGCACCTCCCTGCTCAGATAGGTTGAGTGTCACTAGCCTTGGTCCTTATTCACACATAGGTATCTGTATACCTGGGGATAAAAGGCCACACTCCTGGCCCATTCAGACCCACTAGAACCACACCTATATCTCCACAGACAAGACCTGTTTTGACTCTTAAACATTCTAGACAGGTATGTAGCTGTAGCTAGCCAGCTTAACATATATTTGTAAAATAGTTTTTGGAAAATAAATTAATTGGATAATCTCAGCCAAACACCAGTGATGCCTACATGCTGGCCACATGGGATTGGCTGAGTGGGTACTGCTCTCTAGCCCCATAGAAATTTGCTTTGTAAAGAACAGCACTCATAATTCTTTAGGGTTTTTTATTTTCTTTCAAGGATTTCTTTAAGAAATAGATATTGTTGTGGAACAACATGTTCCAGCAAGTCCTGGCTGACAGCCATTATTATGCTGGTGCTTGTTGTTTCACAACTGTCAATATGTCCACATGGTAAACAGCTGCTAGGACATGTAGTTCCACTATAGTATTTATTTAACAAGGCTTTTTCCTATTTATTTCAATGGACAATACATTTCAATGGGCTTTAGGCACCTGGGCTCCTGAGTGACCACAACAGCTCAACGACGATGATGATCATTATCCTACTTTGCGTTAGTCTGGGTAAC
Source organism: Mixophyes fleayi (assembly GCF_038048845.1). Taxonomy (NCBI): domain Eukaryota; kingdom Metazoa; phylum Chordata; class Amphibia; order Anura; family Limnodynastidae; genus Mixophyes; species Mixophyes fleayi. The sequence goes on along the minus strand of NC_134407.1, from coordinate 65,242,768 downwards.
CTGTTCCTGCTCATTGTATACATTTATGTTGGTGGCTGGTGGACTTTACTGACATATGGCCATGCAGGGATCCTGCTCTGGCTAGCGAATTGGTAAAGAGTCCTCTAGCTGCTATTAAGGTCATTTTATCGCTTATCAATAAAACATTGTCCGCTGCGATCAATGTGATTCCAACGCACAAAGAGATTTAATAGCAAGATGCGACAAATAACAATTCAATAAATAAAGTACAGCCAATACATACGCAGCGCACTCGGTCCAGCATACAGTCATTCAATCCTGAAGTCTGTGGTCAAAGTAGACTGTATAATTGTCTCAGTGCCTGGTTTATATACAGTTTGTGGTGCATAAAAACAGTAGTGATGTCATGGTATTTTATCATTGGTTCTGGATTCAGGACAGTTCAGTATAATGCAGGTCATAGGTCGGTTCAAATGATTCCCTCCAAGGGTGGGGGTCAGCTCTCTAACAGCTGCCTATGTGTTTTCCCTCTGAAAAGCCGGTTCAAACTGGTCTATTGGCATTACACAGTATCATTTTGACCATTAATCTTCTATCATCCATAACTTGCGTACGCAAGGTGCGATCGCTTAGCCTATATTAGCGGATGTGGATTAAAATGACACTAAACATGATACGTTTCCTATATCCTAAACCTTAGATATCAATAAAGTGATTTTAACATTATTATATTATACTCTTAAATCTATTGCATTTGATTATAAAAGACTGTGTGTTGGAACTTTATTAAGGTGAACTATTTACAAGTGAATGTGTGAGTGCAGAAGTGCAGAGCTATTCGCACGTGTTATTGATATATACGCACTTCCACGCCGTAGCGTGCTATTCGCATATTTTCTGATAAAGCCAATTAAATTGATGGTTATTAATTTGAAACGACTTCATCCAATTATTTGACTTCCACACTGCTGCCAGTCAGTATCACCAGGAGATGAACATCGCTCAGCTGCCATGGCTAAAGATTTTTGTTAAATTGAAAGAAGACTTTCTATCTCTGCGATAAGCAGCAATAAAGAATCTATTAGTTATAATAGATCCCTTCATTTGTTAGTCGAAAACTGGAAACTATGTCCCTCCATATATAGATAAGAAACTTTGTGTGTTAGTTAGAGCAAGACAGGCTTAGGATTTATTTTATTATGTTTTATTTTGTTGCTGACTCATTTACTGCACAATAAAACTAGCTGTGGTCTAGTTGTATCAAACTACTGGACTTTTGTTTGTATAACGGGCTGCTTTATTATCATGTGCCACGGTTTAGACCAATAGTCGGCATCCACTACCTAAGTTGTTCTAGTTTAGTGCTCACTGTGAATGAAAGAGTAATACCCCATTCATACTGCACCAAAATCCCGGGTTTTTGCCGGGGCGAGCTCAAACGACCTGGGTCTTGGTGCAGTATGAATGGTACAAGTCAAAAATCCCGGGTCTAAAATCCCGGGTCTTCAACCCGGGATTTATCGAGGGGTAATTCCCGGGTCGGACCCGGGTTGCCTGCACTATGAATGGTGCAACCCGGGTTTTTCAACCCGGGTTGCACAGAAAACAAGCTGATTCGCTGTCTGCCTGTCTCTGGAGGATGATGTCATCTGTGGGAGCCCGTGGAAGAAAAAAAAAACAGTCACCTTTCAATGACATCACCATTTTTCAGCCAATGAAAACTGCTCTGGTGATGACTCCCACAAATTGCCAGGGCACAGACTTGTGCAGTATGAATGGGGTCAACCCAGGAAATTCCCGGGTCCGAGGTGCAGTATGAATGGTGTTTCTGAGCTGAGACGCTCCGAGCCCCGGCAAATACCCGGCTTGAAAAACCCGGGATATTGCCGGGGCGGCAGTATGAAAGCGGTATAACATAAATTGCAAACTAAACAAGTCAAAAAAAGTACAAAAAATTACAACTGTTTTAAGATTAAACATTTTATATTTATTCAGTAAACATTCTAAATTTGTGTTCTGATTTATAGGGCTCTCTGCAAACTGAGTAAGCATTGTATTTATGTGCAACCCTTTCAACAAGGTGGACAATTATCAAGCACTAGGTATACACTATTCAACCTGCATTTATCTTGTGGAAAGTAATGATCCTGTGGGTGTTATTGACTATGATTAGTTTCTCCTTTTATACATGAGTGAATATGACAAAAGCAGGATGATAATTGAGAGTCTTCATTAAGTATTTGTGATTCACTCACACTGTGTAATAAATGAAGAGAAAGAGAGTTATTATCAGCCTGGTAAGAGGTTGTGTTGCAAGATATAATCATAAACACTGCTTTTTAACACCTGCCAGAACATCTAATATTTTCACTTGGAATATTTCTTATTATATTTTGACTCTATTTTAAAATATTACTTTGTGGCTGTAAGCAGCATGTGCTACATGGGTATGTCAGTTCAGGATTGGCATTGTTGCTTCATGATCCTTCCATTAGCAAACGCATCTAGTGTTACCACATTGCGACTCCACACCACGGTGACGCAGGCGAGGTCACCGATGGTAGTATAGTAGGACATCGCGGAGTAGGGCACCGATTGACGCAGACAGCTACGTCATAGCAAGATTAGCGGGTGGAGCCCCACGTGGGATACAGAGTCTTCCTGCCTTTGAGATAGAGGCAGCCATTTTAGTCGGGGCTTGGGAAGGAGGAGGATTGTCCCGGGCTTCTGGCGAGGAGATGGAACTGTAACATCAAGTAAGGCAGAGTTCCTGGACATTGGGATGTTTAAGATGTCTGCCTGAGGATTGAATGTCCCTGAATTGCACAGTACTGCAGCATGGTTCCCAAGCATGGAAGGGTCCCTGGATATTGGGACGCTATTGAGAAAAGGCAATATGAGTTGCAGCAATGAGGCTAGAGAATCACTGGATAGTGTGATATTAGTTAATCCTTTTTGGACCATGAGCATGAACCTCTGAAGTATGCCCATTGTGTGCTTGCAACTGTTAGAGAGCCAAGTAGTTATTGAATGTGTGGAACTACTGCACCCAGCAACAGCTGTGTGATTATACATAATGGACTTAATAAGAAATGTGTTGGTAATGTAATAGAATGCTTAACATCTGCTTAAATCTATGTGCTGGAGGTGTTTGGAATTTGAATTCCTGTCCATTGCAACCGTTATGATATGTTCAGGAAAGGAATTCGTTAATAAATCATCATCATCATTTATTTATATAGCGCCACTGATTCCGCAGCGCAGTACAGAGAACTCATTCACATCATTCCCTGTCCCATTGGAAATTACAGTCTAAATTCCCTAACACACACACAGAGAGAGAGAGAGAGAGAGACTAGGGTCAATTTTGATAGCAGCCAATTAACCTACTAGTGTATTTTTGGAGTGTGGGAGGAAACCGGAGCACCCGGGGGAAACCCACGCAAACACGGGGAGAACATCCAAACTCCACACAGATAAGGCCATGGTTGGGAATTGAACTCATGACCCCAGCGCTGTGAGGCAGAAGTGATAATCATTTCTACTGCACACCACTAGTGTCCACTCCATGTTAAATGTGTTAAAACACCTGGGTATTCAGGGTACCCTCTGATCACGGATGCCACACCTATGCCATTGCCGGAGCAGAAGAGAATGGCAACAGCGAGTGGGGTACCACACTGCAATATTTCATTCCAAGTAAGGGAACACACACATGACCAGCAGGGGTTTCACAAACAAGGGGAATGGCTGCTACAGTAAACATGAAACCAGGAGATTAGCGAAGGCCACAATGGTGCTGGTGGAAGGGAAGTCAATTATTATCCATCTACAGGACTGTGAATGCCAAATGGTTTGCTGTCTTCTGCATATTCAGTTTAGGTCTATTTAGGAGTCCGCTAAAAACTTAATTTAAGGACCTCCAATTTTCTATAATACTATCTGTATCATGTGCTACATGCTAGATGGTCCAGAGTAAAGTATCATATTTGCTGATGAGACTAAGCTATGTAGTGTTATTAACCAAGAGCAGGTTAGTCATACTTGTCTACTCTCCTGTAATTTACGGGAGGTTCTCGAATTTCGGGAAATCCCGGAAGAGTAGGCATCCTCCCGGGACGTGAGGGGGCGGGATGCCATGAAATAGCAGATACATTTAATGTAGACAAATATAGGTGTATGGCGACTAGATTGTGGTAATAATACTTACAATTTAAGTGGAATATAATTGCTGAAAACAGATTGGAAAGGACATAGGAATAATAGTTGACAGAAAGCTGAGTAGCAGCATAAAGGTAATAATAAACTAGTAGGAGTAGAAGTATTAGCAACAATCAGTTGTCAGAATTGAGGTTACAGCTGTAGGAATGAGGTACTGTGGGATTTAAAAAAAGTTGAAAAGCAAGAACCGTAAAGTTTAAACTGCCAGGAAATTTCGATAATGTGGAATAAACTTCTGAAATTGATAAAATCTCTGTTCTCTAAGAGCTCAAAGAAATCTTAAAATACTTTTTCTCTAGTCCTTTAAGTGTTACCTCTGATCTGTACCTCGCCACTGGTAACCTCCTCTCACTCCCACCTACAAGACTTCTCACACTCTGCTACCCACATATGGAAATCCCTACAACGCCCAATCAGATTCTTCCATAGCCTTTAAATCATTAAATGCTATCTGAAAATCCATCTGATTATTGGATCTTACCCTCCTATAGTCGCCACAGTTCTCTAGGGCTCATAATATATAGGGATGTGCACGGGCGACTTTTGAGGTCTCGTGTTTTGTGTTTTGGATCCGGATTTTCTCGATGTTTTGGGTTCGGATTTGTTTCGCAAAACACCTGCCGAAAGGTTGTGGTTCGGATTTAAGGTTTTGGATTCGGATTTTTTTTGAAAAAAGCATAAAAAGTTAAAAAATCTATTTTTTGGGCTTATTTTCACTCCTACGCTATTATTGACCTCAATAACATTCAATAACAAGCATTTCCACTAATTTACCGTGTATTCTGAACACCTCACAATATAGTTCTTAGTCCAAAACGTTGCAACGAGCTATCTTTCTGGACTGCGTAGTGGAGTGGTCCCCACAATATAATAAGAAAACCATCAACTGGTCTTAATCGCACCAAAACATGTACCTGGACTGCGTAGAGGAGTGGGTCACCACGATATAAATTAAAAACTCTGAACTTGTATGATTCGCACCAATAATGTACCTGGACTGCGTAGAGGAGTGGGTCACCACAATATATATAATAAGAAAACCATCAACTGGTATGAATCGCACCGAATAATGTACCTGGACTGCGTAGAGGAGTGGGTCACCACAATATAAATTAAAAACCCTGAACTTGTATAATTCACACCAATAATGTACCTGGACTGCGTAGAGGAGTGGGTCACCACAATATATATAATAAGAAAACCATCAACTTGTATGATTCGCACCAATAATGTACCTGGACTGCGTAGAGGAGTGGGTCACCACAATATAAATTAAAAACCCTGAACTTGTATGATTCGCACCAATAATGTACCTGGACTGCGTAGAGGAGTGGGTCACCACAATATAAATTAAAAACCCTGAACTTGTATGATTCGCTCCAATAATGTACCTGGACTGCGTAGAGGAGTGGGTCACCACAATATAAATTAAAAACCCTGAACTTGTATGATTCGCAACAATAATGTACCTGGACTGCGTAGAGGAGTGGGTCACCACAATATATATAATAAGAAAACCATCAACTTGTATGATTCGCACCAATAATGTACCTGGACTGCGTAGAGGAGTGGGTCACCACAATATAAATTAAAAACCCTGAACTTGTATGATTCGCTCCAATAATGTACCTGGACTGCGTAGAGGAGTGGGTCACCACAATATAAATTAAAAACCCTGAACTTGTATGATTCGCACCAATAATGTACCTGGACTGCGTAGAGGAGTGGGTCACCACAATATATATAATAAGAAAACCATCAACTGGTATGAATCTCACCGAATAATGTACCTGGACTGCGTAGAGGAGTGGGTCACCACAATATTATTAAAAAACCCTACACAGGTCTGAATTCCACCCAAAAAGTTTATGGACTGCGTAGTGTAGTGTTCCCCACAATATTATTTAAAATTTTTGCAGCAACAGTCAACGTTGTTTAATATCTGATGCACCTCTATCTGGACTGCATAGTGGAGTGGCCCCGGTACCCAATTTGGTACCGGGGCCACAATACCTCCTCCAAACATGGTACAGACCATTCGTCATTGAGATCCCATCAAATATGTTAAAGACAGACAGAGTCGAAGTGTTATTGCTTGACTTTGTAAACCAAAAAACTGTCCCTGTTGCACATAGTCGTGCAATGAAGACTGACTTTTTCATTTAAAGGCACCATCTTTCAAGTGTAGTGTTTGTAAGTCATATTATACTTTTGGTAAAATTGGTTTATTTTGTTCCTCTTTATGGTAACTACTAATAGAATTAAAGTATTAAATAGAAGCGGCAGTTCCTCTTTATGGGAATTAGTAATAGAATTAAAGTATTAAATAGAGTGGTATAGAGTGGTCCCCACAATATAATAATAAAACCCTCAAATGGTCTGAATTCCACCAAATAAGTATCTGGACTGCGTAGTGGGGTGGCCCCGGTACCCAATTTGATACCGGGGCCACAATAAAATAAATACACCCTCAACTGGTCTGAATTCCACCAAACAAGTATCTGGACTGCATAGAGGACTGGCCACTGGCCACCACAATATAATATATAGAAAACCTTCAACACGTCAGAATTACACCCAAAAATAGTATCTGGACTGCGTAGAGGACTGGCCACTGGCCACCACAATATAATATATAGAAAACCTTCAACAGGTCAAAATTACACCCAAAAATAGTATCTGGACTGCGTAGAGTAGTGGGCACTGGGCACCACAATAAAAAATATATAGAAAACCTTCAACAGGTCTGAATTAAACCCAAAAATAGTATCTGGACTGCATAGAGGACTGGCCACTGGCCACCACAATGTAATATATAGAAAACCTTCAACAGGTCAGAATTACACCCAAAAATAGTATCTGGACTGCGTAGAGTAGTGGGCCCTGGGCACCACAATAAAAAATATATAGAAAACCTTCAACAGGTCAGAATTACACCCAAAAATAGTATCTGGACTGCGTAGAGTAGTGGGCACTGGGCACCACAATAAAAAATATATAGAAAACCTTCAACAGGTCTGAATTAAACCCAAAAATAGTATCTGGACTGCATAGAGGACTGGCCACTGTCTACCACAATATAATATATAGAAAACCTTCAACAGGTCAGAATTACACCCAAAAATAGTATCTGGACTGCGTAGAGTAGTGGGCACTGGGCACCACAATAAAAAATATATAGAAAACCTTCAACAGGTCTGAATTAAACCCAAAAATAGTATCTGGACTGCATAGAGGACTGGCCACTGGCCACCACAATGTAATATATAGAAAACCTTCAACAGGTCAGAATTACACCCAAAAATAGTATCTGGACTGCGTAGAGTAGTGGGCCCTGGGCACCACAATAAAAAATATATAGAAAACCTTCAACAGGTCAGAATTACACCCAAAAATAGTATCTGGACTGCGTAGAGTAGTGGGCACTGGGCACCACAATAAAAAATATATAGAAAGCCTTCAACAGGTCTGAATTAAACCCAAAAATAGTATCTGGACTGCATAGAGGACTGGCCACTGTCTACCACAATATAATATATAGAAAACCTTCAACAGGTCAGAATTACACCCAAAAATAGTATCTGGACTGCGTAGAGTAGTGGGCACTGGGCACCACAATAAAAAATATATAGAAAACCTTCAACAGGTCTGAATTACACCCAAAAATAGTATCTGGACTGTGTAGAGGACTGGCCACTGGCCACCACAATATAATATATAGAAAACCTTCAACAGGTCAGAATTACACCCAAAAATAGTATCTGGACTGCGTAGAGTAGTGGGCACTGGGCACCACAATAAAATATATAAAAAAACCTTCAACAGGTCTGCATTACACTGCACATACGGCTGCTCCTCCATCCTCTCCATCATATACATGTTGGAGTTTCAGCGTGTGAAAACCTCTTGTTTTTGATAATGTCAGTGCATTTTGAATATTTTTCAATTTGCCCCACACCACTGAATGTACTTTATCTATGATACGCATCTATCTATCTTGACTGCGTAGTGTGGTGGCTCCGGTACACAATTTGGTACCGAGGCCACAATATAATTAAAAAACCCTCCACGTGTCAGAATTCCACCAAAAAAGGGTATGGACTGCGTAGTGTGGTGTGCCCGGAACACAATTTTTTACAGCGCCAACAATATAATTAAAAAATTGGGCATCAACTGTCACCGTTGTTTAATATCTGATACACCTAAATATGGACTGCACAGTGGAGTGGCCCGGTAGTAAATTTGGTGCCGGGGCCACAATACCTCCTCCAACTTCCAAGTGTAGTGTTTATAAAGACAGACAGCGTCGAAGTGTTATTAGTTGACTTTCTTAACCCTAAAATTGTCCCTGTTGCAAATATTCGTGTAATGGACAGTTACTTTTTCATTGAAAGACTCAAGCTTTCAAGTGTAGTGTTTATAAAATATAAACAACAATACAGTAGTTTTAGAGCACGTCAATACCTCTTGTTTTAAATTATGACAGGGCATTTTACTTTTGGTTTAATTTCTTGAATTTGTTTAAATTTGGTTTTACTTTTTGAACATGGCAAACGACTGTTGATTGGTCATATAATGCAAAAAAAAAAGTTCCAAGATGGAATTGTCCTTGTGCCCTCACACCCACCCTTATGTTGTTGAAATAGGACATGCACACTTTAACAAACCAATAATTTCAGCGACAGGGCCTACCAAACAACTTTGGCTGAAATGATTGCTTTGTTTGGGCCCCCACACCAAAAAAGCTATTCATCTCTCCCTGTACAGACTAAACAGGCTCTACTGAGGCAAGATGTCGTCCTCATCCTCAACCTCTGATTCCTCTCCCCCTACAGTGTGTACTTCCTCCTCATCACACATTATCAATTCGTCCCCGCTGGACTCCACAACCACAGGTCCCTCTGTACTATCTGTAGGGCAGTGCTGTACTTCATTGAGGAATTGATTATTCATTTTTATAAACATCATTTTTTCAACGTTATGAGGAAGCAACCTCCTTCGCCGCTCACTGACCAGGTTCCCCGCTGCACTAAAAACTCTTTCCGAGTACACACTGGAGGGGGGACAACTCAGGTAAAATAGAGCCAGTTTGTACAGGGGCTTCCAAACTGCCTTTTTTTCCTGCCAGTAACAATATGGACTGTCTGACATGTCTACTTGGATGGTGTCAGCAAAGTAATCATCCACAATTTTTTCTATTGTGACAGCATCCAATGCAGCAAGAGTAGACATGTCTGCAATGGTTGGCAGGTCCTTCAGTCCGGACCAGATGTTATCAGCATCCCCGCCAGCGCCTCTTTTGAGAAAACTGAGCTTTTTCCTCGCAGCCATAGATGTGGAAGAAAATGAGGGTGAAGCTGTTGGCATGTCACGGTCCTCTTCAGAGGACAATCTCCTGACCAGCAGGTCTTTGCACCGCTGTAGACTTGTGTCCGCCGGAAACAGAGACACAACATACGCTTTAAACCGAGGATCGAGCACGGTGGCCAGAATGTATTCCTCTGACTTTAAAAGAGTGACCACCCTCTGATCCTGGCAAAGCGTACGAAGGGCTACATCCACAAGAGCTACATGCTTGGTGTAATCGCAATGGCTTACCAGCTCCTCCCTCACTTTCTCCAGCTGCTTCTGCAACAGCCTGATCAGGGGAATGACCTGACTCAAGCTGGCAGTGTCGGAACTGACTTCTCGTGTGGCAAGTTCAAATGGCTGCAGAACCTTGCACAACACGGAAATCAGTCTCCACTGCGCTTGACTGTGGCGCATCCCCACTCCTTTGCCTATGTCATAGGTGGCTGTGTAGGCCTGAATGGCCTTTTAATGTTCCTCCATCCTCTGCAGCATATAGAGGGTGGAGTTCCAGCGCATCACAACCTCTTGTTTGAGGTGATGGCAGGGCAGGTTCATGCTTTTTTGATGTGCCTCTAGTCTGCGGTAGGCACTGGCTGAATGCCGAAAGTGTCCAGCAATTTTGCGCGCCACCGCAAGCATCTCCTGCACACCCCTATCACTCTTGAGGTAATGCTGCACCACCAAATTAATGGTGTGGGCAAAACATGGGACATGCTGGAAATTGCCCATATTTAATGCCCGCACAATGTTACTGGCATTGTCTGACACCACAAATCCCCATGAGAGTCTAAGTGGGGTAAGCCACTGGGAGATAATTTCCCTCAGTTTCTCTAATATGTTGTCAGCGTTGTGCCTCTTATTAAAGCCTGTAATACACAATGTTGCCTGCCTTTGCACGAGCAGCCATTTTGTAGATGCTGCTACTGATGCAGCTGTTGCTGTTGCTGCGGAAGGGGATGCATCTACCCAGTGGGCTGTCACAGTCATATAGTCCTTCGTTTGCCCAGAACCACTTGTCCACATGTCCGTGGTTAAGTGGACAGTGGGTACAACCGCATTTTTTAGAGCACTGAGGACACTTGATCGTACTTCTCTGTACATTTTTGGTATCGCCTGCCTAGTGAAGTGGAATCTCAACGGGATTTCGTACCGGGGACACAATACCATCAACCCTCTAAATCCCACTCCACTGATGGCGGACACCGGGCGCACGTCTAACACCAACATTGCAGTTACAGCCGCAGTTATACGCTTTGCAATAGGGTGACTACTGCCAGTGACACTTGGTGATAGGGATTTTTTTTCGTTTTGTCCAATATATGAAACTGCCAACATTGCTGTCATTAACCCAGCTGGTGCTATGACACCTAGGGGTAAATGTATCAAGCTGAGAGTTTTCCGACAGGTTTGAAAAGTGGAGATGTTGCCTATAGCAACCAATCAGATTCTAGCTATCATTTTGCAGAATAAATGATAGCTAGAATCTTATTGGTTTTTCAAACATGCCGGAAAACTCTCAGCTTGATATATTTACCCCCTATTCTGTTACCTCAGGATGGCGGTAGCAAATTAAAATCATTTAAAAAATATTTTATTCTCTGAATAAAACATTTTTTTTAAATGTGTAAAGGTTTTACATTTTTAATTTTTTAAATAATTTCTTTTTTTTTAAAGTTAGTGTAACTGAATCCTGAAATCTGGGATATCACAGCCGATATAGGGCAATTGACCCTTGTGACATGTATGAGGCCGATAATCTCCCAAAATCAAGAGAATTATTATCGTGCATGACAAAAATGCAGTTGGAAAATGACAGCCTGTTATCATCTTCCGAGAGAGAAGTCATCTGGCTCTTCAGCGGTGGGGCCACATCTCTTGACCATCCACATGTGTATCTAAAATGATAATTCTGTAGCTTGGCTCTAGCATCGAGATCAGCTTACGATCACATGCTGCTGTTGCATACATGGGAATGTGAACTTTCTTACTTTCCAATGCCTACTATAATTTTATTTATCCACCCAATGTAATACTTTGTACTAAGCATCCCTTGCTACTAAACATTTTTAATGTTAATGAAAGAAACTTGGAAATAATGAGTAAAGAGTGTTTTGAATTTTGTTGTCTTTTATTTGCAACAGTGATTTGTGTATGTTGTCGTGTATGCCACATCTTGCAAATCAAGTAAGGTTGATTGAGAACTGAAAAATCACCCCCAGGTCTTGACGCTGTATCCATTTGATTTCCTTTTAACAAAGTCAGATTAAATAAATGCTGCAAAAATAAAGAGTTACTTGCAATTTTTGAGTGTGCTGTGTGCTTTGTATTCAGAGTCACCAATTACCGGTTAATGTGTTTCTTTAGAATCACTGAGATTCCCATTTATTTCTCATGGAGCACTGGAGAGCTCAGCTGACAACTACATTTTCAAAAGCTTAATAACGATTCGTAATTACACTCAACCTTTGAATATTTTCAGCTTTTTTATGTACTTATTACAGAGCAAAACACACTGATGCGGATGTATAGCTTCAGCCACAGAAACTTTTCTCTATTTTCATCTCTGAAGGAAACGCACCATTACATTTGTGAGTCACTGGACAAACTGTTATTCCAAATATATAGCTTGATGTGACATCAGTGGTAGCCTACATAGTTTGCAGGTGGGCAACAAAATGGGTTTAACCAGAATTAAGTGAGACTTTTCTTGGCGAAAAAAACCTCTGAGTTGCAGCTTGATGAGCAGTTAAATGCCCACTGGGCTATTGTGAGGTTATTGTGGTTTATACCAAACATAAAGCTCTTTCAAGCTGTACACAGGCAGCAGGGAAGAAACAAATTCAATGTCACTTTTGTAAAACTCCTGTACGGCATAGATTAGAAAGATGACAGAATAGATACAATATTTAGAATTTAGGAACCAGTAGGAAAAATAATAGTATTTTTTATCTATTAAAGAGATGTGTAATGATTAATGCTGCAAGACGGAATGACAGGAGTCCAATAGAACTATGTTCTACCCCCCAAATAGAAATCAGAAGGGAAGCCGACATTGTAATCAATCATCTTAAATGACTAACAGGACAATGATGGTTTAACTGTCACCCTCCTATAACATAGAAAGCCAGCACTTTTATTATTATTATTATTATTATTATTATTATTAATTTTTATTTATAGGGCGCCACAAGGTGTCCGTAGCGCCGTACAGGGACATACGAATTACAATACAAGGTGAGACAGCACAGTACAGTAAACAGTAAGCACAGTAACTCAATAAGCTCAATGCACAGCTAGAGAGGGCTGGGGAAGGGGGAGGGAGGATCCGCAAACGACAGAGCCCAAGAAGGAGGGCGCAGAAGACAGGGAGACCCCCAGAGGGGGGAGGAGGGAACGAGAGGCGACGGGGGTGGAGGACCCTCGAGGAGGAGGGCTAAGTAGCTGGAGAGCAGAGTTAGAAGTGGTGGAAACAGGAGGAGGGCCATACAATCTAAGCACTTGTTTGCTCCTTCTGCCAGCATATAGCAGACAGCGTAAACGCAGGTTTCCGCTCACACTCAGGGCCGGATTAATAATGGGCCTGACAGGACTACAGCCACAGGCCTCCACATTGAAACAGGCCCTTAAAGAACTGTAGCAATTTTTTTTAAAAAATCTTATTTTATATGCTGTTTTTTTTACATCCTGGTCTCTCTTGGTCGGGCCCTTTTAATTATGAGTACAGGGTCAAACACAGGATTTCTAAAGGGGGGTTTCCATGGCACACAGTCAGAGTGCATGCAAGGGGCGTGGAAATAATATTAAAAAGTGCTAGACTGCTCTCCAACTGTTCCCATACCCTTCAAATACACGGGCAATTGTAGCCAGCTGTCTTGATTCTGGTGAGATAGTCCCAATTGTGTGGGACTGTCCCACTCAGGACTTTTTTCTACTGCAAGGATAGTTGGGAGGTATGTCCTGCTTCACACTGTACTGTTTATTAAGGGCAAGCTGCTTGCTTCTAACTGTAGTGGATAAATAGTTTAGTGTTTGCTTATTTTGAACTTTTCATGATTTCTCTCATTGAACAGCTGTATAACATATTTGCCAACTTTGGAAATCACCCCTCCGGGAGATCTCCAAAGTTGGCCGTTTCTTCAGGGCGTGGCCACACCTATCGTGTCATCCTGGCCCAGCCCCCTGCTATATAATACCAATTTCGGACTATGATAGCGGGGGGCAGGGCTAAGATGACATGATTAGCCACACCCCCACCCACTTTACCAAAGAAGCTGGTAGAATTCAGGAGGTTGCCCTGCTCTCTCAGAGCTCCCAAAATATCCGGAGTGAGTAGGCACCTGTGCTGTATAATCCTCATTGAGGTATTTACTAAATAAAGTTTGTGGGCAACACGGTGGCTTAGTGGTTAGCACTACTGCCTCACAGCACTGGGGTCATAAGTTTGATTCCCAACTCTGGTCTAATCTGTGTGGAGTTTGTATGTTCTCTCTGTGTTTGCGTGGGTTTCCTCCTACGCACCAAAAACATACTGGTGGGTTAATTGGCTTCTATTAAATTGCTCGTAGTCTCTCTCAGTCTGTGTGTGTGTTTATGTTATGGGATCTAGATTTTAAGCTCCAATGGATAATTCAACTAATATAGGGACAACCTCTTTCTTAAAGGTAGTATAAAAGTCATTAATGTACCCATCTGGGCCGGGGCCTTACATTTCGAGAGATTTTTTATCACTACGAAGACTTCCTGTGTGGTCCAGGAGATATTAAGTACTTGCAAGGCAGTGGCATCTAAAGAGGGGGGATAAGTTGATGTAGGAAGTTCTGAATTTGGTCAAACCCCTTTATAATGCCATCCTAACCTACCACCAAGTATATTCTCTGCACAAAATTGCATTCAAATGTAATAATTACACTATATGACATCCTCTTTATAACACCACTCTTGGTATAACACCTGTTTTGTAAAGCCGTTCTACCTGTTTACAAATGTCATTGTAAAGCCAGTTATATATGTGAACTTCTTTTCATATGGAATGCCATTTAACACCACAATCTCCTTCACGAATACTATGAGTGCCTAATAACACTATTTTGTGTTGCTGTTAACATTTAACTAGTGTTGGTTTCCTCATGCTACACCATGTATTTCATTGCTGTCCATGAAGCTGATTTTGTTTTTTTGTAGTTACTGTGAATCGGTGAACCCTTTTTTGGCAATATTTACCAAGCAGTATCATCTGATTGCATTCCATTTGCAAATGCAATGATATTATTCTGCTTGTGTGGATAAGCCCTTTGATTTTCATATTGACTATGTAAAGACATAGCCAATCTCACTGTGTAGGCAAACTTGCCTACACATGAACACAAGAGTTGGTTTAGCTGAATACTCTGTGCTGCTGCTAAATGTCTGTTGCATATTAGGCTATGTGCTATTTTAACCCTGCCCACATATCCTGATTTTCTATATGTCCCATTTTGAAGAATGAGCACAGTAGGACCACAGTCAAAGAAAATAGAATTTCAGAAAAATATTGACATTGTCATCCAAACAAGCATGTATAGCACAGTACTGCCCACTTTTTGATAAGTCAGATAGAAATCAAATATAAATTCTTTAAGAAATGAGATATTAAAAAAAACCAATACATACATACATATAATATACACAAACATGCATACAAGAAAATATACACGTTTTATTACCCATAAGACTTCTGATGAAATAACTGAATGGTATTGAAACACGTCAAGCCTTAATACTGATCATATTTGGATACTTCCTTAAACAATTCTTTTAAAAGCTGACTATTGATCCTGTGTGTTTATCTGGAGATCAATATCAATTCTTCCAGCTGAGATTTATTAGCCTTGAACGGAATGCAGAGAAGTAATTGTCCTAGGTGTTTGCTACAGTGAAACCGGGACACAACATTATAAAAGGCTTGAAAGCAAGTTTTTATTATCTCTGGAATTATCTTATGTGAGCATAATTTATTCCTAAAAGTGGAGAATTTGTATATCTAACTTTGCTGGAAGATATAAGCTTACTGGACCTGTGTTTTGTTACACTGCGGGGCATGGAGAAACGGCATTAGAATTGGTCTGGATGTATAAAGGGATTATGTTTTATTTGGAAACAAAAATTCTGTAGGTATTACAACTTTAGTGTTTTCTTTGCAACATTGTATCCCAATCTATGTATTTATTGTATTTGTGGATATTTTTTATGTTGTGATACTTACATCTATTAAAATTGGTTATTTGACTGACATCTCCAGCTGTCTGTCTACTGTGTGGTAGACCTTGAAAGCGCTAGTTGTTTTTCTTCTTTTCGTATTGTTATCATTGTAATTGTGTACTGATAACTCTGCAACCACACAAAACAGTTTCCTTAACAAATTACATTCTAGTAAACAGATATTCAGCTTGAGATTTAAATTATATTCGTCTTTCGTTTCACATTCAGTAAAAAATCAGAACTTAAAGCAGCATTCACATATAGAAATCAAATGTAGAAAATTACATTTAAACACATATGTAAAGTTTATTCAAGTTTAGAAACAAGCCCAAATAACCTTTGTAGCTAATAAGAGCCACCCATATTCATAGCTCTCAAACTTGTGCATTCTTAAAATATTCTTTTTAATGGTAGAACCACTACAACCCATTAGTGCTATAGTCTTGAGCTCATTAACCATTTCAGATCATTTTTATTTTAGCTAAAGTGAGAGAGTTAATGTAGGAAGTTATGTTGAGTTCCCATATTAAATTGAAAAATTATATGTGTTGTTGTATTTATGAAACATCTATTCACATCTATTTACACAAGTGTCTAACATCAGACAATATTCAATATTATACAAAGGACTCACATTAAATTATTGATCAAATCATCAAAAATGTAACTAAACATTGGTTCCATATCTGTTTATTTTATTGTTCTAGCACCTCCATTATTAATTATATTTTTCATGTTTTGGTTTATTGTATTAATGATGTAATAAGAAAGTTGTCGTGGAAAATGTTGTGTTAAATTAAATTGTGACGGATAAAATGATCTATAAACTTTTTAAAAAATTTAACTAAATTCAATATTGCAACCAAGACAATCCCCAAATGTGAAAGTGTGTTGAAATAATGCACATGCAAGTTATACTCTATAAATTCTAATAACTATAATAATTCTTATAAAACACCATACTAATATCAAATATTCAAAACGTAAATCAATCTTGTGACAAAAAAATAAAATAAAACAATGAAGAATACTAAATTTACAGTACTTATTTATTATCATAATGCCAACCCACCAATATTTCTGTATAAATAAATATTACATACGAGGTATGTCTATTAAATAACGAGACTGTGATTCCACCTAGTAAACAAATCAGTCAGAACCGGTTATAGTGGCATACGTATTAACCTTGAACCTGTCTGAACCTGCATGACAAGCTGCAACACTCTCTGACGTTCAGTTGATTGTGAGTCGCCATTTAGTTTGGTTGTGTTTTCTGTAGAGTGCCGAAAAAAATGCTAAGTTTAAAAGTTGAACAACAACAAAGTTGAACAACGTGTCAATTTGAAGTTTTAGTAAAATTGCACAAAACACCAACAGAATGTTTTCAGATGCTTACTACGGCCTATGGGAATGACTGCCTGTCTCGTGCAGGGCCATCTTTTCCATTGGGCATGATGGGCAGCTGCCCGGGGGCCCCACGGGCAAGGGGCTCCCATAGGCACGGCTCTTAATGAGAATAAATAATCCTGCAAAAGAAAAGAACCTGCAAAAAAACCCTTCAAGTGTCACTGAGCAAGTACATCTATCTATCTCTATCTCTATATATCTATATCTGTATCTGTATCTGTATCTGTATACATCTATATCTATATCTAGGGGCCCTGGTGCACTGCTTTGCCCGGGGGCCCATAATGTTGTTAAGATGGCCCTGGTCTCGTGCGTGTGTGTTTGAGTAGCTCAAAATATTTAGCGAGGGACATGAGAATGTCGAAGATGATGAACGCACTGGACGACCTTGCACTTCAAGAACCGAAGAAAATGTACAAAAAATCAGTCAGATTGTTCAAAAAGACCGCCGACTCAGTGTTCGAATCTGTGAACATTGACAAAGACACCGTATGGAAAATTTTGCGTGAGCATCTTAACATAACGAAAGTTTGTGCAAAGATGGTCCCAAGGGTTCTCACACCAGAGCAAAAAGAACATCGCAAGGAATGTTGTGTTGACATTCTGCAGCAACTGGACACAGATTCAAACCTGTTTCATAAAGTTATCACTTGTGATGACACCTGGACTTTCCAGTACGGTCCTGAAACCAAAAGACAGTCAATGCACTGGAAAACACCGTCATCACCAAGAATGAAAAAAAGCTTGTCAAAGCAAGTCAAAATTCAAAGCAATGCTCATTGGTTTTTTTTTATATCAGGGGTGTAATTTTGGAAGAATGGGTTCCAGAAGCCACTACAGTTAATCAGTAAAACTTTTATAAGAAAGTTTTGAAAAAGCTGAGAGAGAGAGTCAGAAAGAAATGGCCGCAACTGTGGAAAAATGGTTTCTTTCTTCACCAGGACAATGCGCCTGCTCACACAAAAACTGTTTTACAGGAAGTGGTGACCGACAAACACATTACTACACTTGAACATCTTCCATATTCGCCCAATTTATCACCTTGCGATTTTTATCTTTTCCCAAAAGTTAAATCAGTGCTTAAAGGGACACATTTTGAGTCAGTTGATGCTTTAAAGACGAAAACTGCAGATATGTTGAAACAAGTGACAGAAATTGATTTGCTCCATGCCTTCAGCCAGTGGAAAACAAGACTACAGCGATGTATTTGTGCAAATGGGCAGTATATTGAAGGGGACAAACATTAAATTTGTAATATAAATAAATAAAGGTGAGTTATTTAATCAGTCTGTTTATTTAATAGACATACCTCGTATAAGGTATCCTATCAATTAGCATTAAAAGTTTAATACATTATGAAACACGTGCCACATCTGCCCTCCCAATGGTGTTCCAACTATAAACACCCACCTTTTATTTTTACACAGTGATGTCATTAATGCTGCATAAATATTTGAGAGATACAGTTTCACTGATGAGTCTGCAAAGCTGCATTCACAGAAAATAGCACAGCAGAAACAAGTTGTAACAATGTAATTATTTTAGAAATTATATATTATACTTAATTATGTATTATTACTGAAATCATGGCACAACATTGATACTTACCCTTTAAGCCTTTTTGTATTGTTTCCTCTGCCTAAATTCCACTTTAACTTTTACTTTTACTTTGCTGCATCTTTGAGTGCTAACCTAATCAGGCATTGAGTCAGATGTCCTTTAGATAGTATATTATTTGAGAAGTCATTGATGTTTAGCAGTAGTTTTTAACACTTGTTGGCAATTCTAGACAAAGTTTGCAAAGTAATGGTTATAACTAGAAAATGTATAAAGAAGGTGACTGTGAGGCTTTAAAAAGTCTGAGCAAATTATTATTGCTGTGATCTATCATATTGATACCATTTGTTATAGACTTACTCCAATTAAGATAATATTGAGAGTTATGATCTACTTAATGTAAGGATACAGCTCATCATCACCCTCTTTATTTGTATGGCGCTACAGAATCTGCAGCGTTGCACAATCAACAAAAAATAAACAGAAAATAAATACAGATAAGTAAAGGACAGGAGAAACAACAGAATCAGTAAAAATCAATGCAAGGGTCTATAGAGATAGCAGCTACGAAGACACAACTAGAACAAAGGAAACATTGCAAAGAGAATGAGAAGGTGGGCGGTAGAGAGGGCCAAACTTGTGAGACTTAACATTAAGAGGATTAGGGTAGTAGATGGAAATGATAAAGGTGGAGTGGAATGGGCAGGTTGATTGTGACGAGGTAATTGTCTTAGGATGGGGTCAGGTAGAAAAGTGTGAAAAGGTGAGTTTTGAGGGAGCATTTGAAACATTCTAGGTTGGGGGGGCGAGTTTGATTGGGTGTGGCAGGAAGTTCCAAATGGGGAGAACAGCACAGGCAAAGTCCTGAAGGTGGGACTGTGAGGAGATGCAAAGGTCATTGACAGAATGTGGTAGGCAATTAGTGGAGTATTTCTTGACAAGGTTGGAGTTGTAGGAAGGGGAAGCAGTAAAGAGTGCTTTATAAGTGATGGTAAGCAAATTGATTTGTATTTTGGAGGGAATGGGGAGCTAATGGAAGGTATTTCAGAGAGGCATTGCTGAAGAGGAACGTCTGGAGAGGAAGTTTTGTTACGATGCCACATTCAGCACAGATTTCAGGGCAGACAGACAAGCCAAGCAGGCAAGACAGACAGGAGAAAATTGCAATAATCAAGGCGGAGGGTAACAAGAGCATGGATGGTGGTCTTGGTGGCATCCAGGGAGAGGAAAGTTTGAATATTGCCAATGTTGCGAAGTAGGAGGTGATGGGAATGCGCAAGGGACTGGATATGGGTAGTGAAATTGAGGGCAGAGTCAATGATAACCCCCAGGTAGCATGCGTTGGGAACAGGGTAGAGGACGACACGATCAACCTTAAGGGAGTTCAGAGAAGGGGATGTGACGCTAGGTGTTGGAAGGATGATAAGATCAGTTTTGGATATGTTTAGCTTGAGATAGATTCGAGCCATCCAGGTGGAGATGGCAGAGAGGCAGTCGGACACACGGGAGAGATAGTAGGGAGAGAGATTAGGGGAGGAAATGTAGATTGGAGTGCAACTGGCATAGAGGTAATATTGGAGGTCATAGGAGAAGATGAGTTGACCAAGAGATGAGGTGTGAAGAGAGAAAAGTAATGGGCCAAGAACACAGCTTTGGGGAACCTCAACAGATAGAGGGGCAGGAGGGGAGCAGGTTCCAGATGTAGAGATATTGAAAGTATGATCAGTGAGGTAAGAGGTAAACCGGGAAAGGACAGTGTCGTGAAGGCCAAGGAAGTGAAGGGTGTCAAGGAGTAGAGAATATTCAACTGTTTCAAAAATGGCAGAGATGTCAAGGAGCAAAACCAGGACGAAGTGGCCCTTCGACTTAACCAAGAGTACATCATTTGTCACCTTAGCGAGGGCAGTCTTGGTGGAGTGGAGAGAGTGGAAGCCTAATTGTAAATGATTAACGAGGGAGTGAACAGTGAGGAAGTCTGTTAAATGGTTGTAGACTAGCCATTCAAGAAGGTTGGAAAGGAATAGGGATATGGGGCGGTAGCCGAAAAGGGAGGCAGGGACAAGAGATGGTATCTTGACAATGGGTGTGATCTTGTGCGTTTAAAAGCAGAAGGGAAGATACCTGTAGAGAGAGAGAGAGAGAGAGAGGGTGAAATGGTGAGCTAGGTAACTACAAGTGTTTGAGGAGAGAGGGTGCAGGAGGCAGGCCAGAGCAGGGTCGAGAGAACAGGTTGAGGAGGAAGAGAAAGGGAGGAGTGAAATGACCTCAGAATCCATGGCTGAGGTAACCTTGGACAGGTTGGCAGGGATTTCAAATGGGCTGGAAGAGCTGTAAGGAATAGATATTATGGTGGATGTAGTTGATTTTGCCCTTGAAGAAGAATAACCTCATATTTTTTGTAATATTTAAAAAGAAAATTTAAAAAATACTGATGTGAATGATTTCTCTGTACAGCGCTGCGGAATTAGTAAATAAATAGATGATGATGATGACTATAAATATGTTTTTAAATTCACTTACCTGGCTGTAAATAGACATTTCCCACCGCTGCTGTTCACTCATTTTAATAGCTAAATCCCTTCTTCATACTGTTATTGGTTGCCACAAGCAAGAGCGATTTTTTTTCCTAACCTATGATCCTAAAATAAATAAACTAATAATAAATAAATAATTTAAACTAACACCTCATGTTTTCATTTTAACTAATACCTCATGTTTTCATTTTTCTAGATACACACAGATATTCAGTGTAAAGGATAAGCACTGACAACTGTCTTTTTGTTTTGTATACATATACGGGCATTTATATTGCCATGCAGCTGGTACCATATACAATATGGGATATACTGAGCGTGGGCTTATTTTTCTCTGGTTATGATCCTAAAATATAATGTTACTGTATGATATGCTTGAATTTAACCTACATACCTCCCAACATGTCTTTCCCTGGCACGGTACAGGGGGCGTAGCCATTTTATGATGGCAACAGAGGCGAGGCCTTTCCCCCAAGGGAAGCCTAGCACTGTAAAGCCATTACATCTCCCTTCCCCAACATTCCCACCTGCAGGACAAACATGTCCCTGGGCACTACAGTGGGACTGTGCCCTAAAAACAGGACTGTCCTGCTGAAATCGGGACAGTTGGAAGGTATGGACCTATACAAATGAGATAACATGTGATTTAAACAAATACACAAGGGGATAATTTAGAGTACAAGATGCCCTTTTGCATGTATGTAAATGTACGTCTGCACATTTGTGCTTTCACTTTGTATTTTGAGTAAGATGCACCTTATGAGACTCACAGTCGTAAATATAATGCATTGGTACATGCAATGCAAATATCTTGCAAGCTCATGTCTTGTGTAGGCAAGGAATTTAATCAATGTAAGTAAAGTATTTAATAATACTTTTAACTCAAAATCTCAAAAGGTGGGCATACCTAAAGTGCGTGTCCATGCCCTTATGTCATCTGCACATGAGCGCCCTTGGTTTGCCTCTCAAAGCTCAAACGGCAGGAAGTGCATAAAAATTTAGTTTAAGACACATAACTATGTCACACAAAGGCAATTGCGTCCAACTCTAAATCAAGTCTGAGTGATTCTGATATTCTGGCAGTGAGTAGAGACAACCTAAGTTGCTGGGTAAAAAAACACTCAGAATTTTAATGGATATTGTCAGTTATCTGGATAATGTTGACATTATCCATACATACATAGCACTGTGTACTTGAATAATGTAAAATGGACATTTTACTATAATTTGATTTATTCTGTCTGCTGCAACCACTAATTCTATTCAAAGATGGAAATATCTTACTTTAACAAAAATATAAATTTAGGAAAATATCATTGTTTATTTTCAATGTAAAATACACAGTTTCATTATATTCTCCTATATTTAATATAAAAATGGAAATGCAATAACATTTAGAAAATACAATTTGCAATTAAAAAATATTAAAATATCATGTAAAAGTAGAGAGAAGAGAAAAATATGCTGTGCCGTCTACTACAACCAAGATATCCTTGTACAGTAAGTGGAACAGTATGGGAGCACTCCCAGCTATTCCTATTTAGGAGAGGAGGCGTGGCTGTGATGTCACTGTTTTCAGCTGCTGCACATGGAGATGTGGATGATCACAGCATCACTGCACAGATCTGTATTTGCAGCAGGAGAGTGAGGAGCAACAGTCTAACAGGTCACCCAGCAGCACAAATCTGATTTAACTGGTGCACATCTCAACCTGTTTTTCCCTGGCATCGCTTCTTTTAAATATTTGCACATTAGCAAGCATGGAAAAGATGTCAAGGATGTTATCTCTGAACACAACTTTTATACCTCCAACGTATGGAGTGCTGAAATCTCTGCTGGAGAACCCCCTGAAGCTGCCGCTGCATCACGAAGATGGTAAAGTATCTACATTTTCTGTGATTATTATGTGGCGTTGTGTGTGTTTAATGATAAACATTTTTGTACCAATTACTTTTTGTACTGTTTAAAAAATTAGGAAATCACATACTGCATTGAATAAAAATATGCATATAAAGTTCATTCATAATTATGTATGTGCACAAACGTGTGTCTATAGCTCAATAAGTAAACTGATTAATTTAATATAAAATAAAACCTATTGCATTAAAGCTGTACACATATATATATCTCTTGCACACATTGCTCCAAGTACAAAACAAGTATTAAAGGTTGATTGATAGTAGGCATACCTTTATCTTTGCCATTTCAATATAGAGTAGTTTATGTTGTGTGTTTTTGGATATATATATATATATATATATATATATATATTGTATATGGTGTGGCAGTGATTAGACTGTATGTTTAAAACGTGTGTCCTTGTTAAACATTGTCTTGGTTCAGTACCTTGGGTGACATGTGCAGAGGGGACACATATGTGTTAGCTGTATGACCAGATTTTATAATGTGTCTCAACACAGACTTTAAGATGTGTTTTACTGTTAGAAATATTATTATCTGCCAAAGGTGTTCCAAAATCAAATTTCTATTGCCCTACACTTCTATTTATGTTACAGGACTGTCGGGATCTTGTTCTCCTGAAAAACAGCCTTTTTGTTTTAGTTTGCAGTGGATTGAGGGATAAAAAGGATTGTCAGTAAATGCAGCATTCAAACACGTGATTTATTTGTGCTTAACTGGTCGCTTAATGAGATTATAGTCCACCTATTCAGCTGGCTACAGAGCATGTGGCCAGAGTTCCTAAAAGTGTACTGCTGTGCCTGAAGTTTTGGGGACACCTTCAATATATGTTATTGTGAGCACCCCATATTTAGCAGCTTCCGTTAACAATCTGGCTCCATTTGCCTGATTGGTAATGGACTTCTACATAATTATGTCTCCCAGTTTGTGTCTGCAGAACTTTAAATGTGAAGTTTAAGTTGCTTTGCCAGCACCCTACCATACCCTTTATACCATAGATGGGATCTTTGTCCATATAACAATTATTGTTTTTAAATGGTCCTAGTACAGTTAAACATATACTACTTGGAAAAGTGAAAAAAGAAGTGCTGTTAATTAAATACAGTCACATTTTCTTTGCTTTGTTTTCATCTATTTCATTTTTTTTCATATGTAAATACAAGGATTTAGAGCTAAAAATCAAGCTGTGATTTATCAGAGAATATTATTGTTCTCTAGTAGTGACTGTTATTTACTCAAAAGTTCATACATGATAACTTCTGAAGATATTCTGTGCATATATCTTTCCTTCACAAGTTCCAAATACAGATATAGGATCTGTCAGGAGATTGGTACTTGGATCAGGGCTTTACTGTAATTTGGAGCATCGTACCTAAAATGAACTAAAACACATGTAAATGTAGCCACTTCATTCCCCATACTGCTCCCAGAATTTTCCTCCTAATTAAATTAATTAGCAGTGCTCCTCACAGTGAATACAGGAAGGGCACATGGCGATCATCTATGTTTGTATAACAAGTAACGATAACATCTTTATTTTTTCTTTGTGTTTTGAACCTCTGTGGAATAATGATTTCCAGTTTATAGAACAAACCATATATATATTCCCTATCCAAAGACTACAGTAGAATGATGAGATGTTTGAAGCTAGTCTCATTTCAAGCAGATAAGTAATGGTGGACAGCAATGATACCCTATGAGATGCTTCCAAAGGATAGAAAATTCCCCGGTTCCAATGTAGTTGTGTAGCATCTCATTTGTGTTTTCCACATAGGTTATATGCATTTTAGTACAGTATAGTAGTTGATGTATTGTTGAAATGCGCAAAATGTGCATATTTCATGAAAAAGAGCAATTTGACACAAGTTTAACACAATTCACCGTTTGGTTTCTAAAGAAGTCCAAAACAATATGTCACTGTTTTGTATCTCCAAAGATCTTCCACACATGAATTTATGAACAAGTTCCATAATGCAAATATATTAGCTTATTTATAGATCTTAAAACTTTCATTTCTTTCCAAGATCCTTTAAATAAAAAGCTGGTTTCCAAATTCAATTTCTCTTTAAATCCTTTGTTGTGCGTACCCTTTATTTTACTTTTGAAAGTAAATATTTTTCTTGTCTAGCTAATATGTTTAACCTACTGTTTATATATAGTTATTTGTATTTTGAAAATTTTCTTTTTAGTATCCTTTATGTTACAGAAAAGGAAATGCCCACTTTTTAACACATTTATGGTATTGTACAGGATATGCTGTTTAATTTAATTTGCTGTATAATTTCTTACTTTCTGAAATATTAGAAATCTTAAATCAGATTGTAACATTTCTTCGTTACCTCTTCAGCCTTCTGTAAAGAGAAATATAAAGAGAAGAAGCTGGAAGATGATACCACAGGCTCGACTGTCCCACAGTCAGCTTTCTTGGGGCCGACGCTCTGGGACAAGACCTTGCCCTATGACGGAGATACGTTCCAGCTGGAGTACATGGACCTGGAAGAGTTTCTTTCTGAGAACGGTATTCCACCTAGTCAGTCCTCGCATGAACTTAGCTCTCATCAGTCACCTGTGACTTCTCCTTCTGTCATTGATCTGAGCAGTCAGGCATCTACATCCGTTCTACCAGGCTTGGTGTCTCAGAACTGCATGCACAATCCATTGAGACCTGGTAAGCATTGTTTTGAGCTTCTCTAAAATGCGTACAGGCACCTTCCATTAAGTATGTGTTACATTCTACTAGTATGCTGCTTAGGTGTACTTACCCATAATATGCTAACAGTTTTGAGCAATGTAATATATATGTGTTGTAAAATGATGGTCAATAACTGCTGTTCAGTGCATACGTGAGTTTCACGCCTGACAAAGGTTCACAAAGAAAATTGGTCTATATTTTAGGTCGTATCTTTCGATAAGTTTAGTATTTCTTTTTTTTTCTTTTGAATAAACATGGAGGACTGGACTGACAGGTAAGCGCTTGGGGGGGGGGCCCTCACGGGGGAAGGCGGGTGGCTCACATTGGGGGCCTCACGGGGGAATGGAGGCGCCCTTAGCCCAGGGGCCTCCATTCCCTTAATCCGGCCCTGTGTACCGCAATAAGAAACTGTGAGGCGGCAGCCATTTACAAGCAAACAAACACATTAAAAGAAAAAGGAAAAAAAAGCAAAAAGAAAAGTGAAGGGGACGATAGAGTGAGAAGGAGCTAGAAGAGGGAGAAAGGGGAGAGGGTTAGAAGTCACTGCTTAAAGAAATGTAAAGGGTAATGAAAGAAAAGGAGTATTCAAATCGATAAGGGGTGAGTTCTCATAATATTCAGTCCACGGACTCCAGATGCAACCAAATTTGTTGTGTGATGATAGACTTGCCACACGCGGTAAATAATGGGAGAGATTATGTCAGACTACACATATGTGTGTGTGTGTGTGCGTGTATATATATATATATATATATATATATATATATATATATAAGTAAATGAGAGGAGGCGCACAATAGTGTAGTATGGCAAGTAAAAAAATCCCAAAAAGGAACCAAACCACCAGAAATGAGTGAGCCAGAGCTTCCCACCATGTGGGTATCAACAGTATCTAAAATAGATATGTATAGCTCATAGGATAGAAAGTCACACACAGCCAGATGACGTTCAAAAAGGTATAAACAGGTCACACCAATGAAGATGTATGCGTACCAGAAGCCAATTGTTCAATGGCTTATCTGTAAGATATCCCGTAGACTGTGAGGATGTATTCAATCTTCAGCCACATTAGGTTATCCCATAGGTTACCTTGTCATTGGCAGCTTGTTTCTTTAGCCACTAAGGCAGTGATGGCTAACCTGTGACACTCCAGGTTTTGTGAAACTACAAGCCCCAGCATGCTTTGCCAGTAGATAACTAGCTGATAACTGGCAAAGCATGCTGGGAATTGTAGTTTCACAACACCTGGAGTGTCACAGGTTAGCCATCACTGCACTAAGGAATACTTCAGATGGAAACACCCACACCAAACTGCACATGAACTATTTGCCCACACGCGCACAGTATATATTGGTCAAAGTGGAAATTTAGAAGTGGCAGTATGAAAAATGTATGGTAATGGAATTTGATTGATTCACAATGA
This sequence comes from Mixophyes fleayi, assembly GCF_038048845.1. NCBI lineage: Eukaryota > Metazoa > Chordata > Amphibia > Anura > Limnodynastidae > Mixophyes > Mixophyes fleayi. The sequence continues at coordinate 65,215,461 of NC_134407.1, read as the reverse complement.
AGGCAGTAGGGAAGTAGAACTGGCGGTATGGCGTACCACCGTGTACACCCCCACTTTGACCGCTGTATTATATATATATATTCCTCTACATTTTTTCTACATTTTTAGGTGCATATGGCCATTTTTAGCTGTACTTGTCACTGAACATCAATTTCATGGCTCGAGAACAATATATCAAGAGAAGAATCTCAATTCTCGAGGTTGCCTGTTATGGATTGCCCACACTCTTATGTGTAAACCACTAACATTTGTTGATGCACTGTGTCCTTATAAAGACATGACTCCAAATAGCTGTGTGCATCAAGGCAATTCAGACAGTGACTTAACTATTTAAAATAACTACTTTGGTCTTTGTGCTGATCGGGAAATTGAATAACAAAAAAATCAAAGGATGTGCTGTGTTTAGGAATTTTAGGACTTAGGGGTATATTTACTAAACTGCGGCTTTGAAAAAGTGGGGATGTTGCCTATAGCAACCAATCAAATTCTAGTTATCATTTATTTAGTACATTCTACAAAATGACAGCTAGAATCTGATTGGTTGTTATAGGCAACATCTCCACTTTTTCAAAAACGCAGTTTAGTAAATATACCCCTTAGCATTCTGTAAAGCAGAGGTTGTAAAGGTCACTGCTACTCCCCTTGATAATATGTGTAGATTTGTCGTATATCATAATTTTTAGTTAATATGTATAATCATGCATACATAAGGGATGATTTAAAGTGTGAATGTAAAAGTTGCCTAATTGCACATGCACATATACTGTGTTATTAACCTAACACTATTGTACTGCTTGTGCACATTAACACTCCTGAACCACCTCTAGAACGCAAGCAGTTGAAAATACTGATGATGTTGTGCTCACACGCAGTGCAACAAATTTTACTTGATAAGCAAAATTACAACACACAGTGCCGTAACTAGACACTTTAGTGGCCTGGGCGAGACAGGACACCGGCGCCCCCCATCTAAGTGGGAGTGACATTTGCCAAGTGGGTGTGGCCAACCTAATATGGGGGTGTGGCTACTGAAAAAATTCTGTTACACATATTTGCAAATGCATGATAAGCCGGATGCATGAATGAATATATATATATATATATATATATATATATATATATATATATATATATATATATATTTTATATATAGAGAGAGAGAGAGAGATCTATAACTCTATCTATATTTCTGATGCATTTGGTTTATCATACATTTGCAAATATGTGTATTATAAAATAGAAATATTAAATTTATAGTTGAGAAATAGAGAGAGATTAAGTAAAATAAGGTGCTGGTGAGATCAGTGGGAGTAGAGGCGGGTGGAAGTGGTGTATAAGTGGGCTGAAATAGGAGTTTGGGTATGGAGGAGGTAGGTGGAAGGGATGAGTGAGAATGGTAGTGGAATGGAATAGAATTGAGAATTATGCTCTCGTAAGAGCAGTTTGTTGTAAAAATTACTTTTCTCTAGCAGTGGTCATCAGCGGTGATCGGCGCTGTAGCTGCGACTGAGCGGCTTCCTGTTTTGGCATTTGGAACACAAGTTTGTGTTCCAAATGCCAAACTTCCTGTCAATGGAACGCATGTGCGTTCCACTGACAGGAAGTTCGGAATTTGGAATGTAAACTTGCGTTCCAAATGCCAAAGCAGGAAGCCGCTCGGCCGCAGCTACAGCGTCCGATGCCGGGAATAGGTTGTTTCTCGTCAGGCAGGCAGAGGCAGATGGATGTAAGAGCGCTGTGTGCAGTGATTGAGCCTGGGCACAGAGGCAGGTAGCGGGCGGCTAATGCGCCCCCTTGGGCTTGCGCCCTGGGCGACGGCACCGCCCGCATCTGCCTAGTTACGGCTCTGACAACACATAACTTGCAATGTCTTTTTCTTTCATAATGTTGGTTACTATCTCTTTCTATGGTCTGCAAGCAACTGTTCCTCTTGACTAAAAGCTCCCCAAAGACACCATCATCAGGCTCTATATGCCAATATTGATTTTTGTTTAACCTGAATGATGCAAGACAAGAGTGTGATATTTTTTTTTACTTTAAATTTGTGGTCATATTTTTACGTTATACCACTACCTTTCGTACACATCTAATGGGTCATTGATAATAAAAATATCATTGCACAGTAGTGAAGGCCTGCAGTCATCATGTCCCATCCTCTGATGCACAATGATGCGATTTCCGTCAAAATTGAGAAAGAATGTGCTGACATTGCACCCATTAAATTTCACTGAAGTTGTATAAACTCCTGTAAACAAAAGTAAATTCTTTTTATAGTACAACTGCTAACCTACCCATCAGCCTCACCAATTGCCACTAAAAGCTCAATGCATAACTGAGACTGCCTGGATTATAAAGATAAATCTCTGCTTAAGTATACTTTGCTGCCTGGTAGATCTAAACAATTAATTCTACTGTTTAACCAAAGATTATCACTGGAAAAAACCCAACACATTCCCTTTTTATGCCTTACTTGATTGGCTGGATAATTAATAGGTATAAGCACACACTTATCACGCCCCCTCTAGTGTTTACTTTCCCAGCCTGTAATTGAGACACGTGTGAGCACACGGGTTCTCAAATACTATACACCTGGCTCTGCCCTGTCTCATCTCTCTGTCTTAAAGCCAATGTTTCGTGCAAGACCAACTTCTTTGACTAATTGATTACCAAACTTCATTGTTATCAGACACATGATGTCCCCATATGAAAGCAACCTACACAGTGTAGAAACGTCTCTATGCATTGACAAAGGTTTTTTTAGACCGAGGGGCTATAATCCATTCTATTCTAGTTCTATGAATAGGAATATGTTACAATATTGTTAATGTCATTTATTTTTATAGTTCCATATATACTGCATGCTGGACCTTTTGTAGGCAGAGTATAATAATGATGCCAGGGTACTTGCTTGAAAACACAAATATCTCTTAAAACAAAATATCATCTGATATACATGGGCAAGAATATAATGGACATAGCTGCACCTCACTCCGGCTCTCTCCTTTTGCAGACCACTGAAGGTGTACCACTTTCTATAGTGTGCCTGTTAAGCTGAGCCAGCCTATTATACACATGTCCTATGCACCATACCTATCTGAGTTTTGTAATGCCATGACTGTTTGTTTGCTGTTAAACTTCAAAACTTTCATAAATAAAGAGATTTAAAAATAGAACACGATGGACAGCAATATTAAATCGTACTAAATAATATTTGGAAGATCCAAGTTTGTTGCGTTAGTAAAATAAATTGACAATTCTTAACTTCAAGATGTGTGTAAGGTATTGGTAATGGGATAATATACCCCCTGCTTTCAATTACAATATTGTAAGTCACTGAGGAGTGCCAGGAACTGTGTAGAGTGTGTTGTTCCTTATAGTACACAAGTTTTACTAATAACACACTAGTGATGACATCAAAACTCAACGTTTTTTACAGATATTATTTACTGAAGTTTATATTATCAAGTATAATGTGAATATAATATGAATATTATAAAGTGATTCTAATCTCAAATGTATTGAGTACTGTGCATAGGTGACTTAGATTGCACTGTAATAATGCCTTGTATTCTCTCACAGCAAAATTGTCAAAACATAATGTAGCATAGCTGAGCCATGGCCTACAGCATATGTAATAATAGTCCAAGGACTTTATTCAATAAGCATTTAAGAAGTTTTGGAAGCAAACCAACAAAGTCAACTCCAAGCTGTTGCTTTTGTTGTCATTTAAAAACCAAGGTGAATGTATGAACTTTGTTTCCTATAGAGGTAGGCTTGACATCACAATCTACCCACATCTGAGATAGAAGGCTCACGTCACTACTCTGTGATACTGAGGGACCATGCTCCTTCCACTATCTAGTCTGTGAGTGTCTGCTTCACACATACAGCCCTGTTATCACTAATGACTCGAGCGTCAGGTCACTTCCTCCTATAAGATCAGGTTCCTCATGTCCCGCTGCTGTAAACAGTCTAATCGTCTGAATTATCGGTTGTTCTATCCCCGCCCTCTTCAAAACTGTGGGCAGAATAAGTGTTGAAGATTGACAAAAAGGTGCTCAGGCCCTAGTCAAAGTTACGAACAATAAAAACCCATTTACAATTGACTGTCATTATCTCTTTCTCTAATCCCCTGGAATATCTGTAAGCGCTTCAGTCAAAATGAACCAAATTGCCGTAAAGATGTGTCCAAAGGATTTGAATCTTCAAATGTATTTTGTAGACTGCTAGTATTAATTGTATCGGTGACATAGGGGCACTGTTGTTTTTTCGTTATTTTAGTACTGCACTTCAGATTTCAATAAAATAAAGTGTTTTCATTGTAGTGGTGAATCAACAAACAGACTTTTATTTAAAGCAATAATTCTGTCCCCCTGGGCTGTAGTGGTGCGTCACAAGCGTCTGACCCTGGTCACAAGGCCCTCACAGTACATTCAGTTCAATCGTCTTTAGTTAAAGAACAGTGAAGCTTTCCTAAAGCAAACAGGCTTGTGGACACATACTTAAAAGAACAATAACCCTTTTTACTGTAGCAAAGGCTGGGTACTAATATAATACTGTATGTGTATGAAAAACAGCCTACCTTTTTAGCTATGTGTTATGCCAAAGGCTAGCTAGATCTGTTGCTTCATATACACTTTGTATCCATTAGCATAACGTATTCTGTTTTGTTGTAAGTTTGTTTGTATTGGCAATTTTATACCCATTTGTAGTGAGTAAATAATGTACCAGAGGGAAGGCATTTCTCTATAACTTGTACACAAGGTTTAGGAAAGGTTTCTCTGAGATCTATTTAGTTGACATGTGAATGGCAGTGTGTGATGGACACACAGCTTAGTAGTGACTTACCTCCCATACGATCTACTTCTCACTGATATAAAACAGTTATAGATTTGTGAAAAAAGGCTGAGATTACAAACTAGTGGTGATAAGTGTCATCACACCAAGGGCAAGGTTGTTTTGAGCATCTAGTGGACTACTATCTCTGTACAACTGTTGGACCCATTAAACACAGCTGTAATTGCTGTTGCCCTCTCTGTTAATCTCCTGGACCCACTGAACCTGGGTATAAATTGATAAACAATTCTGACTAACCAGCTGTACCAATCTCACTATAGATACATTTGGTATCTTAGGGCAGCTTACCTGCTTGCTGTCACCTAGAAACTACCATCTGTGGTTTGATATTTGAAGGAACATTCAAATCGGACTATACTGTATTCATCACAGTTGGAAAAAGTTTGGTTCCTTAACTATGAGCAGCTGGTAGACTGGTGTTTTACCAAAACTCCTAGGCTTGGATTACAACATTGGGTGACAGGTAATTGGTATTTTGTTCCTTAATGGTATCTATCACTCAGAGTTGAACCACTATAGCCCCAATCCAGACAGGACTATCACTGAACCCCCTTCTCCTTTGGGGTTTTTCATGACCTCCTTGTCGACAGCAGCTGCCACCACAATGTTCAGTTGTATTTATTCACTTTCCACTGTCATTCCTCATGCCAAACATACTACACCACCAGAAGCTGCTATATTGGTTGCTGATAATGCTTCTGCCTTACACCAATAGCTACGATTGGTATTCCACGACCTTATGTATCAAGTGTTCTACACGCATAAAGATTGAATGTGGTTCTTTAAGCTTAAAGATCCAATCAGACACCTGGAACAGTGAGGTGTGGGAAATTTACTTCAACTAGATAAGTGATGAATTGTGTTCATACAAACCTTCTTCATGTTTTTAATCCAAGCTTCTTCAACGGAGGAGATTTTGAAATATTTCTCTGCTCTAACTGAGGAATAGCGCTAAATGAAATGCATAGTTCAGTTTTACCCTTTGTACTGCAGCTTTTAAAAATGAAGTGTAATGGAACAGTTTTACCTCCATCACAAACAGCTAAGACACATGGGGGTATATTTAATAAACTGCAGGTTTGGAAAAGTGGATTTCTTACCTATAGCAACCAATCAGATTCTAGCTTTCATTTAATTAGTGCATTCTAATTAGTTGCTATAGGCGACATCTCCACTTTTCCAAACCCGCCGTTTAGTAAATATACCCCATTGTCCTTAGCATATGAATAAAAGTCTGCTGCTATAATTCAAAAGCCCAATGCACAGCCCCTCTGTTATCCTCTTTTAAATTTGCTGTGTCATTCTTCTCCATGTTCGTGAATCCAGTATTCTGTAGAGAGCCTTTTTTGTTTACCTAGGAGACTGCAAGTCACTCAAAAAATGGTATTGCAGATCGTCCACCATCACTTCCAGTATAATTCCAGTATGATACAAGTAAAGCTCTGTCCACCCTGCATAGTGTTTGTTTTCAGCGAGAGAAAGGGACAGGTAACAGGTTAAGAGTAAACACTCTGGTTAATTAAGGTATATTGTCTAGCTCTCAGACTTTTATATACATTAGCCCCAAGTAGTGTTTCTACTTGCCTAATATATAGTTTGTGAATTTAATGGAAGCTACATGATTTCACCATCTGGCAAAAGTTGACACTTCTCTAACTCACTCAGGGAAACTGATTAGCACATCTCAGTGCTGTAAGAAGTGTTTGAGTGCGTACGTTGGCTCCAGGTACTCCGCAGTTAGAGATGATATCGAGCACTATTCGAAACCCGGAGATCTGTTTGGATAAATTATGGTAGCATTGAAAACAAAAAATCCAAGATGATGTACCGTTTCAGGTGTAAGCAACACATTAGATACTAGTTTAATATGGACTTGTTTTTCTTGGCTTATTCCATGAATAATATTTGTGAATTAAAAATAAACAGCCCTCTGCTTGTCATTAGCTAGTTCACAAGGAACACGGAAGAAACACTGGTACTTCCTGTACAGTGTGTACACTTTGTAGGTTTCCGGCACTGTGCCAAAGTCCTGTACTTCTGAATATTCTGGATGAATAAGTAAGTGATAGCTGGCAGGAGTCTGTTCCCTGGGTGTGGGAGTGAACTGGGTGATGTTCTATCACGTGGAATGACTTGTGCTAAGTAAAAAGTACTAATGTCCACTCACTTTCACTTTTAGCAATAGACACAAAAGTACAGTACATCATGTACAGTAATTATATTTGTAACACTGTATTGTTGTTTTACTGAATGTTCCAAAGTAATTGCCAATTTTTAAACAATTAAATCATGTGATCGGAAATAATTACTCTAGCCAAAGAATGGTATTTAGGAACCTCTGATCCTAAAATGCAAGTTGGGTAACATGAAGGAGATACTACTAGCATTCACAAAATAAATGTTCCAAGAACTTAATCAGTCACGTGGGGTAGTATATTTCTTTGATCATGATGAACTCTAAAAAAATCTAAAACAGCAAATGCAAAATACATGAAAACACCTAAAAAGAGACAGTAGATTGTATTTGGCTGCATAGTCTGTATATGCAATGCCAGTTTACCCTTCTTCTAATATATTTACATATGTAATGAGAACCTAAAATCCAGATTAAGTAAATGTAAAACATACCATACCTTAGAAAGCAATTTACAGAGAAGCTAGAATACACATTTGTTCCCCTACACAAGCTGATTTAAGATTATTAAATACAGAGGGAAAAAGAAAAGCTATTTATTTGGGTCAGATTAAGACATTTCTTGTTGCCCTGAAAAACTAAATACAAAAAGAAAAAAAAAACGCCATCAGATTCAGTGAAGAGCGTAAAAGCATTGATGTACAATAATACATTGCAATCTAGGTTAACTTGGAGTATGAAGGTTGTTTATTTCAGATGAATTGCCGTAGAACATCCGACTGAATTCTGCACACAAAACAATTCCTGTCCTTTCAGCCTCAAGTCTCCTTAAATGGTTCTGTAGTAAAAAGAAAAAAAAAAGAGTCTCCACTGCCAAGCTAAAATTGTCTTATGAATCTTTCTTTAATAAATTCAGGTTTTGGATGTGTGCAAGCAGCAAATCCCAGATATAGAAATATATTGTATGACTTTAAAGGAAAAAATGACAAGTTTTAGTCAGTTGTACAGTATAGAATTGAATGTTGTGAGATACTGAGAAGGAGACATAGACATTTTTCTGTAATCCCATAAACCATAGATAAGGTAATCATCCCTTATGAGGCTACACACATGAACATTTGGGCAGCCATGTTGGTCATGTTTTAATGCCCATTGCACATTGTAGACAATGAAAATGGAAAACCAAGTTGACCAGTGACCCCAGTCGGCACACAGGTTTTACCTGTTTTACAAGTTTTAATCTGTTTTACCTGGAAGGCATAGTGCTCATCTCCCGGGTTCTACAATCATTTTTCAATTTAATTAAACTGTTTGGATTTGAATAATTGAGGTTAAGGTTTGTTTTTAACTATTAACTACTAAATTCAGCTCATTTTTATTCAGTGGGAAATAAGTAGATGACTTCCAAAGCGTTAAATAGATATACTCCAATGGATTGGTGCTGCCACCTGTCAAATACAGAAATGGTACATTTGTAATTTAGTTTTTTTCATGTGAAGAACCAATTATCAGGTTGACTTTGAGTCTACACTGATCAGGCTGTTACTTATTGCTGGTGCTGAAAAATCTCTACATCATCAGTGAAATCATCATCATCATCATCATTTATTTATATAGCGCCAGAAAATTACGTAGCACTTTACAAACACAGTAATAAAACAATACTGGGTAATATAGACAGACAGAGAGTTAAGTAGGCCCTGATTGATTGTAGGCCTACAATATATGGCACAATAGGAGTTTGATACATGAGGTTAAGTGCAACATATTGCATATTGGTCCAGCCAGATTGCAAAGGTTAAAGTGTTTAGTGGTCTAAATGATCCAGTCACACAGCAGTGTTGGTAAAAGGGTCGTTGTCATGTTTTAACTGTGTAAAGGGTGATAATAGTGTAACCTAGGGAGATTGAGAGGGTGATTGAAATCTATAATAAAATCCCTACACTATTTATGCATGAGGTATAGTGGAAGCAAATGGAAAACTATCTTCTAAATTATGTTTCTTTAAAAAATACCAGTTGCTAAAAAAATCTCTATAGCAGCATATTTTTGTCATAGTTTTATCACTGATCATCTACAGCTTTAGGGGCTATTTTAGTTCTTGCTTTGCCCTGGTTGCTATGGACTACAATATGGTAATGTTATTTGCAGTATTTTATTATTAATAGCAGAAGGTAAACCCATTTGAGGCACAGTAATTTGAGTAAATATAGCTTATAGCCATTATCCACATTGCGGAAAATCTGACATTTATGTTTTCTAAGATTATATTCTTCTAGGCTGTTTTATTTCCCCCAATACATATTATACAAGTGAATTCTAAATGCCTATCCTGTCTTCTCAAAAAAAATAATTAAACACACATCATCCAGGCAGGTATTATTAATTAACAGGACCTATGCTGCTAGATGGATTTCTGCTCTGTTTAAAAAGTATGGGTTGGGTACCCTTTTCCGATGGCCTAAACCCCGACAACACTTACCCGGGAAACTTCAAGGCGATGCTGTCATTTCCGGGTCACTGCTAATGCCTACTGTTAGTTTAACTGACGTGAAACTAACGTGATGACTGAAGATGTCGACACGATGAAATGATGTCAGTCTGCGATGCGACTCTGTTATTGCTGTTGTTAAGGGGATAATGGAAGCAGCCGGCAGATGTAAAATAATATTTGACAAACACTTTTACATTCTACTACTGCCAGCTGCTTCCATTATCTCCCTGAAGTTGCCGGGGTAAGTGTTGTCGGGGTTTAGGCCATCGGGGAAGCGAGTACCACCGGTCTGTATCATACTAGTGTGGCTCTCTCACAATTGCTTCGCTACGATATGCATTTTCAGGCTTAGGTGTTCCCTCTTATACAGTAGTGTCATGTATAATCCATATGGTCATGCAAGTGCCTCTTACAATTCAGTAATCAGGAATATGGTAAGAGAAAGCCTTATCAATCTCAGCACATTAGTTGGTCCACAATTGGTTGAGTGTGGAGTAGGTTAGATATGTCTGTAGGTAAGTCCCTCTATTTCCCATTCTAACTTTAATCAACCCTTACCACCCCCTGACCTTTTAAATGTGACAGTCTGCAAATCCCTCTCATTCCTAACTTTGCCACCCTGTTGGAGGTTGGTTTCTACAGATTTGTCTTGAGGTTCTTCTTAACATCAGTATACTGTCTTTACCGACAAATTTACTGGTGCTACTTAGAGACCAGAAGGTTACTGTAAGTGTTAACTACGACCAGTCTCCTGAAATCGCTATGTGAACTGAAAGCCAAGAATGGAACCTGTAGCAGCTGCTATCTGACATTTCCTCCCTTGTGTTTCATTTAAATGTTAGTTTGTTCTAGCTTTTCATGTTAATAATTATTATCCAGGAGGCTGAGAAAGTCCATATGGAGCACTTGATTAGAGAGTGAACTTCAAGGTTACAACAAATCTTGTTTGTAAATTCTGAGCTACACCATTAACGGTAATCAAAAGTTTACCCAGAGTAATTTTTTTTATGGAAAACTTTGTGGATTTGCCTTAACAGTCTGGCTTAGCAAGCAATCAAAAATGTTACTTAGCATAGTAAATGCAGTGAACTTACTCGGCGGTCTCCTCTGTGTGTATGTGTATGAATCAGTTGTAACCACATTATGTGAATCTGATGTCAAGATTCTCCAGCCTGGAAACTTCCACTCTTTGGACACAAACTACTTAAAGTGCTTGGGTCCCCGAGGTCTAGTGTCACCTCCAAACTGAATATAGCTCCAGCAGAATAGGACACAGACCTTAGACCAGCAGTCCTACAGTTGCCACATAAATAGCTCTTTAAGCTTGGCTGTGGTTCTTTGCTTTCTGGAGCTTTCCACGGCAGAACATCAGCAGGATAAATTAGCATCCTATCAGTGCTATAGGACAGGGGTCTGGTACTGCTGTCACCCAGTCCTCACATGGGGAACTGGGTTACAGCAGCCCCAATACTGCTGCCTCTATTCTCTCAAGCAAACCCTGCCCAGAACTACTGTTTGGGCCCCAACCGCTACCTTCTTCCATTTCCAGTACCCAGGAATAGGGAAGGCAGCTCAACACCGCTGGAACCTGCTAGATATGAAAACCTAGTAGTAAGAGTGAGGGCAAAGACAACATTGCATTGCTGTAACTATCTAGCATAACAGCAGTTGGTTCTCATTAAAATACTGGACCACCAGGGATTGGGAGACCTGCCAGAGCACCAACAGACTGACAGCCAGAGCAGTGGCACAATGCCACCACATCTGTTCCAATGCCCACTGGACCAGCAGGTAAAGTGTCAAATCTGTTTTTTAAACATAAAAAAAAAACATTTTAAATCAGTTATAAAAATGCACAAGTAGTTTTCAGTTCATTGTACATAGGCACAATAAGCCTCATTAGTAGGCAGTGGGAACATGATTTAATAAATGCTCCCCACAGCCTGTTGTGGGAGGGGAGGGAGGGTGACCAGGCCACACACCCCGATAACGTATTTGCTAACACTAAGCATGTATATAGATATGGAATGGCCTCCTCAGCGGCCTCAGCTGTGGCTGTCTATGTGGTGTGTCGTCCTAAATCATTATTGATCATTTCCTTCAGCTGCCAGAACCAGTAGCAGCTGCTGTGCTGGAAGCTATACCCTTGTCTCTCTGTCTTTCTATTAAATGCTTACTTTGTTATAGCTTTACATGTTCACCGTGTTGGGTAATAATCACTGTCCAGGAGGCTGAGACAGTCCACACGTTAACAGAGCACTTGATTAGACCGTGAACTTCAAGGTTCCATCAATTCTAGTTTTCAAATTAAGGCTGGGTACACACTACAGAAAATTTCTCCAGATGTGACATCTTTAACGATTTTACCAATGTCATGATCAGCATGCCGATTCATGTGTACACACTGTACAAGTTTTACTCAATATAATGTGTGTGTTAGGGAATTTAGACTGTAAGCTCCAATGGGGCAGGGACTGATGTGAGTGAAAAACAATATAAGTATATAAATGAAACAATAATAATAATGACACTTATATTTTCTTACAGAAATTGATGGTGGATGACTGCTTACAATTAGTTTATGCCTAACACTGGAGAGAAGGGAGTTAAGAATGGTGCATCTCTGTAAATAGAGAATAACCTTACTCTAGTCTACTTTGCGTGTGTGTATTCTAATTTAGCTCTGTGTTGACCACATTATGTGAATCTCATGTCGAAATTTTCCATCCTGGAAACTTCCACTATTCAGAAAAAACTACTTCCTGGACTTGCGTCACCGATGTCTGGTGAACCCCTCCAAGCCTAATGTCCTTTAGGGCTCTGGCATTTTTTACATGTACAATATATAAATATTAGCAGTTAGATTAAAAATCATAGTTTTATTATAATTTGCATACAAGTGTGACTAGATTGCATGTAGAATGTATGTCACTTCATGCACTTGTACTGTATAGAAAGAAGTGAAGAAGGGTCAACACATATTATGCAAATTGTATACTAGAGCTGTCTTGGTGCAATGGCAGCTCTCTCCATGGTTGGGACCTCCAGCAATGTTGGCTTACAAGCAGTTAAGAAAAGATTTGATAAGTTCATCAGCAATTAATTTTACAAGAGAAGCGGAACATTTGTCTGGGAAATATTCTGCTTTCCCTGTTGCCATGGAGACTATTACATTTTGGTTAGTGGCATAATAGCAGACTTTTCTAAGGTTCTGTATGACAATAATCCTGAACCATCGTCCTAAAAAACGAGAGGTCTGTAGTGCAATAGTCTTTGAGAGTTAGCACATATCTATTCAACTTTCATGATTCAGCTTAACGTCAGCTGGAGTTGACCTTAAGATCACCACTTTCATTGTGTCTCATTGCCACCCATAGTGTACAATTTTAATGTAAAGGCTTCAAAGATATGGGAAATAATGTGTCCTAAAAAATAGCACTTTATAAATGTATATAAAGTGTACAATAAAATGAAACAATACTATACAATAGATTAAAGTATCTGCATCCTCAACACAAAGCCAAATAAATCCATTACCAAAGTTTAAATTTAATTATTTGCCTCACCATATCAAACACAATATTGCAATTCAGCCCCACTCATCTCTGTTCATGTATTTCTTCAGGACAAGCTACTTTTAATTAAGAGTATATTTCATAAAGGTTCCCAAACGTAATGTTTTTGGCAATTTTATGTGCGGTTTGCAAAATGTGAAATTTACTAAGGCCAAACCGCAGATAAAATCTCATATTATTAAAATATACTGTTTGAAACCACAATCCAATGTCTTTCCTAAATGGCAGGTATAGAAACTATGGGCTAGATTTACTAAGCTGCGGGTTTGAAAAAGTGGGGATGTTGCCTATAGCAACCAATCAGATTCTAGCTTTCATTCATTTAGTACCTTCTACAAAATGAAACCTAGAATCCGATTGGTTGCTATAGGCAACATCCCCACTTTTTCAAACCCGCAGCTTAGTAAATCTAGCCCCATGTGTTTTAAGAATAAGCAGTTAGCAAATCCGCCCGAAAAAAAAGTTTTTAGACATGGTACTTACAGGTGTGATGGTTCAAACTATGTGCTGTTTGCGCTATCTTACCTGGCCGTATGTTAAAAATAAAGAACAAAACAAAACAACAATTTCCCAGCCTGTAGCTCTTTTTGAGCATCTATATGTTATGCTAAAGTAGTCACATTAATTATTTGTTATACAAGGGAAATATTATTTTCTCATTAACCAACACTAGTGTCCCTATGCCGTGTTATTATTCCTAGTGTCAGACAGGTCTATAAATTTAAAACGCTGTCCTTTCGACGATCACCCTGAATATGCCTGCCATGTCCTTGGTATTAGTTACATTAATGAACGATTTATATTTTGACTATCCCTCCAAACTACAGGAGCTGGTTGCCCACTTGCCACACAAGAAACATTATTTTCAGGTCTTCCTATTTATGTCTGGTGTTATTTGCGGCAATTGCATGCCTGGCACTGGTGCTGTTATGGGTATAGGATGATTCTAGTACATTGGTAACCTCTCTGGGATCTGTCTTCCCTAAAAATAGCTTCAGCAGCAGTTGACATGTTTTGCAGTGTATATGTAAAACAACCTAAATTACTAAAGAATAGATATATTCTCTTGCACCTGCTAAATACTTTGATAACGCACTTCTCATGGCTCCACGTGCGGTTATTTTTACGGGCATGACAAGTCCCCAGATAGCTCAGAAACGTTTTAAGACAATACATTTGTTTAGAATACCTCACAGAGAAATGTATCTTATTCAGTCTGCTTCCTCTGCTTTCTCATATCATATATCCTTCTATCTCACCATCTCACATAGTCTGTTAGACGCTTGGCTGCAGGAACATGACTCAGAAGAAATGATAAAGGATCTGTACTAATTGTTTCCTAGAAATCTGATCCTCAGGCATACTACGTATTGTTATGTCCAGGTGGAGATAGTCACTCGCCTGTGTTACCCGCTGTGGAGATAATATTTTGGTGCAGACTGTTGACACTGCAGCGTTGCATCAAGATACTTGTATTGTACCTTTATTCTAATAAACGGATACTGTTATAAAGCACATGTCTATGGGACAAGAACTGGAAAAAAAATCAAGTTATGCGCACGTGTATGGCACATGTTAGGGAGTCAAGGAACAGGCACATATAGTGAAGTCACAACTACAGCAGAAAATGTATCCTTTTATGAATATATTGCAAGCTGCCTTTAAAATACTATTGCGTCGGATGTTATTTGTGGCCGTCCTAATTTGTAATTTAAAAGAAAATGCAGTTCACAATTCACAGATATAAGCTGTATACAGTTACAAAAATGGACATGATTTTCATAAATTTATTGCACTTGGGGGTGAATGTATCAAGCTGCGAGTTTCCGGCAGGTTTGAAAAGTGAAGATGTTGCCTATAGCAACCAAGCAAATTCTACAAAATGACAGCTAGAATCTGATTGGTTGCTGTAGGCAACATCTCCACTTTTCAACTTGCAGCTTGATAAATTTACCCCCTAATGTGTGTCTGCAGTTTTGATTTTGTCAGTGACCCCCTGTGTCAGGGAAAGGATAGATACATGTATAATTTTCTTTTTTTTTTTTTCCATTCCTCTCACCAGAATGATAAGGAGCCATTTTTATTCTTAAATAGCTAAATCTCCCAGTGCTTGCTTACTGGCATCTCTTTCCTAAGGTTAGTACAATGTTCACTTTGGAAAGGCAGATCCCCCTTCTGCGGTGTTCATGATGTTAAGCATAGTCTACAATGACTTACAAGTGCTGACAAGTTCATTATTTCTGCTAATTGCTGAAACTGCAACAGGCCATGTGTTTCTGAGCAGAAAATAATAAATGTTTTATGCCCACACGGAAGTATTGGCCCCTATGAATGCACACTTTTAATGGCAGCCAGGTGGAGATAGTAACTGGAACTTAATTTAGACATGTGACCCACTGATGAATCACCACTAGGAGGACTAGGGGAGTGCTGTCTAGGTGGACGTGCCTTATGGGAGCAGACTCTTGATAAGCCTGGTCTAATCTTCCTTGTATGCGCCACCTGTCCACTTGTTGCCTTAGACTGTGAATGCTTTCAGTCTTGCATGTGAACAGTTAATATTAGAGAGGATTACTAAGTAAAATTAGGATTGTGAACTGGTTTTAACAGCTCGACCCTGAATGTCTGGAACATTTCCAGCAAATAAGATTTTAAAAACTATGTTTACACAGTACAGGTTTCCTTCATAATGTCTTTGCTAAATAAAGACGTTAAAGACTTTAAAAAATAGTGATTTTATATCTGTTGAATTATCACATTATTATCACATTGATTATTATAGCTATTGATAATCAGCATTATTACATGCTAAATAATTGAAATTTAAAACGTATGGATCAGCAAAATTATTCGACTTACACGTAAGTCCTCATTGGGATCTATGTAATATGGAGGAAAAAGCAATGCATTCCCTACTTATCAGAAGAGGAGTGGAGGAGCGTACTCAGGCTAATGAAATTAATCATTACCATGTGAAGTGTGCGCTGCTTTCTCTCTCACACCCCCTCTGTGTGCTTCTTGTTGAGCAGAGGCGTGTTTATGTAATAACTCCATCTATCTGTCTATCTATCAAAGAAGACATTTGTTGGTTGGCGAATATCTTCCACAGCTCTCAAGGTAAAGCTGCCAAATTTTACATAGTTATTTAGTATTGAAAAAGTAACCTATTAGCGACAACGTGACAATGCGGCAAAGCAACAGAGACACAAATATTGAAAACATCATTTTTTGGTTGCAAACTATTGTTTGACTACTGGAAGGAAACCTCGCCACAACGCGACAAAGCAACAAATCTTATTTTCTAAATAGTATTTTTGGTCTATTTATCAAATAATTGGCTAATATATAAAAACTGATACACATTACAAATGGGACTCTCGCAACGCCGGGTGACCCTGCTAGTATTATATATGGTGCTGCTCTGCTCCAAAAAAGAAACACTGTGTCTCTATGCTCATTAATACATAAGAGTCCTTTTTCTGAATATAGTACTAAAGAGATGCCGATAGCCAAACTGTGGCTCGCCAGCTGTTGTGAAACTACAAGACCCAATACGCTTTGCCAGTAGATAGCCAGTTGACAGCTGCCAGGGCATGCTGGAACTTCTAGTTTCACAACACCTGGAAAGCCACAGAGTAGCAAGGCCTGCCCTAGTCATAAATTAAGAGGATACTTTAATATATGGATTTCAATGAAAAATGTGATCGATAAATAGGCCCTCTGTGTGTTTGGGCAGCATCTTCAATACAATGTATTGGTTCAGCGGTATATTGGGGACTATCTTCACTTTTAGTGTTCTGGTGCAGAACAGGTTAAGCGTGGATTAAATCAAATGTATCTACTCTTTGAAGAGATCATGTGATTGCATCAAAGCTATTTCTGTCATTGGCAAATTTCACAGTCACGCCAATCAAGCACTTGGACGACTCCTTAATCAGGCTGCTTTCTCTACCCTTTCTGTTTGATTGCTGCCTCCAGAAAAAAGTTTTTAATCAGGATTTTCATCTGTTTAATGACAGTTCAGCTCACTGATGTGTCTAAGCGATAACCTAACTGACTTACACCCTCTGCTGGCAGACAATGGTAAACCTGCTTCAAAGTTGTGAGGAACTCAGGAAACCTTTACTGAAATTACTAAAGATTCAGGACATAGCAAAAAAAAAAATAGTGTTTAGTCTAAAAAGTATACATATATTCTTTTCTTCCTGTCTCTAGGCTAGTTAAGAGAAGAGAGGAGATCATGAGTTGGAGATATTATAATAAATTAAGGTTTTTTACAGCATTAATTAAGTTTTTAAATGTACACTTGGATGAAAGTATACAGATGGTGCTGATGGCCAATAGACCATGAAAGTATCGGTCGGAATAATATACATTATTTTGGGCATCAGAAATCTCATGGCAATAAGCCCAGTTTTCTTAGGAATGGAGCACAGCCAACAGGCATGTCACAATAAAAGGGATGGCGACATGCAAAGCATAATGTTCCCTATGCTTCTGTAATAGTAATCTTAGGGTCATCACCACATCCTAACGTTATTAGATATGATGATAATGCACCCAATGCACTGGTCTATAGTTTTGCAAAAGTAAAAAGCCACTAAATGAGAAAAAGGCTACAAAGATACCTGTGGTAGCTCCAACATTTAGCAGCCGTTATTCCAATGCACAATGTAACCCAAACAAATAGATAACAATGCAAACTATATGTAATTATAACATTTTATAATTGCTATTATTTTGATTAAATCTTTTCTATGAGGATTTATACACATGATGAGGGCATGGGTATGATGGGAACTATTTACACAAGTATGACCCTAAGAAATGAACTGAACAGAGCATTATATGTGAGATATTATATTATAGAGTGACTTGTTAAGTGCCAGATATTTTAGATTACATTAGCTATTTATTATTCTGCCCAGTGGGCTAAAACCAAGATTTATGTGCCAGACTCTTTTGGGTTTTATAACTGCTTTATTGTACAGGGGTTTAAATGGACACAGAACTCATCTGTATATATGCAGAAAAGGTGGGAGATGCCATGTAGTTTGCTTTATTACAGGTAAGCATGGGAATTCTACATTTAACACAGTAGTAATAGCTCCTATATAGTCACAGTCATGATGATTATAAACCCTGATTTCCATTAACAAAGATATACAAAGCACTTCACATCACTGTGACTCCACAATGGGTGTGGTACTGTTCTGCAAAATAATAAGCAATACTTAGTTAATATTTACTAAAGTGGACCAAAGGCCAATTGAACTCCATCTAAGTGGCATCCATTCATTCAAGTGACCATCTGGAATATTTAATTGACTTGCAACAGTTCTAAATTCCAATATTTGCTGACTGTGAGCTGCCATTATGTTGTCTCTCTGTAGAGTGGTACTGTACATGCTGAGAGAGTTATGGCACATATATTTGGATGTTACAAATGAATGGGTCTAGAATGCATATGTGTTTTACATGCATCCATCAGTATGTTCATTTGTTGCATGTCATGGGAACCATGTTGTTAAGTGCACAAGAATAGTGCAGGCTGCATACCCGGAATATTAAACATAGTACATTTGGTACGACTTAATTCAAATATTTGCAGCTTTTATTTATTTGATTTTTATAATTCCCCATTTAAATGGGTTAGAAACTAAAACACAATTATATCAACCATACATATTTTCTGGAGAATATCTCATAGCAACAAGGTAGAAAATAGAGCAGTGCTCTGCTTAAATGTGCTGGATTTATGTACAATTGCCTTTGTGAATCAGAAAAGAAAAAAATTCTGTTTATTAGCCATGGTGTGTAGACTGCTTAGTTTGTGAAGGGTACAAAGGTCATTGTCATCCTATTTTTCAATCTCGTTGCTTTTGCTAGATTCTGCGTCTTACAAAACACATTGAGATTAAGCAATATTTTGAGTACTGAGCCATTTATAAGCAACCTATATTTCCATGCTATCTTTCTGCATGTATTTGGTAAAACATATGCACATGACTCAAAGGAAAACTAAATCCTAAAATTTCATATGAAGTATGATGGTAAAATGCACTATTGTTCTACAGTCTATTGCAACTGTTGAACAGCAAAGGGGAATTGAGCAGTCCTCCCATCCATATACATTTCACATGGCGAAAATCCATATCCCACATCTTTCGGACAAATGGGTAAAAGGACAAAAGGATAAAATAAAAGGTATAGGCAGTAAAGAAAAGTTTTATTACATTAGTGATGTGAGCTAAATTAAATCTATTGGGTCTCTTTCTTTCAGGTCAAATTTTACCTTCAAACCGCAACACCCCAAGCCCAATTGACCCAGAATCTATTCAAGTGGCAGTGGGATATGAACCAGACCCTGCAGATCTTGCCCTTTCCAGCATCCCAGGGCAGGAGATGTTTGACCCACGAAAACACAAGTTCTCAGAGGAGGAGCTAAAGCCACAGCCAATGATTAAGAAGGCTCGTAAGATCTTCATCCCTGATGATCTGAAGGTAAGTTGGAA
The DNA here is from genome assembly GCF_038048845.1 of Mixophyes fleayi. Classification (NCBI taxonomy): domain Eukaryota; kingdom Metazoa; phylum Chordata; class Amphibia; order Anura; family Limnodynastidae; genus Mixophyes; species Mixophyes fleayi. The sequence continues at coordinate 65,195,886 of NC_134407.1, read as the reverse complement.
ACGGTGTATAGGATTACAGTGATAGTGTGGTGAATTGTAGTAGCCACTTAGTAGCTTTCAGTACTGTCTTGTTCACATGTGAGACCTAAATTGTGAGTATATAAATGTGTATGTGCTGTGACCTGGGCACACACAAGCACCTTATTGCCTTTACTTTGCTTTTTATTGTCAGGATGGCAAAGTAATTCATAGCATAAAGGTTGCACAATCTTTCCAGGTGACTCTAATGCTAAAGTAACAGCGACCAGCTCCCTAGACATTGGCCACTGTCTGACATCGGTCACACACATAAAAGAAAAAGACAGTTTACTTATATTGCACCACTGATTCTGCAACGCTGTACAGAGAACTCATTCACATTAGTCCCTGCCCCATTGGAGCTTACAGTCTAAATTCCCTAACACACACAGAAAGAGAGAGACTAGGGTCAATTTTTAATAGCAGCCAATTAACCTACTAGTATGTTTTTGGAGTGTGGGAGGAAACCGGAGCACCCGGAGGAAACCCACGAAAACACGGGGAGAACATGCAAACTTCACACAGATAAGGCCATGGTCAGGAATTGAACTCATGACCCCAGCGCTGTGAGGCAGAAGTGCTAACCACTTAGCCACCGTGCTTCCCACAAATGTGTAACTCTGTTTGCAGCCTTTCTCTGCAGACTGCCAGCAAATACCTAACTCATCTTTTCAAACCCTGTTACAAACCTCTCCCTTTGTCACAATGCATATATTATTATTATTATTATTATTATTATTATTATTATTATTAATATTATTGTTATTATTATTATCGTAGATTTGTAAAGCGCCACAGTGCTCCTGTGGAAAAGAGGATATACATGTTAGAAAATAGAAATGCAAGTATGAAAAGAGTAGGGAGGGCCCTGCTATTGAGAGATCTTACATTCTAATTGGAAGAAGGCTCAGCTGAAACAAGAAGAATAAGTGTGGCTCAGAGTGGAGATTGGGACAGTTGTGAGGGTGCATTGGTGAGTAGCACCAGCAGGAGTAGGGTAGGCTCTAATAAAGAGATGGATTTTTAGAAAGCATCTAAAAATTTGAAGGCACTGGTTTGATTGGTTGTGGGTAACAGCAGGAGGGAGGAGTCTTGTAGATGGGAGTGAGAGGTGGTTACCAGAGGCAAGGTGCAGGTCAGAGGTAGATCTAAGAGGGCAAGAGGGAGAATATTTTGAAATGAGGTTTGAGATGTATTAAGGGATGCAGGGCTTTTTATTTAAGGGTGAGCAATTTGAATTGTAACCGTAGCCATGAGTGCTTTATCAAAGAACAGTGATGTGGTGAAATTGGATATGTTCTACTTTTCCCCATCTTTGCTCTTTAATGCATTTGGTAAGGCTGCTAGTGTGCACTGTACTACTGTGTCATAGAGTTCAGCAAATTTTCTATATAAGTATCTATACTCTGTTTTTATACAATGGAACATATGAGAGACGGATTAAAGAGCTAGCCCTTTTGAACATGACCAAACTCTACCGTATGGTCATCATCTTTTGTGAACAGACTGGTTTTTAAGATTTTGCTTGAGACTTGTAAATGTGAGACTGCTCCACTTAAATCTTATAGGCCAGCATGTGACTTGGTGAATAGAGCTTGTTGTTGTTGTTTAAATGAGGTAGCACTTTGAGGAGTGATACAGATGGAGAACTCACTCCAAACCACACAGGCGTAGCCTGCCATGTGATGAGCTCTTCTCACAAGGCGACCATACTATAAGATGTGCCCATTTGAAATGGCAAGTGGCAGAATGACTAAACCTGTTTTGACATCCTTGTAAAGGTTGAGACAGTATACATTTTATACTAAAATAGCTTATGATGACTGATAATAAGTTATTTTTAGGCGCTCTTTATTGACATTAGTGAACACTGGATCTCAGTGTGGCAGATAGCTTCAGTACTTGCATGTGAGTAGTTAATGTTGTGGCATTATAAATTGTGAGATAATTAAAGCTTTTTTGCTGTATTTTGTTTGCACGTGGACCTGATTCATTGGGGACAATATAAATTCACTTTATCTTGGAAGAGAAAAAGAAAAACATTTTAGAATTGTTTTGTAATCCGACACCAGCCAACCATTTAAATATCCCTGCAAATGAAGTAGAGTGACTCTGTTTTGCTTTAATCTCAGCGGTTGCTCTGGTCACTTATCAGAGTATTTAATCCTGGCTCACTGTTCTATTACAGGAGACTGATTGGCTGTTTGATTCTAGGGACAGGTTGGGGAGATTAAGCCAGTGAATCGCCTCTCTAAGGCACGTGATATCAGATTGCCAACCTTGGCTTGAGCAGAGCTGGATTAAAAGATTTACTTTTGCAATTTGTCAAAATAAGGCTGGATGTGACTCTGGTGACTGCATAATTAATTGCTTCAAAGCTGATTTTGTGTGAGGTTAACTAGATGGAATATTGAAGATTAAATTTGGGTCAGCTGTATTTTTCAGGTAAACATAATGTGTTGAATGATAATAGTAAGTCTATACCTGGGGGGTTTGCGAGCAAGCACAGGGACTGCCATTAGTGGAATTGAATTTATACTTTTCTAAACAGTTAAAGGTTGTTACATTGTTTATGATGCTGGAGAACAGATCAATTGGTTCATATGTAGTAATCAACAATGATTAATCTCTCTTGTTACTGAACTTGTTTTCACACAGAAAACTACCCCAACACCCTGTTTTATACCAGTAAAAGAGCTGCTATTTTCTTTACAGCCAAAGTCTCAGTTGCACAAATTTACAAATGTATGAATTTTCTTTTACTCAATTTGTTTTTATAGTGAAATGCCTATATGATTTTAAGAGACTAAGTTTAAGTGTTGCACTAACCTACAGCAACCAACCAACAAGCCTTGATTAATCAAGTGTAAATTAAACAGTTGAAGCAAACGTTTGATTAGTTGCTATAAGTTACAACACAATTCCATATTTACCATTTTTATAGTAAATAACACTCCACGTAATGTAGTATTACAGATCAGGACTTAACCCAGTGCTTCACACTGCCTTGTAGAAAACTAAGAACATCTACCTAGTTTCACAAAAATGAATTCTCTAGGCTGTCATTGCCAGAGAATCTAAAATTGTGTATTGTGGATCTCAAGAAGTGGTCTGTAAACAGGATATGCAGTGTCCCTGCACAAGTTATACATCGCATTCTCACTGTATTAGTCTGCCTATTGTTTATGACACTTCCACCAAGGCAATATTACAGTACTTCATTACACTCGTATTTAAAAAGTAAAATAGAGTTGCAATTATCTGTGTTTATTGGGAGTGAGAAAGCAAAGCATTGAAATAAATAAATAGGCCAATTACAGATGAAATATGTATTTATTGTATACATAGTGAAAACAGCCATTTTGTGTATCAATCTATTGTTAGCCATCCAGTTCAAGAGGAACTAATGACTAGTTGAGTATTGGCTGAGCCTGCAACATGGATTTAATAGTGGTTGTTTTAGTATTCCTTGTGCCTTTTGTTCTTTCTTCCTTTATTCCAAAATCTAAAATCTTGTTTTCTTTTGTCTTTGAACAAATGAGCAGGATGAAAAATACTGGGCAAGGCGCAAAAAGAACAACATGGCTGCCAAGAGGTCAAGAGACGCACGAAGACTAAAAGAGAACCAGATTGCTATCCGAGCCTCTTTCCTTGAAAAGGAGAATTCTGCCTTACGATCGGAGGTTGCTGACCTTCGGAAAGAGCTTGGCAAATGCAAGAACATTTTGGCAAAGTATGAAACCCGTCATGGACCTGCGTAAGGCCCTCTTTGGCTATTGAAACGCATGGACACCTTCATCCCTACCGTGTAGCACTAAACACATACCAACCTAATTCTGTTATCAGCACTTTACTGGAAAAAAGAAACAGACTTGCAATTACTCTTTTATTTTATTTTTTACTGTTATTTCTTTTTTTTTTATTTCTATATGTGTGTTTGTCTTAGCACTTTGTATACTCTAACGCTCTTCATAGAAGGGTACTACTTATCTTGACTGTACTAAAAGAATGCTGTAGAAAGTGAATTACCAATTTGATTTGGATTTAAATTGTCTTGACACTCAACCTGCTTGGAGCAAGAAGAACTTTTTCTGTTAGACTTTCTTAACATCACAGTTCAGATTACTACACAACCCTTCTCCATCATAGGTACTTTTTGTTTCAGTATGCCAATCACCATATGTCTCTCTGAGTCAGCAACAAATGCAAAATGTGTGTATCTAAAATATATAGTGTCAAAAGTTTTTTTTTTTTCCTTTTCTTTGTATAACAGCCAGTATGACAGGAGTGTTCAATGGAAGATTTATTTCCTTGGTTTGAATTTTTGATATTTTCCCTTTTTTTGACAGAAATCATTAGGATTTACAGGAGCTTAATGGTTAATTATTGCACTTTACATATGCCTAAAGCAATAACAGTTATCACTCCACATGCCACTTGCATACACTTTGCTGGCTTCAATAACCTATTTAAAAAATTCCTTTTATTGGAGATTTATGTTGGAGTGTCCTGATAACTACATTTTCTCTCTGTAGATAATTAACATGCTTCTCATTAGTTCTAAAACACCTCAGACTACATTGTAAAAAGGAGGACAGTTTGAAATGAGCCATTGAATTTGAACCACATTGAGCAATGAACCACTTTCCTGTTTTTTTGAATTTACTGCCTCAAGACAAAATCCTTACCCCCCACCCCCCCCCAATGTCTTCATTTTAGGATGGAGAGTATTATGACTTGTCTGTATTTTTATGTTCTCTACCGAAATATTTTTAAACTGTATAGTTGACCTGGTTTTACAGGGTTTAGTGATTTTATTTGATAAATAACTGATTGTTTTATAACATCTATCAAACAGATAAGGACAGTATGTTGAAGAGATAAGCAGATTTAGCTATCTCTACAAATTGAAATTGCCAGTTACCATTTGCTTATGACCAGACATAAAATCTCTAGTCTCAGAACAAAAGTAAAAATGAAATAGGTTGCTTGAGTGAGACATTAGTGTAACATGATTTTTTTTTTAATTGCTCACCCAATTTGACAATTTTTACCCAAAATGTTTTAGCTTTGTAAGAACAAAGCCATTATAAAAGTGACGGTTCAAAATATTAGTCTTGTAAGCATTGGCTTGTCCATCAGTCCAGTAAGCCTATCATAATGTGTTCATTTATAAGTAAGGTATATCATTGCAAAATGTGTTTATAAGTGGTTCCAACTAAATTGTAAAATCTCATAAATGTTTCAAACACCTCATCAAGTCAAATAATCCCTTTAACATTTATTTATAAAAAATGGATAGTCGGGAAAAAAATGCAATTGACTGCAAGCAGTGCAGATCTATTCGAAAAATAGCAGTGATATTGTTTGTTAAAGAAGATGTTGGAAGCACTGTATTTAAAAACAAAAAACAAAAAAAACCATCCTCCCTTTAGCAGCAAGATCATTATTTCTTATAAGGAGGTGGCTAGCTACAAAACTGATACTTTGGGCTTTTTGATGTAAAACACTGGTTTATTGATGGCATATCCCCATCTTGCCAATACGTATCTATGCTAACTCATTACATATTTATTATTGCTAAATCGTGTAGTTATTCAGTTATAATTACATGATGCATATATGTTATCACTGCTACTAATGAGATCTAATAGTCTTATAAAATGTTGCAGCTCTGACCAAGATTAATTGTTCACATTTACACCTTTCACAAAAGCCTTTTTCTTAAGTGTTCCATTTCCCAATATTTCCTAATATTTGCGTGTACAGTTTTTTCTTTTTGTAACACACTCTGTGCTTTTATTGTTTACAGATACAAACTATCTTTTCTTTGTGATGTCATTTTAAACCTAGTGGCTGTGACAATGATGACTTTGATTTGCAAAATATTATTTTTGTGTAAATCATAAGAAAAGCAAAATCATGCCCTGTGCAAATTTTGATCATTTGTGTAATAATGGGGCTGTAGTGTTAGGAACGAAATATATACACAACTAAGGACTGCATTTTTTCTATTCCTAAGAGACCAGCGAGGTAAATGTATCAAGCTGAGAGTTTCCGGTGGGTTTGAAAAGTGGAGATATTGCCTATAACAACATTCTAGATAATTTTGTAGCATGTACTAAATAATACTGTACTAAGATCTGATTGGTTGATATCGGCAACATCTCCACATTTTTTAAACTCACCAGAAACTCTCAGCTTGATACGTTTACCCCCAGAACCTACATATTATTTCCAAAGGGTAGTCATTTTACAGTTGTCTTTATCAGATCAGTCTTAACTTAGTGTTTTTTACTTAAAATGTTTATTGATATAAAAGTTTATACCGAAAACACTGGCAAAATGTTTGACATATATTCTTCTCATGAAATTACAGATATTAACCACATATTAGTATTTTATAACACAATCACCCTCATTTACCAGCCATTTTGTTGCTGCCATTGCTGTGATAGCAAACTGGCTGAGCTTCTATTTAGAATGGTTCAAATATTTTCAAATCTGTATGGACACTTAAAAAAAGTCCTTTCCTTTCCAGCAGCAACTCCGTGTCATATTTCATTTTGTGTTGTCATATTTGCATACTGGACCCTTAGCTTGCTTTTATAGCAGATTGAATGTAAGAGACATGTGATATAAGGAAAGTAATGGTGTTGTCTTATACTGTGGTTAATCTAAATAATTTAATGATTTTCCATAGACTTTTGTAAGATGTATATTGTTTGAGTGTACAGCCCGGGGTAAGATACATTTTGAGTTGTTTTGCACAGTGAATATAGTCTAAAAATACAGAGGAGATATACAGTTTATATGTATTAATATAATATATTGTACAGATGTTTTTCTTTAATATGTAAAGTTTGTAATTCAGCTAAAAAAAACGTTTTTATGCTTTATTATGTTTAACAAAAGGCAGCTTTTGAATGAGAGTTATCAGAAAAATGCTATTAAATATTTAATATAGATGTTTCATATAAAAAGAAAAAAACTTAAGCTAGATACTTAAAGCTGCACTACTAGTTAAGGTGAAAAACAATCAACTTAACCAATGGTCTCCATACCAGCTCTATGTACAAGCCCGGGAGCTGTGCGAAGCTGTGGAGGGGGTATGACTGTGTGGGCCAATAAGAAGCTGCAATCACGGAGAGATATTTCTCCAGGCTCGCTGTCATATGTAGCAAATAACATTCAACACAGTGACAATATGCAACCCATACGTGTAAAAGAATGTTTTTAATATTATGTACTGTGTACCAAAAGCTATCTAAAAATTTCCTAGCTTTCCATGTTGCTTAAAGCTAGCACATTTTCTGTACCTCCCTAACACACACGACACTGATTATTTAGTGATATAGAATGCCTTTTCCATGTAGAGAATATACTATATAGCGGTGTTTTCTTTTATACACCTAGGAAATTGTCTGCATTGGATATGGGTTTTTTTTATTTTGCTTTTTACTCAAACATTTCAGTTTAGTCTTTGAGGTCTTAGACAACAGAAAAACATAATACAAAACAAAACCTTACCATGGCCATGAATTAGGTCTAGGATCATATTTTGTTTTTCTTACTGCATTTCATATAGCAAATGAGCCATACATTGTATGCTTATTTGTCACTGACAAATTGTAATATGGTTAAGTAATGCATCATTGGTGCTACAATATTAAGTCTTTGAATTTCCATTTTGAAACATACAGTTTGGTACGTTAGAACGGAAGGGGGTAATTCAGCAGTTAAATCTATTACTAGTATTTGCTTTTATTCTTAGTGTTAAGGAAACTTCTTAGCTCAACACTTCATTATGGAACCTATATACCATAGCACTTTTATAGTTGAGTTTAAGAGCTGTCCCTTCTGAGTGCACAGTGCCAAAAACACTGCTGTCAATGGTAAGAGAGGCATTGCAAAAAATATTATCATAGCTAACACACTATTAAATGTAACATGAAGCTTAATTTTAAAATCAGACATCACTAAAGTTTTGCTGACTGATTTGGTTGTTTTAAGCTATATTGGGCAGTAAACTTCAAGGGTTACTATCGAGCATCAGCGACTTCAGAAGGAACCGGCTACTAGATGGTTTGATTAGTCTTCGTCCTTTACCGCTTGTATGAAAATGGGTATATGGGAATTAATGTGTCCTTTCCCAGTACAATCAATAGATGTAGTCAAAGATGTTTCGTTTTAATATATATTTTACACATACTTGCCCAGAGGGGAGATCCAAGGGGCAAGTATAAGGGACATAAAGACACGAATCACGTAATCAATGCCCCTGTCCACTTCTTAAGAAAGAGAAGCGGGATCCGGAAGGGTGGCCTACTCTCCGGGATTTGACAACATTGCGGGATTGTCGCATCTTCCTGTCTCATTCTCCATGATATCTTCCCACTGTATGATGTGGAGTAGATATGAGGTTGCTGTCATTTTGAGATGGTTGCTGCTATTTTTGCGTATATTTTGTTGCCTTGTATTGTGTGACACAGATGTAAGTGTTGGGTGGGATAGTACTTTGCAAAGTTTGCTTCATAATGTCATTGTCAACACTTCTTGATTACCAGCCTCATTGAATAGTCCTCGATAGGCACTTTTAAATATTTGTCCTAAGCATATATAAGAAACAGTTATCCATCCACTCTAGTATCTTATTTTATTTTTCTTACACAGTAATTTTGTTGTTACTACTGATTTTCTAGTAGAATGATCAGTTATACACACAGACCCATCCAGCATATGGTAATACAAATTCCTGATTAACAGAAAGTTGCCTAAGAGCCATCTTGACAACTTTTTACTCATACATTTTTGGGACTGATCATCAGCTTTCGGTATGTACTAACTATTAAAATTATATAATACTTTATTAAAGATTCGTATTTTTATGGAAAAGGATGCATATATATCTATGTATAGCATATCACAGCCCTCTGAGCCAACTCATAACCTAAATATTAACATACTCTATTTTTCTATGGAAATGTAATGAGTAGCACAAATTGGGAATGAATGGGAATAGCTGCTATCTGTATTTGTATATATTAGCGTCTACATTTTATAATCATATAAATGTTTTCCAGGAATATAATATTGGAAATAATCACCCAAAAGAGAGATAACCATTGTATAATACAGACAACACCATAAATGAACACTGCTGATTTAAAGTTACAAAGAGCTGTTTGTTTTTATTTTACAAAATTACATCTTGTTGGCACCACTCATTTCCTTTGTTTATTTGTAATGTATAATAAACTTTTAAAGATGTTTGCTTCTGATGTGTTTTTCTTACGTGTATAAACATTATTAATAATGCTTCTCTGCAATACTCTGTACTAAAACAGGGAATGTTGATTCCACATATTGCAATAAAAAATGTTAAGCTGACCAGCTCCCCTCCCTATCCAACGCTTGTCAGGTGATTACCTAGGTGTCCAATAGTGTTTAGTGGCTAACACGGGCTCACACTCCCATCTTCAGGAATTCGACTGTGCAGCTACCCACCTTTGGAACTCCCTGCTCTGTCACCCCCAGCCTCCAATGTTTCAGGTGCTCCCTCAGAACTCAAATTCTCATGCTTCCCACCCTGCCCATCCTAAGACAGCTCCCTCCTTATGCTCCACCTGCCCCTTCCACTCCTTTTCCCTCGAGCCATATTGTCTTCATTTGCTCCTCTAACCCATCCTAATTAACACCTCTGTCTTACTCCACCTTTCTCTTCTACTCACTTCTTTACAACCCTATCATTTCTGTTTCCTTCCCTGCTCCTCTTGAATGTTAACTTTAATAAATTTTGCCCTCTACCGCCTATCTCATCGTCCTCTTTGTAAGGCATCCTTTGTTCAAGTTGCGCCTTCTAATGTAGTTGCTTTCTCTATTGTCTCACCATGTATTGATTATACTGTTCTATTGTCCCTTATTTGTATTTTGTTCTGTTTATATTCTGCTTAATTTGTGGCACAAATCCTATGGCACAGTATAAATAAACTATGATGCTTATGTATATATAGCACTCCAGTATTTCCAATACTTAAAGTACTTAAAAAAAATATTGCATAGTCAGAGATTGGACTATGTAATATTTATTTTTCTCTCTCTCCCTCTCCCCCTCCCCCTCCCTACCTGGCACTTTACAGGACTTAAAGGATCTGCTGCTAACATGTTGGTGCCAGATACCACAGAATACCTTCAGAGGTCTTGTGGAGTCCATGCATTGAAGGGTCAGAGATGTTTTGGTGGCATGAGGGGGACTTTGGAGGCCAAGTCAACACCTTGAACTCTTTGTCATGTTCCTCAAACCATTCCTGAACAATTTTTGCTAGGTGGCGGGGCGCATTATCCTACTGAAACAGAACACTATTATCAGGGAATACCATTGCCATGGAGGGGTGTACTTGGTCTGTAACAATGTTTAGGTAGATGGTATGTGTGAAAGTAACATTCACATGAATGCCAGGAGCAAAGGTTTCCCAGCAGAACATTGCACTCTACCTCTGCTGGCTTACCTTCTTCCCAAAGAGCATTCTGGTGCCATCTCTTCCCCAGGTAAACTATGCAAACACAACCATCTGTCCACATTATGTAAAAGAAAATGTAATTCATCAGACCAGGACACCTTCTTTTGCTCCATGGTTCAGTTCTGCCGCTCACGTTCCCTTTATCGGCTCTTTCAACTGTTGACAGGGGTCAGCAAGGGCACTCTGACCAGTCTGTGACTATGCAGCCCCATACGCAGCACGCTGCAGTGCAATTTGTGTTCTGACATCTTTCTATCATAGTACAGAAGTGGAAGTTGCTCAATCAATTTATAGGTTCATAGCAGAGGCTTGAAATGGCGGGGTTATCCTGAAAGGAACAAATGCAGAGAAAATCCCCCAGCACACTGCTATAACTGGTAAAGGAACTGCCATTTCTACTTGTACATAAAAATGCCAAAGTCTCAGTTGCACACATTTGCAAATGTATGGATTCTGCTAATTCTGCTAATAGGGTGATCTCAACTCAAAACAGTGAGAGTCCCTATATTGAGCCATACATATATTTGTTTTTAAATAGTGAATAGGTGAAATAGCTGTGCTGTACTTGAGATAATCATCATCAGCAGAAGCTATTTTTATAGCGCTGTACAGAAAACTCACTCACATCAGTCCCTACCCTATCGGAGCTTACAGTCTAAATTCCCTAACACACACACACACACACACACACACACACACACACTCTGAGAGAGACTAAGGTCAATTTAATAGCAGCCAATTAACCTACTAATATCAACCAGTGTCCTTTCAGTAGCCAAAAATCTCAGGATACCAACCAGTCTCTGCTCTGCTAGATATGGGTCTCCTTAAATAGGTGTCCTTTAGTATGAGTATCCAACTCTCAGCATGATACATTTACCCCCTGATGGTAAATCACGTAGGTGTGTGTGTGCATGAATCGCCATGATCATCGTGACTTTCAGTCTTTGGTAAAATCATTCCAAAAATAGTCAGATCATGTCCAAAACTGCTGGTCTTGTGTGGTGTTCTCGTTATGTAGTGGTTAGTACTTAACAAAAATGGTACAATCAAGGACAACCTGTGAACCGGTGACAGGGTCATGGGCGCCCAAGCCTCATTGATGCGTGTGGGGAGTGAAAGCTAGCCCATCTGGTCCAATCCCACAGAAGAGATACTGTAGCACAAATTGCTGAAAAAGTTAATTCTGGCTATGATGGAAAGATAAATTAAAACGTAACTTTTATTCTCTGAATATATCAGCGAAATATAAAATAAAATAACTATTATAAAAACGGCCACGATTAAGCACACACAGCAAAACGCGCGTCGGCGTTTCGCTGGATGCCTTCACAAACCATATCATATTTTGAATGAAAATATAGCTATAGCTCCAAACAGACCCCAAGCTAGTTGGAGCTCTAGCCAGGCAGGTAGCAATACACTTATTTATTTTTATACAGCATTAGACCTGCTAGGAGATTGAGACTTACCTTCCTGGAATTAACCCATTAACAGACTTGGTTATGGAGCTATTTATAGCTATATAGATTTGTGACAACTAGCATAGGTATAGTTCATCTCTGCAGATAGGCATTATGGAATTTAGTGATGCATCCAGCGAATTTTCATGAGCACATACTGTTTTTTTATAATAGTTATTTTATTTTATATTTCGCCAATATATTCAGATAATAAATGTTAAGTTTTAATTTATGTTGGTTCTACTCTTCTCTATATAGAATATAGAGCAACAGTGCACCTATTAAAGACTTTCTCTTTTTTTGGTGTATACGAATTGTTTCATTGCATAGGTGGCACCCCTTTAATGTATATTTAGTAATATCGTCTAAACCAATACAAATATGGGTCTATGCTCTCTACACTGGTGCGACATATAGAAATGCCCTTCCCTCTCTACATATCCTAGGTACTTATATGATGGAAAGATGTCAGAACACACAGTGCATCGCAAATTTCTGCATATGGGGCTGCATAGCCGCAAACTGGTCAGAGATCCATGCTGACCCCAGTCCACTGCCAAAAGCATCTACAATGGGCATGTGAGCCCCAAAACTGGACCAAGGAGTAATGGTAGAAGAAGGTCTGGTCTGATGAATCTCGTTTAGTTTTACATCATGTGGACGGCCGGGTGTGAGTGCATCATTTACCTTGGGAAGAGATGGCACCAGGATGCACTATGGGAAGAAGGCAAGCCGGTGGAGGCACTGAGATGCCCTGGGAATGTTCTGCTGGGAAACCTTGGCTCCTGACATTCATGTGGATGTTACTTTTACACATACCACCTACCTAAACATTGTTACAGACCAAGTACACCCCTTCATGGTATTGGTATTCGCTGATGGCAGTGGCCTCTTTTTAGCAGGATAAAGTGCCCTGCTACACTGCAAAAAAATGTTCAGGAATGGTTTGAGGAACATAACAAAGAGTTCAAGGTGTTGACCTGTCCTCCAAATTCCCCAGATCTCAATCTGATCGAGCATCTGTGGGATGTGCTAGAAAGACAAGTCAGAGCCATAGCGGCCTCACCTCGCAACTTACAGGACTTAAAGGATCTGCTGCCAATGTCTTGGTGCCATATACCACAGGACACCTTCAGAAGTCTTGTGGTGTCCATGCCTCAAGGGGGTCAGAGTTTTGCCGTCAACACGGAACCTACACAATATTAGACACAATATTATGCAGATGGCTTTAATGTTGTGGTTGATCGGTGTATATACACAGTATATGGTATAATTTTTCTACATCTTCTAAATCTCTGTTATGGCCACCAGTGCATCATAAACTTGTAGAACTAGTGGAAGAGGTCTTCACCCATAGCAGCCCCCTTTCCCGTAGAGACTGGTTATGCTCACAGGTACTCGGATGCCCCCAGATTTTACACTCAATGTAGTACAAGTTTATGGTCACACAGCAGCACACAGGAGTGGGAGGTAACAACACGGAGTTAGGGACAAGCCAGAGATCTGCTGTCGAGCTGAGAGATAATGTCTGACTGGTCTAAACTGAGAACAGGAGGGAAGGTCAGATAAAAGCAGGTTCAGGGCCACAAGCGATGATACTAGTCCAGGTAACAGGCAGAAAATCAGGCCAACAAGCGGAGATTCGAATCCAGGTAACATGCAGAAGGTCAGGGCAACAAGCAGGTATCAAGATCCAGGGGACAAGCAGAGGTCATACACAGAAGTCAATCCAATGGCTTTCATCAATACAGCACAGGAGCAGGTCAGCTAACTGGAACAGAACGCTATAACCGGCAGTGAGGCTCAGTCCTCATTGCCTTAAATAGTACTGTGGACCAATGAATACACAGGGTGCCTAGCTGCCATAATCAGCCAGGTGGCTGTAATAACAATGCTCCAATTAGCCATGGAAGGCTGAGCTATACAGCCCTGCACACACACGCCCGCTGTTTGACAGCTGGCCAGGCGCGGCGGCAGGAAGCACCAAGCGTCCCAGTTGTTGCCTAGGCAACAGAGGCGAGGAAGGCAGAAGTGACGTCCTGGTTGTCATGGTGACGGCCGGGACGTCCACAGCAGAGAGAGTCGAGCTGCGGCGACCAGTAGTGGAGCCGTGGCTCGTGACAATCTCGAAGACAAATCAAAATAAATTCCACTAATCAAACTTGTTTACTCCTCTAAATATTAACCACCATAACATAGTAGGACCAATATAATTGTATTGCAGCAGACTTAGTTTATTCAGTGTGGTAATTATTTAAGATCACAAATATTAAAAAGGAAATAAGAAATAATTTATCATTTGCTATAACCTCCTATACTATACCTACACACACAGCTTATTTGTCTTGTCTTCTTGGAAGTTTTTTGACTAGGTAACTGCTAGTGTAAGACTTTAAAAAATAAAGACTCTTATTTAATTTGTGTTAACTATAACAAATACAAGCAAGTTGCTGAGGCTCTTCTACCAGTGCCCCTCAATGGAAAAATATGTGTGCCAAAAATTGGTCATTTGTATTCAACTTCCTGTTCTCAAGCATGGATATTCTTAAAGCAATGATGGCTAGGGTCTCTTGAGGGCAAGAGTGGGAACATTGGATTACAGTTAGCTATCACTACCCTTATTAAAAAATGAATGTAGCAGGGATTGAAACAGGTCACACATATTAGTGTTTGGCCTGATCATCAAAATTTGGTTACAAACAAAATCTATGGTCAAAGCCAGAATCATATGGAACTCAATAATTGCACCTATATATTGTTTATTGCTTTTAGGTTTCACGAGATTCAATGCACTGTGACAAAAAGTGTTTTTTTTTTGCCACACCTCTCCTGCAAAGGTACTGGTGATATCTCAGGGAGTCTGCAGGAAAGGCACCTAAGTTAAAGATATGCAGGTGAAAGATGTATATGTGACAGAGTAAAAGTATAAAGTGTGATTTAACTTTCTTGGTGGAGGTAGTTTGGATGTATTTTTGTGACTGGGTGTGTCTGCAGTGAGATGCATCAAACAGAGCATCTGAAGAGACCCCCTCTCTAAGGACTAAGTGGGAGTGTCACCTGTTAATCAAACTAGTGGGAAGAAGGACTGTAAAGTATTTAAACCTGTATTGTGCTTTTGTGCAGTGCGACTGATGCCAGACAGTGGCCAGTGACTAGGCAAGAGGACTGTGTCCTAGCCAGAGTCAGGGTCGTCTGTGTCACGGACTTACCTGATCCCCGCTGCTCCATCCAGCCGCACTTCCGCATTCAGGACCATGTGACCGCACCCGGAGGCGGTCACATGACCACAACCCTAGAGGCGGGGATTTTGAATCCCCTTCAGTATAAAAACCTCACTCTGACACTCGCTGAGTGTCAGAGCAACACTTACCTGTTCCTGGCTCCTGCTCTTCATGGATTGCAGTGTCTTCCTGTTTCCAGTGTCTCCTGTGTGCTGATGTCTGCCTGTTTGACTTCCCTGGCTCTCCTATCCCTGTGTACCGACCCGGCTTGCTGACCATTCTCCTATTCTTGTGACCCGTGTACCGAACCTGGCTTGTTGACTCCGAGTTGCCTTCTGATTCTGCCTGACTCCATTCCTGTGTACCGAACCGGCTTGTTGACTCCGCTACCACCGCTTCACTCCGCTGTACTACATCTTGAGGCGAACCTGGGGACCGCGACCTGCGACTCCTGGCAGCGAAGCCCACCCCGCCTTGCGGCGGTTCTTGGTGAACACCGGGGAGATCGTTAGACTCCGCACCTCAGGTAAGCCAGTGCTAATCAAGATTAGTAATATAGTATCCAGAATCTGTTACAGTCTGGTATCATCCTGAAGGAAAGTGTGCTGTTTGTCTGTGTTTTCAATCACTTACATTCCCCTGACATTTTTCATACCGCCACTTCTAAATTTCTACACCGCCACTTTTAAATTTCCATTTTGACCACTGATGTGAACAATAAAAGCACCGTTATTCAGCAAGAAGTTGTTTGTGTCTTCTACATGCCGGGTGTCAGTGTCACAGTACTTATTTAAAACTGGTTATACATGGATGTGCAGGAGAATAAATGAGTGGTCCTAGAACAACCTTTTACCATTCAGCTGTGGTGTATGTAGTTCCTTTTACTGTGTGTTTTCAGCGGAGGGTTATACCGGATCATATTTTGTGCTGTATTTAGGTGGTGTATGCATCTATCGTCAGTGTAATGTGTTTCCTGCAGATCTACAGTAAAGCAGCGTGTAATAACCACTGGTTACTAAATGGTTACTAAAGTCTTATATTGAAGTATAAGTCACAGACTAAACAGCAGCGTATTTAACCCTTTCACTGACATCAATGTAACTTTTATGTTGGAGCCTGCACCACACTTAGGATACCACCGACTCTAAATAACATGACACTCTCTCCCATAGACACAGGTGGAACATCATGCCAGACCCACACACTCTACCGACCTTTCCTACACTCCCTAATCCATCCTCAGTTCATTCTCTCCAGCTACCAGGGATGGAGTCTCTGCATTCAAATAAACTTCTTTGCTCTCTTTCCCCCACTATATGCTCTCCTCTAACTTACCTCTTCAACCTGACTCTCCCCACTAGCACATTCCCAACACCCTCTCCTCCTTCATACCCTTCAGTCCATTAGCTTTCTTTACACAGTTCTTTCCTGGTTCAATCCCTTCATTGGGTATGAATAGTCAATAGGGAAAATGTCTACAGTCATAAGATCGACATAGTTAAAAGGTCGACAGTCAGAATGTATACTTTCATAATTTCTACACAATTAGAATGTCAACATGTAAAATGTAGACAGTGTTGTAAAGTAGACAGTCAAAATATCAACATAAATCACTATATTTAAATACACCCCCCACCCACCACCTCAAGCAACTTAACCAACCCTAATGCTGCCAGCCTAGGTTGTTAGTAGCAAAATCAGGTGGGGTTCCCTGATTTTACTACTACCAGCACTAGGCTTTGGTACAATAGCGGGGGAACCTGCGGCATGATGTCCCCCTGCCAGGAAGCCAAACCAGCCCTGAGCTGGTCAGCACAGGGCTGGATTCCCTAGCGAGATTGGGTCCACAAAAAAAAATGCGGACCACCCCACCAGGCTTAACTAGCCCCATGCTGATAGCACTAGGGCTCTTCCCACTTCCCCATTTTGTCCTGGGTACACAGACACCAGAGTAAACATTATTTTAATTGAAATAAAAAAAACCTTACACTACCCTTATTTACCCTCTTTTTTCTCATCTACATCCAGGATTTTCATCTGTAATAAATCCATGGATCCTTGGCAAAATAAAAGACCCTGATAGGTGACTCAAGACTAGTTCCTAAGACCTCCGGCTGCAAATACTAATACTCTGCCACTTTAGAGGATCCATTGCATTACCATTCATGTACACCCTGGTGCAGCCTCCTGACTTGACAGCCATGTACAGCGGGTGAGAGAAGGCAAATGTGGAGGAAAGAGTATAAATTAGGTACTTTTTCATCCATATTTGCCTTAATACATAGACCCCATAATTTGTACAGTATAGAAAACATGAATAGTGTGCTCATTAGAACCTACTGTCCAGCATATGTTTTATACAGCCCAATGTCTAATGAAATCAATACATCTCCATGCCAATGACTCATAGTCCAAGGGGCAAATTTATCAAGCTGGGAGTTTCTGGTGGGTTTGAAAAGTGGAGATGTTGCCTATAGCAACCAATCAGATTCTAGCTACCATTTTGTCGAACATACTAAATAAATGATAACTAGAATCTGATTGTTTGCTATGGACAACAGCTTCACTTTCAAACCCGTCGGAAACTTGTAGCTTGATACATTTACCTCCAAGTATCCACCATATACAGGTAGTTGGGCAGCAAAGTTACCCCATGACCTTTACAGTCAGCCTCATTATGCCAACTTATAGCGTCATCATACCCAAACACTACTAATCACAGCATGACTCTACAGTGCTGTTGCTGATTCTCTCACATTCAGGTCATTTTGCATATCTTATAATAAACTATGTGTCAAGATTTTATGGCTTTTAAACAAAATATCTATATATTCCAAATACTTTCAGCAGCTTCAATGAGTATACTTATATATTCATGTATGTATGTACAAAACCTAACCTAGCTTGTTGAAGTCTTAGTTAAATGTTTTCAGCTCCCCTCTTGCTGGAATAGCAATACTGACACCTGCTGGTTACATGAATGTATTATAAAGCATTATATAAAGTGCTAACAGATTTCTGAGAACCTTAGATTTCTCAGTATTAGCGACACTCTTGTTTTAATCAGGATGTGCTATTTAAAAACAAGTGAAAGTAATAAACTGTATGTATAAGTGTTGGAGATGCAACAGCAAAATATTGATATACAATTAAAAGACCAGTATTATAGATAAATGAAAGGTATTTCTTCACATTTGGGAAACACCCCATAGATATTTGCACCCCTATATCTCACCATAGTGTGTGTTTGTGTGGCAGAAAATTTAGACTGGAGGAGAGGTATGAGGAGTCACATGGTGCATGGGCTCGGTATCTAGTACGGATGCTAGTGTAGTAGTGTAGCTCCGGATGTATGTGGAGCCACTTGGAACATGGGCTCGGTGCTGGGACCATGGTCCTGTGGCTGGTGCAGTCTTGGGCATGGCAGGAGAACACTGTACAGTTGGAATGCAAGTTTAGTGGATTGCACATTGATGGTAGTGGGGCATTTGGAAGCCGTTACAATTGAAGAGTTGGCCTAGAAGTACCGTCCCTGGGGGCTGGCGGGTGTGCATTGTGATTAGCCCAGAAGGGTTTGGGTTCTGGAATGCCTGGAAATATTGTGCCAATTTAAGGAAAAATTATAAGGGCGCACTCAGGCAAAATGGTGTATAATTACTGATGTCCCGAGGGTGGGTGACCCATGATGAGACATCCGGATTGGTAGTAAGTGTTTGCCAATGCTGTGTACATTGTTCTTCCTCCACCATTTTAGTGTGCGGTTATTTAAATAATCAAATTCACTTGCCAAGTCGTTGTGGCATCTTTATTAGATATCATCATCATCACCATTTATTTATATAGCACCATTGATTCCGCAGAGCTGTACAGAGAACTTATTCACATCAGTCCCTGCCCCATTGGAGCTTACAGTCTAAATTTCCTAACACACACACACACACACACACACACACACACACACAGAGAGACTAGGGTCAATTTTGATAGCAGCCAATTAACTTATCAGTATGTTTTTGGAGTGTGGGAGGAAACCCACGCAAACACAGGGAGAACATACAAACTCCACACAGATAAGACCATAGTTGGGAATTGAACTCATGATCCCAGCACTGTGAGGCAGAAGTGCTAACAACTTAGCTACCGTGCTGCCCAATTTAAGATTAAGTTAATATTAAGGGTTTATAGTTATGTTATCAACCGCTAAGTATTTTATAGGTAATCTCGCGAGACTTCCCTTTGCAGGAAGTTTCTACCCTGGATAAACAGCACCAGCACTGAATAGGTAAGTACAGTCAGTGGGCTGGAGGTGTCATAATGTGTCTGGGGGTTGTCGTAATGAGTCTGGAAGGGTGTCATAATGTATTTAGGGGGGTTGTCATGATGTGTCTGGGGGGGTGTCGTGATGTGTTTGGGGGTGCGTGATGTGGCTGGGGCGGGCATGATGTGGCTTGCTGGGGGGTGTGATAAATCTAATGTTATATCATAATGTATTGTAGAAATGACCAAGTAAGAGACTCCTTATTGCAGTGGGTAAATATATTATGCTCCGATTTCTGAAACTCGACAATATTCTGCGAATTTGGCAGGCAAATTTAAAATGGCAATGTCTTTAAGGAGTACATTTGCCCTTAAAGACATTGCTGTTTTAAATTCAGCTGTCAAATTGGAGCATAGTACATTTATCACAGGCCTCTTAAGCAGTTGCTGTTTTATTCCAGCATAAAATAGCATAACACAAACTTTATAGATTCCACGGCTTCCTGACATACCAACTACCCCCACAAGCCCTAGCTATTGCTGGCTGCTTGTCATCATCAGGAGCCCCGCCCACCAGATGCCGCAATCACACCCATGTCATGCACCTGTGTGTCTGTGTACTTTGGGAAAGACTGATTGGGAATTTAATCCTGTCTACAGCCTGTACATGGAGACTCTTTGGGTTTTTACCTAACTCTATGCTGCAGAGGTGTGGCAAATAGCCCTCTTTGCCACATACTTTTCCCCGTAGCTTTTCCATACTTTGCTAAGTGGATTCTTTTCCTTGCAAAAATTTATTTTTTTGCACACTTCCCCCTTTTGTGGCCTTGCCAAATCAGGCGAATCAGCCATCTTGGGAAGCACATCTCTCTGTGACAAGGTGCGGCATTATTATGTAGAGCCCCAGGCCTATATTCTACAATAAAGCTAAAAGGTTGTAATGTCAGGAACCACTGTGTGACCCTGGCATTCACCTCCTTATTGGTATGCATCCATTGTAATGGAGTGTGGTTGGTAACCAGGGTGAACTCTCTACCCTGTAGGTAGTACCGGGTGCCTCCTCTGCCCACTTAATGGCCAAACACTCATGTTTGACCATAGCATACTTCTTTTCCAGTTTAGAGCTGAGGAAAAGAACCGGTCTCTCCTCTTCCTTCACCCCCATACTGCCCCCAAACCCACCCCAGAAGCATTTGCTGGGAGAAAGAACCTCTCCCTAAAGTTAGGTGCTTGTAGTACCAGTGCGGTGCATAAGGCGTCTTTCAAGTCTTCTCAGGCAACCTCCGAAGACTGAGACCAAATTAACCCGTCTGATTGTTCTTTTTTAAGAAAATCTGTCAATGGGGCGACTTGGGTGGTGAGATTTTGGACAAACCGTTGGTAGTACCCGACCAACCCCAGGAAAGTCTGTAGTTGGGACCTCCTTTCTAGCTTCCACCTAGTTCTATTGGGCCCACCTGAACTCCGGACCCACCTGTTCTCCTCAGATGCCTCCACGTTCTTGCTTCCCCTCATCTCATCTGATGCCCTGCACCCCTCTCGAAGCCTCCCACTCTCCACAACCGTCTCCCTGGGCCTGTGACTCTGCCTCACCGCCTCAGTGTGGCTCTTGTCTTCATCACTGTGACTCTCCTTTTCCCCCCTGGATCTACACCTTTGCCTGCACCTCAGACTTGTTGGTACCTGTTACTATCTTACCGGATTTTAATCTTTACCTGTTTTATTTTTACCTGATATTATTCTACCTGCCATTATTTTGTCTTGTTTTTATAATATTTTACCTGCCATTATTTTGCTTTGTTTCTTTTATTCCTGACTTTTCCCTTACCTGTTACTATTTTTACCAGTTTTAACTCTGACCTGTTTCATTGTCCTTACTATCTCACTGTCCTGTTGTTCCATGCCTTCCACACCCTAAGTGTATTATCGTCTCCCATATTGCTTTTGTCTTCTATTTTGCTATTGCCTTCCATATTGCTATTGTATTCCATATTGCTATTGTATTCCATATTGCTATTGTATGCCACATTGCTATTGTCCTCCACATTGCTATTGTCTCCCTGTTGTCTTCCATATTGCTATTATCTCCCTGCTTTTACTCTTACCTATTCTTCTCTGTCCTCTTTATCTCACTGTTCTGTTACTCCTTGCCTTATTTTCTGTTTTGTCTTCCAAGCCCTCCTTGCCTTATCTTCAGCTCTGTCAAACCCGGCCTCTCTGTCCTCCTCTCTTGATACGCTCCTCTCTCCCCTTTCCTCCCTGGCCTGCCCCAACCAGGTGGTCTCCCTCTACAACCTCACCCTCACCTCTGCTCTGGATGCGGTCGCCCCTGCCCACTCTGTCCACCCTCGCTGCTCCAAACCCCAACCCTGGCACTCCAAATTTACCCGCTTCCTCCAAAAATGCTCTGGTACCGCTGAACGCCACTGGAGAAAATGCCGCTCCCTGGCTGACTTCCTCCACTTTAAATTCATCCTTTCATCCTACAGCTCTGCCCTCTCACTCGCTAAACAATCTTTCTTTAAATCCCTCATCTCGTCACAATCCTCTGACCCCAGCCGCCTCTTCGCTACCTTCAGCACTCTCCTGGCCCCTCCACCTCCTCCTACCCCCTCCTCCTTGACTGCCTCCGACTTCGCCTCCTTTTTTCCTCTAAAATTGAGGCTATCCGCCTTGAAATCTCCTCTTCTACTCTCTCGTCCACCCCCCTACTCCTCTGTCCTCCACCCCTAGCCACCTTTCCCTCTTCTCCTTCCGCCCCACCACGGGCGAGGAAGTCCAATCTCTTATTTCATCCCCCCCCTCTACCTGTCCCCTGGATCCCATCCCCTCCCACCCTCTTCGCTCCCTTTCCCCCACCACCTGCTCCCACCTCGCCCACCTCTTTAATCTTTTCCTCTCCACCGGCATCTTCGCCTCCTCCTTCAAACATGCTCTCGTATCCCCCATTCTTGAGAAATCTAATCTCGACCCCACTTCTCCCTCCAACTATCGCCCCATATCTCTCCTCCCCATTGCTTCCAAAATTCTCGAAAGGCTCGTCTGCAGCCGTCTCTCCTCCTACCTTTCTGAACATTCCCTCCTTGATGCTCTCTAGTCTGGTTTCCACCCCCTTCACTCCACTGAAACTGCCCTGGCTAAAGTCACCAATGATCTCCTCTCTGCTAAAGCCAGGGGCCACTTCTCCCTTCTCATCCTCCTTGATCTCTCTGCAGCCTTCTACACCGTCGACCACCCCCTCCTCCTCCACACCCTCCAGTCCTTTGGCCTCTCCGGCCCAGTCTTGTCCTGGTTCACCTCTTACCTTGCTGACCATTCCTTCTCCGTCACCACCTCTGGGTCTCTCTCCCCCCCGTCCACCCTTCCAGTCGGGGTCCCTCAGGGCTCTGTTCTGGGACCCTTACTCTTCTCTCTATACACCTCTTCCCTGGGTGAACTCATCAGCTCCTACGGCCTCAACTACCACCTCTACGCTGACAACACTTAACTATACCTCTCCTCTCCTGTTCTCTCTCCCTCCCTCCTCTCTAGGGTGTCCGCCTGCCTCTCTGCCATCTCCTCCTGGATGTCCTCTCGATTCCTCAAACTTAACCTCGCCAAAACTGAACTCATAGTCTTTCCTCCCCCTCACACCTCGCCCCCTTCTGACCTCTCTATCACTGTCGACAACACCTCTATCTCCCGTCCCCCAACTTCACTGCCTCTGTGTCATCCTCGACTTCTCTCTCTCCTTTGGCCCCCACATTCTCTCTCTTGCTAAATCCTGCCGCTTCCAGCTGTGTAACATCGCTCGCATCTGGCCCATCCTCTCCCAAGATGCCACCAAATGTCTTATTCACTCTCTGATCATCTCACGCTTGGACTACTGTAACCTCCTCCTCACTGGCCTCCCCCAATCTCATCTCGCTCCCCTTCGATCTGTACTTAACGCAGCCACTAGCCGTATCTTCCGTTCTTGCCGCTCCTTGTCTGTCTCCCCCCCTCTACCAATCCCTTCACTGGCTCCCCTTCCCCTACAGAATCCTCTTCAAGCTCCTCACTCTTACATACAAGGCCCTCGCCAACTCCACTGCACCCTACATCTCCACCCTCCTCTCTATTCATGCTCCATCCCACCCCCTCCGATCTGCCAATGATCGTCGCCTCTCTTCCCCCCTGATCACCTCCTCCCATGCGCGTATCCAAGACTTTGCCCGCGCTGCCCCCCTCCACTGGAACAAGCTCTCTCCCTCCATCAGAACTTCCCCTAATCTGTACAGTTTCAAATGGGCTTTAAAAACCCACCTTTTTCTTAAAGCCTTCCAGTCTCCCACTTGACTTCCTACCTTTTCTTTTGCCTCTTCCCCTTCATTCCCCTTCCCTTATCCTTATTCTCCGTTCCTCCTTCTCTCCCTCTCTCCTCCATGTCTCTCTGTCTGTCTACCCCACCCCTTAGATTGCACGCTACTCTGAGTAGGGTCATCTCTCCTCCTGTCTTCCCCACTTTAACTCTGCTCTCCAGCTACCTAGCCCTCCTCCTCGAGGACCCTCTTTCCCCCTGTCCCCTTTCGCTCCCTCCTCTCCCCTCTGGGGGTTTCCCTGTCATCCGTGCCCTCCCTTTTGGACTCCGTCGTATGCGGGCCTTCCCCTCTCTCCTCCCCCCCGCCCTAGCTGTGCTGAGCTCACTGAGTTACTGTGCTTATTGTTTACTGTACTGTGCTGTCTTACCTAGTATTGTAATTTTGTTTGTCCCTGTATGGCGCCACGGACACCTAGTGGCGCCCTATAAATAAAAATTAATAATAATAATAGCTTAGGCCAATTCCTCACGGCCTCTACCTTGTCCACCTGGGGTTTTACTTTCTCCCGGCCAACCTCATAACCCAGATATTTAACCTTTGCCATGGCTAGCGCACACTTAAGGGGATTCGCTGTAAGGCCATAACGTCTTAATGACAATCATCAAGGTAAGCAGTGGTGTATTCCATGTGAGGCTTCAGTAGTTTATCCATTGCCCGCTGGAACGTGGCTGGTGCCCCATGCAGACCAGTCGGCCCCTCAGGTGTCAGAAAGGCTGTTTTGGGTTTGGATTAGGTAGTGAGTAGTATCTCTCAGTACCCTTTTGTTAAATCTAGGGTAGTCAGATATTGACTACTCGGCAGATTCTCCACTAGCTCAACCACGCATGACATCGGATATGTGTCAATACTAGACACCCTATTCAATTTTCTAAACTTATTACAGAAGCGTATGGTCCCTGAAGGCTTTGGCACAAGGACTATGGGGTTATTCCACTTGTTGGTGGGCTCCTCCAGTATTCCGAGTTGCAAAATTTCCTCCACCTCTCGTTTTACTGCAGCCCTTCTTGTCTAAGGTATTCTATATGGACGCTGGTTAACTATAACCCCTGGTGGGTTGACAATGTCATGTTCAATTATCTTGGTGCAACCTGGAATAGCCGAAAAAACATCCGTATTCTGAGCTACCATTTCTAATGCTTGTTGTCTCTGAGGCTTTAACAAGTTAACTTGATATACTTGCTCTTTCTGCCATCTACCGAGTTGCTGCACCCGGCAATTTACTTGTCCTATGGGCTTTATTGCCTCATAAGGGCCTTGCCAATGCTCATACAACTTGCTCTCTTGAGTTACTACCAGGACAAGCACCTTGTCACCTGGGCTAAAGGTGCTAAAGGTGCTCTGGTATCATATCCCTTCTTTTGTTGCCCCATTGCTTCTGTCAGATATTGTTTTACTAACGGACCAATCTGTTGTAGTCGATCATATAATTGGGCCTTGGGTCCTTGGGTACCTGCTCTTCCCACCTTTCTTTGAGGATATCCAGAACTCTGCATGGTTGTCTCCTGAGGCATCTCCCTTATCACAAACATGAGATAGGGTAACAGGGTATCCCAATCTCTTTTATCCTGAGTCATGGCTCATCTAATCATTTGCTTAAGGGTCCTATTAAACCAATCAACCAACCCATCGGTTTGTGAGTAATAAACCAAGGTCTGTAGTCTTTGTATCCCTACCACTTTACACAACTCTTTCATCAATACTGACATGGAGGGAGTTCCCTGATCCTTTAGGATTTCTTTCAGGATTCTAAGTGGAGTGTACATTAATGGCAACTCTATGCAAAAGTGCTTGACTTAATATTCTGTATTGAAATTGCCTCAGGGTATCATGTAGCGCCAATAAGAACTACTAATACATATTGATGCCCTCAGGTGGTGGGGGGGCAACTGGCCTTGGGCGGTCCTGGTTCTTGTGTTACCACAATTTATTTCCGCAACTTCTGCATGCCAAGTTTATGACATATGAAAATCCCACTGTGGTTACTATCATGTGATTCATAGTCATAATATTGGCGTGCAGAGCTTTCATAATGATAAGGTGGAGACCTGATTTCATTAAGCAACCTCCCAGTATAGAGGAAAGGAATCCCAGCTAAGTGGTCCCGCCAAGAGGGAATTGGGGTCAAAAATACCTTTTTGAAAACATATACAAAGTGGAGTTATATTTTAAAACATTGTCATGTTTAAAAACATGTTGATCCAGACAACAGGACATTACCTGAATAACAAATACAATTAGGGCTATGCAAGCTCATATTCTGTGCATATTCTAACTGTGCAAAGGTCGCTCAGAGCTGGTGTTATTACTTTCCGACTATTTTAATTACTTTTCTTTACCCTTTATGTGAATTTGTGTAAATATTAAAAAAAAAACACAACACACTTAAAATGAAAACCATCCCAAACTCTTCTAACTTTCCTCTGTTATATATTAGCTAACTGAATACTAACAAGCTTGCCATCAGCATTACTGATCGGTGCCCAAATAGTAAACTAATTAGGCTATTTTTTCCAATGCATTGGCTACAAGTACATACATTATTATAGCAGTGGAGAGAGAGGAATCCGAGACAAAAGGGCATTGCACATCACAATGTAGATATCAAATACAAGTACATAAAATACATCTGAAACTAAAGTTCCCTGTTTTTAAGAGAATACAACTATTATTATCAAATTATATATATATATATATATATATATTATTATAATATTTAAATATGCAGAAAAATACAATCCTCAGCACAGAAAAGCTTATATATTTGTAGCAGAAAAAATCTAAACACAACACATAAATAGGATATATATTACACTAATTAATTATTGTATCCTTATAAAAGCAGAAAAGAAATGCCATATCCTTTATTTTTTAGTTAACCTTTTAGATAGAAGCTTATTTTCCATGTAGTTGTGTCTTGTACTTGTGGTGTATTACTAGTTTCATAACAATATAGCCACCAGTGGCAATTTCTGTAGATTTGGCACCTTTAACTCCACTGGGTGAAAACCAGCAAGGGATGTTATAATGCGATTTCAAGGCCAAAGATTACATGTATATTATCCTAGTATAGCAGAGACCAAGATATTTAATTCAGTCCATTATTGTGTTCCAGTTGCAATGAGATTCATACAATGATGGGATTCATACAATTAAGTACATCAGTCTTATCAGAGCTCTCCTTGCTGTTTTCCTGTGGATTAGCTCTGCCTCATTTAACAGCTATCTACAAAAACAGTATTTTGGCAAGATAAAAACAGAGATCATTGTTGCATAGTTTGTCCAATATCTCTATTTCTACAATGTCTTATCCTTCAAGTGCAGGTTTAAAGCTTTTTTTGTAAGTGGATAACTAAGAGCTGGATAAGCTTTCATGTTTATTTCTAAGGCTAGGAACACACTGGAGAATTTTTCAACCTATGTGTTATCTACAATGACTTTACCTTCGACCGAAGGTTCGATCGCTTGGACGATTAATGCGTATACACTAATCATGTTTTAGACGATTAACGAATGACCGACCATCCGGGCAGAGACTTATAAAGCCTCACTGTTAGCAAGTCACTAAATTAATTTGAACAGGGTTGATTTGAACTTTTGTGATATCTGATGTGAATTGGAAAATTATGAACACTCATGAAATACCCATCAACAGCACCAGAATAGTAATATAGCATCAGCAGTATCAATGGACAGTAATGTGCCAGCATTAGACATTATGTTCCAATAAAATGCACAGTATTAGTAATGCCCAGTAATATGCCAGCAGTAGTAGTCTAATAGCATATACCCTAGAAACATGCGAGCTGGAATGTCCAGGAACATGTTATTCAGGAATAGTTTTTTCTATGCAAGTAGTAGTTACCCAGTTCTATGTCAGAAGTAGCAATTATATGCCAATACCAGATACCTAGTAAATGTATGATATTAGTAATACTTATATGTCAGTATTCATTGCCCAGTAATAAGTCAGCAGTAATATTTTTATACCAGTAATATCGGCCAGTTTATATGCCAGCAGTAGTGTCCAATAACATCCTAGTAGTAATAATAATAATATGCCACCAGTGATCTAGAAGGCTGTTGTAGTATGTTAAGATTCTCTACACTTATCATCTCCCCCTACAACCTGTCCCTTCAACCTTATTCCCTCCCAACCTCTCTGCACCCCCTCCCGATCTGTATGCCCACCTCTCACCTCTTTGACCTCTCTCCACTGGCATATTTCCATCTCCCTTAAAACTTAATCTCACCAATCCTCTCGATCCAGCCTCTCTCCCCAATACCACCACATTTCTCTCCTCCCCTTTGCCTCCAAACTACTTGAGCGATTATTGTACAACCATCTGTCTCATTTTCTCTCCTGTCACTCCATTCTCAACTCTCTGCAGTCAGGTTTTCGCCCCCAACATTTCACTGAAACTACTCTCACAAAATTGATCATTGATCAACTTACTGCAAAGTCAAAGGGTCATTTCTCCATACTCATTCTCCTGGACTTTTGACACTGTTGATCACCATCTTCTCCTACACACCCTTCACTCCATTGGCCTTTGTAACACAGTTCATTTCTGGTCTTACCTATCAAATTGCTCCTTTAGGGTTTCTACCTTCAGAACATCCTCCTATCCACTCCCACTCTTTGTTGGGGTTCCACAAGGGTCTGTTCTTGGCCTTTTACTTTTTTCATTGTACCCCTCTTCTCCAGGGGCACTAATTTACCCATTCAGCATCCAGTACCACCTCTACGCTAATGACATCCAAATCTATATCTTTTCCCTGATCTTTACTCTTCTGCACTCGTTTAACTGTCTTTCAGCTATCTCCAAATGAATGTCTCAACACTACATAAAGCTCAACATGTTCAAAACAGAGCTTATTATCTTCCCTCCTCCCAGAGTCACCACCTGCCCTCCAATTTCCCTCACTGTCAATAACTCCACAATTTTCTCAGACTCCCAATCCCGCTGCCTTGGTGTCACACTTGACTCCACCCTCTGCTCTATTCCTCGCATCCAAACTATGTCCCAGTCCTGTCGAATTCACCTTAAAACATTGCCAAATTCTTACTAAACAGGCTACCAAAACTCTTATCCATTTTCTCATCTTCTTCCATCTTGACTACTGTAACTTCCTGCTATCTGGCATTCCCGACTTAAATCCATGCTCAATGCAGCTGCAAGGCTGATCTTCCTCTCTCGCTACTCCACATATGCTGCACCACTTTGCAAATCCCTACACTGGCTCCCTGTGTCCTCCAGAATCCAATTCAAATTACTCACCCTTACCTACAAAGCCATCAACATCACCACCACTTCATATATCTCAAATCTCATATCAAAATACTCTCCCTCCCACCCTCTTAGATCTACCTCTTACCTGCACCATCTCAGTTTACAACTTCTCACTCCCACCTGCAAGACTTATCCTGTGCTGCTACCCACTTATGGAATTCCCTACCATGTCCAAGCAGACTTTTCCAGAACCTTCACATCTCTAGATGCTCTTTCAAACCCCATATCTTTAGTAGAACTTACCTTACACCCACTGATATTACTCACACTAATGAATGCTCACAACAGTTCCAATCTCCACTATGAACTGTAATGCCTGTAGCGTTATGTGTTCTTGGCCCTGCCCCGGTGACGGCAGGTGGTGTGTCTCACACACACAGGGGTCTCCCACGTAAGCCTCATGTGGGGGGCCAGAGTCCATAAAGATTCTGGTTTTCCTACAATTGAGAAGAATTGTAGTCATATTGCCAGGGATCACATACAGATGAGGAGGAGGTCCCAGGCATTTAGGAAGGGGAGAGCATGGCCAATGCTGTGAGGCACACATTTGTATTAGTTCTGTTGGGGAAAAAAAAGGAGTAGATAGCTCTGTTATTTAAAGCCCCATTTCCCTCTTTAGAGAAAAGGGGGGTGCATGGTGGGTGCTGAGATTGGGGGTGTCCCCAACATATTGAGAGCAGTTGTGTGGTGGCTGCCATGAGGGCTGGTTTGATTAGGGGGTAGATAGAACCACAGTAACTATAAGAGCCCCAATGGTTGAAGGACAACAGCAATATACCAGCAGGTGGAACCACACCTTCATGGGTATCCCAGATACAATACCACCACAGCAGACACAGGTTATCACTACAGGGAAAAGAGGCAGTGATAGTCTATCAGGTAACCCATGGAGTAGACCCCTTGGAAAGACTCCAGGTTGGAGACTGCATGGCAGAAGAGTCCCTGAAGAGTGGGATGGAGGATCTGAGGATCTGTGAATTGTCCGTCTGCATGCCTGCAAGCAGATGAGCTGTATATTTTTTAAGCCTGTGCATTGTAATCTATGGCCTGTGCCTGTGGGACTACTGCATCCAGCAGCAGCGGCTGGTATGTAACGTGCTGTCAGTTTATAAGTGCTGTGCAAGAGTGTGATTAGAGGAGATAGCAATAACATCTTTGAACTTGTGCCTGATGGCCATTAAAGCCTATGGGGAAAGCTTTGCTGTAGAGTTATTACATTTTTGCAATATGCTTTTTTAATAACCACTTTAATACTCACTTTTTTTTAATGTTCTTTTGGATTCTCATAAGCCTCCTTTGCTCTTTTTAAATCGGACCTCCATTTTTGGATTTTGAATTTTGTCCT
This sequence comes from Mixophyes fleayi, assembly GCF_038048845.1. Lineage (NCBI taxonomy): Eukaryota > Metazoa > Chordata > Amphibia > Anura > Limnodynastidae > Mixophyes > Mixophyes fleayi. Next base: position 65,165,431 of record NC_134407.1, on the reverse strand, counting down.
TTTTTTCCCCGAGTTTATCTCTGATTTGATTTATGAGTTTCTGCATAATCACTTCATTTCGGTGATTAACTTTTTTGTATTTTCACTTTTGACAATCGTAGTCATGCTGGTCCAGCACTCTCACCATCATCTCCATTTCCCTTGAGCTCATTGACTTTGCACTATTAATGCGTGCCAATTGCATTCCTTCTTCTCCATCTCCATCCCCCTACACTGCTCCATCACTTCTGTTAATTTTCTCCAGCTCCTGTTGCTCATCTGCCATCTTCTCTCATACCGCTGCCGCAAGACTGGCTCCTCTTTAATTTTATAGATGCAGACATGGGCGTTCACAGTTGGAATGGATCAATCATGGCAGCTACAAGTACAGAATGGAGCATTGTGGGTGAACATTTATTCATGTATAATAACCTCGTGTTTGCAGATGTGTCAGAAATTATTTGCCCTGAACTTTCCGTAGCTGACGAACGGATACCATAAACGGTTTACCTGATTTCATCGCTAATACAGCAAAGTCTGTACTTTATGGCACGAGACTTTTGATGCTTTTCGTTTAGGGGTGTGTATGTAAAATATGATTGATGTTTTGTTTTTCTTGCACAGGAATGTTTGTATGTTTTGTTTTGTCGTGTGTATGTAATTCTGCTAATATATGTGTGTTTCTTCTTCTTATTTATTATTTATACCACAAGATTTTTACAGTTTTTATTTTTTTTTGTGTGTATGTAAATCTGATAATATATATCTTTGTTTTTTTCTTAAAAAATAATTTGCCATAGCATCTGACAGAAATGTAGAGCTCATGAGGGAGTTCATTGAGGCCTACAGACCCCATACCTTTTTGTGGAAAACAAAATTCAAATGATACCCTAACAGGCAGAAGAGGAGTGCAACTTTGGAAGATGTTGTGAAAGTGTGCTGTCCATATTACCCCGAAGTAAGTGTAGAGTGGGCAAAGTGGAAGATACAGAACCTTAGTATTATATTTAAAAAAGAACTGAACAAGATCAAGGCCTCCAAAAAATCAGGGTCGGGGGCTGATGAAGTGTATGTGCCCAAGCTGTGGTACTGTGACCTCCTGCACTTCACCCGTGATGAGGAAATTACTCCAATCCACCTGCAACATGGAGACGAATGTAGTTTCACATCTGAACTTGTACAAACAGATGACATACTACCCAGTAGAACACTAAGTGAAACATACAACATTGTGTTAGGGCTAAAGGCTGAATGTTATGGCTAACGGCTGATTATCATAAGCTTGCAGAACAGGGTGCAGAGGTCTTCACCTATAGCAGCCGCCTTTCCCGTAGAACTCGTGGCGCTCACTGGTACTCAGATGCCCCCTGGACTTAAGCTCAGCGTAGTGCAAGCTTATGAATATCACCGCAGCGTGGTATAGGAGGTGATGACAGGAGATAACCGTGGTCAGGAAAAGCCAGGATCTGAGGACAGAAGCAGGCACCGAGGTAAGGTTCAGGCAAGGGTCAGGGCCGGCAGAGAGCAAGGATATCCGAGTCACAAACCAAAGGTCATACACTGAAAATCAATCCAGAAATCGGTACACTACACAGGAGCAGGTCAGCAGCCAGGAACTGAACGCTATAACTGGCAAAAGTTCAGTGAAACTGACATGTATTTAAAGAAGGAGTAGCCAATCAGTGCAGGTGTCAGATTAAGCTGCAGGTGAGAGGAGTTCAAGTGATCACACACAGGCTGAAAACAACACTGCAGCAGACAGAATGAAAACGGCAATTACCTGCTGTTCCTAACACATTGTAAATTCGTAACATTTATTTACTTACATGTACCTCACAATATAGTTTACAAAAATTCAATGCTACTGGCCATACATTATACATTGTCATTCTGCCACGGCCTCCCTGTTTAATTTTGGCATTTCTCACCTGGGTTGACTCCAGTGGTGTCAACTCTACAACTTCCACTACTTCAACATTGTTCTCCCTATTGCTGACTAGTACACAGTCAGAGTGTATACTGCACACACTGAGGACACAACAAGCCATCACAACTTTGTCAACTTTGCCTCCTTACTGGCCTCCCCCTCTCTCATCTCGCTCCCCTTCGATCTGTACTTAACGCAGCCGCTAGGCTTATCTTCCTTTCTCGCCGCTCCTCTTCTGTCTCCCCCCTCTACCAATCCCTCCACTGGCTCCCCTTCCCCTACAGAACTCTGTTCAAGCTCCTCACTCTTACATACAAGGCCCTCGCCAACGCCACTGCACCCTACATCTCCACACTCCTATCTATTCACGCTCCATCCCTTCCTCTCTGATCTGCCAATGACCGTCGCCTATCTTCCCCCCTCATCACCTCCTCCCACGCGCGTATCCAAGACTTTGCCCGCGCTGCCCCCCTCCACTGGAACAAGCTCCCTCCCTCCCTCCATCAGGACTTCCCCTAACCTGTCCAGTTTCAAACGGGCTTTAAAAACCCACCTTTTTCTTAAAGCCTTCCAGTCTCCCACTTAACTACCTACCTTATACTCTGCATCTCCCCCTTCTTTCCCCTTCCCTGCCTCCGTCCCTCTACTCTCCCTCTCTCCTCTGCGTTTCTCCATCTGTCCACCCCTCCCCTTAGATTGTACGCTCCTCTGAGCAGGGCCATCTCTCCTCCTGTTTCCACCACTTCTAACTCTGCTCTCCAGCTACTTTGCCCTCCTCCTCGAGGACCCTCCTCCCCCCTCTGGGGGTCTCCCTGTCTTCTGCGCCCTCCTTTTGGGCCCCGTCATTTGCGGATACTCCCCCCACCCTCACTAGCTGTGCATTGAGCTTACTGAGTTATTGTGCTTTATGTTTACTGTACTGTGCTGTCTCACCTTGTATTGTAATTCGTTTTTGTCCCTGTACGGCGCCACGGACACCTTGTGGCGCCCTATAAATAAAAATTAATAATAATAATAATAACTTTGCCTAGGCGTAGATTTATAGCTGGATGAAAAATTCTAAACCTGTTCCTCAAAAACCCAAATGCATTTTACACAAGAAGACTAGCTCTTGACAATCTATAATTAAATATCCTCTTTAATCGTTTCTGTTGACAGATTTTTTTGTGGATAAGCTTTTAATACTTTGGTGTGTAGCGCAAACACTTCAACAGCTACAAATACAATATTTAGTCCATATTTCGTGTCACTTCGTGTTGGCAGATTAAGTTCACTGTTTTTAAGTTTGGCATAGAAAGGACTCTTCTTTATCGCTCTGCCATCTGACACCTTCCAATTTTTTCCACAAATAGGAATTCATAGTTGGTATCCACTATGGCCATCAAAATAATGCTGAAGAAATCTTTATAGTTGTAGTAATAGGATCCACTTTTTGAGGGTGGCATAATTCTAACATGTTTTCCATCAATGGCACCGCCACAGTTTGTGAAATTCCAAAGACTTTCAAAATCTCCTGCAATAACTTGCCATTGCTGGAAACTGAAAGAGAAAGATTGTCAAATGTTACATTGGTGCATGCATGTAATGTTATACTAACTAGTTTACATTCTGTTTTCATTACAGTCTGCTGTCATATCTGAAGACGCAATCTCTGATGTGCCAGAGCACCAAGGCACACCAACGCATGCCAGCCAGCTGAAAGTACATAGCCAGGACATAACAGATCTACCCACACAGCCACAAGGGGATCAAAGTGACAGGAGAAAAAAAAAAGGTCCGCGATCTGGAGCACAGTGATACACTCACATACAAGATGATAGAGTCTGCAACCCAATTAATGTCACAAAACCAACAAGACGAATTTGATCTGCTAGAAGCAACTCTTGCAAGCAAAATGAAAAATGCATGTACAAAAACACAAATAGAGAAGGAGCATTTGGTGTATGACATAATCTGTAGGTCAACAAGGGGGGCTCTGTCACCAGACACTATATTAACACAATCCCCCCAAACACAGGAGCAAGGACATTTCAGGCCAGTGCAATCCTATACCTTTCGGCCACTACCACTCCACATGCAACAACCCGTCATGGAAGGACAATCTGTTACCCAGGCAGCTTACAGGACGTCTACACCTATGGGTAGCACAAGTATGTTGCAGTATATACAGGGAGTATACAGGGAGTCCATCACCATTTGAAAACAGCGAACATTTTCAATATGAACAACCGTGACACCTGTAGGGTTTTGTTTACAATTTTTTTTTTAATATAGTTATAAGCTTTTTGTATTCCCTATTTAGGGTAAAATATTTGTTCTGCTTTCCTCTTCTTTTGACCATCTCTGGTGTGCACACCAGAGATAGGTCTCATACCCCTGTAGATCCAAATCAATGTGTGCCCTCAATTCTCATAAATATTCATTCCACTTCCCCATCTTCAACCCATTTCTGCCCATCACTGATGTGCAGAGAAAGGTTCCATATCCTGACAGCAAAAAGCATACATCTCTACAGTTTTTTTTGCACTGTATATTTTGTTTGGGTGGTTTATAATATGTTAATATGTTTACTTTATATTTGAATAAACATTTTTTTAAAAAAACAACAGGCTATTTATTTTACCAAAATTCATATGTTGTCTACGCAGAACTTGTACTATAGCATCACAGGTCCCAGATATGATCAAACCCAGGGCTCGTGGTGAAATTGTTGTGCTGTATTTGAGATCAGCCAGTGTCCTTTCAGTGGTCAAAAATCTGAGTGTAGTAACCAGTCTCTGCTCTGCAGATATAGGTCTCCTTAAATGGGTGCCTTCCTTCTGGATCAGGGGGGTGGCAAGTTGGAGCAGCTCCTGGAATGTGGGTTCATTTATCCTCAGGAAATTCAGTGGGCTTGGGAGACTGAGGAAATTGTGATGTTTTTGACAATCAGGGAGATTTGGGGGGGGGGGTGACTTTGGCATGAGGGAAGATGATAAGCTCTGTTTTGCATATGTTGAGCTTTAGATAGTGTTGGGACATCCATGTGGAGATAGCAGAAAGACGGGTGGTTACACAAGATAGTACAGAAGGGGAGAGGGCAGAGTAAGAGATATAGATTTGGTTGTTATTAGCATAGAGGTGGTACTGGAGGCCGAGTGAGCAAAATAGCTCCCCTAGAGAAGGAGAGGTGTGCAGTGAAAAAAGTAAAGGTCCAAGAACAGAGCCTCACAAATAGTGAGAGTGAAGGAGAGGATGTGTCAGAGGTAGAAACACTAAAGGATCGGTTTGATAGGTAGGAGGTGAACCAGGAAAGAACTGTGTCAAGAAGGCCAATGGAGTGTAGGAGAAGCGGGTGATTAACAGTGTGGAAAGCAGCAGAGAGGTCCAGGAGAATGAGCATGGAGAAATAACCCTTAGATTTTGCAGAAAGTAGATAATTGATCACTTTGTCAGAGCAGCTTCAGTGAAATGTTGTGGACAGAAGTCTGATTGTAGAGAGTTGAGAATGGAGTGAGAGGAGAGAAAGTGAGACAGGTGTTTGTACTCTAATCGCTCAAGTAGTTTGGAGGCAAAGAGGAGGAAAGAAATAGGGCAGTAGTTGCAGAGAGATCTGGTTCAAGGGGATTGGTGAGATGAGCGCAAGTTTAAAACGGGATAGAAATATGCCAGTGGAGAGAGGTCAAAGAGGTGAGAGGTGACCATGCAGTGAGGGAAAGGGAGCAGAGAAGTTGGTATAGAATAGAGTAGAAGGGACAGGTTGTAGGGTGAGATGATGACATGAGTGCAGAGACTTCATCTTCAGCTACTGGAGAGAATGAATTAAGGGTGGATTGGAGAGTGTAGGTAAAGGTGGGTAGAGTGGGTGGAGTGTGTGGAATTTGGCATGAGCAAATATGAGCAAATACCTTGTCAAATGGTGTCACTTTTAAGTAGTTTGGCAAAATCATAAACTGTGCGGGAGGAAGGGGAGGAGATACTGGTGGACAGAGAAGTGAGTTGAAGGTGGCAAAGAGGCGACGTGGGTTAGAAGACTGGGTGGATTTTAGAGCTTCAAAGAATGTTTATTTCCCAATTGAAAGGGCAGTGCTGTAAGACGAAACAATGAATTTATAGTGGAGGAAATTGGAATAGGAACGAAATTTCCTCCAGTGTGCCATGGCTGGGTTTCATGTTAACCTTTATACCAACAATCCATGAATTCTATTCACCGGACGAATAACCATCATCCCCCTTTTTTCGTCACTATTTCATACTAAATAAGATTTTTTTCTGGACTATATATTTTGATACATTATATTTTTTTCTACAATATACAATTCATTTTATTTATTTGTTGACGATTATGCAAAATTGCTGTAACCACTTTAACTACTTAAATGGTAACATGTGTTTAATTTCTTGCCTAAAGCTGTAAATAATTTTCCTGTTATTATACTGTTATGGCCGGTACATTTGTTTGTAACAAGTACAGTGATTTTGTTAATAGAAGCCATTTATAACCATACCCATACTGCCTACACTACAGACCCTGCTGCACATACAGACTATGTACTTGATACATATCATACTCTGCTTCTCCCTTTCCCTTATCACCTTGCGTTCACTCTATTATTTGTCTATACTTTTTATAGGATGATGAATGGAATTCTTAAGCTCATCGCCAGTATGCTTCTGCCTGATGTCATTTTTAGTTGTGACTGGGATAGTCATTTACAGAAGATGCAAGTGGTGCTAGACTCCCTTAGAAAAGAAGGGTTAACAGTGGACCGAAAGCTGTGCACTATAGGTCTTGAAGAGGCAAAATATCAGGATTATGTCATAGCATGAGTAGTGATAAAACCTTAGGTAAATATTATAGAGTTTAAACAGGGCTAGCAAACACCAGTGTCTACTAAACAAGTGTTTCTAGATATTGCGGCCATCGTAGGTTCATACCAAACTTTGCCACAATCGCTGCACTTTTGACTGACCTAAGGGTAGTAGATCAGTCTTGATTAAGTGGAGTCCAAGCGCAGAAAATGGGTTTAGAGAGATGTAATTAGCCTTGTGTGGGCAACCTGTGTTGATCAGTTTAAAAGAGAGTTTATTGTCCAGACAGATGCCTCAGATGTGGGACTAGGTACTGTTCTGTTACTAGAAATTAAGGGAGAAGAACATCCTGTAGTATAGGAAACTGCTACCTGGGGATAAAAACTACAGCATAGTTGAGCAGGAGAGACTAGCTATTAAATCGGTAGTTGAGTCACTGAAGTATTACCTGAGAGGATGCCATTATAGTTTAATCACGGAGCAATCCCTTTTCACATGGATGAGTCAAGCTAAAGAGAGGAATGCCAGAGTCACAAGGTGGTTCCTCACTTTACAAAATTTTAGTTTTTCTGTAGAACACAGAGCAGGAAAAATGCAAGGCAATGCTGATGTTCTATCTAAGGTCAGCAAAAAGTGTTCAATCCAACTGGTTTGAACAGAGGGGGTGGATATGTGAGAAGGTGACTGGTAGAGTCTGGGAAGGGAGATATTTTTCTCCCAGGACATTGTCTTATGTGTTTTAGAAGAGGTTAATTATGTTAGAGATCATCTAGTGTCTGATCACTTATAAAGAGAGTGTGTCTGTAGAACTGTTGTAAGAGGATTTGTGAACTGTCCTGTGATTCTGTTTGTTTCTGTGGTAGAATACACTGGATATAGTTAGGATTTGATTTTATGATAGTTAGAGCTCTGACGAGCAGGTTTTATTTTATGTTATTGTTTGAGTGCATAAAGGCCAGAAAGCATGGTGAACTTTTGGTTTGATAAACAACAGCCAGCCAGACTGTTTTTAAACCTTCACCACCAATTGCATGTCATACTGGATCTCTTTACTGGGGACATATCTTGATCTGGTGTAGCCCGAGTGTTACTTGCAGTACATCTTAGTAAACCGTCAAAATGAAAATGGAGATGATAGTCTGGCAGTTCTTTTTTTAGGTATTTTGGTCACTGTAGACAAGGCTAAAAGATCATTTTCCTTTTCAATGAATATCCTACATTGAATACCTGGGTGTTACCAAACCCAAATATTTGTATTAATTGAAGGAGCTAAATTCCTATTCATTTTTTTGACTTTGTCAAAGAGAACTTGGATAGCTGGAAGGTCCTTACAATGGTATAAAGATGAACATTCTCCAAACAGATCTTTACCTCTTTCAGACAATAGCAATCCTTTTACCGATTTTGTACCTTAGGCGTTGTCAATCAATTATTATAAATTAGTTTTGGACAGGTAGGAAACCGATACTAAAATACACCACCATGTTATGTTCCAAACTTTATTATATTATTATGCTTCTAATATAACAATTTGTAGATTGAGAGTTCTATCCACATTCTAAACAATGGATTCAAATATAGAATGAAAAGCCACTTTTAACCCACCACCCATATTCCCCACCATCAAAAAAACAAACACACATGCATAACTCCTATTGCTTCTATGTTTTTAGGTTCCTACCATGGTTTGCCATCAATTTTATTGTCTGTCACTCATACCCTACTGTTGGGCCTACAATGCATATTTAAAATAGATGGATTGTATCCTAATACTTATCTATGTATTGTTCCCCATTAACTTCCCTTCTGTTTAATCCAGCATTTTTGTCAGATTGTGATATTCACTCCTTTCGAGTATGAGTGCAAGAGGAAGTACTACAGGTCTGAAATTGTACACACAAGGGAGTTCTAAGATCATTTGGGGATTTGATGAGTTACCTTAAACTAGATATATTTAAACTTACTTTTTATATATTTACTCTTACTCTTACCTCTAAGATTTTACAAGCTATACATGAAATGGGCTGCACTATTAAGACAGGATTTGGTAGAAGAATAAGGTTGAGTTCCAAACATTTGAGTTCTAGTTTTTCTTCTATTTTGAATAAAATTTTAGTATATTATCAGTATGGTACAAATGTTCCTCATTTGGTGCTTCCTCAAAAGCACACTAAATGATGTCAACCAACGAAGGACATGTTACATATTTTGTGGGTTTACCCTAAATGACAAATATTTTGGAGCCTTGTACATACCCATACCAAAGAAATGTGTCCAACATTTTACTAATTGACTCTAAGGTTTACTTATTCCACTGCAATGTGGTGTCTATTTAGAAGTATAAGTAGTTGATTTTTAGACATTTTGATAATGTATTTCTTATTCCTCGGCATTGGATTATTATTCAACAGTAACAGATTGGTTACTTAAAACTGAATATGTAAGGTTATAGAGGAAACTACACATGCAATTCAAGATAATTAAGAACTGTCTAATTGAAATTAGTGGTTGACATGGCTACTTTGGTTTACAGTTCAAAAAAGAATGGACCACCTAATTGTTATTAGACATATGTGATGTGGATGGAACTGCAATTCTATCCCTTCTCTTGATACACTATATGGACAAAAGCATTTGGCCACACATGTTAATTATTGAATTGAGGTGTTTCAATCAGACCTGTTACCAGAGGTGTATAAAATCAAGCACGTAGCCATGTAGTCTCCATTTGCAAACATTTGTGATACAAAATGGGTCATTCTGAAGAGCTCAGTGACTTCAAGCGTGGTACTGTAATAGGATGCCACCTTAGCAGTAAGACAGTTTGTGAAATTTCATCCCTGCTGGATATTTTATTTTATTTTATTGCATTTTATTTTAATTTTATTTGCATTTTATTTTATCTGCATTTTATTTGAATTTTTACTGCACTTTATATTGTTTTGCCACTGCCTTTCGTTCTTTCTCCGTTCCATTGTCCTTTACAGTCCTATTCCTGTTCTACTCTGTTCCGTCAGCCCTTAATTTAACTAAACCCTAATCCGCTCTGGTCCATTACGGTCTCCCTTTTGCTAGCCTCACCTCTGTGTTAATTAACCCTTACCCCTCTTCTTGCCCTTTCTCTTATTCCCCGACCCCCTGTATCTCACCATGCCGCCCCGCTCCTTTCCTATACCCATACTCTCCCCTAGCACCCTTCACTCGCCCAACTCTCACTGCCCCATCTCTCACCCTCCCCCTCGCTCCATCAACCCTGACAATCTCATCTGCATCTCCCCTCTTCCCTCCCTGGCTTACTTCTTCTGACACAGCCTCACCTGCTGCTCTCTCCTACGGGGGCCTCTCCTTCACCCACTCCACCAGACCGGATGAGTGTCCAGGAGGTGGAGTGGGCCTCCTCCTATCCAATAACTGCACTTTTCGGGTCATTTCTACTTTACCTTCCCTCTCCTTCTCCTCCTTTGAAGTACACTCCATCTGTCTCTTCTCCCCCATCCACCTCCGTGTCTCCGTCATCTACCGTCCCCCTGGCCCCACCTCCCTTTTCCTTGACAAATTCGCTGCCTGGCTCCCCCACTACCTTTCCTCTGACCTTCCTTCCTTCATACTTGGTGACTTTAATATCGCTATTGACAATTGTTCTGACCCTGCCACCATCAAACTTCTCACCCTTTTCTCCTCCCTAGCCCTTACTCAGTGGACCTCTTCCCCCACCCACTGTCTTAGTCACTCCCTCAACCTTGTCTTCTTTCATCTCTGTGATCTCTCTGACTTCTCCAACTCTCCCTTCCCACTCTCTGACCACCATCTTTTCTCTTTCACTCTGTCCTCCTCCCCTGCTCCCGCCTCGCCTAAAGCCACCCTCACTAGGCGCAACCTTGATGCTATTGACCCTACCTCTTCTCCTCCTCTCTTGAAACTCTCCTATCACCCCTTCCCTCCCTTGCCTGCCCTGACCAGGTGTCCTCTCTCTACAACCCCTCCCTCACTACTGCCCTGGACGCTGTCGCCCCGACCTCTTCTATCCGCCGCCGCCACCTTATTCCCCAACCCTGGCACTCCAAACTCACCCGCTTCCTTCAAAAGTGCTCTCGCACTGCTGAACGCCTCTGGAGGAAATCTTGTTCCCTAGATGACTTCCTTCACTTTAAATTCATCCTCTCCTCTTTCTGCTCTGCCCTCTCCCTTGCTAAACAATCCTTCTATAAGTCCCTTATTTCTTCTCAGTTCTCCAATCTCTGCCACCTCTTTGCCACCTTCAACTCCCTTCTCTCTCCCCCCCTTCGGTCCCGCCTTCCCTCTCCGCTTCTGACTTCGCCACCTTTTTCTCTTCCAAAATTGAGGCCATCAGACTGAACATCTCCTCCTCCCCTTCTTCTCCCGCCACCCTCATGACTTCACCTCCCTCCAACACCCAACTCTGGTGCTCCTTCTGCCCTACACCAGGTAAAGAAGTTCGCTCCCTTATCCTTTCCTCTCCACTCTCTACCTGTCCTCTCGATCCCATCCCCTCCCACCTCCTTCGCTCTCTCTCTCCCACTGCCTGCTCTTACCTCACACACCTTTTCAACCTATCACTCTCCTCTGGTGTAGTCCCCTGCTCTTTTAAACACGCTCTTATCTCTCCTATCATCAAAAAAACCAATCTCGACCCCACATCTCATGCTAATTATCGCCCTATCTCACTTCTCCCCTATGCCTCCAAATTATTTGAGCGGATTGTCTGCAACCGCCTCACCAGACACCTCTCAGACAATTCCCTCCTTGACCGGCTCCAATCTGGCTACCGCCCCCTCCACTCCACCGAAACTGCCCTGGCCAAGGTTACTAATGATCTCCTATCAGCCAAATCCAAGGATTACTTCTCCCTACTCATCCTCCTTGACCTCTCCACGGCCTTTGACACCGTGGACCACCCCCTCTTCTCTCTCTCGGCCTCTCTGGATCTGTCCACGCCTGGTTCACCTCATACCTCGCTAACCGCTCCTTCTCTGTATCCACGTCTGGTTCTTCCTCCTCCCCCTACCCTCTCCCTGTAGGAGTCCCTGAGGACTCTGTTCTTGACCATCTACTCTTTTCGCTCTATACTTCCTCCCTTGGTGCTCTCATCTCCTCCTTCGGTCTTCAGTATCACCTTTATGCTGACGACATTCAACTCTACATCTCTTCTCCTGATCTTTCTTCCACCCTCCTCTCTCGGGTATCCGACTGCCTCTCCGCCATCTCCTCCTGGATGTCCGCGTGCTTTCTCAAAATCAATATATTTAAAACTGTACTTATTGTCTTTCCTCCGCCCAGACTACCATCCCACCATGACCTCTCTATTGTCGTCAACAACACCACCTTCTCCTCTGTCACCCAACTCCGCTGCCTGGGTGTCACCCTCGACTCCTCTCTCTCTTTTGCCCCCCACATTCATTCCCTTGCCCAAGCCTGTCACTTCCAACTATGCAACATCGCCCGCATCCATCCCTTTATCTCTCAGGATGCCACCAAAACTATCATCCACGCGCTCATCATCTCCCACCTCGATTATTGCAACCTCCTTCTCACTGGCCTCCCCCACCCCCATCTCTCCCCCCTCTGCTCTATACTCAATGCGGCCGCAAGGCTTATCTTCCTCTCACGCCACTCCTCCTCTGCCTCCCCTCTCTGCCTTGCCCTACACTGGCTCCCCTTCCCCTACAGAATCCTTTTCAAACTCCTTACCACCACTTACAAGGCTCTCTCCCACTCTACTGTCCCTTATATCTCTAACCTCCTCTCCATTCACACTTCTGCCCGCTCCCTGCACTCAGCCAATGATCGCTGCCTCTCCTCCACTCTTATCACCTCTTCCCACTCCAGAATCCAAGACTTTTCCCGTGCGGCCCCCCTTCACTGGAATGACCTCCCTCATTCCATCCGTCTTTCTCCTAATCTGTGCTCTGTCAAACGCTCACTGAAAACTTAAATCTTCCTCAAAGCCTACCAACCATCCACTTAACCCCCTCATCTCCTCCGCTCGTTCTCCCCTCTCTCCTCCTGGCTCCCCTCTTCTCTCCCCCATGCCTCAACTGGCTACCCTTGTGCCTGTTCTGTTTACCCTCCCTTAGGATGTAAGTTTGCATGAGCAGTGCCCTCTTCCCTCCTGTCTCCATTCCTGTTTTTCTGCTCCGTGTTTTTTGCATTAGACTGCCTGGAGTTTCTGAAGTATTGGTATTTTTTGCTTATTGTTCTGTACTGTGTCACCCTGTATAGTCTACTATTAGTACGGTGTACGGCGTTGCGAAATCTTGTGGCGCCTAACAAATAAATGATAATAACATTCCACAGTCAACTGTAATTGATATTATTAGAAAGTGGAAGCATTTACGAACAACAGCAATTCATCCATGAAATGGAACACCATGTAAAATCATAGAGTGGGGTCAATGACTGGTAAGGCACATGGTGCGTAGAAGTCGCCAACGGTCTTCTGATTCCATAGCTGAAGAGTTCCGAACTTTCCCTGGCATTAATGTAAGAGCAAAAACTGTGCGGTGGGAGCTTAATGGAATGGTTTTCCATGGCAGAGCAGCTGCATGAAAGTCTCACATCACCAAGACCAATGGCAAGCGTCGGATGGAGTAGTGCAAAGCACACCAACACTGGACTGTGGAACAGTGGAAACGTGTTCTGTGGAGTGGCTTGGGTTTGGCGAATGTCGGGAGAACATTACCTGCCTGACTGCATTATGCCAACTGTGAAGTTTGGTGGAGGAGGGATAATGGTATTGGGCTGTTTTTCAGGGTCTGGGTTAGGCCCCTTATCTCCAGTGAAGGGCAATCTTAGTGCTTCATACCAAGTCATTTTGGACAATGCTATGCTTTCAACTTTGTGGCAACAGTTTGGGGAAGGCCCTTTTCTATTCCAACATGACTGTGCCCCAGTGCACAAAGCAAGGACTACAAAGAACTGGTTTGATGAGTTTAGTGTGAAAGAACTTGACTGGCACGTACAGAGCCCTGACCTCAACCCCATTGAACACCTTTGGGATGAACTGGAATGGGACCAGGCCTTCTCGACATCAGTGCCTGACGTCATAAAAGCTCTACAGAATGAATGAATGAAAGCACAAATTCCCACAGAAACACTCCAAGATCTTGTGGAAAGCCTTCCAAGAAGAGTAGAGGCTATTGTCACTGCAAAAAGGGGGGCCAACTCCATATTAAAGTATATGTATTTTTATACAATGTTATTACAGTCCCAGCTGGTGTAATGGTCAAGCGTCCAAATACTTTTGTCCATATAGTGTATTTTAATATTGCCCTTCATATAAATAATTTTTTTTTCTTTTCCAATAAGTAGAACTTTTAGTGCATCATTATCATACAGTGGTATTTTATTTTGCTTTTGGTAATTTACTATGTTATTGTCAATTCTTCGTTTCAAGAGACTCTATATAAATAAAGAATTGATAATACATTCTAAAATACATTGTCACGGGCACTAGGAGTTTTGACCCAGAATTTACCAGATGTAGCTTTACTCACCAGAGGCGTGGAGTCTAACACAGTGGCTGGTCTTCTCCAGGGACTCCCGCAAGGAAGTATGGGTTTTAGTGGCTTCCACTGTGCAGATCGCGGCCCTCTGGGGGGTATGGTAAATATGCGGATACAGCTATACACAATGAGAGCACGGATCCCCTTGAGCTGGAGAGGAGAAGGAATGGCAGAAGATATATATAGTCTCTAAGTAGCAGAAACAGTAATGACACAGCGAGTATGATGACCAGTAGCAATTGGAAATGAGAAGTTCTGAAGTGCCTAGCATGCAGGTAAACTTGGAACAGACAGGTGCTTGACAACAGACGGAAAGTCTATACGAGCAACCAATAATACAGTGTAGTGGAGGAGTCAGTGACTAGCAGCTATCACTACAGATGCGCAATAGAAACTTAGTCCCGATAATAGATAACATACAATGTAGCTTGAAGTGGGCTGCGGCTGACAGGTATTACCACTGGCGTAGAGTAGAGACTTATCCAGGAGCAGGTAGAATACAAAGTAGCATGGAGCGGTCTGTGGCTGACAGGTATTACCACTGGCGTGGAGTAGAGACTTGTCCAGGTGCAAGTAAGATACGAGGTAGCATGGAGCGGTGTGCAGCTGACAGGTATTACCACTGGCGTGGAGTAGAGACTTGTCCAGGTACAGATAAGGTACGAGGTAGCATGGAGCGTTCTGCGACTGACAGGTATTACCACTGGCGTGGAGTAGAGACTTGTCCAGGTGCAGATAAGATACGAGGTAGCATGGAGCGGTCTGCGGTTGACAGGTATTACCACTGGCGTGGAGTAGAGCCTTGTCCGGATGCAGGTAAAATACAAAGTAGCGTCCACAGCAAACAGGTACCATAAACATGAACAGGAAACTCCTTGGTACCTCAGCAGAATGAGGACCAAGATCAGGCAAAGGTAGTAGGACCGCAGGTGTCTTAAATAATAATAAGTAATTAATCATCCAATGAGGAGAGTAACAAGGTTTTAACAGTCTGTAGGTCTGCACATGCGCAGACCCCTGGTCAAGATGGTGGGCGGCCACGGCGCAAGACAGGCGCCGGTAAGGCAGAGAGAGACCTAGGTCTTATGCCAGAGGAACTAACAGTCCGGTGAGTGACATACATCCTGTATCAAAACAGACATGATGAGCATCACAGATGTAGCTATATTGTAAAGGGGATTATAATGCAAAATAACTTTTACAGTAGGTGAATTCTGACATCAGAACTCACAAATAATAACTATAGTTTGCACAGAAATTTACAGGCATGTCATTGTCTGATATATACAATACATTCTGTAATATACATTAGTGTGAAAGAATACAGCAAGTTTTGCTTCAATGATTTCCTGCATATGCTCTATAGTAATGCTATACTTTTATTTTCAACTAGGTGTCACCCAAGTGCTGTTTAACTGCTAAGATGTTCTTAATGTACATATACCTACTACAACATTTGCATTCATATTTTGTACTATGAAAATCGTACTTAAGGGCTGTTTTACTTCAGTTTTATGTCTATTGTAAATAAATACTCACAAGTAATAATTATGAACAAGAGGTGCAATGTATGTGCCATTCGGACATCACTTCAGTTTATTTGTGGATTATGCACCTCTTAGTATATAAATGCAAAACACATTGGATTTGCATTGGGGTTTGCCTACTATCCTCTCTCCGCAAACTAAAAGTGCCAAGTGAGGTGGAAATATCTGAAGAGGTACAGTCTGCTTCAGTGTACATGTTACCTCAAAATACACTCAGTTTAGAACACTCATTTCAATAAATATAACTTTGTATTTTTCCTATTTGCATTTTAGTCCTGAAATACTGCTCAGTTTAGCTTCAGAAATGGCCTACATCAATCAAGACAGTGAGAAGATATTGGCAAATTTATGAGTTTCTTAAATTGTTTTAGATTTGACGGAAAAAAGTACTATTTTTGTCTTTTATAAGGCTTCACAGAAAAGATGTCCTGGAGCATGAAATAATATAGCAAAGAGGAATTAGGTGTATAAGGGATATGGAAGGTTTCAGTTATAAGGAAAGACAATCTAAAAACAAATCGGCCTATCAAAAACTCTAATACTTGAGAGTCAGTCTTAACAAATAGAAAAAAGACTGTAGATTAGATTATATGTGTTCTATACGTATCAGATTCTTCGAACTCTAACCAACTGAACCAGGTACATGTAAATTCCGCAATCATGTCTAAAGCTGATAATGTTGTATAATTGAGGTTTTAAAATGATTGGCTCCCATGAGCTTAACTACTCAGATTGTACTCAATCCTCCATCTTTCTGATGAAACTGCTAGTCAAGCAGAGAAACGCATTAAGAATTTATACTCATTGAGACTGTGCACATTGAGATCTGGGAGCCACTGTGACTACACACTGTGGTGGACACAAATGAACACTTGGAGAAATGAGGAACCAACCATTCAAGCCTATAGGGATGGTGAGAATCTGCTGACGGTCTTCTCTTACTACTTCAGAGCTAATTACTGTTGACTGTCCTTACCGGTGGTAGTCAGTTTTCCGACCATGGAAAACTCGACAATGGTACCCAACTAGTCCTTACATACATACCACACCACTATCTAATGTACTATTTTCTGGTTTATTGACCAACATCCAGTTGGGACAATATGTTTCTTACAGACTTTTCTATATCAATCCACCCTTTGCTAATATGTTGTTATTTCTAGTAGCTACAGTGTATTAATTAATATGTACTGCCTTTGCTCCTTACATATTTTATTAAAAAAGTGATGATTTTATAATTATACTGGTTTCTGCAATAGATTATTGCACTTAATATATTGTTTCTTATTTGATTGTTTAAATAACATATATTGCACTGTCAGTATTTCTCGCCTGTAGATAAATGTAAGAAAGGACAGGTGCATTCTTAAGAGGGCTTTCAGTAGCCCAGAATCATCAACCCCCATTGCCGTGTTCAAATCACCAATTCCCATTGCAGGCCGCCACTAGAAGAATCTCTTTCACTTCAACAAGCAAAGGTGGACTGCCCCTTTAACCCCTCCCCTGCTGTCACTGTATGGGTCCTGCAGGCTATGTCTGTAGCGCACGGCTCTACCTTGTAACAGGTCATGGAGGGACCCCCTTCCTCTGCACCTTCCTAGTGTCATTGAGAAGACAATGGGTGGCCACGTTTACCACATCTTCTAGGTGAGGAGCACTTGATCACTTCTCCTTCCAATAGAGGTAGGTTATTTATGTGTTCCTTTCACAATCATTCTCCCCATGTATGCCCACCGTCTTGTGTGTGAGTTTTCCTTTCTCTGCAGCCTGGAGAAATAGACTAAGTGGAGTGTGTCTGTGGCAAGTAACCAAGCCAATACCTTTGTATTACTTTTTTGGTGATAAAGCAACCGTAGTTAACTGTAGTTATCCATTACTGGAAAAAAAAACTTGGACATGAGGTAGTCCTATCATACTTAATATACCTTAACGTTTATACATTTCTTTACTCAAATTAAGCTTTAGCAATTAAAGTTTACTAATTCAATTTAAAATATAACTTTCATCTTCCAGAGATGTGGATGAGGTTGTTGGGGTTGCTGGATTGCAAGGGGGTGTGTAATATTGAACAAGGGGCATGACAGGGAGAGAGGTTTAGAATTGGATTAAAAACAAAACTAGGAGGGGACCGGTCAGTGGCAGGGGAAGGGGGGTAGGGAAGCAAGAGGTTGGGGAGTAGTGGAAATGGGGCTGATTTGAGGGGGGTATGAATGAGAGAGGCAGAGGCAGGAGAAGGAAGATGTGATGCTAGGGAATAGATTTCCAGGGGTAAAGAAAAGGGAGGGGCTAGGTTGGAAGAGAATGTCGCTGAGAGAAGAACAGCGAAGGGGACAAGAGGGAAAGGGGTTGAGGGAGGCATAGGAGGAGAGAGGGAGAAATGGTGGAGCGGGCAGTGAGTCAGATCAGGGGACAGAAGCAGAAAAGAGAAGAGAGGAGACGGATAGGAAGAGGGATGGGAAGGAAGAAGGGGGAGGGAGGATGGGGGAGAATATAGGAAGGTTGGACAAGGGAAATACAGGGATAGAGGTAGAGATCAGAAGTGTGAGAGGAGCAAAACATAATAATGCTAGAGGTAAGCTTGAAATAGACAATTGAAAGTATGAGAGAAAGAAAGGACGGTGAGAGTTTGGAAGTGTGGTGAGGAAATGGTGAGAACAGGAAAGCGAGTAAAGTGAAAGTCTGTTCACATTTGATAAATAGATCTATTTCCCTCCAACCAGCCCTAATATTACATTAATAGCATATAAATGTAATAAATAGACCTATTTCCCTCCCTCCAAACAGCCCTAGCAATAAATGAAATAGTATTGATATTTAGGAATATATAACCATTTCCCACAACCATTAAATAATTCATATTCATATTTAAAAAATAGCCCTTCTCACTAAACTCAGCCCCATATTCAATTAATAGCCCCAAAGCACCACAGCATTACATTAAAGGTCTTGACACCTCACCTTAAATTTATAGGCCCCACTACTAAATTAAATAGCACCGCCATCACCCCATAAATAAATGAAAAGCACCACCATTAAATAATTAGCTCCGACCCAGAGCCCACTATTCAATTAATAGCCACCCACCCAAATTACAATAGAGACCACCCCACCCTAGTAATAAATTAATAGCATTTAAGCTTAATAAATATACCTATTTCCGCAACCATCACTGCTATTAAATATTTCATATTCACATTTAATAAATAGTCATAATTTTCCCCAAATCACCACTGCATTAAATGAAAGGTCCAAACACTCCATCACAAATTGATAGGCTCCACTATAAAATTAAATAATCCCACCAATAAATGAAATTGCGTCATCACCCCACAAGTAAAATAGTACCCATTAAATAATTTGCCCCATCTACACTCCACCATTAAATGAATAGCCTACCTCCCACTTTATATTGACTGCCCCCTCACACACATTATATTAACATATTCCCCCAACACATTACATTAACATACTCTCCCCACCGCTCACACTCATGTTCCAGCCGCACTGTGTAGTTCTTGTTGCTCTGTTCACATGGGACTGCAACTGTCATGTGGCAGGAATCTCATGTGACGCTGGGCCTCTCGCTGATAGGAGGCAGCCACACATAGGGGTAGTAAGTCAGGGGGGAGGATCATAAGATCTGTTGCCAATGATGGAAGGTGGTATGACCATAATATGTGATCTCTCCCTTTGTTCCCCTTTTATATGTGTGTGTGTTTATCTTTGTCTTCTTATTTCATAT
Source organism: Mixophyes fleayi (assembly GCF_038048845.1). Lineage (NCBI taxonomy): Eukaryota > Metazoa > Chordata > Amphibia > Anura > Limnodynastidae > Mixophyes > Mixophyes fleayi. The sequence goes on along the minus strand of NC_134407.1, from coordinate 65,145,922 downwards.
ATCATTATAACATGTCACCAGTAAAACAAAACACTTATTTAAACTGCAGCAGTGAAACATAAGGGAAGTATTACTTTTTTGTGTACAAGAGATGTTGGTATGGCTAATGAATGTTGTTTGATATTATAGATATTATTATGCATTGAGCTGGTAAGATAAAATAATATTATATTCTTAGCTTTTTTGACTAGATGATTCCCTTTCTTTCCACTAAATTTGTATGTGCACCTCTGGCTCTTCATCTGTCTTGTTCCCCCCCCCCCCCCACTCTTTATGTGTGTAAGTCTCTCTCTCTCTAAATTGTGGTTGTCTGTTGTTTCTTTCTCCCAATTTATATGCCTGTCAGTCTCCCTTAACCCCTTGATCAATTTTGCCAATGCCCAGTTAGTACTATACAACAGTCTGTTCCAAATTCATTCAGACAATTTCAGGTCACTGTGTATATCAGGATTTTCCAAACCCAGTCCTCAGGGCTCCCCAACAGTGCAGGTTTTCCATAACTCCTTGCTGGAGCACAGGTGTATTCATTACTGACTGACACATTGTAACAGATCCACAGGTGGTCCTAATTATGTCACATGTGATCCGGAAAACCTGCACTGTTGGGGAGCCCTGAGGACTGGGTTTGGGAAACCCTGGTGTATATGTTGTGATGAAACAGGGTCTCCATGGACTGAGGACTTTTTATTCATCACCCGTTTCTCGCTGTCAGGGAGAGTGTCCCGGCCGTTGCCACAGTGATGTCCCAGCTGTTGCCATGGCAGACTGGACGCAACTAGGCAACACAAGCCGCGGGAAAGGAAATTACCATTTGTCTTAAATGTCCATTGTTAGGAGGTGTGGCATAGATCTGGGCTCTTAGTAATCAAAACAATGTCTGAGTGATTGTTAATATAACTAGCTAGCAGCCCAAGTTAGTTTTCTAGGTTAACAGGTAAATTAGGAGGTTATTAAGTTAAATCTTCCAGATTAATTGCAATGTGTCTCCACAGTACTTTACTGGCTGAAATAGCATTGGAAAATGTATTAATATGTATCAATACAAATGTTATTTCATCACAATGTACCACAGGCTCAGATTATGTAATGCTGCAGATACACTTTGTCAAATGTCTTAATGTTTCACGCAAGTGTGAAGTGTCATGTCCTGATGTAATATTGTAACCCTTTGTTAAGTGTATTCAGCCAAATAGTTATTCAGTCAAGCCATTGATTACCTTATATAATAAAGTTTAGTAGAGACAGTGAAAGTAAAGCAAAAAAAAAGTAGTAACTTTGCACCTTGGCTAAACCAATCAATTTTTTTTGAAAAACTAAATCTATCAAGTATTTATGTGCTTAATGAAAAAAAAAAAAAGCCAGTATTTAACGTATGTGCAAAATAATTAGCCAATATGCACCCCTTGTATTGTAACATGGTTTTGTCCAAGAGAAAATGTACATGTTTTTTTGCCTTACTTTCCTTAATGATCAGTAACATTGTCATTTTAAAACTAGCTGTCAAACTCAACGAATATCCGCAAGTTGCAAAGTGCTGTTTAATACATTTACCCCAGGTGACTTTAATAGTAAATTACGTGGTAAATTTGGGAGGAAAGTGTTTTATTGTGATTGGAAGTGATTATGTTGGAGGTTCTACAAATAATAAAATGCAGTAGCACCAAGCAGTTATGCCATTTAAACCATATATATTTATTGCTGAACAGAAAATTGCTGAGCCGCATTAGAATATTATTTTTACTTGTTTGTGCCATCATCCATATAGATGCATATATTTATTTTCATCAGTTTTTATGCACAGAGGTTTTACAGGTTTTTTTTCAAATATGTGCATGGATTAAGACAGCAAGCTGAAATGATGGCTTTTATTGTGAAGACATGTTTTTCTACGTCTGAATGTGGATAAAACCAGGCGGATCGTAACATTGCACACTGAATGGGTCTATCTGAAATTAAGAAGCTTGTTTCTGATGTCCAAGGCAAAAACAAGATTTTGTTTAGCAGGATAAAATCTTCTAATGTACATCAAGGGTTGTAGACTGGTCAGTTAAGGAGAGGCTCAATGGTTGTGTGTCCTTGAAGAAACTTTTTACATTAAAAAAAAAACCAGCACAAACACACAAAACGAAACACAAAAATAATACTTATACCATAAAAATCAAAATTCACTATTTGTTACAATTTCTTGACAGGCCAGCAACATTGTGTTCATCCACAGTGCAGTGCACAATGCATGTTAAACAAAAAAGTACAATGCGCGGACATTGCTATAGGCAACATCTCTACTTTTTCAAACCTGCAGTTTAGTAAATATACCCCTTAGTTTCCTTGAGATTCAGGTCTCTGCCCTGTTTACTTCCAAATTAAGTTAGCCCTAGTTTGTAGAGAGATTTTCTAACAGGTTTACATATTCAACCTCTTTAGGTTCTGAGAACATTTGCATTGGACCTTACATTGTCTGTTCAGCTCTTCAGCTTTCTCTTATTTCAGTCTTTGAACACAGTTGATTGAGATTTTTGACATGGGAAACAATATTCCTTTTTGTTATATATTTAGGAAGGGTTCAGAGCTATTTGTTATTGCTATCTATTTGTTTTTCTCTTCACAAAGATAAGCTGGTATTGTGTACTAGACGTCTTGCCAACCTCAGATTGTGGCTGGTTTCATCTTTCTCAGAAGTACAAGGAGAGGGTTGGGATCTGGATCATTCAATGATTTGGCACTGATCCCTTTACTGCAGATTGTCAGAGTGTGAAAAAACTTCTGTTGAACTGTCATAAGTTATTTGTTAATACCCTGACATCTGAGGGTTTCTACTTAAATCCATGTGGATCCCCCAACAGTTCACCCTCTACTTGTGAGGAAAGATGTGATACAGAATTGTCTGATGATGCTTACAAAGTCTTTGAGGAGAGGAGGTTTGAAGAGTGTCTTTAATGTGAAGACCTTAGAGTCAGTACTACCACAAATATCACTCATGTTTTGGCCCAAAGAGCACACCTTGGTTACAACAGTGGGACTTAAAGGAAAGTAGGTGACAATCTCCGCATGGAGCTTCTGCAGGGGGTGTCCTTCCTCCCCCTGGCCCAGTACAATGGAGCCTCCTATCCTAGGACAAATACCCGCCGGCTCCTATGCCCCTGTTGGCATCAGCTCAGAGCAGGGTGCCACCTGACCAGTACAAATAGCCCTGCCAGAGCCAGTAAATGCCACCTCCTACACCTCCTGAACTCCTTTGGGCTCCATGGTGATGGCCATTTTGGAAATGCCGTCTTCCCAACACCAGCTAACAGGGCCCTCAACAGTGCAGAACTACCACTGCAGTAAGGACCTCCCTAGAGCGTGACCCCGCTGTGGGAGGTGAAGGAGAAAGGTGGAATACCAGATTGGCACCACCTCCTTCACAGACCTCAGAACGCTCCCATATGGGAGAAAAGTGCCTGAATGCTATGATCACAGTATCTGCTGTTAAAGAAGAAAACTAAATAAAACATTTAAAATCCCACTGAAATTCCTGCCCAACTCCATAGGCACTAAAGTTAAACTGATGAGCTATGGGAGCTGCAGTGTTCAGTGTTCACTTTAATGCCCAGCTCCTGCATCCTCAACCCCAAGGTAGCAGTGTTCTCCATACAGGATGTAGGAGAAATTGGACAAGCTGGGACAATTTTGCCCCCTTTCGGTCTTGAAATGTAGGGAGGTATGCCATACCATAGGAGAACACAACTATAACATATTTATAATACATTTGTGCACTTATGCACCTCAAGGGATTTTATTATTGCCACACTTTAAAGGTCAGGCATCAGAGGTCCTGAGCTTGAGGGTTAGGTTCCCAGGGCTTAGAGAGAGTAGAAAGAAAACTCTCATATTAACTCTGTGAAACATTACATTGCTTCTGTGCATTAAGTAAACCTGTCATCAATAATACAAGGCAGTGATTCCTGACCAGTATGTTAGGACACATTTGTGCACTATATCCAGCAGGATGAGTGGCAAAAATGGAGGTGTTAGAGGAGAAATGTCATTGGTAAATTCACTATCTTGGCCTATTATGTACATATATTTTGCTTTGCTGGATATGGAAAATCTGATATGAGGATATGAAAATCTGTAAAAGGAATATGTAGTGATTAAGGCACATAATAAAATACACAATTCAACCAGAGTTCCTAATAATTGCAGTAGGTGTCATGACCAATATCTTATTAAAATAACAAAATTACATTCCTCTTTTAACCCTTGTAGTTTAAATACAATTCAATTTTTTTTTTTTTTCCAATTTCCTTTGAATTCTCTACACATTATTTATTTTCCTTATTGATCATCATACTCCATTATTATACACAATATAACTTGTGTATAATAATCACACGGTTTATTTTGCACTTCACCCACATAGCAGTATGCACTGTATATATGCGTTACTTTTGTACTGCACTTTGCTGTGATCATGTAGGTTACTTATTTTGATGGTTTGTATGTTACTTGGGGTAGACTTCTAAAAAGGAAAGGAAGAGGTGTTGCCAATAGCTACCAATCAAATTACATAAACGATAGTTAGAATCTGACTGGTTGCTATGGGCAACACCTCCATTTTTCCATTTAGGAGTTTTAGTAAGTCTACCCCCAAGAAGCTAAAATGTATCATTATTTCTTACATTTATAGACTCCTTCATTATTGTCTGTGCAAGAGACATTCTATATGCAATCTCCATAGTCAATCAAATTTCTGCCCTAGTCAACTATAACTTCTGTTACGGTGAAGTTGGGATGTCTAGAAGCAACAATAGCTCAGCTGCAAAACAGTAGGTCACACAAGATTCCAGAACAGGATCATCAAGTGCTGAAGCTCCTAACTAATAACTGTCCTTGGTTGTAACACTCACTACCTGGTTCAAAACTGCCCCTGGAAGCAGCAGCACAAGAACTGTTCATCTAGAGCAGTGTTTCTCAACTCCAGTCCTCAGGACCCCCTAGCAGTGCATATTTTTCATATCTCCTTGCTGGAACACAGGTGTATTCATTACTGACTGACAGTGTAGCAGGTGGTATAATTATTTCACTGGTCACCTGGCAACCCTGCACTGTTAGTGGGTCCTGAGGACACTGATCTAGAGCTTCATGAATTGGGTTTCCATGGCCCAGCAGCCACACACATCATCATCATCGATTTATATAGCGCCAGCAAATTCCGTAGCGCTTTACACACAAGCCTCAAATCATCATTTGCAATCCTAAATATCATATAAAGCACACCACCATTGGCCTCTGGAGCAGTGAAACACATACTCTGGATTGACAAATCATGCTTTTCTATTGCACAGTAACATAGTAACATAGTAACATAGTTGATGAGGTTGAAAAAAGACACCAGTCCATCAAGTTCAACCTATTTTGGATCTCCTGCGATCCTGCACTTATATTTGAAATTAATCCAGAGTAGGCAACCGCCCATCTGTTTCAATTTTGAAAATCCCCCCAGACTCAATATTGCAATCCAATTTTTACCCTATATCCACTACTATCCTTTATTTTAAATTAACGGTCGTATCCCTGGATACACCTTTCCGCTAAAAATTTGTCTAACCCTTTCTTAAACATATCTATTGAATCTGCCATCACAACCTTCCCTGGCACTGAATTCCATATCTTGACTGCCCTTACTGTAAAGAACCCCTTCCTTTGCTGGTTGTGAAATTTCCTCTCCTCTAACCTTAGGGGATGACCACGTGTCCTGTGTATGGTCCTTGGGGTAAAAAGTTCCCATGAAAGCTCTCTGTATTGACCCCTAATGTATTTGTACATAGTAATCATATCTCCCCTTAGACGCCTCTTTTCTAAAGTAAACATGCCTAAACTGGCTAACCTTTCCTCATAACCTAATGACTCCATACCCTTTATCAATTTTGTCGCCCTTCTCTGAACCCTTTCTAGTTCCAAATTATCTTTTTTATAGAGTGGTGCCCAGAACTGTACTGCATATTCAAGATGAGGTCTTACCAACGATTTATACAGTGGCAAAATTACACTGGCAAAATTACAGTCTGACAGACGAATCTGGGTTTGGGAGATGCCAGGAGATTGCATCCTATACAAATGCATACTGCCACCTCTAAAGTTTGGTGAAGAAGGAATAATGGTCTGGGGCTGTTTTTCATAGTTTCCTGGTCCTCTGAATTCTAGTGAAGTGAAATGCTACAGCATACAATGAAATTCTAGAGAATGATGTGCTTCCAAATTTGTGGCAACAGTTAGGGAAATCCCTTTTTTGTTTCAGCATGACAATGACCCCATGCACAAAGCAAGGTCCATGAAAAAAAGGTTTGGTTGTGAAACAACTTGACTGGCCTGCACAGAGCCCTGACCTCAACCTCATTGATTGCTAAATATAAGCGAGCCTTAAATCAGTGTTCGACTTCAGGAATGCTGTTGTGTTTGAAGGGATACGATTCCCCACAGCTACGTTCCAAAACTTAGCTGTAAGCCTTTCCAGAAGAGTGGAGGCTGTTATAGTAGCAAAAGGGGGGGGGGACCAATTAATGTCTACACTTTGAAATGAAAGGTTCAATAAGCACACATGGCTGTGATGTTCAGGTGTCCACATATGTTTGGACTGTATCTCACACAAGACACTGCAAACCCTTTGAATTCATGTGCTGACAATAACCCGCGTTTCATTTCCTATTGGTCTTCCCTAATCTGACTTTCACTTCTACAATCTATTTTGAATGCAGCAGCTACAGCAAATTCTTCCCTTCCAAAGCATTCTTCTATTGTTGCTCTGTTCTGCCAGCCCTAACATTAGTTGTCTGTACAGAATACAATCTAAAATATTTTTACAAACATACAAAACTGCTAACAATACTGCACCAAAATTACGACATACATTCTTTTGTCTCAATACATTTCCCAAATCTATACATTAACTCTGCAGCCATCATTTTTGCTCTTTGCCTGCTTCCATTCTCAGTTAAAAGACCAGTTTTTCCAGTTTCCACCCACTCTGAGGAAATTCCCCTCTTACAAGACTGTCCCCTAGCCACCAAATCTTTAAGAATTCCCTGAAAACTCACCTCTTCACACACCCTTATCAAACTCCTAAGCCACCTTCTTAACCTACCTAGCATTAAGTAATCAACTTAAATGTTGAATTGAATACAGTAACAACTTGAGTCACAAACCAACAATGCAGTGTGACAAGACCCACTAAACATTTTTTCCCATTGTAATCTGGCTGGACCAATATGCAATCTATAGCACTTAACCTCATATATAAAATGCCAATGTTCCCATAGATTGTAAGCTTGTGAGCGGGGCACTCTTAACCATTTGCCTGTCTGTTAATACCCAGTCTAGTTTTATTGCGGTGTTGTTCCCTATTGTGAAGTATGCCAAATAAATATAGGTTAATACATTAATCAATGCTTATATGTAAAATAAATTCAATCCACTAAATGGTTATGAAGCAGCAGTGTATTTTTATGGTTTAATAGTAATAGCAATAAAAACAGTACAGAACACTTAAAGCAATGAGAGGGAGAACTGTTGTGGATGGTCCACATTAATATCACAGGAAGTGATGTTCGGCATCACAAAGCTCAAATTTCTATTTATTGTCTTTCCAATATACATTACTTAATAATCCCTGGTACAGCATACAAAAGGAGGCCTTCCTTTCTTATACCACGGCCGCATCATGTGTCAGGTGCGGGAATTTGCTTCAAACTCTCCGACAAGATGCTGGTAACATGAAACCTATGCACACCAGATATTTACCCTCAACGTGACATTCTTTTTTAAACTCACTTTCCATATGGCTACAGAACCATTTCATGGATTGGTTTTCTTTAAAACATATTGGATACTTTCTTCCCATTGATGGCCGCCTGGAAATTATTACATTGTCTTTATAAGTAAACTTTGCAATGGTTATCTTTTTAAGCAGCTACATTTTTACAAAGCAGAACATTTATTACATATAGTCTGCGGAGAACTGGGCCGCCTTACAAAATCGATAATGATAATTTATTAAACTAATTTTAAATCAAATTGTGATTAAGTTGTTTTTGCATTATATAACTTTGACTCATTGATTATTTGCAGTGCCCAACCTGGCTTTTACGTGTATGGACATTTATGCTTAGGTTCTGAAAGTATTTTAAAGCGATGGTTTGTGTGATAATTTTCCTTCGGTAGTTGCTTGATACGAATCCCACCACTAAGTATCAATATACAGCATTGCTTACCATAACTAGGTTGCAATATATATCACATGATGCCAGCGCACAAATAGCTGACTTGGTACCATAGGCCATGGTAGCGCTATATGCACTATTATATTACACCAGCAAGCCTTTTAATAATAGCCACATGACATTTTCACTAATTATTAACATGTAGAACTATTGCAGTTTAAATGAAAACATACTTAAATTCAAAACTTCAGGCTTCCAGAAAAAACAATCATCAATGAAAATAAAATGGCCTGTGAGTAGGAAATTTATGAAAACTGGTGTCTTAAAAAAAAAAATGTTTATCTGGTAGAGCTCAACTTTTCTTTGTGCATTTTTTGCAAATGAAAACCACAATACGATCAGTTGTCAAGAGCAGTTTTCATGTAGGTCACTTAATTCAGCAGCAGAAAATATATCATTGTACATTATCCGAGAACCCACATAGGACACTACCATGAATGTACTTTACTTATGTTACTGAGCAAGGTTTGGAGCTGTAATAATAAATGTGTCTTTCCCCTTCCCTATTTTCAGGTGGTGGAATAAAAGTCGACAACGGTTTTATTTTGTGAAGTTAATTATGCTTTATTCTTTACAATCAAATGTATGAAGATACCAAGTAAAAATGAATACAGAAAAAAAAGTAAAAGTTACATTTCAAAGATATCTGTTAATACTTCAAGAGAGAGGAAACTAGGACAAATTGCTACAACAGTCACAAACACTGAACAGCTACGTGTGTTTTAGTGGTTAAAACGGTATACAGTATGAACAGCACATGGATGTGAACTAGGTGGTACAGATACAAAAGGAAGTGTACAAACTGAAGCAGTGACAATTTATGATTGTTTGCATCCATAACAAAAAACCATTACAAAATACAAAACACTGTAGATAGTGGTACAATAGGCATTAAGAGGAGGACATTTAGAAGCCTTTAGTAGCCTAAACAAGGCAAAAATTGAGAATAGCAAAAATGATTGCCATAAAATGTGGCATTTTGGTCACAATAGCAACCGATTATTATTGTGAAAAAAATTGTATTTCAAAAAACAGAGTTTCTCAATACGGTTTAATACAAATTAGTTTTTTACAATGATTCTAATTATTTATATTTGATGAGAAATAAAGTTGCAGCACAGTATATTTTAACTCATATTGATCTAACCACCATATTAATTTATTTGTAAAAAAACAAAAACCCTCCTCCCCAATTTGGTTACTCTACACCATTTTCCAGAGGCAGATTTTTTTCTTAAACTATATTAACTGTAAAATCTGTCTAGTACATAATGTAATGTATTAAGATACGTGGACAAGTCTAACATAGTACGTTAAGACAAGTAGACAACATGGTCATTTAAAGTGTACTAACGATCATACACTTTACTGCACTATAGTATAGGTAGCAGTCTTAGGGGTATATTTACTAAGCTGTGAGTTTGAAAAAGTGGAGATGTTGCCTATAGCAACCAATCAGATTCTAGCTGTCATTTTGTAGTGTGCACTAAATAAATGACAGCTAGAATCCGATTGGTTGCTATAGGCAACATCTCCACTTTTTCAAACCCGCAGTTTAGTAAATCAAGCCCTTAATGTGCACAAAAAGAAATATTCGGCATGACAAGCAATAGTCTGCATATTCCTGATGCCTACAGGCTGGCACTGTTTGCTTTCTTACTCCCCACAAGCACACATACACTTTTATTTTTGTAACATCACTTTCCCTGTCCACTATTGTGTGTACTTAGCTTCTAAGGGCATGCTGCATTGTTGCAGGTTACTTATGAAACACAGAAGGAGGAGTTAAAGCAGACGCAAAAATAGCCTGTAGATACCAGAAACATCACAGGTTTTGTATTACCAAATGCACGGGCAATGTTAAATCATTATTTAAAATTGCTTATTTTTATTTTATGAACTAAAATTATAAATGTGGATGTATAGAAAATCTATTTACGTGTCTATTTTGGGCTATTTACCAATATCTGCCAAAGATGCAAATCACTAAAACATAGCAACCAATCATCTAGTGCAAGTTCAACAACAAAAACAAAATCTGACTGGTTGCTATTGTTTTAGTGCTTTTAAGCAACGTTGGTAAATAGCTATCATAGCATGTCGTAATTTGTCTTCTGTCAATGGCTCTTCTTTATAATAAGCTCATTAAACAGTTTACTAATTAATAATATCACTCAGTTCTTTTCAATCTCTTGCAACATAGGCAAACTGCCATTTTTTCAGACTTGGAAACTGCAATGTATGTCAGCTTCTTTAAAGATCTTTTGCAAGAGAATGAACAAGTTATGTCTACATTAAAAAACTGCAGGTGAATGCAAATTCTATCAACATAAATGTGTGGATTCTGTTGGACCATTTCTACAAAAACTGTAGACATATGGCAAGTGTAACCACATTAAAAAAAAACAAAAAAACACTCACAGGGTGCAGAATTATCGGCCAAAAGGAAAGAAGGGCAGGCCCATCCACCATTTTTCTGTACAACATGCCACTAGTGGCATAGGACAATTTCTAGTGACAATAGATTAATCTATTGAAGATTTTTATTACTTTCAAACTTTTGCACATCATTAGGCAAATATTTTACACCACAAACTGTAAAGACTGTAGTGTTTTTTTGGCAATTAAAATACTGTACAGTACTTAATTTCTATGAGAAGCGAAGCCCATTCTTTTATTTTAGGTCCTATTGGTTATACAAACCCCCCCCCCCCCACAATACCAATGAAGTAACACGAATAACCCTTTCACACAGAGGTATAACCAGAATAACCCAGGTAGTGTGTCGGTGTGAATGGGTGAACCTAGGTCATGTGACACGGGTCCGCAGCCCTGGTAACGAGAAAGGAGATTTAGTTGAAACGGTCATCCCAGATATTCTTATTGAATTGGCTTCTGAGAACTCATTCAACATCTAATAATGTAATCTTATGATCCTTTTAATGCACCGACACCTAATTATGGAATATGAATAAAAAAAAATCCCTTAAAAAGATATTAACTTTTTTTGTTTTATCGAACATCAATCTCCTAGTGATTTATAGGAACTTCTGTTTATAGATAATATTTTTGAGTATTTTGGAATATCTAGCTGTTAATATGAAAGTCAGAAATTCTTGGTTAAAAAGTAGTCACCTATGCATGGCTGTTTCAAATATCTACTCATTTTTTTTTTTATAAAAAAACCCCATCCTTTTTCTAGAGTCGCTGGTTGTTATCTACATACAGTGGAGGCAGTAATTTTGTGGGTAAACCCAATACTCATAAGAATGTAGCCTATCAAATCACTCAGAGCTAGTGTCTCAAGAATACTGGTCAGGCCTCATGAATATTAGTTGTGAGGTACCTCAGGGATGCTTCTGATATCTAGTGAATGGATAAGACTGTAGGCTGCTCCTGTGTTTGCAAGGGACTCTATGCCAAAAAACACATTTCTGCCATTCCCATTAAATTTGTTGTATGCACAATGTGTTAATCATAGCCTGCTGCTGTTGCAAACTGTGTGTAATGCAGTAGAACATTTGTTACTCCTACACTCATAGGAATGGATCAGTCACGCCATCTGCTTAGTGCAAAAGTGGGTGGGATAGTTGCAAGTAAAATTGGGTCATCGACAGATTACATAAAGGAATGGTTTCTACTGTTTGCCTGATAAACGTTTTAGTACAGGTAGAAAATGATCAGCTTTAGTTCTACCATTTTTCATAATAGTTAAGTCATTACATTTTCCACAAGCAGCTTGGAAACATACGTAGATAAGTTCTCCCCATGGCCGCATTATAAAGCAGCATATGAAAGCATGTTAAAATGACTGAAGACGGAACAATAATCCTATATACAAAACACACTATAAAGATAAAGGGTGAGGTAAGTTTTTTGATAAGAGTTTTCTTCTACAGGTTAGTATAGACTCGAGTACATGTGTAGTTTAAGATTTCTATCTACACGTCACAGATTTGCAAAAATGTCAAACACACATCAAGTTGCGCCTATACAACCATAAATGCAAGAAACCAGTAATACCAAGTTATGACTACTGGGAATAGATATCTGAAAAAGGCAACATGTCTTTTATACAATTGTGCGAAAAACAGAGTAAAAAGTAAAAATCAGATGGTCATCTTAATATAAGACACTGGAAAAATGTGTTAAGATCCATAAAGATGACGGAAATCACAGCGGTATATAGGGATCTTGAAACATTAGCGTTAAAAAAAAAAAAAAAAAGTCCTTTATGCAGGAATCCGCACCGCTGGTTTGTATTATGAAGTGGGGTCAGGGATGCAATATTTTCTGCATGGGATTATCATTATTGTTTATTTGTATAATGGCATCATATTAATCAGCACTGTGTAAAGAACAGTTAATCATTCTCATCTGTACCTGCTCAGTTTGAGTTTACAGTCTAAGTTCCCTACCACATAAGCACACACACACAAACAGGTGCTAGGGTCCATTTTTAGTCAGCAACCAATGAACCTACCAGTATGTTTTTGGGATGTGGGAGGAAACAGGAGAACCCAGAGGAAACTCACGCAAACACAGTGAGAACATACAAACTCCCAGCTGATCAAACTCCTGACCCCAGCACGCTGAGGCAGCAATGCTAACCACTGTGCCCCATGGCCTCCCATAATTTGTCTGTGAACCAGCTGTGTGACCAAGTGCTGCCCCCCCCCCCCAGTAATAATAAACATCATTGTAATTATTTGTTTTATACAAATACCACTGATCAATGTTAAAAAAAAAAGTATAATGTATAAGAAATATATGAACCATATATAATTCATTAACACCAATTTGTTAATCAGTTGGTAGTTGACAGCAGTTTGCAAAGAGGTGTCCGGGGAAAGCACGCTAAAATGGTTTAGCGACCCCAGGCTTAAGTGTTCAATGTTAGAGACAAATGGAAACACATTGGTATTACTAATACTCAACACAACATCAGCATATTTAGTACATTTTAAATACAATGTTTCTTACATGTCATCATGTCTTAACCATTTGTAAGTCTTATATAATACTGGTCATAAAGAACAGTGGTTCTTAAAATACTCCATAAAACAACACATGGATAATCCTATTTTTAAAAAGTTGAGTCAAAGGTTTGGTCGCAATTAATTGCATTAGCTACGTTTTAAAAGGATCTGTCTAGTAAGTGCTTTAATTAAATCAAAGTGGTCTGAACTTGGCTCGTCAATGCAAATGTTTTATGGGGGTGGGGGTATTTATAATGTCTCAAAGAATATATTTTGAGAGACAATATTTGGCTATTACAGTATACATAAAATGCATTGCCACAAGAGTCCTAGGGGTATATTTACTAAACTGCGGGTTTGAAAAAGTGGAGATGTTGCCTATAGCAACCAATCAGATTCTAGCTTTCATTTATTTAGTGTATGCTACAAAATGACAGCTAGTATCTGATTGGTTGCTATAGGCAACATCTCCACTTTTTCAAACCCGCAGTTTAATAAATCTAGCCCCTAGACTTTCGGAAACAGCCTCTGCTTAAGTCCTGATATGTAGTTATTGATTTAAGAACCACTGCAATTCACAAAAAGTTTATTCAGTGGTAGAAATACTCAATTATGACAGTGTCAAACCATTTGATAAACGTTACTGCACTTTCACAGCCTAGAGGGTAGCTGTAGATGTGCAAAATCAAGCCCAGTACTTAATATTAGCGACTGATTCCATTGTTTTTTAACACAGCTCAACATGTAATAAAATGGACTGCCTCTTTCCTTTACAAGCATATGCAATATGCAGCTTAGCTTTTGGAATGTATATACTGTTTTTCTTTTTCAGAGCTTGTAAAAACAGAGGAAAGTAAAATACCCTCATTTTATTTTAACTATTGGCATTTTAAATCTTGAAATGTTTGAATTCACTTTATAAAGAAATATATCTGCATTTAAAAAGTATACTCAAAACGTTAATAAAAAAAAGAATCTCTCGCTTTGTAAACATTAGGTAAGCCAGTTACAGGACCCAGTTCGACTGACTAAGAGCTGTCTGCTGAGGACTATGAGGCTGGCATCAGCAGCAGTGCCTTAGAACAGGCAAGTCAAGGGCAAAACATTGGCTGAGGAAGGGGCCTCAATATTAACTGCAAGCAAGATTCACACCTTGTTCACAGTAATTTGTAGAGAACCAGATATGTCAGTGCATTTTTTCTTTTAATACCTCTTTCGTCTTTTCATACATTATTTAACGAGTCAAGTAATACTGATAGAGTTTTGTCCCCCCTGACACCATTTTGTCATAAGTGTCGGATCAAATCTGAAGATGGACTTTTGTAAAGGTATTTCCAAATGGCGTAATAATGTACGGCAGCTGCAAGTGCCACAAAGAGGTGCCAGATCGCATGTGCAAAAGGGATGATCCCGTCGCTTTTGAAGAACACCACGCCCAAGCAGTAGATCAGCCCTCCCCAGGCAAGTTCTTGTAAACCATCTGTGTTGTTCTGTAGAGGAAGGGTAAATATTTTAAACGCTTTGTAGCCAACAAACCCTATGACAAACGTGTGCACATCAACATTCTCAGTCATTTTTACTATAAGTACAATAAAATCAACAATTGTATTCACTATGGAATCAAGCACGATCATTTAATGCTACAGAAATATCCAACACATGCATGGGCATCGCGGCTGCGCATGCAAGTGTGTCAATACGGTACTGCAACATTGCGGACTTCCGTTCGCACCCCATAGGGTTTGCGAACGGAAAGGTACCGTGGATTACCATTGCGGCCCGTTTCGGCGTGTAGCCTGCACCTAAATGAATATGCCCCCCAGACTGTGAATGCAATTATAGAAAATAAGTCTAACAGCTAGATTTTTTACCTCATGAATATTAGTTCTGTACACAAAATTGTCTGCCTTCACAGTGTGTAGGCAACAAGCACTCTTTAATTTGATTCATATTCAGCCATCATAATGTAGTTAAATTAAAATTTGTATTTACTTTTGTTTACGTATTTCAAATGGTAAATCCAAACCATTGAATTATGTCCAAAAGTTTTCTCCCAGCAATAATGGTAATTAGTAACAGTTATTAGTTCCTTGCAATAATGAGTGATATTCAGGGGCTTGATCAAAAATATCCAATTAAAAGTGCTTTAAATAAATAGAAAGTGCCCTAAAGGTCACTGCCAATAATTTGTGTTCTGAAATCTTTACATTGTGTTTAAGGTTATAGAATGTGGCATGTTCTATTTTACATGTGATAACATGCATAAACGGTACAAAGGACTATAATAGCAAAAACCCAGCATATGGAAAACTCAACGAAAGAACATAAAATGTGTATAAATCATTTATTAGTTCTACAAAATTTTTCATTTACAAATTTCTTGACAAGTTGCAAAAATATAAAAAAAAATAACACAGCCTGGCAACTAAAAAAATACAAGTGATATAAATGAAAATGATGTAGGCTAAATGGAATAATCTGAAAATTTATGTTCATGTTTTGGTAGGAAATCACCTAATCCATATTTTACAAGAATGCCGAATCCTTATACACTAAAAAAGAAAAAAAACAAAATTCTGCGCCTTATACCAAACTGAAACCAAAGTCGAATTAAAATATTAAAATTAAGGGAGGAACAAAAAGGACTAAACTCTATCAGTAATTGTTGTTTCTGAAAGGAATAACGGTGTTCTGAATACTTAAATTGCAGGAGAAACACAAATTTGGTTGGACATCAAATGTTGCTAAAATAAAAAAAAAAAAAAAAGTGGAAAAAAAAAAAAAAAAAAAAAAAAAAAAGAGAACAAATCCCAAACTGCATCGGCAGATTTGGTGCATCACTGTTTTTGGGGGATTTTTGTGGTATCAATACAATTTAGATGTCTTATCAACTTTTACCAATGCATTTACAGCTATAACTAATCTCTAAAAATTATAAAAAAGCCAGTGTATAATTTGTTATCTTCATTTTTGAAAAGAAAAAACAAAAACAACTTTTCACATGAACATAGAAATTCTTACCATTGATGTCACTACTAAAGCTGGAGAAAATCCCATTGCTAAGTAGAAAAGCAGTTCAATAATCTTATACCTAAAATAATAAAACATTCTTAATGGCTTAAGCTTACTTAACAACAATCATCATACCTAATGTGTAAACTAGAAAATATATGTAGAGAGGGGAGGGGAAAAAAAAAAAAAGAGAGGGGAGAGAGAGCATGCACCATCATGTCATCAAAAACACATATTGCTTAATTATCTGGTAGCATCTACTATATTGTATACTAGAAACTTTCAATACGAAGACCTCTAGTCTGTAGTATAAAATGAACTGAAGGTGGCAGTAAGGTGATACACACAAACATTATACACAGCCATGTATCGGCAGAAATGCAATTGATCTCTCCCCCCAAGGTCAGATATAGATGGTTAAAATCATTTGTATAAGCGGTCATACTCAAGTGGTTTCATAATGTATTCTTCTGAATTCAACTCAACATCAGATTAAATCTTAAGCAGATAGTTGCTCTCACACTTTCATATCTTTTGTTTATTTATTTTACCAGTAACGCTTATAACCACATGAAAAAGTAAACTAGGTTTTCATATGCCACAAAGGAAGAAGATGCCAAAAGAACAAGAAGATTTATGGGAAGAATGATAAAACACAAAAAAAAAACAAAACAAACAATAACCAGACTCATGTTGTAACTAGAGATGCTCACTGACCCCCGTGTTTTGGTTTTGGATCTGGATTACCGTCGTGTTTTGGTTTTGCCAAACCGCCCTTGTGTGTTTTGGTTTTGTTTTGCTATTTTGTTTAAAAAAAAATCAATGTTTTTGGCCATAAAATAACCGCATTTAGTGCTCCACCTGTTTCTTGGATAAGTAAGGTAATTCTAAAGCTAATAAATTAAGAAGAAAACAGTTTAATCCCTGGTAGGCCGTCCTTAATTCTGCACACAAACCTGATTGTCTTCCTCTTCATCTTAGCCTATTGGCAATGTCAATCTCATCGTCTTTGGGTGTATATTACACCCTACACTTACAGTTAAATATATAAAGAAAAAGACAAAGGCAGTTTGGTTTCTGTCTCTATAGCCCCAGCCACCCCCCGCCCTCCACTTGTAGTTAAATAGAAAAAAAGCAGCTTGCATAGACTGTAGAATTGGATTATAAAAATTAATGGACAAAGGCAGTTTGGTATCTGTCTGCATCAGACCCCCCCCCCTCCACTTGGAGTAAAATAGAAAACTATTCAGCCGTTATATAATCTAGAATATAAATAGAAATTGAGAAAGGCAATTTGGTATCTGTCTGCATCATAATCATCAACATCCTTATTAGCGCCCTTGTCCCCTCCACAAATCTCCCCCTCATCCTCTTCTATTTCCAAAGTGGCATCCTCAATTGGTGTATCACCGGCTACACTGGGGCTGTTAAGGCACACATCAGCAGAACTGCTGAAAGGACCCTTCTTTATGGGTACACGGTCACTAACAGAATGCTCACGATTAGACATACCACTGTTGAATGGACTCTCCACAGGGATTGTTGTCATTTCTGATTCAGAGCATACATTATCCTCTAATGCCTTACTGTTTTCTTGCAGCTCGGCTTTGACGCGTAACAGTAGTTGTGCACCACTTTTAGACTCCAAATTACTTGGTCTTGCTTGGTCACAAGTGACCGTACAAGAAGAAGGCTCGGTAACATTTTTGGATCTGCCACTTATAGAGGAAGGCGAAAGCCTCATTCTTTTTTTGCCACTTTGTGTGTAGAATGGCATGTTGGCAAATTTTTTTTTTATTGGTACTTTTTTTTGGGTGTGAGTCTTTTTAAATCAGGGAAAAAAAACAATGTACCTTGACATCGCCTTTCCCAGATGACGTACTGGGAACATTACCATCAGGACTGGTGACAGAACCGGGTTGCTGATTCTGCTCATATGTGGACTGCTTTGAATCCATTTTAATGAGGCCAAAGCACTTGTAGTGTCAAAATTGTATTAGATAGATACTGCTGACAAATAGGACTTGACAGCCAGAAAAATTACAGTAAAACACTGTGTACCAGAAATTGAAAAAAAACCCTCCTCTAGCCTCCTCTTACTGCTGTAACAATTGGTATTAATATTGGATTTGTCTAGAATAGAAACAATAAATGTGTTCAATTATTGCTCTGTCCCTGCGCTGATATAGCCTGTGACCTAACCATGCTCTCTCCCTCTGTCAGATGGCGATGGATTGCTGTGGAGACTGGTATTTATGCTTTTCAAATCTCGTGAGAACAGAGCTCAGAAATACTAATACATATAGATGACGATTTGCCTCGATTTCGATTCCGAATGGGCGGGAGAGTACCGAGCCTGCTCGGCTCAGTACTCGGATAGGCTAAATTCGGATGAATTCGGATCTCGGGGAACTGAGCCCGTCCATCTCTAGTTGTAACTGAAGTAGAGAAAAAAAAACAGGTTTTGCCTTCAATGTATGTTACGCTCTTATTTGTAGAAAGTACTTAAAAATCACTATTGTTGCACAAGTTAAAAGACCTATTTACAGATTACATGTGCAAGAAAAAAATAAATAAACTTCCACAATGATTTGTACACAAGCGTTGTTAATAAGGAGCAGCTACTGCTGCACATTACAAGGTTGACAAAAACATTCACACTGCATGCACTTTTAAAAGTCGCACACTTGAACAGCCTGCTAAATCGTTGCACGGAATGACACGCAGCTAAGACGCGTTCCAGGATCACCAAGTACTCATAGGCATGGATGCAGTGGCACATAAGAAATCATGCATCCCCTCTTAATTTTACACATCCCCTCTTCATAAAGGGCTATTGTGTGAATAAATTATTTTGCTCTGTATATATGTATATATTCATACACACTTTTATAAGCCCCTTTGAGTGATAAATAACATACCCCTGTTCCAAAGTTCTACCTTGATACCAATGTACCACACTAAAAGAATTACAGTTCAAAAGTTGGGTGCACCAGCATGAAGAGTCTGATTGAGTAATGTTTCTCTTTGTAAGGGAGACGGGAAATGTTTGAATGCAGCAATAAGAAACCCTATGAAAATGACATGTGGCTTGTGCACAAGGGCAAGAGTAAAAACCTACCCCGAAGAGGAAACAAACAGAACGGAGAGAGATGTAGCCCATTTAGGTTATAAATGAACTAGTCTTCAGTCTCTAATGCAGAAACTTCAAAAACAGTGGTTTTATACAGAAAACAATTCAGTATTTAAGATGCAATACAAACAAGTCGCAGTAAGTAACAAAATGGAATGATATAAAAACAAAACTTACTTTTCATGGTACAGAAATACATAAATGGTTCCACCTGCAGCCATCAGCCAAATCAACCACCTCATGTGAGACGCCAAAGGTCCAAGTTCACGTAGGTTTAGCCTAAAGTTAGATTTTTAAATACCAATTTAAAAGTAATTTTGGAATCATAGCATACAAAGATGCAAATAACTACTTAATGCAGGTCTAAATAACCCTTCCTGACCTGTAACTAAATATATAAACATCCTGTAAACATAATTACTTTGTACACTTTTCTGTGTTTGTAATGGGGAAATTTGGTGACGTTACATATAAGGGATGGACAGAAACCTGTCACTGTGACAATTTAAAAACATTTACAGGCAACTGGAGCTGGGGCATGGAGTCAAAGTGACAGTTTCGTGCTCACATGTGTCCGGCAGCCATAGCTGCCAACAAAACTTTAGATACACTAGTCAGCACAGGCGGGTAGAAACGTCACTGTTGTTCAACACAATGAAGTCACCATGAGACCCGCACCTTCAAAAGGTGTGGAAACGGTTGGAAATTATTCAGTTTAATCTGGAAAGGCCAGAATATAGTACAGAAGATCAAATAAACACCTCCTTAAAAGTAAAATTGCTGAAAAATGTTTGCAGAGACTAAAATAAAGCACATATGGTTTATTCCAAGTCACTTCACCTTTAAAAGCAAAAAAGGTTGAGATGTGTTTGTTTATTTGGGGCAGGCATGTTGGTGTGGAGAACAGATGAACAGACTGCAACTTGCAGGCAGATGTATGTAGGTAATTTGCTTATTTAATAAAATCTAATAATCTACTATATAAATGCCTAGTGGCATGTGTGGAAAAAAACAAAAAAACCAAGCTGCAGCGCCACCTGCTGGGCAGAGTTATACACTGACCTATATATTTCTTGAAGGAGAAGTGACAGTTGGGAGTGGTTGGTGGTTGCCGGGGGTGACAGTGGGGAGTTTTTAACACCTTAAGTAGCTTGATGAAGGATGTGGCGATGAAGATGAAGGATGAGGTGATGGAGAAAAATTATGAGGTGGTGAAACGTTGACAAAACCTCGTTAAAAAAGGGCGCTTGCGTCGGGAAATAACGCTCTTCCCCTGAGGAAGCCTGGGCTAGGCCCAAATGCATGACAAGAACCTTTTTAACACCTTGATTTTTAACAGCTTGATTTGACTAGAATGCATGAGTATCATGCACGGGTTAATTTGTGTATACTATATACAATCTAATAATGTATACTATATACATGTACATGGATTCTTCATTCAATAGTTTCATGACTGACTTGGGATGGGTTTTTGCTGAAATGCTTATATTCCTTTTTCGTCTGACACGCGACAGCCTGCTGCTCTGTTTAATATCCAATTTCTGCATGCGCTTTCCCTGCAAGAATTCCAATATTTCTGCTCCTCATCTGATTGTAAGCTTCCCTGGATGCTCTGTGCTTTTGAAAACGTTCACTACTTTACCTAATGTTCATCTTTGTGATATGCTGAACTTCAACACTATAATGTAGATATTTGTGGCACTTCATAAATGTACAATAATGAATATTTTTTTTTTTACGTATAAAAAAAGAATGAATAATATTCTTTGAACAAAAAAACAAAAACTATGAGAATGCAGTTTGCTGACATACAAACACAAACTGCAATTCACTTCTGATTAGCAACAGATGTCAAGAGCAGCCATGAACTACTATATAGCTCTCAGACAGTATTTTAGCAAAGGGTATGGTAACTTGGAGTAAAATAAGATATTTATGGGTGGCAATTTTTTTTTTTTTTTAACCTTACATTAAGCCTGTCCAGCGGCGGAACTAGCGAGCTGTGGGGCCCGGTGCATGGAAGCAGGGAGGAGAGAACTGGGGCCCACAGCAAGTTCTCCATGAAGCGGGCCCCATTATCTCCATGGGTCCCAGTGCACAGCACCTGCTGCACCATTAGCAGTTCCGCCACTGATCCTGCCCACGTACCTCGCACAGGACATGGTTTAACCAGCAATACATGCTTTACAGCTGAATTGAAGTTGAACTTCAGAGCGAGAGGTAAAAAAAATTAAAAAAAAAATCACGTACGGTGACAATAAAAAAGTTGTTTCTAATTGAATAGTCCAATATAACTGGGGAAGGAGGGTACTGGCTGTTACTGCAGGGGCAGTATTGCTAATATTATTTAGAAACAATAGCTAGCTGGGTATACTACACATGCTGTTTGGACTGTATAAAATATTTTGCATAATAACCCTACTCTGTGGTTAGTGTTTCAGACTCCTATTTTTTGTCCCTGTCTGCTATTTCTCGTGGGAATTTCTCCAGGTCTGTCCTAGTGCACTCCAAGAAGGGATGGGTGGGTATGTGGAGACACCTCATAAATTGGCTACTATTAGACTCAGGTCATAACGTGAAAATTAGAAAAATAGGGAGACAGTGTTCCCTCGAGGACTCATCATTATTTCTAC
Organism: Mixophyes fleayi; assembly: GCF_038048845.1. Lineage (NCBI taxonomy): Eukaryota > Metazoa > Chordata > Amphibia > Anura > Limnodynastidae > Mixophyes > Mixophyes fleayi. The sequence goes on along the minus strand of NC_134407.1, from coordinate 65,123,904 downwards.
AGTGGTTAATAGTTGAAAAATATTTCTACTAGTTTCTGGATCCCAGGCATCAAATTGTATAATGCATATATCTTATTTATCCTGGAGATATAGCAAATTACATTCTGGGGTTGTGCACTAGCTGTGTTTTAAAGTTACCTTAGGAAGTGTCATTGAAAAGATTTTCCCCTTGCACTCAAAATAAAAATATTCAAAAATTCTACAAAAAGGACACCCAGTGTGTCCAAAAGTAAGACATAAAATAAATTATGCAAGATTATAATTAAAAGATATACTTAATTGCATAAAAGGAGCACTGCACAACTGTGAAAATTGCTCTGGTTGTTAGGGTATAAAATACCACTGTAGAAGAACAAAAGCTCAAAAGAAAAAAAAAAAATACCCAGCACATTTATAATGGGTTAACATACACAACAAAATCTGTAATACCCACCATGGTGCGTAGGACGCAGCAATGAAAAAGTAGATGACCATCCTGTCGCACATGTGGAAACAGTGTTCTACAGTTCTGGAAAGAAGAAAGGAAAGCTTATCTGGACACTTCTGTAACTGATCCACTGTTCGATAAATAATGCAGTATGTCAGGGAAAGCTGCCAATTATTGTTCTGCATAGTGACAATGCTCCAGGGAGTTCATTTACAATATCAAATAGTAACAAAAAGAGGTATAGCAAAGTCCAATGTCAGTTTTGCAGAGACAGCTCTCTCTCGTTTGTGTATTTTGGAGTCATAGAAAATATGCAAACTTTATAGATCACTAGAAGGGCAGGAGATTGATAACCTAGAAGAGCCAAATAGAAAAGATTTGATGTATAACTAGAGTAAACTGTGGCTCTTATTTCTGTGAAAATTCACATTTATTCTGCACAAACTTTTTTTCAAAACAGATTTACAAATACTAAAAGGGAGCATTCTACAATTTTCATGAATGTTGTCACCACTTATGCCCATACAAACAGCAAGATCATTTGCGATTGGTTGATCAATCCCGAATCCATGGTAACATGTACATACTTAGCTAGTTCTGTGATGTCACAATAGATAGAACAAACTGCACAGTGGCAAATTTGTTCTCATATTTTCAAAGCCATTTGCCTAACATCTCCTGTTCCGCCACCTCCAACGCCTACTCCACCTCGCTGTGTCTATCTGTGTTTGCCCCTTCCTTCTAGAATACAAACTTTTACCAACAAGGACCTATTTCCTGGTGTTAACCTTCACACACTAGTCAGGTTTCTCCAGGGCTGTGCGACAGGGGCGACCACCCAGGGCGCAACGCTGAAGGGGGGCGCAATTTAGGAATATTTTAGGTTAATTTGGTTAAAATTGAGGGCTAGGGGGCGGCATTTGTCTTTCTCGCCCAGGGCCCTAGAATTCTAAGTTACGGCTCTGGGTTTCTCCAGCCCATGCTCCTAGGCACAGACTTGCTTCACAGTCCCTGTTCTATCCGTACTCTATTCTCTCCTATGTACTGGACAACTCATCACTTTATGCTCAGTGTCTACTGAAGTTTTTCTGCCATACTATGCACTCTGTTACTTTTGTAGTCGTTTGTACATTGTGTAATTATGTAACATTGTACGACAGTGCAGACCCTTTGTGGCACCTTATAAATAAAATATAATAATTTTAGGGACTGCAACTGTTATCTGACCTTTGTGACCTGAGAATTATCTGCAACTATATGACACCTATGGTGAACCAAGTCCCTGATATGGAGACAACGAGTGTCTTTATATAATGATACATACCGGAGGTGACTCTTCTTCCAAGTAACTATGTGAAATACAGTGGACACTATAAAAAGGGTACACAGGCCCATCCCATAAATCCATGCGGTTATCTTCTCCCATCGGTCATCTGACATGCGGTGTAATAAAGCACTTCCCACAATAGATGGGGCAATGAGGAACTATACAAAAAAGAAAAGAAATTGTGCAATTGCTTAATTGGAGGTAAGAGACAGCAAACACTTAAAAGAGGATCTGGGAATTTTAATATAGAAGTAAGGATTGGCAGATTTAAATCTTTTGCAAAAACTGGCCTCTCTAGTGACAGCTAACTCCTCCATATCTGTACCCAAGTAGAGAATACCATGGTTGCAGATGTGGTGGAGGACAAACGAAAGAGGGGTTAAATAACCAGTACAGTACTCCATAGCGCCAGATAGTAGGGGAAAAAGGACACATAGTAGACAATATAAATACAGACATGAAAATAAAGGGTAGTGAGGCACTGCTCATGGGAGGGTTTACATTCTAATTGGAACAGGGCACATCTGACATAAGAGGAGTGGGTATAGCTCAGAATGAAGATTTGGGCAGTTGTAAGGGTGCGTTAGTGTTGATAGCATACCTGAAAATGTTTAGAATCATGAAAAATTGGGATAAAATAAGCCCTGCCCCTGTTCCACTTAAACTTTGCCCACAAATGTGCCTAAAACACCATTCCCTTTTGCAGGCCGCGAATCCGGATGCCCCACCAAAATTGGGCCAATTGGAGTGTACGGAGTAGTATACCTGGGAGTAGGGTAGGTTCAGATAGAGAGATGGGTTTTCAGAGAGTGTTTCAAGATTTAAAGGCTGTGGAGAGTCTGATCGGGCTAATAAAATATAATACAACCCTGTACGTTTTCTTGTTCTTTGTAAGGAAAGGGTTAAAGGTGTTACAATAGTCATCTCTAACTACGTAAACATTAAACTTTCCGTTAGTCATCCCTAAAGCAAGCCTCCATTTTATATACAATGGACTTTTCCATGAAAACCTCAAAGTAAATAAAAGCTTTACATCCCTGGTAGCAATATCAAAATATTTATCCTATGGCTTTTTCCGCACAGCAACCAAAGCCAAAAAAAATGTGAATTAACCTGAGGATTTTAGTAATGTATTGGAGAAAATGTTTGCTCAGCAATGGCACGTAACACCGTGCAATGTACCCTTGGCTGCCAGCTAACTTTATAAAGCGACATTGAGCAATAGATAGAATGTGCAATAACTGGCAACAGTGTTATTCAGCATTGGAAGTTAAAATCTACCAGACTTACAGGGTCATCATCAAGGTGCATAATATATTTTATATAAACTTAGACTTTTTCTATTTTCTGAATATGTGTGTGTGTGTGTGTGTGTAATTGGGCTGTGTAATTGGGCTACAACAATGTTTAGGTAGGTGGTATGTGTCAAAGTAACATCCCCATAAATGGCAGGACCTAGCAGAGTATTGCCCACGCTGTCTCCGCTGGCTTGCATTCCTCCCATAGTGCATTGTGATGCCATCTCCTCCCCAGGTAAACAACCCACATGCACCTGGCTGTCCACATAACCACTGCATACCAGGAACAACCCAAAAGACCTGCCATTTTGGAGGTGCTCTGACCCAGTCATCTAGCCATCACAATTTGGTCCTTCAAATTTGTTCAGATCCTTACATTTACCCATTTTACCTTCTCCCAACATATCAAATTCAAGAACTGACTGTTCACTTCCCGCCTAATATATCCCATCCCTTGACAGGTGCCATTGTTACAAGATTATCAATGTCATTCACTTCACTTGTCAGTGGTTTAATGTTGTGGCTGATCGGTATAGTGGCAATCATTAAGTATTGAGTAACCACATGTAAACATTCACACCAGTCCCTGCCCCTTTGGCGATCACACACACACACACTAGGGTCCATTTTGTCAGATGCAATTAATCTACCAGCAAGGAGACCAAAGCATCCAGAGGAAACCCACGCAAACACTGGGTAAAGCATAAAAATTCCTCACAGATCAATCCCACTATTGGAATCAAACCCATGACCCCAGTGCTGTGAGGCAGCAACGCTAATCTCTGTGACACCTTATAGTCTGTAGGAGTCACTGTTGCTGTTCATGGATATGTTTGTTCAGTGACTAGAACCCCTTCAAATATAGTCTATATATGTAAATGTAGGATTTAGGCAAATGGTTAATATGCAAATACAAGAATTATTCAAAACAGAATTAAATTCCAGCAAAACAAACTTGCATTATGCATAACATTTTAAAATAGGTTTCCATGGACACTTTGCTGTTGAGCAGGTGCATATAAGAATGTCATGCACGATACGGTCTCTGTGGACCTGGGAGCACTACAATCCCCATCATGTTATCTTTACTGGACATATCTTTTATGCTATTTAAATACTGTTTTTTTAATAAATGTTATGTTATAAATCCTAGAGAATGGGAATAAATACTGAGAATTACAAGTATGAGGTAGAAAGAGGAATTTTCTTGATTCATCATCATCAGCTATTTATATAGCGCCACTAATTCCATAGTGCTGAATTAGTGACGCAGTGCTGTGAGGCAGAAGTGCCAACCACTAAACCATGTGCTGCCCATTGAAGTTGATCAATATTTATTATTGAAAAAAAAAAGGACATTTTGACATAAACATTTCCAAGGACTAACCTTTAGAGCCTAGGACTGTCTGTGGAAGTTAGGCAATTGTTGGCAATAATGAATTATGTCAAACTAGAAAAGTGGAGTCAGTAAAGTCTTAAAAAACAAAAAACACAAATCATATAATTTTGGCAAGGTTTGGACCCCGTGGTATCTACATGAAAGTCGTAGCCGCTTACCCTCTTTGGCTCTCCCACCCTCTGTGGGCATTTAGCTTCTGGGCCGCCTCCAGATCCCCCAGGCTGGGTGTCGTGCACCGTGGGTAACAGCACCGAATGTGTTGACGTTTGTTTTTATAATTACATAGGCCGATTATGTCTGGACATGTTGCATATAATTTCCTCAGTAATAGTCATGGTGATATTCGTGCCTTTCCTTCCCCCCCTTTCCCTCCATCTCTACTCTCTCTCTCTCTTTTCTCCCTCCCCACTAATATAAAAATTAAAATAAGAGAAGACATCTTGTATACTCGTAATCTTTTGTTTTATTTGCTGTTTGCATTTTTCATGCTGTTTCCTCTTTAAATAAATAGTTTAAAAAGAAACAACACAAACCCCCCCCCCCCAAAAAAAAACACAAGTCACAAAGCCAACTTAATTTCAATTTTATTCACTCTAGTGGTTCTATGATACTGAGCTGCCCTTAACAGTACATTAAGATGATCTGGGGCCCTGGGTTGTAACATGCAACTTGAGCCCCCAAACACCAGTTCCTGCTACATGTCAAAAGTTAGGTCTTGTGGTGTACTGCACATCTGCTGCATAATGTACTTTTGCTATATAGTGAACACTTGCATGGCTCTGCTGCATGCATGCATGTATCCATCCCATTACATTATGTTCCCCAGCAACCCATGGGCAAACACAGGATTTCTAGAGGTGTTTCCAAATGCTCTATTTTGTACCTCTGAAATCATGATACAGCATATTGCACTCAGTCTCCTAAAAATCTGGCAAATGAACATGGCACTGCTTGTATAGCATGCATTCCCATTGCATGAACATTAACCCGCTAGATAGAGCTAGAATGCAGTCTGAGAGCACGGATTGCATATGAAATGAAAAGATATGTCTGAATGGACATCGCCTTTTCTATTGTATTGATGTCTGTCAAAGAGTGGGAAACAATTGGAAAAAAAAAAATCCTTAACCAAACATCTAGTATTAAAAAAAAAACAAAAAAAAAACCCATTTAACTCTGGATGGAAATGTATTTTTACTTTATTTGGCCTATGAATTATAAAAACTACCAAATGTCTGTCAGAGTGTAGTAAAGTGATTTAATGTGTTGTGGTGCAGCCCATTAGAAGCCACTTAAGTGCAGGCTCATCAAGGCTTGTGAACCCAAACAAGCGTGTTGCCCTACCCATGTCATAATTAAAAAGTGAGCCAAAAATTGGAGTGCAGAAAACCAAAGCAGTTACTTATTCGAAGTTTACATTCCATAAAGCAAATTACTGCTATTGTTTATATAAGTCACAGGCTTTTTAAATCCACCTACACTGAACATGCATGGTATTTATTAGAGAGTAAACACGCAACGGTACTTTGTTTCCAAGCAGCAAAAAAAAAAAAAATATGATATGAATAAATATAACTAAATTTCTATATGAAAATATTACAAACAACACTGGACTGAAGATACACTGATCAGCCACAACATTAAAACCAATGACAACTGAAGTGAATAACATTATCTCGTTATAATGGCAGGTCTTGTGGGGTGTTCCTGGAATGCAGTGCTCAGTACCTGCAAGAAAGGACAAACAGTGAATCGGCGATGGGTTCATGGGCGCACGAGGATCAGTGATGCGTGTGGGGAGCGAAGGCTAGGCTGACTGGTCCAATTCCACAGAAGAGCTCCTCTAGCTGGCTGATAGAAAGGTGCCAGAACACATAGTGCATCGCAGCTTGCCGTGTATGGGGCTGTGCAGTCACAGACTGGTCAGTGTACCCAATGCTGACCCATGTCCACCACCGAAAGCACCTACAATTGGCATGTGAGCGCTAAAACTGGACCATAGAGCAACGGAAGAAGGTGGCCTGGTCTCATAAATCACATTTTGTTTTACATCATGTGTATGGCTGGGTGCGTGTGCGTCATTTAGCTGGGGAAGAGATGGCACTGGGACACAGTATGGGAAGAAGGCAAGCTTATGGAGGCAGTGTGGTGCTCTGGACAGTGTTCTGCTGGCAAATCATAGGTCCTGGCATTCATGTGGATGTTACTTTGACACATACCATCTACCTAAACATTGCTGCAGACCATGTACACCCCTTCACAGCAACAGTATTCCTGATAGCAGTGCTGTCTTTCAGCAGGATAATGCACCCTGCAAAAAAAATTGTTCAGGAATGGTTTGAGGTGTTGACTTGGCCTCCAAATTCCCCAGATCTCAATCCAATTGTGCATCTGTGGGATGTGCTGGAAAAACAAGTCTAAGTTGCAAGGTTGGACCACCATGGCTCAAAGGACTTAAAGGATCTGCTGCTAATGTCTTGGTGCCAGACACCACAAGATGCTTGCAGAGGTCTGGTGGAGTCTATTTTTCGACAGTTCAGAGCTCTTTTTAATGTTTTGTATATTTCTGTTTAAAGAGCAAGTCCTGCGGTAAGCATGGAGTCCTGCGGTAAGCATGGAGTCCTGCGGTAAGCATGGAGTCCTGCGGAGTCTTGTATACGAGAAGGAATAATGCACTCCATACTGAAAGTTAATGCAGTATTCATATTAGAAGTCACCTCTAATTTCTGCGACTTGTATAAAAGCTAAAATGCTGAGTTGATGTGTGCAAGTACATAATATCCAATACTCTCAGCTGACCTCAGCGTACTAAATTCTTATCAGGCCATGTTTACTGGACTTCACTATAATGCTATATTTTCATTTTAAACAATCTTCTACAATAACGGTTAAATTGCAAGGCTTGGATAGTAAGGACAGGTTGTACGAGTCTTCATCATCATTTATTTATATGGCACCACAGAATCCGCAGCGCCACACGATCAACAAAAATTAAACAAACCAAAAATACATATAAAAGTAAAGAATTACATCAATCATGCATAAAAAGATGAAGAAAAACCCAGGACTTCAGGGCTAAAAATGACCAGAGACCAATACCCCTGGAAGTTAGGAGACAGCTGGCAAATATTCAGAAAGCTTGCCCAGAAGTACAGTGCAGCCTGACAGCTCAACTGAGAAGGCTAAGCAAGCTGACAGTCTAGAGTGCTGGCTCCTGGGTGGCTTCTTGTACTGCAGTGCATTCTGGGAGAGAGCAAAGCATGCTGAAATAGTACACTAGGCCATTTGTTGTTCCTATGCATTTGTTAACATATATTATTGTGTGCCGTGCGTATTTACGTTAATTGTTAGATAAGTTTTTCTTAAATGTCGCCAGGTGGAATGTTTAATCAGGGATAAAAGAAAACAATAGGCACGGGTTTAACAATTAGCATATGTAGATATAATACGATCAACTTTTTCATATTTAGTCAACAAGGTCATTGTTATAAAGTACAGTGGATTAGACTCCTAGGCACCTTCTCCACATGGATCAACGGTTACTAACCACCGTGTGGGAGAACACAGGGTAAGTCTTATCTCCACACTTATCACAGTCTGACTACAGCCCCTAGTCCGCCCACCATTAGCTCCACAACCATGGGATTATTGAAGGGGATATAACCTGCCTGTTTTTGACTGTATTGGTGTGTTTATGGATTAGTGACTAAGAATTGCACTTCATGCTGTACCTGCAAATAATGGGAGCTGTCTGGTGATTGTATATTCGCATGTCTGTATTACCATCTACGGAATAAACTGCATTTTGGTCTGCCTAGGAGATTGCAAAGAACTCACTAGGAAGTGCAGTCTTCACACCCCTTCTCTCCCCCATCCCACCTTTCCATGAGCGATAATGTGTAAGCGCCAGAATCATGCAAATATGCATAGGCACATTTCCGTGCAGCCGCTGTTCTAGGTACACCCAGGAACCACACAAACTGGTGTAGTACTGACTCTGCACCAGTCCCATGTTACCTGTCTACACATATGATGCCTTTAAGGATTGAGCAGTCAGTTTTATGGGAATCAACAGGCTACTCATCAGTAAAGTAGGCATTTAAGACAACTTTACTGCCTCACATTCCTTTTGACTTAGAACTTATGACACATGTAAATAAGTAGATTTGCCGTGTTAAATTTAGGAATGCAAACGACAGTTCTGACTTGCACGGTTATGCACGGACGAATTATGGGCATGTTGTGCAGACTTCCACTTCTCTGTCATTTCTATGCATGAGTCAATCTTGCTCTACAAGAACACCCAATGTTCAAAGAGTCAATTCTTTAATATGCCGATTACTCATGGCAAACATACGTTGATGGTCTCCTTCCTTTTTTTTATCCTTTTCTTTCACCAATTTGGTGGTTTCTAGGTAACCAGAGACCTAGAAATAGATAACATATTTCAGCCTTCGTATACACGCAGTGGAATCCTATCATGCCTACAATATAGTCCCATCAGTTCAACAATATATAGTAGAGTCCCATACCCATAATGCCAAAAGCACAAAGAATAATACTGAGTGTAGCCCCATCATGCTTATAGTATAACCTTCATCATGCAAGTTGTATACAGTACAGCCCCAGTAACACCATCAATTTACATTGCAGTAACATATTTCAGCCCCTGCACATATGGCTCCACACTGTCCTTTCAATATTTAATCGGCCAGTGCACAGCTTCATCATCAACATTTATACAGCGCCAGCAAATTCCGTAGCACTTTACAATTGGGAACAAACATTAATAAAACAATACTGGGTAATATAGACAAAGAGATAAGAGGGCCCTGCTCGCAAGCTTACAATCTATGGGACAATGGGAGTTTGATACACAAGGGCACGTGCTACATCATATTGCACATTGGACTAGCTAGAATGCAAAAGTATTGAATGGGCTGTATGATCAGTCACACAGCAATGCTGGTCAGAGGGTTGTTGTCTTGTGTTAGCTGTGTAGAGGGTGGTTATAGGGTAACCTAGGGAGATTAAGATGCTAGTTGGGGAATGTCATAAACTTGTCTGAAGAGATGGTTTTTCAGAGAACGCTTGAAGGTTTTAAGACTAGAGGAAAGTCTTACTGTGCGAGGAAGAGAATTCCACAGAGTGGATACAGCCCAAAAAAGTCCTGTAACCAAGAATGGGAGGATGTGATGAGAGTGGACGAGGGACACAGATCTTGTACAGAACGGCGGTGACGAGTTGGGAGATATTTTGAGACAAGTGAGGAGAGACGGCATTCATCTTCATGAAGAAGGAGAAGAACTTTAGCCTGTATATAAAATAGTTTTTTTTTGTAATCCCAATTTCTTGATTATAGATAAAAGATGAATTCTATGTTTCAACAAAGAACACGTCCTCTTCTTTAAGAGCCTTTGTGAATATGCCTTTGTTCTGATAAGGGAGCACTGTGTATAGCGACGTAAAATGAAGTATATAAGAGCATTTTGTAGACGCCACTTGGTGTAGAGAAAATAGATCATTGTTTGAGGGCAAGCCTGAGCCCGGGAGCATTGGCGCAAAAATACAGGGTCAGATAGATGCTAAAGGTGGAGGGTGAGACCAGACAGAAGGTGCCCGATACAGAAGCGCAGGTGGAGAGTATAGTGTAGGGAAGAGGACCCTGTCCGTTAGAGCTTGCACTATAGAGTAGTGCATGCTAGAGAAGTTCCACTGTTTTTTGTTTTTTTTCCGGTCAGCAAAGACATGTGACAGATAGCATGGTAAACAGATTTAGTTTTGCTGTGTATGAAGAAAACATTTTAAAATTCAGGAGCAGATCACTGGCACCCATAATAATTTTGACACTGGATCTTTTTAGAGTTGTGTCGAGTTTCCTTTCATGTGTCATGATTTGGGATAAGGATTACAATCCTGTACCTGATTTCTAATTGCTAAGAGCAGTAAATTTGGTGGAACACATATAGAACATTTAACACAGACTGCACAGTAAGTATCATTATTATGGGGTGTTTACAAGAAAGTAATGAAATGATGCGTGCAAGTCTTGTTTAATTATTTACAGTACTTAGCTAGGGAGAAGGAACCTTTTAGCAATAATAGCAAGGACTTGAAATGCTCTTTGCAATTATCAAATGTTCTTGCTAGCTGTGATGTGACCACATTACATCTATCACCCTGTTTTTAAGCCAAAAGGAAAAAAAAGGAGCAGAAAAAACACACAACAATGCTCTATGGCTTGGAAGAGCTCTTTTTAATGTTTATTTTCAAAGATCATTCAGTGCAGAAATTATAAATGGGTCAAACTCTCACCAAAATCCTCTTCAAATAGGTACTTTTTTTTTTCATGGTTTTCACAGTCACATGCCTCCTAGATCATGCTACATTATGCCAGTGTGCATGTATTAATATAAATATATATACCTGTAGCAGCTCTGATCACAGCAACAGCTGAAGGCCAGAGAATACTCTGAGGATGGAACTTTTTCCAACCACTACCTCTAAAACATATAAATTAATTCATCTTCAAAAACTATTCAGTTATACTTTATGTAAGTAACCGTATAGAGAAACATTGAAGGAAGATTAAACTGATTCATCCATAAGTCTTATAGCTTACAGTGAAAAGATTACTTAAAATGTGAAATATTTTAATCCCCATCACACTAGAAGAAGGATTTTGCATATATTTGCAGCTTGGTGAACACACTGTTGACTATTACAGTGTTTCCTCTTTATAACACCCCCTCATATAATGCCAACCTCACACTAGGTACATTATCTGCACAAAAGGGCATTAAAAGGATTACTATGGTTATGGTATGGTTATGTCACCCTCTTTGTAATACCACCCTCGCTAGAATTCTAATTTTGAGCACTGTTGTAAGCTGGCACTATTAAGATGGAGAACTGCAGGACACATAACTTCCTGATGGGAATTTTCTAGCCTTAAAGGCAAACCAGAGGATGTAGTCAAGGAGAAGGCAGGGAGCAGGATACTCTCTCGGTACATACACTACATCGTCAACAGTATGTGGACACCCCTTCTAATTAGGGCATTTTGGCAATTTCAGCCACATACATTGATAACGGGTGTATAAAATCAAGCACACAGTCATGCAATCTCTATAGCGGTAGAATGGGTCATACTGAAGAGCTCCATGACTCAACGTGACACGGTCATAGAATGTCACCTTTTCAACAAGTCAGTTTGTCAAATTCCTGGGCTGCTAGTTCTGCCCCGGTCAATTGTAAGTGGTGTTATTGTGAAATGGAAACGTCTACGAGCAAAAGCAGCTCAGTCATGAATTAGTACACTACACAAGTTCAGAGAAGGGACATCAAAATGCTGAAGCGCGTAAAAATAGTCTGTCCTCGATTGCAGCACTCACTGCCTTTGGAAGCAACGGCATAAGAGTGGTTAGTCTGTTCAGCCATGGAAATTCCATCCACGAAGCTCCAGATGCACACAAGCCTCATATCACCATATGCAATGCCAAATGTCGACTGGCGTGGTGTAATGCACACTGCCATTGGACTCTGGAGCAGTAAGAACACATTCTCTGGGGTGACTAATCAATCCTCACTAGCTGGAAGTCGACAGATGAATCTGGTGGTTGGTGAATTCCAGGAGAACCCTTCCTACTCAATTGTTTACTGCCAAATGTAAAGTTTGGTGGTGGAACAAAAATGATCTGGGCTGTTTTTATGGTTTTCGGCCTGAACCCTTAGTTCCAGTGAAAGGAAATCTTGATGCTACAGCATACAATGTTATCCTAGAGAACTGTGTGCTTCCAACTTTGTGGCAAAAGTTTGGGGAAGGCCCTTTAATTTTTCAGCCTGACCTCAACCCCAAACATCTTAGGGATGAATTGGATCGCAGACTGTGAGCCAAGCTTTACCACCCAACATCAGTGCCTAACCTCATTAATAGCTGGTGGCTGAATGAATGCGAATCCCCACAGCCATGTTCCAAGCACTAGTAGAAAGCCTTTCAAGAAGAGTTGAGACAAGAAAATTAAATGTTCAACAAATACCCCACACAAGACACTGCAAACTCTATGAATGTATGTGCTGAGAATAAAACACATTTCCTTTCCTACTGGTCTTCCTCCAACCGGACTTTCACTTCTACAATCTATTTTGAATGCAGCAGCTACATTAATTTTCCCCTTCCACAGGAAGTGGATATGATGTTTGGGTGTCCACATACATTTGCCCAGGTGGTGTATGTCGTTACACAATTAGCTGCAATACATCTGGTGATAAATGTGGACTGTTATGTTATTGGTACATTTGGGCAAATAAAACCTTTCTTTTCTAATGCGACCGAGTGGTGCAGTTTTCTTTTGCATTATGTATAGAGACTATGGGGTAAATGTATCAAGCGGAGAGTTGTTCGGCGGGTTTGAAAAGCCAATCAGATTCTAGCTATCATTTATTTAGTATATTCTACAAAATGACAGCTAGAATCTGATTGGTTGCTATAGGCAACATCTCCACTTTTCAAACCCGCCGGAAAACTCTCAGCTTGATACATTTACCTCTATATGTTCCACCATACCTGAATAAAGGAGGAAATCAAAGAGCCAGTGGTAAAAGAGCTACAATTAGTGCTGTCCCTCAGTAATGTCATTATTTCCTTGTAAATAGACAGACTGCATTACTTAGAATATTGGTTCCACTTTCAAAATGGCTGCCTCCACTTTGTGGGTGGACTTTAATGTGACCATTTTTGTACTGTCCCTGCTCTTGAATAGTTCTGCATGTATTCAACCATACACTCACCTTTCAAACACAAGTGCTTGAGATATTATGTCTAGTGAAAAGGACAGGGAAGTACTAAATATCTAATATAGCCAAGTTTTTTTTCCTTTCACTTTTGGCCTGGACTTATGCCTCCGTCAATAATGCCAAAAAAATGTTTCAGAAACGGGTTTCTAATTTTATTTTTTTTTTTTTTTGTTTAAAGACATCACACTGAAAATAATATTGTGATTACTAAAAACCAAATTACTTCACATAGCTGTCACTGTGATACAAGTGCTAGTGTGTATCAAACTAATTGACTGAACCAGTACTGCCATAATTGGGTGGACACTCTGCATACTTTTTACCATACATATTTTTTGTTATGCTGCTCATGTAGTTCCCCTGCAATTGTACTACTATTGAGATGTGCGCAGTTGGTGGAATCCTGCTGGTTTTAAGCATTAGGTGAGGTGCTGGGTCCCTTGGTGGAATGATAACTTACTGCGTGTGTGTAGCAGTTGGCAGCATGTTCATAGCACGTTGGTTTGTAGCGGCTGTTTGCTGGAGCTCTGTGGTTCATGAACCTGTCGAAAAAGAAGAAATAATGAAATTCACATACATTGAAGTCGGGTTTTATGTGCATATCAATCATTTTGTCTTTCTTTGAGAAAACACTTTGCAAACTAAAATGACAAACTTTCCCCTAACACAAATGTACCAAATTATTATATTTGTGCACATAAATAGAATACAAAAGAGTAAATTATGAAAATACCCCAAAAATTATTTTTTTTTACTAAAGAAGAAATTAAATCAGGAGGTTAAAATGTCAAACTACTGTACTACTAATCTTTGGTTTAAAATGATAGTGAACAAGAGACTAATCTAACTTATTTATAGAGTAGGCCAATTAACTGGTTCTTGCTGTATTGAAGGCACTATCCTTGTTGGTTATATCTATAGTACAGGGCTCGACACATTTCTCCAAGAGTTAGAAGCCAGTGCCAAAACACAGGAGGAAATCATTTCTAATAAGATAAAATAATAATAAAACATAAGATAATTTTTCATAGGGAAACTACCAAACTCTGCTGCCTGTGAGATAACATCCTAGCTGAACAGGGGCAGAGAGGAGGATAGACTTTAAACAGAACGTATTGACTAGCTCTAGCCATGTCTGGTACTGTGGTGTGGAGCCGTATGTTATGGGCCGTGGCAATCCGCGTCTCCCATCTGCGTCCCATCACTTCCAATTTCCGTCGTCCCGACCGTTACCATGGCAATGGTCAGGACGCTTTCTAAGCAGTGGCGCATCCTGGCAACGCTGGGCAGCCGGGAGCATGCGCACATAATTAAACAGCCTGCGGGCTAATTTATTTTGCCGTCAACTAATTAGGGAGCCTCTTGGGATACTTGTAGGGCAGGGCTCTGATTGGCTGCATTGTGTATTTAAGGCAGGGATGGCTTAGCCGCCCTGCCGGTTATAGCGTTCACAGTCTGTGATGTTTGCTGACCTGCAGTTTGTCTCTTGAATTTGGCTGACCTTCTGTTGTGACCCTTGACTGTACCTTGTACGCTTCCCTGACCTTTTGCTTGACTACTGGACTCCGATGTTTCGCTTGTGACCCTGACCTCTGCTTGGATACCGATTTGCCTATCTGCTACAGACCCCTGACCTCGGCCTGCCACTGACCACCTTCTCCAGTCTGTACTGGCACTTCTGGCTCCATCAGCGCTACGGCCATCATAGATGAACTTTTACTACACTGAGCTTTTACTACACTGAGCTTAAGACCTGGGGGCATACAAGTACCTGTGAGCACACACAACTCTACGGGAAATACGTTCTAAAAGCTCATGGTGGTCGTGAGCCCTAACAGTACTAAGCTTGGTCTCAGAAGAAGAGACTTCTTTGAATATACTTCTCTCCTCTAAGATGAAGAGCTTGGGAGAGGGAGAGGGAGAGGGACTGATAAATATAAGATACACTAGTACTTATGTGATTGGACTAAGACATATTTGTTAGCTAGATAGGGATAGTCAGTTAAGGTGATTGGACTTACACAACAGCTCCCAACAAAAATCCAGTTGTGATTTCACTAAGGTGGAGGCACAGTTGAAGAGAGAATGTTCAGACCACCCATATAAGCACACTTATATGCACACCCTAGCAGTACAAAGGGGTGTTTATTATAATATATATTATACATATACACACATACATATACACACATATATAAACAGTATCCTTGAACAAAGCAGCATGCCTAGTGGCGTTTCAAAAAATAAAAATCTAAAACACGGATACATATGACTCATGGAAAAAGGTTATTAGAAGACATCTCACCATTCACCTTTTTAGGAATCCCTGATCTAACAGCTTCCAACATACTTGGTAACTATAGCAACTGCAATAATTTAAGCACACTAGGGTATATTTACTAAACTGCGGGTTTGAAAAAGTGGAGATGTTGTCTATAGCAACCAGATTATAGCTGTCATTTATTTAGTGCATTCTGCATTTCAGTAAACACACCCCACTTTCTCCATACGAGCAGTTCGTATAAAGATTTTAGTACTTTCAGTACCAAAGCATTGACATAGCATTGTTCTAAATATCTATTAAAAAACCAAGTCACGTTTTAAAAGCAGACACTTGCTAAACCCAAGTAAACAGATCCACTCAATTTATTTACATGCAGCTAATGAAATCCAGATGCAGTTACTGTAAATATACCACATTTTTTTGAATGAACACTTCCTTATATAACCATCTCTGCATAAATATATTCTGTACAGCAAGTGAAAAATAAGCAGAGCTATTTGGCCGGTCTTAAAAAATATGCATCATGACAAGACTACAAAATGCAGTCAGATTAGAGGTGCAATTTCACGTAGACTTTTTTTTTTTTTTTTTAAAGCAAGTTTTGCACCCTTTAAGCAGGAAGCTGTGAATATTTTTCCAGGAGGTTCTCCTATAAAAGTGTTCACTTGCAAAATTGTCCTATGGGGAGAATTATATGTCTGTAGCTGCAAAACAAAAGTGTGTCTCCTCATTTGGTTCCTGCTTTTTCCCACTAGAGTGTAACCTGATCTGTTAGTCTGAGCCGGTCAGTCACCAAGCTCCTCAGTGGTCATGTGATAGCAGAAGAATGGAGCCGAGTTTTATACTGCGAAAGTTACAAAGCCCCTCTGCACAGTACATCCTATGTCAATTGATTGCTATTGCCATAATTATTGCTTGAAACTTAGCAAATAACAAATCATTAATAGTGGCTTGTATCAAAATGCTACTGAAAAACAAACACCTCCACATATGTTTTAACTGGTAACTAGAGTGATTTATGTTAAAGAAACATACCTCATTTTATATCCTTGCTAATTTATATCCAGGCACTATTTTGAGGGAGGTCACCCAAAAACTTGTCCAATATGTTGCAGAAAAGATTATTGTACTTTTCTTTAGAGTGTGGGCAGATGGGAAGGCATGAACACGCATGTCCAGCTACGGGTATTACCTGTCTTACATAACAGATTGAGTTATATTATGAGGTAGAATTTCTGTTCTTTCCGAAAGGGAAATTCTTTCACCTTAAAATCGCAACACCTTTCTGATAAGTGATTCAATATTAATGTAACTCAAAAAACACAAATATTTTTAACTGAAGAGGTTTTCCAATAAGTCAATAAGTCTTACTCTTAACATTAAAACAAACAATATAAAGCATACAAAAGAAAGCTTGCTTTACTATTTATTGCAGAAATAAAGCCTAACAAGATCAAACACAATAAATTATGTAATATTAATATATTGTATCTGTAGGGCAGTATGGTAGGACATGCCATTAGGGGACGATTTACGTTGGTTACACACAGCTCCACAGTCAAAAACTGTCTAAAACCCCCTACTAAACAAAAAATTCCAGCATAGCTATATATAGAAAGGTTCATGTGAAGTCACATAGGTTTAACTAAAGAACACTAACATTAACAAAGTGAAATAGAACATAGCAGGACCAAAGCAGTAAATTACAGTGTCCTGGTTAAGCTGGGTTCCAAAAATTATACTTGTTTAAACTGGCATTTAAATATAAACATTCACAAAACCTAAATGAAACTTTCTTTGGCTAGAAACACTGCTTACTTCTTCAATAAATGGCCCAAAACTAGCACACGTAGAGCTCCAAAGCCAAACATTCTAATGGATCTAAAACAAGCACACGTAAAAGATTAACTGAAAAGTTCAACGGGCAGATGCAGGTTGTGGCCGACCACCAAACAACCTGATCCGTCCTATCTTGCCACATGTTTGCCAAAAAAACTAGACAAACACAGGTTGGCAATCTGTGTCAAGCATCATATAAACATGCTACTAATAACATTCACAAATAAGTTAGGAACTTCCAACAATAATGAAAGCCATAAGGAAAATGTTCCCAATTAATGATATTCCATTTTTGTAGAATAACTGTACATAGAATTGCACATATTTTTTTTTATCCTGCACGTATATCAAATAAAAGTGGGAAAAGGGACAAAGTTTGTTGTCCACTTCAAATACCATCTTAATTTTGCACTAAAGCTTGCACATAAAAGATACATGGGTAGATTTACTAAAACTTCTAAAAAGGAAAAATGAGTTGCTGCCCACAGCAGCCAATCAGATTCCAGCACACTCTAGAAAATGATAGCTAGAATCTGATTGGTTGCTATGAATAACACCTTAACTTATTCTTTTTTTAGAATTTTAGTGAAACTACCCCTCAATTTTTAATATCACAGTGCCAGATCAAATGTCAGTTTACCTAGAATGCCGACAAGACTTGCAACATTTCAGCTTGGATTGCTATTTTAGTATATAGTATAGTCACTTGTTTTTCTTTTGTTCGGGATTAGAAATGTGTGACAGGATGTAAAATGTAAAAATACTTTGCACATCCACAACTAATGGGTGAAAAGTATAACTAAAGTACAAGAACCCATTGTTCAGGAGTCAACAAAGTCCTCATCCATATAACGTGATGCAAATTACAGCTTTACTAGAACAAATGCAAATCAGGGACTTCAGGGTGACTAAACATTGTTTCCAAAGAAGTACAAAGGTCTAATGCTTGAATTCCTCAGAAATGGTGCAAAGTTATTTAATTTAATTTTCCAAGTACCATATTTGCTGTGTGGAAAGCTTAGCATGGACTTGGAAGGTTCTTTAACTTAAATTGTATGGGAACAATTGATAATCTTTTGCTAGTGGCCACTGAACTAGTCATTCCCAAGGCAGCACTGAAAGAAGAATTTATATCAGAAGTAGCTGAATGTTATAATGGTCTCCTATGGCTAGAACAATGTGACAGCATGAAACTAAGGCTGGGTACACACTACAGGTTTTTCACCCGATTTTTGTGCCAAGCACACGATAAACGACGGGTAGATCCGAAATCGTATTCGTGTACGCTCCAACGATCATGTTTTATTGCACCAAAGCACATTGTATCATACGATTGGATCTTGCAACCGGACTAAAATTCTCTATAACCGATGGAACCATGTTTTTCGCTGTCAATTTGCCCAACATAACAGCATGGGGTTTGCAATGTATTTGTGATATTTTCATGCAACACACTTTATTGCCACATTTGCAATACTTGAGAAAGTGTAATTAGATGCAGCAAGTAGTTAGACTGGGAAACGTTTTTGAGCTTTAGAAATACAGTGTTACACCTGGTACAAAGGGGACTATAATTGTAGAATCAGGCACTACTTACAGATGACAAGTATTGTCTATGGCAAAAAATTATGTTTTATAACATGTCTTTTCCATGGAAGAGTATAATGCAATTTTTTATTAATTTTGAAATATTGTGTAGAAAGTGGAACTAATGTTAAGCAGTACCATCGGTGTTATAAACTCTAAAATAAAACATTTACCAATTAGTTTGTATTAGTTTTGTTGTCAGTTTGCATTGGTCTCCATTGCTTCTACAGTTCTCAGCAGCATATGCTGCACAATGTCATATGTATGTGCTGGCGACTAGCTAGTTCTACAGCTCACCGATAAGGCTCTACTTTGATGGAGACATTCTATGGTGACAACACTTGATTAGGCTAGGTCAGGTTTTCTCAATCTTTTTGCACTGTGTATCAGCTTATGATGTTCTATGTTTACCAAGTATCCCCTAATGCGTGTACATTTATTCCATGTACCCCCGTATGTGTATAAATGTTTGCCAAGTAACCTTTTACATATTTAAAAAGAACACCCCATAGTGTTTTGAATGTTTTATTCATTGCTTAGATATTACATTGTTATATCTGTAATAATCCAAAAGGTCTTAGGTACTTAGTACCTGGTAAATCTATTTAAGTATGTGAATCTCTGATATACCTCTGGGGGTACAGTTTGCTTTCTCATTGGAGAATACAGTGTTCATATTGTAATAGTTGGGTGCTGGGAACCAGAAGCTTAGACTGTCTGGATCAAACTAACAGCATTTTGACAGGATGCTGACCTGCATCCCGTCGGCTGAAGTAGAGCAGCATGAGGATAAACAACTAATGATCTAGAAGTAGTAAAAGTGAAAAGATAAAAAAAAAAACAAAAAAAAACCATGATTTGCTGCCATCTTGGACCTAGATTATTTATTAGAATGGCCAACTGCAGTTTTTTGAGTGTCCGGAGCTTCACAATCCATTCCTCCCAGAAAGGACATAGCATAAAGTGAAAAGAAAAGATAAAATATTTAATTTGATCAAAAAAGTGACAAAAATGTGTGAAGCTCCAGTGGAACTGGCCACAAGTTCTTATATAATTGGTTGTTGTTTTATGGCTAGATTTTGGACTCCCCCCCCCATTAAAAATAAATTACGTTCTTAGCCACAACAGTATATGCTCTAATGCATGAGTGGGAGTAATCCTTCGCGAGGAAACAATGGTGAATATTTTTGTTTAATCCTATTTATCTTTAAGTACAGCTTTAGCTTGGCTTATTTTTCACCAAGCCAAAGAATCTACTATATAATTATTTTCCCTAGTACTCAATAAGTCTGTGTGTGGGATTACCTTTGTTCTAGTTAAAACTGTCAGAAGTATTTAAAACTTTCCCCATTCCTCAGCCAAAAAATAAATAAATTCCAAGTAAAAAAAACGAAATTGCAAACTACAGTATGTGCCAGGTTAGTAAACCTCAAAACATTGAATGTATATTAATGTTTTATATGCTATTATAAATAAATAGAAAACTCATGCTTATTGAGTGGTAAATAAAAGAAAATGCACAACAGGACACAGTTAATACCAAAAAACATCTTTGGGAAAGAAATATAAAAAAAATAATAATTGGGAGTCATATGTTGCGAAGAGCACAAAAGTATAATAAATAAAACTGATTTTCAATTGACTATTAGCTACAATTTGATTAACACAGATAATATCTGGTTGCTATGGATTACTGCAAATATGTGTCATTTGCATCATGCTTGTAAATGTTCCCTGTATATTCTGTTACTACTACAAATCAGGGCCAGCGTACTGGCTTCACCATTATTCCTATATTAAGAAGAGGAAGCCTGTGCCAATATACCAGTGAGCCTGCAGGCTATATACCAGCACCAACCAGAGGACAGTCATTAACCGTTAACTTTTGATACAAATTTAAAATGTATAGACAGATTCAGAGTCTGTAGCTACACTCTAAACGGTTGTATAAAAATAAAGCTGCTCAGTGTTTGTGCGCAGCATACAAAAGCGGAGTTTTTCCCTGCATGCATGCATGCATGCAAAAAAAATAATAATTTGGATTTTCTCCTCTTGCATCACAATATGGTGTGTGCAGGTGCAAATTTGCAACCTTTTGTTGGAATTGCACCAAACTCTAAATTAGTCCCCGAAAAGAAATGTTCTTGGTTGTCCAAATAGATGCAATGAATGGTGTTCTAGTTTAATAAAACGGCAGGCTTGTAAAGTCTCATAGGTTTTTTTTTTAGGAGTCACCTGACTTTGACTTCCCAATCACCTGGCTTCCTTGAGACGTGGAGACAAGAGCTTAGACCTCCCATCGCAAGTGGGTCAAATTCCTTCCGTTTCATGGGCTGGATTAAATTGCGTCTGCATTAGGGAACATATATCCTCAGTTTTTTTCTCTATCCTACCAGGTTCATGTTTCTGAAATGTTTTAGCATAATCCAGTGGTTTCCAAACTTTTTCAGTTCACGGCACCCTTAGGGTATCCAGAATTTTTTCAAGGCACCCCTAATCCAAAATAATCACCGAGCTGGTCTGTTATATAAGTAGTTAGTTCAAAATAACGTAATAAGTATTTAGGTCAGAACAGAAACACTTTTGTGTATCATTAAGAGGAATAAGATCAAACAAAATAAAACAAAAATATGCACAAAACTCATCACACTCTGTCCCTTCACCATTACAATGTGCCCCTTCACGCTCACACTGTGCCCCCCTTTATTCTCTTGTCCCTCCATCATGGTTTCCTATTACCATTTCCCCTCCGTTCCTTTACTTACCTTACTGGGCCTTTCTTCCTTCTTGTGGCTCCTCTCTGTGCCGCTCCTCACTGAATATGTCAGACGTGATGACGTCAAGCCCGACAATCAGCAAGAAGGGAACAGGGAGGCGCGAGGAGGAAGGAAGATTCTGTGTCCTGGGCGCCACCGGATTGGTAAGAGTTTTCTTTGTCCTGGCAGCAGCACCCCTGTGACGGCGCTGCGGCACCCCAAAGGGCCGCTGCACACACTTTGGGAACCGCTAGCATAATCCCAATGTACTTCAGGGCAATAAGGCGCTAATGTTTCTATTAGCTTGGCCGTATATTTCTTTGAGTGGGACATTGAAGGCCTCACATGTTTCAAGAGTCCTTTCTTCTCTGAAAAGATGATCCTTCAAGGACCCCTTGAAACACATTAGGTCTGTGACAAGTCACGTTCACGTGAACAGCCCTTGTGATCACAGGGATCAATAATGTCTCTTTAAAGTTTCGGTTGAGCTGTAATCTGTTCCGTTTAACAGCAAATGAATGAAAACACAGCACAAACCAACTAAAGAAAAATGTTTTTAATACCATAATCAAAAAAAAAAATCAACATATACTCCTGATGATGGAAATCACAAAACAATACCGAATTCCTCTTTCACAAGCCGATGAGGAAACCTGACATTCCTGTGTCAAGTCTCAATGATCCAAGTGTGCCAAAGGTTACTTGAGGTTGCCTCAAACCCTGGAGACATCTGGTAAAAGCTCTATAGACACATGGAACTGTTTATCTGATCCACATTCAGATCAGAGCTCACCATTCACAGGCATTTCCTGGTAAAATTTTAGACACTATCAAGGTCTATTTACACAGTCCAGAAAAGACTGCTACTGCTCAACAAATAAAATAAAGATACTTTAATAGAACTGTGTATACATTGTGTAATTACAGTAAATATAACATAGATGTGCAGTATATTGAGTAAGATTATGTGATATAGGTAACCAGACTAAAGAAGTACATTGTTACATTAAGAACTTGTCTATACAAATCACATGCCTGCACACCAATTTGGGCATAATCTGCCCTGATACTCAATAGCACCTGATGGGTGATATCACTTATGTTCCACATTCACGTCCAACACTGAAGGAGGGCAGTTATTAAGGTGAATAACATCCTTTAAAAGCCATGTGATGTGTGCTTCCATTAAGATTTAAATAAATTCACACCTAAAAAGTAGTCGATAGTAGTGTACCTTGATCCTGGGGCTGGTCTGCTCCTGTAGGTCTAAAATGTATGTGAAAAGCAGACAAGTCTAGGTAAAGTATCTCTGAAACACTCTGTTGGCTTCTTTATAATATGCTGCTGATATCGACGTACGAGTTTTTTTTTTATTCTTTTCTATTTTTGTTCTTCTGGTTACTCGGGGAGAACAGGGAGTCAATTACAATGGGTGTAGATATGTATTTATCAACAAAAGACGTCTAAAGTTATTGCACATAAGCGTAAGACTACTCTTAAGCTTCATGGTGGGACAGTCAGTATACAAAGTTATAGCAAATGATACTAAATAACATTCACAATCTCAGCATGAATGCACACCTTAAGTAAGTCATTCATTAGATGACTTAAAAAAAGGTCAGTGTAAGAGAGTTAATGTTACCTTCATATATAAAAGTTAAATAGAAAAGTGCGCATGTATTTGCGGCATGGTACATTGCAATTTTTCACTGTACTGAAGATAACATCAAGCCAACAGAAAATTATATTGCCAGTTTCAAAAATAAGAACTGTTTTTCTTTTGACAAAGTAAGAATTATTATAAAGAAAGTCATAATAGATTAGGACATTTGGACAACAATTCTGACTATCAGACAATAGCAAAATAAGTACTGAAAAAAGATTAAACTTATAGAATTCAAAATATGATTGCAACTTTTGAGTTATTAGGTAAAGTGCTCAAACACTGATTATACTGTACATACACACATTTCCTTAAATAGGAACACATTGCAAACTCTTCAGCATTTAAGTATATTCAACTTCCTTGCATGTCTCAATTTACATTATTTTATTGAATATGTTTTAAATGGGGTCATACAGCCTACCGGCCAACTCTTAACATTTGTTACTATTTATTATTACAGAGTTTTTGCATTCTTAAAAGATCAGTGGTTGTGAATGGAGAAACTATGTTTCTGCATCAAGGCTTCTGACATTTTAGCAAATGTACTTCCAGTCCTTTAAGAAACTTTAAATATTGCTGCACAAATTCAGATATGAATTATCATACAAAACATTTTACTATACACAGGTAGAAATATGTGATGTGACCAAGAGGGACCATTTGGAAGAAAAGACGGAGCCACATCTTTTGAACCCAAGGTTGAACTAGAGACCTGCGGGTAAATGTATGAACGTGCGGGTTCTTCAACACCCGCGTGTTCAGCGATTAAATTTCAAGCGGCGCTGCATTGTAAAGGGAAACTTCCCATTACAATGCAGCGCCGCTTGAAATTTAATCGCCGAACACGCTGAACACGCAAGTTCATACATTTACCCACTGGAGTTTCTCCTATAGTTCACATCCTCTCCAACATACATATAAATTCACTTACTAGTTTGTTCCCTGTGTGTTATTAGAGATCATCAGAGTAGATCTCAATAGAAAATAACAATGATTGGAACAAAAAACCAATTTCTGGGACACCCATGCCTATTTTTCAGAGCATGTTTGTAAGCTAGCAGCTCTAAACAGATAACTGTCCAATAGGGGCAAGTAAGGAGTGATTTGCATATCTCTACCAAGAATTCACAGGACAATATTCTCTACTCTTCGGTTCCCTGGTATAAAACTAGTTGGTATAAAATATATGTTAGATTAAGCAACTTTGTCAATATAATAATACAATTTTTACTGCTCCAGAGTTACAGAAATTTTCAATTAGGACAGATCTGTGAAATCTTTACATTGCAACATATTTTTGGTTTGCCTAAAAACTAGATAGGTAAGGCACCTATTTTACACATCGCCCAAGGTCAACTATGTTAAAGCATATATATGGTAGGTGCTGCATTAGAATAACAGCTATACAATACTCAAATAAAGAACAATAAACCACACAAAGTTTTGCAAGAGGCAGTTCAAACAAAAGAAAGCAAGGCTATACGGTCTATTCCTTCAGTGATAGTTCTGTATGTTGTTATCAGATACATTTCTTATCAGTATAATTCTAAACATTGTTACTATACTATAACTAGATGGCGAGTGAACTTTGGTAACAGGTCACCAAGTTCAGAGGTAAACAATCATTCTAAACCAACAGGTCCCTAATACAGAATCATGCAAGACACAAAGTCCTCATTAAAAAAATTACAACATAATATGACTACTAGATGGCGAGAGTTATCATCCCAGACTAACTCATTTTATTATTTCCTCCTCTGGTTTCGTGCATCTTGTATGTTGAAAGAAAGATGAAAAATATAGTACAGGACATATTTTTATCACCCCATTCACATCTTCACAATAATAATATAATGATTTGTGTTACTATTTTTCAGCTAACTGCCAATTTTTCATTGATTGAAATGAGTGCTGTCAGTTCACAGAAAAAAAAATATGGTCTCCAAAACAGGTTTGGAAGTGTAAGAAAGACTGTGCTATATAAATTATTGCTATTCCAATCTAAACAATATATACCAAATAAAACCCTTTTTTTTAAAAAAAAAAAAAATAATACTTACAATTAGTTTAATATATTTCCATTAACAAATAAAAACTTTTTGGAGCCAATAAGCATCACTGAGTCAACAATTCTTATTATTCAAGTACAAATGAAAACTTAAGCAATTTTCAAATTCATTATTACACCGAACCTCATGACTAAAATAATATATGCAAGCCAAGTTTAATATGAATGACACTACCTTCCAACAGAGAACATGTTCAGAAGAATGGATTTGTAGATCTGTGAAGAGTCAGAGACTCAATCAAGGTTTAAAGACGTGAAACAAGTTCATCACAATATTATCTCAACGGATGCTGGTCCGCTAATTAGAAAGTCTGCTAGTGATGGATCTAGCTTGTCAATAAAGAAACCAATCAGTGTTAAAAAAAACAAACCCAAAAAAGACAAAAAAACAGTTGAGAGCCCCTCCTCAAAATGAAGTAATTTACAATATGTGAGACAGATATGCCAACTGGATTCACTGAGAAGACCTGTCTGACACTGTTCATTAGCTCAAATGAAGTAATAATGTGCCACTAAGCAGACTCGCCCACCTAGCTGAACCAAGAATGTGATCACATCCACTTATTTAGGAAGCCAAGCCCCATGGTTGTCAATATGTTAGTGAAGGGAAGAGACAAGATAGTCAACCATTATGCCAGGGAGGAAAATCAAAATTCCTATGAGGTACCAATTTGCTAGTGGATGACGAGCAAGATGTAAATTTGAAGATTTAGTAGAGCACCAACGAACTAGCTGATAGCAAATATCTTTCAGCAAAGGATCTGTGACTTATGTACCACCCAAATGACCAACACATTGGTGGATAGTGCACACTTGATATTCCAAAATCCATGTATCATCAAAAGGACCAGTCTGCTAGTGGGATGTAAACATCATGACATTACCCTCAATGTCTGCCTAGGGATTATAAAATAGGGGAAGAGTCTGTCATCATAATTAGAGGGGAGGATAAGTGTGTGTACAAATTACACATATCTATTATGTAATGCTCTAAGAATGATAATAAAAATACTGATAATAGAGAGAGAGACAACTTGTATAACAATAGACATCATGTTAAATTGGAATCACCCAATAAGGGAACAAATGTATGAGGAGTCCAGTCTGAGCTTTATTTCTCCAGCCTGACAATGAATGAACAGTCTCCTACTGAGTGTGCCGTCCTGCCAGGGTGTGGAGCAGTCATTGGTAGGAAACATGCTGCCAGGCTAGAGAGAAGTCAGTGGTGGTGTAGGGAGCATGATGCCAGGGTAGGGAGCAGTCAGTGATAGTGTAGGGAGCATGATGCCAGGGTAGGGAGCAGTCAGTGATAGTGTAGGGAGCATGATGCCAGGGTAGGGAGCAGTCAGTGATAGTGTAGGGAGCATGATGCCAGGGTAGGGAGCAGTCAGTGATAGTGTAGGGAGCATGATGCCAGGGTAGGGAGCAGTCAGTGAGTGTAGGGAGCATGATGCCAGGGTAGGGAGCAGTCAGTGATAGTGTAGGGAGCATGATGCCAGGGTAGGGAGCAGTCAGTGATAGTGTAGGGAGCATGATGCCAGGGTAGGGAGCAGTCAGTGATGGTGTAGGGAGCAGTCAGTGATGGTGTAGGGGAGCATGATGCCAGGGTAGGGAGCAGTCAGTGGTGATCTAGGCAGTATGCTGCCAGGGTAGGGAGCAGTCAGCAGTTATCTAGGCAACATGATGCCAGGGTAGGAAGCAGTCAGTGATGGGGTAGGAAGCAGTCAGTGATGGGGTAGGAAACATGATGCCAGGGTAGGGAGCAGTCAGTGGTGGTGTAGGGAGCATGATGCCAGGGTAGGGAGCAGTCAGTGGTGGTGTAGGGAGCATGATGCCAGGGTAGCGAGCAGTCAGTGGTGATCTAGGCAGCATGATGCCAGGGTAGGGAGCAGTCAGTGATGGGGTAGGAAACATGATGCCAGGGTAGGGAGCAGTCATTGGTAGGAAACATGATGCCAGGGTAGGGAGCAGTCATTGGTAGGAAACATGATGCCAGGGTAGGGAGCAGTCATTGGTAGGAAACATGATGCCAGGGTAGGGAGCAGTCAGCGGTGATCTAGGCAGCATGCTGCCAGGGAAGAAAAGAGCCCCCTCCCCGTCTACCCCCATCTCTGAGTCTCCCCATCACTCACCGCTTGAAGTCCTTGGCCACCATCTCTGACCTGGTTCAGGACAGCCCCGACGAGCAGCTTGGCAGTGAGACGCGGGAGGGGGCGCCCTCATCGGATAGCCAGACGCCGGAGCCCTGGACACCGACACCGAGAACCCTGCTCTCTAACCGGGCTGCACATCCCGCCCCCTCCTCAGCCCACCAGACACGTCACCGCCCACACCGTGACGTTACCTTCTGTCAGGCCAGTAACAGCCACACACACAAGAAACAAGCCGCCTGTGTGATTGACAGCAGCTCCAGCCACGCCCCTTTCCTGTTTTAACTAGATCATTGCTACATTTGGTGAGTGCTCAAAATCAAAATCATAAAGTGCAAATAAATAAGAAAATCAGTATTTAATTTTACCATTCAGTTTTAAAATTGAGTGACTCACACCAAAATGCTAACAATAGCACACTGTTGTTTTTTTCCATTCAATTGTAGCAAGTAAATTTATTAGCAGAATTTTCTATAGTACAGTATAACTGGAGAGCAAAGAGGTTACATCACAGACAGCTGGTATTATAGGAAGCAATTAAAACGTTCATGACCCAAGTTTATTGCAGTACTTGCTGCCTGAAGGCAGAGAGCAGGATTAAGAACCTGTGGAGCCCAACGCAAAATTCTAGATTACGCCCCCCCATAACTAAAACCCCAAAATCTTAAAAACGGGTTTTGGTAATCCAGGCACTTCCGAGTCCTTACCCACACGGCCCAAGACTAGAGCCTATTTTGCCTAATGGATGATCCAACTATGACTGAAAGGTTTCATCCGTATAAAATAATTGCTGTGGTACAAATCAGTCTGATTTGAGACATTGTTGCCAAACATCAGTACAAAATAAATATAATTGTAACCCATTTTAACCAATTATTACATAGATATATAGATATAGATATATATATATATATATATATATATATATATATATATATATATATATATATGTATGTATATATATATATATATATATATATATATGTATATATATATATATATATGTATATATATATATATATATATATATATATATATATATATATATATATACACTACTTACATGCATATCACCATCATTTCTCTAAAAGCTTTGCACTTATCACCCCATTTTTTTTTACATATCTTGTGCAATAAATTGATTAGTGACAGGCAAATGTGTCCTGACACATTGGTTGTAAATATTAGTTTTTTGCTGTGTAATAAAGCATATGGTATATAACAAGTGTCAGTAAACATTTTGTGTGTCAGAAAAAAAAGTTGAACTTTAATATTGCATTTCCCCCCTTCCCTACATTTCTGATCAAAAGTCTATATTCCAATTTTCTTAGATATCACTATCAATATGAAACTAAAAGGATCTATAATATAATATTTAACTAATTATGTACAGAACTTTACATTGCAAGTTGCTCTAAAACATATAGGACCTCATTTAGAGTCGGACGCAAAGTCCGTTTTAGGCGCATCCAACAAAAAACACTATCATGCATGTGCAGAAAGCACCAAATCCGCCTGCATCTTGTATACTTGCGCCTAAAACAGACTTTGCGTCCGACTCTAAATGAGGTCCATACTGTATATTGGTTGAAGTGGAAAATTAGAAGTGGTGGTGTGGAAAATATAAGTGAATGGAATTTGATAGTTTTACAATTAATGCTGGATAATAATGCTGGATATAATTTCATATATTAGACATTTCCCTAACAGTTGTAGCATTGTATTGTATTCAAATATTGGCATTTATGTACTCAGCCTAGGGCTTGAACACACTCGGTGACTCAGGAAGTAGTCTAGGTGTTTTGCATTTTTTTTCACTGAGTCTGTCACTTACACAAATAGCCAGGTGCAATCATCTAGATAAACTTATACGCTTATTTCCATGTATATTTTTTGCACCAATTATGTCAGCATTTTAAAGTGACATTGGTGAATTGGCTTTCACTGAATGTGAACAAATTGACTCCACAACCAAACACATAGGGCCTGATTCATTAAGGAAAGTAACGCAAAAAATGGTTTTTAGATCTGAAGACTACAAAGTCATGAATTTGTTGTAATATGTTATAACATGCGTGCTCTTAAAAGGAATTCCACAGAGTAAGACTGGGGGACATTTGCTTACTATAAACGCCAGATTTTTAAAAAAAATCATGTTCTAAACAAGAAACATGAAACTCAATAACAGATCAAACTTTTCAACCTGTTAAAAAAACCTGCAAGACCTTTAATTCATGTGATTAATCTGCCTCATGGTCTATCGCAATTCCCTTGTTAATAGTCTACACATTAACCAGACTTTTATCCATACAGTCTATTTTAAATGAAGTGGCTTGACTAATTTTTCTCACCATATGTCCTTGCTACTCCTTCGCTCTGCCAGTCCCTACATTGGTCATCTGTTCTTTAAATACTTGCCTTCCCCTACAGAATCTTTTCATACTGCTTACTCCTCACCTACAAGGCTCTCTCCTACTCCACTGCCCCATACATCTCCAACCTCTTCTCCATTCACACTCTATCCTGTTTCCTGCTATCGTCCTCTCCTCCACTCTGATCACCTCATCCCACTCCAGAATCCAAGATTTCTCCTGGGCTAACCCCCTCCACTGGAATGACCTCCTACATTCCATTCGTCTACCCCCTATTTTATGCACCTTCAAACAAGCACTTAAAACTCATCTGTTCCTCAAAGCCTGCCAACCATCCACCTTACCACCTCTCCATGCTTGATCTCCTCACCTCTCTCTTCCCCTGTCCCCTTACTCGCTCCTCATGCGCTAGATCCCCTCTTATGGGCAGGCCCCTCTTCCCTCCTACCTCTATGCCTATTCTTCTGCTCTAGCTTCACTGTATTAGCTATGCTTGGAGCTCTTGGTATTATTTGTATTGCTCTGTACTGTTTTACCCGATCTACTGTTTGTATTCAGTATGGCGCTTCGTAAATCTTGTGGCGCCTTATAAAAGATAATAATAATAATACGGACATGCATATGCCTGCTTTATGTGCATTTTAAAAAAATAAAAAGTTAATTTTGCGTGCCTTAATGAATCAGGCCCACAATCCATATAAGACCAAATAAGTGAATGGTGAGACATATGTCCAAACCATAAACATATTAACATTCTAGAATTCAAATTTTATTACAATAAAAACACATCACCTGTATGGAAAAAATAAATAGCTCTAAACTAAGTAATAAGCTTGAAATAACTGAAGTCCTTGCTGCACTATTTGCTCCATCTCTTTGCTGACAGTTAAAACTTTTCAAATGTTACTTATGAGAACAGGGGGTAAATGTATCAAGCTGAGAGTTTTCCAGCGGGTTTGAAAAGTGGAGATGTTGCCTATAGCTACCAATCAGATTCTAGCTGTCATTTTGTAGAATGTACTAAATAAATGATAGCTAGAATCTGATTGGTTTTTCAAACCCGCCGGAAAACTGTCAGCTTGATACATTTACCCCCAGATCTTTTCGATCTCAAAATAGTCAGGCAGGTGTGGTGCAGTGCAGAAGCTTATATCGTCCTAGGTAACACAAATGCTATGTATACATAAGAGGATTCACGCACAAGTGATGTCAATGCAAATTTGAAGCGGAATAACTTCATTGATATATTTCTATATTTGCTTTTTGACCCATATTATTAGCACGTGGGAAGCATCTTTCAACATTAGTGATGGAGAGGAAGTAAAACCACAGCACTATGATAACTATACTATTTAACAAAGGTATAATTAGAAGTCACTGAGCTGCAATATGTTTTTTAAAAATGCGTCCAACCCACCAGCTGCTTCAAGCTACATTACTGGACTCACATTCACCCACTGTTTGCTTTCCATACCCATTAGTACAGTGCAACAATTCTATATGTTTACTAGTCTAGCACAGATAACTGGACTATTTACACTTTACTATTACCTTTAGTAGCTGCCAAATCTACCTGTAATTTTGCAGACGTATGTTACATATAGAAACTGTATTGAAATTAATGAGGTCTGGAAATGAATTGAAATCTCCGAAATGCGTCAACTACTCCCAGTGCTAGACAGCCTGGGCTTGTTACCATTATTAATAGGGCAACCCATAGAATAGCCTGGTGCCTCTATAGGCGAATTCAGAGTAATGAGATATATTGGGACCCCTTGAGTGGCATCTTTGCCAACTCAGTTACATAGTAGACACAGTTACATTTTGACTAAACTAGTAAAATTATGTAAATAAAACACAGACACATGATTGTTAAATCAACCATTGAAATAAAACTCTGCAAACCCTTATTCACCAATTAGTAAAAGAAGCTATTCTTTATTTATAATAGGACCATTTTCGTGTAATCCATGGGAAAATCTTTATGCAAAAAATGGACATTTTAATCCCATGGAAATATTTTAATAAACCATGGAAAATTGTAATCCAAGGGAAATGTTTTTCTTGTAATTAAAGGGAATACAAATAAAAAAAACTCAACAAGCAACAGGATCTGCTTTGCCAGGAGCTCTGTCACAGAATGACTGTGAAATGAGTTGACCAGGATTCCCTTTAGTTGTTCAGCTACAAACGGTTTTCCACAATAACCGATGCTGTGGGGATTCCCAGGGGTTCCCTGCTTTAATCACACAGTGATAGAAATTCAGTGAATGGCTGTTCATGTGGCAAAAAATAAATTAACAACACTTTGAAGCTCCATTCATGATAATGGTCAATTCATTTCAATGGTCCATTCATTCCTGTGGAGGTTTCTACATGCAATAGACAGCTTCATTGAAATGAATGGGTCCATTACATGAATGGGAAAAATGCAGCACAATACTCTTGAAATTACTCATGTTAACCATGTTGGTATGTACAGAATGAACTACCATGGAGAGGAATGGACTTTTTCACATGTGGTAGCATGTTTTGATTGTACTGAACTGGAACAAGCAGCATCCAAAAAATCGTACAGCAACGCACATCCGGAAGAATGAATGCAAGTAGTTATGAACACATGCAATATAATGGATTTTATTTTTATATGCAGCAGCATGCTTTGATTTTGGGGTAAAAAAAAGCACAAAAGATGCTACATTTAAATAGCAATGGGTAAGGGCTCTATAGGAGCCAGGACGCTAGCCACACATATCATTTTTCAGACAATATCAGGCAATTGGCCCAATATTGCATTTCTTGTGCCCCCAAAATTTCTGTGATGTTCAATAATAATTGAAATCAATAATTGTATTATAGGAAATGCTGAAAAAGATGTATTTGACCAACTTTAGCCTATATACAGTCACCTTCCTATTGTAGAATTGTAACAGACCCTGGTACTGTTGAAAGTGATCCAAATGGTAATGGCCCTAATGGGACAGTGCCTGCTTAATGACAGCATGTGTGATTACATAGTTGTACAATAGGGCCAAGGCCTCTATGGTTTACAAGCCACATGGGCTACTGTGACATGTTACTCCCTTTCTTTCTTTCTTTTTTAAACAAAACTGTAGCAGATGACCAGTCACTGCACATAAACATAAACATATATTTTGCTTGGTATCTCATAACTAAATAGTCCTAGAAATATGTCA
This sequence comes from Mixophyes fleayi, assembly GCF_038048845.1. NCBI lineage: Eukaryota > Metazoa > Chordata > Amphibia > Anura > Limnodynastidae > Mixophyes > Mixophyes fleayi. Next base: position 65,090,738 of record NC_134407.1, on the reverse strand, counting down.
CTTATTTATTGTAGCCCCTTCTTCAATATTTGTAGGTTACAACATATGGGGACACTGTCACATAACAAGATCTGTGAGAGTAAAAAACACCTTGTAAAGAGAATCATAGAGGCATATTCAATTGTTGTTTTTCCGCGGCGTGGAAAAACAACTATAAGTAATACGGTAAATCTATAATAATACCCGCTGGATTTCAGCTCGCGGCTCAGGGAGCTGCGAGCTGAAATCCAGCGAGTATTTTACCGTATTAACACTTTTTCCGCGCACGATTACCGTAATAATGGTAATGGTGCGCGGACCGCAGGATTTTCGGCAATCCCACCGACAATTGAATATGCCCCATAGTGTACTTAAATGTTAAGTGTTTACAATTGTTTATAATAATATGGCGTTTAGTAAAATTGCAGATCCTGACCACATTTATTATTTAGAAAGGGAATCCTGGAAATATGCCATCTCCACTATGTCTTAAACCGAGTTCGATGTTTGGAGATGAATGAAACATAAATGCAGAGACCCCCCAAGTTGAAGTGGTTCCAGACTAGTGAAAAGCCTTCTGCGTTTGAATGCTGATATTAATGGATGGGTCCAGGAGATGAGGTACACTGGCCTCTGTGGATTCCAGACAACTATTCCACTTCATATTCAAAAAAGGGTCAATATGCTTAATGTTTATTTTAGATGTTAATGCTATGTAGCATTGTAAGCAGTCATTCACAATGTGATGTAGCAGAAAATGTTTCAATGTTAAACAAAACCACAAATGCAATAACCCCCACACCTCACATTATATACATTTGAGATAGGTTGGTTTACATTGGCTGTAATATCCCCATCACAACAGACATTGTCAAAGAGTCCCCAAAGAGCAATTATGTAATGAGAGTCTGAAGGGAACGCTATTAGCTGTTGATTGGCAGTTGAGCTGCAAACTCATCCTAGAAAAATCATACCAGTGAATTTCTGACTGCTTTAATAGAATGTCTTTTTCGCTCATATCCTTAATATAAATGCAGATAGCTTGCTGATAAAGTACAGTGAATATTTACTGCATTTTTAAAAACTAAAAATAATGTCTATCATAGTTAATTTTTGTGGCATGTCATCAATAGATGATTAATCATACTTGCCCACTTTCCCGAAATGTCCGGGATACTCCCGTATCCCGGGTAGGTCTCCCGGACTCCCGGGAGAGCAGGCAGGGCCATCTTAACAACATGATGGGTCCCCGGGCAAAGCAGTGCACCGGGGCCCCTAGATATAGATATATAGATGTATACAGATACAGATATAGATATATAGAGATAGAGATAGATAGATGTACTTGCTCAGTGACCCTTGTAGGCTTTTTGCAGGTTTTTTCTTTTGCAGGATTATTTATTCTCATTAAGAGCCATGCCTATGGGGCCCCCTTGCCCGTGGGGCCCCCGGGCAGCTGCGCATTGTGCCCAATGGAAAAGATGGCCCTGAGAGCAGGCAATTCTCCCGCATCCTGCCCACTTCCTAGTGAAGTGGGAAGGATGGTAGCCTCAGTGACATGTTATGATGAAAAAATTAGTATTAATGTTGGGACATGTACTGGGTAAATGCTGTAAATAAAGTCATATAGTGGAAATGCAATAGGGAAAGCATTTAGTATGGATGGATCAGGGTGCCCAAACCAATATGTTGTTTAAAGCTGCATAGGTTCTGTGGACTTTAAAAGGGACCCCAGTTCCACTGTAGGGTGCATTGTGATCTCTTTACATGAAGCTGTGTAATTAAAACATCAATCAACATGTTTTTCTTAGAACTAAAATGTTTACATGTCATGAAAAATATATACAGCACAAATATATCAAATATATAGAATACAGAAAAAACTTAGTATAGAACATATACATTAAGCATTAAGGGATATGTGGCAGCCAGAAGGGACTGAACAGTTACAATTCACAAGAATCTGTCAAAGTAACATACTGCATTCATTCATAGGACAAAGGCCATTGTGCCTGCTCACTGAGCTAGATATAATCAATGCCACAGTGATCTACACTGTGTCTCACTCTGTTCAAGCAGTCTATAACCTGCTGGATTTAGCCAGAGCTGACCCCAGGTCCAGCCTGCTCTGGCTAAATCCAGCAAGATAATTTTTGGTGCGCCCCCACCCACCTAAGTTTAGAAATTATACTTTTATTATTAACTGGAATAAAAAATGAAAAAAAAAAAAAATTACACACCAGAAACAATGAAATACCAGGGCATATATATATATATATATATATATATATATATATATATATATATATTAGAAATAACCAAACAGAGACTCCTTGCTCCAGGCTTCTTAATCAGTGGCTGATTTCATTCCAGCATAAAACAGCACAGCAGAAGCATAAGGATTCCACGACGTCCTAACGCACTAGCTTAGCCCACAGTCCCCCACTATTGTCCTGCAGCCAATCAGTAATGGAAGCCCTCCCAACAGATCCCAGAATCCTTTCATATACACACACACACACACACACACACACACGCCAAGCACCTGTATGTCTGTATGTTGTGGGAAAGACTAAGTGGCAATTTAACCCTGTCTGCAGCCTGTACCTGGAAACTGTCTCGGATTTTACCTCTCCCTATGCAGGAAAGGTGTGGCAAATAACCCTCTTTGCCACATACCCTTCCCCTTCGCTTTGCCATACTTGGCGAAGCACATTCTTTTCTTGGCAAAATCTTTCTTTTTGCCACCTTCCCCTTATTTGTCCTCACCAAATCAGGCGAATCGGCCACCTGGGGAGCGTATCTCTCAGTGACAGGGCATCAGCATTAATATGCAGAGCCCCAGTCCTTTGTTCTACCATAAAGTTAAAAGGTTATATATAGTGCTAAGAACCTCTGTGTGATTCTGGCATTCACCTCCTTATTGGTATACATCCATTGTAATGGAGCATGGTCGGTGACCAGGGTGAACTCTACCCAGTAGATAGTGCCTCCTCTGCCCACTTCATGGCCAATCACTTTTGTTTTACCATAGTGTACTTCTTTTTCCATGAGAGGATTTTATGTTTGAGGGAAAAAAAACGGTTTCTCCTCATCCTTCACCCTCTGGAACAGTACTGCTCCCAGACACGTCCTGGAGGCATCTTTCTGCAGAAAGAACCTCTCCCGAAAATTAGGTGCTCGTAGGACCGGTGCAGTGCACAAGGCTTTTTTCATGTCTTCCCAGGCAGTTTCCAAAGACTCAGACTAAACTAACTTGTCTTGTTCTTTTAAGAAATTCAGTCAAGTGGGCAGCTCTGGTAGCAAAGTTTTGAATAAACTGTCGGTAGTACCCGACAAACCCCAGGAAAGTCTGTGTGAATATACCGGGTTTTCTGGCTCAATTCTATCCACTACACACTGGCTGACAACCCAGTGGTGCCTTACTATGCCAGGGAATCCTACCCAGTACCTTCTAAAATTCCTATAGTCACCTAGGCAAATGCAGTTAGAAAAGTACAACAGTACATTTATTGTAATAAAAACAACACTAAAATATTATATACAAACAGTAAATAAATGCCAGGCATGTGTACCGCATCATCTGTCCCTTATCTCACTAGCTTAAGGAGTTACAGTCACCTGGCTGTCCTGACTTGAAGACTCATGGATCTGCAGGGGTAGTTCATTAGTAGAGAATGCAAACTCAAAACTATCCACCCTGCAGCTTCCAGCCATCAATCCTTAGAATGAACAACCCTCCCCCCTCAAATGGCTCCTTATATCCAGGGTCAATTTCACAGTGCTTTCACATCCCTGGGCAAACCCCTGGCTCTCTCCCTCTTAAACATTTGTGGGTGCTGGATCAGGGGGTTGGAGGGGGAGTGAAGATGAGCTGGGTTGTAGACAAAATGTTTGGACTAGTGCTGTGGAGGACAATGGATACTAATTGGCCTTCCCCACCTCCAGATATAGGATAGCAGTCAACCCCTCACCTGTGTCCTGGAACTTGATTCTTACCCATAACCCACCTGACTTCACTTTAAGAGCAATGAATAATAGCTTCATTGCAATATCAACAATATACAATAAGCAATATGCATATTTACAATTAGCTACAATGTAATTAGACACTGCATTTGTACTCTAGTGATCTGAGGAACATAAATAGGGCTATAAAAAGTACATGTTGTAAAGCTAAGCATTTTGTGAGAAATGAGGGACAGACTGGTTGAGGGGATATCAAGCCTGTTTCATCACAGTCCGCAGTTGAGACTTTCTCTCTGGTTTAGGCCAATTTCACACAGCCTCTACCTTATCCACCTGGGGTTTTTCTTTCCCCTGACCAACCACATAACCATATACTTAGCCTCTGCCATGGCTAGTGCAAACTTCAGGGGATTTGCCGTAAGTCAGCAACGACTGCAAAACCACCTCAACCTTGGCATGATGGGACTCCCAGTCCTGACTGTGGATGACTATGTAATCAAGATAGGCAGTGTCATATTCCCGGTGAGGCTTCAACAGTTTGTCCATTGCCTGCTGAAAATGTAGCTAGTGCCATATGCAAACAAAATGGGAATACTTTATACTGAAACTTCAGGTGTTGAAAAGGCGGTTTTGGGTTTGGCTGAGTCAGTGAGTGATATCTACCGGACCCTTTTGTCAAATCTAGGGTAGTCAGATATTGAGTACTGGGCAGATTATCCACTAGCTCGTCTATCCATGGCATTGGATATGTGTCAAACCTAGACACCTTATTCAACTTCCTAAAATTATTTCAGAAGCAAATGGCCCCCAAAGGCTTCGGCACAAGGACTATGGGTTTATTCCACTAACTGTTGGATTCTCCACTACCCTGAGTTGCAATATGTCCTCTACCTCTCGCTTTACTGCAGCCCTTGTTGCCTCAGGCATTCTATATAGCCACTGGTTAACTATAACTCCTGGTGGGGTGACAATGTCATGTTCAATTATATTGGTGCGCCCTGGGATAACTGAAAAAAACATCCATATTCCGAGCTACCATTTCTAATGTTTGCTGTCTCTGAGTCAGCGTCAGAGAAGACTACACAGGGAATATGCAGTCCTTGGTTTTTACTGCTGACAAAGATAATGTCCGGATTTCCTCCACCCATAGCTTTAACAAGTTAACATGATAGACTTGCTCTTTTCGCCATCTACCAAGCTGCCGCACTCGGTAATTTACTTTCCTGAGTTGGTACTAGGACAAGCACCTTGTCACCTGGGTTAAAGGTGCGTAAGGTGGCTCTATCATAACCCTTCTTTTGCCGTCCCTATGCCTCTGTCAGATGTTGTTTTACCAATGGGCCAGTCGATCTTATAATTGGCCACAAAGTGTACTCTGTTAGGCTCTTTAGGTCCCTGCTGTTCTCACCCTTCTTTGAGGATATCCAGAACTTCACGCAGTTGTCTCCCAAACAGAAGCACAAAGGGACTAAACCCCGTTGATGCCTGAGGCACCTCCCTTATCGCAAACATGAGATAGGGTAACAGGGTGTCCCAATCTCTTTAATCCTGAGTCACAGCTTGTCTAATCATTTGTCCTATTAAACCGCTCAACCAACCCGTCGGTTTGCGGATGATAAACAGAGGTCTGTAGCCATTATACCCCAAGTAATTTACATAACTCCTTCTTTAATTCTGACATGAAGGGCACTCCCTGATCCGTTAGGATCTCTTTCAGGATTCCTAGTCGAGTGTACATTAATAGCAACTCTTTTGTGATAGTGCTTCATTTAATATTCCTTAGCGAAATTGCCTCAGGGAATTGTGTAGTGTAATCAAGAACTACTAATGCATATTGATGCCCTCAGGCAGACTTCTCCAAGGTATCCACTAAGTCTGTGGCAATTCGCTCGAATGGAACTGGAATTATAGGAAGAGGTACCAGGGGAGCTTGATAGTCTGGTTTAGGTTCCCTCCGCTGGCACATTGGGCAGGCTTGACAGTATGTCTGGAATGCCATGCGGATTCCTGGCCAGTAAAACCTCAGGAGCATTCATTTTAGAGTCTTCTCCTATCACAAATACTCACCCAAAAGGTGTGTATAGGATGTTGTTAACACAAAAGGAACATGTACCTTTAGCACCAAAAGTTCATAAACTGTTTTCTCCTGCACCACCACCACCCTATATAGCAGATTCACTTTTATTATAAAATAAGGTTGTCCCCTGGTCGATCTCTCAGCCTTTCACACTCCATTCACTTTCACCACATATTTATAAACATTTTTCAAAGCACTATCATAAAGTTGGTCCCTTGCAAAGTCCTGGATTGACATAGTCCTGGATATTGGGGACCAATTTTCAAGCTCTGGAAAGGTTTCTGTTCCCTCCTGACTTTCTCCAGCTAGGGCTTTTCTCTCCTGTTTTCTGGCACATGATGTTGGCCTAGTTGCCACCAAAGCCTGATATTCAGGCTCCAGGTATTGCGGCTTCTCTGTCTTTATCTCCAGTTCTGGGGCCTGATTCATTAAGGATCTTAACTTAAGAAACTTCTTATTTCAGTCTCCTGGACAAAACCATGTTACAATGCAAGGGGTGCAAATTAGTATTTTGTTTTGCACATAAGTTAAATACTGACTGTTTTTTCATGTAGCATATAATTTGCACCCCTTGCATTGTAACCTGGTTTTGTCCAGGAGACTGAAATAAAAAGTTTCTTAAGTTAAGATCCTTAATGAATCAGGCCCCTGGGGAGGATCTGAGACATGATCAAGTACGGTCAAAGGTCCGGTCAGTGACTCTGTTGCCGACATGTCCTGACTGATCTGGTTGGCTATAACTTCCCAGAATAGGGGAAAGTCTCACCCTAGAACAAAGGGGTATGGCAGCCTTAGGGCTATCACTTCTACCACTTGCACTGTTCGTCCTTTCACAGTAATGGGAATATTGACAAAGTTATATTCTTTGGTGAGCCGTGAATGCACAGGACTTTCACTGATGGTAGCCAGGTCGACAGCCCTTCTGAAACCATAGTACCAGATGCCATGGTGATTTCACTACCTGGGTCCACCAATGCTAACACTGCTTGTTTCCGTATCAGAACAGTCACCTGGAACAGCAGTGGATTTCCGTGGATGAGGACATGGGGAAACAAGCAGGAAACCTGGGGTCTAGTCAAACCACCAAACAAATCATCGTTACTGGACGATTGGACAATGCCTCCGGAAATGCCCCTACTCGCCACACTCAAAACACTTCGCTGTGGTCACTTTGCGGTCTGTCCCAAGCTCTGGTGTTGGTTTCAGCCTGAAGTCCAGCCTGGCAACTTTCTCGGCTGTACAGGCCATAACCCTGCGGTCTGCTCCCACCTCTGGTGTTGGTTTCGGTCTGAAGTCTGGCTTGACAACATTTCCAGCTGTCCGGGCCATATTTTCGACAGCGTAAAACTGCTCAATAACTGTTGCAAGCTTCTCAAACAACTGAGGGGCGATATGTAGAACCCATCTCTGTAACTCCCAACTTAGGTTTTGCTCGCAATGGTCAATAGCCAGGATTTCTAACATTCTGACCGATGTATTACAGTCAACTTTTGTTAACTTTGCCAGGTCTGCCAGTTGGGCATGCGCTGCAGATCCTGGTCTAAACCGCCAGTCATGGAACTGTTGTGCCTTCTCGGGCCCTGTCACCCCTATCTGTGCCAAAAAAGCAGCTTTTAGTTACTTACAGTTGTTTGCCTGGTCCTCGGGCACATCCATATAGGCCCACTGGGCTTCACCCGTCAATTAAGGAGCCAGTTTTTCTACTCATTCACCTGTTGGCCACTTAAGACGCGTTGCTGCCCTTTCAAACAATAATAAAAACATCTCAATATTGTCTAAGTAGGTAATATTTTGCAAGAGAGGGCTTCATGCTCACTTTGTCTGAGCTGACTGAGTTCTGCCCGCAACAGTCTGTTACTTTCCACCTGAGCCTACTTGACAGCTAGTATCTGGCTCTGCTGGGCCTGCTGTGTGGAAACCAGATTAGTTAGAGCTCTACCACTTTGTAGAACTCACAAATAAAGACTTCTGGCTCCAGGCTTCTTAATCAGTAGCTCTTTTATTTCCATAAAACAGCACAACATGAACATAAAGATTGTATGTCTTCCTGACCCACTAGCTTAGCCCACAATCCCTCACTATTGTCCGGCCGCTATTCAGCATCTGACGCCCCACCCACCTGATCCCAAAATCCTTTTATACACACACGCAACACAGCAATTACACACACACACACACACACACACACACACACACACACACACACACACACATACATCTCACTGTTCCTTTCCTTCACCACAATGCTACCCTCGTTAATCACATTGTTCCCCTCCTTCATCATTGCTCCCATCCATCATCACATTGCTTCACACCTTTATCACACTGTCTCCCTCCATCACACACTGCCTCCCCTTCAACACACTGTTACACCCTTCATCACACTGCTCTCCCTTCATCACATTACTGCAACTTCATCACACTGTCCCCCTTCATAACAATGTCTGCCTTCATCACACTGTCCCCCATCATCAGGGACAGTTTACTGGAGGGCTATTGTCACGTATTTTCAAGGCTTAAAGATATGTCTCTGGAAATGTTTGTTGCTGTCTCTACTTTTCATTTATGAACAATTGCCCAGTAAAACTCGTGTTATTCTATATATGTAAAACAATCACACTACAATCTCCGACATAACCTTTTTAAGTACTCCTCATCAATAGACACTCACTTGTAAAGGAGGTAGCATAAGAACAAAAGAAGTGGAACTCTGAAGGTTGGCAATTATAAAGTTTTGGCACTAAAATGAGGCAAGTCTAGGCAGTTGAATAAGGCGCCAATGGGTAAAGGGGACCTGAAACACTAATTGAGTGAAATAATGTTACTCAGACAGTGTTTTTAAAGCCTCTGCAGTGCCTCCACATTGTGAACCGGCTGCCCACGTAGAGGAAAAGCAGCCAGAAGCTTCTTACCCGTGAAGCTGCCGTACACGGCTTTTCAATGTCAATGGTGAGTTGAGAGTGTCGTGCTGAGCTATGATTTCATGGCTCAGTGCCACACATCTAGTCTGAAGAACAGGATATGCTGCCCCCCCACCTCCAGCCTGCTAAGGTAAGAAGCAGCATGTGTATATCTAACTGTACTTATAAATATGAATATTATATAAAAGAAGAGCTTTGCATCTTCAGATGGAGAGCATTGTATACAAGACTTCCAGTGCCACTTCATCTGCCTGAAATTGGCTCCATAGGGTATGTTGTTATTATTTCAATGATGCTGTAGTGAGGATTGCATGATGGATCCATGGATTCATGTTGTTTATGCCAATTTATGACCATACCATCTGCATGACACAGGGCAAATTGAGATTCATCAGACCAGGCAACGTTTTTCCAATCTATATTTGTCCAGTTTTGTTGAGCCTGTGCCCACTGTAATCTCACTTTCCGGATCTTAGCTGACAGAAATGAAACCCAGTGTGGCCTTCTGCTGCTGTAGCCCATCCACTGTAAGGTTCTACTTGCTATGTGATTTCCTCTCAGCTAGAGCCAGTCTGGCCATTCAAATCTGACCTCTTTCATTAACAAGTTGTTTTCGCTTAAAGAACTGCCACTCACTGGATGCACCACATTTTCTGTAAACTATACTAACTTTCCCAATAAATCAGCAGACTCTGAGATACTCAAACCACCCGTCTGGCACCAACACTCTTTCCTTGGTCAAAGTCACTTAGATCACATTTCTTTACCATTCTAGTCTGAACAACAACTGAACCTCTTGACCATGTCTACATGCTTTTATGCATTGAGTTGCTGACACATGATTTGTTGAATAGATATTTAAATTAACAAGCAGGTGTACTGGTCCAGTAACTCCTTCATGCCAGCATCAATATTTTCATTTATCTTAAAATGGTCCTGGTAGTTTTCCAGGGATGTTTGGATCAACCCAATGAGGGAATTTGGGTGTATAAAGGGCAGACTTTGCTATGAGGTGGTAATCGATATCCCAATGCTTGGGATATCGACACCCACTATACCTACAAAAAAACCCTGAAGACTGAAACAACTACCTAATTAAAATGTACATTTACCTTAACCCCGACGGCGGAGATTACCGAAAGCACGGCTATGCGACTGCTGGTAAATGCGAAGATGCTGGATGCCTGCGCTTTATTATGACGTTACCGAAGACAGCAACATCTACATTTAAAGTGGTATGTTAATGTTAGGTTTAGGGTTAAGGTTAGGGTTAGGGGCTAGGATTAGGGTGCGCCAAATGTCGGTAACTTACGTGGCGTCACAGTGCAGCGCCGGCATCAAGCATTTTTGAATTTAGCACCAGTCGCATAGCAGTGCTTTCGGTAATCTCAACCGCCGGGGTTAAGGTAAGTGTACTTTTTAAATAGGTCGTTATTTCAGTCTTCTGGGTTTTTTTGTAGGTATAGTGGGTGTCCCAAGCGTAGGGATATCGTACCCAACCCTTGCTATGCAGGAGCAAGGGCATTAAATTTTATTTTGTGGGGCGGGATTAACTAAATGGGATAGTCTTTTCCTGCCCACATAAATTCTCTGCATTCTCTGAGATCACAGACCGGGCCTTATCCCTATTCTAGTAATGTTTTTTTTTGCAACTTTCATGTGAGCTACTGTGGGAAAGTGCATTACAAGGTGTACTTTGAATAATGTAATAAAAACACACAAAAGAACCACATATAATAATAAAATTGTAATAAAAACAATCCTGATGTTCCTCACCCTCGTGATTAATTTAAGGCATAAATGAAGCTAAACCAAACAGTATATTAGGAGAAAAGAAAAACGAAAAGTTGAAATCAATAAAAAGGCCTGTGGTCAGAAGCCAGTTAAGCTACCAATATGTCTTTGGAGAGTGGTAGGAAACGTGAACACCCAGAGGAAACCCACACAAACATGGGGAGAACACACAAACTCCACACAGATAGTGCTCTGATTAGAATCAAAGCATACCCCAGTGCTGTGTAGCAGCAATGTTAACCAATGTGCCACTGTACTGCCCAATGACCATTCATGATTCCTAAAGTAACAAAACAACTGATTTTTTTTAATAGAACAACTATAATGTAATTCTCTATAATGTGCACTTTTTAAAACATGGATGTTTAGCAAATGATCTCTTTTGCCTATATGAGTAGCTGATGAAGGTTAGCACAAAATACCAAGATCGAAGGCACCATTTAGTCTATATATTAGTAGTATTTGTACATGTTGAGAGAGCAGGATGTTGCACCATAGAGAACAAAACACACAAACGTTTTTAATGTCAAGCTAACAATGTAGCTAACTGGCTTGAAACCAGAATGAAAGTATAGTACTCACACATACATTACCAGGAAATTGCAGCTTGTTTGTTACACACTATTAATAACCTTTTTTTTGCCTGAACATGATAAACAAGTTACAGGAAGTATTTAGTTTACAAGCTAACTCCAGTCTTTTGTTTTGTTTAGAATTTTAGAATTTTGGTAGAATTTTTGAAACAAGGCAAAGGAAAATACTTTATAATGTCTACATGAGTGTTAGAAAGACTACAACACAGAAACAACGCAGATAGCTGACAGATGGGCAAAGAGATTTAACAGATTCTAAAATCTGCCCAAATTTCAGTAAATCTTGGAGTGATTTAATTTATGCCCTCTGGGAAATCAGGACAATCACAGTGCATGGAATATAAGTAAGCTAATCAACAAGGATCAACAAATGTCACATGGCTATAGCTTAAATGGAGCTTAGTGTAACTCTGGCACTCTAACTCTGGATTATTCTTGGTGGAAAAATCTATCAATGATACTTGTGACCTGTGATGTGCACTGCAACCAGGGCTGGATTAAGGGAATGGAGGCCCCTGGGCTTAGGGGGCCTCCATTCCCCCGTGGGGGCCCCCCTCCCGTGATCGGAGCTGATTGCGGCCCCCCCCATGATCGGAGCTGCCCGAGCTGCCCGCGCGCCCTTCCCCGGCACTTACCTCCTTCTCCGGCGTGCTGTGTTCTCTTTACTGAGGAGATCTCGTGAGAGTGAGACTCATGAGATCTCCTCAGTAAGGAGACTACAGCGCGCCGGAGAAGGACTGCAGGGAAAGTGCTCAGCAGCACTGATCGCGCCGGGGGCGCCCCCGCCCCCGACCGATCAATACTGCTGCTGAGCACTTTCAAGGGTCCCCTGGATGCCATAGGCCCCTGGGCTGTAGCCCAGTTAGCCCTATGGTTAATCCAGCCCTGACTGCAACTATTAGTGGCCCCTGACTATTATTCACTTTTGTGCTCACTGTATTTGACACACAGCAATCTGTCCAGTTCAGGAGTGTTGCCTGATTTGCCTATTTGCTCCTTAGTTACCCCTATAGTAATTTACAATCTATTAGATTCCAATAAATTTAAGTAGAGTTTTTTTTTGTTGTACAAAATGGCCTATATTTTTACATGTTTATTTCCTTCAGTACTATAATAGATCCAAAACCCATAGTTCCTGTACTGTCATTACTCATATTGGTGTTCTATGCTTGTTACTTCAACAGTTGTGTCTTTTATAATGTAGTGACTGGACAAATGGCCATTTGAGCAGAGTATCTTTGTGTTTTTCCACAATGCGCATTCCCAGAAAGCAAACATACGTAAAAGTGTCTATTCAGACCTACGACTTTTGGCACTTACGACTCCTTACAAATTAAGAGCCTTGACAGAGGAGGGAAGGAGAAGCCTAATGGAGGCAATGTACAGTAAAGGTGTGTTTGAGCAACTATGTTCTGTTCAGACCAGCAGCTTTGAGTAAGTACGCTTGGTTTGAGAAGTAACATTTGCACCAGCTATTGGGAAGGTTTAAATGCGGGATGACGATGATGACAAAGGTAACATTATCCCAACGGCTTGTATTGGGTGATTTCCAAACCATTTGCAGAGGTGACACCATGGCAATCATCAAGCACACCTATATAAGATAGACAAACAGACACTAGTTTGTGCCATTTTGTTTCTTAATAACACAATGCCTGATTCCTTAAGGAAAGTTAAGCAAAAAATTTAGTAAGTTTTATTAGTCAAGTTTTCTGGACAAAACCATGTTACAATGCAAGGGGTACAAATAAGTTTATTATTTTGCACATAAGGAAAATACTGGCTGTTTTTTCATGTAGCACAGAAATACTTGATAGCTAATTTGTACACTGAAATTAAAAGTTGATCTAGGACATGCCCCATACCCCAACTATAAATCTGCCATCACATTTTAAATTTACCTCTCCCTCCAATGCAACTTGGTTTGGCCTTACTTACTTTTGATTAACTTTCCTTAATGAATCAGGCCCACAGTATCTATTTGCTAGAAGGAAGGTATGTTTGTAGTTTTTCTTTGTTTACATTTTGGAACGCATGTCTCTCATTGTTCCCTCACCGAACGCATTTAACCATGTAAAATTACAAACACACCTTTTTCCAGATAGTGTCTCTATGCATTTGTCACATAAATTATAATAGTTGTATTGTGTAGCAAAACTATTTTTTTTATTATTATTATTGCACTACCGTGTTAGCCAGAAAAATCTATCTGATGTTAAATACTTTTGTGTCAAAAAAAGAAAAAAGTATTGTAGAAGTGATACCTTTATTAGCTAACCAAAAATATAATCTTTTTTTTGGTTATTCAATAAAGGTATCGCTCCTTGTCTTTTTTGACACAAAAGTATTTAACATCACATAAATATATAATCAATAGTCACTAAAAGTAAAATTGTATGGAATATTAGTGATTTGCTATTTTTTATGAGTTTTTTACAATTAATGCTGTTATCTTTGTGCTTTTAGTATTACATTTATAAGATTGATTCATAAAGGAAAGAAAAGCAAAAATATTGAGTAACTTTTAAGCTTGGCAAAACCATGTTGCAATGCAAGGGTTACAATTTAGTTTATTATTTTGCCCATAGTTAAAATACTGGCTGTTTTTTCATGTAGGATGCAAATACTTTATATCCTTATTTGTACACTGACATTAAAAGTTGATCTAGGACATGCTCTATCCCAATTGTAAATCTGTCCTCACATTTTAAATTTACCTCCCCCTCCAGTACCACATAGTTTTGTCAAGATTCAAACTTACTCATTAATGAATCAGGCCCTTATAGTATGTGCTTTTTTGTATTATTATATATGTCTTTTAATTTTATTTTAATATATAGATAAGAGGCAGGCGCTGGTATCTATTTCCAATATACCGTACCTAATTTCGCTATAAACGTTTTAAGTTTTTAAACTTTTTCTTTCTTTTTATCTCTTCAGAAAGATCATCTTTTTATCTGACTCTGTCGTCTTTAATTCATGTAAGTGTTTTAATGCTATTAATTTCACCCAATCAAAAAGCCTGATCCGGTGAATGGTCTGATGGTTGTCTCAGTGACCTATAGGAACATTTTGCCCAGGAACATCTGCAATGGCATCAAAGACCTTGTCACCTCCGAAGCCAGGAACTTGCTGGAGCGTCTTTAGGTCACACGTTAACCTCTTTGGAATGTCGGATGCTGAAATGATACGCTTTTATAGGTTCCCACCTCATGTTATCCTGCACACTTTTACTATTGTGTGGAGTGATCTAGAGCCTATGCTGAACATTCCCACAGCAATTCCACTGTTGACAAGAGTCAGTTATGTAATGAAGGTGTTGCTGTGGTCCTTCCTTTTGCACATCAGTTATTTTATCTGCCATGCGATGAGGAGTGCCTTGTGCAAATTAAACAATTCTGTAAGCTCCCACGGTTTCTGCATGTCATAGGGGAAGTAGATGGTACACATGTTGCCTCGATTCCAAAGAGAACAATATAATTTATTTTTCAGAATAGATTTGTTTGATAGACTGATATACCAGTATGAAGTCAGATGTCTGGCTGCATCTTAAAGTTAAGAACTGAGGAAGGTGGCATCTATAATTTTACTACATTTTCAAACCATTATTTATACAAATATAGTCATCATAAATTGAAGACTGGCCCTGTACTAACCTAATATTGCAAATAAATTCTTGCGGCTTAAGTTTTTTAAACACTTCCCCGGTGTTTGCCATTGTATCCTTTCAGTATTTACATAGCCTTACATATTTTGTTTCAATAGTTATTTTGGGAGCACTTTTATGTATCCCCATTAAACTTTTAAAAATGTTGTGAAAATGTTAAAACTATTTGGGTCTAAATAGGCAAAAAAAAAATGAAAGAAAAGAAAGAAATTGCATACAATTCCACGCATATCTCTACCAGGTTGGTCATAGAATAGACATTCAGCCTTTTGAAAGGACAATTCCATTGTCTTGAGCGGTCTGGTGTAGCCCTTATGTATGCACTAGAAATTGTATGTAAGATTATTGCCCTGTGTGCAATTTACCATAACAACCCAAAGGTACATTTGAAATTACAATTATGTGTCAGTGACTATTTGCAGTAGTTTGAAGATGAATATGATGACAAAGTTGCTGTGTTCTCAGAGGAATGATGAGAATGAATGTTTACTCTGGTCCCAAGTTTAAAGGATGTCAGATAAAGATTATAATTTACAACTTAGTAAAAAGGACAAATGTGTTTATGCCTTCCACATTGTTAACGATATTGTATAAGAGAAGAAGCAATGCTAAGGCTAGTAGTAATGAAAAAAAGAAAAGTAGTATTTATGTATCCTAATCCTCATCAAACTTATAAAATAAAAAAATAAAATAATGGGTGGCAATTACTTATCGGTTATATACATAGTTGCCTACATGCTCGGAATGTCCGGGAGACTCCCGAATTTCTGGTAGTCCTCCCGGGAAACAGGCAAACCTCCCGATTACTAGCCGTGTGTTTGGTTGTTAGTTTCTCCACCCTCATAACATAATGCTGTGTTTTGCAGTGGTCAGCTACAAAAACTTTTAAATGGGGTGCATTCAGACTTGTGGTGTTGCCTTTGGGTTTCATTTCACTATACTTTAGCAACAATGTATTGAGTGATGTTCACAGTTTGGTCATTCAGCTAATCATATGATCATTTGGGTCACTTTATTTTCAGATCCAATATTTGTGGATTGGTTATTTGCTTACATGCCTGCACTGGGGAATATGCAGGGTCATGTCATTATGTAATTTTATTAAAAGTGGAAGAGTAAATATGGTTGGTAAAGAATACAGATACTATTCAAAATGCTTTACTATTTATATGCTTTTTACGATGTTCCAGCTCAGACACTAAAGGATTTTTATCTTCTGCTTTAACGCTGGTGTTTGCTTTTTCTCCTTATTTGTTGTTTGGCTGTGCTCCAGTCATTTGTTCCCTTTAGCTGTGCGAGACACCTCCCTTTCAAATTTTTTATAGTCTAGTTACTGTATTTACATTACTAAACAATGGTTGAGAAACCTTTTAAAATAAGCTTTGTGATAATTTTTTAATAGTAGAGACCAGTGAATCTTTCAACTTTCAATTTTCGAATGATGTGCCAAATACAATTGTGAAATTCAGAAATTGGTAAAATGATTCAGGATTTTTTTTTTTTTAAAAAAAAAAAACATTACCTCTTGAAAGAGCTAGTTTTTCTCTCCACCAGAGCCACCTTATTTTCTCTTGCATGACATATGTGCAGAAGAACAATGGAAGATGTTTTCCAATATTGTTTTTCAGGTTTTGCTGTTTAAATTTGAACTTCTTTTGCTTTTCATAGGTTATAGGTTATCATATTATCTTTATTAGTTAGAGATTTATTTTATATACAAATTTCATTTTACAAAAACAGAAGGAGAGTTGCGCAAAAAATCGCCTAGTTAGACATTTATTGAATCAGATCACGTGAGAATATCCTATATACAACCTTAATAGGCTAAAAGGTATTAATCTCACAACAATATTAGCATATAAAATTGGCAAAGATATGCACAATAATTATAAAGAGTAAAATATATAAAACATTGCAAATAACATCGCTCCCAATATGAGACACACTTGATCAATATGCACTTAGATCCCCATTGATAGTATCCAATTCAAATGCGGACAATCAATGTACAAAGCAATTGAAGTTGGGGATAAGAGTAACTCTCTGAAAATCCCAAAAAGGCAGTGAAAAAAATCAAAGAATGTCACATCTATTAGATATCCTGTTGGATCGAGTGTTGCTTCTTATAATGAAAGGAAATAAAATAACTTCAATGTCACAGATGCGGTTATAAAGTCATAGATTTCCAAACAGATTGTCACCAGAAATGGCTGGAACTAAGAGTGAGATGGGTACATAATAGATAGAGACTTCTTACCGCCTAGACGGCTAAATTTCATTTTACTGCGTAAGCTACATCTTCGAACTGTGATCACTGCGTACTGGACAATAATGTTTTTTGAAAACTGGATCCACATCCAAGGCATTTATCTACATATAATATGAAAAAGAGCAAGGTTTCTGTGATTAGATTAGTGGTGAGTGCAGGGGCAGATCTATTTTTTTTAGGGAGGGCGGTTTAGAACCCACCCTCTTTTTTTACTTTTATCAAAGGACTGCTACAACGGCACACTATATGTTGCAGGTCCCTGTTTTCAGGCAGAGTATGCCACCCAGCTAAAACAAAATCAGAGCAGCTGGGCAGGATTAGACTTTTCCAGCTGACGTCAGTGATCAGTGAATGAAGAGGACCGCGGACACTGAAAAACAGCGGCGGCACTCACCCGCCGCTGCACTTCTCTCCCAAGCCGCTGACTAGATTAGAAAATCTAGTCAGCGGCGCCCTGCAGGTCCTGGCGCCCTAGGCACCTGCCTACGGTTTCCTAATGGGAGCGCCGGGTCTGAGTAGATGTATAATGGTGTGAGAGATTTGGATTAATGTGGTTTAGCTGCAGTAGATATTGGAAGAGTGGGGAGGAGCAGTTGATGCAGGTAGTCAGGGTAGTGAAGGAGACTTGTTTGCTGCCTCTCTGGTTCAGAGAGGCAGCAGGTCTGCTGCTTGGAGATGTTGTCCAGGACTGTAACAGATGGGCTCAGTGGTTCCAACGACAGAACAGAGACGACAGTTTAGTAAATCCTTTAAAGAATCTAGTATTTCATCTGATAATAGCACTAATGTATCGTTTAGCCTGTTTGCCACATATTGTATGTGCTTTATATTTGTGAGGATAACATTATGTGGGAGGTAGGGTATATATATGAAACCAGTGGTGGAAGTGGGGGTATATACCGTGGTATGCCATACTGCCACTTCTCTCACTGCCTTCATTGTAAGACTATCAAATTCTTTTCACTTACATTCCGATTACATTTGTTATACCGCCACTTCTAAATTTCCATACCGTGGCTTCTAAATTTGCATTTAGACCACTGTATGAAACAATGTGCGGCTGTGTTAAACTGCCATCTGCCCATCAGCAAAAGGTTTTCAGTTTATATATGAATGCTAATCAGAACAGTGTTGCTAATACTTAATACAAGTTTGGACAAAGAGTAACAATGCTGCAGGATATGTTACCACAGTATGCAAATAGGTAAATAAACCTTCCCTGTTGAACGTTGGCCAGTAACATGCTCACAATACTTTTCTTTGCAGCATGGAAAGGATATAGTCCAGGTTATATACAATCGCTTTTATTTATATTTGTTAGTGCGACTGTAATTTCTTTTGACGTATTCAACGTTCATTGTGTTGCCATGGTAACTGTGTTTTAATCAGCTTCCCTTCTTAAACCCTGGTTTCCATTGTGCAATTCTGACATCATACAAGGAAATGCTACCAAAGTTTTTCATTTACAATAAATGAAGAATAAAAGTAATGTGAATTTCTCTCCAGGTAGATATAATCCCATTATGATCTTAAGTTTGAGAGGAACAATGTAACATTTTACATATGACATGCTGCAAGAAAAGTATTTCCTGTTGTTAGTTTAAAGAGTAACCAAAGCTAATTAAAAATTGTTAAGAAATAGAGGCGGTAGAGTTGTATTGTATCACCTTTAAAGAAGGGACAGTCTACTTGGGTCACTGCAGTTGTTGTCTTGGTAACCATTAAGAAGTAGCCCGTACTGAGACATCTCAGGCTGCTTTCTATTGGTTACTAGAAGGAACATAAAAGACAGCTAGAGAGGTGAGTAACAGATTCCTCAACACAACAAAGCTACCACGATACTACATATATTACTGAACATTGAAAAAAAAGAAATAGTAAAAGGAGATCAAACCTGGGGATTTCTGAACAAATAGAATTCACCTAACCTTAAATCTGACTAACTTATATGAGTAAATACACTGAAACTATATTAGTATCCTATGCTACAGCATTCTATATTTCTGCTTACTCATTTCATTCAATCACAAGTATATATAATTGGCCTCTAAAGTATATTTTCAATTTGTTTTTTTCTCTTATGAACTTGTAATTAATCAAAACTATAGGTTGTAGTAGTGGTTCCCAAACTTTTTCAGTTTGCGGCATCCTTAGAGTCTCCCTAATTTTTTCAAGGCACCCCTCCAAAATAATTACCTAGCAGTCCCTTTTTATTTAGGTCAGGACAGAAATAGTAAGTTGTTTGCAAAAATAATTCACATAAATCCAAGGGAAAAGAATATTTGTATATATATTTTTTCAATTATATTTCTGTCAAATATTAATTTATAGCTACCATTAAGAGGAATAAGATCTAACAAAGTAAAACAACATGCACAAAAATCATTACACTGTGCCCCTTCATCCTCACACTCTGTGCGCCCCGTCATTCTCACACTCTGTGCCCGCCTTCATTCTTTTGCCCCTCGATTGCTGTTTCCTCTCACCATTTCCACTCCATTTCTTTAGTTACCATACCTGGCCTTCTTTCTTCTATTTCTTCTGTCTTCTTTTCTGCCTTCTTTCTTCCGGCTCCTCTCTCCTGCCGCTGTTTACTGGATATTTAGGACGTGATCAAGTCACGCCCGACATTTAGTGAGAAGCGAGGAGGGAAGAGGATGCTGGGTCCTGGGCGCCGTCGGCTTGGTAAGTTTTTTTTCCCACTGGCCACGGCACCCCTGTGACAGCGTCGCGGCACCCTTTGGGAACCGCTGGGCTATAGGGTGGTTTATGGAAACTGAAGATAAATGAATCGAAGAAAGGTTAATAAAAATTTACGTACGACTACTACTTTTACTGGTTTAATAATATAATTATAAAAATATTTCTTATTTAATGAGACAATGTACTTGTGACTGGATCATAAATAACTTATGGTATAAATTTATTTAAAGGAAATAGCACAGAGCGCTTATTTATATAATTGCAAATGTATTTATTTTTGATATTGTGGGTATGTTGGTAAGAGAGATATCTTTATTTCTGAGACCAGGGGAAGAAATTTGTTTGTTTTATCTTTGCCAGAGGAAATGCATGATTTCTGTGGTATATATCAGATATAATAAGCCTTTGTGGAGGAAGTTTTTTGTGTATCGTGATGTGGGGAAATGACTTGTTTGGGTTTTTTTTAAAATATAAAACCTTTTTTTGGGAATGTATATTCTGCAACTGTCTGAAGAAAGGACCCATGTCAATATCATGTTAATTAGACCTTTTGATGTGTGAGGGTCTAGCACCTGAAGGCACAGGAAGGTTTAATTAGGCTGCTGTTAGATGTCCTGTGTCCAACATAAGATGCAGGAAATCACAGCAAGTTTTAGGATATCACAGATAAGTGTAAATATTGTTAGCTTTGCATGGGTTGGGTACGATTTTACGGTGAAAGAAACTCCGACACTGGTATGGGCGACTTAAAGATTCCGAAGCTGACTTGTCTGATGATAGTGTAATTGCGATTGTTTAAAAAAATGACGTTAGGTAACCGCGACTATGCGACATGCCGGTATTATAAGTACTGTTAAGGGGGTATAGAACAACGCTCCGCCTGTTCAATTTGTTTTTTTTTAAGACTTACACATTGTACAGCTGCGGCTTCATTTTATACCCCCTTAACAGTAGTCATAGTAGCGTCGCGTTTTCCAGTGATGTCATTTGCTAGCAGCGGGATGTCGCTTAGTCGTGGTTACCAAACATCCTTTTTTTAAAGAGTCGCTATTACACTCGGACATATCAGGTTCGGATTCTTCAAGTCGCCTATACCAGTGTCTGAGTTTCTTTCATCGTGATGGTGAGTACCACCACTTTGCATTGCATGTAAATCCATGTTTGGGTAAACAAATTGCATACTGATTCTAAAAATAGCTCAGACCTCAGTGGGCTGGCTTACCCAGTGAGTCTCTGTTCAAATCTGTATAAAAAGCACTGACTTGTATTGAAAATTGTTCTTCTGGTTCCATCTGACCTGATCACTGGTACCTTCAACCAGTGTGACTGCAAATAAACATCACTTGCTTCAAATACCTGCTTGAAAGCGTCTTCCATGCTGAAAATTCTGTGACCTACAGATTAGACCCAAAATTTAATCTGTTCCCGGCTGTTTCTGAGGTTTGGACCCAGAATCCAGAACCACCGCTCTGCCGGCTACCCAGCACCTCTGGCCAGTGTGATAGGGGGATCCATCCACAGCAACCCTGATCCATAGGAAGAGGTCAGAAGTACCAGCTCAGGTACACCAGTAACAGGGTACACGTGCAGCATCAGTTATCCAGAAGAAACCCGGTTCTGGATGCCGGTAAAGGAGTCCAGTGGTGGCAGCATTTGTAAGCCCCTTCTCCTGCGGTGAGAGGGTGTATTTGGAATAACGACAGGGAATGGTGGCAAATTAAGCCCAGCCAGTTCCCAGCAACAACAGACAGGGTGGCATAGGCGGTCAATTGTGTCACAGTACTAAAATTTAATTAGAAGGAAATAAGCAGAAATGTTCAGACCCAAATATAGCATATAATCTTTTTACATTTTTACCAACTTCTATGCATTTTTTATGATCTGACAAATATTTGGCTTTTTTTTCCAATTATCAGTAAATTTACTGCCACACTAGTGGTAGCCATACTAGTGGTAGCCATACTAGTGGTAGCCATACTAGTGGTAGCCATACTAGTGGTAGCCATACTAGTGGTAGCCATACTAGTGGTAACCATACTAGTGTTGGTGTTAAAATGTCACTGTTTTACTATTTCTTTTTCTTTTCTTACACTAGCAGTCTAACTGTAACTAATGCTAAAATAATCCAAAGTAGGAACACAATCACAGGATGCTAGGTTTTGCTATATATAACCTTGGATGTATCTATCGGTATCTCTGTTTGGCTCCACCCACTTACGCCACAAAGTCATCTGGATTTAAACACTTCTATAGGAACAACGCCAAAAAAGAGTCCTAGAATTAGGCAGAGTTCATGGGGGCAATTTACAAACTGAGATAAACATGCACTCACATTGCATTTAATTATGCACAAAAGTTCCTACTTGTTATCCTTGCACATACTATATGTAGAAGAACTTCCCCATTCTGCTTCTCAGGACTGCCTTTGTAAAAAAAAACATCAATTTAAAGTCCTGCATACTTCTGTACTGTGTCCTGTGTACTGTTCATTTAAGACCACCCCTTCATTAATTTGGACTTAGCCTGTAAGCTCCACTGGGGCAGGGACGGTTCTGAGTGAGTTCTCTGTACAGCGCTGCGAAATTAGCGATGCTATATAAATAGCTGATGATGATGAAGATGATGAATATCTCATAAGGGTGTGACTTCATTGGGATGATTTTTAGAATATGTGTCACTACTAGAGATGTGCGTTCATCTGCGTGTTTTGGATGTTGTTTTTGTTCTAAAATCTCTTCATGTCTTGGTTTTGTTACAGGTTTTGCCGCAAAATCTTGAAAGGTTTTGGTTTTGGATCTGGATTTAATTAAAAATTGTGAAAAATAGGTCAAATTGTGCTATTAGGAGCTGTTTTTGCTCCAATATTGCTATTTATAACATTACCATTCTTTTCCAGTCATTTCCAGTCTATTTTATGATAAACACTTCACAACTATCCAAATTTTCACCAATTTTGCCCAAAGTCTGCAGCAATCTGGCTGGTTGAAATTATTGATGAGCAGCTGCACAAATACATGGCACAGACATCACTTTTCGCCAAGTATCTCTGAAGTGCCGTTGGAGGGTGCAAAATGAGTATAAACATATGAAATAAGACTCAGGGGTATATTTACTAAAGTGTGGGTTTGAAAAAGTGGAGATGTTGCTATAGCAACCAAACAGAGTCTAGGGGGTAAATGAATTAACCTCCGGATTGTTGAACTCCTGCGAGTTCGCCGTCTTCAGCGCTTAAATTTAAAGCGGTGCTGCCTTGTAAAGGGAAACTTCCCTTTACAAGGCAGCGCCGTTTTAAATTTAAGCGCTGAAGACGGCGAACTTGCGGGAGTTCAACAATCCGGAGGTTAATACATTTACCCCATGCTGTCATTTGTAGAATGAACTAAATAAATGCCAGCTAGAATCTGATTGGTTGCTATAGGCAACATCTCCACTTTTTCAAACACGCAGTTCATTAAATCTAGCCCCCAGTCTCTGCCAAGTGTGAGCTGGTGCAAAACCCCATTTCAATAATCTTGCTATGCAAAATCTGCACTGGTTCTCAAAACTAGACACAGCTTTGGATAACAGTGGTCATCTTCCTCAATGGTGATAAATGACAATGTTATCATCACCGACATCATCATCCTCATCAAAGATATCTCTATCAATTACATTTTCATTTGAAAAAAGATACACCAAGTAGGTAACTGATAGGCAGCATGTGTAACACATTGGAGATGGACAGCAACAATACATTGGAGAGGGTCAGCAGCAAATACATTGGAGAGGGGACAGCAGTGGCAGTATCAGAGCTCATTAGACGGACAGCGTCGGCATTAGTAGACATTATTTAACAGATGATGAGAGAATAAAGACACAATGTTAAATGGTGCAATATGGCATTGTCCTTGGGGCCATCCACCCGGGTGTGATACATACATGTGTTCAACAGTTACAGGATTGACATAGTATGATTAGAATAGACAGGTTTATAAAGTCAACAATATAATGACATTGACAGTATTATCTGCACCACAATTGAAATGTAGACAGTACTTTGGTTGACAATTCAAATATTAACAGTATTATCCCTAACCCTAATCCTGTCTCTATTCCTAAAACTAACCCTGTCCCTATCCCTAATCCTATTCCTGTCCCTATTTCTAACCCTAACCTTATAATACTGCCGACATTTGAATTGTACATCTAATCATAGTATCAACACCTGAATTGTCGATCTAATGTTGTTGTCGATCAACTGAATGTCTAGCTGTGGAATGCATAGCATTTTACAGTTACACAAGATGATGAACCAAGGCCAAAATGTCAAATAGTGCAAGATGGTATTGTCCTTTGGCTTATCCACCCACACATATGTTAAAATGAACATGCATATAATTTACAAACCAAGCACTTCAGTGACAGGGACTGCCACTTTTGTAGCTGTAATGATTGACTTGTTTGGGCCCCTATAAAAGAGAATATTTGGTTGTTTTAGTTTGATGAACTGAACAAAATAGATAGGGATTTATGAAATTACTAATGGACATTTGGCGTCCAGTGGTCATCTTCCTCTATCTTGACAATGTCATCATCATTCTCATCATCCTTATCATTGATGTCATAATCATCCTCATCACACAATATTAATTCATCCCCACTGGAATCTACATATTCTGTTTGTAATTGGTGGCAAGAATTGTATTCCTCATACAATTTGTAGTTCATTTTGATGAACACCAGTTTTTCTACATTTTTGGGAAGAAGTCTCCTCCGATTATAACTCTAAATTCAAAGGGACTGTCTGGGGTGCAAAGTTATACTTTATCATTAAAGTAATCCTCCACCATTCTACTATGACAAGGTGTATCCGAGTGAGATACAGTAAGTGTGTCAATCTATTTGGGCATTTCTTTTAAGCCTGACTGGATGCCATAGCCTTTCACATTGATGTGCTGCTGTGTTGTTGACTCGTCATCAGTGTGACTCTTATAAAAGGGAAGATATTTTTTAAAAGAAGCTGAAGCAGGGAATGTGTCACATGCGGCTTGAGCCGACAGCCTCCTCACAAGGAGCTGTTTGCATCTCTGAAGATTTGTGCCATTGTGAAAGAAAGACATTACATATGACAAAACTAGGATCAAGCATGGTTGCCAAAATGTAGTGATCTAATGTCAAGATGCTGCAAACCTTTGGATTCTGGTGAAGTGAATAAAGAATTTGATCTACAAGGCCAACATACTTAGCAGAGTAGCTAAGGATCATTTCCTCCTTCAGCATCTCCAGCTGCTTTTCCAGTAGTTTGATTAGGGGTATGACTTGACTCAGGCTGGCAGTGTCAGAGCTCACTTCATTTGTTACAGTTTCAAATGGTTTCAGTAGCTTGCATAAAACTAAGGATTCTCCAATGTGCTGGAGTAAGGTAACATGTCTCCCTTCTCCCTATCTCCTGGTTTGCTGTGTAGGGCGTGATGGCTTGTTGCTGTTATTCTATTCGCAAAAGCATATAAAGTGTGGAATTCCACCTTGTTCATACCTCTTGCTTCGGTTGGTGGCATGGCAGATGATATTAGTTTTGCATCGGCTGCAATGTTCTACATGCGGTTGCTGAATGTCTAAAATGGGCAGAAATTTTACAGGCCACGAACAGCATCTCCTGCACTGACCTCTCATATTTTAGGAAAATCTGCACCACCAAGTTTATTGTGTGCAAAGCATGGTACGTGTTGAAATTCAACCAGTTGCAATGCACACACAATGTTCACTCCGTTATCTGAAATGAGAAATCCTGTGAAGAGTCTTAGCAGAGTGAACCATTTTGCTATGACATTCCTGAGTTTTTCCTACAGATTGACACCGGTATGTTTCTTTGTAAAACCAGCCATACAGAGAGTAACTTCCCTGTGCATGACCTGGCATTGTTTGCTAGCTCTATTATGCTGAAAAGGATGAGGAGGATGATAGTGATGAAACTACAGGAGCTGCTGCTGCTGATGGCGATACACCATTACCCAGTGGGCTGTCACAGTCATGTATTCTTTGGTTTGACCAGTATAGCTTGTCCACAAATCCATAGTTAAGTGGACAGTTGGTACAATGGCATTTTCTAGAGACTGAACAACTTTTTTCTTAACCTCCTGGTACAGCTGAGGAATTGATGTTCAGGAGAAATGAAATCCAGATGGAATTTGGTAGCGTGGACACATGACCTCAACTAATCGGCTAAAACCTGTTGTCACTAAAACTGATCCTCATAAAATGGCTTCTTCAACTAGAAAAACTTTGGATTTTAAATGTATTAATACATATATAATTATTTTATAAATAAATAATACTACACACATACACAGTAGCCAGCACTCTATCTAAACGCCCTGACAGACTGACACTCAGTCTATCAGCAAACTGTTCTAGCTGACTGAACGGAACAGAAAAAAACTGCATAAAAATATTCACATCTATTGAGTTTTGTGTAAAGTTTCCTATTTCACTCTACCTAGCGCTCTATTTTAGGGGCACAACCAGCAAGCCAACTTCTTTCTTACACTCTGTCTGTTCTAAAATGGCAGATATATTGATCAAGAACTTGCAAGAGTTTTGAAATTTATTTCTTCTAGAAATTACAATTGACCTCGTTTTCAGGTTATAACTTGGAAGAACAAATCGTGTTTTCTTTATACTCGGATCAGCAAATCTTGGATCTGTCAGATTTCTCCGAATCTGAAGCACTTATCTCTAGTCACTATCATAATTATTTTTATTTTTTTTAAGTAACATTTCAACTATATATGCACTTTCCCATATAAAGTGTGCCACAATAGTTGAAGCAAAATGTTTTACTCCTGCAATGACTACCATTTTGTCCCACCGAGCCATGTGCTTAGCTATGTAACCAGGCACTTCATGAAAAAATAGGCACAGGACATCACAGCACATCATCAACGCTATCTCCAAAAATGAACTTTACTAAATCAACATTAAATACTGAGTTTTTCTTTGTTCACTAATCAAGTTGGGCTAATTCTGGCACTCAATAGTGCTGTCAAATTAAAATGCACTGGCCAGTGTACAGGGGAAGGGCATCAAATACACTACTGAATGTAGAACAGAACAAATTGGGTGAATGGCACATTAGAAGTAAGTAAATATGTTAACATGGCATAGCTCCCAACATTTACCTAGGCAAATTTGGGACAAAATAACCTCACCCCTCCTCCCGCATACTATTTAACACAATACATGTCCTAATATGCCCTACCAAATCCTCTTCCCCAATAAGTCCCACCCACTTCTCTACAATTCCCCACCCTTTTCAGGACCCATGAATCGGGACTGTCCTCCTGAAGTTGGAAGATATGATATAATGGACTCTTTCCAATACTAGATTTTAAGTTGGAATTCTGTATTGAACTTCAATTCTTATTGTTGTTGTGCAGTGATCTTGAGTTTCCATCCATTATACATCCTCTATAATTGAATTCACTGTGAATGGAAGAGATACAGTATGTATGGGAAGCGGAAAGCAGTGCCAAACTTACATTTGATTCCTCCAGCAAGAGCAGAGGAAGATAATAAAATACTGAATATAATACATATTCTCCACAGACTCCTCTATCCACAGCGTGCGTGCATTAGGACTGCTAATAGGAAGGGCATGCTTTTAAAGAAAAAAAATAATAACTGTTTAGGAAATATATCTGCTGCACTGAGATTCCATTAAGAAAAAAATATAATTTGATTGAAAAGCAAAGTCTACATCTTTCTTTTTCTAAACCACAAGATCTTTGAATGGCTGCATAGACATTGTTAAAAAGGATATTGCAGGGCAGGGTCAAACACAGGATATCTAGATGGGGATTTCTAAATGTTTGCTTTCAGAGCAAAGCAATAAAGGAAACCCTGCCACAATATGGCCAGGCAGATACCCATTGGCGTTGGTGTTAACGTTTTTTAAATTATATATAAAATCAGTAGCTCAATTTAAAGTAATTTTACAGTGAGAATGATTTAAAAAATCTTCTTCACACCCACACACAGACTGCCTGTATTGTCCTGCATCACTGAAATGGTTGTCATCTGGCCAAGCCCAATGTGAAGCACTCTGGGTAAAGTGCATAAGTGTAACAATCTATTTAGTGGAAAAAATGTAGGCTGTGCTGTCTTATGTGCTTCTGCCTATCAATAACTTTGTTCCTAAGTCCAATTTTTACTGGCAATTCTACTGTAAGTAATCAATACCATACAAGTGATTTAGACAGGTGGCAACACTGCTCAAACCATAAACACAAACATCATCAATTTATGGGATAGTGTAAAATATTGCAAAGCACATCTGAGCACTTCTGCTGACAATGACAATCAGGCTTTGAAACTACATCTAATTTCAGCGATTATATACATTTCACTCACAGCTAAGCTTTGCAGAGCAAAACTTGGAATCCTGCTTGTCTTGTTTAAAGCCACAGCATTGTATTGCCTTGTTATTGACCACTGCTATTCCTTTCTACAACTACTCTACAACCTCCTTTCCTTTTACCTTCCAGGACAAGCTCTTTGGTCAAGAGTGCTTGCTTCTGTATGCTACACCAGCCAAGAGGCCTCCTCCTGGGAACAGCATATCTGTACTCTAGGGGGTAAATTTATCTAGCTGCGGATTTGTAAAAGTGGAGACGTTGCCTATAGCAACCAATCAGATTGTAGATATCATTTATTTAGTACATTCCACAAAATGTCAGCTAGAATCTGATTGGTTGCTATTGGCAACATCCCCACTTATTCAAACCCGCAGCTTAGTAAATCTAGCCCTTACACTTTTTCAAACCAACAACTTGCTAAATTTACCCCTAGAGTCTCTAGCTATACCTCTTGTAAGACAGGTTGGTAACACTTGTGTTTTAAATTCAGCCTTTTAGCTGGGGCTCCAAGTGTCAGTGTGCCAATTATCTGAGACCTGAAGTGTTAGCTTGCCATTGCTCTGGGACCACAAGTATAAGGTGCCATTGTCCTGGAACCTTAAAAGAGGCAGTTCTAAATAGAATATACTCTATATGTGGCAACAGGGAACTCCAAAAACAAAAAAAGTACCTCATTTGAGAGTTTCTTGTAAAGTATCCTTTTTACCATAAATTAAATCTAGACTCTTTTCTGAACTAAAGCCTGACCTTAAGCAGATTGCTGTTATGTTAGCAAACTGGCTGAGAGGACCGTCATAGTAGGGTTGTCATAATTACCAGCCTTCCTATTTCTACTATATTTCTACTATATTAATAACATTGACCACAACTCCTCCACACAACCATATTGGCCAATCCCATTCTTAGCAGCTGGACAAGGTTATCCCTGAATATATTTTCTGACTAGGAAGTACCTAGGGTCCTTCTGTATAAACCTTTGCTGTGCTTGCTGGCAATAGGTAGATGCTTCAGAGAGTATAGAACATATCACAGCAAGATAATCACTAACAGGATGCTGTGACAAACTAACAGGCATTACTGCATTACAGAGGTAACCCTTCCAGAGGACTTTCCTGTTTATGGACAATTTTATTATTTCAAAGGAATTCCAAATGTAAGGAAGAAGGAAAAGTGGTAACAGTCATAAGCATTCATAGGGTTAACACATGATTTACATAGATAGAGATAGATTGTACGCTCCCTTGAGCAGGGCCATCTCTCCTCCTGTTTCCTACACTTCTAACTCTGCTCTCCAGCTACCTTTCCCCCACCCCTCTGGGGGTCTCCCCGTCATCCGCGCCCTTCCTCTTGGGCTCCAGCGCTTGCTGGTCTTCCCTCCCCCTCTCTCTAGCTGTGCTTTGAGCTTACTGAGTTACTGTGCTTACTGTTTACTGTACTGTGCCGTCCCACCTTGTATTGTACTTGTTTGTCCCTGTACGGCGCTACGGACACCTAGTGGTGCCCTATAAATAAAAATTAATAATAATAATAATAATAATAATAGAGTTCCACCATGACATGTTTAGCAGATCTACTTCATGGTTCAACTTGCTATGTGTTCAGAGATGCTTTTTTGTATACTATTGTTGTAATGCATGCTTATTTGAGGACTGAGTTTGGACACCTCTACGCTAGAGACTGTAGTGTATGCAAATCCCAGAATATCAGCAATTTCTGAGATCCACACCATCTAGCACCAACACTTATTCCACAGTCAAATTAATTTAGATCACATTTCTTCCACATCCTGGTGGATCTGAACAACAACCCAACCTCCTGACCATGTATGCATGCTTTTATCTCTCTCTCTCTCTCTCTCTCTCTCTCTCTCTCTCTCTCTCTCTCTCTCTCTCTCTCTCTCTCTATATATATATATATATATATTTATTGTACAACATTAGGAAAGATCATTTGTTTATTTTACTTATATATCCAATATTCTGGACATGGATCTGCCCACCAAATTAAACCTGAGAAAATATGTTGATTAGGAGTATAGTTAATTTGTCCTTGCAACAATTATCCAAGCAGCAAGTTCATTGTTATCAAAGATCTTAATTATACACCTTCCCATATATGTAACAAAAGAAATGCTTTTGTAGGTTCGCAAACATGTTTTACAAGTAAAAATGAATTGTCTGTTGGCAACTATGCTATAGATTTGAATGAAACAGGTAATGAAAGGCGATATGTTTGTAATGTAGGCATGTTTGCTAGGGACTGTGAATATTCATTTCAGTTACTAAATAGTAAACAAAACGATTGTATGAAGTAAAAGCTGCAGGATATGATTTCAGGGAGCTGAGCTGTTGACATATTTCTGTATTCACTACTAAGCTCCAGTGTTTGCTTTTGGTGATACATTTCTAATTTATGTTTATTATGACCAGTTACAAAAACTCAGTCTGTTATAAGCAACTATTGAGTGAATTCATAAAGGGTATTGTTTAGTTTTGCAGAGTGGGGGAATTTTGCTTTAATTGCTAATTGCCTATAATCTGATGTACACCTGATATACTAATTCATACAAACAACCTGTGTTATCAAAAGCAAAAACTCCCCTAAATTGCATAACATAACTCCACTTGAAAAGCGTTCTGCGATGGAATGTGTAATATGATAATTGCAATTCACTGCACTTAAATTACTGCAGAGCAAGATGTAACTAGAGATTGAGATTATATAGTCAACTTGTTGAAAGGAGTTTAATTTTTTTAGTTAAAGTGACAGACTCCCATGTATTCACTAGCACATATAAGGCATTTATGTTAAAGTTTTCATGACATAGCTAATGGTACATTATTGACACATGGGTTAGATGCCATAACTGAAATCGATGCGGTATCTGGCATTTGTCATGGGTGAAACTATTGTGGTAGCAGGGCATACAGTTGTATGGGGTTGCAGCTGGGGAGGCCTGTCTCCTCTGTGAAAGCCCCAATGCAGTGGTGGGAGTGCAGACAATTTATCACTGCTCCCCCGTCCCCTGCAGAGATCAGCCACTTTACTGTAGGTAAAGGAGGGTCTTAATTTAATGTGGGGGTGTAGGCTATTAACTAAATGTTTAGGTGAGGGTGGGGGTTTATAAATTAATGGTGGGTGGGAACTAATAATTTATCAGTGGCGTGATAGTGGAGGCCATTTATTGGATGGTGAGGGTTATTTAATATAATTGTGTTGTCCTATTTATTCAACTCCTAAAATCAATGCTGGAGACTATGTGAAGAAGTAGGATCATTCCTTTAAAAATGGTGGAGTTGTACCAGCCAACACCATAGATTTGATTGCACAAATCACTGAAAGCCGATTACCTTGAAACCCACTAGTTATACTAACAAAAACCATTGAAATATGCATATATATATATAATACAGCAAGATACAAAATAGGTAGAGAATGGAACCCCCTCTTTCCCACCTAAGAATGGTTTGATAAATCACATATGATCTGTCTTCTCTATGGAATACAGTTTTAATAATTGAAAAATGCTAGACATACCATAAGACCTGGGAACTATGGTACCAACTGAACAATTCCCCCATACCTGGTATGACCTAAAGTACTAAATTTTGATATAAGCTATACCTAGTCAGATATTTTCTTATCCATGCCATCCTGTACCCTCCCCCTCCCTGTTCTTAATATCTGTTGTCTTGTTTGCTTAACTAATTAAAAAAAATAGTGTCAAAACAAGCCCGCGCTGGGAATATCCCATATTATATATGGTACCAGCTGCATGTCAAAAAGCCCACACTCAGTTTATCCCATATATGTATACAAAACAAAAAGACAGTTGTCAGCGCTTATACTTTACACTGCATATCTGTGTGTATTTAGCAAATTAAAAACATGAGGTATTAGTTCATAATTTGATTAAAGCATTTAAGCTTGCATCCCAGCGTTAATGGATGCAGTCATTATTAGACTGTGTAAACACAGAGTCTAATTATGTTAAAATATGTAGATCTTTTGTTTTTTAATGTTATATTTACAATTTTTCCAAGTAATATTGTGTATGTATCTTTTTTTGTGTGTGGGGCAGGGCGGATCTAGATTGGTTTCTTAGGGGGGGGCATTTTAGGCCCTGTCCCATTTTTTAACTTCTCACCATGGACTCCCGGCGGCTGTACACTATGTGCAGGTTAGTGTCACTGTTAGAGTATGCTGTCCGGCTGCTCTGTGTATAAAACACGATCAGAACGGCCGGCCAGGGTTTTTTGTCTGACTGCATGTGCCGGCAGTGACACTAGCCTGCAAATAGTGTACAGCCACCGGGAGCATGCCCCTGTGATTGCCCCAATCACCCCCCTCCCCCTGGATCCGCCACTGATGTGGGGGGGGACTAATACTTGAATGCGGGGCTGAGTTTGAGGAGATGGAGGGCAATTTATTAAATGTGAATACTATTAAATTAATATCAGGTCTGGTTGGGCGGAAATAGGTCTATTTATTAATTATTACTGCTTTTAATGTTAGGGAAGGATGGGAGCAATAGGTTTATTTATTAAATGTGAGTGTTATTAATGTCGGGGCTGGTTGCAGGGAGGGAGGCCTAATTGTGGGTGCTATTGATTTAACGTTGTGGCTGGTTGGGGGCAGAGAGGCTTACAATGTTCACTCTTGCTAGGCTTTCTATATTTCATGTACCTGTTGTTTTTTTCAAATAGCGTTCAAATATACTATGATCCAAAAACAAGAACTGTGCTTAAGTCCCAGGCAACAGGTAGTGAATGTTGCAAAATCAGGTAGAAAAGATCAGGACAGTGTGACAATTGTCCTGATTCTGGTGGGGCAGCCTCAATGTTGGGTGAATGTCCAGCTCAGTCAGAATTTCACACTGCTCTGCTCATGCAGTAGTGCACAATGCATTGCCTGTGTATTTGAAGGGGATGAGAAGGAGTTGGACAGCCGCCTAGCACTGTCTAAAATGATAGCCACTCCCCTTGTATGCTGGTAATGTGCCTTTCAAGCACCTGTTATGAAACTATAAATTGTTTGAGCAATTTCCACTTGTGTTTTGCTTGTTTGAGAGGCATGTTGGCATCGGTAGCTGATGGGGAGTGCAAATGTGTGCAAAAATAGGGACTCTCGGGGGCACATTCAATTGTTGGCAGTTTCTGCTGCGGAAAAACTATTACCGTTATTACGGTAATACTAGCCGGATTTCAGCTAACAGCTCCCTGAGCTGCGAGCTGAAATCCAGCGAGAAAAGTACCGTAATAATGGTATTTACGCGCACTATTACTGTAATGATGGTAATAGTGCGCGCGGCACGTTACTTTTGGCTGTAACGCCAACAATTGAATATGCCCCTCACTGTTTAGAGTCAAGAACACTCTATTAGCAGAAGCGCCTTGATGGGGCAGGTGGCTTTCCATACATTTGTAAATGTGTGCAATTGATATTTCTCCATTTTTATGTTCAAATAAAAATAGCAACTTTTTTGCTGGTTTATACAACCAGATACTGTTGGTAGCTCTTGAGGACTGATTTGGGGGCACTTCTGTTCACTTCATTTATTTTCCTATAGAGCTCGGGGCATGCAGCCTCCTCCTAACTTTCCCCTCTGTCTCCTTTAATTCCTACTCTACTACTTTCCTCCCAACTGGAAACTATTCAAATTGGCTTATGCTGTACTATGTACCTGTAGGAAAATGATTCTTTGTTTCACAGTCTATACTGAGTTACGTATACATTGTACTTCTATGTACTTCTGCTGTAACACCATAATAAATCATTTTTGTTTGGTTTTAAACAGAAAATATTTGCTTTTCTCAGTAGAGCTAGAAAAAGAGTTGTTGAAAATGAACATTGCTAGAATCTGGACAAACCACTTTTCAACAAAATAGTAAATGTAGATCATTGTATTATGTGATACTACACACTGCACTATTGTTTTTCCTAAATATTGTACAGTACTATATATCTACAGTAGGCTATATTTAAAAGAAAAATATAAAGAACACACTCTAAGGATGCACAAAGGAAGGTTTTCAGGATAAGAGAAGACTTTCTGGCAGAAGAAATTGTACATATTGAAATAAATGTAAACCTTTTAAGAAAGCAGTACCTGCAACATGAACCATTCCACGCTGTACAAAGTCTTCTACTCTTTTCCACACGTCTTCCTGTTGTGGTTATTTGTGCGGAAATTATTAATGAGGAGAGTGTTGTTCAACGTCAATTAGTAAATTTGCTACAGATAGCTGCAATATAGAAATTAGTGGAAAGCTTGGAGGCAGATCACTTTTAACTGCTTCTAAGGAGTTGTACTTGAGGGTCTAAGCTGTGAATTCATATGTATTACAACCTACTACTGACCATATAGCCCTATTAATCACCTTTTTCCCATTGCAATATGCTGGACTGTCACGAACGCCCAGCCTGTCCCAGATACAGCAATCTGAACAGCTGTCCGTGACTGGCGTCACCTTAGTTAATTAACAATGAATACACCTTTTCTGCCACCACAAAGGATTTATTATGGTGTCCTTATGTTCACCAGAACACTGATTAACGTTTCACACTTAAATCACATACACATGTAGCATGAGCCTCCCTGCACTTCGTAAATTCACAAAGAATCACGGAGAAATACACTAGATTAAATATGTTTAATCTGAAAAATATTTCCAAGGCTTATTTACAATAATTAATAACAAGACATACAAAATGTTACACAAATGAGTTTCAGAAAATAAAATATGAAATAATATCAGAGTTGCTACTTACTAGTTAAGACCTGATGTGTGAGGGAACACAGTTGTGAAGGGTGGGACATTTCAGTGTTGAAAGACTCCCTCAAAGAAATGAACACTCTACTACTGATACAAGGGATTTTTAAACCATTTCTTGTTGGCTCTTCACCCCCCACTTTAGAAATTTTATTTTCACCTAAGTTAGATAGATGCCCAAAATGACACAGGACTTTCAAAGTGAATTATGGATGTTCTGAGACCTGGCATTTCACAAGACCATTGACACTTGCCTAGGTCAGACTCAGGTCAGTTAACAAAATACACTTTGAAAGGTTACATAAATATTCAGTGTTATACATAAATTCAACAGAAAATAGCAATCAGTCACTAGATATAATACATTTCGTCACATGGGCCATTATGGAATCTGTGGCACTTAACCTTATATATCTACTGTGTGTTCCCAAATGCAAAGCAATGCAGAGTATGCTGGCACTATATAAATAAATGTTAATAATAATAATTTAATTGGAAAGGGCTAATGGAGTGAAAAAACATACATTTTAATGCAGTATGTCAAATGACTACATAATAAAACCTAGTTGAAATAGATGTATTGTGATGCAGAGAACTATAGGAGAATTTCTTTAAAGATGTGGGGCCTGATTCATTAAGGAAAGTAAAGCAAAATAAATGAGTAACTTTGCATCTTGGCAAACAATGTTGCATTGGAGGGAGATATAAATTTAAAATATGATGGCAAATTTATAGTAGGGATGGGGCATGTCCTAAATCAACTTAAAATTTTAGTGTACAGATAAAGCTATTAAGTATTTGTGTGCTACATGAAAAAACAGCCAGTATTTATCTTATGTGCAAAAATGATAAACTAATTTGCACCCCTTACTTTGTAGCATGGTTTTGTCCAGGAGAAAACGTACCCATTTTTGCCTTACTCTTCTCAATGAATCAGGCCCGTGAGTTTTATTTCTGAGCCAGCATTCTGTATTACTATATTTCACCTTTGCCCTTATATTTGTCTCTTAGAACCTTGTACTTACACAATCGCCATTATCTTCAGTGTACAGATGCAGGTTACCAGCTGATCTAGTCATCCTGTGTTAATTATTAGAAGCAGTAAATTGATTTACAGATCAGGTGTTATTAAGAAACTTGTGATAAATTATACTCTGACTGTAACCTGTGTTAATAATTCAAGGATACTCATTACTGCATAGCTGTGAAGCTTACGCTTCTAAGTTTGCAGAACAATAGATTGCATTTACCATGATATACGCAATAGACCATATTTCATGTTGTCATTTCTGTTATAACTTAGTACTGTAAAGAAGTGGCCCTTTCAGAGGAACTATAAACCTATGCTGTAGGTTAATTACAAATGAAAGTAATGTAGACAATCAGACACTCGGAGATCTTTTTAATAACTACTGAACACACTGATTTCTAAGCTAGTACCACCAGCAACCTCAAAGCGCTAATTTTGTTTTTGCAGTAATAATTTGCAGTTAATTACCTAATTATCCATTCTAAAAATTTGAAAATTATTGACATTTTGACCACCCGTTTAGATGGATTTTTGTGGAGTTTTGTGGCATCTCATAATTAGACATGATTGTAATATTTCAACTAAAAATCAGGAATATAGGATATGTATTTTTGAGTTATTTCCAGCCAAAATTGCTTGCAGGATTTTAATTTTGAAGTAGAGCCTTCTTTTGTGCAGTTGGCACATGGATTTGCGGTCCAGGATTATGGCATCTGTAGTGGTGCACAGGCTTGTTTGGGCTGGCGAAAGGAAATCAATCGGTAGATTGAGGGCTTTCCTTTATAACTGTGGCTTAGATGCAGGAGAGCCTACTTTTCTTTGACGTGGAGGTACATTTATAACTGTGGCTTAGATGCAGGAGAGCCTACTTTTCTTTGACGTGGAGGTACACAAAGAGAAACGACTGCAGCAACGTGGGGTGGAGAAGGTACATTTACAGTGGTGTTCCCTGTCTTGCAGGATTGCGCACCTTCTCTCCTACCGCTGAGTTATGGGAGATTGCATCTCATCCCTGTACTTTTAATGGGACAAATTGTGTAGCTTCCAGTTGCACTTCTGTTGGGTCCCACACTTTTATGATTAATTTAAGACATAAATGATGCTAATATGAGTAGTATTTTAAGTTTAAATTAACCAACAAGGTGGTCCTAAAGTAGTAAGTTGATTTTGAATCCAGTGCATCAACCAACCTGCAAATCGAGTCACATATTGTATATACTATAATTTATATACTTTATGGGGTGTTTTCAAACTCTGTGAAGACTTGCACACATAAAGAAGCATTGTGAATTTGCAGACTACGCCCTTCTTTATAGAAACCCTGCCACTTTCTTATTGTGACAAGCTTAGGTAGGAAAATACTATGTCACACTGAAACACAGCTGTCAGTAATGTCTACACAGTCCACAAGTAGGCTGCAAATATCCCACAGCTAGTTTTGTTGTGATATTCCTCAGGGAGTGACACACAGGAATGGACTATGCAAGTTTTTTTTATACCTGCACAAGAACATGCACAGCTCAGTCTGTTAATCAGACTGTTGCCTGACCAGGTAGCCAGAAAACTAGAACTGGTCTAATTGAATGGGGAAGCTGAAATAAAAGGAAAGAAGTTTTTTTCAATATATTACATATAAAGTTTTAAGACATATATGATAGAAAACTAGGACATAATGTCAACCATTTTTCCAGTACTGCTCCTATGTCACATAATAATGTGTTATGGTATTAGAAGATACAAATGTAGTTTTTTTTTCTTCTGTTTCTCTGTCTTAGAGCTGAAGGCTGTAAAAGATACCTTGACAAAGACCCCCGGAGGGTCGAAACGCGTAGGTCTGATTTGATGTGGATCCTGAATGTGTTAAAAGTATCTGCGGCACCATTGAAGGAGACTCTGTATGGAGAATGATCTGGACTCTAAGACCCTTTTACCATCAGCTTAGATCTTCAGTCACCTCTGGTGAGCAGCCACTTCTTATCATTTCAAGGACACTCATTTTTTAGAAAACATCAAGTACTTGCATTATTAAGTGTTGTAAACAATATTTTTTTTATGTTTTATAAGAATTGAAATAAATATATTTTTTAAAAAAGATAATGCACTATGAGACTTTTTTGTCTCTTTTTCCCTTTTTTCTCCCACACCATATGAATATGGAATACATCTAATGGAAATATCGAAATCGAATATATATCGCGTGGATACAACATCGTTTATGAATTATGAGAACTATGCCTCTAATGGCTTTTTTCTAAATATAGACTCTGTTTTATATTGTGGCGCTATTGGATATGGACACTATGTTTATTTTGTATATGTTTTGATTGAATAGGTGATATTCAGTCCACATCTGCAGCAGCCATAATTAGTGTGCTCTACTTCTATCTATATATATTCTATCTGTAAAAGATACCCGTTGTTGTATTGTTATGTCATAGCTCAAGAGTGGCCTTGGGACGGTCTTCTCATCAAATTCTGCTCTGAGATCCCAATTTCAATTTAGAATGGGAATTGGCTCCGTTCACATGTTGCATAGTGTGATGATGGGTGCATAATGAATATTGATCATCATCCTCATCAGCTATTTATATAGCGCCACTAATTCCGCAGCTCTGTACAGAGAACTCACATCAGTTTGCATCATCAGAGTGTACATAGATAACTATTGGCCTCCTTAATAAAAATGAATTTAGCGCGTGGGTGTCTAAATCCAGGTACAGGACAGATGCTTTTATATGTAAATTTTGAAATAGAATGGAAAGTTTAACATATATGTTGCTGTGTGTAACAGACATTAGCATTTATCACATTTTTTTTTTTGCTTTAAAGAGCAATTAAAGTCACCATATAACATTAATATATTGCACAAACTGTGTATTAGAGCTGAATAATATACTTGAAATAACTGTACTATTTATACGTGACTAAATATGCCTTCATTTCAGCAGAGTTTGAGTGTTAGCTTTGCAGACTAACTGGCAAGACTAGTGATGTCATAATGACTGAGATGTCTGCAGAATCATTTTTCACCTGCATAAGATCCCATCAGGACACTGTCTTAAAGAAGTGGGAAGAGCTTCATCTGTCTGTAATGGCCCAGGGAAGAGATACTTTCCTTTTTACGTGGAATGTTAGCTTAACACAACAATTGTTATTATTATTATCTTTTATTTATAAAGCACTGAAATATTACACAGTGCTATACACTACACAGATCATGACATAAATTACAAACAATGACATGAAACAGAATGTAATGATGGCCCTGCCGATAATGAGCTTGCAATCCAAGATTTTTGTGGAACACTTCATACCTAAGGAAGATGAATAACTATTGTAGCTACTGGCCAGGGATGCGCATGTAGGCAGCAGCATTATCAGCCTTTATAAAATAAAGAATTTATTGGTAGCTGGCATTGCTGTGCAGCTACCGGTGGTGCGTCATGGTTAAAATGAGGAGAGACAATGGAAGGTGGAGACACGAAATATGAATCAGTCAGCCACTGTCAACCATAACTGTTTCCCACCATTCATCCCAACCAAATCTCCCTCCTCTTTTGATTCTGGAGAAGGCTACATGGGCACTGCTGCCCCCATCCGCCAGCTCGGACTAGCTGTGTCCAGCCTGGTGTTTTTCCCCAGTATTATGAGTGTGGCTGGAAACAGCCAAGACTCAAGTTTGGACGTCAGCTACTGCCACCAAGCAGGCGGTGGAGGTCACCAAAGGAGGAACTGTCAAGGCAACAGCAACGGCAGTTGACAGCAATGATAGTTGACATCAATGACAGCTGAACTCCCTGGGTCCAGCAGCTGCCTGAGATTGGTAGATGGTATTCAGTAAATCTTCTAAATGACCCCTTCCTTAGTGTGGTGACACTGCTCAGCACCACGTAATTTCCCACTGCATTTTCCAATGTTTAACTTATTTTTAAAGTCGTGGGATGATAATTTTGTGGGAGGTAAGGTACATAGCTGATCTAAAGCACAACCATCACTAAGTATTGCCTGCTTGCCAGCAATGTATTTTACCTCCATGGTTCATATTGTGCATATCTGAAAGTTAAAAATGTGTGATTTGTTGGTCCTTTAGGCAGTCCACACATGGCAAAATTATATTTTTGTTTTGGAAAAAATATGTGAAGAATGCATTGATAAGTTAGGGGAAATAATATACATGTTTAAATGCTCATTTGTGGACAAATATGACTCCATTTAAAAATAACTACAACTGAAAAAATGTATGGGCTACAGTAAAAGGATCAGTGCCAATGCAAAGACTACAAAGGAAAAAGCACTTTAATTCTCCAGACATCGATCTTGTGTTAACACTTATTTGTTGGATAACTTTCATGCTCAAGACTATACAAATAAATATTAAAGATACCAAGCCAAAGTTAATCTATCAGTTTACTGGCAAAAGATAGTTATGTTTGCATGCCTGCAGAGTGTCTTGAATGAAAATGCCTACTTGAAAAGATCACTAGCCAGGTGATCCCAAAAACATACACACCTAATTGTATTTCTAAAATATTCATCACTCTTGTTTATAATATTTATTTGTTCATACCACCAACCAATCAGATATCAGCTGTCATTACTTGCCATGTGTTACAGACCCTTTGTACCATGCTTTTAAACAAGTACCAGTTGCAGAGTTTCCCAAATTATTGGAATCTGAGAGGCAAAGTTAGAGCTATAAGTAGTCATCCATTCATATATGAAATGTAGACAGGTTAAGGTTGAGTAGCTTTAAATAGGCTGATCATGTAGGCATCATTAATAGCTTTTGTGATGTCACTCTGTGTAGGTATAAAAGTTAGAGCTTGACACAAAGTAATTATAACTATCTGCTCTGTGAGCAAGTGTGTACTGCATATAATTATGTGTGAATTATGTGAGTATGTCTACTAGATACTGCATCACATGATCTAAGGTAAGTTTATTATATATCTGAGTAACTGTTTTATTATAATAATTTACAAAATGTCTGAAAATATTGTTAGCATTGCTAACACACTTTCTTTTACAATTATTTCATGTACCCCAATAGATATTATATTCTTATTTGTTAACTGATTTGGAAGGCGTCACTTGCCCTAAGTGGACCCGTGTAGGCTGAGATGTAGCTACTTTAGCTATTAAAACAAACACAACCGGGCGCTAATGCAACCTAAAAGGTAATGATTACCAGCAGCTTTAAATGGGCTCCAGACCCATAAGGTAGATAAACAAAGATAAAAGGATAATAAAGCGCTAGGTAAAACACAATTATGGATTTAATAAAAATATTATGCACAATTACATACACAGTAGTTATGGCCATAAACACCCCCACATGGCATATAGATAAAAAAACATTCAATGCATATAAAACAGCAAATACACCTTGTTCGGGGTATTAAATTGAAGCGCTGGTGATTAGAGATGGTCTTGACTCATAAGTATCATCTCTAGATTCTTAACATATTATATAAACAAGGTAATATGTTGCTATAGGTACACTGAGTCACGTGGAAGATGAAATAACAGCCGCTTTGCGGTAGGGACGAGACCCTTATATATTGAGTCAGCTGAAGTGTAACCAATTAAGGTATAACATGCAATTCTACCCATATAAACAGCCAAAGGGTAGTAATAATTTCCTGCAAACAGTCGTCTCCTGGTAATGTGTATAGGCGTGATCAGCTGTTCTTAGGTATGCACACGCACCACTATACATGCATTTAGTAGCTGTATTAACGGGTCGATCCACATGAATTCAGATCA
Organism: Mixophyes fleayi; assembly: GCF_038048845.1. Taxonomy (NCBI): domain Eukaryota; kingdom Metazoa; phylum Chordata; class Amphibia; order Anura; family Limnodynastidae; genus Mixophyes; species Mixophyes fleayi. The sequence goes on along the minus strand of NC_134407.1, from coordinate 65,048,804 downwards.
TATCCACTGAATGACACATTCCATCTGTTGTGCAGTTAGAAAATGTTAATATGCATCCCATATATTCCGCATAAAATGAACACAGTACCTCGCAACAATGTTTCTCCGTAAGAAGAGGTGCCTTGTAATATATGCTGAATGTAATATATTACCAGCCCTTGTAATCAGCGTATAGCTGATGATCCCCGTCCTCGTGCTCACGGACGAATATGCTGAGTCTTTCTCCAAGCGCTATCAATCATAAAACCCCGGGGTTGTTCTGTGCCAAACGTATAAAGCATGTATTCTCCAAAGCATAGATACAGAACTACTTGACGCATTTCTCGGCGCCTGCCGTTTCTTCAGAAGCATGTTCCCGATGTCCTCACCACTTAGTATTTAACCCCTAGGTCTAATGATCCTCCAGTTGGCAGCTTGTTTTCAAAGTGGTCACATGACCTCACAGGTTTCCTTCATTACGCCAATTTGTGGTAATTCAGAGATACGTGAGGGCATCAACACATAAACACATATATAAATATACAAAAGAGGTTTCTGTTCGCAAAACACATTCACAATACACATTATAAATACACTTATCAGACAATAATATAAATACCAAATACATATGAAAGTAAATCTACAATTCAGTGGATATTAATCCGTAAGAAAATTCACATAGTTGACTCAGTCTCCATACTTAAATCTATGAAATTATACGACTAACTGAGTTGTCCACAATAATCTATGTAAAAGGACACTCAGACCAAATTGTTCAAAAAGACTAAGTTATCTGCCACAATTTTTTGTTATTGCTCATTTTCAGACCCAGATGGATCACACTCTGCTTAGCCCGTACGTTAAGAATCTAGAGGTGATACTTATGAGTCAAGACCATCTCTAATCACCAGCGCTTCAATTTAATACCCTGAACAAGGTGTATTTGCTGTTTTATCTGCATTGAATGTTTTTTTTATCTATATGCCCTGTGGGGGTGTTTATGGCCATAACCACTGTGTATGTAATTGTGCATAATATTTTTATTAAATCCATAATTGTACTTTAGCTATTATCCTTTCCAGGATTTATTACTATTAAGTCTAAATATGGGCCCTTTGACATGGTTGACCAAAGGCAAATTGTCCTTCAGTCCCTTTAGTTAAACATGTCTGCTGGTATTTATAGAACTTTACAGTATTACAGGTTAGTCATAAGCAACATGTCATATTGCATAATACTATTTAACTGTACAGAACATCACACTTTTAAATTTATGCTGGAAATGTTTAGTAGTAAGAAACATTATATATTTATATATTAGACATTGGTGTTTGGGGTGGATCTACTGAGGAAACAATTACAGGCCTTGGGTTATAGAGGTCTGATCTCTCGAATGTATTCATGTCTTCTGTATGAATCCACTGCAGATGATTTGGATGGTTTGAGGAATCAGTGGGAAATAGATATTGGCCCTTTATCAGACAAGGAGTGGGGAATGGTTACAGACAGTACTAAAGGTTATACTTCATCATTAAAATTTCAACAAATACAGGTGTTTATCTTACACAGGGCTTACTTTACTCCTATTAGATTGGCAAAATTTCGCCCAGATGTTACCCCTAACTGTCCGAAATGCAATTCGATCAATGCTAACTTTTGGCACCTTCTATGGGTGTGTTCATGTATACGAATCTTCTGGCGAAGGATCAGGAGATGTATTCAGGTTACTGGAATTGAAGTGTCTCTTAGTTCACCGGCCACTTGTCTCTTTGGGCTCCGATTGAAGGGGAAAGTTAATAAACTGACAAAAATGTACATTTCACAGTTACTGATGTTGGCTAAGGTCTGTATAGCTGTGGTTGGCCCCGACGAGTCCCACAGTTAAAAATTGGAAGGCACTGGTTAATACCACCATAAGGCACAAGAGATTTGTTTATACTAGCAGACAGGCTCTGAAGGAATTTGAGAATATATGGTACAGATGGTTAGAGTCTCCATTCTATCCTGTCATCTAGTACAGATGCTCTATTTACTTAAATGTATGGCTCCCGCAGTTCTTATAATAAGTATATGAGTCCATGTAATAAACCCTGCATGTGTAACATACTTATGTATAAGCATTTACGATGTATGATCCTGAATGAATATAGCACATTTATTATTATTATGCTTTATTGTAATCTTGTAAATTCCGTCATTTAATTCTGATATGTATGTGATTGTTTTTCTTTTCTTTTTGTTGTTTGGTATGTTTATATCTTAAAAAATTTCAATAAAAATACTGGATTTTTTTAAAAAAAAGAAACATTATATATGGGAAACATGGTTGGCATTTATGGAGGACCATGATGTCAATTGGCAGTTGTCCTATCCATCTTGGGTTTCCAAGTCCTGTTTTTCCCCTTAACTTGTATCTCTTTAGCCTCACCCCACCTTTTCATTAATTCCACTCCAGCCGCTTGTTTTTAGTGGAAGCACCCGGAGGTCACAGAAAACTACAGTACTGGTAGTAGCCATCTACCAGTACATAAACCTGCCCTACTGCTTGTACAGCAGGGAAACCATATGGTTAAGGAAACAATGCCTCACACATCACGTCTCAGACAGTCTGTATGCAAACCATATCAAGGTGAATTCATTCCACAGGAGATGCATTGGTGTTAGGTTAGAAAAACTTATAGACCAGATTTTTAGAAATTGCTCTGGGCAACCATGGTTTATTTAAATTGCCGTGGACATGCTCACTTTATAATGTAAAGATAAAAAACTGCAGTTGGAGGGTCAGGATCGTTTTCTTGAGCTGACTGTCCCCTTGCATGAAAGAATAGAAGTGTTATAGCAGGAGACAGAACACATACTACACCCAGGAGGATCATTTTTTGCCAAGGTATTACTGGGATGGTCGCCTCCAACACAAACTCCACTTCTCCAATCAGAACTGTCATTCAGGGGCATTTTTTGCATTTATTGAATTGTTCTGTAAGTGTCCGCAGGGTGGTTGTTGAGGAAGAGGAATGAAGTTGTGGAATTGGTGTTTGATTCTAGGGGTCACAAAAGAAAATGCTAACACATAAAATATAAATTAAATATAGCTATAAACCATTAATTAGTAAATCAATATATACAGAGAAATAAAGAAAAAGAAATAGGAAAACTTTGTCTGGAGTGGCTCGTTTGTATGGAATTTGTCCCAAATGCATTTTGCCACCGGTGTGTTATTTCCTTAGTTGCTTCTCTTGCAAAAGAGTTCTTCCTTATCATTCTTCTTAGCCCTTGCATAGCCCATTCTTCCATAAAGCTATATAAATGAAACCTACTCACATTTATCTACAGCTATCTCAGCATTTTCTCTCATACTGGGAGTTGGCCAGGAATTGGGACTTTTCCCTGACTCCCTCTGTCTGATGACTGTGCACCAGACCTTCTGTGGGGAGTAAGAGCCTAACTATCAGGGAATGCTGCTCTGTGGCACTTCTCCCTATGTGGTGTGCATGCTTAATGAGCTCTCTGTTGTGTGACAGCCCAGTACTGCAAGGGATTTGTATCCCTAGAATTCCATGCTTATTAGCGTGACCTCTGATGTTTTTTCCTCTCTGAGCAGTTACTGAGGTGGATAGGGGTGCACAATGGAGGTTTAGTAAGGGAGGAAAAGAGCAGAGGAAGGGCGACCCAACCTAGAAACTTTGGGAGCCCCCACAGTTCTAGTTATTCCCTTGGTACAGAATCCATGGTCTCGGTTCCATGTTCCACTGTTGGAGGGTGTAAGGCTTAATACTGCCACTGGTAGCTTGTGGTGTGTGGTTGGTTGGAGAATGCGGTGAGAGAAGGGAGTCTGATTTTGGACATGCACACCTTACTTGATGTATTCCTCCTTACTCGCTCCTGCTCTCTTGCTGACCACTTGATGCTTTACTTTCTTTACTCATGGCTTTTTTAACTTGTTACCATGCACTGTTCCTTTCAATTAAGATGAATTTACTGTGAAATTGACACCCAGGGTTCACAGATGTGAACACAGATTGTCTGTACTGGGCACCCCCAAGTGTTCATTCAGAGCTCAGTAATCTGTAAATGAGCACCACCCTCTGAGACATGAACAGGGACATTCCTCCTCTCACTTCACTTCATCGCTAAAACAGTGTTTTCCTATTGAAAAAAAAAATGAATGAACTGCACTGGTGGTAGCTCCAAAACTTCTAGTGCTCTTCACCTATGGTATCTCTCCTCCTATCCTTGTGATGGAGCCCACGGCAGCTGTCCCTTTTGTCCCCCTAGTGGTGGACCTGAGTGTATGAAAGTGTTGCAAACTATGCAGTTTGTAAGAGGGTCCATACTCCTATACGCTCCTCTTTTACCAGAGGCCAAACAGTAATGGTAATCAGATTGGCCTGTGGATAAGTGGATAATTTTCAATTCAAGACATTTGTGAGGTATGGCAGACTCAGCAATTAAAACAACAAATTAGTGCATTAAAATGTTTTCTGAATACACAACTCCTTCACCTTCTGTATAGTTTACATTAATGTAAACAATTTATGATTATACAAGAGATTGATGTATTTTGTTGCCAGGTAGTATTAATGGGAAATCTTCGTAACCTGTGGAAAGTCTACCGAGGAGCTGCCAAGTACCTATCAAATGTCTCTCTAATCCGAGAGCAGCTTTCTCTACATTGAAACATCTCCAGTAATTTAACATGCCAGTACTACATTGTTTACATAAGAGTCCGATAAGACTGGAAACTTCTGTGGTGATATGAATGTAAATATGCTTCTATGGCACCATTCCAAAAGCTTGTTTGTTCTCTTGCGGATACATTTACACAAGATAAGAGACCTACAGAAAACCTGATAAAAGTAGACGGTCAAATACAGCATTGGGAACTTTACATTAAATGTTCTGTGTCTGCTATTCTTTTACATACAGAGTTCACGATGTCTTCAATAGTTTGAATGTCATTGTGGGTGTTATTGCCACTATTTAATCTGTGCATACTGTGATGATGTTAAAAACTGGATTTAGGAAAAATCGATTGTGCAGGATTGAACTGAATTACATATTTTGAATACAGTCCTTTGGGATGGATCCAGATTAGATTAAGTTTTTAATTTGATTATTTAGATTTAATCTTAATTATATAGTGAAGCGAGTCGCAAATTAGGGTTTCCTCCACTTGCTTTTAATTTATTTTTGTGCATATATTGTACTAAATGTATTCCTTACTCTTTTTTGGTTCCTTATATGTTTTTTACAGGAGTCGTTATACCATCTTTATTTTACTAGACCTTGAACACAGAAGAAAATTGCTCTGTGGATTCAATTATATTGTATCCAAGGGCAACAATTATACTTCATACAACTCTGCTGGCAATGGCATAATAAAAAGGTCAAAGGGTTCTGTCTAATATAAGTACCCAATCGCGGCAATGGATATGATCTTTTTATCTCCCCTTATTGTGGCAATAAAAAACACTTATTGTCTGTATTTATGAAAATATATCACAGAGGCAGCTGAGCATTACTTAGCAGCCCTAGTAATATTGTCCCGGAGTGGTAACAGCAAACTTACAGCTTCGCTCAGCCTGGCACTGTAGTTGTGCGTAAGCTGGCTAAGGTTTAGGCTTTTCATTCCTTACACTAAATTAAAACACATTACATAAATTATAAAAACATTACTGCATTAAAAAAGATTTTAATGTTATTAGTGTGAAGAGCTGGGGTAATAGAGCCTAAACTCACACAGGGTACCCTGGGACTTCAGGGTCAAGTCACGCAGACAGGAGACCGGGAAAAATACAACAATATCTTTATTTATTGAGTTGTCTAATACAAGTTCTCTAAATTCTCTAAATCAGCAAAAAGATGCAACATAAAAATATATATGACTGGGAATCTTGAGAGGCCCGACTATGTGTATGGCTACCCACTGAAAACACTCCACAATTATAGGTAAAGGATGTAGAGGAGTTCTTCGGGTTACTCCTCCCAATCTCTGACAGGTATCGCAAGAGACGCGATAATGCTTCACATCGCGTGATCCCTTGGGCCAGAAAATGGTTTGCAAAACTTGTGCAAGCGTTTTCCTGACCCCAAAATGTCCTGCTGCAGGGATATCATGGGCTAAGCTCAACAACTGCTGACCATAGCTCTGGGGAACAACCAATTGCTTTAAGAGAGTACCGTGGTCCTGATCATCACTACATGGGGAAATTCTATACAACAACCCATTCCCGAATCTCGCAATCCCTGGACCTCCTGGTCATCCACCCAGACAGACTGTAGATGACCTTTCATGTTTCTGGGAGTTCCGCGCTGATTTCACCAGGGATAGACCTGTTGCACTGGTGGGTGTCGAGGTGCTGCATCTCTCCTGCAGACTGGGGCAGATGATGGTCTGGTTGGCTGTGTATCTCTCATTCCTCTTCTCTGTGCTCTTCATTGCTCTACACTGGGTGCCTTCCATCTGACTCGGTTAGCCAGCTATTCGGGCTGCGGATTCTGGGTTAGGAGGTTTACAATCAGCCACCCACTCTCGAAACTCTGGTGTCATTTTATTTAATAACTTTTCTAGCACCACCTCATTCAGGATTTGTTCAGGGGAATATATGTGTCATTCATCCCACCACTGCTGGCAAGCTCTCTTAAGTTGTCTGGCAAATTCAGTGAGGGAGTCATCCCTCCCACGACTCATAGTTCGGAATTTGGCCCGATAGGATTCGGGGGGACTTGGAAGTTAGCCAGCAAGGCTCCTTTTATCAATTTGTAGCTTCCCACATCCTCATTTGCTAGAGATTGATAGGCTTGCTGAGCTTTGCCCGTTAAGCTGGACCCCACATAACAAGCCCATTCCTCCTCATCAATCTGGTGCACCATCATCAGTTTCTCAAAAGCCTGCAGATGAGTATCAATGTCCGTCTCTGCTTCCTTAAATCTGGGCACATTTCCGTATCCCATTTCTTCTCCCTTCTTCTTGCACTACCTGTCTTGCTGGTGGTACCTCTAGATAGATATTTACCCCAGCACAGTTTGTAATACTCCCACCCTCTCCCTGGAGATAGCTCTGTCCCTGAGGGCCTTCATCCACCTCTCTAATGTTTCGGGGGTTGCCTCTGGTCTCGGCATTCTCCCCGCTCTTGTCACCACTTCCGTGGTTTGCTCTTCCTCCTCATAACTTAGAGCAATCTTCTCCGGGTGAGCTCTGTAAAATTCCACTAAGCGAGGGATTAACTCATCTTTTTGTTCAGTTCCATTACAGGGTATCTTATTTGTCTTGTACAACTCAAACAACTGCTGTCTCTTGGACCTCCTGTAATATTTCTCCACTTCCCTCAGATCAGCTCTTGCAGCTTCACTCACCATTCTTCTTGGGATATTTCTCGCGTTATCTATTGGAAATGCTGTTTTTGACAAATTTTTTGCTGACCCTGTTCCTGTAGAGCAGGGCCATAACGAGGGTGGTGCGGGCAGTGCCGTCACCCACGGCGCAAAGCCAAGTGGGCGCAGCAGCCGCCCGCTACCTGCCTTTATACTTTCAGACGCTTAAGGACTGAAGGACTGAAGAAGAGAGAGAGGGAGAGATTAACTAACCAGAGTTTGATGTTTCACTCCTTAACTTCTGCCATGGAATGCATGTGCGTTCCACTGACAGGAAGTTCGGCATTTGGAACGCAAATGCATTCCAAATGCTGAACTTCCTGTCAGTGGAATGCACATGCGTTCCACGGCGGAAGTTAAGGACAAGCATCAAACTCTGGTAAATTAATCTCTCTCTCTCTCTCCTCCCCCTCCCTCCTCCCCCTCCTTAGATGGGGGGCACCGGTGCCCTGTCTCGCCCAGGGCACCAAAACATATAGTTACGTCACTGCTGTAGAGCTTTGGTGTATCTGTATACAGCCCCCTGCGATTAGAGCCTAAACTCACTCGGGGTACCCTGGGACTTCAGGGTCAAGTCACGCAGACAGGAGATCGAAAAATACAACAATATCTTTAATAGAGAGTTGTCTAATCCAGGTTCTCTAAATCAGCAAAAAGATGCAACATAAAAATATATAAACCAGGCTAACAGGTCCCAATAAACACCAATTTACCTATAGACTTCCCAGATATTTCCCACACTGTCCATAAGTTATGTCCAACCGATTCAGATGTGATTGGATGAAGTGTTATGGAGCTACTATTCAGCAGAGTCAGCAAGTCTACAAGTTCCAGAAAAGTTTGTAATCCAGTAATCACAAAACTTCCAGGCAAAATCCTCAGCACACTGGTAGCGGCCAAAACACCAACACCAGTAGATTTTTAAAACAAAGTGACACACAAGCCTCTCCTGCAGGCCTTTTTTAAAGACCCACCAAAATTTCACACGCTGCTAAATAAACAAGAATTAGTAAAATTCCAGTAGAAGAATGTGTAAATTTTTATTAGTGAATTTTGTCATATATTTAGCCCAAACAGATTGATAGCCAGAGATTATGTGGATGGAAATTTCATACTAATTGAACATGTGATTTGTAAATACAATGGCTAATTATTTGGCAAAAGGTGAATGGGACAAAGGAATGATTCAGCACATTTCACTGAAGTGATAAGCAACCTCTCAAGTAATGGTGCATCCTTTACACTGACTTCGAAAAAAATTAATCAGTAAGGTAATCAGCTTTATTACTAAATTGAGTCAGGTATTCTTCTTAATTGCTATTCATGGTACAGGTTTGTAGAAATGAATTATGCATAAAGAGTTGTCAATGCTCATGAAGCAGGAAATATTTAGAAAAGCCATTTCATAATACTTCCATCACTCCACAGTTAAGCAGATAATGTGCTAAAGCAGAATTTCAATGTTGTTACTTCTCTTGGAAGTGGTTATCCAACATGAATTACTCCACAAGTAAGAAGTACAGTGCTCTGAGAGGTCTCAGAGAACTGCAAGGTAAAGGCTAAGGAAATGCAGGCAAATCTTTCATTGAAAACACTCAACAAGCGTCGTGTGCATTGGAGGATACCAAGGAGTATCACTGTTGTCTAAAATGAACATTACCATCAACCTCGCCTTTTACAAAGATCACTTGCAAAATCCAGAAAGCTTTTGAAAGAATATTCTGTTGACATATGAAATAAAGGTGATTCTTTTTGGCATAAATAAGAAATTCTATGCTTGTTTAAAGCAATGCTACATTCTCCGATAAGACCCTTATACCAAATGTGAAGCACAGTGGTGGAAGTACAATGGATTTTCATGACCAGGCTGCTCTCAGTCATTGAGACTAGAGATGTTCACTGACCCCTGTGTTTTGGTTTTGGTTTTTGTTTTGGATTTGGATTAACTTTGTGTTTTGGTTTTAAATCACCTAATTTGCCTCTTTTTTTATCCCTACATTATTATTAACCTCAATAACATTAATTTCCAATCATTTCCAGTCAATTTTTGTCAAGTGACAAGAACACTGCTATCCCTGTTTCTGTATGAGCAATGGTGCTGGATCTCCTGGGTAGGGAGGTACTTATAGAATCCTAAACCCGCAAGATCAGACAACGCAACAATGACGTTTTGCTTTGATTCAGATCTGAGGATGCGCGAAAGTAACGAGCTGGCTCGCAAGCCTACTCGGATCCCCTAAGTTCGGATGGGCTCGGTTTTCAAAAAACCGAGCCTGAGCATCTCTAATTCAGACATATATAAAGGGGAATGCTATGGCAGCTACTGTCTTTGAGCTGAATCTTTGCAGAATGTGGGTCACAAATAAAGATGGTCACTGACCCCCGTGTTTTAGTTTTGTATTCGGTTTTGGAACTGGATTAACTTTGTGTTTTGGTTTTGGTTTTGTTTTGCAAAACCGCCCTTGTGTGTTTTGGTTTTGGTTTTGTTTGGTTTTGTTTTGCTATTTTCGAAAAAAATACAATTTTTTTGGTCTAAAATAACCTAATTTAGTGCTCCACCAGTTTTCTTAGATAAATGAGGTCATTTTAAAGCTAATAAATTATGAAAAAAACAGTTTAATCCCTGTTAGGCCGTCCTTAATTCGAACACTTGTCTGCAAATTATACAAACAAACCTGGTTGTCTACCTCCTCCATCTTTGATTATTGGCAATGTAGCCATCGTCTTTGGGTGTATATTACACCCTACACTTGTAGTTGAATATTAAAAAAAACAGCCTGCACAGACTGTGGAAGTAGAAAGTAAAATTAAATGGACCACGGTAGTTTGGTGGCTATCTATGCCCCCCCGCCCTCCACTTGTAGTTAAATATAAAAAAAGCAGCCTGCACAGACTGTGGAACTAGAAAGTAAAATTAAATGGACCACGGTAGTTTGGTGGCTATCTATGCCCCCCCGCCCTCCACTTGGAGTTGAATATAAAAAAAGCAGCCTGCACAGACTGTAGAACTAGAAATTCGAATATACAAAGAAATGGACAAAGGCAGTTTGGTATCTGTCTGCATCAGACCCCCCCCCATCCACTTGTAGTAAAAAAGAAAAAAAGCAGCCTGCATAGACTGTAGAACTAGAAATTCGAATATACAAAGAAATGGACAAAGGCCGTTTGGTATCTGTCTGCAGCAGACCCCCCCCCCCATCCACTTGTAGTAAAATAGAAAAAAAAGCAGCCTGCATAGACTGTAGAACTAGAAATTCGAATATACAAAGAAATGGACAAAGGCAGTTTGGTATCTGTCTGCATCAGATCCCCTCTCCACTAGGAGTAAAATAGAAAACTATTCAGCCTTTATATAATCTAGAATATAAATAGAAATTGAGAAAGGCAATTTGGTATCTGTCTGCATCATAATCATCAACATCCTCATTAGCGCCCTCGTCACCTCCACAAATCTCCCCCTCATCCTCTTCTATTTCTAAAGTGGCATCCTCAATTTGTGTATCAGCGGCTACACTCAGGCTGTTCAGGTACACATCAACAGAACTGCTGAAAGGGCCCTTCTTTATGGGTACACTAACAGAATGCTCACTATTAGACAACTCACTGTTGGACTCTCCACAGGGATAGGTGTCATTTGTGAATCAGAGCAAACATTATCCTCTAATGCCTTACTGTTATCTTGCAGCTCGGCTTTGACGCTTAACAGTAGTTGTGCACCAATTGTAGGCTCGGTAACTTTTTGGGATCTGCCACTAATAGCCAAAGGTGAAGGCCTCATTCTCTCTTTGCCACTGCGTGTGTAGAATGGCATGTTGGCAATTTTTTTTATCGGCACTTAATTTTTGCTCAGTAACACTTCTTTTTCGCTTCAACACAGTATTTTTTTTTTGTTTTTGTTTTTTGGACTGATTTCAAAACACTCTGTAGTTTGACATTGCCTTGCCCAGATGACGTACTGGGAACACTAACATCTGGACTGGTGACAGAACCTGGTTGCTCATTCAGATCATATGTGGACTGCTTTGAATCCATTCTCAGCCCAAAGCACTTGTAGTGCTAAAAATTATTTGGTAAGATACTGCTGACAGATAGTAATTTTGACAGACAGAAATATTTATGCACAATTAGGGTGGACACCCCAAAAGCACTGGGGAGTGCTAAAAATTAGTTGGTAGATACTGCTGACAGATAGTAATTTTGACAGCCAGAAATATTTATGCACAATTAGGGGGGACACCCCAAAAGCACTGGGGAGTGCTAAAAATTAGTTGGTAGATACTGCTGACAGATAGTAATTTTGACAGCCAGAAATATTTATGCACAATTATGGGGGACACCCCAAAAGCACTGGGGAGTGCTAAAAATTAGTTGGTAGATACTGCTGACAGATAGTAATTTTGACAGCCAGAAATATTTATGGCACAATTAGGGGGGACACCCCAAAAGCACTGGGGAGTGCCAAATATTGAAAAGAAAAAAACCTCTATCCTTCTCTGTTCTCTAGCGATTTTTGTTGCAACAATTGGAATAAGAATATTGGATTCTCTGTCCCTGCTCTAATCAGTCTGTGACTACACCCTGCTCTCTCCCTCTGTCAAATGGCGATGGATTGCTGTGGAGGCAAGTATTTATAATCTTGAAGTATCGCGAGAACCGAGCCCCGAGATCCGACGACGTCACAATGACGTTCGGCCTCGATTTGGATACGGAGCGGTCGGGAGAGTACCGAGCTACTCTCATACTCGGATACCCCAAGTTCGGGTGGGTTCGGTTCTCGGGGAACCGGACCCGCCCATCTCTAGTCACAAAGCACAACAACAATCCTAAATCTACAACAGAATGGCCAGAGCAAAATAACATAAACATATAATGTTTTGTAGCCTTCTTGTTACATAAAACAAAGTTAGCTTCAGGTTTCAGAGATGTTTTTCTTTGTGCGTCACTGCTCAGTAAAATTAGACATTCTAACATCTTCATAATACAGTCTATGGGGTCAATTTATGACCCACCACAATATTTCTCCACTTATTATCATCCGTTATTGTCACTTAAGGGATGAAGTTTATGACCTATATATGAAAAAGTCATGCTGGGGCAGCACATCCCATTAGAGACTGTCCTGGCGATGACTCTATATTATTCACAAATCCGGGTTCTGACCCGGAGTGTTTACTATGCATAGGTCAGTGCATGTGCAGAGTCACTTTAGTTAGAGGAGGAAAGGGAAGAGCATCCAGCTCGCTGGGGTGGGATCAGAAGATCACTCTCCGGTGCTACTTTCCCCATAGGCCAGAACTGCATGTTCAGATGGCATTAGCAATCAAGGACATTAGCTTGGTAAATAGGTCCTAGCGGCAGTCTACATTTAGGGGGGGATTCAAAGGGAGAGAAAAAAGGCACCAAACCAGGGGGCACAGACAGTGTATGAGGAAATATCTAAAAGAGGAGTATGTCAAGACAAAGAAGCTGATGGAGGAAGACACCAAGTTTGTGAGAGGAAGGAAATAAGAGCTAAAGCAGAGAGAGATAATGCAGAGGGAAGAAACAGAAGTCCCAAATTGCCAACTGGAACAGAGAGGAAGACCGTAGTCATTGAAGGAGAGTTGAAACAATCTTTGGAGTAGAGGAATTGCAGATAAGTACCGTATAACTGGTTATATTACTTATTTGCTGGTGGACTGAGATACTGCTCTAATAATAATGAGATTAGGGATAGTGAGGGGAGTCCTGAAGATGTGGATTTGTGTTATGCCCTTTTGCTATTGCTGGACTGAGATATCTTCTGCAAGGGCAATAGAGATTAGGGAGAGAGGGTGGATAAGTTTGACAGACTGAGTTTGACCGGTTTCAAGTGATACAGATGTTTGCTGAGCGAACAAATTGCTGCTGCTACCAGAATTTATAGGCCTACAGGAAAAATAAAGCTGATGAACAGAGAGAGAATTGAGCTTACTACTCTCCCATGAGGAGTAGCCATTTTGATGTTACAGAGAAAGTTGTGCTATTTGTTATGGAAATCTGTAGCTGCATTTATTTGGGAGTCAAGTGACGTATCCTGTAACCTGCAGTGTGATTACACATCATTTAATGAATGTGACTGTGTTTGAATTCAAGTTGCTCATCAGAATAGAGTGAGAATGTTCTATTGTTTCTAGGGACGAGTGATAACTTGGGGCCTTATTCATTAAGGATCTTAAATGAAGAGTATCTTTATTTCAGTCTCCTGGACAAAACAAAGTTACAATGGAAGGGGTGCAAATGTGTGTACTGTTTTGCACATAAGTTAAATACTGACTGTTTTTTCATGTAACACATAAATACTTGATAGCTTATTTGTACACTGAAATTTAAAGTTGATATGTGTGTGTTACATGAAAAAACAGTCAGTATTTATCTAATGTGCAAAACAGAACACACATTTGCACCCCTTCCATTGTAACATGGTTTTGTCCAGGAGACTGAAATAAGGATACTCTTCATTTAAGATCCTTAATGAATCAGGCCCTTGATCACCAAGGCTATAATAGATATTCAAAGGCACCTGTGTCTGGATTATATGCCTAGTTTAGATTTATGCATATACTGGGAAAGGTCACAGGCCACCAGTACGTACAAACAAGAGAGATAAAAGTATTATTGTGCATTTACATTTTTAAAGGGTTTGTTTGCGGTACATTGTGTTGAGAACTTTGTAAAATACTGTGGAATTTTTGCAGAATGTGTAAAAAGTGAAACTGCTAAGGGAAATAATGCTGCAGACTGTTGCAACAAACTAGCTTGTGTAATTAGAGTGCCAGGGGCACCTCATCTGCAGCACTAAGAGAGCGATAAAGGTAGTAGTGCAAGGGAAATTATCGTATTTGCTACGCAAACTGTTAGTTTTCTATTATTTAAGAAATAATTTCCTTTATCCTTGTGTGTCGAATTGCTTTATGCCCTGTCATTATTTCATGGTAAACCGACAATGAGGCACAGTATGCTCTGTATATAGCCCACCCATGCCTGTCTAACATTTTGTTACACTGCATGAGTCCTTTTTTTTCTGGCTGCTGTAATGATAACAGGGTGGCTTATAGAAGATTTATGAATACACCAGTGATTAGCCACTTATCTGACTCCAAAACTGTTACTGTGTCTAGGTTTCCTACTTGGTGGCAGAAACACAGGTAACCATATGAGAGTGTGAGAGAGACCCAGGGCTAGATTTACTAAGCTGCGGGTTTGAAAAAGTGGGGATGTTGCCTATAGAAACCAATCAGATTCTAGCTGTCATTTTGTAGAAAGCACTAAATAAATGAAAAATAGAATCTGATTGGTTGCTATAGGCAACATCTTTATTTTTTCAAACCCGCAGCTTAGTAAATCTAGCCCCCAGTGTCTGCACTCCCACCAACCTCATTAATCAGTTTCATATATCTACATAGACAGTATACAGTTCATCATCATCATCATCACAGTTCAAACATATGTATTGTTGTTCCATCAGCATTGTTGTCACCTGATTCATGAAATGTTGTTCTAATGTGGAGACAAATGCAGATATTTATATTCATACTGAATTGGCTATTGTATAATGCTCATGTAACTTATAATGAGCATTTGCTGAGAAAAATGGTTTCAACAAGTAGTCTGAGCAATACAGTGGTTTATACTGTAGTTGTTTCTAATTAGATGTTGGTGGATCGCTACTCTGAATGGCTTGTACCACAATATACCCCAAATGCTTAATTGAACTGAAATCTGGTGACTGGACAGGAAACTACATTAGGTTAAATTCTCTTACATGAACCGTGAATCATTTCAGACCATTCCTATTATTGTGACTTGGAGCATTATCTTGCTGAAACAGCAAACACTGTTGCCATGAAATGATGCACATAGTGCCATTCCCATATGCTTCTCGTGGCCACCAGCACTCTAATATCACGACACAGCTTCTCTTTCTCTAATATCTCTTCTCTTGGTCCCATTCTCATCACATAGTGGCTATATGAGTACTGGTGATACATAGAACAACCACTGTTTAATTCCCCATATAGAGGAGGTTCAGAGGAGGTATACTTTCCCTCCCCATCCAGGACCTGTCTGTACTTCCACTGTCAGTCTTTGCCATGATTCTCAGAGTGGCTTCAACAGGATGCACACAGAATGGATGTAGTGGAACATGGACTGGGAATTTGAAGATGATTCATTGCCCTGTACAATTCTGTAACCTCATTAAATTGCCACAGCTTCTTCTGGTGCTTAGATATCTTGTGACATTCAAATATTGCTCTACTTTTGTTATGGGACCCAATTTATTGCACAGACAACATGCACTGTTACAGCTCCAACTTGAGGATCCACAGTAATCTCCTGCACTTTAGCAAATGTATTTTATTAGAAACTACACTACATAGGCTACAAGTTAAGTGGCAAAACGTATACAGCTACTGACAGCTGTTTCATGAGGAATAGTGTAAACTCACCAGAATTCACAGCTAACCTGAATTGTTGACAACTGGGGGGATAGATCATTGCCTTTTTCACTACATTCTGGCCCTCTTCTAAGTGTGAAACAGCAGAAACAAGTGTTCATTAGGTGGGGCAACATTTTTTCAAACCTCTAGTGTTCAGTGTTAGCGCATCTTAACCTTCTGCAATACCTCCTTCTTGCTTTTCTCTAACAGAAATTGCCCATTGGCTGCCATACTTGATCCTTGCAAGGACTGAGGAGTTGTTCATTCTGATATTCTTCTTCCAGAACCAACTGTTATAAGCAGCGGATAGTAGACTGTGTTTGCTCTACAAAGTCTATATTGCCAACTTGAAATAACAGTATGTTAAGGACATTGGCCTGATGTTATTTGGGTGGTGGTCCATTCTTGATATTGGGCACAGTGAAATCTCCAGCAGTTTCATTGTTCCTGATGGCCTCATATTAATGCTAGTAGCACCTGCTACCAGGGCTGCCAAGAGGAATTCAGGGCCCCGGTACAACAAATTCATGGGGCCCCCCTTATAGTTGAGTATGGCAAAAAAAAATTGCGCCGCCATTAGGGGTGTGGTCACACGATTGGGAGCGTGGTAATGTGCCATTGGGGCGTGGCTAGCACATCAAAATCACTACGTCCTGAATTCACCGGAGCGTGACATTTGTCCAAGCACTCCTGACTTTCAGGACATCTAGCACCCTTGTGTAGTATAGGAAGAATGCAGTGTGTAGAGAAAGAGTTCAGTCTTGGCCTGCGCCCACTGGGCTCACCAAACACTCACCAAACATTGGTATTGTCCCTACTAGAATCACACCATTTCACACACTATGCTGCTCTGTCCTACCTGTTCTTCTCACTTGTGGCTGCTGGTTTCTTTAGTTGCGGCTTGTCTGGATCCTGGAATGTTGGAGGACCTATTTGGAAAAAAAAATGGCTACATTTAGAAAATTACAGCCAGCCCCACTGTTAAATCAATAGCATCCATGATTAATAAGTAGGCCTTCCTCCAGCCCCAACATTAAAATAGTATTCCCATTACCCCGCAAACAAAATACCCAGCAAACAAAATAGCAACCATTAATTAGCCACCATCTACCTCACACACACTACATTGCCAAAAGCTCCCTGTGCCATCACACACACATTACTGTGCCCCTTTATCATCACCACGCTATGCCCCCTTATGATCACACTGCGCCCTCCATGCTGCCTTTGCCCCTTTCTTCATCCCCCTGTGCCATGCTGCCTTTGCCCCCTCCTTTCATCATCCCCCTGTGCCATTTTGCCTTTGTCCCTCTTTTCTTTATCCCCCTGTGCCATGCTGCTTTTGTCCCTCTTTTCTTTAACCCCCTGTGCCATGCTGCTTTTGTCCCTCTTTTCTTTAACCCCCTGTGACTCTCTGCATTTCTCCTTCCTTTCTTTAACCCCCTGTGCCATGCTGCTATTGTCCCTCCTTTCTTTAACCCCCTGTGCCATGCTGCTTTTGTCCCTCCTTTCTTTAACCCCCTGTGCCTCTCTGCGTTTCTTCTTCCTTTCTTTAACCCCCTGTGCCTCTCTGCGTTTCTCCTTTTTCACTTACCTCTGTACTGCTTTCTTTCATTTTTATTTTCTTTTCTTCTCTCTTCTGTCATCTGTCTTCTGTGCTCGGCTCTTCACTGGATGTCGGGCGTGACGTGATGACGTCACGCCCGACATTCATTGCAAACAGAGAGGGGAAGAGGGACGCCGGCGCCGCGATCATGTGAATATTTCTCTACCCACATGATCGCGGCGCCGCCGCCACACCCCCTCCCCCCTCCCCCCCCCAAAAAAAAGAAAAACACATTTGAAAAAAAAAGTTTTTAAAAAAAAGTAAAAAAAAAAAAATCAGAGTGAGAGACTGGGCCGGGCCCGGGTAATTAGTACCCGCCCCCCCCCCCCTCTTGGCGGCCCTGCCTGCTACCATGCCACATTGAAAGTCCTGTACATCTCTTGTTCTTTATAATTAAATAGATTAACCATTCAATGTAAATGTATGTTCTTCAGGGAATATTCTATTTAGAACAAAAACAGTCCATGACTTGAATTTATTGTAACTCTTTGTAGCCTGTATTTGCTCAAATTTGACTATACTAGACTGGCGATTTTTGACACTTCATCCATGTCCATGGCTCTGCAGCATCATGGAATCAATTCTCTAAAAAATAAATTGCAAGTGTTTCCAAAACAGATCCAGGAGATACAGAGGACACATTTGAGTTAATTAACAGGCATCTGCTGAACATTTGTTTCTGTGTATTTGGTATAACTGGTATTTGTACCAGTTATTTTCCAGCTTTCTGATTCTCTAATGAGATTATAATGTTGTCTCCAGGCTCTAGGGAATTTATTTATCTTCCATAATCAGCTCTGATAAATATGAGACACAATAACAAAAGGGAATAGTAGTTCATTGGGGATTTCTGTCTTATGATTACAAGCTAATTACATCTCATAGAGTTAGCACACAATACACTTTCAATACATGGCTGCTGCATGCATGCACTATTCCCAGTGCTCTAAAGAGAATGCAATTTGGAAGTTTAGTTCCAGTTAACGCGAGGGAGGAAAGATGGTGCATGTACATCCAACACAGCAATTTTAATTTCTTCAACCCCTATCTTAGTAAAATTTATTGTTTAAAACCTTTGCCCTTCGCATAGACATGACTGTAAATATGGACAGGACTGCAACATTTAGCATTTTCTGATGGGGGAAGCTGGGCAAATTGTGGCATTACTTTATACCAGGAAAAGGCTGACAAATTTTAGCCCAGGGGGAGGGCAAGACTTGACTCGGCAGCCTACCCAGCCCAAAGTAGTCCTCTGTGGGACCGGCCCGGCGGAGCAGATGCCCCCCTGCCCCCCAACCCTGCTTGCCCCTGCTTCATACTTACCAACTTTTTAAAGTTGGTTTGTGGGAGATCCGGGTGGGAGGTGGGTGTGCAGAGGCGGGCTAGACTAATCACATAATTTTCACCCTGCCCCTGTGACGCAATGTTGCAAATGCGTCATTTAACCATATGGGGGCTGGCCATAATAATGCGATTCCATGGGAATTGCATCAATGAGGTTTCAAATTTGCCAACATCACTAGGAAGTGTCCAGATGTGAGAGAATGCCCTGCTCTCCCGGTAGTCCGGGAGAGTAGGTAAGTATGCAGTACTTGCTGACTGTTGTCTAGGAGCATTAGATTTAATTTTGAGGGACAAGATATTTAAATTGAAGTTGAAGGTATAAAGATGGTACCAGCCCAGGGACATTCTCTGTTTAGTGTGGTGCTGTAAAATATTTTTCTCACTGTAAAAGCTTTTTTTCTTATCTTTGGAGGTGACAGGATCCTATTTTTCAATGAGGCACATTGTTCCTGTTTCAAGCACGATTTTACAGAAAAGCACGTGTTAGTAGCAATTTAACCAATGTAATAAGAAGTTTCAAGTGAACAATAGTGACTAACCATAATGATTAATTTAAGACATAAATAAGACTGGAATAATTTGTGCGTTTTAAAAACAATATAAATTTTAAATGAATGAATGGGGTAGTCCTAGAGTGATAAAAGGTAGGACTTAGAAGTGACATTTTTACTCGCTAAAGTGCATTTCAAGACGGAACTGCAATCCTGCAAAAGTAGGGAAGTACTTTACTAGGGGCAGATCTAAAGTTGTAATGTATGCATGAGGTGGATAAATAGGTATATTTGCAAAAAATGAAACATGGAGGTTCGTACATAAAGCACAATTAAGTAATTTAACACAAAATCACGTTGTGGCAGAAAACACATGCTGCAACACAATAAATTATTTATTGCTGCAAACATTAAGAGCTAAAATTCATGACACAAAACATATTTTGGGACAAAAAATATTTTTTCGAGGTAATGTACAATAAATCCACGTAACAGAATTTTGTGAAAATAATATGGCTGGAAAACATAGGGGTAGTAGTGGAAGGGCGAGGATAGTGATCTCCCAATTTTCATTTTATAGTAAAATGAATATTGGGAGCATATTTGCCCCAATAAGCCTGAACCAGGGATTTAATTTAGAAAAAAACAATCATCTTGATGTCTAAATTAGTGCTATTTACAGTGTTAGTAGATCTAATAATACTTAAACATTACAATATTTGTACATAAAAGTCAATATAAATATAATTATGGTAGTTTGTGTAAGCAATGAGAAGGGCACAATTTTTAAATTTCATGATTTCTTGTGTTAATTATGTATGCGGTGCAACAGTAATCGAACATCAGCATCCACTCCATTATTTTTTTTCTCCATTATGAAACAGAGTACCCTGCTGATTTTTTGTGTGGTAGTAATATATACTTTTTTTAAACACCCCCCAAAAAATGGGATCCCTAATGTGAAATGTAAAGTGGTCTCAGCTAGATAATCCAATGGTTTTTGAGTAAATAGTAAAATGGCAGTCTATGTAAAAGACTACCAAATGAGCAGCTGCCATGATTGACTCTTTCTGTGTCTCCCTCTCTCTTTCTCTGGAAAGTTTCAGTTTTGGTCTCTCTAAAGGGAATCCCCTTCCCATCAGTTTCTGTTTGTTTCATTTCCTTGTATGGGAGTTTTATCCCATTGCCTCAGTTTAGTTCACTTTTTTGGTATGGTTTTTAACAATGTGTAAATTATGTATGCTGTACAGCAGTAATCGAACACCAACTTCATTATTTTTTTTCTCCACTATGAAAGAGAGTACCCGGCTGATTTTTTTTTGTGGTAGTAATTTATACCTTTTTTAAACACCCCCCCTAAAAATGGGATCCCTAATGTCAATTGAATCTAGCGTTTTTAATGATATTCGAAAAACGTGCGTTTTTGCCATAACGCAAAACATGAGGCAGATAAAGTAATTTGGTTTGGATTTTTAGATTCGGGAGGAAGAGTTACCTTAGGGGTCCAAATTTTGTGTTGATTCCTTAATAAACACCCGTAATACTTCAAATAAACTGGATAAAGAAGCTGTGATTAGTAAATTATTTAATAAATTGAAAAATCAATATATAATCAACTAATTGTCAGACAGTCAAGATATTTGGCAGAAATAGTTATTTTGACATCCTCTCTTAACTAAAAAAAATTTCAAAAAAATCTGAGGCGGGTGGTGGACAAATCATGTTTTTTTGGGTGATCTGATGTGGAATGACCCTTGTAATCGCATAATAGAAATGACTGCCTCTATGGGCTCTGCAACCCCATACAAAGACAAATACACAATAAAAATTAAGAGGCGCTCAAAAACCTTAAACATGACTTCAACAATGAGAAGAGACAATTACATATCTAATTTATTAAAAAAATTACACTATTGGGGAACATTACACTGTGCACATTGCCAGCAGTTACAATAAAAATCTCCGTCACAAGGTGTCTCATGAACGTTTCTTAGACACCTTGCATCTAACTGAATCTCTTGCTATGTCTCACAATACCCCCAAAAATATTATTTAGTATTAAATATCACTAAAAAATTATATATATACTGTATATATATATATATATATATTTATTTATAAAAACATCATCATCAACATATGTGTGTGATATATATA
Organism: Mixophyes fleayi; assembly: GCF_038048845.1. Classification (NCBI taxonomy): domain Eukaryota; kingdom Metazoa; phylum Chordata; class Amphibia; order Anura; family Limnodynastidae; genus Mixophyes; species Mixophyes fleayi. The sequence continues at coordinate 65,027,394 of NC_134407.1, read as the reverse complement.
TATGTATATATATATATATACATACATACACATATATATGTGTGTGTGTATATATATATATATATATATATATATATATATATCTATATCATATATGTATACACATACACACCCACACATACATTCATATTATGTGTGTATATATATATATATATATATATATATATATATATATATAATATAATGGGTTTTTGAGTACCTCTTAATCTTTAGCTTGCAGTATACAATACATACATTATAATAAGTAACATTTAGCAAACAACCCCCGCAGCCACATTACAACCCCCCCAGATACATCATAACCCCCCCCCCCCGTATACATCATAACCCCCACAGGCACATCATAAGCGCCCCCTGGACAAATCATAAGCCCTCCAGACACATCATAAGCCCGGCCAGTCCAGCGTAGCCCCCTCTAGACACATCATAACCCCCCCAGACACATTATAACCCCCCAGACACATCATTAGCTTCCCCCAGTCTAGCTTACTTACCTAAGCTCAGCTGTTGCAGAGCTGGAACTCCTCCTCCTCCCTGTCCAGTGTGACGTCACACACTGTCCGGGGACTGAGAGCTACTGACAGCTGTCAACTTCCCCTTTACATCACCCAGCCCCCCCACCCCCCAAAAAAAAGTGCACCACCTGCTGGTGAAAAAAGAAATGACAACAAAAAAGCCAATTTAAAAAAAAAAAATTAAAAATTGCCTGACTGTGTAGGGCCCAGGCCCTGAAGCATGCCTGGCCCCGGTAATTTGTACGCCCCTCCTCATCTCGGAACCCCTGCCACTTGGTAAGCCCATTGATCACAGGACTATATTACCGTCATTACTTTATAGTCCTGTTGAGCATGTGATTTTAAAGTAATAATGTTAATGCAGTCATGTGACTCCCATTTGCACATACCACACCGCCATGGACAATCTTGCCACTATATTGGTTATAGGCACATTCTAAATAACAGAACGAGTCATATGTCCCCAATATGACATCATTAGATTCCATCGTGTTATGAGTGGCGGCTCTCTGCAGCTCGACCGTTGGCAGGGCAATGACCGAGACGCTGTTTTATACAGCGCCGCATCCTGGCAACGCTGGACAGCCAGGCGCGCATGCAGTAATAGTCATAGCCTGTGGGATAAATTATTTAAGTATCATGCACCTGCTGGTGCTCATTGGGATCCACCGCTTCCCCCTTCCCTGTTTGGTCACTTTGAGTATTAAAGGCAGGGAGGGCTTAGCCTCCCTGTTGGTTATAACTTTTAAACCCTGTGGATTTCTGACCTGCTGTGTGCTGTTTGCTGACTCCTGATAGATTTTTTGTTTTGACCTTGGCTTTGTTTTGGACCCGCTTGAACTCTTATTGCCCTGACTTCTGCTTGTTATTTGGATATTCCTGCTCGCTGCCATCCCTGACCCATTTGCCAGTTTCTGACTATTCTGCCTGCCATGGACCCCTGACTTCAGCTAGTTTCTGATTATCCGCTCCTGTCTGGCTACCGCCTTCTACCCACCTGCCACGGTATTGTATATGAGCTTTCACTGCGCTGAGTTTAATATCTGGGAGCATCCAAGTACCTGTGAGCGTGTCCAGCTATGGGAAAGGCGGCTGCTAAAGGCAAAGACCTCTGTCTTCTGTTCTGAAAGCTCATGTCAATAGCTGCGAGCCGTAACTCATAGCGATTTACAATTGGGAACAAACAGTAATAAAACAATACTGGGTAATACATATATTAATGGGCAAAAGTTTTGAGAATGCACAAGTATTGGTTTTCACACAATTTGCTGCTTCAGTGTTTTTAGACCTTTTTGTCAGATGTTGCTATGGTATTCTGAAGTAAAATTACAAGCATTTCATAAGTGTCAAAGGCTTTTATTGACAATTACATTAAGTTTATGCAAAGAGTCAATGTTTGTGGTGTTGACCCTTCTTTTTGAAGACCTCTGCAATTCGCCGTGGCATGCTGTCAATCAACTTCTGGGCCACATACTAACTGTTGGCAGCCCATTCTTGCCTAATCAATGCTTGTAGTTTGTGAGAATTTGTGGATTTTTGTTTGTCTACCTGCCTCTTTAGGATTTACCACAAGTTCTCAATGGGATTAAGCTCTGGTGAGTTTCCTGGCCATTGACCAAAAATCATGCTGGAAAAGGCATTGTTCATCACCAAACTGTTCTTGGATGGTTGGGAGAAGTTGCTCTTGGAGGATGTTTTCATACCATTCTTTATTCATGGCTGTGTTCTTAGGCAAAATTGTGAGTGAGCCCCTCCCCTGGCTGAGAAGCAACCCCACACATGAATGGTCTCAGGATGCTTACTGTTGGCATGACATAGGACTGATGGTAGCACTCACCTTTCCTTCTCCGGACAAGCATTTTTCCAGATTCCCCAAACAATCTGAAAGGGGATTTATCAGAGAAAAGGATTCTATCCCAGTTCTTAGCAGTCCAATCCCGGTACCTTTTGCAGAATATCAGTCTGTCCCTGATGTTTTTCCTGGAGAGAAGTGGCTTTTTTGCTGACACCAGGCCATCCTCAAAAACTCTTCGCCTCAGTGTGCGTGCAGATCCACTCACACCTGCCTGCTGTCATTCTTGAGTAAGCTCAACACTGGAGGTGCCCCTATCCCACAGCTAATTCAACTTTAGGAGACGGTCCTGGTACTTGCTGGACATTCTTGGGCGCCCTGAAGCCTTCTTCCCACCTATTGAACCTCTCTCCCTGAAGTTCTTGATGATCCGATAAATGGTTGATTTAGGTGCAATCTTACTAGCAGCAATATCCTTGCCTGTGAAGCCCTTTTTGTGCAAAGCAATAATGACTGCACGTCAAAAACTGTAATTCATGCACTCATCATCTCCTGCATTGACTATTGCAATTTCCTCCTTACTAGTCTTCCCTGAATCAGACTCCCACCCTACAATCTATTTTGCATGCAGCGGCTAGATTGATTTTCCTTGCAATTCTTTCTTCTTCTGCTGATCCACTCAGTCAGTCTCTACATTGGGTGCCTGTTTTTCACCAAATTCAATGTAAAATACTTCTAACATACAAAGCCATTAACAAAACTCCACAACATACATTTCTTCACTTGTCTCAAAACATCTCTAAGCTTGACACCTCTGTTCTGCGCAAGATCTACGTCTCTCATCTGCATTTATTACATGCTCCCATTCCTGGTTACAGGACTTGTTTTGGGCTGCACCCACTTTGTGGAATTCCCTTCCTTGCACAATAGACATTTCTTTAGTCATCAAATCTTCAAGCACACTCTAAAATACCCACCTCCTCAGGCAAGCTTATAAAATTCCTCAACTGCCCTCTTAACCTCACTAGGTTACCCTATTACCACCCTTTACACAGTTCACACAAGACAATTACCCTTAGACCAACACTGCTGTGTGACTGGCTTATATAGCCCACTAAGCACTTTTTACCTTTGCAATCTGGCTGGACCAATATGCAATGTGTAGCATGTATTATACACCCATTGTCGGATAGATTGCAAGCTTGTAAGCAGGGCCCTCTTACCGCTGTCTGTCTGTATTACCCAGTAGTGTTTTATTACTGTGTTTATTCACAAATGTAAAGTGCTACAAAATTTGTTGCCTGTATATAAATAAATGTTAATGATGTTGATTTTAATGAATAAAGTGCATAATAATAATGTCCTGCATTATAATTACAAAAAAAAAAAATACCTATGCGCTGACAATTGAGATGGTAAAGGTACAATAATCTTTAGTTATTTTAGTTAGCTAGCAAAATGGGCATAAACTACTATAAAAAGAGAGCACGGGATAAAAGGCGTTTTTTACACCCATATGCAAAGCTGTACACATCTTGAGATGTGTCCACCTCCGCATTGGCATCATATGTGCCTGGTTTAATACAAGTCATCATCATCATCTGTCTAATAACAGGTGTAAAAGATACGTGTCCTAACAGGCATATATGTGTGCATGTTTTCTGCATGTTTGCATGAGCTTCATTTTTGTAATCATGCCCTTACTGTACTAGGCGAAGGTAGGCATAAGTGCTAGAATTGCACACGTCTGTTTAGGTATCAGGGGCAAAGGCAGGATTTTTAAGGGGGGGTTTCCCCCCCTTCAATAAAAAAATATAGAGAGAGAGAGAATTGTACAGCACCGCCGCGGACGCTTCTTTGACAGCGCCGCGGCTCCTGTACAGTACTGTTCGTTCGCGGAGGGGAGGGGTTTTTGGAGAACCAGAAACTTCCCCCCTGCGTGCACCCCTGGGTATATATGCGTGCTCCCACTTTCTGGGCATGTTCACAGCAATTTTGTGCAAGATACACTAAGCAAACTGACCCCTAAAAATGTTTTACCTGCATAGTCCAACTAGTGAAATGTAATTGTCCCCGACCCTTTGGAGTGTCTGGTCCTCTAAAACCTATCTATTTACAGATAGCAAATTGTTACCTCAAGTAAATTATTAGATATCATGTTATAGATTTTTATAGAATGCTTACATTGCAAGGTCATATTAGTGTTATTTTAATCTTGTACATTACATTACTGTGCAGTATAGTCAGATGACATGAACTGTAAAGTTTTATCGCTCATATGTCACATGTCAGGAGTATAGTCCACATTGTTGTAGAATTAAGTGCTCTTTGTTCAGATGCCAACTGGCAAATAGAGTTGCCGGTGTCCTAAATCCCCCAAGCAAAGAAGCATTGTCCAAAGTAAAAAGCTAACAAAGACTCTGCAACATAACCCTTTCCACGCAATATGAAACACTTTGCTCTCAAATTTATGACGTAATATACTACTGCAGTCGCGTGGGCTGGATTAATTGATAGAAGTTTTTACAAATAACATCAATCTCATAAATTAATCTAGGCCAGTGGGTAAATGTATTAAACAGGGGGTAAATGTATTAAATACATTTAAACAATGTGTTTAAAGGCAAGATTTGCCTTTATACACATTGTCATTTTAAAATTAGCTGTCAACCTCGCCAAATATCGGCGAGTTGCAAAAAGCGCTGTTTAATACATTTACCCCCAGGTGACTTTAATAGTAAATTACGTGATAAATTTGGTAGGAAAGGGTTTAACTCTGGTTGAAAGGAGTTAGGTTGGAGGGTCTGCAAATAATAAAATTCAGTACCCCCAAGTAGTTATCCCATTTAAACCATATATTTTTATTACAGAACAGAAAATTGCTAAAGCACATTAGAATATTATTTTTACTTGTTTGTGTCATCATACATATATATTAATATATTTGTTTTCACTGGTTTTTATGCACAGAGGTTTTACAAATATGCACATGAGTTTTTCAAATATGTGCATGGATTAAGACCGCAAGCTGAAATGATGGCTTTTATTGTGAAGACAGATATGTTTTGTTCCTTCTGAATGTGGATAAAACCAGGTGGATTGCAACATTGCACACTGAGTACCTCATTTAGAGTGGGACGAAAAGTCCGTTTTAGGTGCATCCAACAAAAAACCACTACCACGCATGTGCAGAAAGCACCAAATCCGCCTACATCTCGGACGCAATTAACACTTGCGACAGCTTGCGACTCACTACGAGAGAATGGGAGGAACACGGATTTGTGAAGGCGTGACCATGTAAATACATCCTAGTCGCAGTGAGGCGCAGACGCAACACTCATCAAAACAGGGCTAAAGCTGTGCGGAAGGAATTAGGTGGCTCAAGAGTTAGCTAGCTGCAGGAACTGCTCACAGCTCGATAGGGTATTAAGAGTGGGACACAACTGGGGTTGCTTGCCACTTGTAATACCCTACCTAGCTGCGGCACACTCGCACACCTACACTTCTTAAACAGACTTTGCGTCCAACTCTAAATGAGGTCCTAAATGTTTCTATCTGAAATAAATAAACTTGTTTCTGCTGTCAAATGAAAAAAACAAGATTTTGTTTAGCAGGATAAAATATTCTAATGAACATCAAGGGTTGTAGACTGGTCAGTTAAGGAGAGGCTCAATGGTTGTGTGTGTCCTTGAAGAAGCTTTTTACATTAAAAGACCCCAAAACAAACACACACAAAAAAGAAATACAAATATAATACTTATACTATACTTATACCATAAAAATTGAATATATATATTGAATATATATATATATATATATATACACATAATATGAATGTATGTGTGGGTGTGTGGGTGTGTATGTGTATACATATATGATATAGATATATATATATATATATATATATACATATATATATATCACACACATATGTGTTCTTCCACCTAAAAATGCATATGCATATGTCTGTATCTAGATTTTTGTATATTGTTGACTTTCATCCCCCTACGCCTTAAAAGGCAGAACAGGGACAGGCAAAAAATATGCTGAGTACAGTAAGGGTGTGTTCATGTTATTGTGACATAATTAGAGCTGGACACATCATTGGATATGCCTTTTAGGAGCTGTACCTCTTTTGGGTACTAGAGTGTTGGTGTAACGATACGTAATGATGATGATGACTATCAACAGCACCATCTCGCTGCTGCATATTGACGCCTCAAGTTATACTTAAATAATTAAAGCTGCGGCTATATTATATTAAGTCCTGGCCTTTTATCTACATTACTTAATTGACATTTTCATTTGGACTACTGCAGGAAAGAAGCTTACTATTTGATATTTTAAGAGAGAAAACAGACGTGGAGGTGTTTGCATTTAAGTATGGCTTACCCTACTCCCGCTGATACTACTCACACTAATGCATCCTCACAACTATCCCAATCTCTACTCAGAGCCATAGTCGCTCCTCTTGTTTAAGGCCTTCCTATTAGAATGTAAGCTCTCTCATGAACAAGGCCCTTCCTACCCTTTGTTTTCATGTCTGTATTTATTATGTCCCTGATTTATGTATGTCCTGTTTCCTTACTGTACAGCACTGCGGAGCACTGTAATACCTTACTCATCTGTGATAGTAATAATTTTCATTTTCATTTTGCATGGAAAATGCAACTGTTGACAATATTCTTTCTTATGTATATGACAATTCATCACATTATTATGTTGTGTACAAATAGGGTAATGTGACTTTAGCATTTACTACTAACACTGTCAAGCCACATCTCTGTGCTATTGTAGGGCGTAAGTACTTGTAGCACATACTTGTACGCCTACTATACATCTGGCGCAAAAACTAATGTTTTTGAATCTAGGGATATGTCCAACTCAACATAAACATGTAAGTACGCTTTTTGTGCTTGCGTCTTTTCCTATGTACGTTTGATGTGCAAATGTATCCGACTCTACATGAGGCCCAATGCTAGCAGTGTACAGCATGTATGTAGTGGTCCACTGTCACATAAGCATTTGTTTATTACAATACACTAGAATGAAACGTGCATGAAAATTGTACAATGTACATACAAGCCCCGTTCTAGGTTTGTCTATAAATTACGTGGTCAGTTTACATGCAATAGATGATTTGGTTTTATATGCAATAGAGACTATTTTTCTCATTGCTTTAAAGTTGGTTGTACACCACTGTATAAAAAAGTTAAATAAATATATTGGTAGCAAAAGGAAGACATACAGCTGTAAATAAACATATACTTAGAATGTGTTTTGCACATAAGATTAAACACAATGTACAGTGCTAGCAATATATATATTAGACTATAAATAGTATGGGTTTAGATTAAGCAAAAGATAGTCGAGTCGGGCCAACAGACATTGCCTTAATAACTTTTTGAATCAAAATGTGCATCATTTTTTTAATATCTGAAAAATAATTAACTTCTGGAGTTACAAGGAAATTTATGCATATTTGTGTCATCAAAATGACGCGATTCAACGTTTTGGGGTGCCAGTAGCGGGATGCGAGAGATTTTCCAGCTCTCCTGGGAGTCCGTGAGACCGACCCGAATTTTAGGAGTCTCCTGGACATTCCGGGAGAGTTGGAAAGTATGGGTAATACTTTGTTTCAAATGTTGTTGCTGTGGAGCGACAAACCTGTGTACTGGGAACTGATTAGCAGCTGTTTTGGTTGCAAAAGAAAGCAAAAGTTCAAACACTGCTGTTCATTGTAGTGCCGCACTTGTTAAAGGTTCAAACTGTGAGATGGGTGTGGTCCAAAAAAAAAATATGTATTTTTTTTTGCTGTTGTTTGTTTGCTATTTACCAGTGAAGGTTTCTAAAGCACGTCAGCTTTGGAAAAAAAAGGGTTTAAAAAAAATATATATATTTTATTTTTTTCTGGTACTTGTAGTGCCACACCTTGTGGGTCACTAAGTTGTGAATTGGGTGTGGTCCACACCGATTTGTTATTTCCCTGTGAATGCTGAGAGAAGCTAGGTTTTATTTCCCATCACAAACTCTTGTGGGAATGGAAGACATTTTCAGAACCCTAGTGAATGTGGCAGCAGTGCAGGAGGAAAATACCCTTCTTCTCCGTGAGGAGATCGCTCAGGGGAGATGGGATAGAGAGGCTCTAGCTACCCTCACACTACAGAAATGAACTTTTGATGATGACGTGGAGGCATATCTAATAGCCTTTCAGCGTGCCGCCACCCGAGTCAAGTGGCCACCTGGGATTTGGTCCGAACACCTGGCTCCCTGTCTTTCCGGAGAAGTACAGTGCACCTATATAGACCTAGATGAGGACCAGGCTGGCGATTATCAGCGGCTGAAAACCACCATCTTGGTGAGGGTTAGCGTCACCAGAGCAGAGGAGGCCCAATGATATCATGACTGGAGACTTTCAAAAGATTTACCGGTTCGGGCTCAGAAGACAAAAGACTATAAAAGAGAGGAAATAAAGCCAATACAAACATAAGTAAAAGAACGGAGGAAAGGCACAACATGATGAGGGGGAAGGGAGGTGGAGACAAAGGCACAGTGTGGTGATGAAGAAGAGGGGTTGGAGAGAGAGAAAGGCACAGTGTGGTGATGAAGAAGAGGGGTTGGAGAGAGAGAAAGGCACAGTGTGGTGATAAAGAAAAGTGGGGAGAGAGAAAGAAAGGCACAGTGTGGTGATGAAGAAGAGGGGAGGGGAGAGAGACAAAGGCACAGTGTGGTGATGAAGAAGAGGGGGGAGAGAGACAAACAAAGGCACAGTGTGGTGATGAAGAAGAGGGGTGGGGGAGAGAGACAAAGGCACAGTGTGGTGATGAAGAAGAGGGGTGGGAGAGAGAGAGAAAGGCACAGTGTGGTGATGAAGAAGAGGGGTTGGAAAGAGAGAGAACGGCACAGTGTGGTGATGAAGAAGAGGGGTGGGGGAGAGACAAAGGCACAGTGTGGTGATGAAGAAGAGGGGGGCAGCATGGCAGAGTGTGATGAAGGGGGGCCAGGTGAAGGGGTGAAAAGCAGCATGGAGGGCGCAGTGTGATCATATTGGGCATAGTGTGGTTGTGATAAAGGGACACAGTGTGATCATAAGGAGGCACAGCGTGTTGATGATGAAGGGGCACAGTAATGTGCGTGATGGCACAGGGAGCTTTTGGCAGTGTAGTATGTGTGAGGTGGTAGCTAATTAATGGGTGCTCTTTTGTTTGTGGGGTGATGGTGGGGCAATGTAACAGTGGGGACTATTAAGATGGGGTGGTTTGGAGGCCATTGAACGTGGGGTGAGTTTGGGGAGAATGAGGTATCTCTATTAAATGTGACTATGAATTATTTAATGGCACTGATGGTTACGGAGATATATTTCTGAAATGTAAATACTATTAATTTATTGCTAGGGCTGTTTGTAGGGAGGGAAATAGGTTTATTTATTAAATGGGACTACTTTTAGTTTAATGTAGGAGCTGGAGGAAGGCCTAATTATTAATTGTGGGTGGTATTGATTTAACGCCGGGGCTGTTTGGAATTTTCTAAATGTACCCATTTTTTTTCCAATTAGGGCCCCCCATCATTCCAGGATCCAGACAACCCGCAACTAAAGAAACCTGCAGCCACAGGTGGTGAAAGTGTCAAGAACAGGTAGGAGAGAGCAGGAAAGTCTGTGAAATGTTGTGATTCTAGTGGGACAATGCCAATTTTTGCCGAATGTAAGGTGCAGGCCAAGACTCTGAGCTCTTTCTATACACACTGCATTCTTTCTATACTACCCTGTGGTGCTAGATGTCCTGAAAGTCAAGAGTGCTTGGACATATGTCATGCTCTGACGACTTCAGGGCCTAGTGATTTTTACATGCTAGCCACACCCCAATGCCGCATAGCCATACCCCCAATTGTATGGCCACAACAACTATCGGCAGCGGTGCAATTTTTTTTACCATGCTCAACTATAAGGGGGAAAAGGTGGAGGCACTGCATAGGAGAGACGATGATGAGAGCTATTATTCTGCTACAAACACCTTTTTCATAAGCACACCTGGGAAAGTAGTGTTACATTAATATTTAATTTTAACATTAATATGAGTTTGACTTACTGATTGTTCTAATTAAAAAAAAAGTATGTATTTCATTATTTTTTTTATAACATGATACAATATCAATGTGATGTAACCTATAGCAACCAGATATTCATTTTGGTTAGTCTAATGTAAATTAAACCAATGAAAACAATTTGTTTTGGCTGATATGGGACCTGTTGTCTAATTTGCACATTATTATTTGTACATTAAATAAACCTAGAAATGTGAGATCACTAACTCATGTCTGATTTTACCTTCTAAAGTATGTGCTAATTAAATTCCAGATCAAGAGCCTTGGAAACTAACTCAAACTGGTTAGTTAACAAAGGGTCATCTAGTTTTATTCTGCCAACATATCCCTCAGCTCCTTAATTAATTATAAAATTGGCAAGGAACCAGTACCTCTGTGTGTCCTTCTGCTGAATGTTAATGCAAGTCTGAGATGTTTTATTGAGGATGGGGCTATACTTAGTTGATTGTTATTTTTCATTCAAAATACTGCAATAACTTAAGAAACCATGATATAATGTAGTCAAATGATCTTGGACATTGATATTCTTAAAGTAAAATGATTAAAATAGAATTAATTTTACAATATTGTACATAAACCCCCCTTTCCATTTACAGTCTAGTTATGTACTTCAAAACCACCTTAAAACATCTATTATCATTTCTTAGGTTATAAACCAAATAGATATGGAATATATAGATTAAACTCCTAGATACTTTTGGTGATGTCAAAAAGTATTCACTTGTTACTAGAGAGGGGCAAAATTTTCAAAACTGTTCAGCAAAATATTCGGCTCATTCTGCATTTCCAGTAGAACAACCAACCACACCACACAGCAGAGACAATAAAGCAGTGGCGCATGCAGGGGGGTTTTCTGGGTCTCCAGAACCCCCCCCTCCGCTAACTAAGTGCCCACCATAGTGGCACTGTCCTATACAGCAGCCGCGGCGCTGTCAAAGAAGCGTCCGCGGACGCTTCTTTGACAGCGCCGCAGCTGCTGTATAGGACAGCGCTGCCGAAACAGAGCTGCGGGTGCGGGCTCATGCGCAGCAGCTCTCGCGTTTTTTTTTTGTTTTGTTTTTTTTTGGGGGTCAGGCCACCCTGACAATCCTGTCTGCTCCCCTGTAAAGAGTACCGTGCCAGCTCTATTCATTAATAATATTGCTGCAGAATCATAGGAGTCAAATCAAGATTGGAGGTGCTGAATGGAGAAAGAGAGAAGCAATCTCAAATATTCAATTGTTATTATAGAAGGATTATGTAAATAGCAAAAAAAATCTGCATCCTCTTTCTAGAATAATCATAATCATATAAATCCTCTTAGTCCTCTCAGTCCTGTCAGTCAATAGTTCCAGGATATGAGGATTGCTGTTCAGGAGTAAAATTAAGTGTCCACATAGAGCAAGTGTTGTTGGAACACAAAATGATAAAGGAAGGTAGCACAATCACACTAGATATATGTATCATAAGCATAAGAGCATACCTCAGGTGCTCCTCACCACAGCAGTGGAACACCTGATCGATCAGTGTCAGCTTCGTATTGCATGATGACATGTTGGTCAGTGCGGTGATGGCTGTATATACATACACACACACACACATATATATATATATATATATATATATATATATATATATATATATATATATATATATATATATATATATAAATATATATGTGCATGTACTCACTTAAAGATGAAAGAGTATAACTTCTGATATTTCGGTCCTGGAGCAGGACCTTTTTCAAGAACATACAGTATATATGGAAACATTCATAGCATGTATCATTAAAGCTCAAATTTAGGATATAAGATGGTAATCAGAAATACAGTATGTCCTAAAAGTATAATACTACATGATTAACACCAATCAGCCACAATATGACAAGAGAAGTTAATAACATTAATTATCTCGTTACACTGGAGTCAAATGGTGGGATATATTAAGCAGCAAGTGAGGAGTTAGTACTTGAATTTAATGTGTTGGAAGCAGGAAAAATGGGCATACATAAGGATCTGAGCAACTTTGACAAGGGCCAAATTTAATCGCTAGATGACTGGGTCAGAGCATCTTGAAAATGGCAGATCTTGTGGGGTGTTCCTGGTATGCAGTGGTTAGTGCCTACCAAAAGTGGTCCAAGGAAGAACAACCGGTGAACCAGTGACTGGATCATGGGTTCCCAAAGCTCATTGATGCGCATGGGGCGCAAAGGCTAACCTGTTTGGTCCAATCCCACAGAAGAGCTACTATAGCACAAATTGATAAAAAAGTTAATGTTGGCTATTATTGAAAAGGTTTCAGAACACACAGTGCACTGCAGCTTGCTGCCTATGGGGCTGCATAGCCACAGACCAGTCAGCGTGTTCACTCTGTCCCCTGTCCACTGCTGAAAGCGCCCTCAATGGGCACGTGAGCATTAGAACTGGACCATGGAGCAATGCAAGAAGTTGGCCTGGTGTGATGGATCACATTTTCCTTTACATTATGTGGATGGCCGGGTCTGTGTGCATCATTTTACTTAGAAAGAGATGGCACCAGTATGCACTGTGGGAAGAAGGCAAGTCGGTGGAGGCAGTGTGATGCTCTAGGCAATGTTCTGCTGGGAAACCTTGGGTTCTTGCATTCATGTGGATGTTACGTTGACATGTACCACCTACCTAAACATTGTTGCATACCAAGTACACCCCCTTCTTGGTAATGGTATTCCCTGATGGCAGTGGACTCTTTCAGCAGGATAATGCGCCATGCTACACTGCAAAAATTGTTCAGTAATGGTTGAGGCACATGACAAAGAGTTCAAGGTGTTGACATGGCCTCTAAATTCTCCAGCTATTAATCCAACCAAACATCTGTGGGATGTACTGGAAACATAAGTCCGACCCATGTAGGTCCCACCTCCCAACTTACAGGACTTAAACAATTTGCTAGCTTCTTGGTGCCAGATATCACCGAGATCACATCATTCAGAACATTCAGTGTTGTGGAGTCCATGCCTCGACGGGTCAGAACTGTTTTGCAGGCGGTTTTAATGTTGTGGCTGATCGCTGTGTGTGTGTGTGCTTATGTGTATATATATATATATATATATATATATATATATATATATATATATATATATATATATATATTAACATAGTTGATTCACCTGTCCTTGCGTTGCTACAGTTGTATACTGGTATGCCAGTCAGGCTGACCATGACACCTAAGGGGTAAGCAGGTTTGGGTTCTGCTTCCTTTGCATCCACAAAATTTTCTGCTTATGCCACAGTATACCTGCCACCATTCCCTACCTGTTCAGGCCAGTCCTAGCACTTTAAGTTCTTCATGACCACACCATAATTTGATAAGTTACACCACATTTTCCCATGGCTAATCAGATTGTTATATAAAAATTTGCTGGGCTGTATGCCAGTGATAAGTGATCTGTGGCTCTTCTAGTATGCCCTGCCAGCCATTGATTCGAGTGTCATAAATTGCATAAGTTTAATAAATAGATGAAGGTAGCTTATAGTGGCATAATCATAACACAAGTCTATTGTATTTTGACCAATAACAAACCTTGGCTTCAGCGGCACATGGAATCAACAGCTGAAATTGACTTAAACCATACAAAAATTGATTGATTTTTAAATATCTTTCGTGTTTGTCAAACTCCCTCCAGTCTTTGAAAACACTGAAGATAACTAGAGCATTGAATCAAACGTTTTGAATATTATTGAAATTAATGCTATAGGACTGGCATATTTGTTTCAATAATTGAATTTTGGTGTTCTGTAGTAATTATAATGATGTTAAATTTTGAGCATAGAGGACTGCTGAGCTTTGTGCGCATCTCCAAATGATACAGGGGCGTGTGTTTGTGTGTATGTAAGGGAATTTAGACTGTAAGCTCCAATGAGGCAGGGACTAATGGGAGTTCTCTGTACAGTACTGCGGAATTAGTGGTGATGTTGATGATGAAGGTACAGCTACTACTAATCACTTCAATGGATAATGTGCAGCACTGATCTGTGTAATTGATGAGACATGCTGAGCCTTGTGAGCCAAATGCTGCAATACAGTCTGCTACATCTGTAAAAAGTAGATTAACCTTATCAGTGGGAATAGGTTCTTGATCTATTTTACAAGCCGCATTTTCATGAGTTTTTATGGACTGGATGAGTGTCTCGAGGGTTTAAAATTCTGTAGAACCTTCCCCTTATAGAATTACATGATACAAAACTTTATCCTCTTCTTTAAATGTTCAATTTCTTTGCAGATAGACATATATGCAACAATGGTGTTAAAATTTAGTCTATCTCATCTCTGTAAATTTACTCTAACATCCACAAACAAAAGCCAACTCCTCCTCTCCCCCCCCCCATAAGATACCTTTTATGTTGTTCAATTGAAGCTAGGAATTTCTCAGTGTAAGCTACTGGCATTATTTGAATTAAACTAATGTACAATGCTCCCTGTTTATGCTGCCAACATAGAAACTGAGACAAAACTAGTGTTGTGGCGACAGGGGCAATAGAATTTCATTGAATTGCAATGCAATGTACTTTTCTTTTTTGTAATCTGTCTGGCGATACAAAGAGGCATTGGTATAACAAGGAAGCATAGCAGTCTATTCAGCACCTGGTTTAACATTTTTCTGTGTTGAATTGTTTTCATGGTATCCATGGCAATGAAAAAACTGTCTATAGACAAACATGCATGGAAAAACCCTCAGGATTAATCTTACCCGGTTACATAGGTACTGCAAATCATCAAATAATGTCAAGGTAAAGAGTTGTGTGACGTGCATAGTCTAGGAAGACAAAAGACCTGTTCTGCAGCTAAAGTATGCATTCAATACATTATTAAAGGCTGTGGACAGGTTAAAACTAATAAAAGTTGTAAAAATATAACTAATTATAGGACAATGTTAACCAAAATATAAGTGTCTACCTAGCCTTCAGAAATAGTTCATCTGTACCCAGATTTTGGCTTCATCATTTAGGCTCTAGTTCATTTGAGCTCCAGTTCATTTGAGTTCCAGCTCATTTGTGTAACAACAAGTTAACTGAATTCAATTTTACATGAATAGGTATTAAAGACCATAGTTAGATATTTGGGATCATAGTTGTTCTTTTTAGCTCTTATTAATGAACTTGATGATGGATCTGATATAAGGTGTTCATATTTGCTGATGACATTTACTCGGGATAGTAACTTACTACAGAAATATTTGGACAACATTCCAAAGTAGGATGTACAATGGCAGATGAAATTTAATGTTATGTACTTTGGCCATGATAATAATTATGCTACTTAGACGTTAACTGGAATTAAATTGTTGAAAACTGAGATGAAAATGGACTTAGGAATACTAGTTGGCTGGAAGCTGAGCAGCAGCACATAGTGTCAGACAGCAGTTGCAAAGCCAAAAAAATATTCCTGAGAAGCAAAAAAAGGAGTATAAAAGCAAGTATAGTGTTATCATTGTAAAAGTCACTAGTTATAATAGACCTTGAACAGGGGATACGGTTTTCTGTATACCTCACTGTAAGAAGGACATAGTAGAAAGAGTGAGAGTTTAAACGGGACTGAATTGGTTAAATTAAAAAGAAGATTATCAAAATGTGATATTTTTCCTTTGGTGAATAAAGGTGACTCAGAGGTGACCTAATTAATATGCTTATTTTTTCTTCCACCAAGAATCATATGGTGGACAAGACACAACATTAAAGCCACCTGCCTATTATTGTGTAAGTACCCCTTGTGCTACCAAAACAAATCTGACCTGTCATGGCATGGACTCCACAAGACCTCTGAAGCTGTCCTGTGGTATGTGGCACCAAGACGTTAACACCAGATCCATTAAATCCTGTAAGTTGCGTGGAGGGTCCTCCATGGCTCGGACTTGTTTTTCCAGCACATCCCACAGATGTTCGATTAGATTGATATCTGGGAAATTTGGAGGCCAAGTCAACACTTTGAACTCTTTGCCATGTTCTTCAAACCATTCCTGAATAAGTTTTGCAGTGTGGCAGGGAACATCATCCTGCTGAAAGAGGCCATTGCCATGAAGGGGTGTATTAGGTCTGCAACAATCTTTAGGTAGGTGGTACATGTCAACGTAACATCCACTTGAATGCCAGGACCCAAAGTTTCCCAGCAGAAAATTGCCCAGAGCATCACAATGCCTCCAGTGACTTGCCTTCTTCCCACAGTGCATACTGGTGTCATCTCTTCCCCAGGTAAATGACGCACATGCACCTCGCCATGTGCATTATGTAAAAGAAAACATGATTCATCAGATCTTCCATTGCTCCATGGTTCTGAAGCTCACGTGCCCATCATGTGCACTTTGGCGGTGAATAGGGGTTAGCATATGCACTCTGACCGATCTGAGGCTACGCAGCCCCATATGCAGCAAGCTGCAATGTCTTGTGTGTTCTGATACCATACTATCATAGCGGGCATTAACTTTTTCAGCAATTTGTGCTACAGTAGCTCTTCTGTGGGATTGAGCCAGACAGGCCAGTCTTTTCTCCCCAGGACATCAATGAGCCTTGGGCACCCATGACCCTGTCACCGGTTCACCGATTTTCCTTCCTTGGACCACTTTTGGTAGATACTAACCACTGCACACTGGGAAAACCCCGTAAGACATTCCATTTTGAAGATGCCCCGACCCAGTCATCTAGCCAACATAATTTGGCCCTTGTCCAAGTCGCTCAGATCCTTACGTTGCCCATTTTTGCTGCTTCCAACACATCAACTTTAAGTGACTGTTCACTTGCTGCCTAATATATCCAAACCCTTGACAGGTGCCATTGCAACAATATTGTCAGTAGTTTTAATGTTGTGGCTAATCGGTGTATGTTATATATACTGTATGCAAAAAATATTTTAAGAAAACTAGACATCCAGCGCCAACAAAAGGAGCTGTGTAGGGATTCATCTATCTCTAGGTATACGGTTTCAGAAAATTCCCTGACATAACAATGTACAAAAAATATTTGAAAAGAAATGTACACCCAGTGCTGACAACAACAACTGGATTCCCAGGAAAAATGTGTGATGGCTCTTTGTTGGCAGCATGGGATTAGTTACTCCTAAACTGACCATGCATAACTCAAGAGTCAGTAAATAATTAGAGGTTGAAAAAAATGGTTGAAAAATGAATGGGGGTTTGTACGTTTTTTCAAACTATTAATTCTTAACACATCTTCACGTTGTCTCCAATGCACCAAGGGGATAAATAGGCATTTCCCAGTCCTTAACAGAACCCAATCAAAAAAACTTGAGCCCAGTTCACCTGTTGCCTTCATGAACTGAAGCCCAAATGACCTGGTGCACAAATAAGCTGTAAGTCAAATGACTCAATGCAAAAAAAATTGCAAATATTGAAGCCCAAATGATATGTACTCCACCAGATTTGACCGACAAGTTTCATAGCACTACACAGCTACAATGCTGACTACCGTTCAGGAGGACATATCCGCCAGACATGGCTTTCCCTTACATGATCCTTAAGAAGGACTGGACTCTGAAATTTTGCCATGCGGGCTAAAAAAATCATGCTGATGAAATCATTTTTAATGTTGTAAATCAGGATTTTTTTTCTTGTGTAATAGTTGTCTTTTCAAACAAAGGGCTGGTGTTTTGCCAACCCACAGAGAATTTCATCCGACAACACATGTTGAGGCTTGAAAAATGGAAATGTTGGCATAGCGTAAGCACACTGTGATTAATTTAGTAATTAAAGATTTTTTTGGGATCAAAACAAGCTCAGAGGGTATATATCAAGTAGGGGAAGAGCAGTTTAATCTGGCCAAGAAGGACTGTGCTCTGTCAATTTTCTTAATCCTTAATTAATTCTTCACAGTCCTCACGTTTATTGCTACTGTTACATAACCCAGCAGACTGCCACAAATTTATGTTAGACTTAAGTATAACGCAAAAGCATTATGTTTTTAAATTGCCACATACAAAGATATAATTTAGTCATAATTGCATGACTACCACCTAGTTATGATTTTATGGTTATAACATTGTCTTTTTAAAGAGCAACGTGATAATATGGAATCTCCAGTTTCTCCAGATGAGAGTTTCTTCTGCAAGTGAGGTTTTTGGTCCAAAACTATATGTAAAACTGTTAGAACTGAACATTGAACAAAATTTGTGATTTTAAAAGTTACTGAAAAACTAATTATTTTTCCAAAGACAATTTGCAATGTTTTTGTTTAATATTGCTAAGACTGCTATTTTAGTACGTGTTTCTTTCACTAATTTCTAAAACATTTTTTATTGGAAGCATCTAAGCCACTGCCTAAAAAGGATTTTTAGCCCATAATTCAATAAAGCGAACCAGTGCCATTTCTTCTTGCTCCTGAAAATATATGGGGTCTATTTAACATTGGCGACCAGTGGGCAGCATTAAGAATCATTTTGGCGAACCCCCCCCCCCCACATCTAATCTAACTAAAACCTCCTTCAACAGCAGCCTAACGTTGCAAGTGAATGGAGGATCTAACTGGTTAGCTACGGCTAAGGATGCGCATGCGCATTGTGATGGAACTCTGGTGCTAGACACAGAGGCACATCTCCGGCAGCGGTGGAGTCCATAGGACTCCATTAAGGTAAGCTAACACCTTCTCAAAATGGACTTTGTTTTTTAAGGCTGGTGGCGAAAAGCTTTGCTTGTTAAATTGGGTCATATCGCAGTCTATGGGGACTTCAGTGACCAGTGTTAGACATGTTAAGGCAGGAGTAATCTCTGATTTATCCTGCTTAAACCCCTTGATAAATTAAAATGGCCATTCTCTGCAAAAACAGCTGCTTTCTCCATATTTTGTAGTGAGGTGATTTGGTGCAGCTGTCTGAGGGCGCATCAAATTTAGTGACTAATTCACAATATACAGTTGTTACTATTATTGGCAGATTTAATTATAAATATTATTGCTGTAGTTCATTTGCAAAGCCGCACAGAGCACCACAGTGCACGAACAGTGGGAAAAACACAGCATGCATAAAACGAATAGACAAGGTAGACAAAATAAGTGTAGGAATTTAAATAAAGGGTAGAGAGGGCCTTGCATGTGAGGGCTTACAATCCAATGGGAAAAAGGCATAGATAAAACAAGGTGAGCAAGTGTGGCTCAGGTTAAAATAATGAGTGTTGACCCTCCTTTTTGAAGTCCTCTGCAGTTCGCCTTGGCATGCTGTCAATCAACTTCTGGGCCACATACTGACCGATGGCTGCCCATTCTTGTCTAATCAATGCTTGAAGTTTGTCAGAATTTGTGGGTTTTTGGTTATCCACCCACCTCTTGAGGATTGACCACAAGTTCTCAATGGGATTAAGGTCTGGCCATGGACCCAAAATGTCGATGTTTTGATCACCGAGCCACTTAGTTATCACTTTTGCCTTATGGCAAAATGCTCCATCATGCTGGAAAAGTTGAAGTTGCTCTTGGGGGATGTTTTGGTACCATTCTTTATTCATGGCTGTGTTCTTAGGCAAAATTGTGAGTGAGCCCACTCCCTTGGCTGAGAAGCAACCCCACACATGAATGGTCCTAGGATGCTTTAGTGTTGGCATAACACAGGACTGATGGTAGCGCTCACCTTTCCTTCTCCGGACAAGCGTTTTTCCAGATTCCCCAAACAATCTGAAAGGGGATTCATCAGAGAAAATGACTTTACCCCAGTCCTCAGATGTCCAATCCATGTACCTTTTGCAGAATATCAGTCGGTCCCTGAATTTTTTTCTGAAGAGAAGTGGCCCCTTTGCTGGTCTTCTTGACACCAGGTCATCCTCCAAAAGTCTTCGCCTCATTGTGCGTACAGATGCACTCACACCTGCTTGCTGCCATTCCTGAGCAAGCTCTGCACTAGTGGTGCCCCGATCCTGCAGCTGAATCAACTTTAGAAGACGGTCCTGCGCTTGTTGGACATTCTGGGCGCCCTAAAGCCTTCTTCACAACTATTGAACCTCTCTCCTTGAAGTTCTTAATGATCCGATAAATGGTTGATTTAGGTGCAATCTTTCTAGCAGCAATATCCTTGCCTGTGAAACCCTTTGTGAGCAAAGCAAAGATGACTGTATGTGATTCCTTGCCGATAACCATCGTTAACAGAGGAAGAACAATGATTTCAAGCACCACCCTCCTTTTAAAGCTGCCAGTCTGTTATTCTAACTCAATCAGCAGGACAGAATGATCTCCAGCCTTGTCCTCGTCAACATTCTCACCTGTATTAACGAGAGAATCACTGACTTGATGTCAGCTGGTCCTTTTGGGGCAGGGCTGAAATGCAGTTGAAATGTTGTTTTTGGGATAAAGTTCATTGTCATGGCAAAGAGGGACTTTGATATGAATTGCAATTCATCTCATCGCTCTTCATGACATTCTGGAGTATATGCAAATTGCCATCATAAAAAATGAGGCAGCAGACTTTGTGAAAAATAATATTTGTGTCATGGTCAAAGGTTTTGGCCATGACTGTAGAGCAGCCTAAGAGGAAGATCAGTCTAGTCACAGCATTTAAGATGATGATGATGACAGAACGGATAAGAGATTTGGTTACATATGGGGTAAGAAAAGGGCATATTCAAGCAATATTTAGAAGGTGGTGGTGACATGTCTGGGAGAGAGACTGGATTTGAGGAGTAAAGCAGAGGGCGAAGCATAAGTTTATGGCAGGGCAATAGGCTTGAATCACTGAGTAAATAGTGGTGTTATTGACAGTGAGGGAGATTAAAGAAAGGTAATAAATCTGGGAGGAGGGAAGATATTTTCGACATATTGAGCTCTAGGTAGCATTGAGATAGACATCTGAAATTAACAGAGAGGCAGTTGATCACACCAGATAGTAGAGAAGAGAGGTACAATTGGATGTCATCAGCTTATAGAAGGCACTGGAGTCCACAATACTGAATGTGTTTGCCAAGAGAAAAGATGTACAGTGAGAAAAATAGATGATTGAAAACAGAGCCTTGTGGGAACGAGGGTTAGATAGGTAGGGAAGGTAGGGAGTTATTCAAGAAAGAACTGTGTATTAAAAACCAATAAAATGAAGGGTGTGCAAGAGAAAAGGGCAATCAGCAATGTCAGTAGCAGAAGTTTGAAGAGTACATTATACACTTGCAAATATTTATAGTTTGTAAATGAGAAGGACGCATCTCAGACGTTGATGAACATTCTTTGCTTATACTCATCACTCTATCAACTTCACTACTAGATTGATACTTACATCAGTAAAAATTGCTTCTGAGTCAGGTACAAGGATTTGTTTGTATTATTAATGTAATAAACTATTATGCATACAGCATTTGGTTGAACATATTGTAATATACTGTACTTAGTGTGCACATAATAATCAGTTGTAGCTGATATGATATCTATAATCTGGGAACTCTGTCAAAATTTGAAAGTACGACATCCATACCTGCCAACATTCCTGCACACTTTAGGCCAAGCCCCTGATCAGCCAAGTTCCACCTGAAACCATGGCCTGAGGTCATGTCTCTTTTAGCTGCTGAAAATCAGGACTGACTGAGGCTGTTGGCAGGAGTAGACCTAATAGCAATCAGCTGTTACAGCCAGCAATGAATTGCAGGTAAGTATAATTATTATCTTCTATATTAACAGTAATAATAAAAGCCTTCAATGTATTGACAATCAACATACACACATGAGATGACCTGTGTTGTGTTTTTCTTCATACAAATAGTGCCTCTGCAAAGTGTTTCCTTATTTATGTAATTGCACAGAGCAGAGTTATTTAGTTCCCAAATACAAAGCACTTTCATTATTATTATTATTTATTGTTAACATTTATTTCTATAATGCCAGTGAACTCCATAGTGTTTTACAATGGGGAACAAACACAGTAATAAAACAAGGGTATTGAAGACAGAGAGGTAAGAGGGCCCTGCTCGAAAAACTTACACTTTTGTTACTATTCCTTTTGGCTCAATCTCTTAGCACTCTATGTGCTCGCATTTATAAGCAGAAATTTGAGACCCTTTACTTGTGATACATATTTACTATGTACACATATTAATTATTGGAATCACTCTATGAACTGTAACTTTACTTACTTTGCAGCAAATCATTGCTTATGTGAGTTTTTTTTTTATGTTTGATGTGTTTACATTTAAGATGTCATTTATAATGCTTTAGTCATTGACTGTCAGCAAATTAGAGCTGTGCAAACAACCAACATTAACATTTTACACATACTTGCCAATGCCCCCGGAATGTCTAGGAGAGTCCCAAATTCTGGGTAGATCTCCTGGACTCCAGTGAGAACAGGCAATTCACCCACATTCTGCCCGTCAGGACCCACAATGAGGCGATGTGCGGTGTAACGCGTAATTTTGGCCCTGCACCTGAAACAAAAATGCCGTTTTTGTCATTGGGTGGGGCCATCTTGATGTGATTTGCCCTGACCCATTTCACCCAGCCATCACACACCCTTTCTGGGATCTCCCAGACAATGCAAAGTTGGCAAATATGATATTACACAGTCAAATACCCCTCCCCCATCCCCAAACAACAAACAAACTTATTATTACTTATATTTATTAGCCATTCCCTGGACAAATGTGTATCTTACCACATATTGATCCAATAACACAAGAAAACCTTGATTTCTGTATGAATTTAATTCCTTTCTAATTCATCAATTATTTTCTGTTTTTATTTCTTAATTCTAGAGACAAAAAATGTTAATCATGCATGAAAAGTAACAAACAATTTATATTTGTTAGTCACGTAATTTCAATGCAATACATATGTGCTTGACAACAACTGCAGAATCACTTTAAAATAACACAAAAGTTTGCCCTTTTGCTGTCATTTGTGGGTGTCTAAGTTTACAACTCATGAGACCGCACTACTCTTTGCTTTTTTGCCTGAATTTCACTAGGAATAACTTAAATTTTTTTACTCAACCCAAGTAAATTTCATTTTTCTGGAAATATAATACTTTCTCTTGGTACCATAGTCAAGTAAATATCTTTTATATTTATGGGCTTTTTAAAAAAAACAAACAATACAATTAAAATATGCAGAGTATTTCTGAGACTGTTTATTTATTTAAAACAATATATAAATCATATTTTAATTATGTTTCAACACTATTTTTTTAACATTCTTGGAGGTATATTTACTAAACTGCGGGTTTGAAAAAGTGAAGATGTTGCCTGTTGCAACCAGATTCTAGTTATCATTTATTTAGTACATTCTACAAATTGACAACTAGAATCTAATTGGTTGCTAAAAGGCAACATCTCCACTTTTTCAAACCCACAGTTTAGTAAATATACCCCTTGGTGTAACGTGTTAACATGCACTACCTGCCTTGAATGAAATAGACATTAGTTTCTACGGTGGAGCATGTAAACACACAACAATCTCCCTGTATGTCTAGGTAGTGATTGGATGTTTGGGTGGACAACCAATAGCTATTCACATGTCAGTCAAATGTCAAATCTCAGGACAATGTATTCGAAAGTGCATTAATACCACTCAGAGTTGAACAAATAATGACTCAAACATATGGATGTAACAAAAAAATATTTGAATAAAAGATTTTTGAACGATTCAGTAAAAATCAAATAACCAACCAACCCAGAGCGCACATTGTCTCGCAAACTGTGCTGCAGGTGTTTTGCTCATCTCCTCTGTTTGCCAGTTTTAATAAATGTCACCCATTGTGTGCTATTATGGCACAAGAAGAAGATATCACACAAGCTAAGTATTGCCAACAGTTAAAACACTAAGTTACTAGTTATTAAACGGATATACTATTATGGCATGATAGTGCCCTAAGTATAAAATCCACATGTACTTACTTATTTATTCTGAAAACAGGCATTGCAGAGATTCAGCTTTCTTGCTTTACACAAGTGTACCTAGATAATATCTTTAGACGACCGTAACTTTCTTCTCCAATAAATCAGAGGTTTTCTCGTAGGCCTTGGCCCAAGTAGCACTTTGTTGCATCACCACCAAACGGATAGGCGACCTGTTATCTGGCATGGTCTCTGGAGCATACTCCTTACTGGGGTCTTTGCCCCGGCAGTCATAGAGCACACAGGACACCAGGAAAACCAGCAGGAGAATGACATAACTGGCTACAAGTATAATTAAGTTCAGAGTCACAGGGTCAATTTCCAAGTAAAACTCCATGACATCCCATATTCTCCTGCACTGTTCTAGGGATATGGTCTTGTCTGTGTTGTGTGCAGGGGAGCAGAGAGCAGTGAATGGATGCTAATGGATGCACAGGATTGTGCGGTAAAAATACATTTAATCTCCTACACTCATTTCTAGGCTGCATGATTAAAGCGGCTCAGTTTAATAACTTAATCCCCTCCATTTGAAGACCACATTGACGATGCATTTCCATGATTGAGGTAAAGGCATAATCATATCAAAACTGATTATATATGAGGATTGCCACTGCTATTAATTTTCTGATCATTTTAGACAGTCAATAAACAAACCCTTCAATGTTTGTAGATGAAATTTTGAAAATGTAAAGGTCTGCCAGGTAGATCCATTACCTGCCACGTCCTACTAAATTTTTAATAACCTTTGAACTTTGTAATGTTGCTTGTCCACAGCACAAAATAATTATGGCGGTAAATGTGCTACTATGGACAAACACCAGTCCCTTAGCTGGTAGTGGCAATTTCAGTAGGAATAACAGAGTGAGGTCCCCTGCAAAAGCCACAAGCAGCACTAGACTATGACAGTTTGGTCTGCTATCAACCTAACACGGAAACCCACAGCCTTGAGTCCCCCTGTTATAATGTCACAGAACCCCTGCCTTTTAACATAGGGTTATTGGACATGCAAAGAAAAGTCCCATGCTGAAGCAGTAGGGATCATCCCAACACCCATGCCTTGTGGGTGTTGGGGTAATAGTCAGTTAAATGTGAAATTTAAGTTCTACTGGTCCAAGCAAGCCCTAGAATCCATAAATTGCTTGGTTATGCTGGCACCTGTACAACTAAAGTACCAGCATAACCATGGCTGCCATTAGAAATACAAGCACCAGCATTCCCTGGTATACAGGGACCACTGGGACCTGTAGTGCAACATAAAACAGGCTCTTAAAGAAACATACATTTAACACCCTTATCCCAGATGTGCCTATGGGAAAAGTGTTTGTAGTAAAATAGCAGTTCTCCCTGTTATATCTATGCAGTGCCTCCATCTTAGTCAGAATCACGTAGTGTCTTCATAATGTTCAGGAAATCTGCAACATCAGAGGAAGACTAAGGTAACCCTCTGCCCATTTATGACCTTAAACACACAAATAAAATAGCAATGCTTCAGACTGGTGTTTGGAAGCCACACTGCCATGTTTGTTTTTGAAGCGTGGGGACTACTAAATGTTTTCCCATAGAAAGTTGTATTGCAGTATGTACATAAAAAAAGGTCAAAACAAATAGCATATCAAACAGAATTTGTCAGTGTAATAAAAATAAACACAATAGCAATGTATATAAATATATAAATATATATATATGTATAAACAGGGGAGGGATGGCAAATTTTAGCCCGGGGGGCAAAACTCGACTCAGCACCCTATTTTAAAGGAAATAAAATGCAGGTGGCCCAGTAACCCAGCACTAAGGGACCGGCCCGGGGGCAGATGCCCCCCTGTCCCCCAGCCCAGCCTGCCCCTGTCTATAACAAAGTTTTGTACTATAGAGAGAGCCTCTTCTACGAGGTACCTCTAGCCCGCTCAGGGCCAGCGCTTCCATTAGGCAGGGTTAAGCAGCAGGGTTAAGCAGCAGTGTAGGGCACCGTGCTCTGGGGAACGCCACTGAAGCCATGTATAATAGTTAATAATGTCTTTTAATACTAGCGGCAGCCGTAGGCATGATTACCTGACCTACAATTCCGTTAGCCACTGCACATCTTATGAATTAACCAGTATCTGCAATGGAGTCATTCAGTGACTCATTGCACAGCTGTGCAGCAAGGCGCCCTCTCCTTCACTACTGCACATCTATTGTCCACCCACAGAGGAGCTCCTGAAGTAGCAATGGCGCCCAGATCCTCTCTCACCCCTGGATAGCTACTCACAGGTCACAGTCAGGGTGACATGCAGGTGCTTCGGGTGTTAGTGGCTGCGGGTGTGCCGTTGCCGATTCCCTGCCCATTGATCTCTGAAGGGGGATTGATTGTTTGTGCAGCCAGTGCACCCCATTAATCCCCGGGCTTGGCACATTCAGATGCAGCCCAGAGAGCTGAGAGTCCGGCAGGGGAGCTGCTGTGGTGGCAGCACTGTTTAGAATTTCTGTGAAAAAGGAGCAGCTCTGTTCAGCCCCTGGACTAAGAAACTGGAGAAACTTTGGAGTGTAAGGTAAAGAGATTTGTCTATGTGATTTACTGATAACAATGCAGAAAGACAACACCTTGACACTCTCAGGTTCCTGTGTCCCTCTGCCCATGTGTGCCTGTGTCCCCCTGCCCATATGTGCCTGTGTTCCCCTCTCCATGTGTGCCTGTGTCCGCCTGCCAATGTGTCCGCCTGCCCATGTGTGCCTGTGTCCCCCTGCCCATGTGTGCATGTGTCCCCCTTTCCATGTGTGCCGGTGTCCCTCTGCCCTTGTAAGCCTGTGTCCCCTGCCCGTGTGTGCCTGTGTACCCCTGCCCATGTGTCCCCCTCAACATGTGTCCCTGTCCCCCCTGCCCATGCCTGTGCCCTCCCCCACCTTGAATGTGTACAACTCTGACTAGACAATCTGCTCTGATGATGTCTATTTAACATAGCTCTTGAAGAACTGCAGCAGCAGTTGAGCCGTCAGCTTCGTGACATCCTGACAGGCAGTATACATTCATTTTTAGGTTAGATAGTGACTGACATAAAGTTTTTAAATAAACAACCATAAATAATAACCAATAAAAGTCCACTTATACTCATCAGAAATGTGGAAATGATCTAGAAGGATGTTATACTCAAAATAAGTTCACAATTAAAAAATAACCTTTATTCTATTTCCATAAAACATAAACACGTTAAATAGCAAAATATTAAAAATAATATTACTGATTAAAATCAGGTTTTGGGTATATTGATTGTCTATCTCATGTTCAATATTCTTGTATTATATCCCGATAATTGTGTGGAATTATGCATCCCTTATCATTTACCTAATTTTTCAATATAGTGAATATTTGTTCTCTTTATTTTTTAACCACTGTAGATTTAGGCATTATGGAAATGTGAAATGTGAATGTTCCTCTACTAGTAATCAATTGCATTAAATTCCCTTTAATCTGACTTGAAGCTTTCAGTTCTCTTCTTGATGAGTTTGACTATGAGACGAGAGTGTTGGGGTGCGGCAGGGGTGGCAGGCTGGGGCTTTGCCTAGGGTGCCCAGAAACCTTGCATCGACCCTGAGCCCGCTTATCACTATGTTTGTCAACTAAATACTAGGTGTTACTAGAAACCACACACAATGTTCTACATAGGCAGTATTCTATAACCATAATGTGCTACCACACTTAAACTTGCTTGAACAGTGCAATATAAAATCATGCAATTAAATGGTAATGCAGTTATAAATATCCAAATCTGTGATATCCTGTAGTATCAAAGATCTAGATCCTTGTTACTTGCTCCCACATTCTAGGAACATATATGCAATTCAAATGGATAAAGAAATAAACCAGCTCACTTTAATCACTTGGCTTGGCAGATCACAAAAATCTGCAGTCACAACATACCACTTGCAATATCTTCCCTGTAAGAAAATATATATTTCTCACAAATAATATATCCAACACTCCTTCTCCCTCAGTTGATGTTTCTCAAAATGGACGTAGAAACATCTGCAAAATGATGTCTGCTCCTCCTGATGACTATAAGAATGAAACTTCACTGCTTTCTTTCTTTCAGGATATGCCACACATTAAACTTGCAGTTTACTCACTGAAATGCTTCTTCTTTGGTTTTAACAAACTATTTCTTCTTCATATCTCAGTCCCAGAATCTCTGTCTATCTCTCCCTGCACTATTACCCTTGAAACTAAAGAACAATCCTGCAAAATGGTTGTAAATGATTATCTTTGGGTTTTCCCACTAATCCGCTCTCTAACTAACTGTAGCCACAGATCTCAGTCCAGCAACTAAATAATTTAAGAATTAATCAGTACTTATCCCACAGTTCTCCAACTGTCGCTTTCAGCACGGCTCTGTCAGTCTGACTCACTCTTCTGCAAACAGCCTTCTCTTTACACTCCTAAATCCCGTCTTCAGTCCCTTCATCTCCTTCCTTGGACTATCAGTAATGAACCTCTCTCCTGGTTTCATAGTGCAGCTTTTACCAATTCTCCCTCTCTCAATGGCTCTGTCTCTTGGCTCTCAACCTCTCTCACACACCAGTTCTCTGCTCTCTAGCTCCTATTCCTCTGCTCTTCCAGCTACACACTCAGTTTTCCTGTCCCGGACAGCCTCTGTGTGTCTCTCTGAGTTCTGTGTCACCCCAAGACAGCCTGGGGGATGTAGTTCCCAAGCAGATTCACTGTGTTCCTGTCACAGGCACCGGTGCTACATACAGATACTTTGAAAAATATATTATTAAAATAAATGCTTCCTTAAAAACACGCTTTCACTAATTTATTATTCACCTATCTACAGATAAGGCCTCTTATTTCTTCCTGCTTTTAATCCATGATGAACGTTTTTGCTTCTTTCATCCCAACACTTGTGGAGCCACAATGCGAATGAAACGCCGGGATGATTATCTAACTATTCAACATAGAGTGACTTCACTCTGCTTAATAATTCTACAAGCGCCAGCATACCCAAGCAATTTGTGGCTGCCAGGTCTTGCCAGGACTAGTAGTGCCACATAAACAAATGTTGAATTCTATCTTTGTTTCTATTTATTATTCCAACACCTACCGTGCATGGGTGTTGTGAAGAGTCTGTATGTTGGAAGACAGGGCTGTTTTATTCCCTGGGAAGGGGGGGGGGGTGAGTGATGATTTTTTTTTCTAGACTATTACCTTAGGGAATTCAACCTCATGCTGAATAGAAGGGCAGTTTGTGGCATTATAACAAGGGGGCCCAATGCTGCAGTTTTCCCTGTTATAGTGTCAGCAGCTCAGCCAGTCATAGCCTAATGCTTGTTGTGACTTTTGCGAAGGACCTCACTCTGGTCGACCCTCCAAAATTGATGCAACCACCCCAGACTATGAGCACGGGTGCTTAGGTGACTTTTTAAAAATGATTTCTTTTTCATTTGAAATTAAGACGCCAATCATCATCATCAAGCCTGGAAATAGCAAGGTATCTAGACTGCACCAGGTGATTAACCTGGTAAATATAATGTAATATTCAACAGTATAAATTTACCAAATGTTTAAGTATTGAAACAGGCAGAGCTCAGGGTTAAAAATAGAAAATTGCATAATATGCGTTCTCTTATTTTACTTGCATAGAGATATATTCAATATATAATGTTGTAGATTGCATGAACACTGTGTACCAGGGGACCAACACTCCACTTATTTATATTTTAGTCAGTGGTTGAAGTGGAAATTTAGAAGTGGCAACATGAAAAGTGTAAGTGAATGGAATTTGATAATCTTACAATGAAGGCAGTAGGAGAAGTGCCAGCATGGCATACCACCGTATAACAGCCCACTTTGACCAATGATTTTAATCAAGTACTTTCTGGCCATTATAACATGTTCTATACCTTCATCATCATCACCATTTATTTATACAGCGCCACTAATTCCGCAGCACTGTACAGAGAACTCACACTATGCCCTGCCCCATTGGGGCTTACAGTCTAAATTCCCTAACACACACACAGACAGGCATAGACAGACACAGACTAGGGTCAATTTGTTACAGCCAATTAACCTACCAGTATGTTTTTGGAGTGTGGGAGGAAACCAGAGCACCCGGAGGAAACCCACGCAAGCACGGGGAGAACATACAAACTCATCACAGATAGGGCCATGGTTGGGAATTAAACTCATGACCCCAGTACTGTAAGGCAGAAGTGCTAACCACTACGCCACCGTGCTGACCTTGACATGTATGATCTGGACCAAATATTGTGGTACTTATGCACTGCATTCCTACTTGTATACATGTACCTTTGTCACGATCTGCATGCAGCATACTGCTTTGCCTGGCAGCTCCTGCCTCCTGGACTATCAGAATTTATCATTTGTGTTCATTTTGTGTTAGCAGCAGTACCTCTGATCACCAGAGGTGCTGCTATTGTGCCTGTTGTGCTCCTAGTTCCTTAGGAGTTAACACTGCTTCACTAATTATCTCATGCACCTGGGTGTGTTCTCATTTCCCCTTTATATACCTGTCACTCCCAGCACACATGGCTGGTTATTGTTGTCCCATCCTGTGATGTCATATCCTTGTTGCAACCTGTGGATTCTTCCTCCTGCCTTGCTCCTCTGGTTCATGCCTGCGTGGAACCTGTTCATACTTCCTGCTTCCCTGCATTAGCTGCTTCCTGATGGTTTCTGAACATTGGTATTATTTCCTGCATCAGCTTGCACCTGGTATTTACTACTGCTCTCGATTACCTGCTATTTATACTTTTCTGCAAATAAACAGAGTGTTTTCACCATATTCGTGACTCCTAGCTGTACTCCTGTTTGTAACCGTGACAACCTTTCATGCTTCCACATGTCTTAAACAAGCGATCTCCACTTTTGAAAGTCAGGGGACTCTGTATCAAGCCAAGTTCTTGCGAGGGTAACTTTTGCCAAAATTGTCAAGTTAAGATCGCATTTGTAAATTGTTTTAACAGTATTATCCTACATGGAAATACCATATGCACACATTTTGGCGTCAAGAGGGAGCACTGAATGTACTGTATTCATAACACATTCCCATCACCGCCTGGCACTCCCGAAGCATGTGCCAAAACGTGCTACCGCTTAATCCAAGCTTCAGGCCCCCAGTTGGCTTTTAAATGGGTCACTGCAATCTTTGTCACCAATTTAATTTTCATTGACATCAGATATAGCAGAACGGAGGCATGAACGATCACTAGGGAGGGTGAAGATGTGTTCGGGAGGGGGCTGTCACATCTGCGCCTGTTGCCATTCTTGTCTCTCCTATTCACTTATCCTCAATGCTCACCTGAATATGACTGATTGTCTTCAGCCTTTACAATGTGATTCCGTCAAGATTAAAACCTTACCACATTTTTCTTTCATGTTTTCTTTTTACTTTGGAGAACAACTATTCTTTTTTATTTTAAAATTAATTTCAGTTTACACCTTTTCCTGGCCCAATTTTGCACCCCCTCAAACCCTTGCATCCTAGGCTGCAGCCTAGTCAACCTATTGGATAATTAGGCCAACACAGATACGCCTGTCAGGAGGCATATCTCTTGCAGGTGCGAATATACTCTGATGATGATGATGATAAACTATTAGCAGCACTATCTAGTCACTTCTGATGGCTCATTGCACATTCAGCTAAATAGTTCATTATGGTCCTAGCTATATTTTATGAAGTTGTGGCCATTTATTTGCATTACTTAATTGACATTATCATTTGGACTACTGCAGGAAAGAAGATTCCTCTTTCATTAAAATGACAGATGTTATTTAATTGAACTTAATTTAATTTTATTTAAAGTAATTTAATTAAATTATAAATAATACATAATTTCATTTAAAATAATTGAATTTATATTTGTAGTTTGTATTTGTGTTTGTATTTAATTACATTTTGAAATGAAAATGCAGTTTTCACATTTATTAATAATAGTGTCAAGACAATATCTCTCTTATGTGTATGACACTTTGTTACATTATTATATTATGTACAAATAAGGTAATGTAACCTTTACTACTAACACTATCGAGTCTCTATGCTATCAGTATGCTATTTTGGCGTGAAAATATACACACTTCTCACTTTAAAGTGTCAGTTTTTATGATCACTGGAACCTGAACTGAATTCTGAAAAACAATGCATCCCCAACACTCACAGCCTGATTATTTTCATATTGCTAATAAACAGTATTCCTGAGTTTCAGTGGAACAAAAATTTACACATTTAGCACTATGGAAGTTGTGGTAAGCGTCATTAATAATGTACATTGTTACTTGTGAATTAATCTAGCTATGTCCATGTTATAGGTCTAGTATTGATGGTTTTACTCCATCTTCTGGCTACTAATATTATTGCAGCTTAGAAATAATTTAGAGAAAATCTCATATTGCAATAGCAAAAGCAAGGGATAGACTTAAGGCATGCATACATTGAGGTGTGGCCAGTGGGGTGGTGTCCAGCACTCCTGAAAGGTTAGATCACTCTACACCCTTTCTCTATCCCTAAAAATATGCACAGACACATACTTGTCTACACTCCTGGAATGTCTGGGAGGTTACCGAATTGGGGCAGTCCCTCAGGACTCCATGAAGGAAATGAACCTTCCTGGACTCCATGAGAAGGCGGATCTTAATGGCATAATTTGTGGTGTGTCATTAAGCCATGCCCAAGCCTCACAATGTTCCCTCCTCCCTGCACCAAGGCCAACAGCTTGCTAGATGCGCCTCTGGTTCTGTAGCTGGGTATCTTGGTGCCTGGTTCTGTAGGAGGGTGCCTAGTTGCCATTTTGTTCTGTAGCAGGGGAGCCTGGGTGCCCATGGTTCTGTAGCAGGGTTCTTGGGAGCCCATGGTTATGTAGCAGGGTGTCTGTGATAATGTAATGAGGTGCCTAGATGCTTGGGGCTCTATAGCTGGCTGCCTGTTGTTCTATAGGAGGGGTGCCGTGATTCTGTATGATAGTATTTGAGTGCCCTTGGCTCTACACAATCTGTCCCAATTCTTCACTCAAAAATTTTGGGATGTATACATATGGGAAGCCAACACTAATCTTACACACGGGCCCACTCACTTTTGTAATGCCCCTGCTCAAAGGGGCATTACAAACTCCTGGATATTGTTTTTTACCCTTTTTCTAAATACATTTGTATTGCTTTATCTCTAATTGCTTTGAGATTTTCTTTAGAAAATGTGTTTGTTGTTCACTGATGAAGGCCAATTGCAAGGCAATTGTGTCCTCTTTTGGCACAACCACTGAAAAGTTAGACCTTCTGCAAGTCAGAAATGCAATAGTTATGTAAACGGCATATTTCAGTTTTTCCTTAGGATT
This sequence comes from Mixophyes fleayi, assembly GCF_038048845.1. NCBI lineage: Eukaryota > Metazoa > Chordata > Amphibia > Anura > Limnodynastidae > Mixophyes > Mixophyes fleayi. The sequence continues at coordinate 64,993,844 of NC_134407.1, read as the reverse complement.
TTTTTGCACTCTAAAATAATGTCAAAGAATTTCAATTTACAAAATTGAATTCCAGCGCATTGCAATAAAAATATCACGTTTCACTACTGTGTTATGTCAATCAGTAAAATGGGAGAATTGGTCAAGGTCTGAGAATATACTGTATATCAACATATACATTTTATATTCTGCTCTTATTACACATTATGTTATGCTCATATTAAACATTTTACGTTTTTCAAGGTTCTAGAGAAATGATTACAAAAACAACTTTAAGACCTTGTGTCATGATCCAGCACTCGCCTGAGACTGAGTGACGTGCATGTGACAGTTTTAATCAAAAGCAGACACCTGGCTTGTTTAAAATTGATTAAAGCTCTCCCTATCTATCTCACACACTAACTTTTGCCTTCCCAATTATGCCACCACCAAGATTTGGTTTGAAGAGCTGACACCCTTTATCTAAACTAATCTCCCAAAACGTACTTTAATCAGAGTTATCATAAACCAGATGATCTCCTCTGTTTCAGCTATGTAGCATTCTAATACCAAGCTAAACCTGACATGAACTTATTGGGCCTGAGTTATTAAGGCAAATATTTGTTTTGAGCATATCCTTCACAAAATCGATCTGCACATGTGCAGACCCGGGGAGTGAACGGAGTGGGGAATGGGCAGATGAACGTTACAATGTATGGTAAGGGCATTCCTGTGCAGGAAACGTCCAAGTCAGCTTCCAGCGTTCTGTAAAATGCGCTGATTTCACCCGTATCTCCTGCCTGCATGGAGTCTAGTCTCCTCCTTGCACTAGGTTTGACGGCATTACAGTCGCCGGACCCGGCAGCACTAGACAATAATTAAAGATAGATTTTGTAAAAAAAAAAAACAAAAGCATGGGCTCCCCCCTCCAAACGATATTAACCCTTATGCTGCCAGCCTAGTGCTGGTTGAAGCAAAATCAGGGGGAAAAAAAGTTTGGGTTCCCCCAATTTTACACCAACCAGGCAAGCTTGGCAAGCTAGTCGGGGCTGTTGGTACTATAGCAGGGGAACCCACAGCCATAATAACAAATCATCCCCAGTCTGGTCAGCACTGCTGAAAGCAGTAAGGCTCTTCTGTATGTCCTCCCTATTTTTCAAAAGAAAATAGGGAGGACAAACAGCAAGGGATCCCCCAATTCTCCTCCAACCAGCCCTAGGCTTTGATGGCACTGTAACAGGTGAACCCACAGGAGGGGGTCCATCTGCCATTAAAGAACTTAAGCTTTTCTTAAGAATTATGTAATTTTTAATTAAATTCTTAGGTAAAGCAATTTTAAAATTCAGTGTTTATTACTCTAATAATGTCAGTTTAGATGTACTGCTGCTGTCATCTACTAATATATGTAATATTTGCATGTGGTAGGCTTGACTAGAGTAATGCTGCCATAGAGTGTGTGTTTTCTATGGAGTCTAATTCCTATAAAATGGGGCTAGAGAGAGGTTCTTTGAAATAATTCTAGTTAACTAGGACATAGTAAGTGCCTTAGTTCTCTTCTATTGACAGATGTTCCAATAGCCGAGTGCAATCTGAACTTGGTACTGGCATTTTCTGCACCAGATTCAGACCTTATGATAACCTGTAATTGCTAATCAAAAGAAATACGTGTTGTTAAGATTTAGAATTCTGGCCTCTGGTGTTTTTGAAATTTAGTGCAGTACATATTCTCACCATAGTTGCTGCATTCCAAACTGTGGTCATTCCAGCTGTGCCACAGTTAACATCTTTCTTTAGCAGTAACAAGTTATTTTCGCCTTATAACCCTGCTTACCTCCACCATCAGTGCTGGTTATAGAGTTTGTTGCATAGCTCTATACCCTGCTAACATAAGTTTGTTTCTGGACCTTGTGTTCTGGATTATATTATTCTACATGTTTGCAATTTTACCTAACACTGTGCTTTGGATTAGATTATGCTACATGACTGCTGTTTGCTAAACACTGTGTTTGCACATAACCATGCTATATGCCTGCTTCTTTACTTAACACTGTGTTTAGACTATGACCACACTGCATGCCTGTCATTTTACTAAAAACTTTTACTACAAAATGACAGCTAGAATCTGATTGGTTGCTACAGGCAACATCCCCACTTTTTCAAACCCGCAGCTTAGTAAATCTAGCCCTCGGACTTGAACTCCTGCTCAGACCATAACTTTCTGTACATCTGGATAACTGATGTGAATGACTGTTTATTACCAAGTTTATAATGTCTCCATGTTATAATTCTGTTATGTCATAGGATGGTGCTATAGATAAGATACTACTACTACTATGTGTTGCAATCCTGGGTGCAGCTGAGTACTGGTAAGTTTGTATAGTTCTATGGGAAAGGGCTGTGAACATGATGATTAGTTGGTTCTAGTAAGAGGCATTTAGGTGTGTAAAAGGTTTGTTTGCAGTTCAGTAGCAACAGCTCCCCACTAGTAATCATGATAACCAAATCATCCCTGAAACACCAGGTGGAGTCAAGTGGCACATGTGCTTTCTGTCAAACCACATGGTAAAACTGGATGTGAAAACCATGTGGAGTATCGACCAAGATGGGTTATGCCCAACTTAACAATGCATCTTATGTTAATAGTGTTAAAATAGGCCAGCCAAAGCTTTTTGGTCCTCTGTTTTAGTGGCATATTTATATAGTGGTGCATGTTAATTTTGTAGAACAGTCCTTCTGGGCACTTTTTATTGTATATTTAATTATATTAACCATGCTGATTCTGCTATTTAAATAGGGCCAGTTCTGGGGACCACTCCTCCCCCACCAACCAAGTACAATAATTCTATTGTTATTGGACCAAGCTCCAGTCCCCCAAAATTTTTAGAAGCTTAGTAAGAGGCCACCTAGGTCATTTCAAGTGTTTTTGTAGCAGGGAAAAAATATGTATGGAATGTATAAGAATGGAGGTAATAATGGCACAGTACTTAATGGCTAACTACTAGTTATACAAGTACCACTAAATCACTATATGTTTGTAGGAGTGGGCTTAAGTTAACCTTCCAATTATTCATCTTGTCTCTTTTAGTTTTTCCCTCAGCCTCAACTGGCTCCTACGCAAGGCAGCAGCATCGGCAGGAATTAGAAAAATAAAATGCTGAAAAAAATGGTGAAGGCACTTTATGACACATGCATTGCTCCCCAATACTTCCTGTGCTTGATCTGATTTCTGCTCTGTTATCCACAGAGCAAGGGCTGAAAGTGGAATGTCACCTGTGTCGAAGAAAAATTAAAAAATTGTCGGAAGCCACCTGGTGGAGTGCCAGGGTAAGTGCCGTTGTTCTACCTATCTTGAGACCATGGGCTAGATTTACTAAGCTGCGGGTTTGAAAAAGTGGGGATGTTGCCTATAGCAACCAATCAGATTCTAGCTTTCATTTATTAAGTACCTTCTACAAAATGATAGCTAGAATCTGATTGGTTGCTATAGGCAACATCCCCACTTTTTCAAACCCGCAGCTTAGTAAATCTAGCCCCATGTGATGAATGCTTGAATTTTTATTGCTGTTTTCTAAACTGGTTTGCAAAACGTCTTCTATTTGTTGGGTTACTGAAAACTTGGCTCTGTGTGTTTACTAGCACCATGTCAGGTCAGGTTAGGAAATGACATTTATTTGAAATGTCACAATAACTGGGAATGATTGTCAAGTGAACTTTAAACATTATTAGTTACACGCAATGGATTAAAGTTCATGCACTGTTCTTATTAGCTTTAACTTGATCAATAAATGCACTTATATAGCACAGTATATTATGTACTAGTCATAAGTATATTACTTTGCTGTTTATTCAAACCACGGTATTCTTCTCTGCCTTGTATAATATGAACCAGTATAATGCACTGCTATGAATAAAGCCATCAAATTAAGGCTTTGTTGTGATTTTTGAGCCAGCTTTATGAGGTTTTGCTGTAAGCACCAGTAAAGTTCTCTGCTGCGAAACATACTATCCAATAGTATGAGGTGTTACTCTATATAGGGTCTCAGCAGTTTATACTAACCAGCAGTACATTGCTGTGCTTGTCATACTACTCCTCATTCTGATGCTCTGCTGTGTATCATCATCATCATCATTTATTTATATAGCACCAGCAAATTCCGTAGTGCTTTACAATTGGGAACAAACATTAATAAAACAATACTGGGTAATACATACAGACAGAGAGGTAAGAGAACCCTGCTCGCAAGCTTACAATTTATGGGACAATGGGAGTTTGAAACACAAGGACATGTGTAACATCATATTGCACACTGGACCAGCAGAGGGTTGTTGTCTTGTGTTAGCTGTGTAGAGGGTGATAATAGGGGAGATTAAGATGGTGGTTGAGGAATATCATAAGCTTGTCTGAAGAGGTGGGTTTTCAGAGAACGCTTGAAGGTTTGGAGACTAGAGGAAAAACTTACTGTGCGAGGGAGGGAATTCCACAAAGTGGGTGCAGCCCGAAAAAAGTCCTGTATCCGAGCATGGGAGGATGTGATAAGAGTAGAAGAGGGACGCAGATCTTGTGCAGAACGGAGGTGTCGAGTAGGGAGATATTTTGAGACAAGTGAGGAAATGTATGTCGGTGCAATTTTGTTGACGGCCTTGTATGTTAGTAGAAGAATTTTATATTGGATTCGTTGAAATACAGACAACCAATGTAGAGACTGACAGAGTGGCTCAACAGAGGAAGAACGGTTTGTAAGGAAAATCAATCTAGCCGCTGTGTGCATAATAGATTGTAAGGGTTCAAGTCTGACTTTGGGAAGACCAGTAAGGAGGGAATTGCAATAGTCGATGCGGGAGATGAGGAGTGCATGAATTAAGGTTTTTGCAGTGTCTTGTGTGAGATATTTGCGTATTCTGGAAATGTTCTTTAGATGTATGTAACATGATTTAGATATGGAGTTGATATGGGGAAAAAATTATAGTTGTGAGTCAAGGATAACACCTAGGCAGCGAGCTTGCGTGTTGGGATTTAGGTCATGTTGTCAACAGAAATAGAAATGTCAGGCAGGAAGCTTCTGTATTTGGGTGGGAATATTATTAATTCAGTTATTGAAAGATTGAGTTTGAGTTGGCTAGAAGACATCCAAGATGAAATGGCAGAAAGACAGTCAGTAACGCGAGACAACACAGATGGTGAAAGATCAGGAGAGGATAGATTTGTGTATCATCCGCATAGAGATTATACTGAAATCCAAAGGAGCTTATTAGTTTTCCAAGAGAAGTGGTGTAGATAGAGAATAGCAGAGGACCTAGGACTGAGCTTTGCAGTACTCCAACTGATAAAAGAAGCGGAGCAGAGGTGGATCCAGAGAAATTAACACTGAAAGAGCGATTAGATAGGTGGGATGCGAACCAGGATAGGACAGTGCCTTCAAAACCTAGGGATTGTAGCGTTTGTATGAGGAGAGTGTGGTCAACAGTGTCAAATGCAGCAGAGAGATCTAGGAGAATTAGGAGAGAGTATTGGTTTTTACTTTTTACTGTGATCAAATCATTGACAACCTTGGTCAGCGCAGTCTCTGTGGAGTGTTGAGAGCTAAAGCCTGACTGAAGAGGATCCAATAGGTTGTTTGCTGTAAAAGTATGTGAGGCGAGTGTAGGCAATTCTCTCGAGAAGCTTGGAGGGGTACGGGAGCTGAGAGATGGGGCGGTAATTTGCGAGAGAGTTTGGGTCAGAATTTTTTTTTTTTAAAATGGGAGTAATCACTGCATGTTTGAATAATGATGGAAAAATACCAGTAGAAAGAGATAGGATTACAGATTTTAGTTAGAGGGGGTATGAGCACAGGAGACAGGGACCTACTAATTTGTGAGGGAAGGGGATCAAGAGGACAGGAGGTAGAGTAGGAAGATGAGAACAGAGTACAAACTTCTTCTTCATTTGTGGGATCAAATGAAGAGAGAGTGTTACTTTAGTGTGCCACGGTTGGCAACGAAGTCTACGCAGAGTCTGTAGTATAGCTGGAGCCACGTGATCAAGGGCAGTTGCTAGGGTTTGGTGAAAATGGGGTACTGCCCGATCAGGGGAGGAGAATGTAGAAATTTGGGAGAGAAGGTGTTGGAGAGAGGTGGAAAACTGTTGAGATCAATAGAGTTGATATTCCTGCGGTTGTGAGGAGACTTGGAAGAGTTTGACACTAGGGAGGGTAAAGAACTGGGGGTGAGCGAGTATCTAATAAGGTGATGATCCGAAAGGGGGAAAGGAGTGTTAAAGAAATTAGAAGCTGAGCATAGTCTAGAGAAAACAAGATCAAGACAGTGACCATCCTGATGAGTAGCGGATTCAATCCACTGGGAGAGGTCAAGTGAGGAGGTTAGAGAGAGTAGTTTGGAAGCAGCATTGGAACCTGGATTAGAAATAGGGATGTTGAAATCATCCATGATGATGGCGGGGATGTCAGAGGATAAGAAGTGAGGGAACCACGCAGAGAAGTGTTCAATAAATTGTTGGTGTTGCTCTGTTGTGTATACTAGCAAACATATTGGTCTCTGTTTTGTTTAACAGCCAATAGTATGGGGTAGTGCTTTGTAGACCAGTTGCATGTATGGAGCTCTGCTGTTTACATTAACTATCCGAATAAGGGTTCACTGTGTGTAACTGCTGACAGTATAGTGCTGTGCTGTGTATTTTAGCCACAAATATGGGATTCTACTGTATATTCTACATATCATTATGGTGTTGTACATACAATTTATTTGTGTATGCTAGCGACCACAATGGGCTCTGTTTTGTATAGTAGTCAACAGAGTGGGCTCTGTTTAGTCTGGTAGTATGCGGCAGCAGTCTTCAACTAGCCCAGCGGTTCCCAAACTCCCTGGAGTGCCACGATCACACAGAGGTGCTGCGGCCAGGGCCGGTGGTGAGCTAGGTAAGCAAGGCGGGGACTACATGGTAATTATTTTGGCTTAGGGGGGCTTTGAAAAAATTATGAAGACCCTAAGGGTGCCTCGAACTTAAAAAGTTTGGGATCCACTGAACTAGCTACTTGTATGTCTCCTGTGTATAATTGTTGCCAGTATTGTGCTGTGCTGCGTATGTTAGCCACTAGTATGTGGATCTGTTATATAGGCAAACCATTAGTCTGGTGCTCTGATGTGTATACTAGATCACAGAATAGGATCCCCATGATACTGGTCCCCAGAATGCAAATTGCTTGTAGAAAGTCTTCCAGAATGGGCTCTGATTTGTATACTGATAATCACAAAGGACTTTGTTATATATACTCATCAGCAGAATATGATTTGCGGATCAGTGCACAAAACAGGGCCCTAACTGATTTGTATGTCTTTCATCAGAATGTACTCTGCTCGGTATACTTGTAACCCATATTGGGCACTGCTGTCTATGGTAGCCACCAAAATGGACTATTTTCTTTAAAAGAAAGATAAAGAATCGTCCACACAATTTTTTTCACAAAATTGCACATAACTAACATACTTGCTGATCAAGTGCCTTAAAATTGAAAATATTGTTGGGTAGTTATCACTGGTTTAAAGAGGATCGATCGGGCACATGTCTTTTTTTCTTATACACAGGCTATTCAAAACCTGCAGCGGAAAAAAAAAAGGAGAAGAAAAGAAATTCCCTGCTCTCCTTTTAAGTTTGTCTGGGAGAGGATTTGAGGTTTGGGTATTTAGAATGCTGAAAAGCTTGTCCCAAAATGCTAATCAAAGCTACTGCAATCCCTCTTCTCCACAACAGCGCTTTACTCCAGTGAGAAGCACTGGCATGGATCAAGAGGTTGCTGCTTGGTATGCAGTCAGCATACTACTGTACTACTGCCTGAGCTTTCTATCTGTATCTGTCACTCTCTCAGGCAAACCAGGGGGAGGAATGGGAAATTTAAATATTGCTACAGTCTTTAAATAGGCTGTTTTTAACAAAAGATGACCTATCACGAGGAATTGCAGTATATGAAGAGGCTTACTGTAGCAAATGACTAAATCCGTCCATAAACAGTAATTACAGTTGAAGATTGTATAAGTATTCTCCACTGCAGCAAATATAACATGTACAGTGTGGGACACTCTACCCAGAACTTTTGCCTTTCTTTTTTTTAATCACTAAGAGGCCAAATGAATTTCACTGAGCCTTTAATTATTCTACATCTGCTTTGTAGTTAGTAAAACATCTGTCATAACGGTTGTGTAATATATCTTTTACTGACTGTCTCTCAACACCACCCACAGCTTTAAAGTGCTACGTATAACATCAAAGTTGGTGCAGGTTGCACAACTGAACCAAGATGGTTGACCAATAACCAGTGATGCAGTGCAAGATCACTAGTTAGTCATATTGCACAGCCGAATGGTCAGCTACATTGTACATACCACATCATCAGCTATAATTATATATATAAATATATATATATATTATACCGAGTTGCCTACAACTCCTGGTGACTCTAATGCTAACTACCACAGAGACCAGCTCTCTTGACACCGGTCGAGTCTTCTAGCATTGGTCACACACATAGCCACACAGTACAGGTTTAAATACCTCAAACCCCTTCCATTGATATAAGTACCTCATTAGGCTATTTGTGAGAGTTCAACCCTGGAGACTTGCTGTCCCTAGGCAGGAGAGGTGTGACTAATAGGCCTCCTTGCCACAATATATAATTATATATATATATATATATATATATATATATATATATATATATATATATATATACACACACACACACATACTGATCGGCCACAACATTAAAATGGCCTGTCTGATATTTTGCAGGTCCCTCTCATGTCGCCAAAACAGCTCTGACTCCTTGATGCATGGACTCCACAAACCCTCTGAAGGTTTATTGTGGTATCTGGCACCAAGACGGTAGCAGCAGATCCTTTACGTGCTGTAAGTTGTGAGGTGGGGCATCCATGGGTCAGACTTATTTTACCAGCACATCTCACAGATGCTTGCTCGGAATGAGATCTGGAGAATTTGGAGGCCAAGCCAACGGCTTGTACTCTGTCATGATCCTCAAACCATTCCTGAATATTTTTTACAGGGTGGCAGGGTGCATTATCCTGCTGAAAGAGGCCACTTCACTGAGGGAATACCATTGCCATGAAGGGGTGTACTTCATCATCATCATTAGCTATTTATGTAGCACCACTAGTTCAGCAGCGCTGAACAGAGAACTCGCTCACATCAATCACTGTCCCATTGGAGCCTACAGTCTAAATTCCCTAACATATACACACAAAGACCAAGAAAGACTAAGGTCAATTTAATAGCAGTCAATTAACCTACTAGTATTTTTTGAATTGTAGAAGGAAACCGGAGAACCCTGAGGAAACCCACACAAACACAGGGAGAACATACAAACTCCACACAGATAAGGCCATGGTCAGAATTGAACTCACTGTACTTGGTCTGCAACAATGTTTTGGTAAGTTTTAAGCGCCAAATACAAAAAACAACCAGCACAACGAATACCACCAGAAAATTTACCAATAAAAAATTAAAAATAAACTGTGAAAATCAAACCGGCATGAAAATCAATAAAATGTGTTTATTATAAAAATAGCAAAGCTCTAAAATACAAACGTATCAGCACTAGTACATATATATGAAATATATCACTGAAATAGCAATTATATGTGTAGGCAACTAAACTTGAGCATATAATGTGCCTACATTTACATATATATACAGACCATGATGTCAAAAAAATCCAATATAGATATACCATATACAATACAAAATATGTCTATATGGTACCGATAGAGTAAAGACTTAAGTAAGTCAGAGAAATATCCGATATAGATACGCTAATAGGCACTATGTAGATCCAGACCACAGACCACACTACAATATATTTAGAGACTTAGGGAACTCATTTCCACATGTAAATGTCCAGAAACCCAGTAGAGATGTGCAGTCAATTGAAGACACAAAATGAGACAATTATTCTTGGCAGTATGTAGGAACTCACGGACTCCCCGTTGGATGAATCTCAAACGATATCCTGAGTAAACGGTGGTCACGTGATATGGGTGCGCACCCGGATGTACTTCCGTCCAAATACAAAAGCAGCATCTCAAAAGTTCCTAGGTAAACAAGTTCCTTGCAAATATTGTGATAGAAGTAGCAGAAAGCGGTCTTTTGGATCACCACTGGATATATAGTTATTTTTTTGACGCGTTTCGTCCGGCCACAGCAGACTTTTTCAAAGCAGTAGTAGTACGTGTAAGTGGTAAGTGGTACGTGTCAAAGTAAAATCCACAAATGAATGCCAGGACCCAAGATTTGCCAGCAGAACATTTTCCAGAGCGTCACACTGAATACGTCAGCTTGCCTTCTTTTCATAGAACATCCTGATGCCATCTCTTCCACAGGTAAACGAAGCACACGCACTTGGCCGTGCACATGATTAAAAAGAAAATGTGACTCATCAAACCAGGCTACCTTCTTCCATTGCTCCATGGTACTGTTCTAATGTTCACGTGCCCATTGTAAGCACTTTTAGTAGTTGACAGGTATCAGCATGGCCACTCTGACCAGCCTGCAGCTACGCATCCCCATACGCAGCAATCTGCAATGCACTGTGTGTTCTGACACCTTTCTATCATAGTCAGCATTAACTTTTTCAGCAATTTGTGCAACAGTTGCTCTTCTGTGGGATTGGACCAGATGGGCTGGCCTTCGCTCCCCAAGTGCATCATGAGCCTTGGGCACCCATGACCCTGTCAATGGCTCACCAGTTGGCCTACCTTGGACCACTTTTGGTAGGTACTAATCAGTGCATACTGGTGACACCCCACAAGACCTGCAATTTCGGAGATGCTCTGTCGTCTAGCCCAGTCGTCTAACCATCACAAGATGGCCCTTGTCAAAGTCGCTCAGATCCTTATGCTTGCCCATTCTTCCTGCTTCCAACACATCATCTTCAAGAACTGACTGTTCACTTACTGCCTATTATATCTCATCCCTCGACAGTTACCATTGTAATGAGATAATTTAAGTTATTCACCTCACTTGTCAGTGGTTTTAATGTTGTGACTGATCGATTATATATAGATATATATATATATCTATATATAGATATATATATATACAATTTACCATCCTCCAATACAGCTTGAGAGGAGTTGTACTGCTGCATTAATTTAAAAAAAAGTGATCAGCAGCTCCTGTTGCTTACTATACCTACAAACTTCCCTCATTGCCTCACAATGTCTGCCTTGCTATATTATCATAGAGCTGTGTACAGACTATTGTGGTCTTGGCATGAGATGTGTGTGGGGAGAGGACAGATTGCATCAGCAGCAAATGATGATAACATTTTTTTTTTATATGTTGGGGAGGAGAGAGAGGAAGCTTGAGCAATTGCTGATTTACGGAACCTAAACACTGGTTTTGTACAGTATGCAGCTGTGTTTATCTTGCTGGCTTCGAATACATACCACTGTCACCAGAGAGTAGCTTTTAAGTAGCATTTATGCAATAACGCTATACGACTGAACACTGTTACAACCAAATGCTTGTCCAGGTTGCTTTACGGATAATGTAACTGACAGCTTCAATGGTATAATGTTGTGTGTGCTAAGGAGGTGGTATTGCCCAACAGTTTTTGTGTTGTTTAATGAGACCTGTGAATATACTTGGGGTCTGTGCAGACAAAATTTTTACGCTAAAAGGAGTTGCATATAAAAATAACTTGCGTTCATATGCCGAGGCATACACAATGTATAATGAGTCAAGCTCTGCACCAGTAGCATATGTGCCAGGTTTACATCAGGGGTACAGCAGATATATTTTGACTTAAATCATGAATGTGTTATGAATCCCAGTGCATGCACAAAGAGCAACGGAAGTGTAAAGCAAAGTGTCTTTATTCAGGTAAATACACAAAGATAACTCAGATCCACGGATAAAAACAGGTTCCTAAGGAGACTGCATAGTAAAAGTGGCAGGAAGAGGTTTTATAAGTTTTACCCCAGTCCAAAGGCACAAGGCTGTGCAGGAAAGCAGACAGAGTCCAGGGATCAAGCAGAGATCAGACAAACAAATCCAAAATAGCCAGGCAGAGATCAAGCGAATAGCGAGGTCCAGAAATCAGGCCAAAAGGTCAGGGCAACAGGCAAAACAGCGTGGTCCAAGGTACAGGCAAACAAATCAGGGTCTCAGGCAAGCAGGCAAGGTCCAGACAGGGGTCATACACAGAAGTTCAATCCAGAAGGTATATACCAAACAGCACAGGAGCAGGTTAGCAGCAGCCAGGAACAAACGGATGAACTGCACAGAGCACAGCTAGAGGCAGGTATTTAAAGCAGTGCGACAGGTGCAGTCCTAATTCGGCATAATGCAAGGAGATTAACTCCTTCAGGCATGTAGAAGAGTTCAGGAACAGAAGAGCAGCACCTCTGGTGGTATGAGGTGCTGCTGATAGATACAAATAACAGGCAGAGTTGTAACAGAATGTATAGGTTTATGTATCATAAAGTATGCTTGTTTGCAAATGTAATGTGCAGCATATGCCGTATTTGTGAATTAACACTGTTTGCAATTAACAAAAGACTCCCGGGGGTAAAAGGTATCGAGCTGCGGGTTTTAAAAAGTGGAGATGTTGCCTATAGCAACCAATCAGATTCTAGCTATCATTTATTTAATACATTGTACAAAATGACAGCTAGAATCTTATTGGTTGCTATAGGCAACATCTCCACTTTTTCAAACCACAGTGTGATAAATTTACCCCCTAACATCCTTTTCTACATGAAAACAGCAATGTTACAGTAACAGTATATTTCTGGTATACTGTCACATCTTCATTAGGAACTATATGGGTTAATTTGAACATAATAATAACAACTGTTTATTCCTGTCATATATACCATTCAAAAGGTTTTAACAGGTTCAAGACATCTATTAGACCTCCTGTTTGGGTATCTAACTGTTTTTTAGACTTGTAAATCTTATTAAACTCCCATCCCTTTGACCAATCATCTGTGACAATAATTTTAAGTTCCAATCACAACATGGTTTATTTCTTCTTAGAATAGGCATACAATTAAATACCCTGAAGAAGCGAAATGCACATCGCTTTAAAGACTCTGTTAAAAGAATAAGAAAATCATGTTCATGCAGCAAAGTAATAGGCAGCAATACTGCTATTGTTAACTACATAATATAGCTAAGTTACTAAACTGCTAAAATTAAAGCATGATATGCTAACTTGAACATGAGTGGTTACTCCCATTTATTCGGTGTGCACACCGATCAGTGTGTGAATCATAGCATGAAGGATTTATGCCAGTGCCTAATTTATAAACAGAATTGTGAAGATTCTGGGTTTTCTGGTCCAATTCTACCCACTTCATGCTGGCTGGCTATCCAGGGGTGCCTTACTATGCCAGGGAAGCCTACCCATTACCTTCTAGGGTTTGTATAGTCACTTAGGCAAATGCAGTTAGAAAAGTACAACAGTACATTTATTGCAATAAAAACAACACTAGAATATTATATACAAACAGTACATAAATACCAGGCAGGTTTACCACATCATCTGTCGCTTACACCACTAGATTAAGGAGTTAGTCACCTGGCTGTCCTGACTTGACGACTTATGGACCTCCCAATGTATTTCACTGGTAGAGAACGGCAACTCAACATCAGATCTTGCACCTTCCAGGAATCAAACCCCTGGCTCTCTCCCTCTTTAAACATTGGTGAGTGCTGGATCACGGGGTTGGAGGGAGGAGGGCTGAGTGGAGATGAGCTGTGCTTCTACAGCGCCTACTGCTGGGGTGCAGGCAAAATGTCTGGACTAGTCCTATGGAGAACAATGGATACTAATTGGCTCCCCACCTCCAAAGATATAATAGCAGTCAGCTACTAAAATTAACCCCTTACACTACTTTGTGATGTCACAGGGTCCCCAGCTGTTCCTTGCTTTCTGTAGAGAAAGGAGGGGCAGAATGAATGTAGCTACAGCCCCCTCACCTGTATCCTGGAATATCATCCTTACACATAACCCACCTGGCATCACTTTAAGGACAATGAATAACAGCTTCACTGCAATATCAACAATATACAATAAACAATATACATATTCGCAATGCGCTAAAATGTCCACTTATCCACATGTAATTAGACATTGCAGTTGAGCTGGGGAACAAAAGCAAGAGCTATAAAAAAGTACATGCTATAATCCACATTTTGTGAGAATAAGGGACGAGCTAGTTAAGGTGTTATCAAACGCATTTCGTCCAAAGAATCTTCATTGTGTAATTCATAATTTTTAATTCACTACTTGATTTTTCTTTTCACAATTTACTTTCTATATTTTAATACTTCACCTAAGAAACATAATAAAAATATTGTGAAATAAAAGCTTTTAACTAACAAAATAAAGTATTAAGTGATTTTAATAACACTAATGTGAATGTTAGAGTGCCACTATTAGAATACACCATTCTATTCTTTTTTCTCCAGTCATAATATATACTCTTGAGGAGCACCTCCTGCAATATTGATAAAGATATTATATAGATGTCACGGCAATAGGGTTTCTGGATTCCGTCTCAGGACCCCTGGGACTAGTTGTGGCAGGAGTGTAGTGGAAACTGGGAGGAGGGACCACACAGAAGATAACAGCTGTAATCTGTACACAAGCAGTTGAAATGAAGGTGAATCCAAACGAGGAATAAATAACCAAAGTATTTATTTCAACAGGCAGAATGAAGCTGAATTCACACGCCTGTACAAGGTACATTACTATACCATGTACCTTGTACACGCGTTGCCTCTTTAAATTATTAACTGAACAAGTCGGATCACATTGAGTCTCTTCAATGTGATGTCAGCCACCGCTGCCAGCTTCAGGGGCCGCAATTGAGGAAAGTCATCCTTGTAAGCAGTCATTCATTTTAGTCAGTCGGCGAGCAGCTCTTTGGTTTGCTCCAGTCGGGGTAAGCACTGTTGGGTTTTCCACAGCCGGAAAATGGTACCCAACGCAGACTGAGACAGACATCACAGCTGAAATCACGCGAGATCTGGGTATGTTTAAAAGTGAGGTTTTGGCTGAAAATAAAAGCGAAGAAGAGTGGTGTGAGGTGCTGTTTGCAGAGAGCAGGAGCAGTGTAACAGACAAGCTGGAGCCTAGCTGGAGATAACAGCATGTGACTGACAAATGTTTACCTTGGGAACAGGGCAACAACTGAAACATCAAAAGCGCTGTAGTGCTGGGGTAAGTCTGTATACTATACCCTATAAGAGTAGGACTTTGTAACATTTGAAGGATAACAGTATTCTGAAACAGGAGTACAGCTCTAAGCATAAATCCTCAGATTATATTTGAACACTTGTATGATTAGTCATTATTCATTGAGAGGGTAAGTCACAGCATGATAGAGCCTGTTTAACAGCGTGGCACTACATGTCCCAGCAAGCATTAGGATATAAAAACACATAGTAATACAATTTAATTTCAGCACATCACAAGGGAAAGCAACCCCACTACCAAAAAGATATTGTTAGATATAACTGTAACTAAGACTGCCAGTTAAAGGAATTATAGTATTAATCACCACCGTTTTAAAACAAGTGAATACAGCATCAAGAATCAGCCATTTTGTTTGGTGCAGAGACTGAACTAACTATCAGAAATGTATTGTGATTAGTAGAATTACAGGACTCTCACAGGAGTCTGCATTGGAGTACCATTTAAACACATAGCAGTGGTAGTGTGCACGGTATATGTCCTAAAAACCACAACCAAAAGGGAGCCCGGCATTTATAATATGCTTCCTACTTAAGCAGTAACTTTGTGACTATTAGATACTATTCAAATCTATGGAGTCACAGATCCCAGCCAGCCAGGGAATTTTATTTGTCATAACACAAGAGTATTATACTACAACACTATTGCTGGCATATAAGGAGTCTGTGCATCTATTGTGCTGATAAAAGAGCATGATTTCTAGGAGTAATAAGTTATTTAATGAAGCTGTTTCATTTCACCCATTTGTTAAACTGCATAGTGTTGATATCTCCCTTTCATTGTACCCAAACCTCATTTGCATGTTCAGACTAACTGTAATTGAATAAATAACCATTTTGAACCGGAACAGCTTGCAAGTGACTTGAGTAGGAGCTACGATCGTGTACCTGACAGGGTAACTACTAAACCGTTATCTGCGCCAGGATCGTGATGCCCCTGAAAAGTGATGTCTAGTTCTAGGCAGCGCAATACCAAGTGACCCTTTATGTTGATGGCTGGCAGTGAAGAAGTGTTCTGGTGGTTGATTGCGTGAGCCACACCAAAATTATCACACCAAAAAATTGTTCCGGAACTTGGTAAAAAATTTGAGGACCAATAAGTTAAGCACTAACCCATTGTGGCACCAGGAGGCTGGCCAGGGGGCAGTGCACCAGTCCCCTTGGAAGAAAGCCCCTAAAGTCTTTGGCCCAGGAGGCATTCGTGTGTAAATCCAAGGATCGGTTGGAGACCAGAGAGCCAGGCCAGATGTGCACACCATTGAAATTTTGCAATAATTGCAACCAAATCCGCAGGTCCCCTTTAATCTCTGCCATTAAATGCAGTTGTGTATGTGGCCGCTGAATACTGGATGTAACCAACTAAAGTTTTCTGCAAATAATCTTACCCATGGGGCAGGGCCATCTTAACAACATTATGGGCCCCCGGGCAAAGCAGTGCACCAGGGCCCCTAAATATAGATATAGATGTATACAGATACAGATATAGATATAGATATATAGAGATAGAGATAGATAGATGTACTTGCTCAGTGACCCTTGTAGGTTTTTTTTTTGCAGGTTTTTTTCTTTTGCAGGATTATTTATTCTCATTAAGAGCCGTGCCTATGGGGCCCCCTTGCCCGTGGGGCCCCCGGGCAGCTGCCCATTGTGCCCAATGGAAAAGATGGCCCTGCCATGGGGATAACCCAGCATGCAAGGTTAAAGGATAGCAACAGTGACTATACCCAACACAGCGAGATAGCAGGTGTACATAGACTCCAACTTCCGAATTTTATCACTTGGCAGCCGACAGCATCCAGTGATGGTGTAGATCTAGATGCCCAGTAAAGACAAGAAGGGTAATGGCCCCACCATCTTCTCATGGGCAACAAGGACCCCCATCACTGAGGACAATACTTGCACGGCGAACAGTGTGTCGGAGCAAACTGGGGAGGAAGCAGGACCTATGAATTAGAAATCGTCCACATAGAAGGCGATACTGGGATTACCTGTTGCTGCTTGTGCACACCAATTCCAGAAGGAGTTGAACCGTTCAAAGTACTTGCGGGAGACCGAGCAATCCATGGGGAGGCACCTATCAATATAGTACCCATCTGGCACACGGAAACCCACATACCAAAAGGGGTCTAGGTGTAAGGGGAGCAGGTGAAATAGAGGTTTCTATGTCGAGTGTAGCCAAAAGTGCCTCTCTCCCAAAGGTCCAAACCAGAGCCAGGGCGGTCTCAAAAGATTAATAATTAACCAAGCTATTGTACGTATCCATTGTGTTGTTCACCCAACCCCTAGGTGAATGGGACAGGTGCTGGATCAATCAGCATTTGCCCACTCCCAACTTTGGGACCACCCCTACAAGGGAGAAAACCAAATAAAAAATGGGGGGGATGGCAAAGGGCTAACCATGTGTCCCAGGCCAACTTCCTTACAAACTTTGTCCGCCAAAACCTCAGGAAGTAGATAGGAGAGTCAGAAGTTCTCCTCTGCAGCTCTGCGCACCTCTCCACTAATGGGAAGACCATAACGAAAAGTCTCGCTCTAAAAAACAAGCCTGGGAGGCACCATGCAAGACCGGGAGCCATTTACATAGCTCCTGCAATTTAATCAGGGAAGTGACACTTAACAGTGCCCCCTATTGGTCTGCAGCCTCTACCAAAGCCTGCTGAGCTCCTGGGGCACTCAGTGAGTGCCGTGACAATGGGCGCAACTGTGTCCGTACCCAAGCATGTCGCTTTGTTGGAAAAGAAGCAACGATTCCTAGATAGTAGGTGAGTGCTACACCTCCCCAATGCTGGAAACTGGGAGCCCACTATGGGGGGGCACAGGGGTAGTGGTGGTGTGAAAATGAACCCAGGGTGGGAGAGGGGCAGGAGGGCACCCTGTAGTGTGCCCAGGCAAGGGGAGGGGTGGGGCAGTACCAGTCTATGAAGAAGGCAGGGACCATGCCTAAGAGGCAGAGGAGCACGGGTCCATGAGGGGGAGGTGGTACGCAGGAGTTAAGGTGCAGACCACTGCTGCAGTCTATACGTACCAGCCTGTGAAATGGAAAGGGGGCGATGATAGTGGTACCCCTCCTATGCCACTCATGTGTCCCAAATTGTGGCAGAAGGGGTGCCCATTCCTTGGTGGCCCAGCACCCTTTGAAGGGGTTCATAGGGGTTTGGAGGAGTTGCGGCCAGGAGGAATGAAGAAATGACCGCTCCCCAGCCGGCGGCGGCCAACTCGCCGGAGCCGGCCGCGGACATGAGGGGGGCATCATAGAATCAGGCTGGTGGCACTACTCATCTCGGGTGGGACATGCCAGCATGGGGGGTGAACTGGGGTTGGGGCACGGTGAACAGGAGGGGGGGTAGGGGGAAAAAGGCGAAGAAAGATCATTTAAGAGCGGGGAGGGAATTAGAGGGAGACAGAGGATAAAGCCAGATGTGGAAAAGAAAAAGAGAAATAAGTGATAATAAGGGAGGAAAGCAAATGTTGACGAAAAAAACACTACAGTGAGATACTGAGTCTAAAAAAAATCCTTGGTCTGTCCAGGATTTGGCGTAGCAAGCAAAAAAAACCAGCATCCACTGGGGGATGGGGGGAATATATAGGGGAAGCTTAAGACCCTCCTTGTGGATCTTATTGGCTGATAATGCAGGAGAATTAACCCTGAATGGCACAAACACATAAGTTTGAATGCACTTGGTTTATGACCTCTCTTGTATTACAATAGTAGTAATATAACATAAACCTTTCTAAGCAGAAGTAAAACAATGATCTTAATATAAAATCCCATTGCTAATTACATGTAAAGATTTTTCCCCCAACATACCATGAACCATCTAGATAATAAAATAATAAAAATACATGTTTGTTAAACCAAATCACACATAGAAATGATTACGCAACTGAAAGACTGCTATCTTCCCAAATTAGCTTCCACCCTACAGATGTTTAAAATTAAAACAGAAGATACAGATCATTAATGAAGTGATGGGTTGTGGCTTAGCCAGCATACATGGTGGACACATCCTGACTGTGCTCCTCCATTCCTCAGTGTAAAAGACCTTTTACCAGCAGTTTCCACTACTTCAAATTTCACAGATGCGAGAGGAATTATTTTTCAACCTACTTCGGATCCCTGTCACCATTGTTTCTGACTCATCGCTGACGGACAAGCTCCGCACCGTATAGTGGGAGTGTCCCGAGATATAGGCCTGTTTAATACTGCCTACAGCATGCCTTCCAAAATACTCCTACATCAGTTCTGCACCTTACCTGATCTCCCCATCTTCCAGTCTCCTGCTGCTCACAACCACAAGCAGCCCAACATCCCACTAGTGAAACCAGGGACCAGGAGGTTTCCATATCTCCTCACTATCTGTTATTTGGTCTAACTCAAACACCTATCTAGTTGTGCTATCACCGTCTGAACTTATAACCAGCAAACTCAGCATTAAATTTGCTTGCCACTCAAACAAGATCAGTGTTGTTTAAATCCAAAACGAGCATAATAGAACACAAACGAACAAGGCCAACATACTGTTTTGGCATCAAAAGCCCACGACCTGCCATTACAGGTTTTCAGGAAGAGATAGAGTACCTCTCTCGGACTGGAGATACCCACAGTTGGCTCCCTGAGAGTTCAACTTTACTGAATATTTTATACTGCTCGCTCAATCAGTCCTATTTAGCTCTAAAACCTCCATTGTAAACCTGTTTTAACATACCCATCTTGTGTAAAATCATAACTGACAGTGAGAGTATCTTTACTCAAACAGCATTGCTGCCATCTACAAGTAACTAAAAAAATAACACCCACTACCGTTGGAATTTAAAAGTGGACAGGGTTTGTGATCTACTGGTCATTTCACAAACTCCACTCTATGTGAAAGGCCTTGTGCAACCACTCCATCAGATACAAATTGGACTTCCCCTTCCAACTGATAGTATCAAAAAACAGACGTAACCACTCCATTAAGACTCAGGACCAAGGTTATGATCTACTCAAGAGATTCGGACACAGGACTTAGAAGATTCCATCTCAATATCGCTGACTTAGCAGAGGCCCCTGCTCTGGCCCCAGTCTGGCAGCAGGCGTAATGTATAGAAGAGACTTGTCTCCAGGTTTTGATCTCTATTTATAAGCTATTCGCTAGAGTTGAAGAGTTATTTTTGAATTCACCATGACTTCTATTATTTATTTGCTTGTAATCCACTGCCTTCCCACAGGTTCATTGTGTAAACCTCTTTATTTAAACTTATATAATACCAACTATGCTGTCCAATCTAATCATTCTCTCCATATGTACTAACCAATTAGACAGTTCATCAAATCTGGAGACCCCCGCAAACACTATTTAAGTACGCTTATAAAATCTAATATTATGCATTAGTTTGCATACTGACCATTGATACTGTTAAAATGTTTTTGTTATTGCATATACTTTAATGCATTGTTATTTAACGTTAAAACTTACTCTATATATTTGTTCCCCTCGTACCCACACCTCACCTCCAATCAATTATGAATCCACAACTGTATAACTGCCAGGAGTTTGACACCCTGACACCATGTACTCATCATTTGCCCTTCTATAAAAGACGCATTGTCTTTCTCTTTACCAGCTCTCTTTCCACCGGTTACTGAAACTCCTTCCAAGTTTAGGACAACCCTTTCCAATCTACCAATAATACTCCATCCCTCTTTCTCTTCCCCAGTTTACTACTTCCACCACACAGTCACCTGATCCCTCATTGTTGACAATCGCATTGCAGATCTTAAACTACCGTGAAGCTTAAAATATTATCCTTTAATGTCAATGGTTTTAACTCACCAAATAAAAGGACTTTAACTGCAATATTTCAAGCGAAAAGACAGACATAAACTTTCTTCAGTAAACACACCTTACAGACCCTCACCCATGTCTAGCCTCCAAATCATATGCCCATGTTTTTTACTCCTCTACAAATGTGAAATATAGAAGCGCAGCAATACTAATACACCATAGGTGTACAATCACAATAGACTTACCACAGACACTCTTGGTAGATACATAATTCTTAGAGGTTCCTTGAATCAATCCCCCATATCTCTAGTGTCCATATATGCTCCGAACGTGCGGTTGGGTGCCTTTTATGCAGACAGCTAGCCCAGTCCACTGGAGGTATGACTATCATAGGAGGGGACGTCAATACTATTCTAGACCTAATTCTAGATCGGTCAAACCCCAGACAAATTCACGCAGGGCACACCAAAGACTCATGTAAATTGGAAACTCAACTCAAATTGTTCAATCTATATGACACCTGACGACTATCGTATCCAACCGCTTACACATTATTCAGCCCCATCATGATTTATATTCAAGAATTAGTTATTTCTTTGTGGATCAATTGACTACACAGAAATTGGAAGGTGTCCAGATCTTCCCCATGTCCTGGTCTGACCATGATGCCTTAGAATTAAAGTTGCATATATCCCATCAATCTAGTGATCGCACCAAATTGCGACTCAATGAATCGCTTTTTCTTAAGTGAGAACACATCCTCGAGATATCTCAAGCAATCTCTGACTATGTAGCTCAGAATTCCTCCCCAGAAACATCACAATCCATC
Organism: Mixophyes fleayi; assembly: GCF_038048845.1. NCBI lineage: Eukaryota > Metazoa > Chordata > Amphibia > Anura > Limnodynastidae > Mixophyes > Mixophyes fleayi. The sequence continues at coordinate 64,972,021 of NC_134407.1, read as the reverse complement.
CTATCGCAGGCCCACAAAGCCACCATATCTGGTATCCTAATCAAAATGTCTATGACACAGAGAATAACAGAGAGGGAATGGATTAAAGATCTTGAATGCCAAATTCAACAGGAAACAAGCCAACATAAAATTAAGACCAAGAAATGCTTATACATAAAGCTTCTCTCATTTAAAGGCCAACAGAATCAAATATTGCAAAAACGCTACTTTGGGGCCAACAAAATTAATATGAAAATGGCAGCAAAGCTGACTGAACTCTAGCGCACAAGCTCAGAGCTTGACAGACTCGTAATAGGATTATGGCCCTGAAATCCTTAACCAGTTTGCTTCTCTTTGATCCCCAAAAAATAGTACAGAGATTTTGATATTACTGTTCATCCCTGTACAACCTACAACCGGCAATAAATGAACCACTTTGTTTTAAGAATACCATAAAAAGCTATCTTCAATTGTACCACCATCCTATACTTACACATGTACAAGTAGCTTCGCTTAACACAGAAATTGCCTCAGACGAGACCTCCAAAGCAATTTATTGCCTAAAAATGACAGTCTACCACCTGTCCCAATGGATTAACTTTACTATACTACAAAAAATTTGTGGGCCCACTGATCCTCATGCTTTCGGGTCTTTTCAACACAATATTGGAGGGAGGCAAATTCGATAGGGCCACCACTGAAGCAGGGATAGTAGTTATCACCAAACCTGATTGAGACCCCACTGCAGCAGATAGTTATGGACCCATATCTATTCTTAATGTTGATTGAAGCTTTTTGCAAAAATATTTGCGAATAGATTGGGTCTGGTTTTGCCATCACTGGTGCATCCTGATCAGATTGGCTTTGTCCCTGGTAGACAGACCTCTGATAACAGGTAAATTTATCAAGCTGCGGGTTTAAAAAAAGTGGAGATGTTGCCTATAGCAACCAATCAAATTGTAGTGTTCATTTTAGTACATTCTACAAAATGACAGCTAGCTGGTATTAAGTCCCCTCACATTTACATGCTATACTTCTGAACTCTACAGATCAATGCTGGAGAGTTTGTGGCTGTTGGAGTACCCTGTCGCATGTTTGGTGGCCCTGTCCAAAATTAAGACCCTACTGCCAGCAAGTTCATGCTCTCATCAATTCAGTTAAACAGGTCAAAATGCCTGACTTTCCATTATTTTCGCTACTCCCCAGACTCATTCCTGACACGCTACAACCTACGCAAAAATTAATTAAACACATCTTAAACGCTATAAAATGCTTAATAGAGGATGTTTCTCCTTCTTCTATTTCTGCAACTATAAACAGTATTTGGTCATTTTACCGACTGGAAAGCATCACTGCTACACTGAATAACATGCCAGTGAACTTCCAAAATACATGGTTTCCCTGGATGAGTCATTACGAAGCTGAGCCTCCTTTAATCACCGTTTGACATTACATGCTAGGTCTATCCCTTGGGCTACCACAGTGACTTGAGAGCCATTCCTTAATAAGCAATAAGCCAACTGCATAATTATCTGTCAGATATGACCATAGCTCACAAACCTCATCAGTCTTATTGAAACACCTAACTAATAGTAGTAAACCCCTAACCACGTGCCACCCCATTCCTACCTCTCTCTCCCCTTTTGTTTTCTATAAAAAAAAAAGTTATTATGTTGAATGCATCTCAGATAACGTGCTCATTTTTGTAATAATGTTCTTCAAATACATTGCAATATTTATGTTTTACTTATTGACCTGTGCAAAACAATAAAAAATTACACTTCAAATTAAGTGATATACTGTTGGTTCCTTCTCTAAGGACATTCATACCATACCAATATCAAGTAAAAAGCAAAGAAAAAATGACTACTAAACAAAGATAAACATAGCTCAAACATTCAGTAAAATTAAAAGAAAAAGCTCAGTGAAAATGAAGTAGAGGATAAGCAAGACTAAACAAACAAATGTGTTGAACTGTTAGAATGCTGCAAAGCTAAAGGACTCATTGGGGGGAATTCAATTGGCTACGTTACTGTCCAAAGTAACATGGCCTGGGCTCTATTAGAGTTAATATGGTAATTTTAACCAGGATTTCTGTTCGCAGCTCAGAAATCAGCAGTAAACATTACCGTACTAACGGTAATAATGCACACTATTACCGTAGTAATGGTAATAGTGTGCAGACCGCATTGCTTTCAGTAGTAACGTGGCCAATTGAATTCCCCCCATTGAGTTACATGGGGACATTGTTCCAATGAAAAAATCATCTTGCATTGCAGAAGTTAGAAGTACCCATTTACATTTCCTCCCCTTGATCCCAATCTGATGCTATCAATTTCTTGTACTTGCAAGAGATTCAGATTTCAAATCTGAAAACATTTAAGGTGCCTAAGGATGCCTTTAAGGTATTGGATTGATCTCAGGAAGTTTCTAGTTTGAATTATGTAACATATGTGTCATTCTCTAGCATAGCTAATTACAGAAAAATAACATTTTAGTTTTTCCCACTAGATGGCATAATCTCTTCATTAAATGGTAAGGTTTCTTTGCCGTGTCCTCTTAAAAATATAGATATTTGAACTTGCCCAGCTTTAAACATGTAGATCATAAGCTATATTTTCTCAATTATTTATTATTTCGAGTATTACTGCTTAAACGGCTGTTATTTTCTATTATACTTGCATCAAAAGCTTTTGGAGATATATTACTATTCTTCATTAAAAAAAGTTAAATGTTTTAGGCTACAGGTGTCCTACTTTAGACCTTCTAAAGAATTAGTGCAATGGGAAGCAGTGCTATAGTTTATTTCAATATTCTTGACTTCTTTTTTTCTTGCTGATTGGTGTGTTAAGTGGAATGAAAGCTCAAACTCGCACCATCTGATCCACCGAAGTAGTAAAAATGTGTGTTGTCCCTTCTTTTATGGACTTCTTATTCCATTCAAAAAGTAAAATAAATGGGGTATATGAATGCTTAGAACAGCTGAGTGTCAGCATAGAAGGGTAACTTACAGTTGCACCTGATGAATATTTTAGAGAGATGAAGGTCAAAGGTCACTGTGACAGACATAAGGTATGAAGGGTAAAATACCGATTGAAAATTGATGAAATGGGACAGTAACAAAGTAAGTTTTATTTTGTTGTAAGGAACAGACAATTATGTGATAATATATAACGTAAACTTCTCCAATACATTGTAAACCTCAGATAATCAAGAATCCCCCCATTCCCACAGCATATCCTCACAGAATGAATAATGCCTTAATTGGTTGTGTTGTTTTAAGAATGCAGTAGAGCCAATCGAGCTCTAGCTAAATAACAGAATCCCTATTCATTTCAATGTGCTTACATTGACTTATTTCTGTAATACCACTTACATTGGAATTTTCTGTTTTTGCTTTGAAAAACATTAGAGATCAAATAAAAACAAGGAAATACTTAGTGATCAAGTATTATTATTTCTGTTTTCAAAGTCCTACTTAAGAATCTGGAACAGTTAATCTATGCTTTGTTACCATTAGTGTAGGCATCTTACAAATAAATAAAAATCAAGATGAAATCACGTCAATGGCTCTTAAATAACTGAGGAGAGGAAATGATGCCTCATTAAATGAATTTATTGCTGGGCAATGATTCCAGATGTTTTCCCTGTGGCTATGATCCATGGATCACTAGTAAAAAACTGGTGACAAACACTAGAAAGACTGATGTGAATGATGTGTTTATTGCTTTATATCCACCAGGGGGCAGTCAGGTAACTGCAAAAGCAAATAAAGGGTGAAATGTAATATAATATTTCACAGCTTAAAGCAGTATTACCTCCTTATAAAAGTTGTTAGTGGATGTCCACCCCCCCCCCCCTCCACAGTGGGACTGCTGCATGCAGCTGTTTTCACCAGCAGTGAATGACTAAGGGTTCAGACCACCTTAGGATAATACACTTGCAGCGTTCTCTCGCCTTCCACACCAGGCTAATACATAATATAAGTAAAAACGAACTCATCCTTAATTTAATTTCCAGCTTTATTTACCCCTCCACCATCAATGTTTATGTTTTCTTATTTTCGAAACTCAGCTCTACTTGGCTTTTTAAACCATACTTGCCAACTTTCTTCAGCTCTCTTCCAGGACCCTACCGTTGGAGGTGGGCGTGAGGGGGCGGGGCGCCAAAAATCGCGTCATTTTTGGACCCGCTCCCTGTGACATAATGACGCAAACATTTGGCAGTGGGGGCGGGGCCAAACGCAGCAATTCTCCGGGAGATTGTCACACTCGCCCGGGAGTCTGGGAGACTCTCGCAAAATGCGGGAGTCTCCCGGACATTCCGGGAGAGTTGGCAAGTATGATTTAAACGGGTTCCGGCAATCTTTGTTACAAATTTAGTTTTCATTAAAATCAGAACTGTATAGCATAATGGAGGCATGAATGGATGTTACTGAGAGTGAAGATGTGAAAGGGGAGGAAGCTGTCACACTTGTTGCCATCCTTGTCACTCCTACTCACTTATCCTCAAGCGTCCGCCCAAGGATGACTTATTGTCTTCAGCCTTTACCATGGGAATACATTAAGGCTAAAAGATACATTTTTCTTCAACTCTTCTCTTATATTTAACTGAATTTCACTTTATATCTCTCCCTGTCACAATTTTGCACCCTCAAAAATGTTGCACCCCCCCCAAAGCCTTGAAGCATAGCCAGTCAATTGGAAAGCCAGGACCTGTTCACCATGGCTTCTCCGCTCTTCTTACAGCCCTGGCCTAAAACCTAAAGAAGGTGTCTGCTTAGGAGGACCAATCACAAGCTGTACTCACTTGATTGGTCCTCCTACTCACACTCGCTCAGCCACAATTTTTAAGTTGATTAGCAACAAAATTCTAATACGGAAGCGGCAGAGCCCTGTAAAGAATGGCTGCATGCTCCAGCTGGGGAGCCCTTGGGGAGGTATTGCAGCTTTAATTCATTAACTGTAAGTATTTTTAAACATATTTATTTACTTGTACATTTGAGGGATGGTTATTCTGCACAGAGATTCACAATGCATATTTACATTGAGAATGCTTGCATTGCCTGTGTACAGTGAAGACAGCCATTTTAAAGGTTGTAGCATTATTGTCATGGGTGCAAGCAGCACAATTATTTATGTCAAATAGCTGCGTCTCCAATGAAAGGGGATCTTTTCTTTGACGTCATTGTCCCCAAGAAACTCTATAAATGTCTGAGCTTTGCAACATTCTTATAACTCAAGACATTTCTTTGTTTAAAAGAAATTTTCCCTGGCACAGTGTCATCTTTTTACTTTGACAAAGGATTTGTTTTATATCTAGTCCTAGCAAAGTATTATTTCATTGTTCTGCATTTGATGTTTTCATTTTGATCACCTGGCCAGTGAATTCTCACGTGATAATGGTTCATCACAATTCAGCATGTCAATTCACTAAGGACTAGTGACACTGAAGCACATAATTGATAAGGTTCTTTGTAATAACAATTGACTATTGGTTAATAATTTATTATTAATTGCACCTGCTACCTGTAGTTTAAAAGGTTGTCAGTTTGCTCAGCCGTTCTCTCTCATTACCTGTTTGTTTAAGATCTGAAAGTTTGGTCCTTCCACCCTTGTAAAATGTATTAGTTAGAGCCAGACAGGCCAGGATTTACATAGTGTTGTTTTTTTTTGGTTTTGTGCTTTAATAAAACTAGCTGAGGCTAGCTGTACCATAACACTGTACTGCTGTGACTTTTTATGGCTGCTGCGTGGAAAAGTGCATGTCTACCCCAGGAGACGGTGTCTGTACCCTGATCTCTTGACTAGTTTTAGTCACAAGCTCTGCAAAAAGTTACAGTACAGGGAGTGTGTTTTGTAATTTATGATGGTGCAGGATGCTAAAATGAAATGTTTATGTATTGTGTCTTAATTTATTGTAGTGGAAAAAAAATATTATTGACAACAGTTATTGAGAAAGGCTCTCAGTGCCGCCATCTCTTGAAACACACCAAATAGTTTTTGAGAAATTCCAACACATCTGTCATGGCATTCAGAACCATATTGTAAAGGAAACTAAGTAGTAATGGAAACACTATTGTTGATGGAGCATTTCTTAGACCATTCAGTGCTAAGGACAAGACGGACCCCTTCTTCACTTACACCCCTAGAGTGCTAAGGACATTTCCCACGCTACAAAACAGAAACGTTAAGAAGTTCAGGGATGGGGAGGAGGGCACGGTCACAAAGCACAGATCTCCCTCATCCTGGCTTCAATAAACTCATGGATACCTCCATTTGAAAGTGGGATCTCCACTCTTTGAAGTGATGTGGTCCATTACTAGTTATTGTTTGGTACACTACAGATGACAGGTGTCAGTGCACCATCAACACTGACAGCTGCAACATGTGAGGATTTGCAGTAATACCAGCTACAGATAACAGGTGGCAGTGCATCATCAACTCTGACAACTACACATTCTTCTTCACATACTGCAGTCAGCACTTTGCTAGAGGTCAACTCAATTAGGACTAAGAGACAACACCTGTATGGAACCTTTATAAGGCCCTCACTGCTGCCAGTCTTTTCATGAGCAAAGTTGGAATTTCATTTCTTTGCTGATGTTCCTGAGTCTTGTTTTATTTGCCTGTTTATTGAGTTCAGCTTCATTCCTCACAATTCTACATTCTCCAACCCATCAACGTTGCCTTTATCCCTCAGAATTCTACCTTCTACAAGCCCTTGACTTCAGCTTTGTCCCTCAGGACCTGTCTTCTCTTTACTAAGCAGCTTGGTCAGTATTGGTGTTTTCTGATTGGCTACCCCAACCAAGTTGTTCTCTCTAGAGAGCAACAAGCACCATGACAAATTTATGTGTCAAGCACATCAGACAGAGGTAGGACAGCGGGCCTGTCCCAGTGAGCGGTGGCTGCTGAGTGGTATTGATGACATAGGCTTAACATTGCCACCCAATTAGACACTGGAAAAAAACAGGGTGGACATTGACAGAGTTTGACAGTGTGGCAGCTCATCATCATCATCGTCATCATTTATTTATATAGCGCCACTAATTCTGCAGCGCTGTACAAAGAACTCACCCACATCAGACCCTGCCCCATTGGAGCTTACAGTCTACATTTCCTAACATACATATATATACACACACACACAGACAGAGAGACAGAGAGAGAGACTAGGGTCAATTTTTTGATAGCGGCCACTTAACCTACTAGTATGTTTTTGGATTGTGGGAGAAAACCGTAGCACCCGGAGGAAACCCACGCAAACACGAGGAGAACATATAAACTCCACACAGATAAGGATGAAACACTCATTTTAAAACATTTGTAAGGGCCCCTTAAGGCAAACATCATTTGCAAGAGCATAGACTTTAACAATGATTACACATGTCAAATTGTGAACACAATGAAAAAACAAAAGACCTCTATTAAAATTTTGCACTATTCCCAAAGTTTTATTGTTGCTTTTTTGTAGTTTTGATTTCAAATTGCAACTTTTAAAAATACAGTGTTTATAAAAACACAACTAAACTTTCACATGCACCATGAGGTCCAAAATGTGGGGTATAGCACGTTCTTGGTTTGGGGGTATGTTTATTCTACTTGACACTAAGGGCTAGATTTACAAAGCTGCGGGTTTGAAAAAGTGGAGATGTTGCCTATAGCAACCAATCAGATTCTAGCTGTTATTTTGTAGAAGGTACTAAATAAATGAAAGCTAGAATCTGATTGGTTGCTATAGGCAACATCCCCACTTTTTCAAACCCGCAGCTTAGTAAATCTAGCCCTAAGTCATTTTTGCATGACATCTTCAAAAATGTTACAATGGTCAACACAGTTTTAGTGAGCTGTTGAAGGGGATGGCAAGATACAAGTAACTTTAAGATATTTTGAATATTTTAAACTATTGTATTTATTTTTTGTTAATTAGTTTGTCAGTTTTTGTTAGAATTTTTTTTGCATGTGGAGGTGGAGGGGGACAAATGGATGTTTGGAGACCTGACCCATCATTAAATCACTGAAATGATAATATATCAGATGATATATATCAAATCATAGAGATGCTAGAAATTGTCTGTTTCCCTATCCTGTTCGTTGAATTGTTTTTGGAGTTTGAATGATGAACAACAAACTTTCAACTTCAACTACAGTAATGTTTGCTGCTTAAACAATATTATTATGTAAAAAATGAATGGCAAAGTCAAATTGATTGGCTTATATACTGTAGATCTTCAGTTCTGGGCAAGTTGCTTTTAGAACGGGAGCTATATTTTCCATATAGTGCTGCCATCATCCAGCTTAAGGCCAGTTAACCACTGTCCTTAAGTAAATAGCAGTGACACCTCATGTCAAACACGGTCTCTGACACTCTGTTAGCCCCCTTGTGTGCACTACTGTGAACATTAGCAAATGGAATACATCGCATCTCATAGATGATGCGGTGCTACTGCAACTCCCGACTGCAGGTGCAAGTGGAGTTGGTACTGGGTCATTGAAACCCATAGGGTCTATCCTCATACTTGTTTGCATTCTTTTACTGATATTGAAAATGCATTTTTATTTCAGTGGGTATCCAGTCTTAGTTTCTGTCAGAAATGGAATAATAATTTATCCTAGTACAAATGTGACTTCACTATTCTGTCAACATCAAATATGTTGCTCAGTACAGGAGACAGTTTAAAAGCTGTGATGTTTCAACATATAGAAAGCATAAGAGAACAGAGCCAGTGTTCCTACAATTTATTTAATACTATGACCAGTAAATCCTCGTAGCTCGTTTTCAGACTTCTAACCCACTAGCCTAAATACACCATCTCCGTTAAGAGTACATAGCTCTCCATCTATTACGCTGTGGAGGGCTAAACTAGCGATAGTTACATTTATGCTAATCTTTGGGTAGTTTATCCACAAGACCTGAAATTCTCAGTGTGGCTCATAACTAAATAATCTAAATTAGTCACACTTTGTCACTAAGGGCTTAAATAGTTCTGAATAACGTCTTTTACATTTTACCCAGAATCCATCTGTGTATTAACACATGCAAATGAGGTTGGCAGACTGATCTCATGTCTGCTTATTGATTCTTATGCTGCCTGTGTAAATGTGAACAGCTAAACAGTGTTTCTCTTAATTTAATTCAATGTAATAATACTCAATAGTAATTTAATCCATCTTTATGAATGGTACCATTTGAAGATGATACACTCCTGCTGCATAAAGACCTTCACATGCTCATATGATCACCTTGATTAAATATTATATCGATTAGCAGATGTGTAAATGCATGAGTTATATGCTGCTTATGTATCATGAATAAACAGCACTTATTATCTCTATAGCTCATAAAGAGTATTCAGAATCCCTCAGTGAAGGGTCTATCATAGTGGATAACCAAAAGAAGGTATATTCCTAGTATACGAGGATTTCAATCCAAATAATTATATTGATTATTTAGGACACGTATTCATGACCTAATATATGGTACCAATATGATTCAAAGCAGTGACGCGGCCTGACAATTCGTATTGTCTATTTTATCAGTTTATGTTTTCTTCAATTGCATTTCATCTACACTTTTTAATATTTCGCTATTAGAATTTTTATGACAAGTTTATTCAATAAAGATATATTTAACAGTAATTTTCAGATATTTTCTGGTCCATTTGAGTGCCCCATATGATCATTTCTGTTCTCTTTTGCTTTCTATTTGTGGTTTTCAATAATTATGATCGGGTGCACCCTTCCCACCAGTGGATAGTTATTATTATCCCAGCCTAATTAGTGCAGTGATTAGAGTGGAAGTGTATTGGACAACCTAGTGCGGTCTTTTTCCTTCTTAGTTCCATGTTTCAACATATGCCTGCTTTTATACTGCAAGTTATAGAACATGTCACCAGCGGGTAAAGTATTGAAACTAAGGGCTAGATTTACTAATGGGCGGGTTGCTCGGCGTGTTTGATCCGCCATGCTTTGCCGCGTTTTTCCGGCGGGTTTGCATGGCAAACAGCCGGATTTACTAATGGGCGATTGTAACCTTCAAAGCGGCTTTGAATGGAACATGGCGCTTTTCCTTTAAAACCCGGCGGTTTTGTGTGAGGGCGGGTTATTTGAAAAAAGCACCTGTATCATGGCCTTTTACAATTGGGTACTTTCTATGTCAGGAGATTTGACATCACAAGCCCTATATAAAGCACTGACCTGACACTTTTTCTTTGATAGGGTTTTGAGGAGAAAAGAGATAGGAGCTTGGAGGAGTTAGGATTGTGAGAGTTGCTTTTGAGGGTTGTTGTGCTGCGATATCTGATTGGAATGTGAGTAGTCCTGTGTTCTTTTACAGTCTTGTGCCTTTATTTTCTGATTTAAATTCTGTCTTGTTTCTTTGGTAATTGTCTAGTCTAGGGGTAGGCAACCTGCGGCTCTCCAGGTGTTGTGAAACTACAAATCCCAGAATGCCTTGCCACCTATCTGCTGGTTATCTACTGGCAAAGCATGCTGGGACTTGTAGTTTCACAACACCTGGAGACCCGCAGGTTGCCTACCCCTGGTCTAGTCCTTTGTCTCTGTTACTTGCGTGTGAGTATGTTGTGAGTGTTTCAGTAGTTAGTCTAGTTTGTCCTTTGTGTTTGTCAGTACTTCACTGTTACTTGTATTTTGTGTCTTACTGGACATTATGGCCAGAGATAGGAGGGGGGCAGAGGGTGAGGAGAGGGAGATGGAGCTGGAGGTGACAGAGGAAGGTGAGGAAGGGTTAGAGGAGACAGGACAGGGCAGGAAGACGAAGTCAGGGAGGAATGTGAGATTTTCTCACAACGAGAATTGTGTGTTAGTGCACAATATTGTTCCCTGTTACAAGACCATTTTAGGGAACCTGGCAGCCCGTACTCCGCTCAGGCGGTGTCATCAATTGTGGTCCCAAATATGTGAGGCCGTGAATGCGGTGGGACCATTAAAGCGGTCAGTGGCTCACTGCCGCAAACGCTTTTCTGATATAAAGCGGAGACTGAAGAAAAAAATGGCTGAGGAAAGGAAGGCAGCTAGGGGAACAGGTGGTGGACCAGCACTTCGTGTGGAATATACCACATATGAGGGGGAGCTGCGGCACATACTGCCCCGGGAAATTGTCGAGGGGGTCAATGTGCAGGACACGGATACACCTTCATTTGGACAACCAGCTGGTGAGTTGTTTGCCATTTTTACTATAACTGTTTTGCAAGTACACATGAGTTTTTCTAAGATTGGATTTGTATTTTAAAAGTACATTATCAAAATATACTGTATACATTTTAAATGATTGTCACTGCGAATACTGTGTGTGCTTTTTCTAACACATCCAGATTCGCCTGTAAGAGACTCCACTACGAGTCCAAGGTCTACTCCTCCACCTTCTGTCAGGGATTCTGCCTGTGAAGAACAAGCAGGTGCGTGTAGTCTGTTTGGGGGTGGAACAATGGTGTTTGAGTTTTTCCTTAGCAAATGTTGGTCTAAATGTTATATGGTTTTCTTTATTTGTTGTTTGCAAATAAAACTTCATGTACTACACAGAGGGAGAACTAAAATAGTAATAGCTTACCCACAAGCACTGTCTTTTAACATTTTGCTGTCAGCACCATCATATTTGTGTATACAATTACTTAGCTTTTCTATCCCCTCACCCAAACACATAGTCCAAATGAGATTGTATTTTCAAAATAAAAGAATAGCATCCTTAAGCATGTCGCATAGGCAGGGCTGCCAAGAAGAATTCAGGGCCCGGGTACAACAAATTCATGGGGCCCCCCTCATAGTGAAAGTTTTTGGGAGGTGTGGTCATGCATTTGGGGGCGTGGCAAATGTGCCATTGGGGCGTGGCTAACATAAAAACCACTAGGCTCTCAATTCGCCGGAGCGTCACATATGTTCAAGCACTCCTGACTTTCAGGACATCTACCACCACAGGGTAGTATACAAACAATGCAGTGTGTACACAAACAGTTCAGTCTTGGCCTACACCTTACATTGGACACAACATTCACCAAAAATTGGTATTGTCCCTACTAGAATCACAACATTTCACACACTGTGCTGCTCTCTCCTACCTGTTCTTCTCACTTTCTCCACCTGTTGCTGCTGCTTTCTTTAGTTGTGGCTTGTCCGGATCCAGAAATGTTGAAGGACCTATTTTGAAAAAAAAATGGCTACATTTAGAAAATTACAGCCAGCCCCAGCGTTAAATCAATAGCACCCACGATTAATAATTAGGCCTTCCTCCAGCCCCAACATTAAAATAATACTATTCACATTTAATAAATAAACCTATTTCCCTTCCTGCAAACAGCCCCAGGAATATCTAATTCCCGCAACCATCACTGCCATTAAATAATTCATAGTCACATTTAATTAGAGATGGGCGGGTCCGGTTCTCCGAGAACCGAACCCACCCGAACTTTGGGTATCCGAGTACCGAGCTGAGCAGCTCGGTACTCTCCCGCCCATTCCGAATCCAAATCGAGGCCGAACGTCATTGTGACGTCGTCGGATCTCGGGACTCGGTTCTCGCGATACTTCAACTTTATAAATACACGCCTCCACAGCAATCCATCGCCATTTGACAGAGGGAGAGAGCAGGGTGTAGTCATAGGCTAATTAGAGCAGGGACAGAGAATACCATATTGTTCTTGCAATTGCTCTAACCAAAATCGCTAGTGCAGAGAGGAGGATAGAGGTTATTATTTTTTCTTCATATTTGGCACTCCCCAGCGCTTTTGGGGTGTCCCCCATAATTGTGCATTAATATTTCTGGCTGTCAAAAGTCATATCTGTCAGCAGTATCTACTAAATAATTTGTAGCACACCTCAGTGTTTTTGGGGTGTCCTCCCTAATTGTGCATTAATATTTCTGGCTGTCAAAAGTCATATCTGTCAGCAGTATCTACTCAATAATTTTTAGCACTCCTCAGTGTTTTTGGGGTGTCCTCCCTAATTGTGCATTAATATTTCTGGCTGTCAAAAGTCATATCTGTCAGCAGTATCTACTCAATAATTTTTAGCACTCCTCAGTGTTTTTGGGGTGTCCTCCCTAATTGTGCATTAATATTTCTGGCTGTCAAAAGTCATATCTGTCAGCAGTATCTACTCAATAATTTTTAGCACTCCTCAGTGTTTTTGGGGTGTCCTCCCTAATTGTGCATTAATATTTCTGGCTGTCAAAAGTCATATCTGTCAGCAGTATCTACTCAATAATTTTTAGCACTCCTCAGTGTTTTTGGGGTGTCCTCCCTAATTGTGCATTAATATTTCTGGCTGTCAAAAGTCATATCTGTCAGCAGTATCTACTCAATAATTTTTAGCACTCCTCAGTGTTTTTGGGGTGTCCTCCCTAATTGTGCATTAATATTTCTGGCTGTCAAAAGTCATATCTGTCAGCAGTATCTACTCAATAATTTTTAGCACTCCTCAGTGTTTTTGGGGTGTCCTCCCTAATTGTGCATTAATATTTCTGGCTGTCAAAAGTCATATCTGTCAGCAGTATCTACTCAATAATTTTTAGCACTCCTCAGTGTTTTTGGGGTGTCCTCCCTAATTGTGCATTAATATTTCTGGCTGTCAAAAGTCATATCTGTCAGCAGTATCTACTCAATAATTTTTAGCACTCCTCAGTGTTTTTGGGGTGTCCTCCCTAATTGTGCATTAATATTTCTGGCTGTCAAAAGTCATATCTGTCAGCAGTATCTACTCAATAATTTTTAGCACTCCTCAGTGTTTTTGGGGTGTCCTCCCTAATTGTGCATTAATATTTCTGGCTGTCAAAAGTCATATCTGTCAGCAGTATCTACTCAATAATTTTTAGCACTCCCCAGTGGTTTGCGCTCAGAATGGATTCAAAGCAGTCCACATATGATCTAAATGAGCAACCAGGTTCTGTCACCAGTCCTGATGTTAGTGTTCCCAGTACGTCATCTGGCCAAGGCGATGTCAAACAACAGAGTGTTTTCAAATTAGTGCAAAAAACAAAAACCAAAAAAAAATTTACTGTATTGAAGCGAAAAAGAAGTGTAACTGAGCAAAAGTTAAGTGACGATAAAAAAAAAATTGCAAGCATGCCATTCTACACACGCAGTGGCAAAGAGAGAATGAGGCCTTCACCTTTGGCTATTAGTGGCAGATCCCAAAAAGTTACCCAGGCTACAATTGGTGCACAACTACTGTTACGCGTCAAAGCTGAGCTGCAAGATACCAGTGAGGCATTACAGGAGAATATTTGCTCTGATTCACAAATGACAACAATCCCTGTGGAGAGTCCATCCAACAGTGGGATGTCTAATCGTGAGCATTCTGCTGATGTGTGCCTTAATAGCCCGAGTGTAGCCGGTGATACCCAAATTGAGGATGCCACTTTGGAATTAGAAGAGGATGAGGGGGAGATTTGTGTAGGCGACGAGGGCGCTAATGAGGATGTTGATGAGGATGAGGTTGTTTGTGTAAGTCCTGCACCAGTGGCAGCAGTTCTGGCACGTGACAAGAAAAAGGCCATTGTCATGCCTGGGCATAAAACAAAAAAATCCACTTCTTATGTGTGGAATTATTTCTACCCAAATCCAGACAACAATTGTATAGCCATTTGTAGTGTATGTGAAGCCACAGTCAGTCGAGGGAGGGACCTTAACCATCTTGGAACCTCGTCTATGTTACGCCATTTAACGAGAGTTCATGGCAAAGTGTTGGGAAAAGCTGAAAGTTCTTCCCAAAAGAATACAAGCACTCCCTCATCAGCTAAGACCCTCCGCTCACCGACATACCGACGGCTACAAAATACACCCACCACACCATCCTCATCAATATCCTCAGTAGCGCTCGGAGTTAGCCCGGCATCCCACTTAAGGCTGGATGACTCCGGCACTATTATTGATTCCTCTGAAGAAAGCGTTAGTCCTGCTGCTGCTGTTGCTGCTGCTGGGGGTGAATCGTCATCCCAGAGGCAGGTGAATAAAATGAGCAGTCCTACATTTCAGCAATTAACTGTGAAACAATCATTTGCGAGGGGAAGCAAATATGACAGCAGTCACCCAGTCGCCAAGCGAATCACAGACGCCATGGCTGCAATGTTAGTGTTAGATCTGCGTCCAATCTCCACAATAAACGCAGCTGGTTTTTCACAGTTAATTGAGGTTTTGTGTCCGCGTTACAGAATTCCATCGCGACACCATTTCTCCCGTAAAGCTATTCCACAACTATACCAAAAAGTGTGTAAAAATGTAGAGATTGCGCTGAAAAATGCCATTCTGCCCACTGTTCACTTAACCACAGATATGTGGACAAGTGGAAGTGGCCAAACCAAAGACTATATGACTGTGACAGCCCACTGGGTTGGTCATTCACCTTCACCAGCAGGAACAGCAGCAGCATGTACACCACTACGTAACATTTGTCACAGGCAGGCCACTCTTTGTATCACCGGCTTCACTAACAGGCATACGGCTGACAATTTGTTACGCAAACTGAGAGATGTGATTGATGCATGGCTTATACCACTCGGACTCTCCCCAGGGTATGTCATTTCAGATAACGCCAACAATATAGTGCGAGCATTACAGCTGGGTGATTTCCAACATATTCCCTGTTTTGCTCACACCATCAACTTGGTGGTGCAGAGCTTCCTACGAAATAACCGTGAGGTGCAGGAGATGCTTTCGGTGGCCCGTAAAATTTCAGGCCATTTCAGGCATTCAGCCACAGCATGTAGGAGATTACAGCAGCTCCAAGAGCAGTTTAACTTGCCCTGCCACCAACTTAAGCAAGAGGTGGTAACTCGGTGGAATTCCACCCTGTACATGCTTCAGAGGATGGAGGAACAGCGCAAAGCCATCCAAGCATATTGCACAAGTCATGACATTGGGAAAGGAGGGGGGATGTATTTCACTCTTGCACAGTGGGGAATCCTTTCAGTGCTGTGCAAGGTGCTGAAACCATTTGAAGTTGTGACATGTGAGGTCAGTGCAGACTCTGCTAGTTTGAGCCAAGTCATTCCTTTAATTAGACTATTGGAAAAGCAGCTTGAGAAAATGAAGGAGGAGCTGAAAGCAAGCAATTCAGCAAAGTATGTTGGCCTTGTCGATCAAGTACTTAATTCGCTTCACAATGATCCTCGAGTTATTAAGATCTTGAACTCGGATCAGTACGTTTTGGCCACTGTGCTTGATCCAAGGTTTAAAACCTACATTGAGTCTTTACTTGTAAATGAGCGAGATGTGAACTTTTGCAAGGAGCTATTGCTCAGCAAGTTGGCCGCTGAACTGGGCCTCGGCTTGACGACGTGTCCTCCTTCACTTTCTCAAGCTGTTGCTCGTAAAAAATTAAATTTCCAAAAAAGAAGCAGGGAAGACACAGGGGGCAGACGAGAACAATTTAACATCTGGGCTGGTTTGAAGGATTTTTCAAAAAAATGTGTCACTTTGCCCATAACTCCATCCAATATGAGTATAAACATGCAAAGGATGGTGGAGGATTACTTTCAAGAGGTAGTTGATATGGAAATGTCAGACAGTCCCTTTCCTTACTGGGAAGAAAAGCAGGCCATTTGGAAACCCATGTACAAACTTGCTTTGCAATACCTAAGCTGCCCACCCTCCAGTGTGTACTCTGAACGAGTGTTCAGCACAGCAGGGAACTTAGTCAGTGATCGCCGTAGAAGGTTACTTCCCAAAAATGTGGAGAAAATGATGTTTATAAAAATGAACTACATCTTCCACGAGGAAGGCCTTCACCATCCAAGACATCCAAGCACTGACTGTTCTCTAATGGCGGATTCAAGCGGCGATGAATTGATAGTCTGTGATGATGACGTACACACTGATGAGGGTGAGGATGAAGCTGAAGATGATGCCGATAACATCTTTTTAAAACTTTCTATGTAAGTGTAGGGTGCAATCTACCCCCAAAGAGGAAAGGGACTTGTGGCATTTCCATATCACATACCATCTTGAAAGGCTGCTGTTAGGGCAATTTATCCTTAAGGGTAGGGTGTCATAGACAGAGTGACCCTAAACTGGCTTTGTCCATTTTTCATAATATTGTACAGTCTATAATGGCTGAATTTTTTAGTATTTTATACAAGTGGAGGGGGGCCTAGAGAGACAGAAACCAAACTGGCTTTCTCCATGTCAATTAATATTGTACAGTCTATAATGGCTGAATTTTTTGGTATTTTATACAAGTGGAGGGGGGCCTAGAGAGACAGAGTGACCCCAAACTGTCTTTCTCCATGTCAATTAATATTGTACAGTCTATAATGGCTGAATTTTTTAGTATTTTATACAAGTGGAGGGGGGCCTAGAGAGACAGAAACCAAACTGGCTTTCTCCATGTCAATTAATATTGTACAGTCTATAATGGCTGAATTTTTTGGTATTTTATACAAGTGGAGGGGGGCCTAGAGAGACAGAGTGACCCCAAACTGTCTTTCTCCATGTCAATTAATATTGTACAGTCTATAATGGCTGAATTTTTTAGTATTTTATACAAGTGGAGGGGGGCCTAGAGAGACAGAAACCAAACTGGCTTTCTCCATGTCAATTAATATTGTACAGTCTATAATGGCTGAATATTTTGGTATTTTATACAAGTGGAGGGGGGCCTTGAGAGACAGAAACCAAACTGGCTTTTTCCATTTCTTTACATATTTAACTATAAGTGTAGGGTGTAATATACATTCAAAGACGATGGCTGCATTGCCAATATGCATAGATGGAGAGGAAGACAATCTGTTTTGTGTGTAGAATAGGCCTACCAACGAAGAATTAAACTGTTTTTTTGGATGATTTATTACCTCAACAATTAGATTACTTGTCTCTAAAACAGTTGGAGCACTAAATTGGGTTAATTTAGGCCCAAAAACATGGATTTTCCCAAAAAATAGCAAAACAAAACCAAACAAAACCAAAACCAAAACCAAAACACGCAATGGCGGTTTTGCAAAACCAAAACCAAAACCAAAACACGACGGTAATCCAGATCCAAAACCGAATCCAAAACCAAAACACGGGGGTCAGTGACCATCTCTACATTTAATAAATAGACCTCATTCTCCCTAAACTCACCCCAACATTCAATAGCCCCCAAACCACCCCATCTTAAATTAATAGTCCCTACTATTAAATTGCCTCACCATCACCCTACAAACAAAATAGCGCCCATTAATTAGCTGCCACCTACCTCACACACACTACATTGCAACAAGCCCCCTGTGCCATTACACACACAATACTGTGCCCCTTCATCACAACTACACTGTACCCCCTTATGCTCACACTGCGACCTCCATGCTGCTTCCCCCCCTTCTTTTTTACTTTGTGCCTCTCTCCCACTTTTTTTCCTCCTCTGTTCCTCTCTCCCACTTTATTTTATTCCTCTGTGGCTCTCTCCTTTTTTTCCTCCTCTGTTCCTCTCTCCCACTTTTTTTTTTATACCCCTGTGGCTCTCTCCTTTTTTTCCCTCCTCTGTTCCTCTCTCCCCAATTTTTTTTCCCTCCTCTGTTCCTCTCTCCCCAATTTTTTTTCCCTCCTCTGTTCCTCTCTCCCCAATTTTTTTTATTCCCCTGTGGCTCTCTCCTTTTTTTCCTCCTCTGTTCCTCTCTCCCACTTTTTTTTTTATTCCCCTGTGGCTCTCTCCTTTTTTTCCTCCTCTGTTTCTCTGTCCCCTTTCTTTATAGTACTGTCCCTCTCTGTTTTCCTCCCCTTGGCTCTCCGTTTCTTTACTTACCTTTTGTCAACTTCTTTCTTTTCTTTTCTGCTCTTCTGTCTTCTTTCTTCCTGCTGGCTGCGGCGCTCCTCACTGACTGACAGGCGTGACTTGATGACGTCAGGCCCGGCAGTCAGTGTGAATGGAGAAGAGGAGGGACACGGCGCCGCGCGATCATGTGAGTATTTTTTTTTTTTTTTTTTTTTATTCTTCCTCCCAGCTCCCAAGAAACCCAAGATCCCCCCCCCCCCGTGGGAAAAAAAAATATAAAAAGTAAAAAAAAAATAGCGCAAGACAGAAAAATTTTTTGAAAAAAAATTAATTAGCAGCGAGGGCCCGGCCCGGGCCCCCTGGCATGGCCGGGCCCGGGTAAACTGTACCCGCTCCCCCCCCTCTCGGCGGCCCTGCGCATAGGACAACTAATCAGGAAGGCAGACATTGGTAAACATTCTGTAGTTGTAAAAGATTATGCTTTTCCGTCCAGTGTCCAGAATGCAATATAGAAACATGTTAAATCCTATATACTTACCTTGGTTTTTTCATATCAGCCAGGTCAGCGGGAGTCCAAGTTGTTGATGCCCCTGTCTCTAACCTCCAGGATCAAACAACTGGGCCTGCGGAACACACAGAAGAGCAGCAAACTGCACCTCCTCCACTGGATACAGGGCGAGAAATGGCCCAATCAATTGCAAAATTCCAGGTATTGCAATCCCAGTTCATGGACACACAAACAAGACATATGTCGCACCCAGCCGTGGGTGTCAGGGCATGTTGGCACTTGTGGTTCTCCAAGTGCCAACATGCCCTGGCTGTCGTGGGTATGCTGGTGCTTGTAGTTATACAAATAGCAACATGCCCAAACTATTTAGGGCAACCTGGCTGGCTGGCACTTGTAGTTCCACAAAACAAAATGGCATCTGTTTGTTTTTTTTACACTCAATTTGCCGTTTATTACCCTACACCTACTGCCCAAGGGTGCAGGAAGAGCTCTAGTGCTATCAGCACTGGGCTGGGTGTCCCTGGGGGGAGGGGGGGGGGGAGGGCGCTTGTTTTTTTCGGTGGACTCCACTCCCTAGGGAATCCAGCCCAGCGCTTAACAGCCTGGGGTTGGTTAGTCATTATGGCAGGGGGACCCCTGCCGATTGCCCCCCTTGCTATAGTGCCTCCAACCCCGGCTGGTTTGCCTAGTGCTGGTAAAGTGAAAATAGGGGGGACCCCATGCAAAATTTTCCCATGATTTTCACGGAACCAGCAGTAGGCTGGCAGCACTAGGGTTAAGACTGAATAGAGGGGGGACCCCACACTTTTTTTTTTTATACTTTTATCTGTTCTTTACTATTTTGACAGCTGCCGGAGCTCCGACAGCATGCTGTTTGAGCAATCTCGCCGCTCACAAGCAGCTCTTTTATTTTGGTCATTTGAATGGCACTTTTCCGACGGTTTGCCAAACCCCTCCATAGTAAAGCCAGCTGTTTGTATGTTCATCATTGTTAAAATCGGGATGGCGATTTTTAAGGTGGTGGTTTTGAAAAAAGTAATTTTTGGCCGTTTGGACGGCGGTTTTGCCTTTAGTAAATCCGGCGATGGCTAAACCGCCGGCAAACTAGCCAAAAATCGGCGGTTTGAGTAACCCGCCTGTTAGTAAATCTAGCCCTTAGACTGTTTGTACTGCAGATAAATGTGCATAGAACTGGGGTCTCAGATCTTGAAAATCACATTAAACGGCTTTGTGGTCGTAGTAGTTTGGTAGTAAAATACTTTTGTTGTGCATCTACTACATTATAAAGGGGAATGGATTCTGTGCAGTTATTACAGACAGAAAAAAAGGAATGAAAAATTCTGTCCAGCATGTTGAATAAGTCAATGGGTACTGCATATTTGGTTAATACTAAGAATACTGGCATAGTCCATGGAGGAAAAAAAACATCCAATAAGCAAATCCTCAAACTGGGAATATCTCATATATGCAGCTGTGACAATTAGTGGGAAGTTTAAGATGATGTACAACACTTTACAAATAAGTATTTTTATATGCTATATTACATAATGAACACAATCTCTTGTTTAGAAGATACAATTCCTGTTACTCAAAAGTTATGTTATGTTCTGGGCAAAATGTGCTCCTGGTTTTGAGTAAATGTCATATTAAAGAAATTTCCCCTACTAGATACATTTTCCTTTGATCAGTGCCATTGTTTGGTTCTGCATATTGTTCAACATTAGGCAACACATTCATTCTTCGGGGATTAACAAAATAAGTTATTTATATGGCACTACAGAAGTGCCTAACATAAGCCTACATATATTACTTACAAAAACAGATATATGGGCACAATTGAGCAAAATAACAAATGCATGGATGCAATTCACAGAACAATTTGAATGACATACCAAAAAAAATCATCACTAGACATGACAAGGGGTATATGCGGTAGATGGACAGTGGACAGACATGAGACATTAAGTAGAGAGGACCTCACCCAGGAGAGCTTGCATCCTAAAAGGGGTGATGGAGAAAGGCATTAGGACCTGAAATGGCAGTCAAGCTATGGTCTAGGGGTGATGGGACAGTGTGGAGAATTCTGCAGTACATACATTTATGCCCAATTTTTCCCACAACCCTATTGCACCAGCTACGAAAGGCCCTGCGGCGCAGCAGTTTAGTACCACTTTTTTCATCCTCCTTGGCGACTTTTGCACAAAAAGCGTTCAGTGTATTTCCCTGGCCCGCTGTCCAGGCGTCCTGCGCCCCTCTTATTCTGTACTTGCGCAGCACACTTTTCCTATACAGGATTTAGGTCCTGGCTGGTTCCCATCTAACCCGGCTGCTTCTTCCTTTCTTTTTAATTACCCAGGCCAGCTATTGGGGTATCCTCCTGGTTCTGGACCTCTTACTGCTTGTGACCCTTAATATGTCTAATTCTCCTTTTTCGCCTAATCCTACTTTAAGCCCTGATGCTTTCCATAACCAGTTTAGAGCTTTTAGCACAGGCTCTGGTCAAATTCAGGGTATTAATGTGGCAGTTGGGCTGATGGTTGGGTTGGTATTCCAGAAGAGCAGCACAATTTTTATGGGGTGGTTCTCTTCTCGGATATAAGCTGCTAGTGAATGGGTAAGTTGAGGTAGGCACACCAAGAAATTTGAAATCTGCCATGAAAAGGCCACTAGCATTTCAGGAAACAGCAAATAAAAAGGTGACTTTTGCCAGAATGTGTGGCACCTGTCCTCCCCCCCCCCCTTTACAAGGTCTGGATGTATCACCAGTAGGCATTGTCACCAAATAAGAACAAGGAAAGTTCAGATTGATACAGCACTTGTCACACCCTCCTGGGATGTCTGTGAATGATGCAATTGCAGATGATGTATGTAGAGTGGTTTATCAATCATTTGAAGACTCTTCACTGCTTGTGCAACAGTGTGGGTCTGGCGCATTGCTGGCGAAGCTTGAGATTGAGTCTGTTTTTAGGCTTTGCCCTTTGCATCCTTCTTCCTTTAAATATATGAGTTTGCATTTGCCAAGTGGGTATTATGTTGACAAATGTCTGCCTTTGGCATGTGCAGTGTCTTGTTCCTTTTTTGAATGTTTTAGCTCTTTTCTTCATCTGTGTATTGTTGCACATTCTGGGGTTGCCCATTATTTAGTTGTTTTTTGGACCGGCCAGTTCTCAGGTGTGCAAAGATATATTGTTTTCAGCTCAGTCATTGTTCTGGGTTATGGGTGGTCTGGTTGCATCAAAAAAAGGCAAAGGGTCCAATGATGCAACTGTTTTACTTGGGTATTGAAATTGATACTCAGGCAAATTGCTGTAGGTTACCCCGAGGATAAAGTAGTGAAACTGAGTGGTATGTTAGATTTGTTTTTGAGGGTACATAAAGTTAAGTTTAAACAGATCCAGTCCCTTCTTGGTCCACTTAATTTTACGTGTAGAGTTATTCCAATGGGTAGGGTTTTCTGTTGTAAATTGGAGAGAGCTACACCAGGTGCAGTCAAAAGGTATAATTTCATTAGGCTCTCTGAGGAAATCATGGAGGATTTAGCTATGTGGAGTGTTTTTGTGCAGCATACAATGGGGTTTGTTCGAGTAGCCCTCCTCATGCCAATAGTGAGGAAATCTAGCAGTTTACTGATGCTGCTGGGTTCGGGGCCTATCTGTACGATGAATAGGATGCCACTCCGTGGCCTCCTTCATGACATCAGAAGGGATTCACAAAGAAACTTTTGCTGTTGGAATTGTTCACAATATATTTGTTGCAGTAGATTTCTGGAGTGATTGCTTATGAGATAGGAATATAATTTTTTGGTGTGATAATTTGGATGTGGTGCACGCCATTAATAACCAGAAGGCGACTTCTCCCCCTGCTTTAAGGCTGCATAGACATTTAGTATATAAATGTTTGTTTTAATATTGTTTTCAAGGCAAGACTTGTTCCAGGGTCTGATAATATTATTGCCGATGATTTATTGAGATTTGTTTGGGGTAGGTTTCGTTACATTGCGCCAGATGCTAATGTTGTTGGGCTCCCTTGTCCCGATTCTCTTTGACAGATTATCATGCCGATATAGAAGACCTAGTGGGGTATGCAGTAGCCCATTCTACCTTGAAGAGATATAGGAAGTCATTAGGGAGTCCTGGTCATCTTGGGAGCTTTTCTGTTCGTCAAATGAAGTTAGAGGTGAGATGGATGAGCAGTGTATTTTTGCAGTGTATTTTTGCTTTTTGTTTTACTTTGGGTAAGTCTAACGCTTTAATGGTAGCAGCCCTTGTGAGTATTTCTTTTTTCTTGCAGTTGAAGGGTCTTTGCTATGTTACTAAATGTATTTTAGTGTGCAAGGCGTTTAAAGGCTGAGCTAGGCTTTCCCCAGTTCAGGATGATAGGAGGAGACCTATTGACAAAGGACTGCTTAGCCGTTTGTTGGTTGTTATGTCCGATAGTTTTGAGACTTCTCTTTTCTTCTTAGCTTTGTCTATGACATTCTTTGGGTGTTTTAGGATCAGTGAATTGGAGGTTTCTGGCAATTTGTCAGCTTGTTCTGGTTTGCTGTATAAAAATGTGGTGTTTAGGGAGGATTACATAGCTTGTAAGATCGGTCTAAGACGGACCCGCTCTGTAAAGGATATTGGATTACTTTGTAAAGAAGTACAAACTCCAATAAATGCCTGGTAAGGTTGTCTTTGTTGTATCAGAGTATGGAGCCAGCACCTTGCAGTAATTGGCTTAGGCATCGAGATGGCTCTCCTTTAAACACAATTTCAATGTAATGCGATATTCAATTTTTTTCAGTTAACCTTGGTTTGAACGTTGCAGATTACGGGTCTCATTCATTTAGAACTGGCGAGGACACAGTCGCAGAGCTATAGTTACTTTTGGTATGTTCCTAGCGATGTTGACCTATGATATGCATCGCTTGTCTTGTTCAAAGGAAGCATGGAGTGATTTCTTGATTTTTGCTCTAATAGGGGGCCTGATTGGCTGGTGGCCTCCTGAGATTTTTGGTTTTACCTCCATACCATACAGTGCATGTGCGGCAAGGATTGTTAATTTTATGTGTACGCTTTGGTGTTTGTTTCATGTCTTCTTTGTCTCTGTTTTTAGGTACATGGCAGAACGTCAAGACTGTTTGGCTTGTGGGACGTTCATTTATTTTTTGGGCCAGTAAAAATGGTTCTGCTCAAGACTCAAGCATTTTCAATCAAGCTAGATCTGTTCGCTGGCTGGGTTTTAGGGGGCTTCGCTGGTTTTCATTGTTAAGTATCCTTTTTGATGGTGAGGCTAAGTTTGGGTGTCCATGAACTTGTTATTCATTTGGGTCAGGAACGATTTGGGCAAGCTGATTGACCTGGATCTGTTTGCCCATATTAAATCAGACTTTGAAGTTATTAAATTCAGATGGCCCTGTGTTTGGTTCATTTGGTCAGACATTATTCCCAGAATAAAGTGGAGATGGGTGGATTACCTGACCAGCATAGACAAGACCAATCCTAAAGTGAAAAGGGCAGAAAGGAAATTAATTGTAGGCCTAGGGGTGCAGTGTTTAGTTACCAAATTCACTCAATTAAGGCCAAATTCACTCAATTCTATCGGGCAGATGGAGTGCATTTGGCAGAAACTGGTGTTGCATATTTTGTCGAGCAAATATATATTGCTCTTTTGTTGGGCATTGAGATGTCATTTTGGTGGCGGGCTTAGGTTCCTGGGGTGAGGGAATCTAGCTATGGCGGAAAGCAGTCCAATCAGCGGCCATAATGACACATTCCGGTGGCGTGTTGGGTACTCTCCTCTAACAGGGATGTTGAATTAGTTATACTGCCGTCTGGATATTTAGGGGACACCGCTTGGGCAGGTGGGCCCCAGCTAATGAGTCAAATTGGGGAGAGTTGGGGTCCACTGCCTAGAAGTATCCCTACATTTTGTTCAAGAAGTTTATGGTTTATGGATATGGCTGAAGGCTGATTGATCTTGCTATTTATTGGCCACCATTTTGGTTAAAATTTAATTTTCAAGAAAATGCTGTGACTTTTCATTCACCAAACAAGTGTTTTGTGTCTTTATTTTATAGTGTTAAGGCAACTCTTATTAAGTGAAATAATAGAAAAGGTCCCCTTTCTAGCTATGGCGGAAAGCAGTCCAATCAGCGGCCATAATGACACATTCCGGTGGCGTGTTGGGTACTCTCCTCTAACAGGGATGTTGAATTAGTTATACTGCCGTCTGGATATTTAGGGGACACCGCTTGGGCAGGTGGGCCCCAGCTAATGAGTCAAATTGGGGAGAGTTGGGGTCCACTGCCTAGAAGTATCCCTACATTTTGTTCAAGAAGTTTATGGTTTATGGATATGGCTGAAGGCTGATTGATCTTGCTATTTATTGGCCACCATTTTGGTTAAAATTTAATTTTCAAGAAAATGCTGTGACTTTTCATTCACCAAACAAGTGTTTTGTGTCTTTATTTTATAGTGTTAAGGCAACTCTTATTAAGTGAAATAATAGAAAAGGTAAAGTGATAAGGTGGCTTAAGGATATCCAGCATGCTGACTTTTTGCATGTATTATACAGTTCAATAGCGTATTTACCTAAATCTATATCTTTTAAACCTGTTACAGCCTAACAAGTGACCGTTGACAATGCCAGATACAAAATAATCCACAAGCAGTAATGGAAACCCTTCTTCACCAGTAAAAGGATTGCTGTATTACCGTCTTACAGTATATCAGGGGTGCATAAAATAGCAACCTTTAGATCTTAGATATATTTTCCTTTAAATATCTTATACTATATTTTGCCTGTGTTATACTATCACTCTTAAAACAATGTCATGTTTAAATGTTATATTCATAATATTGGGCTCACTAGTTTGGGTGCCCTTTTAAGAACTAACTTTAAAAATATGGATCTATAGTTCTTCTATAACAGCATAATGAACACAGTCTTTTCTAACATATGTTCTGCAGCTGGGATATGGTTTTAATCAATTAATAATATGGTTTGATATGTGCGCAGTGCAAGACTCAACCTGGCCTTATTTCCTGGCTTTATATCTGCTCTCTATTATCTGCTCTTTGTGATCAGCTTTATGTTAATATTAAAGGCACAATTTCTAGATCAAAACCCGTTTGCCAGAAAATCTGATTTTTTCCATGAGACGCACAAGTTTGAAGCACATAATGAAATAATGAAAAAACTATTTACTTTGAAAACAATATGTTTTATATAGTTTTTTTTACTGCCTGAATGTAAAAAAGCTACAACTATCAGATTGGCATTTATGAATGTCATGATAGAGATAATGAAATTACAGGCCTGCACACCCTCTTTTGCAGATGTGTAAGCCTGAGCTGGCGTAGATTACCATATGTGTAATTGCCTTTTCAGAACTTATTAAATTGCGGTATTTAACAGTCCCCATAGACATCTATGGGGACTGCTCTGGATTTTGAAAAAAAAATGCAAAGCAGCAGATATATACGATATCGGCTGCGATGTACTGTTAATAAATGGGTAGCAGACACAAGAATACTGATGAGCGCTAGTTGGAGTAAAAAATTGTATGTCTTGATTTATTAAATTAAGATAAAATAGATAATCACATATAGTGACACATATTAAACATGCTAGTATAGGCAAATAATAAAATGCATAAACTAAGATCAATAAATTAAAATAAAATATAAAACCTCCCAATGTATAATGACCCTGCTCATATAAGTTCATTTATCATGTGAACCCGGGTAAGCTTTATCTTTGTTCCAAACACTCATATGGCCAATCTTCCTGTATATCCAAAACCAAATTGTGTTATGCATATTTCATCTTCTTCAAATGAATCCACATAAAACTTTATATATTTATATACGGGGTTCACAGCTACAATGTATTTAACCTTTTAACTGCAATTTATTGCTGGATCCAATACAAAATATATGCTCTTTAAGGAACAGTCTCTATTTAGGAATAAATGGTTCAAATCCGATACATCACTGTCAGGGATAACTTCCCAACATTATTATTAGGAAACAACAGAGTCAGTCCATTTTATGCAACAATAAGAAGCCAAAAGAGTTTCCTTTTTAACTGTCCACAATTATATTCAGTGTTGTGCCTTACTTTCCAGAGAGTATTCAATGTTGTACCTTACTTTCTAAAGAGCATCCAATTTTTGCGGAATTAGGAAGAATCCATAAGACATGAAGTCCATGATGGCGATAAGGCTTGAAAAGCTGGAGAGGTTTATTTCCTTGCCACTAGCAGATACATGACGCGTTTCTTCTCCTCTAGGGTTGGTTTCAATTAGCAGCGATCTCCTCAAACTAATTAATTACAAATTACATTTTATTAAATTTCTACAGCCTACCTTTTCTTATGGCTTTATAATATCATAAAATTAGAATATCTTAAAATACAGCGTTCTGTGTTTTGCATAAACAAAGCATGTGATTATTACTGTCAATCACCACATCAGATTAGAACGACCAATGACTTCAGATGTTCAGGATCAGCTGATCGCATCGGCTTTGATCACATGACCGCACTGAACATTCAGTTATCCTTTATACAGTAGTAAAGTTATACCATATCCATACCTTATACTTTAAATGGTTAAACATTCCATAAACGATTCCTACATTCTCTTAAGAAAGTAGAAGATAAAGAAGAGACCATTTTGGGACATTGCTGTAAATATAACATAAACCCCAATTCCTCTATCATACAAAGCAAATACCTTAAGAATAAGATATAGCAGTGGATTCCAAACATTTTCAGTTCAAGGCACCCTCAGGGTCTCCAAATTTTTTTCAAGCCACCCCTAAGCCAAAACAATTAGCAAGTAGCCCCCACCTTGCTTAACACTGGCCCTGGCCGAGGCACCCCTGTAAGATCTCCAAGGCACCCCAGGGAGCCTAGGTGCACAGTTTGGGAACCACTGAGATATAGTAATAATAGTAGTAAAAAATATATATATATATAACATCATAGTTTCAGAATCAGCTGATCTGTCGGCTGACATCACTAAAGTTCCATTATCCCATATACTGATTATATATACTTTAAGTAGCTAGTCATTCCAAAGCTATTATTAGCATGGTACCTCCAAAGATGTTTATAAAACAAAAGTTATTATTACGGAACTCTGTTAATAAATGTGCACATTACTTAAATGTGCCTTGGTCCCCCAAAACAGCCATTTTCGGGGAATTTAATGAAAAAACCCCCAAAATAAATAGGCCCCAGAGAGACAGAGAGAACAGGCAAGGAAGATAGCAGGAAAGAGTGAAAAGGAGAAAGGTAGAGAGAGAAGAAGAAAAGGAGAGAGGGAAAGAGAGAGATGAAGTAGAGGAAGAGAGTTGCAATGAGTGAATAGGACATAGGTAAAGAGAGAAGCAGAGACAGAAGGAAAGAGAGAGAAACACAATTAAAGAGAAACGGAAAGAGAGCAGTAAAGACAGAGGGAAAAAGAGAGGAACACAGTGAAAAAGACAATGTGAGGGTAACATAGTAGAAGAGTGAAAAGTAGAGAGAGATAGAGAGACAGAAAGAGAAAGAAAGACACAGCAAAGTAGATAGCAAAAGAGTGAAAAAGAGCATGAGAGGGAAAAAAGAGGGAGGGAGAGAATAATAGAAGGAAAGACATAGGAAAAAAGAAAGTGAGGCAAAGCGATCACCCATTAATAAAACAAACAGAAATTAAAAAAAAAAGATAGTTTTAAAATAAAAACACTTTTCCCACATTGTAAAATAGCCAGTAATAACATGAGGTTTACATTGAGAAGGAACATTGGCATCCGAAGAGATGTCATCAGTAGAAGTGGAGAGGTGAGAGCGTCCATGGGAGTTTCACCAGTTTTTGTAGTCATTGACAAGTGTGGTCTATTTACATTGACGACAACAGTAATATACTAGTATTGCTGTTTTGGACCAAATGCTGCTGTTTCTGGTTCTTCTGAGTTTGTATCAACAGAGACAGAACATGAAAGCTTTATATTTGCTAACAGAGAGGGAGGGTGTTGCTCTTTAATCTATTAAAACCATTATTGTAAGAATTAAAGTCAGCATGTTCCACAGAATTTTGGCTCAGTGAGTGGCTTATTTCAGCAATACTTTTTCCTTTCTCATTTAGCTCATTGAGGGAAGACTGATTTCTGTCACCACTCCTGAAAGTACCGATATAATAGCTGAACACATTTGATCACTTACTTGTTGTATTCTAAACATGTTCCCGTAATAAGTGAAGTTAAAGTAGAATATGGGTGTCACGTTCAGAGAGCAATTACTAGCTGATATTGACGCAGCTGAACAAGGAGGCGCAGAGTCTAACGCACCCCCGGTCTTCACCAAGGACCCCCGCAAGGAAATTTGAGCTTCGCTGCAAGAGGGTGCGCAGGTCGCGGTTCTCCGAGACAGATACCAGAGTAGTAATGAGTGGACAGAAGCATAGTCAGACAATCCAGTTAGGAACCAAACGGGCAGCGCGGTACAAGGGATGATCCAAAGAATAGTCAGAGGTAGGCCAGAAGTCAGGAAACCACATGGAGGTCAAAAGTACAAAGGGAAATCCACAGAGAGGTCAAACTGATACTCGGGTCAATAACACTGGAAGCAGGAACTATCAAACAGGGAACTGGAGCAGGAGTGAAGCCAATACTCTGGCACCCTAGTGGTGCCAGAGTCTCCTATAAATACCCCCTAGGTGACGGCTGATAGGCGGGCAGTGTGTCGGCGGTCAGAGATGCTGACCGCCGTGAGGCAGCTGCCTAGGTTCCCTGTTGGCTAGCAACGGAGCACCAAATTAATGGCGTGCGCAATGAAATGGCGCAACAGGACGCTGATCGGCAGTTACAGGCGGCCGCCTCTCACACCTACCTATTGAATAAACTAGGGGCCAGAAGATTAGCTAGATTTTTTTGACTGTTCTAATATGACTGTTTGCAATCTTTTCAACCGGCAATGGGTTTGTTCTTATTTAGTTTGTAGTATTGCTGTATATAATAACTGATGATGATGATGATTGCTGTGTTCTGATTCATTTATGTCATCAGTATCTGATACTAAACACTTGATGCTTCATTTCTCACAAACACGACATAAGGTTGTAAAGGATAAATTACAGCCAAGTCCGGCAAAGTACTTTGGAGTTTGGTATCATTCTGTCCACAATTGCATGAGAACGTTTCTGGTATTATTTATGTAGTGTTCACACATTGCAAATGCTAGTTATAAATAATATCACTTTCCATACACCAAATATCAAGTGCAGAGATGTCATAAAAGAAACAGTTTATACAGATCTAGAGTAGGGAGCCTGAAGAAGGACACTTGGCCACCTCAAAGAACAATGGCCAGAGGAATCAACCAATGGGAAGGGAGTACTTTGGAGGTCATGACACATTGACCTATGAATGTGGACCTTAATACTGTAACTATGTATCTGTGGGATGTCACTGCATTTTACAACTGGACACTGTATAAATTATTCACCTCTGGCTTTAGAAACCAGAGCGTTCTTTTAGAAACTTGTTTTGGTGCCAACTGCGCAAGCATATGCATGCAATACTTGTCCTGTAATCTATTTTGCGAATAAAGCCTTTGTGCTTTGGAACCACAGTGATTGCATTGGAAAATCGTTATTGCATACAATACTATGGATGTAACAAAAACAATGTTTGAATCTGTCTCCTTTTGATAGCTGCAACTATGAATATTATTTGCAATTATAGGTAGGGTGATATCTAGAAAATTAATAGTGCTATTATTATTATTATTATCATTTATTTGTTAAGCGCCACAAGGTATCTGCAGCGCCGCACACAGTACTAACAGTAGACAATACAGGGTGTAACCATGCAGAACAATGAACAAAAAGTACCAATACTTCAGAAACTCCGGCTAGTCATCTGCAGTAAAAATGGAGCGGAAGAACAGGTATGGAGACAGGAGGGGAGGGGGCCCTGCTCATACGAGCTTACATCCTAAGGGAGGGTAAACAGACCAGGCACAAGAGGAGCCAGTTGAGGCAAGAGGAGTGAAGGGAGGACGAGCAAAGGGAGGAGATGGGGGTTAAGTAGATGGTTGGTAGGCTTTGAGGAAGAGGTGAGTTTTGAGTGCACGTTTGAAGGAGCACAGAGTAGGAGAGAGACGGATGGAATGAGGGAGGTCGTTCCAGAGAAGGGGGGCTGCACGGGAAAAGTCTTGGATTCTGGAGTGGGAAGAGGTGATAAGGGTGGAGGAGAGGCGGCGGTCGTTGGCCGAGCGCAGGGAGCGGGCAGGAGTGTGAATGGAGAGGAGGTTAGAGATATAAGGGGCAGTAGAGTTGGAGAGAGCCTTGTAAGTGGTGGTGAGGAGTTTGAAAAGGATTCTGTAGGGGAAGGGGAGCCAGTGTAGGGCAAGGCAGTGAGGGGTGGCAGAGGAGGAGCGGCGTGAGAGGAAGATGAGTCTTGCGGCCGCATTGAGTATAGAGCAGAGGGCGGAGAGACAGGAGTGGGGGAGGCCAGTGAGGAGGAGGTTACAATTATCAAGGCGGGAGATGATGAGTGCGTGGATGATAGTTTTGGTGGCATCCTGAGAGAGAAAAGGATGGATGCGGGCAATGTTGCGTAAATGGAAGCGACAGGCTTGGGCAAGGGAATGAATGTGGGGGGCAAAAGAGAGAGAGAGGAGTCGAGGGTGACACTCAGGCAGCGAAGTTGGGTGACAGAGGAGATGGTGGTGTTGTTGACGACAATAGAGAGGTCATCGTGGGATGGGTGTCTGGGTGGAGAAAAGACAATGAGTTCAGTTTTAGAGATATTGATTTTGAGAAAGCGCTCGGACATCCAGGAGGAGATGGTGGAGAGGCAGTCGGATACCCGAGCGAGGAGGGTGGAGGAAAGATCAGGAGAGGAGACATAGAGTTGAATGTCGTCAGCATAAAGGTGATACTGAAGACCGAAGGAGGAGATGAGAGCACCAAGGGAGGAAGTGTAGAGCAAAAAGAGTAGAGGGCCAAGAACAGAGCCCTGCGGGACTCCTACGGGGAGAGGGTAGAGGGAGGAGGAAGAACCAGACGTGGATACAGAAAAGGAGCGATTAGCGAGGTATGAGGTGAACCAGGCATGGACAGAACCAGAGAGGCCGAGAGAGAGAAGAGTTTGCAGCAGGAGGGGGTGATCCACGGTGTCAAAGGCTGCAGAGAGGTCAAGGAGAATGAGAACGGAGAAGTGTATTAGTGTTGAAATATTGTATAAATTGTGAAAGCAAATGGAAATCCATCTTCCAAATGAAAAACAATCTCATATAGAGGTTGGCAAAGCTTGGGGTGAACCAAGTTCCCATTGCTGTGCCAAGAGTCTATAAATAATATGACTCATTAAATAGAAAATAGTTGTGTGACAATATAAAAGCTATTGAAAACAATAAGAACTCATTGTGGTCTTCTGATGTCACTCAAATAGATAGTTTCTAATTGCTTGTAAACCTTTCTCATGAGGTATGTTATTGTATAGTGATTGTACATCACAGGTTAAAAATTGATAATCTGCTTTCCATTTTATCGTGTGAGATTTTACATATGATTGTAAATAAGTGTTAATATAAAAGTAAAGATTTTCTGTAAATGACCCTTCACACAATATAATTCTACACTTTGTTTTCAGTACTTTCCTTTTTACTCACACCTCTCTTTGGCTCACTTCTTATCTTCTTCTCTTCTTATACTTACTTCACTTTTAATCTGCTTATATATCACTTTGTCCGATTATCATTCTGTCCCTATTTTTCTCTCTCAGTCTATGCAGACACAGGGATCTCTCTCCCTCAGAAGTCTAGAACTTTCCTATTCCCACTGCCTTCTGGGAGTTCACAGTTATTACCAAAGTCAGTGGACTTGTTGCTATGCCACACACTCCTCCTTCCTGTTACTCCCGGCAACCACCAACCACTCCCAACTGTCACTTCTCCCTAAAGAAAATATATATATATATTTTTTAAATCTTTATAAACACTTTTAACAATTAACAAAATAAATTAACAAATTAAAAACATAAAGATACACCCCAGGGTACTCAGATATTGGGGCACCACATGTACTGCCGCCCACTAGACACCAATGATAAATAGGCCCTGAAATCTTGATCTGCTATAGTACACAAAGGGCTAGATTTACTAAGCTGCGGGTTTGAAAAAGTGGGGTTGTTGCCTATAGTAACCAATCAGATTCTAGCTATCATTTTGTAGAAGGTACTAAATAAATGAAAGCTAGAATCTGATTGGTTGCTATAGGCAACATCCCCACTTTTTCAAACCCGCAGGTTAGTAAATCTAGCCCAAAGTTTACTAAACCCCAAAGTTGAATTTCCAGATATGAAGCACAAGGTAAAACAAAGTGTTAAACTTACATCCAACTGCAGCTTTGTTAAAAATTCTCTACTCCACCATTCCTTTACAGACAGCTGAAGCTCCTCCATCTTTATGATGGTGCCCTGATGGGATCTAATGCAAGTCGAAAAACTGAAATTGCAGTCATGTGTTATGTCAGAGGATTGGCTCCGTCTCTCTCAATAAATCCAACATTCCACACAAACAAGTCTGCCAAACTGTCAATACCTCTGGTCCTAATCGGGTAAAGAAGCACATTGCTCCTAACTTGGCAGCCTGTTGCAGAGCAGTTGATGATAGACGGTGGACATATTTAGTTAAGTTTACATTAAATAAGTAAATAGTTATTTCATGTAAAATATTCAGCTTAGTAGCAAACAGTATTTCATAAATAAATGTTACAAACCTATTAATTAGTGTTTGTATTTTTTTGTTATTTTAATTTTCTTTTTTCACAGTATAATAAACAGGCACCATTTGGCATCAGGGGGGTGGATCAGGGCAATGAGTGCTAGTTTTGAGCCAATTTTACTCTATTATTTCTCCACTCAGCACCAGGGACCAGACTGCAGCTCCCATAACTAGTGTCATGACTGTATATTTACACCTGCCTCTATCACACAATGAGTGATAGGTTAGGGTCCTAACACTAAAGAGCTTTAAGTCTATGCTGTCATCCAGCAATATAGGTGTGAGTTGATATTGATCTGCTTCACACCACTCCAGGTGGAATTTATTTTATTATAACTACTAAAAAATGCAATTTCATTACTCCATCACCTACTGCTAGACATACTCACCCTGGATCCTCAATGGATAAGGGGGACTCCAAATTAGGACTTTCAGCACAAGACTGGAGAGCTGATAATTTTTATTTATATACTTATTTTCAATTCATTACGTTTTAACACACAAATTTACAGATAACCATCCATTTTGGCAATGGGCTTACTGTACAGACTGCATGCATTACTAACGGATAGGAGAGTGTTAGTTTTGCAAGGTTAATAATTAAATTAGCAAAAGGAAAGTTGACTGTGTAAATTTGGAAGCGTTCCCTTAATATGCACAGAGCATTTGGGCTCTGACGTCTGTACTGAAATTTGATGTGCTTATTGTAAAGAAAAAAACAGGCATTTTAATCTTGAAGAAGGAGGAAACCCTCTTTTCCTGCTGAATTGACGTTATACAGTCAATAACCCATTGTATTCACACCCTTAAAAGCTATTAATGTTTGATTCAGATAATTCTGCCGCTACATACGTATGTGCCTCCTGTCTTTATCTGCTGATCTTTTTTCCAACCAAACTATCGGTGCCAGTATGT
This sequence comes from Mixophyes fleayi, assembly GCF_038048845.1. Classification (NCBI taxonomy): domain Eukaryota; kingdom Metazoa; phylum Chordata; class Amphibia; order Anura; family Limnodynastidae; genus Mixophyes; species Mixophyes fleayi. Next base: position 64,937,155 of record NC_134407.1, on the reverse strand, counting down.
CCCATAACAGAAGGGTGGGAGAGGAGCATACAACAGTGTAAACAAATATGATTACAAAAAGGATATTTACAATTGCTACCCAAACTTTCAATTTCCTTGGTAGACATTGTTCAGCGGAACAAGCTGTCAAAAAGATCAGGGTTCTAGAAATGGGAACATGCTGTGTTTAGCCTGCAAGGGAAAAGTAATGCTAGAATTCGAATTTATTTGCTTAACCTGTTTATTTTTGCAAGTATATCCAATCCCTTAAAATTCCTTAGCTGGTCTGCAGGCAATAATTAATACCATGTTCCAGCAGCTAGCACAAAGTAATTATTCCTTATTAAATAAATGTTGTACTTGTACATTCTACCGCCTGTTGGCCGGATAAAGCTGCACATTCAGTTTTGATTTGCACTGTCATGTATCTATATTGGACGTTTTATAAACGCCTCTAGTCATATAGACTAAAACATGCCATATTTACTCATAATAAATTGGACTAGCTAAACAAAACATTATTGTGAACTAATTTATGTGGGCTCATTTGAAATTATAAACATATACAAAAGTGACCATCAACAGAGGAAATATGATCTTTAGAAGGTTTACTTGAGGTCCTCAAGAATAAGAAAAATACATCTCACTTATGCCTTGTCCTGATGTGAAATTACTATCTATGAAACTGATGTGAAATCACTATCTATGAATCTGATGTCAAATCACTAACTATGAATCTGATGTCAAATCACTATCATTGTGCTTTCACAAAGCATATATAGAAAATAATAGATGAATGTTCTCACACAGATACCAGTGCAACCTTTAGATATTTTACTTACATGAAGGGAAGTTATACTGAAACAAAACATATTTGTTTGGCTCTTCATACTGACTGAAACAGGGTTACTGGGATATTGATTTATTTATAATACCCCAAGGCAGGGACAGGCTGGGCCAGGCTAGAAGTGAAATATAGCCCTGTCATACAAAGCCAACATTCTAAAGTCAAAACAGTTTTGCTGGTATAAACTTACCGCACTACGCTCTAGCACATGCTCTCTCTGTCATCGGAGCCGCACTTCCAGGTATCGGCGGTCACATGACTGCAACTCAGAGTGGGGAAATCCAACCTGCTCTAGTATTTAATCTTCTCTCTGACACTCGGTCAGTGTCAGAGCAACGTATATGCTTCCGGCTCCCTTCTCTTTGTGGATTCCTTGTGCTACCCGGTTCTTTGCCTGACTCCTGTTTACTACTGCTGCCTGTTTTGACTACTCTAATTTTTCTGTGTTTGTGTACCAACCCAGCTTGTTTGACTACCCGTTGCTGACCCCTTGTCTACCAGACCCGGCTATTCTGACCTTGTACTCCACCCAGGGCCGGATTAAGACACTGTAGGCCCCTGGGCTAGGGGTACTGTGAGGCCCCCATTTTTCAAGCGACTTATGCCTAATCCGATATTATTGGGGGCTCCCTAGTAATATCGGATTGGGCATAAGTAGTTTGAGCTGTGTTCCTTTTAATATACTAAATCAGTATTCTCAAAATGCACACTTTGCAAGCCAGCCCCCAAACCTCGCCCTTCAAATATCTCCCCCAAAAGTGCACACTGTGCCAGCCAGCCCCCAACCCCCCCCCCTGCAAATATCTCCCTCAAAAGTACACACTTTGCCAGCCAGCCCCCAAACCCCGCCCTGCAATTATCTCCCCCCAAAAGCACAATATGCGTGCCAGCCAGCCCCCCCCTTGTAATTCTCTGCACCAAAAATACAATGTACAGTATGAGCCAGCCAGCCCCCCCTTGTAATTCTCTGCACCAAAAATACAATAAGAAAATGGTAGTGGGAAGGGCCGCACTTCCTTATATGTGAGGATGCAGCCACAAAATAGAACCCGTGGTATACGGAGGGAAATCCCCACCCTCCCAAATAAAGATGGGTAACAAGATGAGGTTCAGGGCGCAAAAGTATGTGCCTAAAGCTGGATATACTGAATAAGCAAAGAAATGTTTAAATGTAAAAAGGGCAAACTTTCGGTAGTATCGTGCATTGAACAGCTACTTACTTTTCATTTTATGGGTTTTGGCCCCAACTCATGTGTGTTTGGACTCTTTTTTTGTTTTTCATTTTTTTTTTTTATATTTTTTTTTTTTATCTATTTTATATCATTTTTTCATAGACTGTTTAGTCATTTTTCATACCCCTGATCAGTTTGCCCTTTTTACATTTAGACATTTCTTTGCTTATTCAGTATACTGTTTACTGTATTGCCCAGTGCAATTATCTCATACCGTGCTCTGCATTATGCACATTTTATTGTTTATATGTCTTTGTTCTGGCCAGAACATGTTTATTTGCATTTATGTACACATAATAGAATAAATTCCAGCTTTAGGCACATACTTTTGAGCCCTGTACCTCATCTTGTTACCCAAAAATACAATTTACAGTTGTCTGAGCCAGCCAGCCCCCAAGAGCGAGCTTACCTCGGTCTTCAACGCTGGTCTTCTCTTCTGTCAGCTCACACCCTGTCCCTGCTGCCTGTAGTGTCTGTTCCGCGGCGTGCACCTATCTCCTTCCTGAGGAGATCTCGTGAGAGTGATCTCACTCTCACGAGATCTCCTTAGTAAGGAGATAGGCGCACGCCGCGGACGGACCATTGCCTGCAGCCTGTCAATGGAGGTGAGTGACGTGACGTCACCATCATTCAGGACTCTGAGTCACCGATCGCGGTACAGTAGCGCGGCCGGCGGCTCGCTACAGCTCACCATAAAAAAAAAAAATACTTTCAAGAAAGGGCCCCACGGATGCCCGAGGCCCCTGGGCTGTAGCCCAGTTAGACCTCGGGTTAATCCGGCCCTGACTCCACCTCCTGATTTTGCCTTGCTGCTTGACTGTGTACCAAACCTGAATTCCTTTTACTCGAGATCATGTGCTGATTCTGTACTGTGCCTACTGATTGTGTACCAGATCCGGCTTGTCTGACTACGAGATTTTTCTTCAACTCCCTACTTCTACTACTTGCCTAAATCCGCTAGTGCTATACCTGGAAGCAGGCTAGTGGATCGCGACCTGCGAGCTCTCTGCAGCTAAGTCCATCCCGCCTTGTGACTGTCCTTGTTGAATACCCGGGAGCTCGTTAGACTTTGCACCTCTGGTCGGCCAGCGCCAATCTAGATTAGCACCAGATCTTATATGAGCATTATATTTGCTCAGTCATACCACTGCAGACTCAGTGCACTAAAGTTCAGATGAAGTGCAGTGCAGTACTGAGAACTTGAAGTGAAATACAGTGACAGATCTGGGAGGCTGACTGAGGCTGAACAGCCATTTAAAAAAGTTTGTGAACCTAGACAAGCCCACCGATACTCACAGACACACAGGCCCCTCTTTTCAATATTACCTGGGCTTCTTCCTTCGGTCAAGCAATAAACATGGGGCAACCATTTTTAGCTTTGTTAAAGCATTTGTAATATCTCTCCCTTTTGTTTGTGCTATATATAGGATTCAATTATTGGAAATGGAGAGATATCATATAAAATACATAAATAATTCTGCCTTTCTTCCGATTATACAATCTTACTGTCTTTACATATATAATACTACAAGCATCATTCTCATTCTCCTTGGATACTATGCCAGAGAAGCCACACAACTATTCATATACCCATTTTAGATGGAACTATGCCTTTTTCCATCAGGTCACACCCCTTTCAACTTACAAATATCATGACTGTCTCAGGAAATTTGGGACTGTTGGAAGGTACATGACAAATTTATAAATGAGATTTGAGGCTGTACACAGTTCCCTTTTAACACTAGAATTCCCAATACTAACGACCCCTTTAGATGCCCAAATGGAGTGAAATAGACTCCCATAATACTTGCCTAAAATAATAACATTTTTTTATTGGCTTATATTAAATGATAACGCGAAACAGATCATTAAACATATTTATTATAAAAATACTGCAATACTATATTATTATGTCTTATATTTTTGTACAATTCTATTTTTTGCACTGTACTTTGACTTGACATATATTTAATTATCGTTGTAGGTTCCTGACCAGATACTTGATTAGACTCTGGAGAATGAAGCACATTTCTAGGCCTCATATTTGGATAACATATCTGCTAGTTCTTCAGCTAACCGTTGCAGGAAAAACTCTACGGGAAATTCTCTCTGATGTTATGTTCTTGTATATGATCCAGGTGTTTATACCCACTAAATCAAGAGTGTTTTAAAATTAGTGAATAGGCCATCACCTAGTGCTTGACCGAACCAGATATTTCCGTGCCATCTGATCGAAGATGTCCGTATTTAGGATCATTATATAATTGAACACTTTCAGGTGTTTACTTTGTATTATCACAGATTGTCACATTAGACTGAAGCATATTCAGAATAACAACATTTTCCTCTGCTTTGCCATGATGGACGTGGAGAGTCATGTCATCGGGTATATTTCATAGATTTTATCAGGCACCTCTCTTCTTACTGATCTGGATAGGTTGTTTTTCTTTTCTTATTTTAACTAGAAGTCCTGACAACATCATAGGCAAGTGCAGGGTAGAACAAAGGTGACAGGAATCCTTCCTCTAGACATGTAGAATTTTGCAAAATATGAAGAAACATTCTCCAAGGAGAAGCAAGCATGGAAATCCAGGTGCCAAAAGAATGCACATATTTGTGTTGTAGCGTCTGGTAAAAATTGGTTCTTTAATTATATAGGTGCTACTTGAACATGAACTCTACCTGTCATTCCAAGCAGATTTCAGTTACTTTGATGAGTGGCAAGCTGCAACTGCTGTCCAATTGCACCCCCCATCAAAGAGCCCTTCCATAAGGACATCATAAACAAGGTGGTAGAGAGTTGATGAAGAAAATAGTGGAGGAGCTCATGCTCCATGTCTAGTGGCTCCCATGTTGACTGCAGTGGCATCCATTCTCAAGATAACTGAAATGATTGGTGGGTAGTGCCCATAAAATGTTATTATAATAATAACAAGTACTTTGTCATTTATCTCATTGTACCTGTCTAGCTCTTGATAATCAAATGTGTTTATTAAATGTTGAATATAGAAGTCTGTGTTATTACCATCTGGATTGACTCATTGAAAGGCAGTGCTTGAACTATATGATTTCATTGAAATACGCAAAGTGGAATGTAAGTATTGGACTTTCCTTTAAGGGCCAATAAGAAACTTTAGGAATATGAATACATTGGTAATCGAAATTCCAGGCTTATAAGTATTAGAAGCTATAGATTTCTAGTTGTAAAATTGACAGCCTGTGACATGGTCTGTCATTCACACCATCACTAACAGTGCTGCAGTTCCATAGTGGGTTACTGTGGCTCAATCCAGCATGTCCACTGCGGCTTGAGAGGTGCCATTTGTGAAAAAGATTCAGGCTCTATCTGAAGGGAAACAATATTTAGAGGGTCAGCGGTCAGGAACTCTATTTAGCTGTTGTTTTCATGTCACCACAACAGGATTTGTGCTGTTTTTTCAGTTCTAAATATCTATTACTTTCAGATGTTGCAATGAGTTCACTAAAATAAGCCAGAAAACAAATTAAGCATTTACACCAGCTTCCCATGTGCAACGGAGCCAAATTGTTTACCAGTTTATCTCCATTTCATTCTCTTAGAGAAACAATTAAAAAACTAATAAGAGCTTATCTCACACATCAATAGAAGCTTGTGGAGCCCCATTAAACAATGAAGCTTTTCTCTAGACCAACAGAAGGAAGGAACCAACAATCATTCTCAATGGGCTATTTCTTAGTCATTCTTTTTCAGCCTGCTGCAATCACAAAGATTTAGACAATGCAACTTTAATTCAGAGCCCATATAAATATATGGAAACATATTTCTCATTATGATCCTTGTTAAAAAAAAACCTTTTATATAGCCATTAGGGTGAAAATGGCAGATATGGTTAAGTCTTCATTGCCTGCTAATCCCCATTATGTCAATCTGGAAGAAAATAAAAAGCCAGTGGTAAAGGAATTACTGTAGTAGACCATGTGGGGTTCAAAGTTCCAAAGACCGGGACCTGCAAGTGGCCCTTCATAGCGGTAAATCAAGGTATACGATATGTACAATAACAATTAAGTTTACACTGACGTAGAGATATGTTTTAAGAAGACTATTGCTATTATTTATTGACAGTTGATGGTTTTTCCCTTCCTTTTAGCCCACCTTAACCTATCAATAGTTATTATATTCTGGTTCACTGCAGATTCTACATCACAGAAGACATTGTTCCATATCTTGAATCAATAAAAGATAATAAGCTTGAATATAACTCTACATGTTTGGCTGTATCTGTCCAGTAGTTCTGGATGCATACTTGGGCTACAGGAATACATTTTGGTTGCAATCAAAGATTTACTGCAATAATAAACTAAATGAAAGTTTGTGAGCAAAGCGTTTTATACCAGGTAATGTTGGAGGGCCTGTCACTGTAAGAGAAGGCAATACATGATGATTGTGTCTATGACATTTTATTTGAGCAACAGACAGTATTTTATGCAATACCCGCACTTCTAAATCCTAAAAACATGTGTGTATGTATGTATGTATATATATATATATATATATATATATATATATATATATATATATATATATTGTGGCAATGGGAGTGGTTTACCACAGGCCTCTAATAGTGGAATTAGCTATGGTGCTAACTGTCTGCAGGTAAAAGGCTGCAGACCAAGTTATATACAGGTGTAGCACTGGGCTTAAGTTCAGTAATGTACAGGTCAGAGACATGTTGTAAAGTAAATGTAAAAAGTAATTTATTTGCATGCTTTAACGTGTTTGTATCCACAGAGCTGATAGGGGTGGCTGTGCTGATTAGGCGTTACAGAACAACTGAGGAGCCATCCTTTAAAGACAAGATGGGAGTGTCGCCTGTCAGTCATCCAAGCCTGTGGGAGGAGACATTTGTATTTAAACCTGGAGTTGTGCTCTTGTCAGGGGTGACTGATGCTGAACTAGTTGGCCAGTCAGTAGTGAGCTGGGCTATGTCTAGTTAGTGTTTAGGGTCACCAGGAGGTGCAAGTAAAGGTATTGCTTGCTGGTGTCATCCTGACAGAAGTGTTATTTATTGTGATGCCAACAATAAATATGTTTGATTGAAAACAAGAAGTTTCGTGCTGCCGATGTCTACCTGGTATTCTTGCAACAGAAGGTGACAAAAAATGCAAGAGAAGGGTGCGTTTTGTTACAAGTGGTGTCAGAAGTGGGATCGCCAAGGACAGCCAACGCACAGCTGTCCACCCAACCTCCAGACACAAAAGGTGGTGAGTGAGCAATGATTGAATACTGCTATCACACCTTAAACTGTATATACTGTCAGTTGCAGTGAAGAGATTGCTATTGCTGAGCAAGCAATTTTTTTTTTGTCTGGAGAGACAGAAGCAATATTACTGTGAACTATTCACCATTTGTTTTGCAAAAGAAAAGCAAAAGTTTTTTTTTATATGAAATGGCTGGGCATTGTAGTGCCATACCTTGTTTATTCACTGAGTTGTGAGTTGGGTGTGGTCCACAAGTCTGCTGTTTTTCCTATGCCAATGCATACTTCAATAAGTTGCTGTTTTACCTGTGTGGGAGACTAATGCACCTGTTTTACTAATTGCCTGTGGAAGTGATGGACATATGTGAAGCTTGATATTTGAAAGCTGCTAGTACAAAATTGTCTTTACTCCTTATGATGGGCAAGAAAAAGAACAAAATGTCTCAAAAGGAAAGTGTGCAAACAGGTGTGTCTGAGGTACATTCTCAACAGGAAACATGGAAAATCAGAGAGGAGAATCTCATGCTCTCTGTACAACCCAAGTGTTACCTGGGTCAGAACATGTGTCCAGGGAAGAGTATGATTCTTTACAGAAAATGTTTATTGAGGAAAACTGCTGTCTTATAAAAGTGTGGAATTTAAAGCAGCAGAGAGCAAGAAAATGTGATTTTTCAATCTGTGGAAAATGAGTTGCATGCATTGCAAAAAGTGTGTGAAGAAAGGGAAAAATCAGAAAGTTCTTAAAGAAATAGTAGCAGAGAAATTGCTGCTTTAGAACAGAAGCTTGTCTTGGCTCAGCAAGAGGTATTCTTAGCAAGAGAGTCTGCAAGAGAGCTTGAGGAGTGCAAGTTTGAGAAGCTTGTACTTGTTGAACAGCATGAAAAGCTGGAACAGTTGCTCCAAGAAGAAAAAACTCTGTCTTCTAGGTATGCTGAGGAATGTGACCAAGCAGTGGCCTTGACATGCACTCAGGAGTTTGGTGTATATATATATATATATATATATATTTTTTTTTTTTTTTTTTTAAATACAGAAATAATTAAACCTCTACATAGGTAGCATAGATGTGTATAAAACACATTCTTTTAGTTCTACATAATATGCCTAAAAGTCTGAAGAAAAGACAAAACTATTAAACCCAAATTCATTTTTCTCTAAGTAACTGGTTAATGGGAGTTATTTGGCGGATAAACCGGTCGTCACAGCTGAACAGGCTGTATCTATCACTTGTTGGCTTTGCTCCTAGAGTATCAGAGTTGGCTTTGAACTTTGTGTTACATCTACAAAGGGCCACATATCTGAGTCACAGTTGTAGATATCATCTTGACATTGAAAATAACTCCAACCATTCATTAAATGAGTCTAGCATGGGCTGAATAAACAATTACATGACAATTTTTAAGTAAGATATTTTTCTCCCAAGATAGTAGGACTGTTCTCAGAAAAAACCCCATATTGTAATACCGTCTTCCCAGATATCAAGTATTAGAACAAGGTAGTGCAGGCAGAAAAGTAGTGGTCCAAGGTATAAAACAACAGTAAAAAAAACTCTAACACCGTTTTCTTCCACCCTCCGCTGTGCAGTAGTTGGACGTGAACGAAGGTGGTGTCCTCACATGGGCTGAAGAAAACTATGTGCAACCAAGAGGATTTGTGCAGTTGCTGGTTAGTAGGACCATCAGCCTCACTAATATCTGGGGAGGAAGATTTCAGAATAACCTCCCAATTACATAGCTGCTCATACAGCTGCCTTGTGTGTAGTGGCAAGCTAAGAAGTGGGTCAGCGGTTAAGGAACTTCAGTTTATCAAGGAATTAAATTCTTATCCCATAAATAGCTCTTCTGCAGATCCAGGATCCAGGTCACGTCCTTCTGCAGAACAGCATTATTCTTTTTTTTTAAGTGAAAACTACTTTAAAACCTCAGCTACCCCATTAAAGAACATTAATCAGTTTGGCCTTTCCAAATGCATAGTTACATACTTCACAACTTTCTAGGTCACAGGGCATTATGGTTCACCCCCACCTAATTACCCCAGCCACACGCAAATCTACCAAAATTACACCCATACTTATCAATATCACATCCCTAAATAGCTAAGCTTCAACCGTTTACTCCATGAAAAATTTGGACTGTTGGGGTAAAATGGTTGCCAATATTTTAAAATAATTTACAGGGACACTTTGCTGCTTAGTAGGTGAATCTATACTTGACACACACAATACTGTCTGGATTGATACTTCTAGTATACAATCACCATCAATTTCCTGAACTTGATAATTATGTAAGGGTTTGCATTGTAAATACTCTTCTTCAATCAACATGCTAAATAATACATTCTACAGTGTAAGCATATATAGTGAGAAATATATTCAAACTACAGAGTACGATTGTTTGTATTGTGCAGTTGATCAAGTCTGCAACATTTGGACAATCTTAAGTACAAATATTTCCAGGGCAAACCAGTGCAAACATTGAAATTATTAAGCCAAAGGGAAGTTTGACTGAACCACTATCTGCGAGTGAACCTCTCTTGTACCTAACCATTCCTCATCTTCAATAAGGACTACAAAGCAGGGCCGGATTTACCACTATGCAACCTAGGCAATTGCCTAGGGCCCAGCAGTCCCCAGAGGGCCCTCCCAGGGCCGGCGGTGAGACCACCCTTTAAAAATGGGATGCTACTTATGGGCCAGTGATATATGCTTGCCCCCCCCCCATCCCGGGCTAAAGTCTGCCAGCCAGCCCCTGAGTATATGTCATGCTAAAAAACTATAGTGCTATGGATTTTTTCAGGGAGGGGGCCCCAAACCAGTATCTTGCCTAGGGCCCCATGAGGTCTAAATCAGGCTCTGCTACAAAGTGGAAATAGGATAGTGATGTTCTGCATTTTCCTAAATAACTGCTGTAACAGGCTAGTTTGGAGAACCCCCTGTTTAGATGGGTAACAGTTGTTATGCACTGTTGAAAAATACATGACAACATTGCAATGCACCATATATGCAAATAAATATTAATATGTTGATATTAATATTGTATTTTTTATTTAATATATGGTTTACACATATTAGCCATTTAAAATATAATCGCTGCATATCATTACCTTTATTGGCAGTATTGGGATAGTGTTGAGTGCTTTATCTGCCTAATGTTTTTTAATAGTAATCCCCATATGGTCATGCATACTAATTTTTTTTTTTTCCTGTACTGATACTTTAAATAAGAAGAAAATCTTCAAGTTAGGATTACTATTGTCCTCATGGATAATTGTAAAGCGTTTCCAATCTTGCCACTGCAATTGTGTTGTTGATGACATCAGTCTTTTGTTTTACTTTTAACACATTAGCTTTTGTCAGGAAGCAGTAGCTTTTCCACTGCCATATTATTTGTTCAGAAACTGTATTCATTTGTAGTCTGCGGAAATAATCTAGCTTCATAGGCATCGGATCCCCCTGCCCTTTATTTCTCTGTTGCTTTCAAAACTAGTATTAAACCTCTACCATTTGTTAAGGAGACTATTTCATTTTTTTATGATGTTGGTAATGTAGAACACCAAAAAGTCCTTTCAGGACAATCAATCACAGTAGGTTATAATTGTAGTTATATCAAGAAGACTTGTAGTCTGTGTTCAAGATAAAATATAATTCCTATAATATATTTTCTAGTTTGCTCAAATGATAGAAGTTAAAGTTTTAGCTCTAGAATTTTCCCAAGATGCTACCACTAATCAGAGTGCCCTTGTATTTCACCGATCCAAATCAGTGAATCACAATTTGCATCACCCAATTTTTAAAATTCATTCTCCTCACCCCTTTGTTTTATTTCAATGATCTCGCTCTGGAGAACAATATTTTGTTTCTTGCACATGTTAACGTCGTCTGCATTGAATGCTCACCCAACACCTACTCCTGCTAGTGCAAACAATGTGACTTGCCCCATGAACCCATGTGCTTTGATGGAAAACTAGGTGCACAATTTCACCGAATGGGATTTTGCACAGCCTTTCTGCAGTTTTGCATAAATGACCCCCTAAGGGTTCAAATCAACAGATCTCAAGAAATCTCAAAAATAATTTGAATGAAATTAAATCTAGTTTGTTCTTCAAATGGAATATTTATTTGTTTCAAATCAAGATAGTGTTACAACTGTACAGTATACACCAGGCCTGTCCAACCTGCGGCCCTCCAGATGTTGTGAAACTACAAGTCCCAGCATGCCCTTCCAGCTATCAACTGGTTGTCTACCAGCAAAGCATGCTGGTGCTTGTAGTTTCACAACACCTGGAGGGCCGCAGGTTGGACAGGCCTGGTATACACCTATACAACATTTTTTTTTTACATAGTGCTATTATTGTCCTTGTGAATCTTGCACAGATGAGGATGAGTTTAGGGGTTATATATTGTTGATTCATTTTTAGAAACATTAGCATTTATACATTTTTTTCAGTTACAATTCAGTTTTATAATTCTGGCTTCTGGTGACATTGGTTCATCTGCCAATATTCTAACAGATGATAATCAGGTGAAAGAACAACAGGGCAATTCAGGTATGTTTTCACCTTTTTTGCTCATAAGTAGCAGAATTGGGTTGTCTTCAGCCTTTTTTTTAGAATCTGATAAATCGATTCACTCACTTCTTTTGTAGCAAATCTGCAAGAGTAATTCAATATTTTCTTGTTACAATAGATATAACCCTCAAGTAACATTTTCTTGGTGTTTGTTGTCAACCTTCCATGTGACACATATTAATTTTATTAGAACTATTAAGCTTGCTTTTTTTCTGGACCAATAGTGCAGTGTTGCCGAAAGGACATATTCTTTTGCACAAAACATATTTTCATATGTCTTAATCCCCAATCCTACTTTTAAAGATGGTATATTTTTTCTCCTTAAAAGTCTTTGGGAGGAGGTTCAAATCTTAAGTAGAAAATCTAAAACAGACGTGTTATCCCTTCATCAAATCTGCCAATTACCTTATTCAGCACATATTTCCAGAAATTGTTTCTGTTCTTTACTCCATCTCGCTCTCTGTACTCACATTGAACAAAGGAGCACTAGAATATTTAAGAGGATGTTGGCTTTGTATGTGGTGGCGTGCTTCCCTTAGCTTTCTGTTTGCTTTTCCCTGAGCAGATCCATACGCAGAATGCAGAGGAGGAAATCACAGGGAATTGAATGTATCTTTTGTTTGGCAATACCTCAAAGCAGTAGATTCATTGTTTTCCAAGAAAATTCTACGCTATGTAATCAAGACCATTCTGTAAAAAAATACAGTTTATACCCGGAGACCTTGAAAGCCACATGTGAACCAAGAAACTGCAAATTACAAAACCAGCTACCGCTATTATGATAGCACATAAAATGGTATTGAATTGGATTGAAAAGCTAGAGCTGTTGTCAAAAATATATATTATATTAGAAGCCGTTAGAAATCTTGTAGACCAGTTAAGCAAGAATCTACAGTACAAGGCTAACCTAGATCCTCATGTAGCAGGCCCCATTATCTCCATGGGCCCCGGTGCACCGCACCTGCTGCACCAACGGCAGTTCCGCCACTCTGTTACGTATGCTGTTGTTTCCTGGCTCTCTCTATGGGGGGAATTCAATTCCCCCCGAAGTAGCGCAGCATTAAACCTATTACCGTTATTACAGTAAATTTAACCTGGCTTTCTGTGTGCAGCTCAGGGAGCTGCGATCAAATAGCTGGCGTTGAATCTACCGTAATAATGGCATTTAAGCACACTATTGGCATAATAACGGTAATAGTGCGCAGGCCGCGTTACTTTTTACAGTAACACAGCCAATTGAATTCCCCCTATTGTATTTTACAGGAGCACTTATGTTTAAAAGTCCCTAAATTTTCACAACCTCATAAACAAGTCAACACTATTGGTATGATGCAGTTCAGATGGTGTCATATATGCCTCATGTTTTGTGTTTATTAATTGAGCAGTGTCATTTATTGAGTTATAGATCTTAGAGATGGGTTAAACTCCATTATGTGCAATTATTTCTTGACAATTTGTGCACAATTGTTAACTCAGCTCCAATTGTAAATATTTATTATTGGAATCATGTTGCCTATCCTTTGAGTTACCTATGTGGATAACACCAGCTGAATAGTATACTCACTTTAAATGGTTTATTTAACATCGTTTTACTTATTTTTTATCTACATAGTGTTAAATTGAGGATATCAAGATTTGGATTATATGAAAATATTTTTTTCTGGATACTTTAACTTTTATATCTACTTGAAATAAATGATATAGTTTTATTAGTTGTGGTATATTAGTTTATGGAGCCGGTATGGAGATGGGTTATGCGTCCACCCTTGAGGTTCCTCCGGGTGTTAGCTGAGGCATGGGGAGGGATGAGGAATTTGCCTATATTTTCATCTAAAAGGGGGCTGGATTGGCTTCTGGCTCTCTGAGGTTTTATAGTTTTACCTACATATAAGTCATCCTGTGCAGGAGTCTTCCAGGTTATGTTTGCTGTGTTTTCATTATTTGTTCATTTGTGGCTTTGGCTTTCTGCTCATGTCTTATTTACCTCCTTGTTTCAGGTCCATGGCGGGACATCAGGATGGTGTGGCTAGTGTGCTATTTCTTTATATTTTGGGCCAGTAAGAGTGGTCCTGCTCGCAGCTCAAGCATTTTCCCTGAGGCTAGTTTAATCTAGTGGAAGGGTTTTTGGGGCTTCGATAGGCTGCCCTTTTAGATATTTTTTTTGCTAATGAGGCCAAATTTGGATGTGCTGATATTTTAGTCATTCATTTGGGGGTAATAACCTGGGTAAATGCAAGGGATTGGACCTCATTAAGCACATTTACTCAGATGTTGAGGTAATTAGATCCCGCTGTCCTTTGGTTCATTTAGAATGGTCAGATATTAATCCTAGGCTATAGTGGAGAGGTGCTGATAATCCAATTGGTCTTGGCACGGTTTGGTCTAAGGTGAATAGAGCCGTTGGGAAGTTCTTTATTGGTTTTCGGGGTTCAGTAGTTAGTAATCTGACCATTAGGGCTAAATTTCCACAATTCTATAGGGCAAATAGTCTATTTGCTTCAAGGAAGGTTTGACTTATTTTGTTGAGCTTTGTTGGGCTATCAGAGGTCATGGTGGTGACGGGGCTTAGATTCCTGGGGTAGGGGAACCTAGCTGTGGCGGAAAGTGATCCAAATAGCCACCATATGGACACATTTCGGTAGTGTGTTGGGAACTCACCCTTATTAGAAGGTTCAATTAGCTATACTTCCCCTTTTGAAAGTTATGGGGTGCCGTTTGGTCAGGTCAGCTAATGAGACAAAATGGGCTAGAGTTGGCTCCACCACTTAGAAGTGACCGAATATTTTGTCAATTCATTTTACGGTTTATGGATATGTCTGTAGGTTGATTGGTCTTGCTTTTATTTACCACCACTTCAATTCAATTTATTGTTCAATACAATTTGTGACCGTTCATTCACCAAACAAGTGTCTTGTGTCTTTATTTTATAGACTTAAAATAACTCTTGTTAAGAGAAATAATGTCAAATCTAAAGAGTATAAACTGCTAGGGGGCTAATAAACACAATAGACTCAAGAAAACAACTCATTGACTCAATGCATAACATTGATCTATAGAACTATCAGTATGTAAATGTCAGATTATTCAGGAAAACAGACTTTAAGCCCAAATTGGGCATCACTGTGCATACACAAGACCCCATGCCTACTAAGAAAAGCATACAGCGACTGCTAGTTAAGCAACTGTGTGTACAACGACCATGATTAAACAGTACACTTTCTGTACATTCTCTCTGTCTTATGTATATTTAATTGAGATCATTCCATGCATATATAAATCCTTAAAAGATTATTTATGAATTATATTGTTCAGTTAAAATTCATAAAATTGTTGCATGTTTGTAGAGGGAGGCAACTTTAGAAAAGATAAATATTTAAGCAATTGAGCTTTATCTGAGTTCTTGGAGCTTAAGATTTAACAACACTCTAAAGAAATGTGATTGTGATTTTCAGATGTTTAGTGATCTAGGAGCCACAGCATCAATGCAATCCCTATCGTTGGAGCTCAAGAGCCCTGATCGTTATACTGGGGATATAGGCTCAATCAATAATTTCATGAACCACTGCAAACTCTATTTTCAGTTGCATCCACACTCTTCCGACAGTCAGTTATAACATAAGGGTATTATTATATCTCCTCAACAGGAAGGTTTGCAGTCATGGACCTTTCTTCCGAAAGCAGATGACCAAGCACTACAGGATTGTCTGTTATAAGATGACCCAAATAAGAAGTCATCTGTTGCATCTTCTTTAAATGCTTTGAGATAATCAAATCAACCAGCTGACATTTATTGTACAGAATTTCACAAATGAGCAACTAAAACCTCCTCGAATGACCCTGCACTCAGTAGTCAGTTCCTTGTAGGGCTTTCAGATGTCCTTAAAGATTCTCTTTTCCAATACTCTATTTGTGAGACTTTAGATGATATGATGAATTTATCTATTAAGATTGACCAAAGATTTAGAAAAAGGCAGCAATCTACTCATAACACTTTTCGCAATTCTTCAGTTATAGACTTTTCTGAACCCTTGTGACTAGGAGTTTTCTGCCTGAATCTATTTCTTTATGGTGGTCAATATGCAACATCCTGTTAAGGATAAGAAGTGGAGAACTAGGAAATGAGGGAGTAGTTCTCCAAGGACTAAAATCAGAACCCATATTAAATTCACTTCCAAGACTTCCTGCTCTCTTAAAATTTAAATACTATACCAACCACTCCTTTGCCTTAATAGATAGTGAAGCATCAGGCAATCTTCTGAACTATAATTTTGTCAAGTTATTGCAGATAACATGCTTACCTCATTTCCATTACTGTGAGAGGTGTATATGGGTCACCTCTCCCAGAAGTTTACCATCAAGTATTCAACTCCTCCAGTGACACTAAACATTGGAATGTTTCATTGCGAAAAGATCATCTTCTTACCAACATCCCACATTTCCCTTCATTTGAGCCATGAACCTAAAATCAATTGGAACACTGATGAAATTGCACATTGGAGTGATTTCTGTCTACACAACTGCTTAAACATGTCCCTATATATCACTATATTGTTTTATTTGCCTGCTCCTTTTTCTTGGATGGTTTCAATAAGAGTTCCGCTGACTTATTGCCTACTCACAGATGACTGCGCTATTGACCTTATTTCTTGATCTCCGCTACCAAAGGCAAGATTGTATTTGTATTCTGGTACAAAAGCCAAGGCTACGGAACAATACATCAAAAATAACTTTGACAAGGGGTTTATTCACCTTTTCAGGTCCCCAATGAGAGCAGGCTTTTTTTTTTGTCTCTAAATTAGATTGAGGGTTATGTCCATGTATTGATTTCTGCACGTGAAATAAGTACACTATTAAGAACCAATACCCATTACCCTTAAAATCTGAGTTATTTGATCAGATTCATGGAGCCACCATTTTCTCTAAAATAGATTTTCATGCAGAATATAACCTCAAAAAAATCAGAGCAATGAGTGGGACTGCCTTTAATACAAACACTGGACAGTAGGAATACCTTGTAATGCCTTTTGGGCTCTGTAATTCCCCTGCAGTCTTCCAGGATCTAATATACACTATAATGACAAAAGTATTTGAACGCTTGACCATTACACCAACATGGACTGTAATGGCATTGTATTCAAATACATATACTTCAATATTGAGTTTGTTCCCCTTTTGCAGCGATTACAGCTTCCACTCTTTTTGGAAGGCTTTCTACAAGATGTTGGAGTATTTCTGTGGCAATTTGTGCCCATTCATTCTGTAGAGCATTTAGGAGGTCAGATACTGATGTTGGATGAGAAGGCTTTGCTCGCAATCTCCATTCCAGTTCATCCCAAAGGTGTTCGATGGGGTTGACTTGAGGTCAGGGCTCTGTGCAGGCCAGTAAAGTTATTCCACACCAAACTCATCAAACCATGTCTCTGTAGTCCTTGCTTTGTGCACTGGGGCACAGTCATGTTGGAATAGAAAGGGACCTTCCCCAAACTGTTGCTACAAATGTAACAACCTCCCTACAAGCTTGCTGCTTTGTATTGACAGCTCCTGCCTCCTGGACTTGTGGACTTTATTTGTGTTTCCTTTTATGTGTCAGTAGCAGTACCTCTGGTCACCAGAGGTGCTGCTATTGTGCCTGTTTCTTGTGCTTTAGGAGTTAACCTTGTTGAACTAATTATTCCGTACACCTGGGTGTTCTCCTATGTATACTTGTCACTCACAGCATACATTGCTGGTTATTGTTGTTACATTCTGTTGTTACTTTGTTGTTCCTGTCCACTGCTATGCTTCTGGTTACTTGCTGCTTGGGATCTCTCCATACCTCCTGCTTCCCTGCATCAGCCGTGTACCTGGTATTTTCTGCAAGCTCATATTACCTCCTGTTTCCTGCATCAGCTTTGTACCTGACATTTTCTGCAAGATCATTTTACCTCCTGCTCTCTGCATCAGCTTTGTACCTGATATTTACTGCAAGCTCATGATTACCTACTGTTTTGTACATTTCAGCAAATAAACATTGAGTGTTTTTCACCATATTCGTGGCTCCTAGCTGTATTCCTGCATTCAAGCGTGACAGTATAACCAGAGAGAGAAGCGAGCCAAACAGAGAAGCGTGATTCATCTCTCCCCAGATCACTTTTCCACTGCTCCACAGTTCAGTGTCGGTGTGCTTTACACCACTCCATTCAACGCTTGACATTGGTCTTGGTGATGTGAGGCTTGCATGCAGCTTCTCGGCCATAGAAACCCATTCCATTGAGCTCCCACCACACAGCGTTTGTGCTTACATTAATGCCAGTGGAAGTTTGGAACTCTTCAACTATGGAATCAGCAGAGCGTTGGCGACTTTTACGCACCATGCGCCTTAGCAGTCATTGACCCTGCTCTGTGATTTTACGTGGTCTTCTGCTTCGTGGCTGAGTTGCTATTGTTCCTAAACGCTTCCTCTTTTCAATAATTAAAGAAATGGAAGTTGCTCAATCAATTTATAGGCTATAGCAGGTATGTGAAAGGGTGGGATTATCCTAAAAGGAACAAACACACACAAAGATCCCCCAGCACACTGCAATAGCCAGCAACAGATCTGCTATTTCTACTGTAGATAAAAATGCAAAAGTCTCAGTTGCACACATTTGCAAATGTATGTTTAAGCCACCCGCCTCTCCACAGCGCTTTTGCTAATAGGGTCGTCCTAACTCTAAATAATGAGAGTCCCATATATTTGGGCCATACATATGTGTTTTTAAATTGAGAGCCAACTTACCAAAGAGCTACCCCAGAAGCCTCCAAATAGCAATCCAATGTCAGCACTCCCCCTCAGCTACTGACACCAACATGCCTCTCAGACAAATAAAGAAATGGAAGTTGCTCAATCAATTTATAGGCTATAGCAGGTGCGTGAAAGGGTGGGGTTATCCTAAAAGGAACAAACACACACAAAGATCCCCCAGCACACTGCAATAGCCAGCAACAGATCTGCTATTTCTACTGTAGATAAAAATGCAAAAGTCTCAGTTGCACACATTTGCAAATGTATGTTTAAGCCACTCGCCTCTAAACGGCGCTTTTGCTAATAGAGTGGTCCTAACTCTAAACAATGAGAGTCCCATATATGTGGGCCATACATATGTGTTTTTCAATAATATCACTTCATGAACCATTTTATTGCAAAGGTGGCATACTATCACAGTACCACGCTTGAAGTCACTGAGCTCTTCAGAACGACCCACTATCATAAATGTTTGCAAATGAAGACTGCATGACTAGGTGCTTGATTTTATAAACCTCTGACAAGGGGTCTGATTGAAACACCTTAATTCAATATTTAACAGGTGTGGCCAAATACTCCATATAGTGTATTATACCCTCTGTGATTTCTTGGAATGTTTTGTAGTTATTTACTTAGATGATATCTTAATCTATTTAACTATTCTGTCTGAACTTCGATAACATGTCTGTCAAGTTCTTCAACATTTATGAGAAAATTAATTATTTGCTAAAAGAGAGAAAACTAAGGTTCGAGGTACCCTAGATTTCATTCTTAGATTATTTTTTTCAGATGGTTTGACAATGGTTCCCAGTAAAGTGCATGAAATCCTTGACTGGGCAGTACACACTAACTTAAAGGCTGTACAAAGAATTCTGGGCTTTTCAAATTTTTACAGGAGGCTTATTCCACAATTTTCTTATATATTAGAACTTTAACCAAGAAAGGTGCAAACCCATCCATCTGGTCACCACGGGCATTTCAAGATTGTAAGTTGTTAAAGAAAGCTTTTGTTTTAACTCCAGTTTTGCGTCAGCCATTGTTCATTGTAGAAGTAGATCCTTCTGACATTAGTGCTGGGACAGTCCTCTCTCAGGCATATCCTGTTGCCCAGAGACTATATCCTTGTGTTTATTTCACATATAAATTTTCTCCAGCTGAACATAACAATGATATTGGTATCAGAATTCCTGGCCATTGGTTAGAAAGTGCAACACACTGTAACCATTGTTACAGACCATAAAAAATTATAATTTATTAGATCTGCCAAGAGGCTAACACCCAGGCAAGTACCATTGAATTACATTACATTACGATCATAAACTTTCTGGGAATTCTGGTATTAATAAGATGATTAAAGACCTTTCCAGATTGCTTTGGTGACCAACCTGGAAGAACACCATACAAGAATATGTACGTGTCTTGTGAAATGTGTTCACACAATAAGGTTCCTCAAACTATTCCTTATGGTTTATTGAATCCATTACCTGTTCCTTGAACACAAAATTGCTGTACTTATCATCATCATTTATTTATATAGCACCACTAATTCCGCAGCGCTGTACAGAGAACTCACTCACATCAGTCCCTGCCCCATTAGAGCTTACAGACTAAATTCCCTGACACACACACACACACACACACACACACACACACACACACACACACACACACACACACACACACACACACACGTCTATTTGTTAGCAGCCAATTAACCTACCAGTATGGAGTTTTTTTTGGAGTGTGGGAGGAAACCGGAGCACCTGGAGGAAACCCACACAAACACGGGGAGAACATACAAACTTAACACAGATAAGGCCATGGTCGGGAATTGAACCCATGTCTTCACTATTATTTGAGTTCTGGTAGACAGATTCAGCAAGTTGGCTAATTTCAAACAACTCTGTCGACTTCCTGACACTATGTTAGCCTTGTTGTTTATGCGACAAATCTTAAAGTTGCATGGTATTCCTGAAAATATTGTTTCAGATAGAGGAGTACAAGTTACAGCTCACTTCTGGAGAACCTTTTATAATTTAATTGGCATCATCCTCAGTTTCACATCAGCATACCCTCCACAAACTAACAGTCAGACAACAGTAAATCAAACTCTGAAGTAGTATTTGAGATGCTATACCTTACACATGCAGGATGATTCAGTGGAATATCTAGCATGGGCAGAATTTGCCTACAACAAATCTACACATTCTGCCTCTGGGAACTCCCCTTTTTATTGCAGTTATGACTTACAGCTTAAAGATCATTCATTATGCACTCCAGTTCAAGCTCATTCTTCTGAAGTTTGTAATACTGACAAAACTCTGAAATCTGTTTAGAGCAAAGTTCACTGAGCTTTGTCATAAGCTACAAGAAACATGAGAAATTCTTTGATCAGCATCACAGACACTTTCATTTATTGTATGGTAGTACACTAAGAACATTAATATTCACCAAAGGTCTACTAAGTTAGGACCTAAGTTCAGTGGTCCATACAAGATTATCAAGATAATTAATCTTGTTAGAGTTCACTTAGCTTTGCGCAGAAACGTAAGAATTTCAAATGAATTCCAAATTCATTCCATTGTTCTCTTTTGAATCCTACATTTAGGTCCATAATCTTCAAGAGAAGATAATTTTCCAAAGTTCCAGCTCCTGTGTTGGTGTACGGCTCTCCTGAAATTACAGCACAAATAATACTTGACTCTAAGCAGAAGTCCAGCAGGACAGTATGGCAAGTATATCAGAATATACAGATCTGCAGCCAGGTGTATCCTTGTGACAGGTATGCTAATGAGCACTAGAACTAGATCAGAGGCAACACAACAGTATGCGGCAGAGGTCCAATAGTATCCAAGACAATGTAGCGGAATTTGAAGGGAAACGGGATCTGCGGCCAGGGGTATGCTTAGGTCCAGATACGCTAGGGAGCACAGGAACTTAATCAGGCGAAATACCTGTAACGATACTTACCTTTCCTCGCTCCCCCGCCGCTCTGTCAGACCCGGAAGCTGCACTTCTGAGTTTGGCGGTCACGTGACCGCCAGAACTAAGGTCGGGAAATTCAAACAGGAACTCTCTATTAAACAGTGCTCTGACACTTTAGGAGTGCTCTGACACTTTAGGAGTGTCAGAGCAACTTATCTGTTCCTGGCTCCTGTTTCCTGTTCCTCCTTGTGCCTGCTCCCTGTCTATTTGACCTCCTGTGTACCAACCCGGCTTGCTGACCACCCTGATTGCCTGTGCTCCTGACTCGGATTGTATTACGTTTGTCTCTCTACGCGTTTATCTGCCATACCTGTGTACTGACCCGGCTAGCTGACTACGCATCTGTTCTGGTGACCCATGTACCGACCCGGTTTGATTGACTCTGAGATTGCCTTCTGATTCTGTCTGCATTGCCTTCCCGTGAACCAACCCAGCCTGTCCGACTACTCTCATCCTGTTCCTTTTCCGCTGTACTTCCTCTTGGGGCAAACCTGAGGACCGCGACCTGCGACTCCTGGCAGCTAAGCCCATCCCGCCTTGTGGCCGTTCTTGGTGAATACCGGGGAGATCGTTAGACTCCACACCTCAGGTAAGCCAGCGCTAATCAAGATTAGTAGTGTTATCCATAATCCGTTACAATACCACAGTAGGCAGCAGAGATCCAATAGTATTAAGGGCACTGTAGCGGATGTAGAAGGGAAACAGGGTCTACGGCCAGGTGTATACTTAGGTCCAGATATGCTTGGAAACACAGGAACTGGATCAGACGGAAAATACAGTAGGCAGCAGAGGTTCAGACAAAGTTCAGAACAGTATATCGGAAATAGCTGATAATAAAGAACTGCGAACTGAGGTATACTGGATCAGGCGGAATACCATGGAATACAGCGGAGGTCCAGTAAAGTTTAGGATACTATAGGAGTAGAAGTAAAATGGAACAGGAGAGCCACAACAGGTCCACACACAATGAGAGACTTCAAGAACTGACACAGATTGAAAGAAAGAGGTGTCTTAAATAATACAGCCAATAGAGGGCACTAGCCTATAGGAGAGAATAGGAGTAGAAAACAGGATGCGCAGCCCGAAATCCAGGATGCCGTCGACCGTCGGAGCAGCGGTGCCTCCACCAGTGGAGGACCCCTAAGGTAAGTGAACTGGGACCCAACTGGCGGGCCTGGATCGTGATAGAAGATATGAAACTCTAATATATTAGTCTATTGGGAGGGCTATTGGCTTGAAGAGTGGTCCTGGTTTACTGTTCGAGATCTCCATGTGGACAGATTAAAAGCTATGTTCCATCAGTTTTTCCTGGGTAAAGCTTGTTAGGGGTCCCAGAACCCTTCCACAAGGGGGAAGATGTACTGTTAGGATCTGCATATGATGGCATGTGATTGCTTTTTTCCTTTTCTTGGCTTGCTACATTCATATGCATGTAGCCACAGTGTTCTGGCTCAAACTGTCTATGGATGACCAGTGCATCAGTTACTGTTGGAGGTGTGCCCTCCCTGTAATTCTACTGGGGGTTTATCTGAGGTAGGTCCTTACCTCCAGCTAATAGCGTTTACACGCTAGCTTCATGGTCCTGTACATTCTACTCCAGTTGGTTCCTGACTCCCGATCCCTTTGCTCTGCATTATGGTGACTTCTTATTTCCGATAACACCATTCCCACTAATGCACCCTCATAACTGTCTGAATCTCCACTCAGTACCAAATTTTTGCTTCTCTTGTTTCAGAAATGTTGGTGCACGGCTCTCCTGAAATTACAGTACAAATAATACTTGACTCTAGGAAGGATTGAAACTCCAGTACCTTGTCTATTGGGAGGGCTTTTGGCTTGAAGAGATTTCCTAGTTTCCTGTCTGAGATCTCCATGTGGACAGATTAAAAGCTAGGTTCCATCAGCTTTTTCTGGGTAAAGCTTGTTAGGGGTCCCTGGACCCTTCCTCAAGGGGGTGGGGTGTACTGTTAGGATCTGCATATGATTCCATGTGATTGCTTTTCTCCTTTTCTCAGCTGGCTACATTCAGAGCGGTCTGGGTAATATATCCCAGACAGATGGAGCGCATGCTAAGTATATGGAGGTTCCTGAGGCTTGCTTAAATCCTACACCCAGTGTATTCATCATGCTATTAGAACAACTGCAATTAGTTTCAAGGGGTGACACTTTAGATAAATGCAATTTGCTATATAATGCATGACCAAGTTGGTGTCCATGTTAGTGTGTTATATTAATTTGTGAACAGCTTTGAATGCACGTCATACTGTCTAGCGATTAAATTTTCTTGTCATACTATAATTTCTATCAAAGTATAGTTATAATATGCACAGTGCAGTATTGTACATGTACTGTAGGCAATCATAATTTCTGTTATTACTTTGTATTAAAATATATGAATGATATTTGTGGTACTACATTATTTTAATGTTTATAATCAGTGTGATGTATAGCAAGAATTCTCCAGCTTCTGAAGCTGCAGTGCAGATATTACTGATAAACTGCAAAATGCCAAGGGACAGCAAGTAACCACTTTGAGGAAATAAGGAGTTAATTCGATAACACTATTTTTACAAAATGTGGTCTATGGTAAGTATACTTTTTAGCGCTTTTATCCCCCAACCCAGATACTCCATCTCCCCGGTTATGTTTACCCCATACAGTTATTATATGTTTATCTGTGCATACTCTATGCCTACATGTTAAATTCAACAATATATATGTTAAACTATAGTCAGCCTGGGTAAGAGAGATTATCTGCAGACTAACAAGGAAGGGGTCAACCCTGGAACAATACCTGGGTAATTAAATCTTTAATTATTACACTTCTGTTTAATGCTCTTTCTACTTAAATCACCATTGATTAAATTCTTTTCAGGAGATACTTTGTGTGAACCTGAAATCTGTAGACAGTGTGGAGCCATAACTGACAAGGAGGTCTGACACAAAGATGGGCAGCATCTTAGCGATATCTGAGGCCCTAGTTTTAGGGAGAATGAGTTAGTCACATCCCCATTGTTTTAGCTACTTTGTGTGAGATCCATGAAATTGCCTTGATCAGTGATTCAGCTCCTCTTGAGAGATCCATTGTGTGAACCTAATACAACATTAGGCCGCTGCTGGAAGGATGAAGACTGCAATGGGGTCTATATAAAAAGCACATACTGCTGCATCAGAGACCCTCTGCAACCTGGAAAAACTGAATGTCAGGACTCACATGGGTTTATGGCGCCATCTGGAGCACTGAAGAAACAGGGATGATTGCAAATCCTCTTCATTATTCTGGAACCTTCGTGGCTCTGTGTATCTTCCAAAAGAAAAATGACACTGAAGCAGGACTGCTGCCCCTCTGGCAGCATCAGGAAAGAAGCCTCCACATTATATGTACCAGCCCGAATTGGAATCCCTAGTGTGGCTTATAGAGTGTACCATTTGTAACCCTTGTTTGATGTATGTCTCATCTGCAGAGTATGACTTCAGTAGCCATTTATTGAAATTGCTCTTGGTGTTTTTGTATTAACAAAAAGTTATGAGCACCTAGTTGCTAACCAATAATGATTGTCCGCTTCCAGTGATGTGGTTCCAAAGCACAATGTGATATAATAGCCAAAAGTAGCAGTAAAACAGGTCAGAATAAAATAAGTACAGCCGTTACTTTTAGCAGACACTCTGGATCCAGTGTACAATCATCCAGGTCTGAAGGCTGTGGTCAAGTAGACTGAAGACTGGTCCCAGAGCCCCCATTTATATACAGTCAGTGATACAGTGAAAACAATACAGATGATGTGGCTTGCTTCCATAGGTTCAGGCTTCAGGAAGGTCCAGTGCAATGCAGGTCATTGGCCAGTTCAAATGATAATATCCAAGGGTGGGGGGGGGGTCAGCTCTCCTGGAGATGCATTCTAATCTTCCCACCAAAAACCAGTTTGAACTGGTCTATTTGCACTACACAGACAATATCATTCTAATCATTAATTCCCTACAATCTATAACTAGCATACGCAAGGTGCGATCCGTTTAGCGATTGAATCGGACGTCTGTAAATAAATTGGGGATTAGAATGATACCAGACATGATATGTTTCCTATGACCTGAACCTTAGAACGCACTAATGTGTATATAACTGTATAATATCAAACATAAACCTTGCTACATCTCTACATAAATAACTATGTGTTGCAACTACATTTAATATGAGCTAGTTACAAGTGTATGTGTGTGTGTAAATGCGTGTATAAGTGTTCGCCACGTGTTGCAGTTAGTTACACTCCTCCATGCTGTATCTTGCTATTAGCATAACTTCAGACAAGGACAATCAAGTTGTCACATGATGTCACACCCGGCATTCAGACAGTCTGAATGGAGCACAGAGCAGCAGAGAGGAGGGACGCCGGTGCCGCGTTAACGTGAGTATGTTTTTTTGTAAACTACCCCGCCCCCTCAACGCAAAAAAAAAATATGACAAAAAATTTAGTTTTGAAAAAAATAAAAAAAATAAAATCATTGACGCAAGCCGGGCTCCCTGCCATGCCCGGGCCCGGGTAATTAGTACGCGCCTCCCCTCCCCTCTCGGCAGCCCTGTGTCTGAGAGAGGGAGAGAGGCACAGTATGTATTAAATTAAACCTTGTCTCTCTCTATCTGTCTGTCTGTGTATGTTAGACTGTAAGCTCCAATGGGGCAGGGACTGATGTGAATGAGTTATCTGTACAGCGCTGTGAAATCAGTGGCGCTATATAAATAAATGGTGATGATGACAGCTCTATGTATAGAAGATACAGTGATAAAACAACAACCATATCCAGAATAACTTTAAACAATGTGTGCATATTGAGTAAAATTGAAAGGGCTCACGAGCAGCCCTGAAATCTCCAAAACCTGGGCA
Source organism: Mixophyes fleayi (assembly GCF_038048845.1). NCBI lineage: Eukaryota > Metazoa > Chordata > Amphibia > Anura > Limnodynastidae > Mixophyes > Mixophyes fleayi. The sequence goes on along the minus strand of NC_134407.1, from coordinate 64,910,666 downwards.
AACAAACACCATTCATCCCAAAATGCACCCACATAACCATCACTTGCTCCAAAATTACACTGCATGCCACCAAGACCAGTCACTTGCTCCAAAATAGTCCTACAAGCCCTCGGACCCGCAGAAGCCCTCAGATCTAACATATCATCTAAAACTACCCCATTTGTCACCCAGACCTCCTCAAATGCATTCAGACCATCCTGCATGACTCCATGCCAGTCAGACCTCCCCATATCCCACTCAGACCTCCACACATGCCCTTCACACTCCCACAGGCCAGTCAAACCTTCCCACATGCCACCCACACCACTCAGACCTCCCCTTTTGCCACTCAGACCCCCCCACATACCACTCAGACCCCCCCACATGCATCTCGCACCTGCCCCTTATGCCACTCACACCAGCCCCATATATCTAAAAACACTTACTTACAAAACCAGAGCTCGCAAAGGAAGGAGGGAGAGCATGTGGTGTAGAATACACCGCACACTCTCCTCCCACTTCTCTGATTGAATGAGTTGTGTGACGTCCCTGTAGGTTGCAGAGGAGGTGACATGACCAGGAAACCAGCTCTGTGTTGTCTGTGCTATAGTCAATAGTAACAATGAAATCACTATTCTCTTCTTCTGGTAACCCACTGGTTCTCTTATTTGTAAGTGCTTTTCTGCTTGTTTGCTTAGCATTATCATATGCACACATATTGTTTTTTATTTTGGCCATTGATTCTATGATAGCAGAATTATTTCCTAGAAAGTATCAAGTCTGAACAGATAAATGAGGTAAACACATCATACTTGGCTAGTTTTATAACCTGCCTTCTGGGAGATCCCGGAAGGGAAGATAGGTGAGCAATGGGATGGTGACACAATTGCGTCACTTGCCCCATCCCTGCTAGGAAATGCCAGTATTCACAGCATTGCATAGCGGCATGGGAGGCCGGATTACATTAAACCCCACCTCTGCCAGGATCTAGAAGGATGAATAATACTCTTCTTGAAGTACTGGTCGGAATTCTGGGAGAGTAGGCAAGCATGCAAAACAATGTACTTTGCATCATCAAGGACCCACCCCCAGCAGCTTAATGCGACGATTTGTCATTGCACAGCGAGGTGGCAGGGCAATGACAATGCAGTTTACAGAAAATCGCGTCGTCATGGTCCCTGCCTGGACCACTTAACTAGGGAAGGGGGACCTCTCTCCCAGACAGTAGACAAGTATGGGTAAAAATCTGTAAAAATTATTTTTAAATTCTACTGTGGTGTATATTGTTGCTAAAAAAAGGGTACTCCACTTATTTGTCTACTGTAGGTCATTGAGCTGGGGTGTGGGATGATTTTTCACAGAATTATGGCAGTGTGTGGTGAGCATCCTCTGAATGAGAAACACGATCAAGGACAGGTACGACTATACAGATCACTCAAGAATGTAAATAATTATTTTTCAGGTTTACTTCCACTTTAAAGGCAATGACACAATCACAAGCAGTGCTTTAGTCAGAACAAAAAAGTTATGTGTTCTGGTGAGAGGTGGACCTGAGTTGGGGAAAATACAGGCTCATAGCCAGTATTTATTACACTGGTGTGATTTCCCTTGAAGAAGCTGCAGTTCTTCTCATGACATAATCGCTCACTGTGTTTTGACCCTTTGCAGCTGAATCAGACACACCTCACTGTTTCCATAAAAACAATTCACATCCCACATCACCTTACAATAATATACATGCCTTTACTTAATTACAAATCCTTTGGTTTATGCCAATAGTATTTAGAGCTATTCTGAAATAAACTTTTCCCTGTTATAAGTCAAGATTTTTTCTTTTTTTTTTACATATATAGTCTAAAGCAATATATTGTAGTTTCTCTCAATAAAATATGCTATATGCTATACCCAAGTAGAAGTGTTTATTTTGGCTGCATAATGATTGTGTTTTTTAGCATAATCTTTTCAATTAAGTTTAGTGTCCATTTAAATCAAAGAGCATTTCAGGCATTAAATAAATGTTCATTAATGTCTAAAAAGTGCTTCGAATTTACACAACTTTAAAGTCTTTGGGGTATATTTACTAAACTGTGGGTTTGAAAAAATGAAGATGATGCCTATAGCAATCAATCAGATTCTAGTTATCATTTGTTTAGTACAGTCTACAAAATGATAGCTAGAATCTGATTGGTTGCTATAGACCGCAACATCTCCTCTTTTTCAAACCTACAGTTTAGTAAATAATACACCCCTATGTTGTAGTTATTTCTCTGCTTTCCAATGCTATTTCGAGAAAGTCTACAAAGCTAGCACTCATTATTTCATATGTGGAAGTTATAGGGAAATGAAAGAAAAGTTAAAATTTAAAAGAGTGCTCTAAAACTGCTTGTGTAAACTTATCAATAGCATTTGTTAACTAATCTTCAACAAACAAGTGCTTGGACAATGCACCATGTTAATATAGACCCTGAAAGCTATGGCCATTATATCAACTAGCCCTAGCTGAATTCCTTAGGGGAATGGGGTCTGTGAAATTTCCCCAGCACTGTGCTGAAAGCATTAGCACTCTTCCCACTGGTGTGGTGGGTGTGAACTTGAAGTAATGAAATGATTAAAAATAGATATGTTTTTTTTGCTGATGAACTAAAGACAGGACCTGTCATGTTTATTTAAATATAGGAATTTTTCATGGTATTTGTGTCTATTATTTACAGTGTTTTTCAGGTGAACTACATGTTCCAGGGGGCCCTGGATGCAGTGCCGGATTTAGGCCTCTTGCAGCCATAGGCAAGATACTGGTTTGTGGTAACCCTCCCTGAAACAATCCATAGCGCTATATTTTTTTTAGCATAGCAATTACTAACTTTTAACACCTACTAGGAAAGATAGTGCAAACAATGTTATACCATAAGATATTATTTTTTTAACTCCTTACCTAACACAGAGTGCAAATAATGTACACAATTATTCCTTAGCTTTAATTACCTTATATCAGTCAAAGTGCAAATAATTATAAACATAAAAAGTTCACAGTGCGCCTTGAGATAAGTCTGAATATAGTATGTTATATAATGCAGTCAATCTTGAGAACCGGTACTCAGCAATGTCCGTGATTTTCAGTGAACTCTTCTTACGGATTCCTTATAGGATTCTTTATAGCACTAGCAGCCTGTAAGCCGCACGTCTTCCCCTTTTTTTTCAACCCAATCTCCACGGGTGTACCAAGGTATCTAGAATATCAAACAAATGGGGGCGCCTCCATAGTGCATTATCCACATTTAATTGTTAAAATCACATACATAATTTGCATGCACCAGAGATCCTTAGACAGCAAGCATGTAATGTATAAATAACAGGTTAACTCCTATGTAGCAATTCGAAGCAGACCTCACAATCAGTACTTCTGTCTAAGGATCTTCATAATCACACGGTGCTCCTTCATAATTACACTGTGCCCTCCTTTATCATTACACTCTGCCTCTTCATAATTACCCTGTGTCCTCCTTTATAATTAACCTGTGCCCCTTCATGAACACCCTTTGCCCACCTTTATCATTACACTGTGTCCTTTCATAATCAACCTGTGCCCTCCTTTATAATTACACTGTGTCTCTTCATAATCACCCTGTGTCCTCCTTTATCATTACACTGTGCCCCTTCATAATCACCCTGTGTCCTCCTTCACCATTACAATGTGCCCTTTCATAATCACACTGTGCCCTCCTTCATCATTACACTGTGCCCTTTCATAATCACCCTGTGTCCTCCTTTACCATTACACTGTGCCCTTTCATAATGACCTGTGCCCTCATTTATCATTATACTGTGCCCCTTCATAATCATACTCTGCCCACTCTGTGTATCATCTGCTTCACTAAGAGTCATATTATTATTATTATCATTGTAGATGTGTAAGGCTCCACAGCGCGCAGTACAGTAGGGAAGACAAGGACATACATAAAACAGGGCATACGTAAAACAAGAACAGACAGGGCAGACATAAAAACAAATGGTATGGAGAACCCTGCTCATTAGAGTGTGAATAGTGTTGTCGAGGATAAGGCCACCTCTAAAAAAGAGAAGGGTTTTAAAAAAGCATCTAAAGATTTGAAGGCTGTGGGAAAGTCTGATTGAGCGTGGTAGGGAATTCCATAACTGGGGAGCAGCACGGGAGAAGTCTTGAAGGTGGGAGTGAGAGGTTATCAGAGACGAGACAAGATGCAGGTCAGAGGTAATACCGCTGACAACCTGTTTGAAAAACTAAGGAATGTCATTGCAACATGTCTTATCCTACTTGGACTCTCCTGAGGATGTGCGATTTCTGATAACGCAGCCAATATTGTTAGAGCATTACAGCGGGTTGAATTTCATCAGATTCCCTGTTTTTCTCACACAATCAACTTGGCGGTACAGAACTTTTTAAAAAATGACAATGACATGCAGGAGATGCTGTCTGTGTCCCGAAATATTTAGGGTCAGTTTCGGGATTCTGCAACAGCATGTAGGAGAATGCAGCAGCTGCAAGAAGAATAGAAATTTGGGGGAATTTACTTTAGTCCAGAACAGTGGAGAATACTTTTCGTGTTGTGCAAGGTGCTGAAAACACTCGCAGTAGTCACCTGTGAAGAGAGTGCAGACACTGTTAGGTTGAGTCAAGTGATTCCCTTAATTAGACTTTTTGAAAAGCAGCAAGAGAAATTGAAGGATGAAATGAACAAGCTTTTTATTTACATTTTTGTTTTCCTAACTTAAAACCACTATGCTAACATAGGCTTTAGCATATGAGGTAGAGGGATTAGTATCATCATGACTGAGACTGGAGAGTGCCAAGAACAATGTGACTGAAGACTGGAGATTGACAAGGACACTCCCACCCCTCCTGTTTCTTTTTGAGCTATGGCACAGTAAAATGTGACCTTTGAATTTCAATAATAGTGCCAGCCCTATTACTTGAATTTCTATTTCAGCACTAAACACTGCCGCCACTCCTATTTCTGGGTGAGCTATGGCACAGTACAATGTAACTGCAGAATTTGTAGAACACTGCCAGCCCTATTATTTCAATTTCAGCAATGACAATTAGCAATGGAGCAATGGAGCTGTCCAGTTGGTGTGTTAGTATATAACACAATACAATGTGACTGCAGATTTAGAACAAGACTGCCAGCCCTATTATTTCTATTTCAGCAATGACAATTAGCAATGGAGCAATGGAGCTGTCCTGTTGGTGTGTTAGTATATAACAAAGTACAATGTGACTGCAGATTTAGAACAAGACTGCCAGCCCTATTATTTCTATTTCAGCAATGACAATTAGCAATGGAGCAATGGAGCTGTCCTGTTGGTGTGTTAGCTATATAACACAGTACAATGTGACTGCAGATTTAGACCAAGACTGCTAGCCCTATTATTTCTATTTCAGCAATGACAATTAGCAATGGAGCAATGGAGCTCTCCTGAAAGTCACTAAAGACTTTCAAGAACACTGCTGTCCCTCTTTTTTCTTTTCTAGCTATGACGCTGCCCAACTGCACTAGAGACTGCCAAGAACCGTGCTACCCCTTCTGTATCCCTCTATGAAATGGCACTGGTTCGCCGTGAAGGGTGGTACTTATAGAATCCAAAACTTGTGAGGTCCAATGGCGTAACAATGACATTTTGCTTCATTTTCAATTCTGAGGACGTGCGAAATTACAGAGCCGGCTTGGCTCGATACTCGGATCTGCTAAGTTCGGGTGTGTTCGGTTCTCGGGGAACCGAGCCTGAGCATCTCTAGTTTCTGTCAGTGTCAGCCTGGACTATACATGTTAGTGCTGAGGGGGGTTATACACTGGTTTATTTACAGTTTGTTTTTTTTATAAGTGTTTAAGCTCTGTGTTGATGTTCATCATCAGAAGCAAATATTTTGCACCTGGGGTTGCACACCTCCACCTCTGCTCCTCCTTATGACTTTATACTTGGGACTTGTGAGGGACGGGTCAGTGTTACATAGGCCCAGTAGATTAAGGACATGTTCATGCAAGTACAGCTGAGGTAGATCAGCATGGAGAAACTGATTTATGTCTTGCCACCGCTAAATTATGTTTTACATTTAATTAGAACAAGTGGAATAAAATAATACATTATTCCATGTTTTTTGAGGGGAAGGAAGAGGGAGTAATTACATCACATGCCTGTTCCTAATGCCATATTTCTACGTTATACTTGGCAAGTCTTGTGTTTTTTTGCAGAGGTTGAATAATATTTGGTTATGTGTACTTTAGGAAGTAGAGGTGTATAAACATTTTAAAGCACTGTAACATGGTCTGAAAGGTTTCACCATTACTGAGGTTTGCGAGCTATATAGGACAGGGGAGAGTTTCCTAGGTGTGCCCCTCAGTATGCCTAGATCAGAAGAAGAAACATGGTGCTTGAGGCGATCACTTTGTATCTCTCCCTGCGTCAGTGTAATGAGAAAAAAGCACTGTAAGTGAAAGACAGGAAATGCTTAGGTGACTTTTCCAGTGCTTCCAGCATTATTCTCCTTAATGCAGGAGAAGTTATACTGTGATCAGAGCATGCATTGTCTTAGGACGCTGTTAAAGAGTTGTGAAGAAAACTATAACTGCTTGTGATCAATAGTGGGGGTGGGGGGTGTGGTAATACTTTGTATTTGCCAATGCTGTAGTATGAAGCCAGAGATAGAAGGAAAAAAGAAAGGGAAAGGTGTCTCCTGAGTGTAATGATACCAAATATGTGTACTTAACTCAAAGTCTAATGCAGTGATAGGGCCCAGCAGTAATATGTGATCTCCCTGGTCATAAAGGGATGGTGGCTATTTATTTATGTGTATTATAATATAATAACAATAATACTATGAAAGTATTACTATTGATGATGATTGTATAGTGACATATTTTACACTAACAAAAGTAGAGTACAATAGTAAAAGTGAAACATACCTGATAACATGTTTTATACCTGAAGTTAAGGCTTGTAAAAATGGACTGTTTAACTAAGGAACGGTTCATATCTAACATAGAAGTAATGTGCCCTCTTCCCACCTGTTTTTCCTATTTTCTTTCCCCATGACTCTTGTTCAGCAGCTACATTTACACATCCTCTTTGGACTCTCTGTTTCTTACCTCTACTCCTCCATCGTCTTCTCACTTCTATCGGTGGCTCTGATCCGGTTAGTCGCAACTACGCTCATGGGCACAGATTTCAGTGTGTTCTGAAAATAACCATTTTTATCCCATTTAGGCTATTATTAGCTGTGTTGAGATTTGTATTGTTATTTGTTTACTGCATTGTCCTGTAATAACGTGTGCTGTTCTTTTTGTTTGCCCTCTGTACGGCAATGCTGACCATTTGTGTAATAAATATGTGGCGTCATGATGATGAAATAAGTAATAAAGTAACTTGTTATGTCAATGCCATATTGTGTAAAACAAGCTATTGCAGCTAAGGATTGCCATATTAATAATTAATAATATGTAAAAAAAAATACACTCCTTCCTCATTTTACCAAGTAACAAAGTCAGATTTGTCTTGTGTTAACCTATCCGCTCTCTGTTTGTACCTTGTACTCAGGGCCGGATTAACCATAGGGCTAACTGGGCTACATCCAGCCTATGGCATCCAGGGGGGCCTTAAAAGTGCTCAGCAGCAGTATTGATTGGTCGGGGGCGGGGGCGCCCCCGGCGAGATCAATACTGCTGAGCACTTTCACTGTGGTCCTTCTCCGGCGCGCTGTAGTCTCCTTACTGAGGAGATCTCATGAGTCTCACTCTCACAAGATCTCCTCAGTAAAGAGCGTACAGCGCGCCGGAGAAGGAGGTAAGTGCCGGGGTGGGGGGGGGGGGGCAGCTCGAATCACGGGGGGGGGGGCATGGGCAGCTCGGATCACGGGGGGGGGGGGGGCGTGGGCAGCTCGGATCACGGGGGGGGCCTCATGGGGGAATGGAGGCCCCCCTAGCCCAGGGGCCTCCATTCCATTAATCCGGCCCTGCTTGTACTACGCTTAGGTACTGTAAAGTGGAACTCTCTATATATACACACAATTCATTTACTGCATTCTCTAAATACCCCATTGTGTCTAAGACCACAACTGTTATTAATTAAGTCTGAATTAATGATACAAATAGCATAGAGGTACTATAACCCACAGCCTCCAGAAAGTATTTTAGACTAGGCTACTGCAATTTAGATTAATAAAACGAAAATATTGGCTTTGTTGCAGGAGTTCACAATGCATCTGCTATTTCCATCTAGTTATTAGAGTAGAGTATACCTACCATATGAACACAGTGGAGGCATCTATTTTGTGGGCTGAATCAATATTCATTAGAGTGCAGGTTATCCATTTAGAAACTAGTGGCATCACTAATGTGTCTCATGCCTCATTAATATCAATAGCTCCTAAAAAAAATCTAAAAAATAGCTACCTCCACTGTCTACAGATGACAAGGAACGCTTTAAATAAGAATTTATAAAGTGCATAGAGGAACCTCACAGTTGCAAGTCTCCTTAATTCACAAAGTAGAACATTTATCAAGATACATGTTTATGTAGTTTGTTTGATGATTAGTGGTTCAGTTTAGCAAGTACTGTGAATCGACCTGTAATCCAGTACCCAATTGTGTAACTTTCCAGAGCTAGAACACAAGACTCATTCATTAAGTTGGGAAAAAAGTTATTTGGCTGCCTTGTTATTCAGGACTCCAATACTCAAATTTATGGCTCATAGAAATTGAAATAAAAGGCATTTGCAAGTTTTTCCACATAAATTATTGCTCATTCCCCAATTTGGAGTGAATGTTAAGCACTGAACTTTCAAATGTTCTATTGTGACATTGTTAAACGGACAGGAGAATCTGTCACACTGAAATGCATCTGTACAGATGGTTACTTTAGAATCCTTTGTGTATTCCAATCCATTACACAACACACAAAATTGCTGGCCTTCTCTTGATGCCCCAGAGTGAGCCATGAATGTGCAGTTTAATGAACATTGAGATTCAGATAGATACCACAGTATAACTTCAGCAATTTGATGAGCTTGCACTGCCAGAACATTCTGTTGCTGTGCCTATTTATCAGTTAATGAATATTCACACGATTTCTACTTGAACTGATGCATTGCATCCAGGTAATTAATGTGTCACTTAAGGATTTTATTTGCAAATGCTGCGATTTACAGAGTACTAAGAATTGTCTCCAAGGAAAATTATAGTGGTTGCAGCTGTCGAGATTTTTTTGCAGAGCAGCATAATCATGTTTAAAATGTGTACTTTTTATTTATTTATCATCATCATCATCATCTATTTATATAGCGCCACTAATTCCGCAGCGCTGTACAGAGAACTCATTCACATCAGTCCCTGCCCCATTGGAGCTTACAGTTTAAATCCCCTAATATACACACACACATGCCAGAGTTTTTTTTAAATTGTATCCAAAATCCAGGATCTTGCCTTCAAAAGATTTTGCAGCATTTGCCATCTGTACAGTTAGGGCCATTTTTCATCCAAACATTTAGGGTCTAATTCATTAACAAAGTAAATGCTAATACATGCCGTATTTTGTGTAAAGTCAAACTGCATATTCTCAGAAACTAACCATATACTGGAGAACGCAGCAACGACCAATTCATCTTCGAGTGCAAAGAACCCTTACTACAGCTTATGATTTCATGGGCGGAATGGGCGTATTCGCATAGTCAATGTTCAGTAAGGTCATGCCAAGCTTGAGTGCATGCAGCTGTGCCCAATTCAAGCTTTTGGCATATCAAACAAGTGATAAATTAATTTAATAGCTTTTTTTTCTGTTCGTTCTTTTGGGACTTCATATTGCATATATGTGTTATACGTATTCTGCAGTGCATTGTTTATTAGAGCAGGGCAGACTTAAACCCCTATTCATCAACATATCTATAGATCAGCACCTTGTTGAATATGGATGTGCATATCCCTGATGTGTGCTCTTAATTTTAAAGTGGATTGTCATCTTCGGATAACTATTTAATCGGCATCTATATTTCTTATGTCTTACTATTTCTCTTTGACCACTTATTAATAAGTACACCTTTCTACTACTAGGTAGCACCACCCTATGCCACCAGAACAGCCTGAATTATTTGTGGCATGGATTCAACAAGATGCTCAATGATTTCTTTAGAGATTCTGGTCCATGTTGACATAATAGCATCATGCAGTTACTACAGATTTGTCTGCTGCACATTCATGCTGCCAATCTCCCATTCCATACCCCAGGATAGATCCATGGATTCATGTTGTTTAAGTAAAATTTTTAACCTGCCAAATGCATATTGCAGCAGAAATTGAGATTCATCAGGCCAGGCAACATTTTTCCTATCTTCAACTGTCCAGTTTTGGTGAGTCTGTGCCCACTGTAGCCTCAGTTTACTGTTCTTTGTGACAGGATTGGAATACAGTGTGGTCTCCTTCTTCATTAGTCCCTCCACTTCAAGGTTTGAAGCTCTGTGCACTCAGTGATGCTCTCTTGTATACCACTGTTGTTATACAACTATTTCCTTCCAGCAGCTTGGACCAGTCTGGCCATTCTCCTCTGACCACTCTCATTCTCCTCTGACCTCTCTCATTAGTAAGGCATTTCATCCACAGAACTCTCACTAGGTGGATGTTTTTTGTTTAGTGCACCAATTTCTGTAAACTCTAGAGACTGTTATGCGTGAAAATTTCCAGGATATCAGCAGTTTCTGATATACTCAAACCTCCCTGCCTGACACTAACAATTATCCCACGGACAGAGTCACTTAGATAGCATTTCTGGTGTTTGGTCTGGAAATCCAAGTCAGGATGTTTAATAAATGATTAAGTCCAAAAACTAGTAAAACCCAGATACAGCAGCAATTCTGGTGGGAGAATAATAACAAAGTACTTAACTAACAGATATCAGGATTCCACGTCCTGACAAATGCACAATGAGCATGTTCCAGGATGAGAACACTGAAGACTGAAAACTTATCTCTTATTTCTAGTGGAGGAATGTGACACATTATTTACTCTGTAATACAGACTTAATGAGGCTAAATGAGATACTCTTAATCTGGCGTTGCTTTCTATTATCTTCAGAAAATTAGTTATTCCATATAAAATATATACCTAGTAAGTATAGGAGACAGATATTGGAGTTCCCTTCATTGCACCTAATATTTTAGAAATAACCAATGTTTTTAGAACAGTTATCCTGCCCATCCTCCAAATTTGAAACCCATTGTAATTTTACAAGTCTGATTTGACTTGTATGAGGGCTTCAAATTCGAGTTTGACTTTCATTATATTCCCAATTATGAAATTGAATTAGTAACCCACTGGTAAAAATATAATCAACATAGTTGCATTTAATGACTTCACCTGTTAATAAAATCAAATGGATTTGGAATAGTTTACTCTGGTGATGCCTGTTTAAACTTGTATTGGTATGGTGGAAGGGAAAAAATGGATGTGGGCAGTGCAATTATGATAAGTAAGTAAATCTAAGTAAATCCTTCAAGGTGCAAGAATCAAGGGGGGTGGGGGGTAACTTAGTGATGTGATCAATGCGCGATGGGTAGTGCAAATATCGTATTTTAATCATGCAAAATAGCTAAATGTAAAAATAATAAAAAACAAAATTCTGGCCCAACATGAGAAAATCCACAGAAATGAGCATACCGGTAATAAATGAATGTTAATGGTTGTAAAGATATATCAAAATAGTTAAAATAAACCTGCATGGCAATAAACTTGTTCCTCATATAGAGATAAAGTGCTATCATCCATAGGTGAACCCAGGAGCTATTTTGAACGGCATATTCCCCAATTGTAGAGCAGGACTCTTAATAAATTGTAATAGATTGTAAAGTCCTCCTATGATGGGAGTAAAATGTAAAAAGATTCTTTAAGTTTGTCCCTGGTAAAAAAGAAAAAGAAAAAAAAGGGGGGAGGAGATTAAAATGGGGAATTGGAAATAGAGAGCTCATATAAGTTTTGTGTCCAAAGGAAAGATCAATGGCCGAAAACTAATGAGTCAATAATTAAATTAAATGCATGAACGGTGGTAATATGAACTGCTTTTGAGGCACTTACGTCAAATCACTGCCAGATTGTTGCAGAAGAGTCTTCCATGGGTACCCTTCTTAACTCTCCAGAGGAGTAGGAGGTGGCGACTCTGTCCATGGTAAGACCGACCCTCATGTGCTGGTCGGCGATGTTGCAGGACTGCAAAAGACTGTCCAGATATCTTTAGCAGACTGAAGTGTCTGCATCCACAGTGTGCAGCCTTATAAGATGTTTCTTAGGGGCAGGGTTCTATTTGTCAGTGCCGCTAGAATGACCAAAGGCTTCTATAGTAGTTCTATAATGAATGAATAAGTAAATCAAAGAGTAGGTGATCTTCCAACGTGTTTCACCTGTGACCTTTATGGGACTTCCTCAGGGATAATGTCAAAAGGGGGATGTTCCAGATGTGCAATATAATATCTGCATAACAATCCTCTAATTAGCTCAATTAGTGTCCAACCACCACAGGCATAGAGTTCAAGATTAGTGAAAAAAAATTCTGTGATACTGTGGGTGTTATTTTTCTTTTAGAATGTCCCAGTGAACTGCAATACATGGGATGTACCATAAGAATGATGATGATATTAAGAAACAGCTAGAGACACACAGGGCCTGAGTCATTAAGGAGAGCAAAGCGTGTCCTAGATAAACTTTACATTTCAGTGTAGAAATAAAACTATCAAGTATTTGTGTGCTATATGAAAAAGCATACAGTATTTTCCTTACATGCAAAATAATAAACTAATTTGCACCCCTTGCATTGTAGCATGGTTTGTTTAGGATCAAATTTACTCCGTTGTTTGCCTTGCTCTCCTTAATGACTCGGGCCCACAGTGTTTCTGATCATTTTGTGAACATCACAAACATGACCACACCACCTGGAAATTCATAGTAATTAAGAAAGTCCCCAAATACTGGAGAGGGGGAAGTTACATTACATGTATATCCAGAAAAGAGGATTATTTTATCTTTAATTTGAACACTCTCTGCTAAGGGTCTTAATTTAGATTTTGAATTCTGCATTTTTTATAAAATCACTAGACCTACCTCCTATCAGTCTAAACCTTTAAACTTTCCCTAATATTGTGTTGCTATTTTCACACAATTAATTTCATTTTTACAATGTTTACATTAATTTATTCATATGTAGGACCTAGAGGGCATCCACCTTCCTAGTCTTCATGTTCATGTTTTTGAAATATGTTTGACTGATTTTAAACCTAGTACTACCATATGCCGAACATACCAGATATCTGTACATTACATTGCTCTGCACTGTGTTAGAAATCTTTTTTAGATTCTTATATGGGAACAAGCTTTTACATATGGTTATTGCTTCATTATTTTGCAATCACTCATGAACACTGCACTTTCGTGTTTACTATGTCTGCATATTCTTTCTCAGTTACTGTTAGATAGGCACCAAATTTTACAGATTGATAGTTAATCATGAGTGCTCAACTATAGGTTATTATATAGTATAGGCTAATTAGAGGACTGTTATCGAGGCTTTATATTGCACATCTGGAACATCCCCCTTTTTACATTATCAGTTACTTCTATGCAAGCCTTTGAACTTAACTTTATAGTGGCACCAACAAATGGAACCCTGCCCCCAGCAGATCTCCGGACAGACAGTTTGCAGACCTGCAACGTCGCCAGCCAGCATACTAGGATCTTACCATAAACATAGGCCACCACTAACATTGCCACCTCTCGCTCCTCTTGAAAGGGGTGCCCCGAAACAGTATTTTAACAATAATTTTATGTAAGTGTCCAAAATATGAAAGTTTATATTACCACTGCTAGTACATTTCATTTGATTATTGACTCATTGTTTTCTGGAACTCTTTATTTATATTTGTCCAGTTTTTCTCCCCTTCTGTTATCACCCCCCCCTTCCCACAACTAAAAGTATCTTCTTACATTTTAATTCAATCATAGAAGGACATTACAATCTATTACCAATTATTAGAACTACTATTCTATAACTGGGGATTATGCAATTCTGAATGCCACCTAGGTTCAGCTATGAACAATAGTGTTTTATCTCTATATGAATTAATTTTTTAGCCTTCAGGTTTATTTTAACTCTTTTGATGAGTGCTTTACAACCATTAACATGCATTTATTATCTGTATGCTCATTTATGTTTCTAATTGTGAATTCTCTCATTTCTGGCAAGAATTTGGGAATTTGTTGTGCTTTACATTTAGATATTTTGTATGATCAAATTATGATATTTGCACTACCCATTGCATATTGGTCACATCATTACATTACCCCCTTGATTATTGCGTCTTTTACCGTACATAAGGGAGCACAGATAAGATTACTCCTATTCTATTTCAATGCAATTATGGTGGCTGGAAAATTTTAGCCTGTTTGAAAAGTACGCAGCACTGGCCCATCCTTGAAATGTAGTTTAGATATAGAACACAGGGGCTGATTTATCAATGGGTGAGATATAATTAAACATTAATGGGGTCACCAGTGAAGATCATCCCAGGTACCCTATTTATCAAGCACCATGGAGGTAACCCCTGTTCTGGCCACAAGTATAAAAAGCTGCTCATAATTAGTTAAAATGTCTTCAATTTGTTGCCATGTTTGTTTTCTTTTATCAAATGTTATATAATACCTAAATATGTTTAAATTTCAAAACATTCACAACCCAATTACTCAGCTACAGAACTCTGATAAGTGTAGAAACCATTCACATTCAGCCTGTATATCTTGCTAACCAGCCTTAGTGTACTATTTCATAATGGATACTCTTTAAATAATATCTATAATAAAAGTTACATTTGTCCAATAAGGTGTCTATTGTGTTTTCTATTATTGTGAACTCAGAAATACCTATTTTTAGACATGTCTATGTCTTCTAATAGCAGGTTTCTGACTTTTGATTTTTTTTCAAAATGCAGTCCTAGCAGGGGGGAAGGGTAGCCTGTAGTGACATCACAGTACCTTGTGCAAGGATTATGCCAGAAAAATACATTCCCAATTGTGCATTACAGATTCTGTCTTTTACCTGTGACATCAACACCAAGTTGCCTTCAGCATGGTGGCACAGCAATTATTTAAATCTTGATTGCCTAGAGCTATCAGATGCACAAAATGGAGTGAATGGCGGTGAGCCAAATAATGTTATTATGGCAGTGTTACCTTGAACAACCAAGCTAAACTTTATTACTCCATTAGAGGTCAGTCATTGCTGTTTTTCTAAACTACAGCTCATAGGTACCATGACAAATATGGATGTTTATCCTAATCAGTATAATAAAAACAACTTGCTGTATAACTAATGATGTTCTTTAAAAGATCAACTCCATGCATAGACATGCTGACTCTTCATTGTAGTTGAAATGTAACACAAATGTAGACCTGATGCCCCAAAAATTCTAGTTAACAAAGTAGCTGTTTGTAGTTAATACTTGTGTTTTTCCTTAGTATACATTAAAATGATTCTTTTTTTACCTGTTTGCTGGACATGACTAATTTCCCAGCATGTAGGAAAACAGATGGCGTTTGTGTATTTTCCTTGGACGTCTGTCCTGAAGACCTCACATGAATTTGACGCACGTTTTCTGGATTTCGTCTAAGAACATCTTTGGCAAGAAATCATGTCAAGGGGAAAATCTGGATTTTAATTAGCTTAATTATGGGCTTGTCAGTTTATTTGTTCTACATCAGAAAGAAACTCAATAAGATGGCATAATATGCAACTTGCCTGCAAGGGGAATCATTTAGAGAAATATGGATATGCGCTCAGAACTTACATAAGGAAAAGATCCACTTAAAAATGTGTATTAATTTAAATGTGTTGAGTGGGACACATCTCAAGATTTGTCCAGCTCAAACACAGCAGCAGCTCAAAAACAGTATCAAGCGTCAGACGTAACGTGTAAATACTTAACAGCCTATGATAGTGTAGAGTATGAAGTAGAGATGTGGCTTGACAGAGCTAGTAGGACATATTAAAATCTCAATCCCTTTCTATACACAATATAATAATATAATGAAGTGTCATATACAGAAAAGAATTGTGTCTTATTAATTAATGAAAAAGACACATTTTCAACAGCAAATTTAATTAACTACAATAGAGTTAAAGTTAAATTAAATACAAACAACTGTTGTTTCCAATTGAAATATCAATGCAGATGTTCTTTCCTGTAGTAGTCCAAATGTAAATGCCCATTAAGTAATTTGAATAGATAAGCACAAGTCCATATAATATAGATTGATATAATGATTTAAGTACTATTAGCTGGAGAGGTCAACATTAAATCAGCCAATCAGAAGATGCTAGATACTGCTGCCTAGAGTCATTATCATCACTGTGTATTATTGCACCAGCTCTCCAGCACCAAAAAGAGATATGCCTCCTAATAGGTGTATCTGAGGATATGTCCAAATCTACTTGTGTCACCATTACTGTACTCTGCATTAGGACTGTGTCCTTCATGCTGTATTAGGCCTGCAGTACCTCTGTGCTACCAGAGGTGCTGCTGTTTTACCTGGACAGTTTTTCCTTGCCTGCAGGGGGGTTAAAGGTTTATCTGAGCTGCATCGTGGTCACCCGTGCCTGGCCTCTATTAGACTGCCTCTTACTACAGGCTAGTGCCAGTTCATTTGTTTTTGTTGCTGCTGATATCTCTGTAAAACTACTGTTTGGATTCTGCCTTCTCTCTGGCTTTTGACCCCTGCTTTGTTTCATCATCCTGCGCCATTTCTAGTGACCCAGACCCCGCCTACATTTCACCTTGCTCCTGCTTAATGCCTTGTGTATTGTGGCTCTACCGGCTTCTGACCCCTGGCTTGCCTGTCCCTCCTTTTACCTGATTCTCTCGTGGATCATCCAGTGCCTTTTACCTCCTGGCTAACCTGTGCCTCGTGCTTCCTAAATTAACCTGATAAACTGAATCTGAACTTCACTATTTGTATCTGGTAATCCGGTGTCTTTCCTGCTTCAGCTTCCCAGCTAACCTGATTACCCTGACATCTGTATCTGCATTTTCACCATTGACTGCACCTATTTATTACCGGTGTGATTCTTGTATATAATAAAGACACTCTGTTTTTAAGCACATCTACTCTCTGTGATATTCATACTGGGAACCATAACACTCTGCCTATGCTTGCCCACCCATGCATGACACTGATCTGCTCGTCCAGGCGTAAGAAGACGTAAGTCACCAAAAACTTTATGCAGATATGTGCATACACATTTTTTGTGGATATGAGCATCACAGAAATGCACATATTAACCAAAAAAGCAGATGTATGTCCAATTCTAAATGAGCCCCAATGTGTCTATTTTTCATGCTGTTGAATTGCTAATGTGTTAAATATATACTTTATGATTGTAGTGATCAGGGTCAGTGCAAGCCCTGGGGATCACATAGAAGTGGTGTCCCCATCCCTGCTGTATCTTAACTTGGAAGCCAGGAGTGGGGGTGGCATCCTAGGCACCTCAGAGTGTGGGAGTGTGATGTTTGGCTGTGACATCATAGCCAAGCACCCAAGTTCCAGCATACTGACATGGAGGAGTAGTAGCCAACAGCTTCCCATGTAAGAAGCTGAATTCTTCTCCTTCATGACATCATCCAGAACTCCCTGTGGGGGCACCACAGGAGTATTCAAATCATTGGTTGAGTGACATTATGTTACTATTTCATTGTTTAGGTGTCCCCTAAGCATTGGTGCCCAAGGCCAAGTTGCTCTCCCAAAATTCAAGAAAAACATATTTAAAACATCCTGATGAGTTTGAAAGACTCCATTCAGCTGCATAGAAAAATGTGGTAAACATACAAATGCTGCAATGTATAAAATTATGGTTATGTCTGCGCTGACTGGTGTTTAGCTGCCACTATAAACTTGAAGAGACCACAAGTAAAACTTGGGGTAGTCCCCAGGCGCCTGTACACAAAAACAGTAGAGGGTGATGGATGAAATGGGTATTTATTCAAACATAATCACAGTGGTGAACTGAAGGCATAAATTTCCACCTTCTTATGCTGCGATGATATTAAAAATAAGCACAACAAACATTCAGCAATCTTGCTGATGTGAAAAAGTCTCAAAAACAGACGGCAGTCTGCTTGATAAATCATATAATTGAAAGTAGTTGCAAAGTTTGAACCAATGGTGCAGTCACCATGTGCATAAGGCCCAAACAACAATGGGTAATGTAGTCACATAAATAGCAAACAAGTAGTTTCCGTACAAGTTGCACAATGCAAAGTCAATATGAGTAGGCAAATAATAACTCCAAAGATGCTAGCAGCTCCGGTACACCACATGAGGGGAAAGGGAACAGAGAGAGGAGTTGACTCACCCCGCTTCTGCAGGATCTGTTCCACAGATGGCAGTTCGGGGAGGCCGCTGTGCGAGTCTCTGTCCACGCTGTTAGGTATCCAGCTGCCGAGTGAAAGTTGGTAGTTCGCGCATGCGCATGCGGTTGTTTGTGTCCAGTCTGTGTTAGCGTGCAGCCGGCTTGACAGTGGAAAGTGTAGATGCTGCTGAGTGCCGGTTAATCCGTTTGGAATAGGTATCCTACGAGTTTCGCCCAATGAAGGGCTTTCTCAGGATACCCATTTCATCCATCAACCTCTACTGTTTTTGTGTACAGGCGCCTGGGGACTACCCCAAGTTTTACTTGTGGTCTCTTCATATCCCTGAGGAAGCCCTTCATTGGGTGAAACGCGTAGGTACCTATTCCAAATGGATTAACCGACACTCAGCAGCATCTACACTTTCCCCTTCCACAAGCAGATGACCTATAGTCAGCAGACTATGCACCACTCTGAGAGGTGGCTGTGCTGAGCAGCAATATACAGGAGAGCTGAGATCCCTGATGCCATGTAGAACAGTGGAACACACTACAGCAGGTAAGAGCACTGAGGTCCTAGATGGGTAGCGAAGGCTTGATTCAGGATCAATGATGAGATGCGATATAATGCTGGCTTAACACGAACCTATACTGAGGAACAGATAAAACAGAAACAGAAGTTAGAGTGATAGACTGTAGAGAACTGTGCGCTGAGATCCCTGTGGGCAGAATAGCCGGGAGCTGGATCAATGATGAGATGTGATAATCAGCAGTATAATCACTGGCCTTGAATAGAACAGGTATGAGCAACGAGGACACGATGAGTAGAAGATGACTGATTGCAGAGATCCCTGCATGCTGGATACCCTATAGACAGAACCGATGGTAAGGCACTAGGCACTGCAAAATATCCACTAATCTGATCGTGGAACTGGTGACACTGTTTAGAACCAGGAGGGTGATGTTCTGCACCGGACAGAGGCGCTTAGATCCCTGTGAAGCTTATAGCCTAGGAACAGGACCGATGGTAAGATGCAATGTACCAGCAATACAGCCGTGGATCATCATGATGATACAGGTGTCACAGGAATCAGTAGGCAGGTATGTGTGCAAGTGATTAGGAGTCAGAGTGCAAACAGGAAACAGAGAGAACTGCATCCATACAGGTAGGAGACCTGAAGATCTGACAATGGAAGATAGGAGGAAGTTGTTAAAATTGTGAACAGACATTGTGGATCCAGGAGAAGTTTGAAAGTGCTGAGGCAGCACATGTGCAACAGACCAGGCAAGGTGACGTTAGAGAGAGGAGGAACACCATGCAGTCCGAGATGGGATGATTGTCCAGGGCAACAGCTATGACAAGCATGCAACCTGGAGTTAGAAAGGTGTTATGTGTGATAGCAGGTCAATTGCCGCTAAGATCAGGTAGTCTATGCCGATCGAAGAAGACAAAAGGATTGTCTATCAAAAACAAGTGTTATGGTTAGAATAAGTATTGTTCCTTTTTGTGCCAAACTACCTGGACTGATTGTCTCTCCACTATGCTTAGCGAACAACTAAAAGAGCTATAAACTTTGCGCGCCATATTTATTTATTTATGTTTTTATTATGTTCTTACTGTGCCATTGATATTGCTAGCCAATATTATACAATATATATGATTTTAGATAAGATCATAAGCCAGTGCGCTCCTTTTTCATTTACTGTGATTGAATTCTGCAACATCTGAATTCTGGAACAGCAGGTAAAGACAATTAGAAAGGGAGAACTCACTGCTGTATCTAAACAAAAAACATATCTGGGGACCGGGCGGGCAGCACATGTTCAATAATACAAAGGTCAGGGTCATAATATACGCAGGTCTGGTCAGAAGATAAGCCTGATCAAAAAACAGGTGATCATAGTTACTTTATCAATTTAATTCACAAGAGTCAAAACCTGTTGCTCAGAAACTGTGTTGTGCAATAGTCAAACTTTTGATTTTGCAGCCACACACTGGGTACTACAGTTAAAAGTATAAGAGAAGTGCTGACGAATGCCTAAGCAGAATGGAAGCACACCAGGAACAGAATAATTTCAGAGAGTAGAAATATATGACAGCATCCTACTTTTACATGTAACCTCTCGGCAACTTTAACCAAGCTTTTTTGGATAAGTATCTGGAACCTTCGATGAGAAAGAGACCATGCATGTCAAGATCTTTCTATTGTATCAGTGTACCAAATAAACCAGTCTTATAGTTATGTTAGTGGTGTACAATTTTCTTTTTTAAACACTGTCATAAGAGAGATATAAAATATTTTGGGAACGTATAGAGTAGGGGTTAACTTCAACAGAATGGGATAGATTTAATAAGGCTTCAAAATCTTGTCTGTTCTGATATTTTTATTACTTATATGTAGGCTCACCCCTTAATTGTAACTATTGTGACCAGACTAGTGTTCTCTTTGCCTATATGCTTATCAAAGAACTAAAGTGTAATCAGGTGCAGTACAATGTCAAAACTAGACAACCAAAGTACAAAAGAGCATACCAAGCTGAGTAGTTAAAGTTAAATCCAAAGGTCAGGGCAGGCAGCAAACAGGTAGAATTCAAGATCCGAGCCAAAGTCAAACACAGTAGAAAGCAAATTAAAATTCATCCAGGAATAGGTCTTATTGCAGGGAATATACATAGACCCATAGGAGTTATGGGGCAATCACATTACACCATGCAAGTGTGCCCAATATGACAAACTCCCAGTTAGGAATTCACAGGAACATGTGGTGATGTTGTAGCAAAAACAATATGGAGTTTATTTCAGTTCACTGCATATAATAATGGCCTGAGCACAAACGCATTGGATATTGTAGTAATCAGAATTAGACTTGTGAAAACACAAGTTCTGTGGAATGCAGGAATTTAACAGTCTTTGTGGCAATGTAGGAATAAAACACAGTTATAAAAAACCTTTTTATGTCTAGGTGGACTCCGGGCCAGTAAAACCTGTGGTGAATTTTTTCTCCAGTTCTATCTTCTCCTAAGTATCTGCCAACTACCTGAGTGCGTCAGTTTTTAACACTAAGGGTACATGAACCAGTGTAACTACTAATTGTTCTACCTTCCTCCCCTTTACAGTAGCAATTTGAAACAATACATTGTTTTTGGCAACATACAATGGCATACAGCATGCTGAGATGATAGACTTTGCAATATCACCAACATTATTAACCAAATTTAAAGACATGTTGTAAAGTCACATAATTTAACTGGTCACGTGTAAGTTTTGCAAATGTAACAGTTCTGAAAAGTCAGACCCTCTCCTGAAGAAAAGGTCAGTTTCTCTACTCGATCACCAGCTATTGACTATCTATTGCTTCAGTTTGGGAAACTAATGACACCTACATGATGGTTTGATCTTTGTCCCCATCCTTTTAAATGGCAAAGATTTATTCTCCTGAACTGCACTCCAGTCCAGGTTTTGTAGCAGAGCCTGACACTTCTCCTCTCCCTTATCCTCAAGCTTGTCTTTCAAAGCTGGACCTTTGGCCAGTGATTCAATTAAAGAGGTGTCCAGCTGGATTCGTTCCTAGAGGATCTATTTAAACCGTGGAAAGTCTTTGGCAAAAATCAGAAGGGTAAGGTACCTTTGGGGCTATGGCAGCCACCACTTTCACAGTTTGTCCTTTAAGTGTTATGGCTAAAAGGGTCTTTTGGAAACTCTTGTTTGCCCTATATGTGCAGTACGCTTTTACCCTGGAAAACGCAACACCTTGGCTGCAGCCAGGACAGAGTTGGAGACCAATGTAGGCTCACTCCCAAAGTCCATGACTGTCAGGACAATCTTGTTGTTCACCCATACAGTCACTTTAATTAAAAAGGGCCCATTGTTTGCAAAACTTTGGTAACAACAACTTCGAAAAACAGGTCCAGCTTAGGTAAATGTACAGTCCATTTGGAGTCTAAGGCACTTGTTTTCACAGTAACCAAGTTCTTTGCACTTGAAATACCCCTGGTTAGACACCCTTACAGCTGGACCATGACTAGCCGCAGTGTTTTCTTTGAGGACTTTGACTGTTAAGACTCTGTTCTTATTTTGATTTAGGTTTCCAGTACCTCTGTGCTAGCAGTGGTGCTTTTGTTATACCTGGACAGTTCCTTCTTGCCTGCAAGGGGTTAAGCCCTCATCATCTGATCAGGATTTAGATCTACTGTGGCTGGCCTTTTTAAAACTGCCTTTGCCAACAGATCAGTGCCAGCTCATTTTGTCTTTGTTGCTGCTGGTTTCTGTGATACTCCACTTTAGATCCCGACATTCTCCCTGGCATTTGACTCTACTTTGTTCTTACGTTTTGCACCTCCTTTGGTGACCAAGACACCAACTTCATTTGACCTTGCTCCTGCATTCTCCCTGGTATATTGTGGATCTTTCAGCTTTTGACCCCTGGGTTGCCTGACCCTCTTTTTGTTTGATTCTCCCGTGAATCATCTAGTGCCTACTGCCTTCCGGCTAGCCTGCTAATGCAGTCTCCGGGTGCCTGCACTTCACTCATTGTGTCTGGTCTCCAGATCATCTGCTTATCCTGGTAACCAGCCATACAAAGTGATTTGTTCCTGTCTACAAATATCTTACCAGCATTAGCTGTTGTACCTATGGACTCATGATAGCTGTATTACCATTGACTGCCTTTGATTATAACCTGTGTGACCGGTGTTCTAAATAAAGACACTTTGTTTGCATTTACAACTATTGTTCGTGTTTTTCATAGTGTGAATCCTTTATAAATAGACTGGCCCAAACAATTAGAGCTTGTAAGTTGTACGCTCCCTGCTCTTGAACAGGGTTTCCTACAATTCCTCACTTTCAAATACTTCAAATAGACATTTTACAACTTCTCTCTCAAATATCACAACTCCTACATTGCTGCTAGAGGTGCCTAAACAGCTTCCTGTTTCTGTGACATGTGGTTATTACTCAAATATCAGTTCTGGAGCAACAAATTCTTTTTTCAAGGAAAGCGTCCTGATCTCAGTATACACAAGATACTAATTTTGCTGTCCTTTTTCAAATGCCCGTGGCCCCTGCCACTGAGAATTCCAAAAGTGTCAATCATCTGTGCCTTTATTGTGCCAGTTCAGAGCATTTCCTGGTGCCCACTGCATAGATCAAAATCCCCTCCAGGTTGCCCTAAAGGTTCTCTGGACCCCAAAAATAATTTCAAGCTGGAGTTACTTTCCAAGCCAGTTCCAGAGAGGTTGCTGTCCCTCCATCCTGCTCCAGAGAGAACTCTGTCCTTCTAGCTTGCTCCAGTGAGGCTTCTGTCTATTCGGCCAGACTTGCCTTATAGTACCGTCCACCCAGAGAAGCATTACAGTACCATTCAGCCAGAGCTTCGTCATAGAACTGTTCAGATATGCCTCATTGTGCTGTTAGGTCAGCAGTGGCTCAGTGACAGTTCCTGTTTCCATTCACACCCCAGCCTGTGTTTCAGCTCCTACGATTGTCCATAAATCATCAATGCATGTGGCTACGATCAATGCCATCTAAAAAGAAAATTAAGAAGGAATAAAAGATCCTTATGCTGCATAAGTTACAACAAATGCCAAACCTGGTTACTGACTTCAAGGTCATATCACCATATTTTTATTTGACTCTAGGCTGGGATTCAGATTCTGAGAGTGAATTTCTTGATGACGCTAGAGAGCTAGTTGATGAACTTTCTATGTCTTCTTATGTTCTTAAATAACCTGGTCCAGTCTGCATTCTGATGGAAATGGTCTCAATTGTGTTTCTGGCTGGCCTTTTTATGAGTGCCTTTTCCAACAGGTCAGTGTCAGTTTGTTTTGCCTTTGCTGCTGATGATTTCTGTAATGCACTTGTTTGGATCCTGACTGTCTCCATGGTATTTGACTCCTGCCTTGCTCTTACGTTTTGCACCTCCTCTTGTAATCCAGACCCTGGCTTTGTTTGACCTTGCTCCTGCATACTTTCCTTTTCTTGTGCATCTCTTGCCGAATCATTTCTTGGTCTTTCTCTGCTACAATCTTTTTTGCAGTCTCTTCAAGAGCTCTCACTTCTTTCCATCTTTCCTTATATGACTTTTGCAATTCATGCAATTCACATTTCAAGGTTTCAGAAACAAAAATTTAGTGATCTATCCTGCAATATTTTGAGAATGACACAAGTATTGGTTTTCACATAGTTTGCTGCTTCAGTGTTTTTAGACCTTTTTGTCAGATATTGCTATGGCATTCTGAAGTAAAATTATAAGCATTTCATAAGTGTCAAAGGCTTTTATTGACAGTAACATTAAGTTTATGCAAAGAGTATATATTTGCAGTATTGACCCTTCTTTTTGAGACCTCTACAATTCGCCCTGGCATGCTGTCAATCGACTTATAGGCCACATACTGACTGATGGCCGCCCTTTCTTACCTAATTAATGCTTGGAGTTTGGCAGAATATGTGGGTTTTTGTTTGCACACCCACCTCTTGAGGATTGACCACAATTCCTCAATGGGATTAAGGTATGGGGAGTTTCCTGGCCATGGACCCAAAATTTTTATGTTTTAATCCACAAGCCACTTAGTTATCACTTTTGCTTTATGGCAAGGTGCTCCATCATGCTGGAAAATGCATTGTTCAACACCAAACTTTTATTGGATGGTTGGGAGAAGTTTCTCTTGGAGGATGTACCATTCTTAATTCATGGCTGTGTTCTTAGGCAAATTTGTGAGTGAATCCACTCCTTTGTCTGAGAAGCAACCCCACACATGAATGGTCTCAGGATGCTTTATTGTTGGCATGAAATAGGACTGATGGTAGCACTCACCTTTCCTTCTCCGGACAAGCATTATTCCAGATACCCCAAGAAATCTGAAAGGGAATTCATCAGAGAAAATGACTTTACCCCAGTTCTCAGCAGTTCAATCCCTATACCTTTTGTAGACTATCAGTCTGTCCCTGAAGTTTTTCCTGGAGAGAAGTGGCTTCTTTGCTGGAATTCTTGACACCAGGCCATCCTCCAAAGTATTAACCTCACTCTGCATGCAGATGCACTCACACCTGCCTGCTGCCATTCCTGAGCAAGCTCGGCACTGGAGGTGCCCCAATCCCGCAGCAGAATCAACTTTATGAGACGGTCCTGGCGCTTGCTGGACGTACTTTGGTGCCCTGAAGCCTTCTTCACAACTATTGAACCTCTCTCCTTGATGTTCTTGATGATCCGATAAATGGCTGATTTATATATATTGGTTTTTGAGCGCCTCTTAATTTTTAGCATGCAGTATATATTGCATACATTATATTAAAATATTTAACACGCCACCCACACAGCCACATCATAAGCACCTCCAAAACAAATTGTAAGCCCCTTCAGACACAGCATAAGCCCCCCAGACATCAGCATGAATTAACCCCCCAAACACAGCATAATCCCCCCAGACACAGCATAAATTAAACCCCCAGACACAGCATAAATTAGGCCACCCAGGCGCAGTAAAAGTGAAGCCACCCAGACACAACATAAGTTAAGCCCCCTAGACACAGCATGAGCCTCCAGGCCAGAAACAGTATAAGTCCCCTCCTGACACAACATGAGTCTCTTCCTGAAACAGCATGATTTCCCCCTTGACACAGCATACTTACCTAAACTGTGTTGGTTTAGAGATGGTGCTCCTCCTCCTTGTTCTTCCGGCTGCTGGGACAGTGAGTGATGATGTCACACACTGTCCGGGGACTGGGAGCTGCTGACATCTGTCAGCTCGTTTCCTCACCCATACCCCACCCCCAAAAAAGTAATTGCGGGTGCGAGCTCCTGCACCACCCACTCAAGCAAAAAATATATATTCGTTTTTAAAAAATCATTTTAATAAAAAATTATCACTTGACTGCGGGGCCCAGGCCCCGGTAACTTGTACCCGCCCCATCCTCCTCTCGGTGCCCCTGATGACACCACTGTGATACTGACACCTGAATGATGACAGACACAACCCACTTCTTGCTTAAATAAATGGTGCTTTTATTGTTTACATCACCAATAGGGCACATTTTCATCATGATGACACCAGACAATCAGGAGGTCACTGGCTAGACACATGTAACCGGGCAACTAGCTGGCATTAGTTGTTGTACTGCACAAATGAACAATACCGCTTTAAATGCAATAAACCTATCCCTTTGGTCTAATTACTTCATTAGACCCTGTCCTCCACCTGTTTATGCTCCACCTAGAAATCTTAGGGCTAGATTTACTAAACTGCTGGCTTGAAAAAGTGGAGATGTTGCCTATAGCGACCAATCTGATTCTAACTGTCATTTATTTAGTACATTCTACAAAATGACAGCCAGAATATGATTGGTTGCTATAGGCAATATCTCCACTTTCTCAAACCCGCAGTTTAGTAAATATACCCCTTGGTGTAACATGTTAACATGCATTACAATAGCCTTGCACGAAATAGACATTAGTCTAAAAAGTCTAAAAACTCCCCGGGATCTCACCTGTCCCTATGCAGAAGAGATGTGGCAAATAACCCTCCTTGACATAATATAAGTTATTATAAAAACTGGATACAAGCAATTTTTCTTCAGATAAAAACTTGTGTCAAAGATTTAAATAACAAATGAAAGACACTCATCTCCTCTGATCTAGTATCTGTATCTTTACTTTGTCCATCCCCAGTCAAAATTGCTTAAATGGGTAGCACTACTACTATGATGTCTCAACTTGTCAGTGAGATGCAGCCTGGCATGTAAAGACCATACAGTAAAGTTGTTTCTATTCTATATATTAGCCAGATATTATAATTGATAAATACTGTATATTAATTTACTTTAAAAATATAGTAGTCTGATCTCTCATATCCCTCTTCACTAACATAATGAGGCAGGCAGCCACAACTACTGTTATTTTTACATTCTTGCAGTTGTCAGCAAAACAATTGAGGATCTGATATTTTTTAAATCAAGATTTAAAATGGAGCAGAAAAATGAATAATAATGTTATCAGCTGAAGAAAATGTTTTTAGATAGAGCCATCTAAGAACATACTTAGACCCTCTGAGCAGCCGCTGCTCAGTTTATAGAGCAGAGTGGCACCATATAAAAATTGTTTCTTAATATAAAGAAGCTCTTCTTCAAAAACGAACAGAGCTAATCTCTGCCATCTCTGATGTGGCAGAAAATGTTACATAGAGGACTGAAAAGGGCATATGCCACATGGTAATGGTAAATCTAATTATCATACATACTTCTTTTTCCTCCACATTTTATATGTATACTTAGATTTGTTTTTAACAATTGTGGCTGCTCCAAATTTTAACAAATATTTTCCATTCCATGTAATGGATTACATTTAAAGCTGCATTGCTACTTAAGTGGCAGAACTTTTAATTCACTACTTGCAAATAGCTGCAGAAGGGGAGTGTGTGAGCAGAAAGACCAAAAAGACCAGAGAAGCAGGAAGCTTTATAATTGTGAGACAAACCACAAAGTACGAGGAAAACATCTGGGGCTCTTGTCAGGGCCATCTTAACAACATTATGGGCCCCTGGGCAAAGCAGTGCTCCGGGGCCCCTAGATATAGATATAGGTATAGATATATAGATGTATACAGATATAGATATAGATATATAGAGATAGAGATAGATAGATGTACTTGCTCAGTGACCCTTGAAGGTTTTTTTTGCAGGTTTTTTCTTTTGCAGGATTATTTATTCTCATTAAGAGCCCTGTGGGGCCTGTGGGGCCCCCTTGCCCGTGGGGCCCCCGGGCAGCTGCCCATCATGCCCAATGGAAAAGATGGCCCTGGCTCTTGTGAATAGCTCCCTGGGTGGGGGAACTTTTCAAACTTTGGAAGTGTAACTTTAATACATTTTGGAAAAAATGGCTTTTCACTAGTGCTGCTGAAGTTAGTAATACATGTGTTTTTATGTTTGCATGGAAATAAAAATCTTTAAAACCTTAAAATCTTAAAAGTCAGAAGCAAAAGAAAAACAACCCAGCAATTATAATGTGTGTTGACTTTTTTTCCCTTGGTAGTTTCTTTAAAAAAAAAAAAAAGCAGATCACATTTAGTTTTAGCCCCAGTGATGATCAAAGTTATTTAGTTAAACAAACTGTGGGCCAGATGCACTATATCTCTGATGGTGGGATGTGTATGGCTGCTGACTCTGCACATACTTCCATTTGGCTAAAGTTGAACTGTGTCTAACCGCCAACCTAATTACTGGTTCTTTGTATGCTCCATATATAAATTTCCTTTCTAACCATGGTCTGGAGGAACTTTATAAACAACAAGCTTTTTTTTTTCAACATGCTCTTGTACACAGGAATTGTGCATAAAAAATAAAGACGTCAGCGGTTATATAAATATTTCCCATCCATGAAACAATACATGCTTAATGTGGTGTTGGAGATATCTTGTGCATATTTCTTCCACGTATTAGCAAATTGTATTTGTCAGCTAAGTCTGTAAAGTGACAGGGCTTTGTGTGTTCACAATGATGTTTAATGGCTGGACCACCTGAGGAGAGAGCACATAAAGGTAGCTGGGGAACAAGAGCATGACGTCAAGGATACAGAGTGTGCTGGCAGAGTGCCAGGGAACTATGCTTGGAATCAGGCGTTCACCTCAGTTTTGTACAGTTCTGTTTCCCTGTGTTGAACTGTGCCCCTTCAACAAGCAGCTGCCTTCACTTCATTAGTAAAGAGTTTTCTTTCTGTTATGAATGTTAGGATCGCACACATGTTCATACACCTATGCCCATAGGAATATGACCATACACCCCAATCTTACAACCTAATATGCTCCTTCCATTACTTTATAACCCACAACAGCAGCACAGTTACAAAAAAGTATTTTATTTTTTTATTAGATATATATCCATTTAAATCTGCAAAACTCAAAAAGCATGTATTCATTCATAAATACCACATATTGTTAATATGGCAGGACACAGAACATTTTGCTGTATGGTAAGGATAATCATCTGACAAAACAGGAAATATCCACACTATCTTACACAATTTGTCTTGCTTTTAGTCTAATTAACATGAGTTGACATTTAGAATTCCTAAGGTTAATTTTCCTTCAAAGGCACTGCTCAGCATGAGAGTAAGGAAAGCAGGAGCACATTAGAGAAAGTCAGTTGGTAAATTAAACAACATTTCTCTGATAACCTTTATCCTGGAGTCCTGTATTCTTTCAACAACAATCCCAAGAAAGAGTCACAACCTCCTAGATCTAAAACGTGGGCAATGACATCCAGAATGACACATTATCCTCACTTTCAGGAACACCTGAGTACACCGGAACTAATGTTAGTGCTGATATAAATAAAAACACTAAGGGGCATATTGAATTGTTTTTTTTCTGCGCCACGGAAAAACTATTACCGTTAATACGGTAATAGTTAGCTGGATTTCAGCTCGCTGCTCAGGCAGCTGCGAGCTGAAATCCAGCGAGAAAATTACCGTAATAACAATTTTCCCTGCACGATTACCGTAATAATGGTAATCGTGTGCGGACCGCGAGATTTTCGACGTTTCCGCCATGAATTGAATACGCCCCTAATAGACTCAGAAAACCTGTCACAACATGTGGCAGCCAATCCCATTAGTCTGTGCATAGTAACTAAAGAAATGTCTATAAAGCGTATAAGTATAAATAAATGTATTTGAAATTGTTATTACCTATCATAGGGATTTCTATGAGCTTTGCCTTCTCCCCTTGCAAACTGTAAGAACAAAGTCCCCTTCTTTTTTCTTTTTGTTATCACAATTATTATTTTACACATTTTTCAAACATATTTTATTAATTCTAAATTGTTCTACAAACTTCTGATAGGTAAAAAAAATATAATCATGATTTACCACTTTAAAGATATTTTGCGGTGGCGTTTTATCAATGGATATGGCCCATGTGCAAATGGAGGGCAGGAATTGGGATGCGGTCGGTAAACCTGCTGTTAATCATCATTTATATGCCTGCATGGGTGTGTCACTCTGAGTCAAGGGGAAATACATATAAGTTTCAAAACTGTTCTGTAAAATATTCGCCTCATGCCACAATTTTTGCACTTTTTCGTGGCAGAATTTAGCTATTTGCCAATGAGCTCATTTCCAGCTACTAACATCGGACTGTTCATGGACAGTTCCGGAGACACGTTGTAAACAATTGAATTCTCCCCACATTCTGTAAAATGTGATTTTGCAAATGCAGTGCAGAATACACACAACCATACCACTCCACAAGAAGAAGAAGCAGAGCAGAACTTAAAGATCATATAGGTGGAACTTCTGCACTTTGATCTTTCGGCCACAAAACTTGATTTGCACAAAATTCTGCTGTGATTTCGCTCATCTCTAACTGCTAGCAAACTATTTTTCTGTAGACTGTTTATCCTTATTCTATACTGATATATTATGGTTTAGCAACTTGGTGATCTCCATAATTTTTAAGACATTTATTGAAGGGTTACTCATATCATTTATGTAATATAACTGCTATTTTCCAGTTTTATCATCACAGTGGGAAGCCATTTGAGTGGGTTACTGTGGTTTCCTTTTACAGTTGCAATGTAAAATGTATATAACATGATTTGCAGTTGTAACAACAGTTTAATCTTTGGTAAAGGGCATTTCTACTGCTGCACATTTATCTTATTAACACACCAGTATTTTAGTTGTCATTTTATGCTCATGCTGCAATACATGTAGATTTTTTTGATGCTAGTAACAATAATGTTAAATGAGGAGCCAAACTTTGCCTTTCACAATTATTTTCATAGCCTCTATGTCTATGCATACTTATACTGATAACTGATGTAAACAATTTTCCAAGGTTAGTACCAATTTGTGCAACTGAAAATGTTTATCTTAAACTGCTTATTTTTCTAGAACTCACTTCCCTGATATATCTGGTTTCCCAGTATTAAAGGAATAGGCAGATTGACCAAAAGGCAACAATGTGGCATTTGTGTTTTGATTTATGTTTCATGAACATGGGAGCTCTAAGCAGATAGAACAGGAGATGTAGTGCGGTTTAGCTGTCCATAACAGAGATTCTGTAAATGCTCTGCTCTTTCTGGCCCTACCAGGACAGCTGTTATCTAGCATAATAACTGCTCCATCCATGCCTGGTGCGATGGTAGTGTGATGATACCGGGCACAGCTGGCTTATCCGAACCTATCCAAGGTTCCAAATCACCCAGGTAAATATCCAAAATAACAATATTTAGGTTTATTTTACAAAAATTTAGCACCAAACAGCAATACTAACATTTAAATAATAAACTGCAGCAAATAACACTGCAGTCTGACAGTGTCAACATAGATAATGAGAACATGTTGCTAGTATCCTAGCCTCTTTAAGGGGGTGATGTCCATCCAAGCTTTTTCTGGAATGTATTTGTTCTCTCCTTTGAGGTTACCAGCAAGGAAGCAGTCCCGAGTTAATGTCACTTCGCTTTTAGCAGACACACAGCTCCAAAAGACCTGGGGGTAAATGTATCAAACTGCAATTTTTTCAGCAATTTAAAATCATGGGAGATAACCTGCGTTTTGCAGGGCAACATTGCCATATGTATTAACCAGGGATTTTGACTTTTCTAAATCCAATCTCTAGCGGTTTTTGTCTATTTTTAAACCCCTATCTCTCCCATGTTAAAATCAAACTTGCGGGAGACTAAAAACAAACTCACCGGAGTTTGAATTCAAAATCACCATATACAACACGCTGCTCTCTATTGGCGAGATTGCCAAACACATCACTGTTACACTGCAGGGCAATGTTAATATAACAGAAGGCATAATCGAAGTTTAATTAAATGTTTTTTGTTGTAGAGGCGCAAAAATTATTAGGAATTTTCTTACAGTGGACAAATTATTTTAATAATAAATTAGTGGCCCAAATGTGATTCTAGAATAAATGTAAGTTTTGTTCCTTTTTTGCTTTGATTTTTTATTACAGTGGCTTACTAGTTCTTCAGCAGTGAGGTAATATGTGTATTTTTATGATATGTCAACACTTAAAATTTCCTGATGGCGGACACCATTAAAAGTACAGACTTGTGGCACTACAAGTGTGAGCATGCACATGAGCACTCGTAGTGCCACAAGTCTGTACTTATACATATAAATTTAAACATAATCGGAATCAAATTAGGATCCAAAAACATGACTGAGACATCTGGGGAACCAAAGGGCTAGAAAAGTACATGATTTCATAGGCCACATTTTGTGAGAAACGAGGAGCAGACTAGTTGATGTAAAATTCACCCTTTGTTTTATCACAAATAGGTGTTAGTTGCCTGTTTGGTATGTGCTGGGTGAATCAGTTCCTGAAGAGGTTGGGTTGCAGTCAATGCTGCTAGATACGTTTTGGTTTTAAAATGTCAATGTTGGGTGAATGCTTCCAATGCATACATGCAAAGGTAACATTGGTGTACTAACGTTTGATATTTCCATGGTTGTGATGATTTTGCTGCAGAGAATGAGCTATTACCCTAGTTCTAGGCTGAGTTTCCAGTTCATTGTCTTAGTCCAGAGTGAAAGGTAAAATATGATACCAAATGCAGGGGGCATTTTATTTAGTGAAAAAAAACGCATAGCTACTTCATCAGGCTGAGGTGGGTTAAAGCTCTGAACACCAGAAAAGGGGTCATTTCATTGTCTCCATGTTATTGCGCTTTCACTACTGCAACCACTGGCTCAGGAGGTAGGTTTATTAATTCAGACCCCATTGCACCAGAGAGCACTGGGATCACAAGACTGCCAGAACTCCACAGCTCAATATTTAAATATTTACTCAAGCTAGTTTAAAGTCCCAGACCACTGATCAGGGAGCTTATATAATGATGTCACCAGTGGGATAACTATCACAAACGACCTAGCTCTCACATATGAAACAATGAACCTAAAATGCAAATGTAAAGCGTATAATTTTTTCACAGCTTAGTGAATGGACATGATATCTGGGAAAGTTACTGAACCTCTTTGGCCTGACTACCTGCATAACTGTATTATTTACTATGCACTTCTTCATCACCATTTATTTATATAGTGCCACTGATTCTGCAGCGCTGTACAGAGAACTCACTCACATCAGTCCCTGCCCCATTGGGGCTTACAGTCTAAATTCCCTAATATAGACACACACACACAGACACAGACTAGGGTCAATTTGTTAGCAGCCAACTAACCTACCAGTATGTTTTTGGAATGTGGGAGGAAACCGGAGCACCCGGAGGAAACCCATGCAACCACAGGGAGAACATACAAACTCTTCACAGATAAGGCCAAGGTTGGGAATTGAACTCATGACCCCACTGCTGTGAGGCAGAAGTGCTAACCACATAGCCACCGTGCTGCCCCTACTTTGTCTCTCATTTCTACTGACATTATAGGACTTATATAAGAATGTTTTAATACTGCTTATTTTCTCAAATTCAGATGCTTGATGCTCATTGACATCATTATTTTGAGTAGGTTCCAAGAACTGTTTCACAGTACTTGGCAAATAAAAGGAAGTATTGGCTAATTTTATTAAGTGGAAAACTTTGCTAGACTTTTCCAAGGTCTCTGTTCTACTATGTGAGCCCTACTCCAGCCCTGGCATAGTGAACCCATTTACTTTCTGCCTGTAAGTTGTAATGATGCCTCTGGATTCCCTACAGAATTTTAGACAACATATGTGAGATAAAATACTACAGGTTTGTTCAACGTGATTTCCAGAACTTAGAAACTGTGTAGAACGTCAGATGTTCAGACACTTTTGTTTGTATCGTATGTTCTGTTCTGCTTTTTCAGCTATTTGTTAAGAAATAATACCAGATGTTAGCTTTACACGCCAAAAGGATCTTGTAACCTCCACCCTTGTTATTGAGAACTGATTTAATTACAGAAATGAATTAAAATTCTTAGAAGACATAAGGACATATAAAGCATCTGATGTTTTCTTAGTGTATTCTATTATTAATTACAAAAGAAAGCCACTTGCCCACAGCAAGTGATTTCCTTTTCACACCTCATCATAGCCTGTATTTTTTTGTAGGAGCATTTTTAGAATGCATTGCACATTTACATTAGAAGTTATTCCTGTTTGACAAAAAAACACTTTCCACAAAACATCAAGGGTCTGATTTAGAGTTAAATATAAAGATGCTGGGCCTGATTTATTAAGGAAAGTAAAGCAAAAAAAAGAAGTAATTTTGCACCTGGGCAAAACCATGTTGCATTGGAAGGGGAACTAAATTTAAAATGTTGGGACAGATTTATAGTTGGTGTAGGGAATGTCTTAGATCAACTTTAAATTTCAATGTAAAAATAAAGCTATCAAGTATTTGTGTGCTACATGAAAAAACAGTGTCGAAGTCATATAATTGGATGAACGAAAGTATGTTGGTTAATATTGTTTTGCCGTGCGGCTGCGATCAGTATGCCACGTAACACGTGGCATACTGCGATCGCACGGTAAAATACGCACGCACACACTCGCACTACAACATTTCATTATTTATATATATTTCATATTTATATTGATTCCATTCCACAGTGATTTATGAGCAGATAGTATTTAGTTTATTATTAGTTTATATATTATGATTATATATACACTTTAGTGTTATTTAAGGTTCAGATTATAGGAAATTTGTCATGTCTGGTATCATCTTAATCCCCTATTCATCAGCAGTTGTCCGGTTCATTTGCCGAAGAGATCGTACATTGCATACTTTAGATAGTGATGTTAGGGAATAAATACTTAAAGTGATACTGACTATAAAATGCTAATAGACTAGTTGAAACTGGAGTCTTGGTGGGAAAAGTCAGAGCACAACCCCTGGAGAGATGACCCCCACCTTTGGATATTTTGGTTTGAACTGGCCTATGACCTGCAGCACTCTGGACCTTCTTGATACCTGGACCAATAGAAGCAAGCCACACCATCTGCATTGTTCTCACTGTAATACTGAGTGTATATAATAACAGCTCTCACTGGCACTGGCCTCAGTCTCTTCTGACCACAGTATTCTGGAGGGAAATACTGCTCGCTGGTACCAGTCGGAGCGCAGTGAGCGCAAGTGAGTGCGGTATGCATGTATCTTTTGGTATTGGCTGTACTGTATTATAATCATGTATTGAATAGTTCAATTATTGCATCTGCTAAAATAAATTACTTTGTGCTTTGGAAATACAATACAATCGCTTGGGCAGTGCTTATTTTAAAACGATAGAATTACTTTAATAACAGCCAGTATAAATAATGTGCAAAATAATAAACTAATATACACCCCTTGCATTGTAACATGTGTTGTCAAGGAGAAAACTTACTAATTTTTTGCACATACTTTCCTTAATGAATCAGGCCCGGAGTGTTTGGCTGTCAGAAAAGTTGCATCTGCACACTTGTGTTTCCACATCTGTATTTTGAGTTGCAGCTATGTTATAATATATACATCTTTAAATCTAGTATACAGGTGTATCTGGAGCAGAGATGAATGACTCATTATCATCAATGTCTAAACTTGCACCCGGTTTATGTAGTTGCACAATTTACATCTTGTAACTAAGGTATTTCAAGATCTAAAATAAGATGCATTTCTCAGGAGCATCCGTAACTTGTGTCTGTATGTCCTTAATGTATTACGCTTGCACATTAATGTTTCTGATTTGACTCTCCAATCGTAAGGGGCCACAAGTGCAAGATACATGCAACTTAATATGCAGTGCAACTTAATACATAATGCATCTCTACATTGCACAAATTCACTTACATATAAATCTGAAGCAGATCCTATGTGTTGTGATGTAAACCAATGGAATGCTGAATTTTTGTGATTGAAGTCCTAAATTCCATTCAGTACATTTTATGACACTATCCAGTTACAGGACATCAAACCGAAAACACATGTTGAGCCACTGTGAACTCATATTACATTCATTCTCCAAAAGCGAGGGCATTACAACATTTAGAGGTCTATTTATGAGCCCATTGTGGTAGATATAAATATGTACCACTGCAAATTGCAGCTGTACATAAAGAGGCACTGCTGCAATTTATTATGCTGGGGCTGTTCTGGGAGCGATGCTTTGCAGTGGTAATGGTGAGAAGCGGTGAGCTGCACAGGTAATGCTGAGAAGTGGTGCATTGCACAGGTATTGCTGGGAAGCAATGAGCTGCACAGGTAATGCTAAGAAGCGATGAGCTGTACCGGTAATGCTAAGAAGCGATGAGCTGCACCGGTAATGCTAAGAAGCAATGAGCTGCACAGGTAATGCTGAGAAGCAAAGAACTACACACGTAATGCTGACTAGCGATGAACTGCACAGGTAATGCTAAGAAGTAATGAGCTGCACAGGTAATGCTGAGAAGTGAAGAACTACACAGGTAATGCTGAGAAGCGATGAGCTGCACAGGTAATGCTGAGAAGCGATGAGCTGCACAGGTAATGCTGAGAAGCGAAGAGCTGCACAGGTGTTTGCTGAGAAACAGTGAGCTGCACAGGTATTGCTGGGAAGCGCTGAGCTGCACTGAAAAAGCTGAGAAACGATGAGCTGCACAGGTAATGCTGAGAAGCGATGAGCTGCACAGGTAATGCTGAGAAGCGATGAGCTGCACCCGTAAATGCTGAGAAGCGATGAGCTGCACAGGTAATGCTGAGTAGCGATGAGCTGCACAGGTAATGCAAAGAAGTGGTGAGCTGCACCGGTAATGCTAAGAAGTGATGAGCTGCACAGGTAATGCTGAGAAGCGATGAGCTGCACAGGTAATGCTAAGAAGTGGTGAGCTGCACAGGTAATGCTAAGAAGTGATGAGCTGCACAGGTAATGCTGAGAAGTGATGAGTTGCACCGGTAATGCTAAGAAGTGGTGAGCTGCACAGGTAATGCTGACTAGTGATGAGCTGCACAGATAATGCTGAGAAGCGATGAGTTGCACAGGTATTGCTGGGAAGCGATGAGCTGCACCGGTAATGCTAAGAAGCGATGAGCTGCACCGGTAATGCTAAGAAGTGGTGAGCTGCACAGGTAATGCTGAGAAGCGATGAGCTGCACAGGTAATGCTGAGAAGCAAAGAGCTGCACAGGTGTTTGCTGAGAAACAGTGAGCTGCACAGGTATTGCTGGGAAGCGCTGGTGCTGCACAGGAAATGCTAAGATGCGATGAGCTGCACCGTTAAATGCTGAGAAGTGGTGCATTGCACAGGTATTGCTGGGAAGCAATGAGCTGCACAGGTAATGCTAAGAAGCGATGAGCTGTACCGGTAATGCTAAGAAGCGATGAGCTGCACCGGTAATGCTAAGAAGCAATGAGCTGCACAGGTAATGCTGAGAAGTGAAGAACTACACAGGTAATGCTGAGAAGCGATGAGCTGCACAGGTAATGCTGAGAAGCGATGAGCTGCACAGGTAATGCTGAGAAGCGAAGAGCTGCACAGGTGTTTGCTGAGAAACAGTGAGCTGCACAGGTATTGCTGGGAAGCGCTGAGTTGCACAGGAAATGCTAAGAAGCGATGAGCTGCACAGGTAATGCTGAGAAGTGGTTTATTGCACAGGTATTGCTGGGAAGCGATGAGCTGCACAGATGTTTGCTGAGAAACAGTGAGTTGCACAGATATTGCTGGGAAGCGATGAGCTCCACCGGTAATGCTAAGAAGCGATGAGCTGCACAGGTAATGCTGAGAAGCGATGACCTGCACAGGTAATGCTGAGAAGCGATGAGCTGCAAAGGTGTTTGCTGAGAAACAGTGAGCTGCACAGGTATTGCTGGGAAGCGCTGAGCTGCACTGAAAAAGCTGAGAAACGATGAGCTGCACAGGTAATGCTGAGAAGCGATGAGCTGCACAGGTAATGCTGAGAAGCGATGAGCTGCACCCGTAAATGCTGAGAAGCGATGAGCTACACAGGTAATGCTGAGTAGCGATGAGCTGCACAGGTAATGCTAAGAAGTGGTGAGCTGCACAGGTAATGCTAAGAAGTGATGAGCTGCACAGGTAATGCTGAGAAGTGATGAGTTGCACCGGTAATGCTAAGAAGTGGTGAGCTGCACAGGTAATGCTGACTAGTGATGAGCTGCACAGATAATGCTGAGAAGCGATGAGTTGCACAGGTATTGCTGGGAAGCGATGAGCTGCACAGGTAATGCTAAGAAGCGATGAGCTGCACCGGTAATGCTAAGAAGTGGTGAGCTGCACTGGTAATGCTGAGAAGCGATGAGCTGCACAGGTAATGCTGAGAAGCAAAGAGCTGCACAGGTGTTTGCTGAGAAACAGTGAGCTGCACAGGTATTGCTGGGAAGCGCTGAGCTGCACAGGAAATGCTAAGATGCGATGAGCTGCACCGTTAAATGCTGAGAAGTAGTGCATTGCACAGGTATTGCTGGGAAGCAATGAGCTGCACAGGTAATGCTAAGAAGCGATGAGCTGTACCGGTAATGCTAAGAAGCGATGAGCTGCACCGGTAATGCTAAGAAGCGATGAGCTGTACCGGTAATGCTAAGAAGCGATGAGCTGCACAGTTAATGCTGAGAAGCAAAGAACTACACACGTAATGCTGACTAGTGATGAACTGCACAGGTAATGCTAAGAAGCAATGAGCTGCACAGGTAATGCTGAGAAGTGAAGAACTACACAGGTAATGCTGAGAAGCGAAGAGCTGCACAGGTGTTTGCTGAGAAACAGTGAGCTGCACAGGTATTGCTGGGAAGCGCTGAGTTGCACAGGAAATGCTAAGAAGCGATGAGCTGCACAGGTAATGCTGAGAAGTGGTTTATTGCACAGGTATTGCTGGGAAGCGATGAGCTGCACAGATGTTTGCTGAGAAACAGTGAGTTGCACAGATATTGCTGGGAAGCGATGAGCTCCACCGGTAATGCTAAGAAGCGATGAGCTGCACAGGTAATGCTGAGAAGCGATGACCTGCACAGGTAATGCTGAGAAGCGATGAGCTGCACAGGTGTTTGCTGAGAAACAGTGAGCTGCACAGGTATTGCTGGGAAGCGCTGGTGCTGCACTGAAAAAGCTGAGAAACGATGAGCTGCACAGGTAATGCTGAGAAGCGATGAGCTGCACAGGTAATGCTGAGTAGCGATGAGCTACACAGGTAATGCTGAGTAGCGATGAGCTGCACAGGTAATGCTAAGAAGTGGTGAGCTGCACAGGTAATGCTAAGAAGTGATGAGCTGCACAGATAATGCTGAGAAGTGATGAGTTGCACTGGTAATGCTAAGAAGTGGTGAGCTGCACAGGTAATGCTGAGAAGCGATGAGTTGCACAGGTATTGCTGGGAAGCGATGAGCTGCACAGGTAATGCTAAGAAGCGATGAGCTGCACCGGTAATGCTAAGAAGTGGTGAGCTGCACAGGTAATGCTGAGAAGCGATGAGCTGCACAGGTAATGCTGAGAAGCAAAGAGCTGCACAGGTGTTTGCTGAGAAACAGTGAGCTGCACAGGTATTGCTGGGAAGCGCTGAGCTGCACAGGAAATGCTAAGATGCGATGAGCTGCACCCGTACATGCTGAGAAGCGATGAGCTACACAGGTAATGCTGAGTAGCGATGAGCTGCACAGGTAATGCTAAGAAGTGGTGAGCTGCACAGGTAATGCTAAGAAGTGATGAGCTGCACAGGTAATGCTGAGAAGTGATGAGTTGCACCGGTAATGCTAAGAAGTGGTGAGCTGCACAGGTAATGCTGACTAGTGATGAGCTGCACAGATAATGCTGAGAAGCGATGAGTTGCACAGGTATTGCTGGGAAGCGATGAGCTGCACAGGTAATGCTAAGAAGCGATGAGCTGCACCGGTAATGCTAAGAAGTGGTAAGCTGCACAGGTAATGCTGACTAGTGATGAGCTGCACAGATAATGCTGAGAAGCGATGAGTTGCACAGGTATTGCTGGGAAGCGATGAGCTGCACAGGTAATGCTAAGAAGCGATGAGCTGCACCGGTAATGCTAAGAAGTGGTGAGCTGCACAGGTAATGCTGAGAAGCGATGAGCTGCACAGGTAATGCTGAGAAGCGAAGAGCTGCACAGGTGTTTGCTGAGAAACAGTGAGCTGCACAGGTATTGCTGGGAAGCGCTGAGTAGCACAGGAAATGTTGAGAAGCGATGAGCTGCACAGGTAATGCTGAGAAGCGATGACCAGCACAGGTAATGCTGAGAAGCGATGAGCTGCACAGGTGTTTGCTGAGAAACAGTGAGCTGCACAGGTATTGCTGGGAAGCGCTGAGCTGCACTGAAAAAGCTGAGAAACGATGAGCTGCACAGGTAATGCTGAGAAGCGATGAGCTGCACAGGTAATGCTGAGAAGCGATGAGCTGCACCCGTAAATGCTGAGAAGCGATGAGCTGCACAGGTAATGCTGAGTAGCGATGAGCTGCACAGGTAATGCAAAGAAGTGGTGAGCTGCACCGGTAATGCTAAGAAGTGATGAGCTGCACAGGTAATGCTGAGAAGCGATGAGCTGCACAGGTAATGCTAAGAAGTGGTGAGCTGCACAGGTAATGCTAAGAAGTGATGAGCTGCACAGGTAATGCTGAGAAGTGATGAGTTGCACCGGTAATGCTAAGAAGTGGTGAGCTGCACAGGTAATGCTGACTAGTGATGAGCTGCACAGATAATGCTGAGAAGCGATGAGTTGCACAGGTATTGCTGGGAAGCGATGAGCTGCACCGGTAATGCTAAGAAGCGATGAGCTGCACCGGTAATGCTAAGAAGTGGTGAGCTGCACAGGTAATGCTGAGAAGCGATGAGCTGCACAGGTAATGCTGAGAAGCAAAGAGCTGCACAGGTGTTTGCTGAGAAACAGTGAGCTGCACAGGTATTGCTGGGAAGCGCTGGTGCTGCACAGGAAATGCTAAGATGCGATGAGCTGCACCGTTAAATGCTGAGAAGTGGTGCATTGCACAGGTATTGCTGGGAAGCAATGAGCTGCACAGGTAATGCTAAGAAGCGATGAG
Source organism: Mixophyes fleayi (assembly GCF_038048845.1). NCBI lineage: Eukaryota > Metazoa > Chordata > Amphibia > Anura > Limnodynastidae > Mixophyes > Mixophyes fleayi. The sequence goes on along the minus strand of NC_134407.1, from coordinate 64,869,352 downwards.
CTGTACCGGTAATGCTAAGAAGCGATGAGCTGCACCGGTAATGCTAAGAAGCAATGAGCTGCACAGGTAATGCTAAGAAGTGAAGAACTACACAGGTAATGCTGAGAAGCGATGAGCTGCACAGGTAATGCTGAGAAGCGATGAGCTGCACAGGTAATGCTGAGAAGCGAAGAGCTGCACAGGTGTTTGCTGAGAAACAGTGAGCTGCACAGGTATTGCTGGGAAGCGCTGAGTTGCACAGGAAATGCTAAGAAGCGATGAGCTGCACAGGTAATGCTGAGAAGTGGTTTATTGCACAGGTATTGCTGGGAAGCGATGAGCTGCACAGATGTTTGCTGAGAAACAGTGAGTTGCACAGATATTGCTGGGAAGCGATGAGCTCCACCGGTAATGCTAAGAAGCGATGAGCTGCACAGGTAATGCTGAGAAGCGATGACCTGCACAGGTAATGCTGAGAAGCGATGAGCTGCACAGGTGTTTGCTGAGAAACAGTGAGCTGCACAGGTATTGCTGGGAAGCGCTGAGCTGCACTGAAAAAGCTGAGAAACGATGAGCTGCACAGGTAATGCTGAGAAGCGATGAGCTGCACAGGTAATGCTGAGAAGCGATGAGCTGCACCCGTAAATGCTGAGAAGCGATGAGCTACACAGGTAATGCTGAGTAGCGATGAGCTGCACAGGTAATGCTAAGAAGTGGTGAGCTGCACAGGTAATGCTAAGAAGTGATGAGCTGCACAGGTAATGCTGAGAAGTGATGAGTTGCACCGGTAATGCTAAGAAGTGGTGAGCTGCACAGGTAATGCTGACTAGTGATGAGCTGCACAGATAATGCTGAGAAGCGATGAGTTGCACAGGTATTGCTGGGAAGCGATGAGCTGCACAGGTAATGCTAAGAAGCGATGAGCTGCACCGGTAATGCTAAGAAGTGGTGAGCTGCACAGGTAATGCTGAGAAGCGATGAGCTGCACAGGTAATGCTGAGAAGCAAAGAGCTGCACAGGTGTTTGCTGAGAAACAGTGAGCTGCACAGGTATTGCTGGGAAGCGCTGAGCTGCACAGGAAATGCTAAGATGCGATGAGCTGCACCGTTAAATGCTGAGAAGTGGTGCATTGCACAGGTATTGCTGGGAAGCAATGAGCTGCACAGGTAATGCTAAGAAGCGATGAGCTGTACCGGTAATGCTAAGAAGCGATGAGCTGCACCGGTAATGCTAAGAAGCGATGAGCTGTACCGGTAATGCTAAGAAGCGATGAGCTGCACAGTTAATGCTGAGAAGCAAAGAACTACACACGTAATGCTGACTAGTGATGAACTGCACAGGTAATGTTAAGAAGCAATGAGCTGCACAGGTAATGCTGAGAAGTGAAGAACTACACAGGTAATGCTGAGAAGCGAAGAGCTGCACAGGTGTTTGCTGAGAAACAGTGAGCTGCACAGGTATTGCTGGGAAGCGCTGAGTTGCACAGGAAATGCTAAGAAGCGATGAGCTGCACAGGTAATGCTGAGAAGTGGTTTATTGCACAGGTATTGCTGGGAAGCGATGAGCTGCACAGATGTTTGCTGAGAAACAGTGAGTTGCACAGATATTGCTGGGAAGCGATGAGCTCCACCGGTAATGCTAAGAAGCGATGAGCTGCACAGGTAATGCTGAGAAGCGATGACCTGCACAGGTAATGCTGAGAAGCGATGAGCTGCACAGGTGTTTGCTGAGAAACAGTGAGCTGCACAGGTATTGCTGGGAAGCGCTGGTGCTGCACTGAAAAAGCTGAGAAACGATGAGCTGCACAGGTAATGCTGAGAAGCGATGAGCTGCACAGGTAATGCTGAGTAGCGATGAGCTACACAGGTAATGCTGAGTAGCGATGAGCTGCACAGGTAATGCTAAGAAGTGGTGAGCTGCACAGGTAATGCTAAGAAGTGATGAGCTGCACAGATAATGCTGAGAAGTGATGAGTTGCACTGGTAATGCTAAGAAGCGATGAGCTGTACCGGTAATGCTAAGAAGCAATGAGCTGCACAGGTAATGCTGAGAAGCAAAGAACTACACACGTAATGCTGACTAGTGATGAACTGCACAGGTAATGTTAAGAAGCAATGAGCTGCACAGGTAATGCTGAGAAGCGATGAGCTGCACAGGTAATGCTGAGAAGCAAAGAGCTGCACAGGTGTTTGCTGAGAAACAGTGAGCTGCACAGGTATTGCTGGGAAGCGCTGAGCTGCACAGGAAATGCTAAGATGCGATGAGCTGCACCGTTAAATGCTGAGAAGTGGTGCATTGCACAGGTATTGCTGGGAAGCGATGAGCTGCACAGATGTTTGCTGAGAAACAGTGAGTTGCAAAGGTATTGCTGGGAATCGATGAGCTGCACCGGTAATGCTAAGAAGCGATGAGCTGCACAGGTAATGCTGAGAAGCGAAGTGCTGCACCAGTAAACACTGAGAAGCACTGAACTACATAGGTGTTTGCCGAGAAGCGGTGAGCTGCACTAACCACAATGGAGTGAGGGTGCAACGGGAGTAGCTGAACAGGAGTCAGAGGAGATGCTTCCTATCAGGTATAGAGACCTGATGATCTGACACCCATTAAACGAAGCAGGGCCCTTATAAAAGGAACTGGCTGCAGATGCTCCAATCTCCGCAGAGCGAAAGTTTGAAGGCTCCCGAGGTAGAGCATGCGCAGACCACTAGGCAAGATGGTGTCCGATGAGAGAAGAACCCTAGGCTGAACAGCAGATAGCGGTATCCAAGGGAAACCAATGAACACAATGAACCACACGGAACTAAACTGGTGCGATGCGTGATAGTGTGTCTGTGTTGGGAAAGGGACCTGTTAAATCTGTAGCCTGAAAGACAGGTGAGTGTGAGGTTTAGGCTGGAATCCTGTGTGTTCCCTTACAGTCATCTTCCAAGTCCTGACTGCGCAGAGTGCGGTTTGTGACTGGTAAAGATAGGAGAGGCTTCCTGACAAAATAGAGGTGATATATTATTTGACTGTGTGAAGATAGGATAAGATATTAAATCAGGGAGTAGCTAGATGTGGCTATTCCTGACACATATTTAGTTTGACTGTGCAAATAATAGAGTTTGTGTTAGATATTTTATGGATAATAAATACTGAGGATGAATGTGAGCAGTATGAGATATCAATGGTATTTGATGTTTATAGTGAAATGTATGTAGTAGATGGAAGCTTGTTGCATTCCAAAAAAATTAAGGAATCTGTATAAAGCTCTCCTCCATACACACACACCCCTCCCCCACACATACACACACACCACACAATACATGCTTATATGCACACACTTACTAGAATAGGCATTGATTTATACCACACCATTACACACAAAATAAAAGCTTATAAACACACCCTTACTCACACACACAATAAGTTATATATTTATAAATTATGCAATGGATGTAATGTACTGTATTAACATCTATGCTATACAATTTGTGGAAGAGAATAAACTAAACTATTTGATGTTATATACTTGTTTAATACACAGTTTTATATTATGTATATGATTGTTGCAATTAGAATGATAATTAGAATACAAAACATTTTAAAAGAATCTTGTGAGAAGTCTTTCTTGAAAATATTAGCATAGACTTATTGGTCCTGTGGAATTAGAGTAGAGTAGGGAAATATATTTCTTTGGTTAAACCAGAACTACTTTTGAAAGGAGCTTTTAAATGGTCAACACATTTACTAGACCATTAGGTCCCAACTTTACCCTTTAACAGGACTGATTTGGAACAAAATGTAAAATTAGTGTTTTGTATGTTTTATAATGCTGTCTGTCCAGTGCTGTGGAATTTGTGGCTCCTTACAAATAAACAATGATTATGATAAAATATGTATGGAACTACTCCTGCAAATATCAGTTTGATCTCTTATTTGCTTATATAATTTTTATTACTTTCAATTGTTTTCTACTTATATACTATTTTTTAATATCCTTACTTTTGTTTTAATATTGCTATTTAAATATATGTTTATTATATTTATCCATCTCATTTTTTATCTATCATTAACATTATATGACATATTCCTCTACTTTCTTATCTTCATACCATCATTAATATTACTATTATATTAGTTTTCTTTAGTACTTTTTAAACCAGTTCCTTAATGTTCTAGTTTGTATAATTATTCTGCTACACTAGTAGATAATATACTATTTAGACATATGTGCTAATCATTGAATCCATCACCTCTTATTCTTATTTCCTTAAACCCATATTTTCCCTATCATGCTGCCCACTCATCCGCATCCCTACCCATATCTAACCCATACTTTCCAACTCTCCCGGAATGATCTAACCCCCTCCACTCACCCAAACTCTATCCCTCACTCAACTCTCCACACACTTATACTCTTTCCCCTTATGTATTTTTCCATCATCTGTACCAATTTTTGATGCACCACCTTTCATAGTCATAAAATCGCTCATTGTACTATGTTAATATCTCTTCCACCCATGGGCAGGTATTGCAGGTAGAACAGGTGCTCAGGGCGCCGGCAACAGTGGAGCACTAATGATACAGCTGGGGGTGCAAGCGGGACTGCCCCCACTACCGAGTGCTGCATATAGTGACAGCATTTGGCTCCTCTGTTACCATAGGGGGTGTAGCCTTTTCCTGTGCACAGCACACATGAGTGCCCCCTGACCTCTATTCTTTCTGCCCTCTCCTCCACCACTGGGTGCTCAGTTCCTGAGTACCCCTGCTCCACCCCTACTTCTTTCAATGTTAAAGCTATGTGCATCCTCCCCAGCCCTCCCCAGTGTGTATTTCTCTTTCATCCCCTGGTTCTGTTTTCCCCCCTTGTAATTGCCTCCATGTCTCCAAATTTGTATGTGTGCATGTGTCCACTTTTATCCTTGTGTGTGTTTATTTGTCTTTGTGTATATCAGTATGTTTCTGTGCCTTTCTTTCACCTTGTTTGTGTATCTTTTTCCATTCAGCTTTCTTATCACACCTAACACCTCACCATCTTTTGCCATTGGTCAACCACTCACTTTTCCCCTGTGGCCCTCACAATCCACTTTTCCTTTTGCTCTACACCTTCTCCTGCCATCCCACACTTTTCCCACTTCTGCCTTTAATACCCCTTACATTTCTCCTTCTCTGCTGCTAAAGTTGATAGAGTCCAGCTGGCTGCTGAACAGAAATTTTGTGGATGAACCTGAGGATGTCAGATAAGTACAATCATCTGATTTTAATAAATTTTGCCCTTTAACACTGCCAATGATAATGCAAGCTATATGGATAGCTCCCCTGCACTGCTCTGAAGAAGCTACATATGAGAAACAGACAGGACAGAATACAAGCTGCAGGGTAGGTGGATCTTGAATCAATGACACTTTATGGCCACCAAGCGCTGGCATTGCACACACTATTTTTTAGGCCCCAGCTTTCCATTTCTCCAGTAGTTCCTTCAAGCCCCAGTCCGACACTACTCCTACTGAGTTTTTTTCCACTTCAACTTTCTCCCATTCGCTGACCTTCCCTCCACCCCTAGAGCACTTGCGGACTTGGGGGGGGGGGGGAGTGAGGGTGCCGTAGGATGTGTTTTCTCCAAAGACTATGGGTCAACACTTCACCTCTGCTTTCACCCAGAGCTGCCAAGAGGAATTTGGGGCCCATGTACAGCAATTTTTGGACACCCCTTGTGAATATTGTGTAGTATATCTAATGACTGATTGTTATTTTCTGTTGAATTCATGTATGACAATGTATATTGTATGTAACCTTGTAATGTAATCTCAACGTGTGCTTTGCTAGATGACTTGAGTTTGAACTTATGCAAGTGTCATTAATCTGTTGAAAATAGCCAGACCAGGGGGAGATAGGATCTTGGAGGAGTTTGAAGCCCCAAAGTTGTAATCCATCTAGCCACCCAAGAAGAATGAGCAGAGGTGAGAATTCAAGGTCCTGTAAACATTCCCGATCCCAGGACATCCCTAGCTCACTTCGAAAGCCCTGTGACATTTGGGAGATCAATCTGTCCTTATTGACAGCTAAACTCCAAAGGTGGGGGGTGAGAGCTATGTGGAAAAAAGGTTTAAAATGTTCTGCCTTAGACAATAATGTGTGCTTTTTCATGAGGGGGTCTATCAAGACTGAAATGTCCCATTTTCCTCAATTGTGTTCCCTCACACACCAGGGGTTAAATGTATCAACCTGGGAGTTTTCCGGTGGGTTTGAAAAGTGGAGGTGTTGCCTATAGCACTCAATCAGATTCTAGCTATCATTTTGTAGATTGTACTAAATAAATGAATCTGATTGGTTTTTCAAATCCGCTGGAAAACCCTCAGCTTGATACATTTACCCACAGGTCTTAACTCGTAAGTGGTGACTCTGATTTTATTTCCTATTTTAATTTCTGAAACTTATTTGTGCAAACATATTGTATGCCTTGTTATTAATTTTTGTTACTAAGCCTTGGAACCATTTTTCAGCTTAAACAAATTAAATCTAGTGTGTTCTCCGTGATTCTTTGTGAACTTACGAAGCCCAGGGGGGCTCATGTTACATGTGTATATGATTTCAATGTGAAACATTAATAAGTGGTTCTGGTGAACATAAGGACACCATAATAAATCCTTTGTGGTGGCAGAAAAGGTGTGTTCATTGCTAAGTGACTAAGGTGACGCTAGTCACGGCCATCTATTCAGATTGCTGTATCTGGGACTGGCTGGGCGTTCATGACACCCCTCCATAGATGAGTAGGGTAAATGTTGTGTGCCCACATAGTGTTGGGGCGTGCTCAACATGGGGCATTGCTGCAATACTTTGAACATGACATATTATGTCTTAAAACTGTGTTGCTCTCACCTACCTGTTATTCCCACTTTCACAACCTGGTTCTGGATTCTTGTCTGAATCCTGGAATGGTGGGACCTGTTTGTAAATTGTATAGGTACATGAAATAGGGAAAGCCAAGCACTGTCATATTGTGTTGTAGCTGTCAGTGTTGACAACACTGACAACACAATACAAAACACAAATCACGCTGTATATAATACAGGCACATCATGACAACCCACCCAGACAAATCATGCCACCCCCCAGACATATCATGCTAATTCCAAAATACATCACACCACCCTCCAGACACATTATGACACCATCTCCGACACATTATGACAGCCCCCTGATGTTACTAATATTATCCTTACCCACACCCAACTCTGGGCACCAATGTAACATGTCTGTGGTGTTAACTATGGTAGTGAGTATAGCCATGATACGGTTGGAGGGATATCTTTAACCAGGTTTCATGAAGTTGGATTATCCCAATGAATCATTTACTGATCTTCAATATTGATGTAAGCACACCATTCTGACATGGTACTGGTTCCTCCTAAGAGAAAACCAGTTGGCGAGGGTAGCTATCAGAGACACACTACATCTGGTCATGTCATTTAGTTCTGAGAGGATGAGTCGTGAAGAACAAAGTTGAAGTCGATGGGTTCGATAACATTGACTTGTGAGAGAGGAAGTTGATGAACAGGCAAACAAAGACTATTTTAAGCACCAACAGAGAAATGCAAAACCAAACTTTGCTTGTGCAAAGTTTGATAGAGGTGAGGGTCTCATGAAGGCAGCATAAAAGTGAGGTCTCTTAGTCCTGATTGACTTGACCTTTAGCAAAAGTGCTCATTGAAAGAAGTGTTATATAACAATATTGCAACATCCAATTTGCTTTTTGTGCAATACTTCATGTGAGCTCTTAGTACTGATTGTCTTTAGTAGAATTGCTAGAGTTTGCACTGTCATATTGTGTTGTAGCTGTCAGTGTTGATAGTGCATTACCACCTGTTGTGCATAGCTGGAATTTTGATGGATCCACACACATTCATTGACATTATTATAACTGTAAATTTGTAAGGTGCCACAGTGCTCCAAAGCACCGCACAGTAGGGAAAAGTGGGCATACATAAAACAGGGAAATAAAAGGTAGACAAAATAAATGCAGACATGAAAACAAATGGTATGGAGGGCCATGCTCATGAGAGAGCTTACATTGTAACAGCTGAAACAAGAGGAGCGAATGACAGCACTTTTTATATAGAAATCAGTCCAATACTCTTACACATTCACATATTGTAGATAACAGGATTAGATTATCAGTTCTTCTTAACAGTGCAGTAATCTTCAGTCTTTATGTCCCTCTTCAGGGGGTCTCTTGGAAAGCTGACAAATGGACAATGTCATCCCCAACCTTCAGAACAATGGGGTGAATAATCAAGTCATTTTAACATCCATCCAAGCCCTCATTGACAACTTTCTCTCAGGATGCCACAAATTGCAACTTCAGTATATAAAGATGATGTCACCATGAGAAAAAGTAGAGCAGGTCATAAAGGTCCTTCATCTATTAGACCTAGATATCAGTAGATAATAAATAGGAACTGAATATGGTGTTAGCTAGCATGACTTATCCCACTCCCCTATGGGAATGAGTAACTGTTCTATATATGTATAAAAGCAATGACACATTAACATAATTCAAAGCTATCACTTGACAATTTTCATTCAAGTTACTTTACATTGTTTCTTGTACTCTTTTTTTCAACATTACTTCAACTCTACTTTCTCTCTTAATTCTGTCCTTCCTTTTCCAAAAAGTTTTTATTTATATTATAACATATTTCATTTAGGTTTCCCTTGAGAAAATATGAAGAAAACCAAAAAAGTATTTCCAAGTGTTACTGTACACATTACTGCAATCAAGCCTCCTAATTGGAGGAAAATCATTCATTATAAAATAAACAGGAATACATTTTTTGGAGCATACGTGTGCTTTAATGCCACCATAAAATGCAACATTTTAAAGCTTTTGTTGGCACACTACTTAATAGATTACATTTTGTCTGCTATAACATTGATGTTGTTGTTTTATTATAATGTTATCTTTTCAATGTGTTAGTGAATGATTCCAGATACTTGTCCCAGCTTTCAATTTACGTAGACTATGAGGCCAATTCCTTCCTACCCAGCAGATTAGCTTCCAATTGAACAGATATTATTCAAATGTAATGCGTATGTTGGGGAATAAGGGATTTTGCTTTCAGTTTGTTTTAGATAAATAATTGTTTCTGATGAAAAACACCACATGCTTAAGAAGACATTTCTTTCTTTTATTGTTGGCATGTACTTTCATAACTGTGATAGAGGGTATCCTTGAATTCCACTCTGTTTAAGTAGCGCTATCAGAAAGATAACATGACTAGAACAGAGCCACTGAGAGTGAACAAGAATATTCAGGATTTTTGTTCATGTTGTTTGGTCTGACAGTAACAGCAAGACGGTCAAGACATGACTAAAAGTGCAGACACACATTTTGGAAAGGTAAACAGCAAGTAATGATGTAAATATGTATACTGAAAAGATCTATCCTAAAAAAATAAGCATTTGGCTTAAATAATATGTAAATATTTGAAATCTCAATTAACTGAACGCTGGAAAGTATCTGAATACATACTTCATGTTTTTACTACAGACCATTAAAGCAGGTACAAACTCTACACTACACAGCACAAAATAATTAAACGTAATTTTATTTTATGATATTAATGAATCAGTTCATTGTTAGAGCAGAAAATATAAATTTTGAAAATATTACAAATAATGCATAAATAACGAATGCTACTGTCACATTCCAGCACTCGCCTAAGCCTGCGTGACATGTGTGTGACAAAGAGTCAATCAAAAACAGCCAGCTGGTCTGTTTAAAAAAATTAAAACATTCCCTATTTATGCCACACACTAACTTTGCCTTACCAATTCTTCCCCCACCAAGGTTTTTTCGTGAAGAGCTGACACTCTTACTCAGGAAGCCTTCAGTTCTCCCTTCAAACTAATCTATCACAATTTAATTTCATCAGAGTTATCATAAACCAAATGTTCTGCCTTGTTTCAATTATGTAGCATTTTAAAACCAAGTTTGACATGTGAATTTGTAAGAACACAGTGACCCGAACTTATTACGTGTAATTTAATATGGAAAATAAATCCACAATGCTTGAGATAAAACAATTAACAAAATGACATACAAATATATAATGTAATATATGTAGCACTTACCCTTGTGTATCAAACTCCCATTGTCTCATAGATTATAAGCTTGCAAGCAGAACCCCCTTACTTCTATGCCTGTATGTATTACCCAGTATTGTTTTATTATTGTTTCTTCCCAATTGTAAAGAGCTATGAAATTTGCTGGATCTATATAAATGAATGTTTATGATGATGCAATAGTTTCTTTTAAATATAAAAAAGAGATACAATAACAGAAATGATAAACTTACATATAATCCGTTTTCTGTTTTGCTGGGACATGCATAAATAAAAAGGACTCTTCTCATTATATAATTGGATCTCTGTTAAGAAATAGGAACTCTCCTGTTTGTGTGATCTATCATCTGTGCAATTATTGCTACTACTATGTGTAGGATTATTCCTGCAGCTCACTGATTCAGCTGGTTCCTAGGCTAAAAGTTGCAATCTTCATTCAGCCCTCAGGTGTGCCTTTTCCTACCATTACCTACCACACTCATGCAGTTAATCATCCTGCAGCTCTGATTGGTGCTGCTACATTTATAAACCTCTTCCTGGCAGCATACCAGTGCTGATGATAGTTCCTGCTTGACCAGGAACTATCATCCTGACTAGCAGAACAGGCCTTGTATTCTGACTTGTTCTGCTATCAGCGTTTGACCCAAATTGTTTAAAGGAATTGCTATCTTCTCCACTCCCGACTCTTGACATTATTAAATGGATTGACTCTCATATTTCTACCTGCCAGGGTTCCCTGGTTTGTTTAAAGGATTCCGCTGTCTTCTCTACTCTTGATTCTTGCCTGTCTGACTCTGACTTCTGCCAAATACATTCTATTTGCTCACTACCTGTTACTGTAATCTGTCCACTCCATCAGACAAGTGCCAGACTACTCCACATTAACCCTTACCTGTCTGGCTCAGGGTTTTCATATTTACAGTCTGGTTGCTCACTACCTGCTGACGTGTGGTGGCCACTCCATCAGACAAGTGCCAGACTACTCCACATTATCCAATGCCTGTCTGGCTCATAGTTCTGCTAATATATCCTGATTGCTCATTTCATTCTACTATGTTCTATCTTCTTCACCAGGCAGATGCTAAATCAACAACTGCTACTACCCGAGCTTAAGTTCTAGGCTCAACTGAGCACTGTGGAACATAACAAGTTCCTCAGAAAAAGGACTGCTAAAATGAACATCTCGCAAAGCGGTTCTAGCATTTGAGTATCTCACGTTACTCTATCGTTATCACTCCCAGGAAGTGACAGCTTTGCTGCAATTATAGGGCATTTTACCTCTGCTACAAATAGCCCACAGCCCCCCTTCCTGTGATGTGAAAGTCTGTGTAAATTAGAGATGGTCACTGACCCTCGTGTTTTGGTTTTGGATCTGGATTACCTTTGTGTTTTGGTTTTGGCAAAACCGCCCTTGCGTGTTTTGGTTTGAGTTTCGGTTTTGTTTGTTTTTGTTTTGCTATTTTTGTAAAAAATACGAATTTAGTGCTCCACCTGTTTCTTGGATAAGTAAGGTAATACTAAAGCTAATAAATTATGAAAAAAAACAGTTAATCCCTGGTAGTCCATCCTTAACCTGGTTGTCTTCCCCCTCCATCTTTGAGTATTGGCAATGTAGCCATCATCTTTGGGCGTATATTACACCCTCCACTTGTAGTTAAATAGAAAAAAAATCAGCCTGCATTGACTGTATGTTAAATAGAAATGGACAAAGGCAGTTTGGTGTCAGTCTGTATTAGCCCCCTTTCCTCTCCACTTGTAGTTAAATAGAAAAAAGACAGTCACTATAGACTGTACAATGAAAATAGAAATGGACAAAGGCAGTTTGGTTTCTGTCTGTATCAGTCCACCCCCCTCCACTTGTAGTTAAATATAAAAGAAGATGGTCTGCATAGACTGTACAATATAAAACGAAATGGACAAAGGTAACTTGGTGGCTGTCTATGAGCTCTCCCCTTCCACTTGTAGTTAAATAGAAAAAAAGCAGCCTGCATAGACTGAACAATAAAAAAGAAATGGACAAAGGTAGTTTGGTGGCTGTCTATGACCACCCCTCCACTTGTAGTTAAATAGAAAAAAGCAGCCTGCATAGACTGAACAATATAAAAAGAAATGGACAAAGGCAGTTTGGTGGCAGGCTGTATCAGACCCCCCCCTCCACTTGTAGTTAAATAGAAAAAAGCAGGCTGCATAGACTGAACAATATAAAAAGAAATGGACAAAGGCAGTTTGGTGTCAGTCTGTATCAGACCCCCCCCCCCCTCCACTTGTAGTTAAATAGAAAAAATTCAGCTGTTATAGACTGTAGAATATAAATAGAAATGGACAAAGGCAGTTTGGTTTCTGTCTGTATCAGTCCACCCCCTCCACTTGTAGTTAAATAGAAAAAAGCAGCCTGCATAGACTGAACAATATAAAAAGAAATGGACAAAGGCAGTTTGGTGGCAGGCTGTATCAGACCCCCTCTCCACTAGTAGTAAAATAGAAAACAATTCAGCCGGTATAGACTGTACAATATAAATAGAAATGGACAAAGGCAGTTTGGTATCAGTCTGTATCAGACCCCCCCTCCACTTGTAGTTAAATAGAAAAAAAGCAGGCTGCATAGACTGAACAATATAAAAAGAAATGGACAAAGGCAGTTTGGTGTCAGTCTGTATCAGACCCCCCCCCCTCCACTTGTAGTTAAATATAAAAGAAGATGGTCTGCATAGACTATACAATATAAAACAAAATGGACAAAGGTAGCTTGGTGGCTGTCTATGACCACCCCTCCACTTGTAGTTAAATAGAAAAAAGCAGCCTGCATAGACTGAACAATATAAAAAGAAATGGGCAAAGGCAGTTTGGTGGCAGGCTGTATCAGACCCCCTCTCCACTAGTGGTAAAATAGAAAACAATTCAGCCGGTATAGACTGTACAATATAAATAGAAATGGACAAAGGCAGTTTGGTTTCTGTCTGTATCAGTCCACCCCCCTCCACTTGTAGTTAAATATAAAAGAAGATGGTCTGCATAGACTATACAATATAAAACAAAATGGACAAAGGTAGCTTGGTGGCTGTCTATGAGCTCTCCCCCTCCACTTGTAGTTAAATAGAAAAAAAGCAGCCTGCATAGACTGAACATATAAAAAGAAATGGACAAAGGTAGTTTGGTGGCTGTCTTACTGAACCTCAACTGCTCATTTGCTGTGCTTAGATTATACATACAGGTATTCACCTGCAAGGTGTCTGGCTATCCCCCTTTTTTCATCTTTGATAGTACACGTTATCTTAGAATTTACTTGTGACCACCCCTCCACTTGTAGTTAAATAGAAAAAAGCAGCCTGCATAGACTGAACAATATAAAAAGAAATGGACAAAGGCAGTTTGGTGGCAGGCTGTATCAGACCCCCTCTCCACTAGTAGTAAAATAGAAAACAATTCAGCCGGTATAGACTGTACAATATAAATAGAAATGGACAAAGGCAGTTTGGTGGCAGTCTGTGTATGACACCCTACCCTTATCGTGAAATTGACAAAACAGCAGCCTTTCAAGACTGTACGTGATATAGAAATGCCCCAAGTCCCTTTTCTATTTGGGGGTAGATTACACCCTACACTTATACTTATTTTTTTTGGGTGTGTTTTTTTCCCTGATTTAAAAAGACTATGTACTTTTACATAGGCTTTACCAGATGACGTACAGGGAAGACTACCATCAGGACTGGTGCCAGCACCTGCTTGCTGATCCTGCTCATATGTGGACTGCTTTGAATCCATTTTAATGAGCCCAAAGCACTTGACTGTTTTTCATGTAGCACACAAATACTTGATAGCTTATTTGTACATTGAAATTTAAAGTTGATATTTGTGTGCTACAAGAAAAAACAGTCAGTATTTAACTTGTGTGCAAAATGGAAATTTGCACCCCTTGCATTGTAACGTGGTTTTGTCCAGGACACTTTATTAAGATACTTTTGAATTTAAGATCCTTAATGAATCAGGGACCTGTAGTGCAAAATATTAAATAGATAGTGGTGCTAGATAAGACTTTCAGCAGCAGAAATATTGTTGTTTCACACTGGGGAATATGGGTCACCCCAAAACACTTGTAGTGCAAAATATTAAATAGATAGTGCTGCTAGATAAGACTTTCAACACTAGCAAAATTGTGGTTGCACACTGGGGAATATGGGACATCTCAAAACACTTGTAGTGCAAAATATTAAATAGATAGTGCTGCTAGATAAGACTTTTAACACCAGAAAAATTGTGGTTTCACACTGGGGAATATGGGACACCCCAAAGCACTTGTGCAAAATATTCAATAGATAGTGCTGCTAGATAATACTTTCTGCAGCCAGAAAATAGTTTCTGTAGGAAACTTTGCTATAACAATTGCTAGAAGAATTGCAATAAGAATTGCAAGAATAATTGCTCTGTCCCTGCTCTAATGTTGCCTGCGACCTAACACTGCTCTCTCCCTCTGTCAAATGGCGATGGATTGCTGTGGAGGCATGTATTTATGGATTTCAAATATCCCGAGAACTGAGCTCCGAGATCTGACGACGTCACAATGACGTTTTGCCCCGATTTTGAATCCGAATTGGCGCAAGAGTATTGAGCCTGCTCGACTCGATACTCGGATAGGCAAAGTTCGGGCGGGTTCGGATCTCGGGGAACCGAGCCCGCCCATCTCTAGTGTAAATGCAAATTAGCTGTTTATGACTTCTGTTCAACACAGTTTTCCAGTCAGGTTTTCTTTATGCTGGCCTAATTTTGCACAAGAATGTCCAATGAAGTTGATTTTACCTCCACACCACAGGTCATAAGCTTCCCTTCATTTGTATACCAACCATGGGTCCTGTAATTATGATATTTGAGAAACCCCAAAATGAGAGTCTCAAGTAGCCAAAAAATAAATGCTTATCAAATAAAATGTACTGCCCAGTTTTTACTATAAACTATATAATCAATTAAGCAAATATGCAACAATATTGATATTGATAAGCAACAATATTTTTTTTCCTCATAAACACTCAGGGCCTGAGTCATTAAGGAAGGTAAGGCAAAGCAAAGGAGTAAATGTTCTCCGGGACAAACAATGTTACAATGCAATTTTTATTTTATTAGCAAATTAAAACTTGCATGCATTTTCATGACCTTTTATTGTAGATACGCTTGTGTGTATACTGCAGTTTGGTCTGTGTGGGTACGTACGGCAGTCCATACTTACACCCATATTCAAATTGAAATGTACCTTGAGAAACACTTGGATTTGAATGCGGTGGGAACTGCGCACATGTTCTGTGCTCTTTTTAAGAACACAACTTCCGTGCAAGTTGCCTTTGGACATGAGTCAGTCTATGTGTGCTGAACCTCAACTGCTCATTTGCTGTGCTTAGATGATACATACAGGTAGTCACCTGCAATGTGTCTGGCTATCACCCTTTTTTCATCTTTGATAGTACACGTTATCTTAGAATTTACTTGTGAGCTCTTTAGTTGCTCTACATCTTACAGACCGAAGTCCACATTCCAGATTAGGAACATATAGTACCAGTATAGTATATTTTACTTGTAAAACCAGGTTACTTCATCTGTATTGATGCACAATAGAAGTCTTTGTCCACTTTCTTCAGCTGTGATGCTGCTTCCGTCTCAATCTGTAAAATGCTGTAGGATCCTGTGGGATTGCCATTTTGTTACGAAAGGTTATGTAGCAAACGCACTAGGTATGATAAATATTTAACCATCCCGTATAAATCTGTCCATTTGGATCTCATAACTCAGGACATCTATGTTTGATTTACCTTAGAGGTGAACCCTATCACTTAAGAATTGCACAAAACGTAAAATAGAAAAAAAAGAGTGTATTGGGGCACTCTGGGATGTTACTCAAAAATTGTTAAAAGACAATTCTTTATTGAAACATTTAAAATAATGCATTAATCTTAATCAAAATTCATTCTGGGAGTCAATTTGCCTAGACAATGCACTGAAGGTGGGCTATAATGTTCTCCGCACTCGCTGGTAATTGTGGTAAGGGGTTTGAGATATCCTACATGTTTATTACATGAAACATTTTCACACAACTTAATTTTACAAAAGAAGATACTTTTTCGTTATTTTAGAATTTAGTTACTTTACTACTCTGCAGGAAGGTGATGTTTGTGACGACCAACATCATTCAATGTACCCTTATCTACCGAGCAATTTTCAGACAAAAAGGGACTTCATAAAGAGTTAGACTAGATTTGTTTTCCATTAAAAAAGTACTAGTTTTATTTATAATAAGCTTTTGTGAAATCATTTATTATGCACCTTATATAGACAAATGAGGCCACAGCTGACTTCTGTATGTTATTTCAGCTGTGCATCACGTTGTTAACTGTTTTGGCTAAATTCAGGTTGAGATGTTGCCAAAACATAATGCCAAGCTGTATAAGCAAAACAATTAGCAGCTGCTTTCTTTTGTTCATATTCCATATAGGTCTTAAAACGTACTTATCTGCTTTTATCCTGGATATAGCTAATTTTATATTATATTCTGAAACAAAACAAACAATATTTTGTAGTTGGTAAATATATGTAAATGTATTTACACAGTATATCAATGTCTCATGTGGGTTCTATATACTTTTCAAGATTACAATTGTTTTCATTGTTGTATTTTTGTTGTCGTTCCAGTGGGTTATCTTTATGAATTAGGATTACACATTAAGTTCCTCAAAGTGACAGTGCTTGGTAACAAAAATAAGGTGTACATAAAGGCACTGTAATTGGGAAGTAAAGATTTGAGAGACGTCCCGAGAAGCAGTCCAAAGGCCCTCAAGAGTGAGAAAGAACAAAGGAAGTTGAGTGTTATGACAGAGCAAATATTGATCTTGAAGAAAAATGATCTTGGAGTACAGCTAAACCTGTTCTATGTAAGAGTATGATACCATGAGAATGGCTGCACATTATGAGATACTTATGTGAGGGAGAGCTTGGGGATCCTAGTATAAGGAATTGTCTGGTCCTTCTACGTAATATACATGTCATGTACTGTTAAGTTCTCGAAGGTGCCACAAATATCTGGGAATTCAGAACAGGGGTCACAAGGAGAAGAGGGGCTTTAGAGCTACCTATGGAGGGAATTGTCACCAGCTCCAGCCGCCTAAATGATGCTTTCCCCACCATCTTCTCAGGGATGCTATAATAGAGAAGAATTATACTGCACAAAAGATGAATTAGCAGCCATTGTTCTTATCATCCAAACTTCTGGGTCTGTGCATCACTTCACTTGCCTCACTTATGTCTCATCTATATTGTACCTGTACGCTCAAAGGTTTTTGTTTCCCTTCTTTAACCCACATTACTCTGAGATACGATCTCAGGGTAATGTGGGTGGTTGACTTTAGGGCATGACCAGGTGGGTAGGTATCAAGGAGTACACACTTTCATATCTCATTCATGCAAAGCAGGGGTGGTACATTACCAGGTTATAATTTAGGAATATAGATTTAGATATTCTAGGGATATTTGTATGATGCAATTTTGTTCACTTTAAATTTGAATTATTAGTCTTTAACTTATATTAAAGTAATTTTATTGTTTTCCAATAAGCATTGTCTAAGCGATGTCTTGTGTTTCCAAAGCACAAACAATTTATTTAGCAGATGCAAAAGTTTTAGTAATTCAATACATAATTATAATACAGTACAGCCGATACCAAATACATACATACCGCTGTGCTCGCCTGCGCCAGCTGCGCTCCACTGGTACAAGCTACAGTACTTCACTCCAGAATACTGTGGTCAGAGAATGACTGGGCTAGTACCAGCAAAGCTGTATTATATACACTCAGTGTTGCAGAGAAAACAATGCAGGTGATGTGGCTTGCTTCTATTGGTCCAGGCTTCAGGAAGGTCCAGTGTACTGCAGATCATAGGCCAGTTCAAACCAAAATATCCAAAGGTGGGGGTCATCTCTCCAGGAGATGTGCTCCGACTTTCCCGCCAAGAATCCGGCTTCAACTAGTCTATTTGCATGTTACAGTCTGTATCACTTTAAACTATTATTCCCTAACATCGCTAAAAAGAGTATGCAGTGTGCAATCTCTTCACCGAATGAACTGGACCACTGCTGATGAATAGGGGATTAAAATGATACCAAACATGACACAGTTCATGTAACCTGAACCTTGAATATCACTAGAGTGTACATATAACCTTAATATATATATATATATATATATATATATATATATATATATATATATATATATATAAAACTATAACCTAAGTACCATCTGCTCATAAATCACTGTGGAATTGAACCATTATAAATATGAAGTATATAAATGAATGAATGTGAGAATGCGAGTGTATGCGTGCGTATTTTATCGTGCAATCTTGCCGTGCCACGTGTTACGTGCATACTGATCGCAATCGCACGGTAAAACAATATTAACCAATATACTTTCGTTCATCCAATTATACGACTTCAACACTTAGTTTATATTGTTTGTTTGTGTTTTGATGATAATATAGAATACAACATATGTGGATGAACGGAAATTTCTTAGCTTTGGAAGTAAAGTATTCAGACAAATGATACTTAAACAAAAACGGAAAAATGTTTTACACAGCAAGTCTCCTAATATAACACTAGCTAGCATTAACCGTCAGCTTCAGTACTCTTAAAGTGAACCCGTCACCTACACAGTGGAAGCAGCCATTTTGTGATCCATACCAATATTCAGCCAATTCAATTCACTGGGAATAAGTCATCAAACAAACAACAGAGCGATGTTAATAACTCCTGGTGAAAGACAAACAGAAGAGATATCAGAATTTGCAGTGTGAAGTAGGTTCAAACTGTAGCAGTCCAAATATAAAACATGTGCATTGGTGGATATGAAGTTATAAAGTTCAGGAGTTAGTGAAAAACTACTGGTTGATCCTTCTGGGTTTCTATATGTGTGATGAACTGTATCAAAGAGAAGTGTAGATGGTGTTGTCAGAGGCAGAACTAGCGAGCTGTGAGCACCTGCTGCACCAATGGTAGTTCTGCCACTGGGTGTTATAACATAGGGAAAGTGTTACAGGTGTAAACTTGATAACTTCATATTGAACATTTATGAATGGTACTTAAGGTTCTCTTTATTATGATCAATTAATCAATATGAATCGCTACAGAACGCAGCAATGCATAATGTAGTTTACCATGCAAGGGCTGCTCTGGGAGCCCCAGCGAAGTTACCCCCTTATCCACAAACTGTTTTTACTATTTACCAATAGCCTAATGCTCATTATATATATTAAAAGATCATGAGCCCTTTTACTATTTTGAATGTAATAGTGTAAATGTAATATTTTATTTAGTCAAAATTAGAACATAATTATTGCTATGCTTTTTCCAAATTTAAGCAAACCCCACACCTTAGCAGATGGTCACTACTCAAGTATAATTAGTAAAATGCAGTGTTGTACTAATTTGAAGTGGAGGTAAAATAACAAATGTTATCAGTAAGAAATGCATTATTATAAAACAGGGACATACAGGGTACCCAAAATAAATGCAGACATGAAAACAAAGGGTAGGGAGGGCCCTGCTTATGAGAGAGCTTACATTCTAACTGGAAGCAGGTACAGCTAAAACAAGAGGAGCGAGTGTGGATCAGAGTGCATATTGGGACAGTTGTGAGGGATAGTGCATTAGTGTGAGTAGCATCATTGGGGATAAGATAAGCTCTAAGAAAAAAGATGGGTTTTCAGAGAGAATCTAAAGATTTGAAGGTTGTGGGAAAGCCTGATTGGGGTGGTAGGGAATTCCATTAGTGGATAACAACACGGGAGAAGTCTTGTAGCTAGGAATGAGAGGTGGTTACCAGAGATGAGACAATGTGCAGGTCAGAGATAGATCTAAGAAGAGTATTTTGATATGAGATTGGAGATGTATGAAGTAATGGTGTTGTTAAGGGCCTTGTAGGCCGAGTTATTTGAATTGGATTCTGGATAATAACACAGGGAGCCAGTGTAGGGATTTAAAAGTGGTGTAGTAGGCGTAAAGTGGTGAAAGAGGGAGATCAGTCTTGCAACAGCATTTAAGCATTGAATTAGGGATATATGGGTGTCAGGAATGCCAGATAGCAGGAGGTTGCAGTAGTCAAGCCGGGGCTGATGAGAGAATGGATAAGAGTTTTGGTAGCATGTTGGGTAAGAAAAGGGCATATCCTGGCAATGTTTCTAAGTGTCACTCGCCAGATCTCTGGACCTAGATCCAGACCACTCACCTCTCTGCTGGCGCGCGTACAGCGCCGTGGCCGTCCACCATCTTGACAGTACTTCTGCGCATGTGTAGACCAGAGGGAACTTTGTAACCTTTCCTCACTTCGTATTGGTTACCCGTTAGCTTTCCCCTATTTAATGCACCTGTAACCTCATCTTAATTGTCTGTTCTTGATCCTCACTCGCTGTGGTAGCCGGGACCTACTCTCCTGTGGTTCCTGTTCCTCTCAGCGTTTCCTGCATCTCCAGACCTCTCACTTGCTGGCCGGATAACTTACAGCCACGTCTGTGGTAAACCTGCCTCTCATTGTTCATCGCAGCACCTGCTACCTCTTACCTGCTGGCCAGATAACTCACAGCCACATCCGTGGTAAACCTGCCTCTCATTGTTCATCGCAGCACCTGCTACCTCTTACCTGCTGGCCGGATAACTCACAGCCACGTCCCTGGTAAACCTGCCTCTCGTTGTTCATTGCAGCACATGCTACCTCTTACCTGCTGGCCGGATAACTCACAGCCACGTCCCTGGTAAACCTGCCTCTCGTTGTTCATTGCAGCACATGCTACCTCTTACCTGCTGGCCGGATAACTCACAGCCACGTCCGTGATAAACCTGCCTCCCGCTGACCATCGCAGCACCTGCAACATATCACACGTTGGCCGGATAATTCTCTGCCACGTCCGTGGTAATTCTGCCTCTCACTGATTATCGCAGTACCTGCTCACAGTGGTGCCGCGAAAACCCAAATCCTCTTGCGGGGGTCCCTGGAGAAGACAACTACTGGCAGAATTCTGGGTCGAGAACTTTAGTGACCGTGACACTAAGATGGAGTCGACAGGACTGGGAGAGAATCTGAATGTGAGGAATAAAGCAGAGGGTGGAATAAAGTGTGGGATCAAAGCAGTGGGCTTGGGAGAGGAAATGGTGGTGCTATTGACAGAGAACACCCTGGTCAGTAAGCAATTAAATTACTTAATAAATAAAAGATTTATAAAAATCACCCAAATAATTAGTGATCAGAGAGATATTATGCAAAGAAGAAAAAGACAGTGAAGGAAGTACGAGAGCATGGGATTTTGTTTTTTTCTTGTTTTTATTTTGCAGCTTTGCTTATTTAGACACTTTGCTCATTACACAGGGGCCATGATGGATGGATATCATAGATGACACCACATGAAATCTACTCGTGGCTGGGCAACCTGACACACGTTGACCATCTCATGATTTGGTCATCATGAAAATGGGGACCCTGCGCTGTTAATCTCCCTGAAATTACCCAGCCAAGGCAGGGAACCCATTTGTTAATTATCTTACCCTCCTGACACACCGGAGCAGTTACAAAGCCTCAGATATGTTTTGGGTTTTAGCAGTGTTTAGTAGAAAGGATCACATTCACCAGTTCAGAAGCTGGTTATCATAATTAGGGGGACTGTCATAATGATTGTCTACTTGAAAATCATGCTTACCTGTCAGTATTGGCTAAAACAGGCTCCAGTTAAACCAGTGCTATAACACAACTTATATGCATGACCAATGTGGTTAACAATTTACAAAATCAGAAAAGAACAATATGAATCACTTTATAATTTATATAACCAGGCACAAGAATGTCTAGTAAATTGCCTCTCAATATGAAACAAAGTTCATACATCCAACTTCTTTATCTGAACTATATAGGAACTGAGCTTTAGTACAACAGCATCAATCTTTGTAAATCTATTGACTTTAGACTACCTGTTTATTATTATATATTACCAGTATTTTGCAGTTGCACAAGCTTGAGAAACAGGTGTCACAACCACATGTCCATTTTGTATATTAAAAAGCATAAAATCTGAAGTGGAAATGCGATTCCTTATGTTTTCCCTCTGATTTCAGGGCCATTAAAGTGTTTTACTGTAGCTGCTGCAGCTGCTCTCTCTGGGCAGCCATCACCTCTGGTTCACCATATTTAACTTCCTGCACAGGAAATACATGAGCCAGCTCATTTTAGCTTGCGGGCCAAAGGAACGTCACTGTCTGCAATAACTTGACCAATATGTTCCTATTTAGCAACTCTGAGGCTAGTTTTATTTATTCTTCACTGACAGCAGGCTACTCAGTGTATTTTATAATGGGAAGATGTCTTTTTTAAAGGAAAACTAAACCTACAAAAAATAGTTCATTGGAACATAAACTAAATGGCATTGTTCAAAACTTACCATCATTTCATCTTCAGCATTGTTAAATGTCAAAATATGATGGAGTATTTCATCCAGCCTCTCTCTCTCTTTCATCCAGCCCTCCAGGTCTCTAAACCATTGGTGGAATAATGAAAAAGTGCAATACAAATAGGGACTAAGGTGAGATTAATCTAAGCTTCTAAATAGCAAAAGTGCAGGTGTTACTCATGACAACCAATGAGATTCAAGATTTAATTTATCTTGTACAGTGATGGGCAACCTGAAAGACTTTGGGGGTCACATGGGGCAGCCCTCTAACTTTCCAAACGGCCTCATATTACCTTTAAATTCAGTAATAAGTTAAAATAATACATTTCATCAAAGAAAAATACCTATTGGAGGAAAAAAAAACATATCGGCAGGAATATTAAACAAGTATTACAAGCTCTAACAAACAAGAACAGGTGAAGCGAAATCAGCCATTTTAGACATGGTATAGAAGGGTAAAAAAACATAGGAAGAAAGGGTGCTCATCTGGTAATTCATGTACAATCAATGAAACTAATGAATGAAAGCAGCGCACATTTTTCAAATTAAGATAAAGCTTATCTGTCAACTTCTCGATATATGTACTACAGGCAGGATCCTCAACTCTCACTTATAATACCTTTATTATTTGGTAAGGAAACACACATCGAGAAGATAGCCACCCATGTGTGAAATCTTTTAAAACAGCAATTTTTGGATACCAAGGAGGAATACTTGAAGCTGTCCAGATCAGCAGGTGTAACTGTTCCACAAATATCACACTGGCAATACATTTTTTTTAAAAAATCACTCAAAAACGTCCCTCTAAAAAATACCAATATTGAGAAGACAAAACCCTACATGTTTCGTTCTCTCAAACTTCATCAGGGCTATGATTTGTCCTCTCAACTCTCATTTTTAAACATAATGGATATTATATGAACCAATCATATGTTACTTCCTTACTTTTAATTACTCCACTGCTGACACCCTACAGATTTCCCTATTTGACTAATTAGATACTATGCATCCATAAATATATTTTCCCAAAAAACAATTGTATATAAATGTTAATTGTGTTGCTATCAGAGAGACATAAGGAAATATACATCCAAATCTACTTGTAGATAATGCAACACAATAATATATATAAGCAAACCAATACGTTTTTCTTTTTATTAAAGTAACAATCCATTTAGACAATGCTTCAAAGAAACCCGTCAGACCAGACAACATGCTATACCGCAATTGTTAATACACTACTCAAAGTTAGCCTATTTAGTCCTTCTCTTCACATGATACTGTGTTAATAGTGATTTGTGACTGTTTGTTTTTTTCATTTATTTTTGCTCACAGAGTGTCTGGTTAGTTAGATTTGTTTGATGAGCTAATAGTGGGAGTTGCGAGTTTCTGTAGTGGTTTGGTAAGTATTAACAATTGAAGAATAGCATGCTGTGGGCTCTGACAGCCAGGCAATGCTGGCATTTGGAGAACTACATGTGCTAGCATGCTCTGACACCCAGGGCCCGCTGAGCCATATAGTAGCACAAGCTAAAATTTAAATAAACCACACTCCTCCTTTAAACCACAATAGTTTAATAGAAATAAAAAGTAAAAAAAAGGTAAATGTAAATAAATCAGTCACCTCTTTTAAGCCACATACTTTTATTAAAAATAGTAAAACCCCAGATAAACTTACCATCTGTTTTCTTCATCTGTAATGGATCCAATCTTGTAAGCTATTAATCCTTAAAGTTTGAGTCCATAATAAATACCAAATCATTCCAAGGTCCTATAGGTGTTAAAAAAAAAAAAAAAAAGCATCCTTGGTCCTGTAGTAGTCCACAAAAAATAAACTCCCAAAAATATTCCACAGGTAGATGTAAAAAAAAAAAAAAAAGTATTTTCTTATTTCCTGATGAACCCAAAATAATCCACAGGATCTGGCTTGGCAAAATAACAAACCTTCAGGATGACTATGGGGGATCAACCGTGCATAATTAAATATTGAAATATTGAAAAACCATTAAGTTCCCATGAGATGTTTCATAGATAGAAGGTGAAGTTGAGGCGCTTCCATTGGTGTGTCCTGAAGCTGTAAATGAGCCACCAGATGTACACATCATTATTGGAACTACTGGCAACCTTTTCAAAACTCTTGACAACGTGGGGCCGAGAGGTTGGGAGAGAGGACTATGCCCAGAATATCTGGATTAATCCTATGTGCTAGCGGCTTATGTGCTTCGATTCATGTTTTGAAGGAAGTGACATACAAAGTGTAGACAAGGAGTTCAAGAAATGCTGCAAAGAAAAACTGTGTTCTCTCTCATTGGGATCTGGGCCAGCTCAAAAAGTGTAACACAGAATTAGAGTGAGTGATGAGACTTCCTTCAAAGAGATATCCAGAAGGCTGGCGCCAGATGATGTGAGGGACCCCATATAAAGAAACTGCTGGACACTGGGGATATTGTGGTGTCTGAAAGCCCCTATGCTATGAAGATTGAGGAGCAACAGTTGGATGGAGGGGAGGGAGGGAACAAACAGACAGAAAATAACGGAAAGAGAGGAGATAACAGAAAACAGAGGTAGAGAATAACGGAGGGGGAATATAACAGAAAACAGAGGGAGAGATGATAACAGTTACAGATTTGTACACATAAGAAGAAATGTATAGATACACCCTTATCTGGAGAAAGGGTGTGTTACCCAAATAAAACCAGTAGGGCAACAACATTTCTAGGAATAAAAAGCATTCCAACGTAATTAAATAAGATAGCATTGGAGGTGATAAAGGAGTACAGGAGAACATTTAAATTGTTAAAACTAGAAGGAATTGGCAATTCAGTATGGAAATATAATTAATCCAGCAAGATATGATAAAAATAGACCAGGGTAACAAATAATGGAGCTGAATAATGAAGTACTAAACATTGCAAGCCTACTCCTAAAATGTTTTCATATATGAACAGAAGAAAAAATGCTACTTAAGAGATATTGGGCTGCTACATGGTGAACCAGAAAAATAATTGTAGAAGATAAAGAGAAAGCTGCTTTTTTTTCTGTCTGTATTCACAAAGGAGAAAAGTACCAGGGAATACGTTGTGTAGCAATAGCCTTTGCACACCATAAAATGTAAAGTATTTAACACATGAGAAGATGTAGTTATGGTAAAGATTTATATAGATAAAGTGACAGGCCCAAATAGACATGTTCTAAACAAATTAAGCTAAGTGATTGATTGATTGACCACTATTTCTTATTTTTCTGTAATCCCTCATAAGCTTTAAGTGCCAGAAGAGTGGTGGAAAGCAGATGTGGGGCCAATATTTAAAAAGGCAACAAAATTAGAACCAAGAAACCATAGAGCCATGAGCCTGACTTCAGTTGTGTGCTGTGTGTAAATTATTTGAAGATATTCTCATTGCATTATGAAATACATTGTAGAACATGATTTGATAACATCGTGTCAGCATAGATTCAAATAAAAACATAAAATCCAACCAACAGGGTCTTGGCACCACCCACTTTCCATTGTGGCATGCTGCTGGATTAGCCTGGGCCCCTCACTTGTGTTTGCCTCCCATGCCACAAGTTGTCCTACCTATTTCTTCTCATGCTCATTTCATGTAACTTAATTGGAAACACATGTTGTGAATATGAAGAGTTGTCATAAAAAATGTTTACACCATATACCATACAGAGGGCAAGGGGGTCAGTTTGTAATGGTAGAAAGATGGTTTCACAATGAGCATAGGATGAGATTCTTTGACTTAAGGTGATTAAGTTGTGGAATTCAATCACATGAGGTGGTGATGGGAAATTCACTTACAGAATTTAAAAATAGATTGGATGCCTTTCTTACAAGAATCGGTATCTGTAGTAGTAATTAGTAGAAGACGTTATAGGGTGGTTGAGCCAGGGAATTTATCTAATTGTCATGCTTGTGGTCAGTAAGGAATTTGATTTACCCTGTGAGGCTAAACTGACATGTGTGATACTGGGCTTTTTTTTTTTTTTGAATGGTTGATAGACATTCAACCTTACCAAGTACCAGCCTTCAACCACTTTAAATTTCCTATAAATTGACAGCCTTGTATTAAGTACAAATTTCAGAAATTTACCTTGCTATGTGATAGAAATGTATGTGTTCGGGTGCAGTACCTATTAACAGTACTGACTACCCCGACACTGAAGAAGACGACATGAGGACTCTGATTCCATAAACTGACTACTACCGATCCGTTCTTGGTAAACTAAAATGTATTGGGATTGCAGTATATATTGGAAGCTATCATGACCAAGCAATATCCTCTACTAACATGTGAATATATCTATAAAAAGTAAAATAATGAGTCAAACAAGATGTGGTGAAGTATCAGATATCGCTTATCATTATAACTGTTTATGAGCGAGATGGTGTAGTGTACAATTAACAAGAGCAAGCAGCATCCTATGTATGACTGAACTACTTTTTAAAAATAAAAAAATAAATGTAGAATTAACAGTTGATGTTTTCTTACACTTCATTCATTACTTCTCATTAATTAATTAATACAGTACCTTATTTGCGTCAGATATACAACAGGCACTTAAGTGTGTATTCTTATCAGGGCCATCTTTTCCATTGGGCACGCTGGGCAACTGCCTGGGGCCCCACGTGCATAGGGGCCCCATAGCCAGGGCTCTGAAGTAATTAAGAAAATAAAATACCTTTTTGCAGTCACAAAATGGCGATCTGGCTCCCCACTACTTCCCCTCCTCCCTACTGCGCATCACACCCAACATTTTCAGTAAGGAGCGCACCCAGATGAGCCACGATGCGACAGACAAGCAATCGAGGAAGAAATAAAACCGAAAAGAAGGAAAGAAAGCGATAGAAAGGTAAACCAAGGGAGGATAAACAGTAACATAATGGAGGGCACAGTATCTGATACAGGGATAGACCAGAACCAGGATGTAGGGGGACAAACAGGAGCATAATGGAGGGTACAGTGTCTGATACAGGGGGAGACTAGACGAATAATGAAGGGGGACAAACAGGAGCATAATGAAGGGCACAGTGTGTGATACAGTGATAGACCAGCACCAGGATGAAGGGGGACAAACAGGAGCATAATGGACGGCACAGTGTCTGATACAGGGGGAGACCAAAACCCGGATGAAGGGGGGCAAACAGAAAGAAAACTTTATGTGAATTAATCTCTGTAGTATAGCATGTTTTTTTTAAATGTTTAAACACTGACTTTTTAAGCAGATAACAATAAATATAAACTTAATTTTATTGATAATTTATATTTTTATTCCTGTGAGTGGTTGTGTTGGTAGGGGCCCCAGTGCATTGCTTTGCCTGGGGGCCCATAATGTTGTTAAGATGGCCCTCATTCTTATGCCCCATAATAGTGTAAAGATGTTACTGAGTAAGGGTCAGAGGATTGTCCGTACAACCGGCTCACATGATATTAGCTCCCGAGAGGCGGGGAGTCTAACAGTGAGGGAGTTGTTCGCCAGGGACTCCCACAAGGGAGTTTGGAGTTAGCTGCTCCCAGACAGCAGGTCACAGCCCTCTTAGAGGGTGATGAGCGAGGCTGTATTGAGAACCAAGATAATTACTGAAGATGCAATGGATGAGAAGTAGCTCAATGTCTGAGAGACTAAGAGGCAATTTCCCAGGGCAATGATAGAGCCAATGTACAGAGAGAAAGGAACAGCATGCGAGTATGCAGGTTATACTGGAGACTGCTAGCGATGATCTGCGGATAGATGTGCTGCAGACTTAAGAGACCTGGCAACTTGGTAGAGAAGCAGGTGCTTTAAATAGACAGAGCTGACAGGCAGTTAGCCAATCATGAGGATGCAGGAAGCAGGGGAGGGTTGGCAGATTCCAGCCTGGGGGGCAAGCACAGAGCAGTGGCCCATCCTTAAAGGGCGGTTTTTGGTACAATATATATTTATCTATATAAAAAGAGGCTATTGTAGTGTTGCATATATATATATATATATATATATATATATATATATATTTATTTTTATGCCCCCCAGAGCTGGATTAAGGCTCTGGGGGGCATGGGCACTTTAGACTGGGTAACCCCCTCTGATGTAGCATGGTTATCATTTTAGACAAATACACAGGCAATACTGTGTGCACTACTGTTCTGTGCACACAGTTCTGCCTTCACGAGCAGTACACGGTGAAGTGGGACATACCTCCCAACTGTCCTAAGCGAAACAGTCACCCAAGTTCAGGACTGTCTCACCAGATTTAGGACAGTTGGCAGGCTGTCCTGCTCTCTCCTACCTGTCTTGTCACTGTCACCACTTGTGGCTGCTGGTTACTTTAGCTCATTTGCTGGTTGTCTGGATCCTGGAATGTTGGAGGCCCTATATGGAAAAAAAATGGGTAAATGAAATTTAGAAAACTCTAACCAGTCCCGATGTTAAATCAATAGCACACTCGTTTTATAATTAGACCTCCCTCCAGTCACAACATTAAAATAATATTCACATTTTCTAAATATATCTCTTTCCCCCCAACCAACCCTGCCATTAGATAGCAAACACATTTAATATATTAACCTATTTCCCTCCATCCAAACAGCCCCAATAATAATTTAAATAGCATTTACATTTAGCAAATATTACCATTTCACACAACAATCACAGGCATTAAATAATTCATAATCACATTTAATAAATAGACCTCATTTTTCACAACCAGCCCACAATTAATAGATAGCTCCCAAACCACCCCAGCATTAAATTAAAGGTCTAATTACCCCATTATAAATTCATAGGCCCCACTATTAAAGGAAATTGCCCCACCATCACCCCACAAATAAAATAGCACTCAATAATTAGCTCCCACCTGCACTCCACAATTAAATTAATAGCCTACCTCCCACATTATATTAAGGCCCCCCCACACACTACATTCATTTACTCCCCCCCCACACACACAGCATTCATTTACTGGCCCTTCACACACACATACAGACACAATATACTGGCCCCATACTCTATATATATATATATATATATATATATATATATATACACACACAAGTTAACCCGTGCATGATACTCATGCATTCTAGTCAAATCAAGCTACTTAAGGTCTTGAAAAGGTTCTTGTCATGCATTTGGGCCTAGCCCAGGCCTCCTCAGGGGAAGAGCGTTACTTCCCGACACAAGCGCCCTTTTTATTGTGTGTTCATGAGGTAAAATTACCTCACGTAAATGAGTTTGACACCTCAACTCGTAAATTTAGCCTTTACTACCCCTCCCACGGGGGGTAGGGGGGATGATGGAAGTTAACTGACTTCACTATTCTAATTTTTTTGTCAAATAATGTCAGTATACCAAATTTCAGGGCAATTGGATAAGCCCTTTCTGAGAACATAGTTTTTTCCACACACACACACACTAACACACGCCGCTACACATGTGTGTTCATGAGGTAAAATTACCTCACGAAAATTAGTTTGACCCCTCAACTCGTAAATTTAGCCTTTACTACTCCTCCCACAAGGGGAAGGGGGGATGATGGAAGTTAACTGACTTCACTATTCTAATTTTTTTGTCAATAATGTCAGTATACCAAATTTCAGGTCAATTGGATGAGCCCTTTCTGAGAAAATAGTTTTTTACACACACACACACACACACACACACATTAACACACGCCGCTAGGCTTTTACTTTTGTATATTGGATAACTCCGCCCAGCAGGTGGCGTTGTAGCTTGTTTGTTTTTTCCTACACACAGACTAACACACGCCGCTAGGCTTTTATATTTTATATATATATATATATATATATATATATATATATATGTGTGTACATACAATATGCTGCCACACACATACAATATACTGGCCCCATACTCATATATATATATATATATATATATATATATATATATATATATATATATATATATACACAATATGCTGCTGACACTGACACACATACATACACAATGCTGCTGACACTGATTCTCATACATACAATATGCTACTGACACACATACATACACAATGCTACTGACACACATACATACACAATGCTGCTGACACTGACACTCATGCACACACAAATGCTGCTGACACTGACACACATACATACACAATACTGCTGACAACCCCCCCCCCCCCCCCGCACTTACCTTGTTCTATACGCGCTGCACGCTCTGCTCTGCAGTCTTCTGACATGGGACGGCACCTATGACGTGGTGCGTGTCCCATGTCACAGCCGGCCTATTGGAGGGGAGGATGGGCTGTCGGCAGTAGCAGCCAATGAGAAGGTGGCTGGTCCCGGAGAAGGGGCCAGCCACCGAGTAAGTGAAGTTAGGGTCGGCCCAAAATATTGTTTTTGGGTCCGGCCCGGGGGACATCTGCCCCCCTTCCCTCCGCCCCAGCCCGCCCCTGGCAGAAAGTATTGAGCAAACCAGGTCTGTGCATGCTCAGTTCAAACCAGCAAGTGAATGCAGGAAAAGGGGAACAGGTGAGAACAGTGACCATAATGCAGGCTTAGCTGGTGCAATGTGAGACAAAAGATGTAGCTTGTGAGTGCCAATAGTAAATGTTAAAGTGATATTACCCTATTTGCAATATAGCCGCAATACTAATGATTAAGGGTGATTCAGAGTGAGACATATGCCCTATGTACATAGTGTATCTTTGTATTTTTTGCAATGCACATGTTCAGAAATTGATTGTACAAAACTGTGGCTATTCAGATCTGCACCTTTTTGGCATTTATGACTCCTTAGGTCTAAAGCGGTGTGACTGGGAGGGAAGGAGCGCTCTAATGCAGGCAATGTAAACCAAGGGCGGGTAAAAGCAATTGCAAATGGATTCAGACTGGGACGTAGTCGCAGATACATAGTGGATGATCATGATAACTGACACCTGAACTACCGATCGTTTGTAATTAGCAGTTTGCGAATGATTTGCAGATGCTTATTGAAAATTTTGTAGTTCTTTGGCCATAGGTTTACCAAGTGTGTTGTATTAAGATATTTTTTTTTATGCGTGTAGAGAAGTTGTTATTGCTGTATTCGCAAGGTTTTTCAAGTTTAAAGGGTTAACAAGATGGATATGTGTCTGAGGGGCGTGCTTCATAGCAACTTATTTGTAATATAACATGGAACTTCCTGAAAGTATATTACTTTTTTAGTCAATATTAAAGAGAACTAAGGATACCAGGTATTTCAAGCTTAGCATTATTTAGGTATTAGAATAAATTGATATCTTATATAGTATTTGTATATTCATTTTGTTATATTACAACTTCCAGAGAAGATTAAAAATAGGAATGTAAATCATCTGAACATGGATAATCAAACACGTTTAGGAATATAGTAAACAAAATTCATTCACCACACATTAAAACCTTCACATTAAAGTATCTCTAAAAATAATTATATTCCATATATATTTGTTAATTTCATAAAATCATATAAAAAATACCAATCCCTATTTCATGTAAGACACAGATACACAAATTAATCTATACAAATCAAATCTAAAATTTTGATCCGCTGGGACACTAGCACTATTACCATAGTTCAATGTTCAAAATGAGTCATTAGCCAGTTAATAAATTAATAAAAAAATGTGATCAATCTTTAATTCAATGTTTTAGGTGCAATAGACACAAGTTCATTGTGTTGTCAGTTATAGTAGAGGTTGATCAATTAATGCAAATATAAATAGTTAAAAAAAAGTTTATTATTTAATTGCTTATCCAAATAGAGAGTGAATTATTTAATCTTATGTATCAATTATGTCCAACAAACAGAGGCTGATGCAGAATGGGATGTAAGTTTGCATAACGTATCTTGCGTGAAATTATTCTGCTCTTGCCCTGAAAGTTGACACACGCATATCCTTCTATACAGACTTGTGCGATTCTGGCACCCCCCCCTGTGCCTTGAGAGGCAGAGTGGAGTAGGAAAGGGGCATTTAATGAGTACAGTAAAGGTGTGTTTACTGAAATGCAGCTCATGAAGACCTACAAAAATATGTATATATACCCGATAGAGAAGTATCTTTTACACCTGTTATAGGGCAGGAGCAAATACTCGCTAATGATGACTGTAAACAGGCACACTGTTACAGCAATAGGGTTTCTGGGGTCCGTCTCTTGACCCCTGGGACTAGCTGTGGCAAGAATGTAGTGGAAACTGGGAGTCCGGATAAATGCCTTGCTCAAAGAGCTTGCTCTAATCTCGTTTCTGGTCTGGATTCTGTACTAAAATAAATTCCTGGAATCTGGACCCGATTGACTGGAACCTGGATGAGGAAACAGGCGGGAGCTGAACCCATAACCAGAGACTCAGTACCTCTAATAACTCAGAGACTCAGGCAAATATAGTACCACAAATGGGACTGGGGAAGACTCAGAACTCAGGCAGAGGATATACAGGGGTGGAAACCTCCTGAACAGACTAAGCCTGGAACTGGCCCTGTACAACTCAGAACTCAGAACCTGAGTTAGGACTGGAACTGGAAGTCGGTACCTGGAGAAACATTAAATGGCTCCAGAAGGTGAATGACTCAGAACAACAACCTACTACCTCAGATAGCCAGTAGAAGTGACAGAAATAGATTGATGAGCGGAGGATCCACACAGAAGATGTACACAAGCAGATAGAATAAAGGTGAATCCACAAGAGGAATACATAACCGAAGTATTTATTTCAGCAGGCAGAATGAAGCTGAATTCAATATGGTTTGCAGTTCATATAACAGCAACAGGATGAAGCTGAATTCACACAGAGGGTGAATGGTTTGCAGTTCATATAACAGCAACAGGATGAATCTAAATTCACACAGAGGGTTAATGGTTTGCAGTTCATATAACAGCCAGCAACATGAAGCTGAACTCACTCAGTAAATGATTGAAGTCCATAAAACAGCAGCAGGATGAGGCTGAATTCACTCTGAGGATAGGATCTGTATACAGCAGGTGGAATGAAGTAGCAAACAACAGCAACTGTGGTGATCAGGAACTAGGAAAGTGTTGTACTGGCAATTTGCTGAGTGTAGGAGGAGACTCTTATAGTCTGCAGAGGAAGCCAATTGGTGGATGAGATCAGGGGGTAAATGTATGAAACTTCCCTTTACAAGGCAGCGCCGCTTTAAATTTAAGCGCTGAAGACGCCGATCTCGCGGGTGTTGAAGAACCCGGAGCTTCATACATTTACCCCCAGGTGTTCAGACTCAGCAGGATGTTTAGCAAATGTCTCACCCAAAATGGCAGGCTCAAGTACTGCAGACAGAAGTCTGGCTTGTCGCAGGATAGAATGCTGCATTTGCCCAGGAGGGAGATGTACGGTGATATGGTACCGCAGAGTAGTGTAAACAGGACTAAGATCCTGATTTGTGACACACACCCTATTTTGCGACCAACTCAGCATCAGCCCCATAGTGTATACTTTACGTAGAGGTTTATTGGTTAAATTGGATATTGGGGGTTCATTTTATGGTATCTGTGAGATGTACATAGTTTTTCCCTAGCTCCAAAATGCACCAGGATGGACAAAAAGGAGTCCTCTTTTTGGTTTTGCTTGGGGAGTACTGGTTGATTTATACACCAGCTATAAATAATACCAACCGTTCAGATGGTAGAGGGGGTAAAGTATTATTTGTCGACTGCCTCAAGGTTCATTATTGATATAGATCATATGCAGGGAGGTAATTTTAAACTTTAATCTCATTCATCGGGACATTGTTCCCAGCTGCTGGTGTTTCCTTAATATAAGTCAAGGTGTCTTTATAACCTTTAAATTTTACTTTGTGCTGGTTCCATTGCTGCAGTGACAGTAGCCTATTTTAGACAACCTCCATTTATGTCTTACTCCCAACATGTAACGATTAGGTCATGGTAGCTCTCCTGTATCTCACCCCATTTATCAAGAATTATGATGTTTATGACAAATCAGAACACTGGAGAAATTATAACAGCACTTGTAGCTGCTATGGGCTCTGGTGACTTAGCAGACTCCATAATCTCCTAAATTAATACAGCCATGACTGGTGCTGTTTAAACAAATGTCTAATCCTTAGGTTCCCAAACTGTACGCCGCGGCTCCCAGGGGTGCCGCGGCGCTGTCACAGGGGTGCCGTGGCCAGGTAGAAGAAAAAAGAAAAAAAAAACAACTTACTAATCCAGCGGTGCCATGGACCCAGCGACCTCCTCCCTCCTCGCTTCTCATTGAATGACATCATCACGCCCGACATATTCAGTGCGAAGCAGCAGGAGATAGGATGCTGGGTCCCGGGCGCTGCCGGCTTGGTAATTTTATTTTTTTAATTTTCTTTGTTCTTCCTGTCCACGGCGGGATACAGTGGGGGCAGAGCAAGGGGGCACAGCGTGGATGCAGAGAGGGCAGAAAGGATACAGAGGGGGCAGAGCGAGGGGGGCACAGCGCGAAAGTAGAGGGGGCAGAAAAGATGCAGAAGGGGCAGAGCGAGGGGGCAGAGCGTGGATGCAGAGGGGGCACAAAGGATGCAGAGGGGGCAGAGCGCGGATGCAGAGGGGGCTGAAAATATGCAGAGAGTGGATGCAGAGGGGCACAGAGAGTGTGGATGCAGGGGGGCACAGAGTGTGTGGATGCAGGGGCACAGAGTGTGTGGATGCAGGGGGGCACAGAGTGTGTGGATGCAGAGGGGCACAGAGAGTGTGGATGCAGAGGGGCACAGAGAGTGTGGATGCAGAGGGGCACAGAGTGTGTGGATGCAGAGGGGCACAGAGTGTGTGGATGCAGAGGGCCACAGAGAGTGTGGATGCAGAGAGCCACAGAGAGTGTGGATGCAGAGGGTCACAGAGAGTGTGGATGTAGAGGGCCACAGAGTGTGTATCTCTGTCCTGACCTAAATACTTATTACGTTTTTTGACTACTTATAAAACGGACTGCTCGATAATTATTTTGGAGGGGTGCCTTGAAAAATTATGGAGACTCTAAGGGTGCCGCGAACTGCAAAAGTTTGGGAACCACTGGTCTAATCTGTTGCTTGGACACATGCAACAAAGTGTGTATACTGTGTCACGCTGTATACCTGCTATTGTCAGTCACCTCCTATCCAGTCATAGGTTTATACAGCAATACTCTACTAGTAAGATAGTGGAAAGATTAGTGCTTCCAGGAGCTCCCTGCTTGTAGCTCTAGTTATTTTCTAATTTGTCCTGACTGAACATGGATGGGGCCAGATTAATGCTCCACAAATTACATAACTTTTCACATATTATACATTGTTCTGAAACATACAAATGGCACAGAGAGGACATTAAGTAGAATCATCAGTGATAGAGAAAGGAAAATGGTTTTGAGAGAGTGCTGATTGTCAAAGAAATTGAGAATAAATTAAAGGCCTGTCATATTATTAATTAACTTGGGGTGGGGGAGGATGTTATTGTATTCTTTGTGGAATTGTGCAATGCTATATCTGATGACGACAGTGTGTGGAAAAAGTGTTGGTAGCTTTGAGGGCAGTTGTGATCCACTGCACTGTATAGCTTACCAGGCACTATGAACACTTCCAAGTATTCATAGCAATTACATCTCTGTTCAATAATACTCATACTTTTACAATGTATAAGTGAAATTGCTCTTATTTGCAAGGTATACATTTTCTTTATATACTACACTATGGCACTAACCATGCCCTCCTTGGACTGAATATGCAGCCTCTAATTTCTTGCCACCCCTCTCTGGTGGCAGGTCGTGCCCCATTAGTGGCGCCCATACACAATTTCATGGGCCCTTGCCAATGAATTTTCCTAGTAGACCAAGCAAGCCCATTGTGTATAGTGTTCCTACTGTTTGTTTGATTTTTATAAATGACTACACCAACTAACTTATCATACAAATGCTAATGTTAATAACAAGTAATATTATACCTCTGCTGAGGCATATGGTAGAATCTGAGGTGTATGTTTGTTGGTCATTTGTTTGTTTATCTATTTTAAGTGCTGGACTTTAAACTTCATGAATTCAAAATTATTTTTTTCGAGTGTGTGTAGATTAGGATAAACACTTTAGTGGATCTGAGGTGGTGGCTTTTCAGATATCCATTTGTCTTGACTTTGACATGTAGGGTTTCATTTAGAGTATAAAAATTATAGCATCACACATCTCAAGATCCAAAAGCAGAATTTTAAACATACGTCAGGTGTATATTTACAATAGCTTAGAGATGCAGCCTGACAGTGTTAGTAGTGAATGCAAAAGCTGTATTTCACTATTTGTACACAATATAATGTAAAGAAGTGTTATCTACAAAACATAGAACAGTGTCATAACAGTGTTATTAATAAAATGCAAAAGTCACATTTTCCATATCATCATCATTTATTTCTATAGCACCACTGATTCTGCAGTGCTATACAGAGAACTCACTCACATCAGTCCTTGCCCCATTGGGGCTTACAGTCTAAATTCCCAAACACACACACACACACACACACACACACACACACACACACACAGACAGACAGACACAGACAGACAGACACAGACTAGGGTCAATTTTGTTAGCAGCCAATTAACCTACCAGTATGTTTTTGGAGTGTGGGAGGAAACTGGAGCACCTGGAGGAAAGTCACGCAAACACGGGGAGAACATACAAACTTCTCACAGATAAGGCCATGGTCGGGAATTAAACTCATGACCCCAGTGCTGTAAGGCAGAAGTGCTAACCAATTAGCCACCGTGCTCCCCTATATGTAGCACTTCACATGCGCTTTAGATACCTCCCCTGCCAGCAGAGAACTATATATATATATATATATATATATATATATATAAAGGTTATATGTACACTCTAGTGATATTCAAGGTTCAGGTTACAGGAACTGTCATGTTTGGTATAATTTTAATCCCCTAATCATCAGCAGCTGTCTGGTTCATTCGGCGAAGAGATCGCACATTGCATACTCTAGTTATTGATGTTAGCGAATAAACCTTTAAAGTGATGCTGACTATAAAATGCTAATAGACTAGCTGAGACTGGATTCTTGGCGGGAAAGTCGGAACACATCCCCTGGATATTTTGGTTTGAACTAGCCTATAAACTGCAACACCCTGGACCCTTCTGAAGCCTGGACCAATAGAAGCAAGCCACGTCATCTGCATTGTTTCACTGTATTTCTATCTGCATACAAGCAGGAGCTTTTCATCTAGTGGACAGTCATCTTTGACCACAGACTTCAGACCTGAATGACTGTTCACTGGATCCAGAGCACCTGCGATAAGTAACGGCTGTACTTATTATTTCGCTTGAATTATTCTGCTACTTTTTGAGAATAAATATTTGTGCGTTGGAAACACAAATCGAGATTCGACAATCGTTATTGGATAGCGACAAAATGTGCATAACAGGTTTTCCAAAATATTTCCTGACATTGCTTGAATCTCCAGTAAACCATGTCTCTGGGAATGCTTTTGGGGACAAGGTCAATAGGGCAATCCCAGGATCGGAGAGGTTTTAGGACTTCCAAAGCAGCTCTGCTGAAGACATCAAGAAAGTCAGAGTAAACCTCGGGAAGAACAGCGTGTGATGATACGGCTAGATAAGGGATGGCAGGCCTAGAGGTTGTTACAAATCTGTCCCACAATCTAGGTACTTGTAATTACAGCCATGGAGCCAGACATATGTTGAAAACATAGTCCAGGTGATGCAATCTAAACACAGACAATGTTAGTGATTAAACAGACTACCAGGTATTGCAGAATAGCAGGTATAATGCAGATATCAGGTTTACCTCTAGGATACAAGATACAGGTGAGTAGTAAATGCTTACAGAGAAGCAGGAACTGGTAAGGATTTCCACAGGGACAGAGAAAGCAAAGCAATTAGTCCAAGGTAACAAACATAAACAGGCACAGAAACATTAATGACCAGCAAAAGGAATAGGGAGAGACCAGCATATACATGAGACAACTAGGTGATGAAATAGCTTTGTTAGTTGACCCCTGGTAGTGGGAAAAGGCAGAACAGCAGCACCTCTAGTGGTTTATAGGTACTGCAGCTAACATAAATAATAGAGACCAAAATAGTCCCAGAGGCAGGAGCTGCCGAGATGAAACAGTTTCTTGAGGTAATTCTGCAAAAGATGCAAGGCAGATCCTGACAGAGGTTGCACAGTATTCAGGCAGCCTTTCTTGCATAAAGGGCCAAAGGAATTAACTTGTGCATGTAGACAGCCAAATTGTGGTGAATGAGCCCTCAGCCAGGGTAGGCCCAAAATGATCGGATTGATTTATTGCTTGAACACCAGGAAACTTGGAAACCAGGAAAGCTGAATGGGACTGGTTACGCAGGAGCTCAGAAGCCAGACTAGCGAATATGAAGTTCCCCGTGGATCCCGAGTCTACAAAGGCTAAAAATTGTTGAGGGCCTTCAGGAAAAAGCAGGGTCAGAGGCATGAGATACTCACATTCTTTCTGGGATTAGGGAGTAGAGGACTGGGATCCTAGGTCAACCTCCCTGTCATTGCCTAGGAAGAGGCGATTCCCAACCTCTTAGGGCAGGAGGAGAGAAGATGTCTGGAGTCCCCATAAGAGAGGCACATACAATTTTTCATATGCCTATCCTGCTCCTCTGGAGAAAGGCATGAGTGATCAATCTGCATAGGCTACTCAGTAGTGGATATAGGAGACTGGAAGTGAGGTGCCAAACGAGGGAAGGAGCAGCGAGAGCAGTCACATTCCTGGGTATACTCTATGTGTTGAATGTTTACTTTGATACAGAGGGATATCAGGTCATCTAGACTGGAAGGTAGGCAATGCAAAGCCAGATCATCTTTCATGCAATCGTTCAGACTTTGTCAGAAGATAGCTATCAAAGCCTTGTTGTTTTAACGGAGTTCTAGGAAATCTAGGGTCCAAAACTGTACTGCGTACTGGCCTGTCTAAAAGACCAGAGGCAGCAGAGAACACACAGCCTGACTCGTTGAAGACTTTGCAAAAGTTTTCGATGAAGACAGTAGTCTCATCTACAGGGGACGTTGTACACTTACATTAACATTTTCGTACTGTATTCAACTTATGCTTGTTTGCCTACATTCCATCTCCCCAGCCATAATGGGCTGCAAGCGATAGACACAAATCTAGATACAAATGCATATTGTTGTACAAGCACACTGCTAAATTTGATGTACAACCAACTCTTAATAAGGCTCATAATGTTATTGCTGTAGATTGCTGGTGTTAGTTCGTGTTTAAATTTTCAAATTTCTTTTTTGACTTTCTGTTATATTTTTTTCTAAATTTGAGTCTTAATTCTCCCCTTATAATGAAAATATCATTCAGCTATAAATATCAGGATTTTTCAACCAAACAATGGGATCAGGAGTTAATGTGGTCAAAGGTCAGTTCACCTGTCTTTAAAGGCACAGGAAAAACCTTTTGTAATCTTACTTCTCGTTGTAACTGTTAGGTCACAAGGGCAAATAGCCTAAGTCACAACTTCCTCCGGAACTGATGCAGCGCTTTTCCTGTAGGGCAAATAGAACATTGACTTTACAAATTACCTTTACTTTTAGTCTAATTACAAAATGTATATACTGGCTAAGTCACTTCTACTTTCATGTAACACAAGCACGGTACATTGCTGTCAAGAATTCTATGTGTAGTGCAAGCTGAAGAGAAAACCACATATACTGGACAGGCATTACAGTAGATGTATTTAATGAACCTCCACAATGCCTAAAAGTGAATTTACAACAAACTCAAATGAAAAATTATTCTATACAAAGACTTCAGATATGTTGACTTAGTGTTATTAAATATAAAGGTAAAAATAAAATCATCTAAAATATTTTTCCCCACGCTGTTCTGTTTTTTTGTTTTTTTTTCAGAAATGTTAAAAAGTGGTGGCTAGTAATAGTGGCTAGGAATAGTCCAGTGAGGTGCAGCACAATTTGTTCATGAACGTAACAGCTCAGGAGTTGAAGCCTACTGACATCAACATCTGCTGTGCTTAGGCTCAAAGAAATGGTTAGCCTTAAAAACATGGCTCTTACCTTGCCACCACATTGAATGAGCCAACTTGTAGCCTAAGCAATGTTGGATTAGGTCAGTAGCATTGAAGTTAGCAATGGTTCCAGCTGCAGTGTTATTTATATTGATTGACATTGCAGTTAAATTAGGAATTTCTCTTCTGACATACCATCTACATAGTCATTTTTGGATGTCTACGGAGCCTTCATCATCATCAACATTTATTTATATAGCGCCAGCAAATTCCGTAGCGCTTTACAATTGGGAACAAACATTAATAAGACAATACTGGGTAATACATACAGACAGAGAGGTAAGAGAACCTTGTTGCCATTATTGTATAATGTGAAAAGTATACTGTTCACAAGAAGGGTAAATAACATATGAAATAGTGGACATACTGCTACTATTTAGTGCTCAATTACTTGGGTCACAAAGTCTAATGAGTACCCATTAGAAAGTGTGTTTTAATGAGGGCCACCTACAGGTTGTGACCCACAAGATATTCTTAACAGATAGCTGTTGAATAAAATACATAGAATAAACAATAACATAAGGTCAGGGCCAGCACCTAAGAAGACTTGGAAAGGTATGAACCAGACAAGTGGACAGGAGCACCAAAAGAAATGGGAAACTGGCTTCTAAGACAGCAATCATAAAAAACATATTTTTTCTTTGTAATACTTTTCCAATATCAAAGGACATGTTACAACAGCTGTATCAGTAATTCCTTTTGGACACTTCTCTCATATTTAGAATTTAAATGTGTTATTAGCATGGTGTTACGAATTACATATTTGATGAGGTTGAAAAAAAGACACCGGTTCATCAAGTTCAACCTAGTGCGAAAACCACAGAACGTAGTTGTACTTAAAAACAAATTAACTTTAGTAAAAACAAGGATCACACAGGTATAACTAGGTGCAGACAATGGTTAAACAGCTAGCATAAGTCCATAGAAACAGCAGGTAGCAATTGCAGAGTTCAGTTGGATAAATAACACAGATAACAGCTGAATGAAGTAGATTTTTGTGCAACTCTGCAGAATCACAGGAGATTACCGGAAATCAGGATACCAGGTTTAGCATTGAAGCTGAAGGTGCTGGATAACAGGATACCATTGGTGAAGTACAGGCACAGGACAGCAGTATTACCATATTTAGCTGGATTTATTGGATATCAGGCAGGTTAACTACAGACACAGGTTTGACAGGATAAGCAGGTTTGCTGGGAAGTTGTAGCAGGAAAGAACGGTGTCAGGAATAACAGATGAAGTTCAGGAACAAGGTTAATGGATTACCAGATTAGTAGGAGGCCCTGAAGCACTGGATGATCCACGGGAGAATCAGGCAAAAGCAGGGTCAGGCAAGCCAGGGTTCATAAGCCGGAAGATCTACAATATACCAAGGAGTAAGCAGGAGCAAAGTCAAATGAAGGAGGTGCAAAACATAGATACAAAGCAGGAATCAAACGTCAGGAAGAAAGTCGGAATCCAAACAGAAGTATCACAGAAACCAGCAGTAGAGACAAACGAACTGACACTAGTCTGTAGGCAACCTAATAAAGGCCAGCCACAGGTTATTACGATCCAGCTCTGATTATGAGGGCATAATCCCTTGCAGACAAGGAGAAACTGTTCAGGTAGAACAGCAGCACCTCTGGTAGCACAGAGGTACAGCAGGGCAAATTCAGAATAAGGACAGCGTCCTAACACATGGCAAGTTTGGGTAAAACAATGATATACTTACGATATCTACACTACTAAAGGGAGAACAGACATTTTTGCATAGAACTGTAAAGTATATAGTTAATATTGAAATATACATATAAGGGCATTCCTTTATCTACTTAGGAACCAAGTTTACACATAGCTCTCTCTTCCCATCCACACCAGCATGTTTATTTGTTATTGTTCCCCTAACATATCTCTGCAACCTGAATGGCTGTTTCTCACCAACATGGGTGTAATATTCTAATATTCGAATCCAGAGCAAAATTTGGAGGGGGCCCGCAATCTGCTTTACAGTCCCCCACTCTGCTTTTCCGTTCATTTCCGCCTCCAGTTCTGCTCAGAAGAGCAGATGGTGTCCTCCGCAGCAGATGGACGAACATCGCCAGCTATCCCTGGGCTTTTTCAGTGGTAATTCTGCCACCAATATACTGTGAATTAATTTCCTTTTCCTGAGCACTAAGCAGCTGCTTGTAAAGTAAATACTGCTAGTGATTACCTTCTTGTATCTGGTAGCAATACTATTTATGCTACAGTTTGTGATTTACATTGTGCACTACCCATCTACCAATGTTTATGTTGCTATGTAGAGTAATAAATAATTCAATACTTGATACACAGTGTATTAACCCTTTGTCATGATTTGTGAGGTAGCTACTAGCCGGTATTTGCACTGCTAAGCAGGGAGACACAGAGTATAACATACCCTTGGTGTTAACCAGGGACGCCTGCAAGGGAGTTTGAGCTTAGCTGCAGGAGGGTGCACAGTTCGCTGTTCTTCGAGTCAGCCACCAGCGTAGTAACAGAGTGGATGGAGTAATCGATTAATCCAGGTCGGAACCAATCAGGCAGCGAGGTGCAAGGGGAGCTCCAAAGAATGGTCAAAGCCAAGTCAGAAATTAGGAAACCAGAACTAGCAGCAAGGTGCCAAAGCAAAACCCAAAGGAATGCCTCTCAAAGCAATGCCTTTCTGTGCATGTGCGCGCAGTGTGACCCCAAGCAAGAACCTGCAAGCGTCCCATTGCTAGGCAGCAGGGCGCAGTAATTGGGGTGAGTCAGGAGGCCATCTCCAGCATTTAGTGACAGTGCGGAGTAGGCGTCTGACAGTTCCCCCCTCCCTCCTCTCCAGAGCAGAACGCAGAGTAGACTGTTCCTTTAGAAATTTGGAAAGAAAACGAGGTGCATGCAAGTCCTTTTTGTTGACCCAAGATCTCTCTTCCGGGCCGTATCCCTTCCAGTGGATTAGAAACTGTCTTCTGCCATGAATAGAATGAGAATCTAAGATACGTTCTACCTCATACTCGTCACCCAGGACAGACTTGATGGGAGGAGGTGGAAGATGTTGTTTAGAAAATTCATTGAGAATTAAAAGTTTAAGTAGGGAGATAT
Source organism: Mixophyes fleayi (assembly GCF_038048845.1). Classification (NCBI taxonomy): domain Eukaryota; kingdom Metazoa; phylum Chordata; class Amphibia; order Anura; family Limnodynastidae; genus Mixophyes; species Mixophyes fleayi. Next base: position 64,825,699 of record NC_134407.1, on the reverse strand, counting down.
GAAAGGAATTGTGCACACGGAGAGAGGGAGGCAGACGAAGTTTGTAAGTAACATCATTAATAACATGCGAGTTACTGAAATGACCAATATAACGTAGTGCAAACTTCATAGATGGTACTCTGAGTTTGAAGTTACGGGTGGATAGACACACTGTGTCCGCTACATGAGGAACCAGATGGTTCCTGCGATGGCAATTCGCAAAGTGCTTGTGCTGGCTCGACGCTTGTAGCAATTTATACTGTACTTGGGTCCAGATCTTGAAAAAATCACGTACTACTCCTTGAAAAGCGTGAACGAATATAATGGAGTCGTCAGAGAAAGTAGGTAAAATAGGGTGTCTGCCAAAGATGGTAAAGAAAGGGGATGCTACGGTGGATTCATGCTGATGGTTATTATGAGAAAATTCCACCCAAGGAAGATGATCACTCCAGGAGGCTTGATGATTGGAGCAATAACAACGGAGAAAGGTCTCCAAATCCTGGATGACCCGCACAGTTTGACCATTGGTCTGGGGGTGGTAGCCCGAAGAGAATTTTAACTGGATCCCAAGATGACCACAAAACAATCTCCAAAACTTGGAGATAAATTGTACACCCTGATCAGAAATGATCTCCAGGGGGCAACCATAAATACGAAAGACATTCTTGATAAAAAGAAGGGCAAGTTCTGTAGCAGAAGGTAACTTCTTAAGAGGGACGAAGTGCCTATTTAGAAAAACGGTCCACTACCACCCAAATGGTATTAAAATCATGACTATTAGGGAGGTCCATAATAAAGGCCATAGAAATGCTGGTCCATGGTGATTCTGAAACCGGAAGTGGTAGAAGACCGGCAGGAGACCGCCTGGGGGTCTTGTGGTGGGCACAAACGTCACAAGCTGCTATGAATTTGTGGACATCAGAGTTTAAGGAAGTCCACCAATAAATACAGGACAGATGAGCAATGGTTTTCTTGATGCCAGCATGACTGGCAAGTTCGGGACAAAGGTAAACATCCACGAAGGAACGCCCAACAGGAGGAGTCTTCGAAGAGGACTTTGTCAAAGCTAGAATCTTGAGTGGACTGATAATAGGTTTAGGATCTGGAGTGCAGGAATCAGACAGATCAAAGACCTAGAAAGGGCATCAGCCCTGGCATTCTTGGACTCTGCGCGAAAAGTCAGGATTAGTTGGAATCGGGAGAAAAAAGTGACCAACCAGTCGGCTGAGGATTCAGACATTGCGCTGACTGTAAATAGGTGAGATTCTTATGATCCGTAAATACAGTAATTAGAGGGAGGGCTCCTTCCAGAAGATATCACCATTACTCTAGAGCTACCTTGATTGCGAGAAGTATCTTATCACCGATACCATAGTTAGCCTTGCAAGGAGAGAATTTCTTGGAGAGGAATCCACAGGGAGTGAAGGTACCGGCAACATTCTTCTGTGAAAGAACTGCCTACATGACACACTCCGGGCATTCGGCTTCTATAACCGAATCCCGGCATACTTAACTGATCCCCGTTGACCGCCACGCTCTGTCCTGGTTGTTCGCCATCTTCTGCATATGCAGACCTGATCTCTTATAGCCTCTGCTCCCCTTCCATTGGCTGATCACTTTGGCTCAAAATTTATAAGGCACTTCCCTCTGCAGCTCAGTGCCTGTTCTTCAAGTTACCTGCTCCACTGCTCCTGCTGGGTGTTGTTTCTCATGTGGATTGCTTTCCTGATGAACCTGTTGTCTGCAGAGCTGACACCTCATCCTTCCTGCTGTAACCTGTTGTCCGCAGAGCTGACACTTCTCCAAGAACTTTGCCACTATTCCATTGGTAATCAAGAATCGTTTCCCCATTCCACTTATCACTGAACTCTTTGACTGCATCAAAGGAGCTAAGGTTTTTTTTCTAAACTAGACCTCCATGGGGCCTATAACCTTATTAGAATCAGATGTGGAGACAAATGGAAGACGGCCTTTAATACCCGAGATGGCCACTATGAATATCTTGTGATGCCGTTCGGTTTATGCAACGCACCTGCAGTGGTTCAGAGCTTTGTCAATGAAATATTCAGAGATCTCCTCTATGTCTGCATTGTAGTTTACCTGGACAATATTTTAATATTTTCTCAGGATATTTACTCCCACTGCATTCACGTGGCGCAGGTTTTATCTAGGCTACGCAAAAATCAACTTTTTTGCAATCTCGAAAAATGTTTCTTTGAGTGTCCATGGATGTCATTCCTCGGCTACATAATCTCAGGCACTGGCTTGCAAATGAATCCAGAGAAAGTGCGAGCTATCCACGAATGGCCTCTTCACCTCGGTCTTAAACCCATACAGAATTTTCAAGGATTCTCTAACTACTACGCTTTATTAAGGGTTACTCTACCATTGTGGCTCCCATTGTGTCGCTCACTTAGAAGGGCATTCTGGATCTTTTAAATTCCTCAAGAACGCCTTCTCTTCAGCTCCTATTCTCCAACAACCTGACACCTCTTTACCATTCTTCCTGGAGATTGATGCTTCCAATGTAAGGATTGGGGCTGTTCTCTCACAAAAATCTCTCGTAATCAATTTCACCCCTGTGCGTTTTACTCCTGGAAATTCCTGCCAGCTGAAAAAAACTATGCTATTGGAGACAAGGAGCTACTGGCCATCAAAGCAGCCTTAGAAGAATGGCGCTATTTGTTGGAGGGTGCTCGGCATCCAGTTACTATTTTCACGGACCATAAAAACCTATTGTATCTGCAGTCTGCACAGTGTTTAAATCTCAGACAGGCTAGATGGTCACACTTCTTTTCACATTTTGATCTCCACATCACCTTCAAACCTGGAGAAAGGAACAAACGTGCTGATGCTCTATCTCGCGCTTTCCTCCCTGACTCCAATACTGAAGAGGTACCCTGTCGTCCTATTTTGGATCCCAAATGTCTTTTATCCTCTACTCTTTCCAGTTCTCCCATACCTTCGCCTGGGAAGACATTTCTTTCTTCCATCTAGTCTCCGGAAAAGACTCCTGGCTTTTTTCCATTCCACTCGCTTCATCGGTCACACTGGTATTCGTAAATATACTGAATTTTATCCACGTGGCTCTACTGCTCCTGCTGGGTGTTGTTTTTCCTGTGGATTGCTTTTCTACTTAACCTGTTGTCCGCAGAGGTGATACTCTTCTGAGAACTTTGCCACTATTCCAGTGGTAATCGGTTGTCCGCAGAGCTGAAACTTCATCCTTCCTGCTGTAACCTGTTGCCTTGACATGCATTTGATTCAAGGAAAGGTCTTGAGAAAAGATCAAGAGGTCGTCGAGGTAGACAACCGCTGATGAATATAACAAGTATCGAAAGAGTTCATTAATAAATTCCTGGAAGACTGCCAGAGCATTGCAGAGTTCAAAGGGAATAACAAGTTATTCGTAGTGCCCATCCCTGGTATTGAATGCGGTCTTCCATTCATCTCTTTGGCGAATCAGAATCAAGTTGTAGACTCCCCTGAGATCTAATTTAGTGAAAATTTGGGCACTACGGTTGCGGTCGAAAAGCCAATACATGGCCTAATCGATCCGTATTTCTTCTTAACAAAAAAGAATCCAGCACCAGTGAGGGAATTGCATTTACGGATAAAACTGTATTCAAGGTTTTCGGAGATGTAGTCAGCCATGGCCTGACTATCTGGTAAGGATAGCGGAAACACTCTGCCCCTAGGAATCCTCTTACCAGGAACAAGATCAATGGGACAATCTCAGGGTCAGTGAAGTGGCAAAGACTCAGTCGCTGCTTTGCTAAAGACATCCAGTAATTCTATGTAGGATTCCAGAAGTATAGGCTGGGAAGTGGAAGTGAGGCAAGGGATCGAAGCCCTAAAAGGAAGTACCAAAGGTAGACATTGATCTTTGCAGGTAGGTCCCCAGGAGATGACTTGAGCACGGAGCCAGTCGAACTGCGGTGAATGTTCCTTAAGCCAAGGTAGTACCAAAATTAGTAGGTTAATGGACTAATGAAGAATGAGGAACCTTATCAATTCACAGTGGAGAGCTCCCACCAACTGCCGTAAGGGACTGGTAATGTGATCGATGGAGCCATTGGCGACATGGTTACCATCTATCGCAGTCAGGGCCAAACACTGTGGCAAAGGGTGAATGGAGACACGGAGCTTGGAAGCCAGCTTGATGGATATGAAGTTTCCAGTGGATCCAGAGTTCACGAAGGCTGACAATTGCTGGGGGCCATCCGGAGAAAAAAGAACTACTGGCATAAGAAATTCAGAGTCTTTAGAGGAGTAGGAGGTATTGGACCCGGATCCTAGGACGACCCTACTAACATCGCCTAGGATGGGGAGTTTTCCGGCCTCTTGGAGCATGAAGAGAGGAGGTGACCAGGTTCACCACAATAAAGACAGAGGCGTTTTCTGATGCATCTGTCACATTCCTCCGAAGAAAGGTGAGAGTGACTTAGTTGCATGGGTTCCTCAGAGCGGTGGTAGTCACATAAACGTTTCCCTAAATCCCGACAGCAATTACACCTACATGAGAACACAGATAGAGGGCTTACGGATACTGTTTTCTACGACAGCTTGCAAAAGAGACTAGAGAGAAATCCGGTGCATCAAGATGTCGTCCGGCCGAAATTACATTAATAGAGAGAGCGACACTGTCATTCCTGGGGTTATTTAAGGAGGCAGAAGGGTGTACCGGCGGTACAATCTACAATGCTTTCTTTAAAAACAATGTACCACCAGTACACCCGCTGCCTCGATAAATAATGGATTAGGGAGTCGTAATTTGGTACCCAACCCCCTCAGAGGTGGTTACAGGAGACAGAAACTGAGGAGCCAGACGAGGAAAGGGGCGACAAGAGTGATCCTTCTCCAGGGAACAAATATCCAAAGGGAGATTAGCTTGTCAAGGCCGGTTGGGAGGTCACGGGAAGCAAGATCATCTTTGATACGCTCATCAAGCCCCTGCCAAATGTGGCCACTAGAGTCTTATTACTCTAGCGAAGCTTGGAAGCTAAAGTCCGAAACTGTACCACATATTGGCCAGCAGTCAAGGAGCCTTGGCGAAGGGCTAGCAAACCAGAAGCTGCAGAAGAGACTCAGCCCGGCTGGTCAAAAACTTCCGAAAATTCTGGATAATGAGAGAGGAGTTCTGCAATGTAGAAATATCCCTTTCCCAGAGAGGAGAAGCCCAGGCTAGAGCTTGGCTTGTGAGAAGAGAAATAATGTAGACCACCTTGATGTGTTCAAAACGGAAATTTTTGGGAGCCAGTTCGAATTGGGTGGCGCACTGTTTAAGAAACCCTCGGTATCTCTTGAGGTCACCGTTGAATTTCTCAGGTGAGAAGATATGTACACACCTGGTAATAGATTTACTGACCGTAGAAGCAGCGTCAGAAGTGGAGACTGTGACTGCCACAGCTGCTTCACTTGCCGGCAGGTATCCTTGTAGGGTGTCTAAATGAGATACGACCCCCTGGAGGCACTGTAGGAGCTGGGCCTAATTAGACTCTTGCTGGTCTACCCTTTGGGCAAGATGGAGCAGAAGATCTCGAGCGGAAGGCTCTTCCTGACCACTCATCTTCTTGGCCAGAGTATACTGTCACAAGCTGTGAGGTAGCTACTAGCCGGTATTTACGCTGCTGAGCAGGGAGGCGCAGAGTCTAACGTACTCCCGGTGTCCACCAGGGCCCCCTGCAAGGGAGTTTGGGCTTCGCTGCAGGAGGGTGTGCAGGTCGCGGTTCTCCGACTCAGCCACCAGCGTAGTTACAGAGTGGACGGATTAGTCAATCAATCCAGGTCGGAACCAATCAGGCAGCGAGGTGCAAGGGGAGATCTGAAGAATAGTCAAAGGCAAGCCAGGAATCAGGAAACTAGAACTAGTAGCAAGGTACCAAAGTGAAATCCAAAGGAAGGTCAGAGGAGATAGCCGGGTCACAACATGTGCAGTTTCTGGAAACAAGCAAGGTCCTGGAGCAGGGTGGAACCAATACCTAATGGTGCCAGAGGCTGCTATATATATATATATATATATATATTTTGCTCTATCACTGTTAATTTCTCTGGGGCCACCTCTGCTCCGCTTCCTTTATCAGTTGGAGTACCGCAAGGCTCAGTGCTAGGTCCTCTGCTGTTCTCTATCTATACTGCTTCTCTTGGAAATCTAATAAGTTCCTTTGGATTTCAGTATCATCTCTATGCGGATGATACCCAAATTTATCTATCCTCTCCTGATCTCTCGACATCTGTGTTGTCCCGTTTAACTGACTGTCTTTCTGCCATTTCATCTTGGATGTCCTCTCGCCAACTCGAACTTAATCTTTCTAAAATGGAGTTAATAATATTTCCACCCACCAGCAAGAGCATACCTGACATTTCTATTTCTGTTGATAACATGACCATAAATCCCACCCCACAAGCTCGCTGCCTAGGTGTAATCCTCGAATTTCACATCTATCCTTTGTTCCTCACATTGACTATATCTAAATCATGTTGTATACATCTAAAAAACATTTCAAGAATTCGCACATATCTTAAACAAGACGCTGCAAAAACCTTAATTCATGCACTTATCATCTCCCGCATTGACTTTTGCAATTCCCTCCTTACTGGTCTTCCCCAAAACAGACTCAAACCCCTACAATCTATTTTGCACGCAGCGGCAAAATTGATTTTCCTTGCCAAAAGTTATTCCTCTGCTGAATCACTCTGTATGTCTCTTCACTGGTTGCCTGTTTTCTACAGAATCCAATATAAAATACTTATACTAACCTACAAGGCCATCAACAAAGCTGCACCAACATACATCTCCTCTCTTGTCTCAAAATATCTCCCAACTTGGCAACTCCATTTTGCACAAGATTTTGCGTCTCTCATCCACCCTCATTACATCCTCCCATTCCCGGTTACAGGAATTTTTCGGGCTGCACCTACTCTATGGAATGCTCTCCCTCGCACAATTAGACTCTCCTCTGGTCTACAAACTTTCAAGCGTTCTCTGACAACTCACCTCTCTACCTTCTCTTCTGCTCCAACTTCAATATATTTGCCTTGCCTGGAACCTCTGAAGTCTTGGTACTACTCGTTTATTGTTTTGTACTGTTATTCCCTGTACTGTCACTGTCCATTGTTTGTACTGTGTACGGCGCTGCGGAAACCTTGTGGCGCCTTATAAATAAACGATGATAATAATAATAATAATAATAATAATAATATTACTCAACCACCCTCTTAACCTGACTACATTACCCTATTACCATCCGTTACTCAATTTCACACAAGACAACTACCCCATGACCAACATTGTTGTGTGACAGGATCATTTAGCTTATGAGTCACTTTTACCTTTTGCAGTCTGGCTGGACCGAAATGGAAAATGTAGACTTAACCTCATGTATCAAACTCCCATTGTCCCATAGATTGTAAGCTTGCAAGCAGTGCCTTCTCACCTCTTTGTCTTTTTTACCCAGTTTGTTTATTAGTTTACTGTGTTTGTCCCCAATTGTAAAGTGCTACAGAATATGTTGGAGCTATATAAATAAATGATGATGATGATGATGATATATCCGAGGACGCTGATTGGTGTGCGGAGGTGTCGGCGGTCTGAGACGCTGACCACCGACAGGTGAGGCGTTCCGTTGCCTAGCAACGGGACGTGATGCCCCCTGCGCATGTGCGCGCAGCGTGACCCCAAGCGAGAACCCAGAAGCTTCCCTTTGCTAGGCAGCAGGACACAGTGATCGGAGCAAGGCAGGCGGCTGTCTCCGGCACTTAGTGACAGTGTTGAGATGGCGCCTAACACCCTTTCACACATATAAATGTTTACAAAAATCAGAAGGTCAATAGGCCCTCTTTCACTCAATGAAACCTTGAACCATAAGTGAACATATGCTTATCCCTAATTTTGGGGATTTCTTTAGATATGTAACAATGAGGAAATGATGGAATAGTTAACTGTTTTAAGCTATTACCCTTAAAATTTAAATCAATATATATTTCAATGTTACCAAATGATACCTATATGTCCAGAAAAAACCCAATATAAGATTAACTTAGGTAGTTTAAGAAATTAAGAAGAAATTCTAAACATAAATATGCGGTGAAGAGCTATAAAACTGTGTGTGATCATAGGCAGTCTTGAAATAGTTAATGTTCTAAAGTGGATGTGAGATGACTGTTTTTCCAGAGCTTGGAGGGAGAACCAGGTGCTGTGTTGTAAAAATGCTCATTGTTTGTGTCTATATCTAGTCTGTATCACAGATTTTTCTCTGCTGTACAGCTGTACATTAAGCTTCATATAATCCTCTATGTATCGAGTTTTCTTTGCAAGTTATTTGTTGCCTACCAAAGCTTACAGGTTGTTTTTTTTCTCATCTGCAGAAAGGCAGCTGAAAAGCCAATCTCTTTTTCTATGTATAGCACAACTAGGATAAAGTCTTGGTATAACCTGCAGCACTAGTTTTATATAAACCATAGGATGGATGCTCATCTTATTTGGGTCAACAAATTTGTACAAGTGTGTCTTGCTTTGGTTGAAAAATGTTACTAGGTAGGCATAGGCAAAGGGGTTTTTCATATAGGATAGAAAAAGGAACAGAGTTTTTGGATCAAAAATATACAGCAACACACTGAGGATAATTGAATCTGAAAAGGAAGAGACTGTGGGGAAGGTATTCTGTACAGAATACATATACTCTCTGAAGACTGGGAGCCAAAATATAGTGTTGGACATAACTAGTGCAGACAGATATTTACAAGGTGACTTGTTTTCTTGGATTCCAGTTTGTAAATCTATTGCTGAACTTCTAACAATATGTTTCTCTTCCCATACTAAGATCCTTCAAGCACCTTCTTGTCCCAAGGTTCATTATTTACTTGTTCCATGCTCCAACACATGCTGATTAGCCATGCCCTTTCATGGTTTTACCGCAGATGCAATTGGTCACAGCATGTATTATTTATAGAATGAAGAAAGCACTTAAACATCAGGCATTACCTAATTTTTCCTGAACTTATTTTAAAATGACCATTTTAACTAAATGCACAAGTATGAGGAGACAATGGCAGTCCCTGACCAACACTACCAGATGCCCCTCAGCCACATGGCAACCTGGCTCAAGGGGCCAGTCACATTGCTTCCCGCTGAACCATGCCTGTGGGGGTACTCATTCAATTAAACTAGGCTCCCTTACTGCTGAAGGTGTGACCCATATTTATCAAATATTCTCCAGGACTACAGCACAGCCAGCAGATTTGATGCCTTAAATCAGATGACCACTCTCTTCAAATAGAACGCTGAAATCCCTACATCTTCAGGGCATTGTCCTATCCTGGTTCTCATCCTACATATCAAATTGATCTTTCAGTTTTTGCTTCTCTATATCCACTGTCGAAGTCGTATAATTGGATGAACGAAAGTATATTGGTTTAATATTGTTTAGCCGTTCGATTGCGATCCGTACGCCACGTAACACGTGGCGTGGTGCGATCGCACGGTAAAATACGCACGCACACACTCACATTACAACATTTAGTTATTTATATAATTCATATTCATATTGGTTCCGTTACACTGTGATTTATGAGAAGATAGTATTTGGTTTATTAGTAGTATATATATATATATATATATATATATATATATATATATATATATATATAATGATTATACGTACACTTCAGTGATATTCAAGGTTCAGGTTATAGGAAAGGTATCATGCCTAGTGCCATATTAAAGCCCTATTCATCAGCAGCTGTTCAGTGCAGTCGGCGAAGAGATCGCACATTGCATACTTTAGTTATTGATATTAGGGAATAAACCTTTGTATGATGCTGGCTATGAAAAGAGCTGACTCCCTGGAGAGACGACCCCCACCTTTGGATTCCTTAGATTGAATCAGCCTATGACCTGTTTACCCTGGACCCACCCAACGTCTGGACCTATAGAAGCAAGCTACGTCATCTCTATTGTTCACCGTGTAACACTGTACTGTTTATAATCGTAGCTGCACTCCTCATGGGCCTCAGTCTCCACTGATCACAGTATTCTAACAGATATACTGTCCACCGGGTCCCGTGGTTAGCGCAGCGAGCGCATGCGATAAGAGCGCGGTATGTATGTATCTTTTGGTATTGGCTGTACTGTACTGTATCATAATATAATAATGTATTGAATTGTTGACTATTTACATCTGCTAAAATAAATCACTTTGTGCGTTAGAAACACAATACAATCGCCTATGCAATGCTTATTTGAAAATAATAAAATTACTTTAATACCACCTCCCCTATGCTTCCTTTATCATTGGAGTACTTCAATGCTTAGTCTTAGGTCTTCTGCTCTTTTATATATATACCACTTATCTTATAACAACTAATAAGCACCTTTGGATTTCAGTATCATCTAGGCAGATGATATCCAAATGTGCTTATCCTCCCCAGATCTCTCACCATCTATGTTCACTCACGTTACTAAATGTATTTCTGCAATTTCATCATGGAGCTCTTCTCGCCACTTCAACAACAATCTTTCAAAGACAAAGCGAATAATATTTCCACCAACCAACAGACGTTATTACCTTACATCTCTATTTCTGTTTACAACATGACAATAAACCCTACCCACCCCCATGTTTAGTGCTAAGTATGGTCCTTGACATCAAATCTGTATACTGCATGTCCCTATATCATGTCATCTGTTTTTTTACTGAGTTGAATATAAAATACCTCTACTAACACACAAGACCATTGTTAGGATCTGCCTGCAGCATTCTGCATTACATGCTGCTTGCATTGGCAGCTGCTGCTTCCTGGACCGTGGACTTGTGCTTTTATGTATTATCTGCAGTGCCCTTAATTCACCAGAGGTGCTGCTATTGTGCCTTTCCTTTTATCACTAGGGGTTAACTTGTTGCACCTATCTCTTGCACCTGGGTGTCTATCAACTTATACCTGTTGCTCCCAGTATACCTTGCTGGTCATTGTTGTTTATTTGCCTTCCTTATGGTTTGTTCTCCCTGCTGTTTCTTTGCTCTCAGACTCCACATCCTGCTGTAATTGCTTTGGATATCTCTCTAACTTCCATTCTACCTGCGTCTGCAGTATTCACTCTGCAGTTTCAGCTATTTTCGGTCCATACTATTCACCTGTATTTGCTGAGCAATAAACACCTTTATGCTTCATCACATCCCAGGCTCCAATGCTGTGATTTATTTTGAAGCATGATAGCCATCAGCAAGATGGCACCAACATATATCTCTTCACTTGTCTCAAAAAATGTCACTACTTGATACCCCCGTTCTGTGCAATATATGCACAAAATCCATCCACACTCTTTACCTGCTCCCTTTCCCGGTTACAGGACTTTTATTTGGGCTGCACTTATTTTGCATAATGCCCTTTCTGATACATAAAGAAATCCCTCTAGTCCCCAAACCTTCAAGTATTCTATGAAACCTACCTCTCCAGACAAGCTTATCAAATTCCTAAACCACCCTCTAAATCTCTCTAAACTACCCTATTACCAACCTTTACACAGTTCGCACAAGACTTACATGCGTTCTTTCTATATTCAAACAACCCTCTGATCCCTTGACCAACATTGCTGTGTGACAGGTTCATATAACTCATTAAACACTTTTTAATCTTGCAATCTCGCAAGACCAAAATACAATATGTAGCACTTAGCCTCATGTATCAAACTCTTATTGTCCTATAGATTGTAAGCTTGTGAGTAGGACCCTCTTACCTCTCTGTCTGTCTATAATAACCTCATTTTAGTACGGTATTTTTTTCTCAACTGTAACGCAGTATTTAATATACTGGTACTATATAGATAAATGTCAATGCTAATACTACTACTACTACTACTACTACTACTACTACTAATAATAATAATAATAATAATAATAATAATAATAATTAATAATAATCATGCAATAATGCATTTTTATGCAATCATCTTAAAATATGTGTAACTTAAAATCCAGCATATAGATGCATCCTGAGCAAAGATATCATTAACGTGATAATGATGATAGTCATATATGTAGTGTTTAAAATAAATAAATCAATGTTTTATTTTTTTTAAAAAAGCAATTTGCTAAATGAATAATCAACAGTGGGACTATTATACAGGCTGGTTACTACTTTTGTGGGAGTACAGGGAATGTGGTGTCCTTGAAATTGCGGTAACCAACTCTAGGCTTTGCCAACCTGGGTTGACAAACATGGGAGACCCGCAGCGTGGGGGTCTCCTTGTAATAATGTGAATCAATCCCAACCTGGTTAGCTTGTATGAAAAATAAGAGCATGTTTATTCTAACTATGCTGTTTCTGCCATGCGGTACTGACAGTGTGTCAGCCACATGTCATCGCAATGAAAGCGCACTTGTTTCTCCTAAATAAACCTCTCCCACTAGCTCCACAACTAACACAATCTAGAAAAACTGAAAAAGCAGGAGGTTATGTGTAACACCCAGTGCCAGTTGGATTGAAGACTATCTATTTATACCACCTACACTGGAAGAATCTGCCAAAACCCATGGTTCTAGCTGTATCCATCAACAAATGTATTTTCTCATTAGAAAAAACCGAAGTAGGATCCCTATTTGAACTGGCCATCTATAAACTGCCAGCAGTCTCCTCCCTTATTCCCATGGTCCCATTGGAGCAGCACATGGAAAGGGGCGACATATTAATTTTGTGTGAAAACCTAATTTCATTCATCACTAATGTTAAAATTGCCCCAAACCCAACCAGGGCAGGCTGCTGTTCTCATTCTGAAATGCTCATAATAGCATAGCCTGACCTGAGCCCTAAAGGTTCAAGTTTTTTCATAAACCCAAATAGAGCAGAATAATTATCTGGCTTCTCTTTCCCTACCAAGCCTTGCCAGAACAACAAAAGCTTGGGACCAGTTCCAAAAGCCATAGGCATCAGCCTATGATGCCTCATCTCATCTTCCTTCTCTAACTGAAGCAATGAAAAAGAACATCTACACAACACACAGGTTCTGGTGGGATTGAGTTACCCATGCATCTACCAGAGAAGGAGCACTAGACACAATAAGAAGGGACAATACCATGATACCATTGGGGAAAGCAATCACCAGTGAAAGGGGCTACTCACAGTGGGCCTAACTCATTAAGGAAAGGTAAGCAAAAAGTAAGAGTAAGTTTTCTTACTTAAGTTTTCTGGACAAAACCATCTTTCAATGCATGGGTTGCAAATTAGTTTATTATTTTGCACATAAGGAAAACACTGTCTGTTTCTTCATATAGCACACAAATACTCGATAGCTTATTTATACACTGATATTTAAAGTTGTTCTAGGACATGTACTACCCCAAATATAAATCTGCCATCACATTTTAAATTTATCTCCCCCTCCAATGTAACATGGTTTTGCCTTACTTACTTTTGCTTAACTTTCCTTAATGAATCAGGCCCAGTGTAGCAGCACCTTAGAATGCATAACAAGTACACTATAAACATTTCACTCCAGGATAGTAGCCATCAGTTGGGCCTCTTCAATATCACCCATAGATCTTACAGGTATATAGATGTATTGCTGTATAAATTAGCTGCATGAATGTTGTTTCTGCACTTCTAGCAACTAACTGGCCTCTCCCCACTTAACCACTAATAATCCCTCTAAATTTCACTAAACCCTTTCACTAACATTAAAACACTAATCCTTGCTCACAGCTAACTATATAACCTGTGCCTTTGTTTACAATGAATCCCTTACCCCATGCTTACGCCTAGCACCATGTATGAACCCATCCACACATATTCAGCTGTTCCATAGGGTTCTTTAATGTTTGAATTACATAATTATGGCTAATTCTACTAAGAGCTATATAGCTATATTGCATAATAATAATAATAATAATAATAATAATAATAATAATAATAAAGTCTTTAAAATGATTGGACCAGTAGGTGACATTGCCAAAAGGCTACATAGCCAGTGGTGTTAAAATTATGCATTTAAAATACATTTTAAAGTTAAGTGCATATAAATGGATGTGAAAATAATAATGATTCTACCAAATATTTCCATAATTGCATTTTTTTACATGTATTTAACTTACATTACTTGCATAGCATTTCAGTGCTTTATTTTTAATGTTTTCTGTTCCTTTTCAGTGCATTTGAAGCATATGGCATGTAGACACAGCTGAAAACTTACATTTTCATATACAAACACATATACACTTGCAAGTTGTTCACATACATACTTACAATGTGGTTTATATGCATTTTTACTGTTGTTTTAGCGTAGGTTAAACAGTGCATTTCAAATGCCAGTGGATATGAAGCCTTGCATAGTCTACACTTCAGTAGAGTATATAACGATACTTGGCAGCATTCATTAGTTCTTAATACACAAAAACACAGTTTGTTTATATATATATATATATATATATATATATATATATATATATAATAGGTACAACAGAAGGAGGGCGCAATGGTGATGTTAACAGATTATACTGAACAAGGTGGGTGCAGAATAAATTTGCATAAGGATGTGATGCAAGTCTCTGGGTTGGTGTCCAACAATAGTGCAATTAAACCAGTTCACAAATCCAATGCTAGACAGAGTGACCAAAGGTATCAACCACTGATGTGCAAAGAGTCAAATTCTGATGCCGCAATATGAGATGCAATTGCTACCCATGTGGAGCTTGCTAGACAGAAGTAACACAGCTAACAATTCTCCAATCATATGTCAACAGAAGGACAGGGATAAGTGGGAGATGTGTGTAGTAGTACAGTTCACCAGATAACAAATCAAATAGGTAGGAGCGTACCAGAAAGTAATATAAAACCAGCTTATCTGTATCAGGGTCTCCGAAATGGAATCTCAGCTCCGTCTGGTGTGTCAGGAACAGGCAAGACAGCAAATGCAGTATACAGTAGTGCTTAGCCTCGGGCAGCCGTCCCCATACAATCACCGCTAACAATCTCCAATCAACCGAAATAGTAGAGATAGAGGAGCCATATAGTGTAGTAATTTATGTACAATTAATTTATTCAGAAATCATATAAAATGCACACTCACATTTTGCAAAATAATTATAAGCTTATTTGTATTAGGCAGTAGGTCAGCTTGTACCAGTATGGATCCCTGGAGAGCTTTACAGGTATTACCAACGATCTCCACACAGAAGTATCAGGGTATATACAATAAATGTCCAGGATGGTAGTGTGACCTACATAGGCATATAGATAGGTAATGGGGCCTCAACGCGTTTCGTCTTGATAGACTTCTTCAGGAGGAAAAACGAGTGCCCATATTCAGGGCTTTGTTTAAATACTGTGTATAGTGGTCATTTTGCGCATGCGCAGTGCGCGGACTCTACCGCACATGCGCAGTGCGCAGGTGCTACTGCGCATGCGCAGGACACCCGCGACCGAGCGGGTGCTGCAGGATGGATGATACTATGATAGTATCTATAGGCATGCAGGTCAGAGTTCCTGGACACTAATGGAGCCAGTCCAGTGCCAGATTCAAGTTAAAAAAGTCTAGGTAAAAGTTAGTGAAACCGAGTACGGCGGCCATCTTGGATAAGGGCACCCAACATAGGTTGTTATCAAGTGGAGTCTACAGTGGCCATTTTAAGTAAGGGTGCTGTAGTATTCATTACATGCACAGTAAAATAATGCAGAGTAAAATATTGTTTGAACATAGTAAGTAAAATGTGGCAAGTAAAACATACATTATACATATAAATAACCACAGTCACTGCATAAATAAAACAGTACATAGACTGCAGCTAAAAGGACATATGCTAAAAAATATAAATGCTAAAAAATAGGAGGACAGTGCTAGAAATAAATACAAATAAAAATGCAGATATTTAGATGCCATCTTGTACATCCTCAAACACCATGAAAATATGGCCCTTCTAAACAAAGGTAGCCATTAACCACAATTGGCCCCCAGATGTTAATGGAAGTGTTAGTCAAAAGTGTAATAAGACACATTACTATAAAAAAAGGTGCAATTTCATAGCCTTCGTTAAGACCACAGGGGGTCAGAGTGTTCAGCTGGAAAATCCAAAACATCTCCCTTTTTGAGAGCTTGGACTGGAGATCGCCTCCTCGGCATCCTAATCACACATTTTCTATTCCCTTAAACGTAAGGTGGTTAGGGTCAGAATTATGTTTCTTATTAAAATGTCTGGAGACAGAATGGGATTCAATTTTGTTTTTAATATTTCGGACATGTTCTTGGATTCTCAGTTTTAACGGTCTTTTCGTTTTGCCAATGTATTTAAGACCACAAGAACATTCTAACAGGTATATAACGGAGCATGTTTGGCAGTTCATAAATTCTTTTATGTTAAATTTCTGGCTGTTATCATGATTATAGAAAACTTTCTTATCAGGGCTCGCATACTTGCAAATATTGCAGTGACTGCACTTGTTGAAACCCTTCACCACTAAAAATGTGTTGGAAGTGTTGGTATGAATGTCAGGTAACATGCTAGGTGCAAGAGCATCTTTCAGATTCCTATTTTTACGGGAGATAATATCAGGTCTTGTGGGAAGAATGGTGGCTAAAATGGGGTCCATGCGTAAAATCTCCCAATGTTTGGAGATGGTAGACCTTATTCTATTCTCACAGGAATTATAATTGGTGATAAAAGGGATGCGTTCCTTCTGGTTATCTCTGATTTTATGTTGTAGAAGGTCAGTTCTGTTGACCCCTTCGATTCTCGCCAGGGCTTCTGAAATAAGTTTATCTGGGTACCCTCTTTCCTAAAATCGTTGTGCATACATATGTAGTTGCTCCCTACATTGGGAGTCATTACTGCAATTTCTTTTAATCCTATAGAATTGGGAGTATGGGATGTTCGATTTCCATTTTCTTACATGACCGCTCTTATAGTGGAGATAGCTATTGGTATCAACTGTTTTGACAAAATTCTTCGTTGGCTGCTGAACTGGGCCTCGGCTTGACGACGTGTCCTCCTTCACTTTCTCAAGCTGCTGCTCGTAAAAAATTAAATTTCCAAAAAAGAAGCAGGGAAGACACAGGGGGCAGACCAGAACAATTTAACATCTGGGCTGGTTTGAAGGATTTTTCAAAAAAATGTGTCACTTTGCCCATAACTCCATCCAATACGAGTATAAACATGCAAAGGATGGTGGAGGATTACTTTCAAGAGGTAGTTGGTATGGAAATGTCAGACAGTCCCTTTCCTTACTGGGAAGAAAAGCAGGCCATTTGGAAACCCATGTACAAACTTGCTTTGCAATACCTAAGCTGCCCACCCTCCAGTGTGTACTCTGAACGAGTGTTCAGCACAGCAGGGAACTTAGTCAGTGATCGCCGTAGAAGGTTACTTCCCAAAAATGTGGAGAAAATGATGTTTATAAAAATGAACTACATCTTCCACGAGGAAGGCCTTCACCATCCAAGACATCCAAGCACTGACTGTTCTCTAATGGCGGATTCAAGCGGCGATGAATTGATAGTCTGTGATGATGACGTACACACTGATGAGGGTGAGGATTAAGCTGAAGATGATGCCGATAACATCTTTTTAAAACTTTCTATGTAAGTGTAGGGTGCAATCTACCCCCAAAGAGGAAAGGGACTTGTGGCATTTCCATATCACATACCATCTTGAAAGGCTGCTGTTAGGGCAATTTATCCTTAAGGGTAGGGTGTCATAGACAGAGTGACCCTAAACTGGCTTTGTCCATTTTTCATAATATTGTACAGTCTATAATGGCTGAATTTTTGGGTATTTTATACAAGTGGAGGGGGGCCTAGAGAGACAGAAACCAAACTGGCTTTCTCCATGTCAATTAATATTGTACAGTCTATAATGGCTGAATTTTTTGGTATTTTATACAAGTGAAGGGGGGCCTAGAGAGACAGAAACCAAACTGGCTTTCTCCATGTCAATTAATATTGTACAGTCTATAATGGCTAAATTTTTTGGTTTTTTATACAAGTGGAGGGGGGCCTTGAGAGACAGAAACCAAACTGGCTTTTTCCATTTCTTTACATATTTAACTATAAGTGTAGGGTGTAATATACATTCAAAGACGATGGCTGCATTGCCAATATGCATAGATGGAGAGGAAGACAATCTGTTTTGTGTGTAGAATAGGCCTACCAACGAAGAATTAAACTGTTTTTTTTGGATGATTTATTACCTCAACAATTAAATTACTTGTCTCTAAAACAGTTGGAGCACTAAATTGGGTTAATTTAGGCCCAAAAACATGGATTTTCCCAAAAAATAGCAAAACAAAACCAAACAAAACCAAGACCAAAACCAAAACATGCAATGGCGGTTTTGCAAAACCAAAACCAAAACCAAAACACGACGGTAATCCAGATCCAAAACCGAATCCAAAACCAAAACACGGGGGTCAGTGACCATCTCTAGTTTTATATTACTTTCTGGTACGCTCCAACCTATTTGATTTGTTATCTGGTGAACTGTACTACTACACACATCTCCCACTTATCCCTGTCCTTCTGTTGACATATGATTGGAGAATTGTTAGCTGTGTTACTTCTGTCTAGCAAGCTCCACATGGGTAGCAATTGCATCTCATATTGCGGCATCAGAATTTGACTCTTTGCACATCAGTGGTTGATACCTTTGGTCACTCTGTCTAGCATTGGATTTGTGAACTGGTTTAATTGCACTATTGTTGGACACCAACCCAGAGACTTGCATCACATCCTTATGCCAATTTATTCTGCACCCACCTTGTTCAGTATAATCTGTTAACATCACCATTGCGCCCTCCTTCTGTTGTACCTATTATATCCATTTTCGGCCTTACCAGCCAGAGTTTTGAAGGAAGGCTGCCTCCTCACGTGGAAGAGGTGTACCTGTGGGTTTGATTCTACCACTCCATTTATACAATACTGCATTGAGCGCCAGTGTTTACATCTTGTTATCTACACACATATATATATATATATATATATAAACAGCTTGTGATACTATTAGTAATATTCCTCATTTATATACCTCCAACATGTTACTTAGTGCTACACAGATGTTTATTCCTTCACACTTGTCCTTCCCATGGGCACACGAAAGCACGCACAATATGTATGTTTTATAGCTGTGAGAGGGAACCGAAGCATACTTATGAAGCATACTTATAAAGCAGCAATACATAAATAATAATATATTATAATGCAAAGCCCGATGAATATGCGGCCTAACCAGACAGCTAGCCAGGGGTGCAGAATGCAGAGGGCACTCGTGTGGTGATTAGATCACAATATTGTTTTTCAAATAAGATAAATATTTTAAAACTTGGGCGATGGTACGAAGCTGGTGGCTTTTTGTTCAGCACCGAAGCCACATATCCAGCACAAGTCCTAGGGAGGGGACAATGGGTAGTTCTTCAATGCATCCATGATGCAATGCATTAACCCCTAGCTCTCTCAATACTAGTAGTTAGCACTGCACATGCACAGTACCTCTCCAGAGTGTGGAGCAGTGGATGGCCTCTGGTGGAGGTGGAGCAGGCTCTTAACAAAAAAGCATGTTGTGGAGTGGGCCACACTGTGGTGAAAGTACAGCCATATCCAAAAGTTTTGAGAATGACACAAATATTATTTTTCACAAAGTCTGCTGCCTCAGTTTTTATGATGCCAATTTGCATATTCTCCAGAATGCCATGAAGAATGATCAGATGAATTGCAATTAATTTCAAAGTCGCTCTTTGCCATGACAATGAACTTAATCCCAAAAACAACATTTCCACTGCATTTCATCCCTGCCACAAAAGGACTAGCTGACATCAGGTCAGTGATTCTCTCATTAGCACAGATGAGTGTTGACAAGGCTGGAGATCACTCTGTCATGCTGACTGAGTTAGAATAACAGACTGGAAGCTTTAAAAGGAGGGTGGTGCTTGAAATCATTGTTCTTACTCTGTTAACCATGGTTACCTGCAAGGAAACATGTGCAGCCATCATTGCTTTGTACAAAAATGTATTTACAGGCAATGATATTACTGCTAGTAAGATTGCACCTAAATCAACCATTTTTCGGATCATGAAGAACTTCAAGTAAAGAGATTCAATAGTTGTGAAGAAGGTTTCAGTGTGCCAGGAACATCCAGCAAGCGCCAGGACCGTCTCCTAAAATTGATTCTGCTGCAGGATAGAGGCACCTCCAGTGCAGAGCTTGCTCAGGAATGGCAACAGGCAAGTGTGAGTGTATCTGCATGCACAGTGAGGCAAAGACTTTTGGAGGAGTGTCTGGTGTCAAGAAGGCCAGCAAATAAGCCACTTCACTCCAGGAAAAACATCAGGGACAGACTGATATTCTGCAAAAGGTACAGGGATTGGACTGCTGAGGACTGGGGAAAAGTATTTTTTTCTGATGAATCCCGTTTCAGATTATTTGGGGCATCTGGAAAAACGCTTGTCCAGAGAAGCAAAGCATTCTGATACCATTCATGTGTGGGGTTGCTTCTCAGCCAAGGGAGTGGGCACACTAAAAAATTTTTTGCCTAAGAACACAGCCATGAATAAAGAATGGTACCAAAACATCCTCCAAGAGCAACTTCTCCTAACCATCAAAGAACAGTTTGATGATGAACAATGCCTTTTTCAGCATGATGGAGCACCTTTCCATTAGGCAAAAATGATAACTAAGTGGCTCGGGGATCAAAACATCAAAATTTTGGGTTCACTTCCAGGAAACTCCCCAGACCTTAATCCCATTGAGAACTTGTGGTCAATCCTCAAGAGGTGGATGGGCAAACAAAAACCCAGAAATTCTGACAAACCTCAAGCATTGATTAAGCAAGAATGGGCGGCCATCAGCCAGTATGTGGCTCAGAAGTTGTTTGACAGCATGTCAGGGCAAATTGCAGAGGTCTTCAAAAAGAAGGGTCAACATTGACGCTTTGTCTAAACTTAATGCAATTGTCAATAAAAGCCTTTGACACTTATAAAATGCTTGTCATTTTACTTCAGTATACCACAGCAATATCTGACAAAAAGGTCTGAAAACACTGAAGTAGCAAACTTTCTGAAAACCAATACTTGTGTCATTCTCAAAACTTTTGGCCATGACTGTAAGTTAAGAGAGACCAAAAGAAAATAAATGCTTGCACTAGATGGGGGTCTAATTAACATAACTATATATTTTGAGAAACAGCAGGGAATGTTCTCTTATATATTATAAGTGTATACTCTTGCCAAGGTACTGCTGCTATTGGCTAATCATCTCTTAAAAATATCTAAGCATTACAGACAAAGGGGGCTCCCCAAACCTCTTGTGTTGCACCCCCACCTCTGCTTCTTACCTTAGCAGGCTGGAGGTGGGGCTGGCATTCACTCCTCCTAGGACTGGAATTGGCTGTGACGTCATTGCCAATCGCTACACTTCTAGCATAACACTTATTTAAAGGAGCAGCAGCCAGCAACTTCCCATGTCATAGAGGTCTGTGTGGGGCCCCAGAATGGTATTAACAATGTTGGATGGGTGACATGATGCTTTAGGTGCCCCTAAGCATTGTCGACCTTGGCTAATGCGTGCTTCTCCTTATGGTGGCGTCGGCCCTGGTGAAAACTAGTTTTCTGTTTTGCACATAAGTTAAATACTGACTGTTTTTTCATGTAGCACACAAATACTTGATAGCTTATTTGTACACTGAAATTTAAAGTTGATATGTGTGTGCTACATGAAAAAACAAACAGTATTTAACTTATGTGCAAAACAGAAAACTAGTTTTCACCCCTTACATTGTAACATGGTTTTGTCCAGGAGACTTAAATAAGATACTTCTTAATTTAAGATCCTTAATGAATCAGGCCCGTGGTCCGTAAGGCTAGCACTATCAAAAAACAAAAAGCGTCAGGAAGATCTATAACCTAGTTTCTAGGGAAAATATACAAAAAGTCACTTATATTATAGGGAATAAACTACTGGAAATGCTATTCTCCTGCCATCCCTTTGAGTCATTGTTTAACTGTCTGGGTTTTTATATCGCAAAACAGGCTTGTGCTGACAGAATATCCTCTTCCACACAGCCTGTATAGAAGCAAAAAAAGAAGCGTATACGGGTTCCCAAACAGAACTTTAAAAAGCCATCCAAATTATAGCACACAGATAATAAATTAAAATATATTAATACAGCACAAATATCTATCTATCTATCTATCTATCTATCTATCTATCTATATAAAACATACATTAAAAAGATTTAAAAAACACCCGTGTGTTATTATTCGGATGGCTTTCTAAAGTTCTGTTTGGGAGACGGTATGCACTTCTTTTCATTGTTTGTTTCTTTTCTGGATAAACTATAGAATTATCACACAATAATTTTTATTAGGAGCAGCTGCTGTCCCTCTATAGACTGTATTGGATGTATTGTACAATATGTGTGTTTTGTACAATATAATCTTGTAATCAAGACTATTTTTATTTGATAATTGAATATTTTACTGAATAAGCGCCTAACTTTTAATCCATTTGGGATTGTTTCTCTTTCGCACCCTGTTTAGATGTACTGTACAGTAATGAAGACACATTCTTCTATTTTGCTTAGCAAACACATTGCAGGTTTATGTGAGAATGGCAGGTACACTTCACAGCAAATTTTCCATTTTTAGCGATATACTTTTCTGTAATCTCAAAACATCTTTTCAGAAAATGTTTTTCTTTAATTCATTTTTTTATTCACGCTGGCTTTTTTTCTAGTGTATTTGAACTAGAATTTCTAAATATTGTATGGTTCATTTATAACCCATTTCAGAACAGCATTTGTTCCTCCTGTTAATACCTAGAGAGTTACTGTTTTAGAATGCAGACAATCTGGCTGAGCTTCAGCTTGCCTACTCCACAAGCTGTGCATTTTTGCTTTCTTCTGAGTCAAGTTAATGCAGCAGTTAACACATGCCAGCGTTATGCTGTGGTCTGAGGAGTCTGTGCTGTGTTACCATGTTACAATGTAAACACATATTCAAATAGCAAATGGTCTGGCACTTGATAGCCTAACCTGACTCTTTCACTGCAATGCATAGCACATTCCCTGCACATGCAGTGTCAAACAGCAATAGAGGCATTCAGAGATACTTTGTAAAAGTAAAAATGCAGTGTCTGGCTCAACCCCAAAGTTGCTTATATATTATCCAATGTTATGTTACTCCTGCTCGCTTGGGTATGTTTGTGTAGAGTGTCCTTCATGGCTCCTACCTTGTAATACCTGTGGTCAACTACTCAGTAGTGGCTCAGTCTCCACTATCTCAAGATTATATTGTTAAAGTAGTCAAAGGCAGGATTATTTGCACATGGAGGTCGAAGAATATTTAAGCAGATGTAGTGCAGATGCTGCATGTGAAGTGGTACACAGACATAGCCAATTAAACGAATGGACATCAGGTCATTGCGATTTTGAATCATATATATTTATTTACAGTCTCAATATTTACAGTTTATTGATTGTTGTTCTAAAAAAAAAACACATTGCAGCACAAATTATGGGGCCTGATTGATTTTCGAACGCAACTTGGATGGACGTTCCGTATTTAAAAATAGCAACTTGTGCATCGTTCAAATCCAAGCATAGTTCAACATACGCTACAATCTGAATATGGGTGGAAATACAACCTGTCTAAACAGTACTTGCCATACAGACAATATAACAGACTGCAGTTTACGCGCATGTGTATGTACAATAAAAGTTCACATCAGAACACATAAAACTTAATTTTTTTTAGAAATGCGATTAGCAACTATTAACAGTATAATAATTTAAAAATACATATATTTTTAAACATTTTTTTATATATATTTTTTAACGTCTTTCCATAAAGATAACTCAATGAGTACAGTACATACAATGCATTTACATAGCATATCTTAGTTGCATACAGCTGTTCTGTAATAGCTACTGACACACATATGTGTAATTTTTAATTTGCTGTTTCACACAAGACAGGCTTCGCAATCGTGAACATGAATCAGACCCTCTGTGTGTATATTATATGTGTAGTAGCTTTTTGACTGACTGCTATTTTGTGGGCATGGGCCTCAGTGTTTAGCTAAATTGATGGTGCGCAATTGACGATATAAATACCTCCTTTGCTGCCCGGAGTGGGATGGAGGTGGGGGTTCAAGCTCTGGGAAAGGTTTCCTTGCATTACCAATACATTTACCTTTGTGGAGTTCTATTTGAGATGACTGCTTTGAGCACTGACCTACATTAAGTACAGTACAGTACAATAAATACAATGAGCTGTTACTTGCAAACAAGCTAATGTGGAATCTGAGAGGGAGCCTCCAGGTCTCAGTGAGCACTGTGCAGTACTGTATGGAGACCAAGAGTAATAGCAAACATGCATGTTTTGCTATTAAGACCACATAGACAGGATATCCAAGTAGAGGGACAAAAACACAGGTACCAGTAAAGAGTGTTACCCACCTGGTCAGAAAGCCATGTGACAGAGAGAGAAAAAGTCACGTGACAGAGAGAGAAAAAGATGTAGTACAAAGCAAGAGACAGAGGGACAGTCCCCAAGGTGAATGAGTGTCAGCTCTCAGACATACCTCTGAATCACTGTTGCTTATATCCACTACCTGCAACCAAATAATATGCTAAAGGAGTGAATAAAAGAGGGTGAATCCAATGTGAGAGTCTGGCTCTCATTCTTTCAACATCTGTATATGTTCTGTGCTACTACATCTGTGTCATCTTAAATATCAAAACTGGCTATTAAAACGGTCATGTGCAAGGGCCCTTTTAAAGTTATACTCAACAGAGCCTGAGTCAAAAGGAGAAAGGACTGAGCTAACTGGGGAAAACCCACCTATGCCACACCACACCAGTGTAAAAGGGGCTATATAACACTTTCTCTATGTGTAGCATGTAACAAATATTTGGAATGTGTGTCTCATTTTAATATAATTAGTGTAAAAAATGAATAAGGCCATTCTAGTTAGCAGGCCTTCCTTATTCTAAACTGTTTGCTACAGTAATCTTCTCAAACTGATATTTCCAGATATGCTGTAGCTTCATGTGCAGTCCTTCAGTGAAAGGGGAATCCTACAAATGGCTGCAAGCAATGAGCACACAGCAAGCAGCAAGCAGCATTCCTACAGTGAAGTTCATCTCAAATGATATAGCAAATGTTTGGGATCTAAAACATCCACCACCACCAGACACTTCCACAACAAGAGGAGATCCTGGTAACTTGTGGGAAAAGTATTGATCACTATTTACTTTCTTGAGTGCTGTTTCCAGTAAATATATGATGTTCCCGACATGCTGAGTGTGTGTGTGTGTTGGGGGGAGAGGATGTTGTTGACTACTCTTTCCATGTGACCGGATTGACATAACGTGTGAAGGAATTGGAAGAGTGACATAGCTCCCAGAAGCTGCTTAGGTTGATAGTCAAGCTAAAGGGAAAAAAGGGGGGTGGAGGGGCAGTTGCTTACAAACAAAAACGTTTCCTTTAGGAACAGCCAGCGAGCATGAAAGGATTACCATTCCAATGTGACATTCCTACATTCTGGCTTGGCTCCACACCCCGGAAATAAAGTCTCTTTTCCTGCAGCACACTTTAAATTTCATTTATAAAAGCTATGCATTCTCATCTGTCAAGAGTAAAACCAGGACACATACTTTTGTAAGAGGGCAGAAACTCCTATAGGAATGTCATTCAACTTAACAGAATATATTTGGCCTGATTCATTAAGGAAAGTAAGGCAAAAAAAAAAATACTTTTTCTCCTGGGCAAACCATGTTACAATGCAGGAGATGCAAATTAGTTTATTATTTTGCACATAAGTTAAAAACGGGCTGTTTTTTCATGTACAAAGCGAAAACTTGACAACTTTACTTTTACACTGATATTTAAAGTTGTTCTAGGACGTACCCCACCCCAACAATAAATCTGTCCCCTTCTCATAAATAAAAATATATAAATACATATATATATATATATATATATATATATATATATTTATTCTGTATTATGAATAACATACTCTACTACTGTGTAACGTTCTATATGGGATGCAAGGAATCCCTTGCAACTGTTATCTCTAGTATGTTGTATTGTTCTAACTCTATAGCCTAATTGCAACCAGGGTCAATTAAAACCATTGTCTCTACACAGAAGATATATCTTACCTGCTAGTAGCACATACTTGTGAAACCTCATTTTTTCCTTTTTAGGATTTCTGAAACTAAGACATTACAGGGACACAACAAACTTCTTTAACTAATATTAATACATGGTACACTTCTTTTCCCTGGCTGCACTTTAGTAATTATCCACATAAGGTGAGAAATGTCACTTTACATATTGAGTTTGCCAATGAATGCAACAGAAGCCTCTCTCCAGACTGTTTGAAAAACTGGTCTCACTAGATTCAATTGCTGCCTTTTTTTGTCTTGCCTATGTTGCACTAACTGTACTTCTATTGCAGGTTTTTTTTTCTAGATTTTATAACAGAAACAAAACACAAAAGAAAAATACATATAAGTTATTCATTTTCCTTTGAACAGTTACACACTTAATACAGAATATCAGTTACATTTGCTATTTTTATAAAAAAAAAATTGTAATTTGGTTTATACTTTCCCTGCTTGCACTCGCTTCTCTTCGCTTTGCTACTTTCCGATGCACACGCGCTATCCTGCCACATGCTCCCTTACAGTTTTAAACAGTCAGTTTAATTCTCAGTTTTCACAAACATTTTTATCTCTAAGCGTACTCACTACCTCTTGATAAACATTACCAATCATTTGAATGGGTTTCAAACATCCATTTGGTCATCATGACCCACTGACCACAGTATGCCGTTGCATACTTACCTGCACAGCATGCCATTGCATACTCACCTTTACATTATGCCATTGCATACTTACCTTACTCTTCTCAACCTTGAAAGGTCCTAACGCAACCAGTACCTCGGTTATCTCTCACCATATTTCACGCTGCAATTTAAATGACCCTGCTGGCATCTTTGACCTGAGTCTAGGTCATGTAAGCCATCTCGTGTGTTTGTTTTGGCACCCATTTGGAAGCGGACTTGCAGCACTAAAACTCCCGCCGTGGACATATTCTCCAACTCGCCACGTCCACCACTTAATGGTGTGTAAGTGTACACAGCGAGGTCCCTACCACAGAAACTTGGAGAACAAAAATATCAACCTTGCAATATCCTGCCTTTCCAGCATACCTGTTTAGTACTTTAAAACTGGGAGCACTGAGCATTGAAGAACATCCAGCCTTTGCAGCAAATATTTTCTCACCATCTACAATTGGCACAATTGTGCGGTATGATTGCATAGCCTACAGATACTAAGCTATCTGTAGGCTCTACGATATCAATTAGGACTACGTATTTTCACTGTATACCTTGTATACTACCTATTCACCGTATACTACCTTAATTCACTGTATACTACCTTAATTCACCATATACTACCTTTATTCTTAACTGATACTTTCCCAATCACAAAATTCACAATTTCACATACACCTGTGTTTTCTGCGCAGAAAAATACTTTCCCAAATGGCGGTATTAACTTCTCAGAGGTTTTAACAATTCATTTCACTATAAAATACAACAGGACTATTTATAAATATACCCCTTTAAACATATGGCAACACAGGGAAGCATATGCGTACACTAAGCAAACAAAGCACGTTTAAATCGCAAACTGACATGAAAAATAAACAGGTTTTTTTCTTTCTTGTCCCTAGGTTTTAGCCAGCACTCCTTGGATTACACAAAGCTGATATTCGGTTTGGCAACACTGGACGACATAAAGGCACAGAACTATTTGTGTTCTTACCTGTATATTATGTGTCTTCCACCCTTTGTTGAGAAACCAAAATCCGTAGGTTTTGCGAATCCTCCGGTAGTGTGATTTCCACTCAGAGCCCCCAATTTGTTATGTTCGTTTTGCCGCTTACCAATAAACATTGTCCAATGCGATTATTGTGGTTCCAACACACAAAGCAATTTAATAGCAAAAGATAGCAACATTTACAGCAAGCCATTATGATGCATAAAAGGTATAACAATAAAACAGGAAAGTTTAACATCCTAATACATTGCATTTTTGCTAGCGGTTCACCTGGGCCCAGGTCCATGTAGTTTGCAGTCAGGAAGATACAGGAAGAACTAACTGGCCCAGGGAGCTTATATGCAATTGATGACTGTGACTGATGATGTCACTATGTACACAAATAACACTCAGAGAGGTCTTCATTGATCCAGCATTAACGATGTTCCAGTTGTCTGCTGGTCATAGGTCAGTTTAGTTGATCTAACAAAGGAGGGGCTGTTTACTCCAACTGCTGCCTATGTGTCTTCCCACAGAAGAACCGGTTTAAACTAACTCATAAACAAAGTACTTTTGAGTATTACTCTCATATTGCTCCTTACTTGCGACCGCTAGATACGATCGCTACTCTGTCGAAACCGGGTTAATGCTGGTGAAATAAGCTTTAATATGAAACCAAACTCTTTACCTTTTAGAGGACTTGACCCATAAATACCTTAACTTTAATATTATCTATGTATAATCTCTAATACATTTTACTAATAAATAAATGTAGAATGAAACCTTAATAAATGTGTATTATTTACAAGTGTAAGTGCGAATATAAATGTGTGCGTTGTTAATCCATGCGATTGCGTCATTACATGTTGCACGGTAAAACAATATTAATCAATTTAGTTCACATCATCCAATTATTTGACTTCCACAATATATATATATATATATATATATATATATATATATATATATATATATATATGCATAACTAAATTGATTAATATTGTTTTTACCGTGTGATGTGTGCTAGCTACAAAACACAACAGTGCCCTGGTCAACAAAATAAACTATGTGACGAGATGCAAACAAGAAATACACATACCAAAAGCCTTCCTTTGATGGGGACCTGACTTCTGGATCCTATAGGGGAAAATACTTAAATGGTTAGACGGTTTACAGCACTATACAATAACACACAGTACAGTGTATTACCTGCAAGCGACCACCAAACAAATGGCCACCTCTTACCTCAAAGGGGAACAGGCCGAACACGGTCTCACTATGGAAATTACTACTTTACTACTTAAGTTTATTGCTACTATGCCAACAGGCCTATAGCCTGACTATGCCCACAGGCCTATAGCCTGACTGTGCCCACAGACCTATACTGACCCTACAGTTGCGCCCAGAGGAATTACTCCCTTTCCTAACAAAAACCTAATTGCACAGGGACTTGCGTCCACTAATGTTGCAAGGGCCTAGTGCCCAAATTACGCCACAGGCCTTTTGACAGACCTATCTAGTCGGGATTACACTTACCTGCTCCGTGCAGCATACCTGGCTTTTTCCAGCATCTCCTGTTTTTCTAGACCCCTCAGCTGGTGGCGCCTCTTCTCCGGTTAGGCGCTCTACAGTTTTCGCTTTTCTTGGCAGGGGAGCTCCTAGCCCTTACAAGGGCTCCCTTCTTGGCCAGGCGGCACTTCTCCAGCGATGTTCTCAATTTGACTCTAATGGCTGTAGTACAAGGGTCAGTATCAGTTACATATTTGCGAGAAAGGAGAGAATGACCTAATGAGCACACCAGGTATAAGGAAATTTAAAACATAAAGTTTATTAGTATTCATTAAAATTGTATGGGAATACACAACCAAACTGGAGAGGCGAATATTTAAAATAAAGTGATGAATAAAGAGAAGAATTTAAAATAACACACCCGGAAGCGAGGTCAACCTAGCATATATGATACCATGCATATCTTAACAGACTAGTGAAAATACCCAACATGCAGGTATTAATATCCTGAAATGTGGGTAAAAAGCTGCCTAAAAGAATAAGGGATGACCAACAGATAATCCCCAAAAGGAAATGTAATTGTAATAAGTGTGTTCATAAACTTGGAGTATCCTTTATGAATGCCTTAAATTATTATTCGCCTCTCCAGTTTGATTGTGTATTCCCATACAATTTTAATGAATACTAATAAACTTTATGTTTTAAATTTCCTTATACCTGGAGTGCTCATTAGGTCATTCTCTCCTTTCTCGCAAATATATAACTATTAACATTGACCAGAGCATCCCC
This sequence comes from Mixophyes fleayi, assembly GCF_038048845.1. NCBI lineage: Eukaryota > Metazoa > Chordata > Amphibia > Anura > Limnodynastidae > Mixophyes > Mixophyes fleayi. The sequence goes on along the minus strand of NC_134407.1, from coordinate 64,795,615 downwards.
TCACTACCTTTACAATTTAGTTTGGTTCAATGGTGAGGTTGGTTTTTACCTAGTGCAGAGCTTTCTTTTCTCTTCCCCATTCCCCTCCTTTCTTTATCTGTTACATTTCAGTATCAGTTACACCTGATCTATTTAGTGGACAAAAAAACAGGGTGCTTTTTGACTATGAGCAGCAGACCCCTAAATGGCAATATCAGTGACACTACTAAGCGGTCAAAATATAGGGTGCTCTTTGACTGTGTGCAGCACACCCCTAAAAAAATGAAAACATTTTTTTCAATAACCAATATATACATTTGAATTATATTCAGTGTCAGAAGAGTTGTAAGGTAACATTCCCTCCTTTCCCTATCTAATTGGATGATCACCTGGTGTGGTAGCAGCTACAGTTAGCTCCAACTTCAAGTAGTTTTATTCTTCTTGTTAACCATGGATCAGTCTGCAGATCAGAGGCATCGCAGTAGCAGTACTGGCAGTAGTACTACTTTTTTAACTTCTATTAGTAATAAAGGTCATGGGAAGAAAGTGTAATAAAGTGTGCTCAAAATCGAAACAGTGTTTGTCAATCTCAAAGAAATATCAGCTCTTGATGTAAACTTTAAGGGAAAAAGTTCCTGATGAATGTGGTGATTTATCCCCAAAAATGAAAAGAGCTAACATTTCATAACCACCCACAGTGGCAAGAAAAGGCTCCAACGATGCCCACTGTTTGCTGGCAGTTGTCTTGTTACTGCTGGTACACATACTAGAATGCTCATTGCAAAAGAGAGTCCATAATTTCACAACCATTGGGAAATGTGAGGATGAGTTGTAATGATGATGATTTAGACATAGAAATTGAGGATGCTACTTTAGAACTTGCTAATGTGCAAGAGGATGAGGGGGATAATAGCGGATCTGAAAATGTCGAATGTGTTATACTTGAACAAGATAATAAAGAATATGATGATGATTATGTCTGAGTAAGGCAGCCACCAGTGGTACCACCTTATGTCCATGATAAGCGCATTGTTATGCCAGGGCATAAGACCAAAAATACACCTCTTGTGTTTAAAAATATTTTCATCCCAAACCAGACATCATTTGTCAAGGCATCTGTAGCCTCTGATGCCACAATAAGTAGAGTTAGAGATGTTGATCATCTAGGCACCTCCTCCCTGTTACATCATTTGCAGCAAGTTCATTCAAGTAGTTTATCAACATGTGGAAAATTGTGTATGGTAACAAGCAGCCCAGCATCAGCTAGCAGCATAATGGATAGACACCTCATGCAATCTTCACCGTCAATACCTTCATCATCTACCTCATCATTATTAGTATGCAGTGCAGCACCCAATCTTCAAATTCAAACTGACTCCCCTACTGCAATCCGTAATTCTTGAGAGGCATTCATGTGCACTACATCAGCAGCTGCTGCGGCTGATACTTCTATACAGAAGTGGAGCAAGAAGAGTGAGCATAGGTTTAAACAACAATTGTCTATGAAGCAAGCGTTTTGAAGAGGAACCAGTATGAAAGCCAGCATCCTGTTGCACAGTGGATCACTAAAGCCATGACAACTATGTTAGCATTGGATGCGCAATGCCTCAGATTTTAGCAGATTAATTGAGGTCATGTGTCTAAGCTACCAAATTCCATCTCGATTCCATTTCTCTTGAAGAGTACATCCTCATCTGTATCGGTAAGATAAAGAAAAGTAATTCAATCCTAAGAAAATGCCATTGTACCGACTGTCCACTTTACTATGGATATGTGGACAAGCAGTACTGGTCAAACAAAAGACTACATGACAGTGATAGCCCATTGGGTAGGTGTATCACCATCAGCGGCGCTGGTAGCTTCATCATAATTCTCCTCATACCTTCAGCATAGTAGTGATAGCACATAAAATATCAGGTCATTCACGGGCCTACACTCTGTATTACTGGTTTCACTAAGAAACAAACCAGTGTCAATCTGTTGGAAAAACCCAAGAATGAAATAGCAAAATGGCTAACCCTCTCCTCAGGATTCCTTATTGCCAATAACGGAGCAAACATTGTGTGTGCATTATGACAGAGTACATTTCAACATGTACCATGCTTTGCACACACAATAAACTTGGCTGTGCAGAATGTCTTAAAAAAATGAGAGGTCAGTGCAGGAGATGCTGTGTGCGCCCATAACATTTTTGGACATTTTCAACATTCAACGACAGCATGTAGAAAATTGCAAACAAAATATCATCTGCTATGCTACTAACTGAAGCAAGAGGTTGTAACAAGTTCAAATTTCACGCTTTATATGCTTCAACGACTAGGGTAGGGACATGTTACCTTACTCCAGCACTGAAGCCATTTGAAATTGTAGCAAATTAAATGAGTTCAGACACTGCCATTGAGTCAAGTCATACCCATAATCAAACTACTGGAAAAGCAGCTGCAGAAGCTGAAGGAGGAGATGAAAGTTAGCGAGTATGTTGGCCTTGTAGATCAAGTTCTTTATTCACTTCACCAGGACCCAAGAGTTTGCAGCATTTTGAAACTGAATCACGTTATTTTGGCAACCATGCTCGATCCTAGGTTTAAAAGGGGAAAGGAGAACAAGAAGAGTTCATTTCCTTTATCCATTACATGAACAAGAATCTCCTCAATATACATTTTACATCTAACATCAGTAAAAAAAGAGTCGAGTTTCTTGATTTAGAGATTTATGCTACCAACCAGCAACTAAAGACCAAAACTTTCCTGAAATTTGTGGACTGTAATGCTGTTTATCTTTTATGTAAATGTGAGTATATTGACAAAAGTTTTTTTAAAAAAATGTTTTGATATATAATAAACGGCATAATGCTAGATACCTCTTTTCTATTTATTGATTTAAGTACTACACTATGGCATTTTGATCTGTTTGAGTTTTAGTGTGGTATCATATGTTCTCCCACTCTATGATCAGTTAAGATTCTTAATATTTTTTTTTGGTACGCGCCATCCATATTCACTTTTACATTCATTGGTTGTTTTACAATTTTACACTATGTTTGGCACTTCTGTTTTTTGTTTCTCTTTTTAGGTTTGGCACCTGCAAATAGGTGCTAATAGACGTGAAGCAGTCAACAGTATGTGTGGTTTGTTCATTGTACACATTTTTGCACATTATTTCATTAAGCACTGTTTGGTCTATTTACTGTTTTTTCACAAATATATAAATGTTCACTTCACAAGATAGGAGTTTGTCTATTCTGTCACAGTCATGTAAGTAAATCAGGGACTAACTATTCTGAATCTACTTCAAAGGCCTATGGAATATTTATATTTGTCAGTGTTTGGTGTCATCTAAAGTGTCTGTGTTATGTCACATGGCTGGGTTTTGTATATTTTATTGAGGCCTAGGAGCTCAGCTAAAGAAACTGTACATATTCAGAATCCATGGACCAAGCTGCATTAAATATGCAATGTCAAAATATGCCATAAGTACCAGGAGAACACAGGCGAATTTAGATTTCTAAGGTATTTAAATGGGGTGCAAACAGTTAAATAATGCTGAAAAAATTGTAATTTCTCAGAGGTCTGCTATTAAAAATAGGTCTATATTTCAGCCTTCCCAGAGCAAATACATGAGTGCGTGAGTTTTTGGTTTCTATGTTTACACCTTTTTATTTTATGGAACTCTTTTGCAATAATGTTGCTGTATATCGTTTTGTTATCTTTTTTACATATTTTAAGCATGGTGATTTTCTTTGTCATATTAAACTCTGTTTTATAACAGTCTGTCTGGTTGGGTTACAGTAATTTATTCATTTCAGTTGTGAGTGCATTTTGAGTTAAGTCAAGGAGTACTTGAAGACATCTGTCAAGGAGCGTATGTTTGGAATAGACCTTGAAGCCCCGCTCCAGATAGACTTACCTCCAGAGAGATGCAGAGTCTAACGGTAGAGAGGTATTCACCAGGGATCCCTGCAAGGGAATATGGACTTAGCTGCTCTCTAGCCGCAGGTTGCGGTCCTCTAAGGGGGATTAGAGCAGGGTGAGATGGAACCATGGAGTGGAGCAGGCCTGCTGAAAGATAAATGCAGAGGTTCAGGTAAACGGCAGTGAACCGAATCGTTGAAGTATTTAGAAAGTGAATAGCTGTGAACAGGACTGATTATGAGGCACGAGATTCCCGCAATAATACCTCAGGTCTTGATCGTGCAACAGGATACCAACTGAGAAGTGGTGAACTGCAGAGAACTGATGCACTGAGGTCCCTGGAAAGTGAATATCTTGAGAACGGGACTGCTGATGAGGCATGAAGTTCTTGCAATGATACCACATGTCTTGATCGTGGAATGGGTGCACAGGATACCGACTTGGAGGTGGTGAACTGAAGAGAACCGATGCACTGACATCCCTTGAAAGCAAACAGCTTGACCATAGGTCTTGATTGTGGAACAGCTAAGAATGGATACCGATGTGCAGACAGGAGCCAGAGAAAACAGTGTCCTAACAGGTAAGGAGACCTGAAGATCTGACAACTTGGAAGAGAAGCAGGTGCTTTAAACAGACAGAGATGACAGGCAATTAGCCAATCAAGAGAATGCAGGAAGTTTTGAAAAGACCAGGTATGCACATGCTCTGTTCAGATCAGCAAGTAAATGCAGGGAGTGAGAACCAATGGAAACAGGTAAGAACAGTGACCAAAATGCAGGTTAGCTGGTGGAATATTTGACAACATCCTCTAAATGTCACCTATGGAGCCAACTCTTAGTGGTGGCAGAACTAGGTAAATACTAAATTTTTGTAGATAGATCAGATGATTTTGATTGTTTACACCTTTCACAACCACACATCACGCATGCTCAAGTGTCTCTGGGCATTCCTAGTTTCCTGCTGTAAATCTATAAGAGATTAAATTGAGGACCTTTTAAATGTTGGTGTTGGAGAAGATCAGGAAATAGGGAAAGGAGCTTATGTTCCATAAGTAATATCTACAATCACTAGTTCATCTTTTATGTCTCCTCCTTCCACTGTCTCTCATAACAACTATGTCCCTCCATTGGTAGCTGCAAAAAAAATGCTGCTTTATAATCAATATATATATCAATATTGATGGCTGATAATATTTCAACAAAAGCTACAATTGCTATTCCACTACCCTGTGTATCAATTGTTCCTCATATCTCTTAGATTGTAGCTCATTTGGGCAGGACCATCTTTATCTTCTCTTTATTGCCATTAAAAATAATGAATGTACACCTAATAACCAAACTGCCTTTTGTCATGTACTCCTAGTATTTTTGTGCTTTTAAATAATATCCCCTTACGGGAGTTAAAATGTAAACAAGTTTTGGTATGTGTGACAGTCCTATTATAGACTTGGTCAGATGTTACCTGTTATATTTGATGCTGTTGTTACAATTTTTATATTACATAAGTGTTCATATTGTTTAGTCTAATTTCTCCACTCAATCTTCCCCCCTCCCTTTCAGCTCTACCTCCCTGATTCTCCCTTCTCCCCATCCCTCTTCTTCATATCCTCCTTTTTCCCTTACTTCCCTCCTCCCACTCCACACTTTTCCCCTTTGTCCCCGTCCCACCCTCAACCTTTACTACCCCTCCTTCCTTTCTACTATTTTCGCCCCCTCTCCCCCTTTTTCCCAACACCCCTTCCTCTGGTCACTTATCCACTCCAACTTTGCTCAGAATATCTCAATCTATTATACTAAATAGTTATACCTGGCCCCTTTCATGGCCTATCTGTATCCCACTAAACTAACCACCCCCCACAAGCTCCCTTACTTGTATTACAATGTTTTTTCTTCATTGTTTGATTTTATTGATAGCCCTATACAGGGCTATCCTCTCTGAGGGTATTGACCTAATTAGGCCCCTTTCTCTTTCTTCTTTTTACCTTCCTCTTACCTGTGGCACCCCACCACTCCCCCGTTCCTTCCCCCAAGGCTCCAGATGGACTGAAAATCTTTTTTCTCTTTTATTCACTCAAGTATTGTTTTTACTAAACTTATGTAGGAATTACGCCTCCTCTTGCACCCATGGCGCTTAAGATACTCTCGATCAATGTCAACGGTCTGAACTCACCTACTAAACGGGTGGTGGTCTTGGGCGCCTGTAGGAGAGAGAGAGCTGATGTGATCTTCCTTCAAGAGACCCACCTCACGGGACAACACACTAGTCTACAAAGTAAGCTTTATACCCAAACGTTTTTTGCCTCTGCAGACTGCAAGAAGCGTGGGGTGGCAATTTTAATACATAATAGGGTTCCCTTTCTCCTAACTAAATCATATTCAGACCCAGACGGTCGGTATTTGATTTTGATTGGTACACTCCGCTCTGAGCAGATTACACTAATTTGTCTGTACGCACCTAATCAGGGTCAGAGTTCTTTTTTTTCTGAAGTATTTAGTCGTGTTGGGCACCTTGCACAGGGCCATATAATTTTTGCTGGGGACTTCAATACCATTTTACATCCAACGCTAGACAGATCCTCTGGCTCCTCCAACCAGAATCCTTCTCCCACCTCCTTAAGAGACTCCCAATCCTTGCTGTCAGGTCTACACAATTTAGCTTTACATGACACTTGGCGACTTAAAAATGCGGATGCAAAAGACTTCACACATTATTCAGCCCCTCATGGCAGCTAATCTCGCATAGACATGATTTTTGTTTCCCATTCTCTCAATCATACGATATTAAATGCAGGAATTACCCCTCTCAGTTGGACAGATGAGTAGATATCACTCTTGACTTAATAAAATTAGCTCCACAACCTCGTCGATGGCGCCTGGATGACTCATTGTTGTTGCCCCACTCTGTCCACCAAGAGATTAAGGAAGCAATTAAAGAATACTTTGAACTGAATATCTCAGAAGAGATCGCCCCAGGAATTATTTGGGAAGCTCATAAGGCTACCATCCGAGGCAAAATGATAATTAAGACTTCTGCAGCTAAAAAATTGGCCTCTCAAGAAATAATATCCCTTGAAAAAAAATTAGCCTTACTGCTTACTCAGCATAAACTACACCCATCTACGTCTCTTCTAACACAAATTTCTGCAGTCAGAGGCCAACTGAATACAATCCTTTCCTGCAGAGCTGCAAACACACTTAAAAAATTAAATCAGCAATACTATGATACGACTGAAAAAGCAGATTCTACACTCGCTAACAAACTTCGACAGAGGAAAGCTAAAGGAATGATCACAAAACTTAAAAAAACATCTAACTCTCAGCCGTTGTATGACCCTGTGCAAATCGCCCAAGAATTTCACGATTATTATAAAGCACTATATAATCTTCCCGGGGCCCCATCCTCTGCCGACTCTCTTGACGAGAAGATTACATCCTTTATATCATCTCTTTCATTACCGCATCTCACAGATTGTGACCTCACCTTCTTGAACGCTGATATCACTCAGGCAGAAACAGTTTCGGCGATCAAGATGATGAAATCATCTTCTGCCCTGGGCACTGACGGACTCACCCCACAATATTACAAAAAATTCCCTAAAGATCTTGCTCCTCACATGACAGATTTTTTTAATAAAGTATTAACAGGTTCCCCGTTTAACGAGGTGACGACCTTGGCCACCATCGTTGTTATACCAAAACCAGAGAAAGACCCCACCTTGTGTTCCAGCTATAGACCAATATCACTACTGAATGTAGATCTTAAGATATATGCTAAAATTTTAGCTAATCGGTTAAATGTCCTTCTTCCATCCCTGATCCATCCGGATCAGGTTGGGTTTATACCAGGGCGCCAAGCTATAGATAACACTAGACGCGCTATTGACCTCGTACACTCTATTAATACCACTAAATGTCCATCTCTGATTATGGCGCTAGATGCTGAAAAAGTATTTGACCGAATTTCTTGGCCTTTTATGTCTAGGGTCTTGAGGTCAATGGGCTTCTCTGGTAAATTTTTAGATGGGCTACTAGCTCTATACCAATCACCCAGGGCAACGGTGGTGGCCAATGGGGTCTCATCCTCCCCCTTTTCAATCTCCAACGGAAGAAGGCAAGGTTGCCCACTCTCACCTTTAATCCTTGCCCTTCTAATTGAACCCTTAGCTGCAAAGATATGATCTAATAAGGCTATTCAATGAATTAAAACAGGGAAATCTGAACACAAAATATTGTATGCAGACGATGTTCTCCTGACTCTCTCGGACCCTGCAGTCTCTCTACCCTTCCTCCTTGCAGATATCAACATGTACAGCATCATTTCAGGATACAAAATAAATCCCCATAAAACAGAAATTATTGATTTCTTTTTAACAGGCAAAACTAGATCTTCCCTCTCTCTTCAATTCCCCTTTAAATGGCAGCAAAAAAAGATTAAATATTTAGGCATTCACATCACTAAACAATACAATCAACTTTTTCAAGCCAATTACCCAAAATTACTCTCCCAGATTAAATCTGACCTTGAAGCTTGGAACCAGCATTTTATATCATGGATAGGACGCATCAACTCAGTTAAAATGAACATCTTGCCTAGATTACTATATCTTTATCAAGCCTTACCAATACGCATTCCCCCATACGTTTTCAAATTTTTAGAGCACTACACATCGCAATTTATATGGGCAAAAAACGCCCAAGAATCCGCCTTCTCGTCCTGCAGAGGTCGGCACGGGGTGGTAGCTTAGGGGTACCCAATTTTAGGCATTATTACTTAGCGGCGCAACTTGCCCAATGTGTGTTATGGAACTCTCCTAGTTCCTCCAGGGTCTGGGTCTCAACCGAAGCAGAAAGCTTGGGTATCACTTCCGCATCCTCTCTCCTGTGGCACCCTCACACCAGTCGTCCACGATCCATTTCTCATCATCCAGTTGTAGCCCACTCGTTATCTATCTGGGATCGAGCAAATGTGAAATTTAACCTTGCTCCTACTCCCAGCCCGGTCATCCCACTTTTGGATAACCCCAAATTTCCATCAGGGTGTATAACTTCATCCTTTGAACACTGGAAACGAAAACACATACGCTACCTCAACGATATCACCAAAGACACTTCATTTCCTTCATTTGATGATTTAAAAACAAAACTTAATACTCCAAACACATATTTCTTCCAATACCTACAGGTAAGAAATTTTCATTCTACCAACAAATTAACTCTAGGTCATAGACCGTTGACCTTTTTCGAAGCGCTTTCGCTTCGGCGATCTTCTACCAAAGGTCTCATTTCCTTACTATACTGGGAACTTAAAGTCCCTGATTCGAACGACCGAGATTCTCATGAGAGGGGTTGGGAGAGAGACTTGTGGGAAACGCTAGACAATGAAGACTGGGAGGAAATTAGAACTAACACAGCCTCCAGTTCAATTTGTGTTAAATTAAAAGAAAATGCTTATAAACTTCTTTGTCGCTGGTATTTGGTTCCAACCAAACTACAAAAAAATCTTCCCAGATTCATCTAGCACATGTTGGAGAGGTTGTGGCGCAGAGGGGTCCTTCCTCCATATCTGGTGGCAGTGTCCCAGACTTGCCCCATTTTGGACAGAACTTCGGGACTTTGCTTCACAGCTACTGCAGATTGACATCCCGTTTTCTCCCAGGTTTTTCCCTCTCCCTCTCGGGATTCCATCGGCCACTAAACATCAAATGAAAATGTTTCGCCACATAATCTCTGCTGCCCTATGCCAAATTGCTACGGACTGGAAGCAGCCCAATGCTCCAACTCTACAGACGATTATCAGTAGGATTTGGTACGTTTATCAGATGGAATACATGACATGCATAATCCGTAATACCTCTAAGTCATTCACTAAGGTTTGGGCGCCGTGGACCTCATACTTCCAAATCCAAACCCCTTTTGTCATGTGATTCTACAGCATTACTCCATCTGGATCCTTTCTTCCCTTCCCTGTTCCATCTCTCCCATCTCTTCTCTTTCTTTATCTTCTCCCATATTCCACTACACTCTTTCCTCCCTCTTACTCTTAGGAGGCCTGCCACGCCCCCCCCCCCTCTTTTCTCTTCTCAGTCTTATTTCTCTTCCTAAAATTGTTGCTTTCTTGAAAAAATTGGGTCAACATCTTTATTAATACTCTTTTATAACAAGACGCTGTATGTTTTAATACATATGTATTTTTCAGATGCTTTTTAACACAGTGCTGTATAGAATGTTACTTTTGGTTGACCCTTGCAAAAATAAAATCTTTAAAAAAATAAAAATAATGAATGTATCGGGATTATCCTCAATGTACAGCACCGTGTAATATGTCAGTGTTTTATAAATAAATTAAGATAGTGATGTTATTTGAGGGACCATTTGTTGTGGTCTAATAAACAGCATCGTAACCTGTCTGCCTGACGGAGCTTGTATCCTAGAATTTATATAACTGCCAGACCTTTTAGATGTTTCTCAGTTTAGGACATAATTGGATCCACCTCTGGCAGCAAAGATAGACTTCTTTCCTGTTTTGAAATGTAAAAAACTCACATTCATGTTCATTCTTATCTTGACATAAGTCGCCTTGACCATAGGAACATTGCATTTGAAGGCTTTGACAAGTGTTGCAGCTAATTTCCCTTGAGCCTTGACTCTCAGACTAGGAGCTTCCCAGTCTAAGATTCTGGTCTGAAGTAACAATGGTCCAACATCTACTTGTGTCTTGCTGTTTCTCAAATTGGAAGTTTCTTTCCAGCACTTGAGACTGATCTTCATTTGTTAGGTCAATATTATTATCTATAATAAGTACTGAAAATTCCACTGTAGGAGAAATGATATCTGAAAACAACTGCAAAGTTACTGCACTCATCCAACCATTGGAATGGTGGCTAATAGAATTTCTAAGAATTTCATATACTCACTTTTTTAGTTTTTATGTAGTATAAAATTACTTTTTTCTTCTTGTTTTACTTGAAAGATTACTTGTGGTTTTGTTAAAGTATACATTTTCTTATATGTTTTTACCATATGCCCAACAGGCCCTTTGGGCTGGCTTACTAGGAAGAAGAACCAACTATTCCAACCAACTCATACACTGTGTAAATCAAGACCTGAAGGAAGCAAATCTCTGGCTCTATGACAATTATGTGACCTTAGACTCCAGGGGGTAAATGTATTAACCTCCGGTTTCTTCAACTCCCGCGGGTTCAGCGTCTTCGGCGCTTAAATTTAAAGCGGCGCTGCCTTGTAAATGGAAACTTCCCTTTACAAGGCAGCGCCGCTTTAAATTTAAGCGCCGAAGACGCCGAACTCGTGGGAGTTGAAGAAACCTACGTATCAAGCTGCGAGTTTCTGGCGGGTTTGAAAAGTAGAGATGTTGCCTATAACAACCAATCAGATTCTAGCTATCCTTTTGTAGAATGTACTAATTAAATGACAACTAGAAACTGATTGGTTGTTATAGGCAGCATCTCCTCTTTTCAAGCCCACCTGAAACTCGCAGCTTGATACATTTACATTTAGGAAGGACTGTAAGGATCCAAATGTACTTTTTTTCTAAACGTGCACCTGCTCTTACATATTTTTTTTTTACCTTAGTAAGTGATTTAGACTTGAAGAGTAAGGTTTCATCATAGGCATCTAACAGCAGCCAGATAAGAAAGAAGGGTAAAATGAGCTCAAGAAGGATCTGATGATACACATATAGCTAGTAATAAATAAATAACCCTTGCTGTCAGTATCCTGTATTCCTTCCTGCAGTTTCTATGGTGTGCATTCTAGCACAACGGGAGTTAAAGCACTTTCTACACAACTGCATCTTCTTGAACCATACACTCCCTGGTTTGTTCCCAGTTCTGGTTCTGGTTTGGTTGCTCAAACCACACCAGGACCTTGCTTGATGAGCTGGTCTTGACCCTTGGCTCCTAAACTTCGTCATCTGCCTGCACCCTAGTTACTTTTTTGCTGCTGTGGACTACCACATTATTATTTGGACTTTTGTGTGAGCTGTGTTTATTCCAGCATATTTTCAGCAGTATTGCCATTTCTTACTTATGTCTTGCATTTTAACCCTGCATATGTTTGTTCCATGTTCCCTTCCTTACATTGATTTGTGGTTCTGACACATTAATAAATACTTTTTTTTATTGCATCTTTTTGTGTCACCTATCCCAGAAAATTTTCTGGGTATAGTAGGCAACTTGGAATTTTTTGCAGAAAAACAGTAATAGCCGGGCACCCCATATTTTGAAGCAGAACAATCCCTTGCTTAAGTATTTGGTAGCATTTACTTAAGCACCGATTCAAAAATATGGAACTAATACCTCTGACCTACCATCATGTTACTGTTTCTGGCTCGATTCTTTATCTAAGTCTGTCTGCTTATCTAAGGAGAAGAGGGATAAATGCCTTTTCAGTTCCTGCTCGCAGCTTGTAGTCTGTTACATCTATTGGCTTGGCTTTCTATTGGCTTGGCATTCATCAGCCCTGGTCTCTGAAGGTTTATTTCAGTCCAGTTCATATTTGATGCATTCTTATTCTTATTCCAGTCTATGCCAGTCTGTGCTTTCCTTTACTAACCAGATTCTGGAAACTCCAGGATCCTCCCTTGCCTGTCTCATGGTGCAGTCTCTTGAGCTGTGAATGTCTGGAGTAGTCACTGCCTCCTAAATTGAGAGTCCAGTCACTGCTACCTGTCCTGAGGTTCCAGAATCTGCCACTTGTCCTGAGGGTCCAGTCTATGCCTCCTGCCCTGAGGGTCTAGTCACTTTCTCCTATCCTTAGGGTCTAGTGGCTGACTCTTGTCCTGAGGGTCCAGATCATGACTTCTGTCCTGAGGTCTCTGAGATAATTACCCAGTTTGAGGTGTCTAAGATGACTGCCAAATCTGGGGTGTCTTATACGACAGCCCAGTCTGAGGTGTCTGAGATGACTGCACTGTCAGAGGTGTCTGAGACATCTGCCCTAGGCTGTCTTACGGTCTTGATGAAAAACCTTTTACCCTGGACTCCTGTCCTAATACCAGACATTATGCTTAGAGAGGACAGCATGTCCCAAAAACCTAGAGACCACTGCCAGGATCCAGGTACTGACTCTGATAAAACTGATTTGCCAAGATCCCCAAACTTACTGTTTTGCCTGAGGTCTCAGAGATGATTGCTTAGCCAGAGGTCTCCAAGGTGACTACCTTTCCTGAGTAGCAAGTCCCTTACACACCCTGCCAGATTATTCTGTTCAGTCTGCCAGGTGTCACACAACCAGACTCTCTGCTTCCATGGCCAAGGTCTGGAGCGCTTACCTGTTCCCTGCTGACAGCTCCATACCACGCCTTGGAGTCGCATGTTTCTTTTGCGCAGACCCAATCATCTTATTTCCTCCCCTTTTCACTCATTGATAGTCCATTCATTACCTTTCTTTTTTAAAGCACCTCCCATCAACTCTCGGTGCCTGTTCATTTATTCATCGACTCTGTATGTACTAGGACGTGGTTCCCTGCACACCTCCATTGTGTTTATTAGAGCGCAGACCAGCGCTCCAGAGTGTACAATCACCACCATCCCAGTGCTACCAGTTCCCAGGCTATCACACCAAGTGTATCATCTCAACCATCTCAGTGGTATCTTCCTGCAGACTGTCGCCCCAGAGTGTATTATCTCCATCATCCTAATGGTACTAGTCCACAAACTGTCACACTTGGCTGCAATACCTCTACCATCCCAGTGGTATCAGTCCACAGACTATCGCATCTGGCTGTACTATCTCCACCATACCAGTGGTCATCTCTCGGCAGACTATCACATCCAACTGTATAATCTCCACCATTCCAGTGGTATCAGTCTGCAGACTGTCTCACCTAAGTGTATTCTATTCTCTGATGAAAACCATCTGCTCTGTTAGACTCCGCGCCTCTGGAAGGAGTAGCACCAAACCCGGCAGACCGAGAGGATCCATCTACCCTAGGATCTGTATCACCTGGTGAGTACTTCAGCCTGGTTTGTTACTGTCCTAATTCATTTTCTGGTTGGTTCCTGTTTCTTGGTTGATAACCTGGTATTGACCCTTGGTAGCTGGATTACTTCATCTGCCTGCATCCTACTTACTTTTCCCTTGGTGTGGGTTAATACATTTTTGCATGGACTTTCTTGTGAGTTCTGTTTATTCCAGCATCTTTTCAGCAGTATTGCCTTTTCCCATTCATGTGTTGCACGATCTCCCTGTATATGTTTGTGACATGCTCCCTTCCTTGCTTTGCCTTATATTACTTGTTTTGTGGTTCTGACACATTAATACACACTTTATTATGGCATCTTGTTGTGACAGACCTTAAACATACACATTTTTTCAAGAAACCATCAGTACTTTCCATAAATACTGTTATGATCTGCCTCTGGAACTATTTTGGACTTTCTTGCTATGTTACCCTGCAGTACCTGTGGAACACCAGAGGTACTGCTGTTTTTCCCCACTATCAGGGGTTAACTAGCACAGCTAGTTAATCATCCACACCTGAAGATTTTATATATGTACCTGCTTCTTCCAGCCTTCCTTGCTGGTCATTGATGTTCCTAAGCCTACTTATGTTTGTACCCCGGATCACTGTCTGCTTTCTCTGTGTCTTTGCATATCCATGCTTAATCAGTTCCTGTTTCCTTGTAAAGCATATTTCAATCACCTGTATCTCTCCTGGAGGTAACCTGACAATTGCATTACTCCTGCTATCTGCTATTCCTGAAAATTTGATTATATTCTGACCTGGTCTGTGTTCATTGCATCCTTGTTATTTTCTCTGAAATAAACTGTTCAATGTTTTTCATCATATGCCTGGCTCTTTGGCTATAATTGGAAGACATAGTTTATAGAACAGTTTCGTAACAAATACATATACCTATGCACACTAAAAATACAAATTGTGATAGTTACAGGCTAGGAATCATTAGTTTGCCACTTGTCCACACACTGGACTTTGGACTCGCCCTCATCGGAATGAAAAGATTTGTGACAACACTCTTCTGCCGCTGATTAAAGAGCTCAGAAGGCTTATCGAAGAGTTGAGTAGAGGACCCAGTGTGAGGGCATAGTGTGTACTGCAAGAAACAGAATGTGTGAGGAGACAACTCAGAGAGGAGCTGAGGAGACAGTTCAGGGGAGAGTTCCTGAGACAGCCAAGTAAGGGGCTATGGTGTGAACTGCAGAAGACAGGGATAGAAACTGCAGATGAGAGAAACTGGAAGGCAAGAGAGCGACCACACTGACTGGCTGAGGAGGGAATCCTAGTTATACAAGGACTTTGTATTTGTGTGTGCAGCCACTAAATAAATGTATTAAGCAGCCTAGATGCTCATTGGTCAGAAATGATCTAAGAAGGGATGTTGTGCACTAAATGGGAGCTATGTGTTTATGATTTTCATGTACTTTGTAGCTGACAATTAAAGCACTTTTATGTTCAACCTGTTAAGGTGCCAGGTGGGCATCCTTATTTTGCACCTAAACACTATACACTGACCAAAAGGTTGCTACCTTTGAGTTAATCCTGTTGCAATATTTTCACCCATTCATATATACATACATATCTATATACATGTGTACCCATACACATACCATTGCATATACAGCCTTGGTGTCATGTTTCATAAGACAGCAATGTCATCTTTATTCAATAGAAAGAAATAAGCTGCACTGTCAGGTTTTCTATAAACAGTGACACTTCCATGTGCTTAATTAGTATGTTTTAAGCCCTGTGTTGGACCTTTATCTTAATAAACCTTGCTTATATCACAATTTTACTACCATCCCACTGACTATGTCAAACTATTTTTAGCTATATTTTGATTTTTGAATAAAAACATATAATAACATACAGTTCTTTTTAAAAAAAAATATAATGGCACATTTTGTGCCAATTTGAAGCTGTATGCTAGCCAACCAGTAATCTGGGACAGTGTAGGAGTCTTGGGTTAAGTTCTGGGGTGTCTGGGCAACGGACATGTCAGTGATCATTAACAGTAGCACGGTATTCATTATCCTTCGAAAGCATCTACTAAGCACCTGCAAGGTACCATAGCTTCTCTTTCAGCCATCACTGGCTATGAGCACACCTTTTCTTGTCCTACAGTGCAGTCCAGTAACCATTGAGAGTTTGATGTAGCCCAAAAATGGAGCATATTATATTTATACAATAATCTTTTTTTCTCAGCAAATGATAATTCAAGTTATCAGAGGCTTCACTTCTCACCAGACTCAGCAGAAGCAAGAGGCTTACAGCAATAACAAATGTACACAACACAAGCCAAGTGTGGGCAATGATCGTATAAAATGTACATTGTCGGAATAATGTGGGTTGTGCTGGCACAATGTGGTCAATGAAAGTGTAATATGGCCTATGCTGGTATTACATATTAGATCAATGCTAGCAAAATGCTGGTACCGCTTATATGCATACTTGCCAACCTTTGGCAAGCTAATTCCGGGAGATACCAGGCAGGGGGGCGTGGATGGAGGGCGGTAGGGGCGGGGCACGGTAATTCGTGTCATTTTGGCTCCACCTACTGCAACAAAATGTCGTTATTCCATTGGGGCGGGGCCAAAAGGACGCGAATCGCGTCATTTTAAGGAGCATGTTGCCATATGCGGGATATTTGCCTGCTTTCCCGAATTTTGGGAGTCTCCCGGAGATTCCGGGAGAGTTGGCAAGTATGCTTATCTGTTCCCGGGATATAGTGAGCACTGCTGTGATGATGTGAGCAATGTTGACATAAATGGAGAATTATAGTATAATGTGGGTAATAGTGGTTTATAATCTTATGGAGCAATGCTAGAAAAATGTGGGCATTGCTGAACAATGGTAGTTTTATGTGGACACAGCTGGTATGCACCGGATTACTGCTGGGATAACAGGAGCACTGTTATTATAATAGGGCAATGCTGGTATAATGTAGGTACTGTTGATATGTAAATGTGACTGCTGGTATAATGATCGGATGATGTTTACGGTATTTAATGTGCTTTCTTATGATGTACAATGCATTTATGTGTATTTTGAATGGTCATTTATATTAGAGAAAAAGAATGAAAGCCACACTTACACATTTTTAAAGCTACACCCATAAATGTAATCTGCGTCAAGAGCACCAAAAGTTATTATCACTCTCTGCCTCAATCAGCTATTCAGCAGAAAAGTGTCCCTAGAAATATTTTCAACATGTTTTAATTTATGTGATTCATGTGTATTTAATGACAAATATTCTTTCATCTACCAGGCTCCTATATCGTGTAACTGAGTAATACCAGCACATCAATAGATGTAGAACAGGTTTAAATCATCAGTCAATCGTCTGCTTCCCATCCATTGATGTTTCTGTGACTTCATTGCTGTTGTTTTAATGCTTTTGCATCCCACCCATACATGTCTGTGGGTTCATAAAGTGATCAGCTGTGACGACTTGCAGCCCTTAGTATTCATGTGCAGGAATGGGAGGGTCAGGGCTATTGACACACACCGGTATCCTGCTGCCTATTATTTCCTGTAAGTTCTGGCATCCCACCAAAACCCCAGAATGACAGGTGGACGAAGTTCACAAGGAAAACACGGCTACACAGCTAAATGGAGATAAGTCCTTAGTGCACCATTAGCCATCTTGGAGAAGGCAGGATATTCTATCAGGACAAAATACACAACTAAATATTTTCTGTAAGTACATCAAAGAGCTATAGAAAATGAATGGGGTGGGGGGCACAGGTGGTCTTTCGGCAATCAGCCATATAACTCTGATAAAAAAATTCACTTGCACAATTTTCAGCTAAATTGCCTTGGAGTAAATTTCCTTTCCTCGTGCTATTGTAATTTACATGTTGTATCTCCAACATCTCAGGTGTTTCCCTAGAATACAAACAATAATATAATGCAATGTGTATGATATCCAAGCCGAACAAGGTGTCTTGTAGTATTCTATGTTGCTTACTGCTTTGTGTGTATGGGACAGCTGCACATTTTGTACTTTGTCACTAGTCATTATTACATTACTGATTTCTTACCCTGAGTCCAGCATAGTACCATGATATTATAATAATCATACACCATATTTATATCAAGTTTCTTGATTTGCTGGATGCCCCAAAACCATTTCCCATAAAGTCTGCTGTCCTGTGTCTGCCACCACTTCGTATCAGATTTTCATGATCCCTTTGTTTTCACTGAATAGTTTTTATATTCCTCTACTACATAATGGTTTCTGCTTAAGTGCTGGTTCCTTAGGAATCACAATAGCTGGGAACGATGCTGGCAGGGATTTCAGGAAGGGTGAGACAGACTATTGTGAATAATCTAACCACTCCCACCAGACCTCTCCTAACTCTAAGGGGCCACTTGGTGTTCAGAATGGCCTTTTTTACATCAGCAGGAAGACATTCCCAGCTTGAACGCCTCACTATAATTTTCCACTTAAAGGTGCAGTCCAGTTTAGCAGCACATATTATATAGCTACTGTATACGTAAAATGAATTACTCTGAAAACTAGCATTTAGCTTTGCTGAAAATTGTATACGGAAAATAATTTTATAGAAGTTGACATTGTTTTCTCTATAAATTATGGTAGGTTATGACTGTTGAATTTATTGAGAACAGAAACATTATTACCTGGCATACATATCATTACAAATAGTAATGGGAGCTGCCATATTATTTAATTTATAAGCAATATTAAACAAATAAATAAAGAACAATAGTGCCGCCTACATGGACATAAATAGCACACAACTCTCCATTTGTAATGATCTACAGATGATATTTATTTTCCTTGGTAATATTAGGAGTACAGAAATTTCAATCATCCATTCATTCATGTTAATGTAAATATCTAGAAAAGTAAAGAGTTTTGTTAAAATGACTGTACTGTATATCATATGATTTTAAGATACAATAAATGAAAAGTAAATCCTAATGAGTTATTTTCCTGATTAATCCTCTCCAATCATACCTCACTATTTGGCTTAGAAATGGGACATAAGGGACTCCAAGAGGGGCAATTACAATAAATTTAGGGCCTCAGTAATTAAGGAAAGTAAAGCAAAAAAAAGGAGTAACTTTGCAACCTGGCAAAACCATGCTGCATTGGAGAGGAAAATTCAAAATGTGGGGACAGATTTATAGTTGGGGTAGGACATGTTCTAGATCAACTTTAAATTTCAGTGTAAAAATGAAGCTTTCAATTGTATGTGTTTCCTGCTTGAAAAAGCAGCCAATATTTTCCTTATGTGCAAAATAATAAACTAATTTGCACCCCTTGCATTGTAACATGGTTTGTCCAAGAGAAAACGTACTCCTTTTTTTGCCTAAGTTTCCTTAATGACTCAGGCCCTTAGTCTTTTAACAGGAACATTGGGAGGTGATTTAAAATTGTATGCAAATGCATTTCTGTGTCAAGTAAAATTTGTTGCACTGTGCATGTACCAAACTTGCACCAATATTTGGAGAGGCAGATAATGGATATTCACATGCAAGCGCAGTAAAGTAAGAGTGTAGAGATGCAAGTTAACCATGCCCCCCAGAGCTATACACCTATTAATGGTTAGCATTACATATGACCTGTGTGTTTTGTAGGTATATGTTTTGCACCAGCACAAAGTAGGTGCAAGTAATATTCTTGCAATGTAGTCAGGGACACCAAGAAAAGGGAGAGGATCCAGGGCTTTTATTAGGGGCACATAAGCTTCTGGTATTTTTTTGGGGGGGGGTCAAACGGGGTGACTGCCCAAGGCCTACAGTTCTGGCCCCAACCACCCTACATAGCCCCATCTAAATCAGATTATAGAAGAAAGAATGTGACTGTGAGGACAAATAGCTTTGAATTGGTCTGAGTGGTTTTATTACCACTAAACTGCATATGTAGCATCGGCTTTTGCCTAAGTGTAATGCAACTGTAAATCAACCCATTTGTATTCAAATACAAAAACATACAGACATTTCTTTTTGTCTGTCAGTACTGTAAGATTGCACATTGCAGGCTTCCAACTCTGAAAATACTGCAGGCACAGATTCTGTGGTTGCACTCCTCTGTCGTTCCCATGGACAACTAGGTAATTTGTGGGAGAGCATGCAGAGGAATGGTCAAGAGTGGGAACTACAGTTTAATGTTGAAAAATCCAAAATTATGCACTTGGGTATCAAAAACCCAAAGGATAAATATAGTATTGATGGCACTCTAATGGAAACTACTGAGGAGGAAAGGGATTAAGGAGGTACTATTTCAGGTGACTTAAAGTAAGGCAGGGGCGGATTGGGAACTTAAAGTGGCCCTGTAAAAAATTATTTAAGTGGCCTCATCTAGGTGGGACCAAAACAACTGTAGGTGGGGCTAACACAAAACTAGATGGGCTTTAGAACTACTGTAATTTGGGTGTAGTAACACTTAGGAAACAGCAGATGTAATGACTTAAGACACAGTGGGTCATCTCTAAAGCAATGCAGAGCAAAAGCTTCCAGTCCTGTGTTATAAAATTACATGAATCTTTTAGCATGATCTGCGACTGGTTTATGCCTCTGTGCTCCAACTTGTTTAGTTGTCTACTAAGACATCCTTCCAATATTCCCTTGAAACATGTCTAACTTTGTTTAAAAAGTTTAACTATTATTAGAGATGGGCGGGCTCGGTTTCCTTAAAACCGAACCCACCCAAACTTTGGGGTTCCGAATACCGAGGCCTTTCGCGCCTATTCGGATTCCAAAATGAGGCAAAATGTCATTGTGACGTCATCGGATCTCGGAACTCGGGAGTTTTGGAATCAATAAATACCCGCCTCCACGGCGATCTAGCGCCATATTAGAGAGGGACAGAGAAGGGTTAGGTCACAGTATAGAGCATGCAAAGTGATAGAGTAGAAATAGGAGGGTGGTAATTTTTCTGAATTTGCACTACAAAGTGTTTGGGGTCTCATATACACCCTTATAAAAACAGCTTAATTTCTGAGTGCTGAAATCCTAATATAGCAGTAATTGCATTGTATTTTTCTGAATTTGCACTACAAAGTGTTCGGGGTCTCATACACCCTTTTAAAAGAGTTGAATTTTCTGAGTGAATTTTATGGCAGCACGTTGGCGTAGGGGTTAGCACATCTGCCTTACAGCACTGCGGTCATGAGTTCAATTCCCGAGCATGGCCTTATCTGTAAGGAGTTTGTCAGTTCTCCCCGTGTTTGCGTGGGTTTCCTCCGGGTGCTCCAGTTTTCTCCCACACTCCAAAAAAATACTGGTAGGTTAATTGGCTGCTAACAAATTGACCCAAGTCTGTTTGTGTGTGTGTGTGCTATGGAATTTAGACTGTAAGCTCCAATGGGGCAGGGACTGATGTGAGTGAGTTCTCTGTACAGCGCTGCGGAATTAGTGGCGCTATATAAATGATGATGATGATGATGAGTGCTGAAATCCTAATATAGCAGTCATTGCACTGTATTTTTCTGAATTTGCACTACAAAGTGTTTGGTGTCTCATATACACCCTTATAAAATAACTTAATTTTCTGAGTTCTGAAATCATAATATAGCAGTAATTGCACTATACTTTCCTGAATTTGCACTACAAAATGTTTGGGGTTTCATATACATCCTTATAAAAGAGCTGAATTTTGACATCTGGGGGTAAATGTATGAACCTCCGGATTCTTCAACTCCGGCGAGTTCAGCGTCTTCAGCGCTTAAATTTAAAGCGACGCTGCCTTGTAAAGGGAAGATTCCCATTACAAGGTAGCGCCGCTTTAAATTTAAGCGCTGAAGATGCTGAACCCACCGGAGTTGAAGAATCCGGAGGTTCATACATTTACCCACTGGTCTGGTTTGAAATATTTTACCAAAAAAAGTGTGACCTCGGCCATAACTCCATCTGATCCTACTATTAACATGCAAAGGATGGTGGAGGATTATTTTCAAGAGTTAATTGAAATGGAAATGTCAGACAGTCCCTTTCCATACTGGGAGGAAAAACAAGCCATTTGGAAACCCATGTACAAACTTGCTTTGCAATACCTAAGCTGTCCACCCTCCATTGTGCACTCAGATAGAGTTTTCAGCACAGCCGGGAACCTTGTCAGTGATCGACGTAGGAGGCTACTTCCTAAATATGTGGAAAAGATGATGTTCATCAAAATTAACTACATCTTCCACGAGGAATGCCTTTACCGGTAAATACATCCAAGTACTGACACTTCTCTAATGGCGGATTCTAGCGGAGATGAATAAATAGTTTGTGATGATGATGTACACATTGATGAGGGTGAGGATGATGCTGAAGATGATGATGACATCATCTTGACAGTGTAGAATTCACTTCACAGCACTGTTGGTCTAACATGCCTATAGGGCATTTATAGCTGGTTTAGTGGGGGCCCAAACAAACCAAGCACTTCAACCACAAAAGTGGCAGCCCTTGTGACAATTCCATCTTGCACCATTAATCTTTCCTGGCACTGATATGTGTTTCTGCCATTTCTCTAGCAATCCCATTGTTAGCTTGTTTAGGGAGGTACATGTTGGACTTGCACTTCAGCCACAAAAGTGGCACTCCTTGTGGATGAACTGCTTGGCTTGATCAATTGTACATGCTACCTCTCCTAATTGTGGGTGGCATTGTTAACTTGTTTATTGAGGGCTGAAAGAAAATAAGCACTTTAGCTACAAAAGTGGCATTCCTTGTGGATGAACTGCTTGGCTTGATCAATTGTACATGCTACCTCTTGTAATTGTGGGTGGCATTGTTATCTTGTTTATTGAGGGCTGAAAGAAAATAAGCACTTTAGCTACAAAAGTGGCATTCCTTGTGGATGAACTGCTTGGCTTGATCAATTGTACATGCTACCTCTTGTAATTGTGGGTGGCATTGTTATCTTGTTTATTGAGGGCTGAAAGAAAATAAGCACTTTAGCTACAAAAGTGGCATTCCTTGTGGATGAACTGCTTGGCTTGATCAATTGTACATGCTACCTCTCGTAATTGTGGTTGACATTGTTATCTTGTTTATTGAGGGCCGAAACAAAATAAGCACTTCAGACACAAAAGTGTCACTCCTTGTGGATAAACTACTTGGCTTGTTCAATTGTACATGCTCCTAAAATTGAATGGAAATCACTGGAAATTAGTGTTAGTGAGGTTAATAATCATGTAGATACAAAATAATAACGAAATTATGTGATTGTACCCCCAAAAATTAAATTTAGCAAAAAATAGTTAAACAAAACCAAAACCAAAACATGCAAGGACGGTTTTGGCAAAACCGAAACCAAAACCCGAAGCTAATCCAGATCCAAAACCAAAACACGGGGTCAGTGAGCATCTCTAACTATTATGAAACATGTTGGCACAATTGTATTTGAACAGTGTGCCAGAGCAGCAGTTGAGCACTTCACCACACTGTTACATCTTCCTCTGAAGTCATGAGATACAAGCTACCAGTCAAATATCTCTGTATATATTGTATATAAATATGTGCACTGTGTCTGTTAAAAAATGCATTAAAAATAATCCTTTTAACAAATGGCTGTCCAGGTTTGATCATCACAAAGGTGAAATGTTTCAAGCATCTGCAAGAAGTCACTTATTTCGTAATAATTGTGTATAAGCCCTAAATGTGCCCAGTGATTGGGAGATTAGTTTGAAATAATAACAGTGCAGGGAGGATAGGCAGACAATGGCATAAGTGCAGGGGAGTGCTATTCCAAGAGTTTGCTGGTGATATAGTAAGTGCAAAGAAGGCAGGATTAATGATATTGTCAGTGCAATGGGGGCTGGCCATATGTTCATCATCATCATCATTATCATCTATTTATAGTGCCACTAATAACACAGTGCTGTACAGAAAACTCACTAAAATTAGCCCCTGCTCCATTGGAGCTTACAGTCTAAATTTCCCAACATACACACAGACCAAGAGAGACTAAGGTCAATTTAATAGCAGCCAATTAACCTACTAGTATGTTTTTAGAGTGTGGGTGGAAATCGGAGAACCCGAAGTAAACCCACGCAAACACAGGGAGAACATACAAACTCCACACAGATAGGACCCTGGTCGGGAATCAAACTCAGGACCCCAGTCCTGTGAGGCAGAATTGCTCAACAAAGTGAACTAAGAATGGGACCAGTGCAAGATAGAATCAATGCAAGAACCACTAAAGTATCACCAGAGCTGGAATAAGGCTATGTGGGGCCGAGGTCACTTAAGACAGGAGGGTTATCGTTTTAGACACATTTAGACAAATACACAGGCAAAACAGTGTGTACTACTGTTAAGTGCATGCAGTTCTGCCTTCACAAGCAGTACAGTGTGAAGCAGGACATGCCTCCCAACTGTCCTTGTAGTCGGACCAAGCGAGACAGTCACCCAAATTTGGGACTTTCCCACCAGATTAAGGACAGAAGTCAGACTGTCCTACTCTTTCCTACCTGTTCTTGTCACTTTCACCACCTGTGGCTGCTGGTGCCTTAAGACCAGTTGCTGCTTTCCTTGATCCTGAAATGCTGGAGGCCCTATTTGGAAAGAAAATGAATAAATGTAGTTAGGAAAACCAGCCAAGGCATTAATTCAATAGCACCCATGTTTAATAATCAGGCTTCCCTCCATCCCCAACATTAAAATAATAGTACCCACATTTGATAAATAGATATATTTCCCTCCAACCAGCCCTGACATTAAATTAATGGTACACATTTAATAAACAGACCTATTTCCCTCCAACCATTCCCATCAAAAAATTAATAGCAATTTTGTTTAAAGTTACCATTTCCCACAACCATCCTGGCATTAAATAATTCATATTCACATTTAACAAATAGCCCACTGCACCAAACTCAGCCCCACATTCAATTAATAACCCCAGCATAAAAGGTCCCATCACCCATCTTAATGTAATACACTCTACTACAAAGTTAAACAGCCCACCAATAAATTAAATTGTCCCACCATCACCCCACAAATAAAATAGCACCCATTAAATAATTAGCCCCTACCTAAACTCCACTATTAAATTAATAGTCTACCTTCAAACCATGTACTATTAAGATAGCCCCCTCCCTTCCCTCATATCACACATTATACTAAGAACCCCCATTTTCTCACACATTACAGCAGACCTCCCCTCAGCAGTTCATAGGATTCAGGGGCAGTGAAATAAGGCTCAACTGTTAGTCAGCAACATCATGGTGAGTATTCCTTCCTTCGCCATCAAGTGGAGTGGTACAGAAAGCATCATTGTGGATGGGTGCAATAATGTCACAGAGCATGTGACCTGCCCAAGTACTTGGGAGGAAATATGAAAGAGTCCATGGATGAGGGGGGTCCTCAATTTCTCCCATTCTGTCTCCTACAATCAATGGAATACCATTATTTGAAATAGCGGAACCCTCTCTCTTCCGTTCCATTTAACAAATATTGTGTTGACCACTAGTATTCAACAGAAAATATACCACCTACACTCCAGAAAATAAAAAGATCAAATACTTAGAAATATGCACACAAAATAAGAAAAATGTAACACCATTCTTTTCAGAAGATCTTAGCCAAATCAGCAAGACATGAGAATCACTGTTAGGTAAACATTTTTCATACTTTTATTTAGTAGATGTTTTGAAAAGATGACTATGTTCCATTGTTGCACCACCTTCTGGTAGCTATTGTACATTCTAGTATTGGGTTATAAAGATAAGTGACTCAGAATATGATATAGGATATCTAGTTTCTTAAAAGATGTGCCTTGTTGTCCTAGTCATATAAGTCATAGACTTTGGGGGCTCATTTAGAATTTAGTTCATTTTGAGGTCACAAATAAACTTAAAGGTCATTATTATGGGGCACCACAGGTCCCAGTATGCTCTGGCAGTCACAGGTATGTATGCAAATAAATGCATAGTGCAATGTATGTATATATGCATAAGATAAACTAGCAAAATAAATCTCTATTTGCCTTGCCATCTTCAAGCACTGATTTGATCAGATGGTACAATGGCACAGTGGGTAGTGTTAGGGCCAGGGGCCCTATCTGTTGGGAGTTTGTATGCTCTCCTCGGGTTTGTATGGGTTTCCTCCGGATAGTCAAGTTTCCTCCCACACTCCAAAAACATACTGGTAGGTTGATTAGCTTCTTACACAACTGACCCATGTGTTTATGTGGTAGAGAATATAGACTATAAGCTCCACTGGAGGGACTGATGCCAATAACTGTATATTCATTTTCTTAGGAAAACTTGAGTGTATAATCTTGATTTTGGTATTTTGGATAGGTAGATTAATATCAAATTTGTAACCACAAAAGGCATCATTTACAGTTAAAAGCAAATCGGACTAAAAGTTTGCACCTGGGCAAATCATGTTGTGCTGCAAGTGCGGCAATTGCATTTTTTTTGTTGCATACGGGAAAAATACGGTCTGCTTCGAAATGTAGGACACAACAACTAGCAAGCTTTATTTTTACATTTACGGGGTATTCAATTAGGATTCGCGCCCGTTAAATTGCCATTATGGTACCGCAACATCGTGGATTTCTGTGTGCACAAATCCACAATGTTGTGGTACCGGGACCCATGCGGTTGCGCATAATTGCGGCTGCGAATGCTAATTGAATATGCCCCTCTGAGTTGAGCTAGGACACGCCCCCTCCAAACTCTAAATTTAACATTTTAAATTTGCCCAAGTGCAACATAGTTTTGCCAAAGTATAAGATTGCATCTTCCAGCTGGACTCCTAACTCTAAATGATGCCCAAATATTTAAAGATAAATTTCTTGCAATCTTAATTAAAAAAAAAAATATTTGCCATGTCAATTGTTAGAAAAAGACAACAGCATTTCTTAAAAGAGAGTCTTTAGAAAAAAACAACAAGGTGTGCTTTTAGTGGGTACAAAAATGACTGTTATTGATATTGACCAGTTTAAAAAATGGCAAAATATGCTCAGCACAGAGGTAAAAAAAAAAAAGCTACAGCAGAGAAGGGGTTAATAAACAATAAAACCTGCTTATAGATTTAAAAAAAGTAATGTTGCTGTAATCAAAGTCTTAATAGTAAACCATATTTATACTAAAATGTTCATAATGTACATATATATATATATATACACATTTATTTCCTGAAGTAATTAAAAACTAGCAGCTCTGCAAATAAAGGACTTCCAGTATATCTGCAAGTCTTTTCTCTGTTAAGAGTCTCCTTTCTAACGTTTCTAATGTAATGAGGAGATTTATCAGCGACAAAATGAAAACAAGTCAGTGGTAATTGAGAAGAGACATTATAAAATAAAAATACTGCAGATATAATTTTTTTAGCTACTGAAAAACCTTAAAAAAAAGAAATGTTATTATTAGCCCCCATTAAATTTACGACTATGATAACAGACCACACCACCTGTGACCAGCATAAATGAAAATCCCTTAATCGTTCTTTAATCTGTCGCAAAATGGCACTGCATGAATGAAACAAACTGCAATAATCAGTGCTGAATTGCTGCGTCTGCAGTTGTTACTAAAGCAAATTCATTTTCCAGGGTTGTCCGCTTTTTTACCAAAAGGATTCTGGGATCATGAGGCTTGAAACTATATTATACATTATCTATCTATATATCTAATAGTTGAAACATGATTGCTGCATTAACCTGGCAGAAGCCACCTGAATAACTGACATTCCTGGCTTAGCCGGCTGATTGAAGTTCTGGGCAGGCCAAGAATGAATGTACTTGAAGAGGTTAAACTCACAACCAAGTAGCAACAGCAATAAACATAAGGCAAATAACATGAAATTCCATTCCCTCTCCAACGTCACTGTGACTAGCATACATCAACCAGACCAAGCTGGAGACTGCGTAAGGAAACCTTAGTCAACAGCTGTAACACCCAATCCCACAAGAAACCTAAACTGTTCCCTACAAAACCCTATTCCCGCTCCAGCGATGCTATATCTAGGAATCAGGAATCCCTTTTTCTTTAATACACCTGTTCAATTATTTATCATGCTATGTGTTTCCTGTTAATTGTCACTCACGCACAGGCTTTATGTTGTAAGGGGACACCCTAATATTTTTAATGACCTTAAGCAAAGTGATTGACATTGGATAGCTGTGTCAGGTGTTCCTAGTGACGCAATATGTTCTCCCAGCAGCAGGAAAGCTTCCTGTCGTGATTAAGTTGGAGCTATGAATGTAACAAAATGTGTTGTCAACTTTCCTCTGATGCAAGACATTTTATTATAGTGTCTGGTAACAGGGAAATGTAGCAACGCAAACAGTGGCTTTAAATACACCGCCCTCCTCCCTCCCCCTCCCAGCTTGTACATGTATAGTAAGCTCTATTTTAAATCCCTAGCAGGGATAATGTTAGTTATTAATGCACTGATGTTCCCTCAAATCTCCAATCTGTATTCGCAATCACTGTGCCTCCTTCCATTCAATGAAACTACTAAAATATAATAGCTGAAATGCTTCTCTTTGTGCAGAAGAATAGTCTCCTTTTTATAGGTGTATTTGTAATTATCCATTTTGCAGAATTTATAATCTATGACTAGCTCTGGGATGGCAAAAATCAGTTAATTGTGGGGTGGTTAGGTTAGGGCTGATAACATTTACAGCTGAAACGTTTTATTTTACAGCTAAGTACATAATGATGTGAATATTCTGCTAAACAGCTTTGCAAATTACGCTCATCTCTACTCTATATTAAGACAAGTTATTTATATGAGGTCTCTAGTTATATTTTTCCACAAATACTAAGGATACATTTTCTTTTAAAAGCATTTCTCAAAATAGATGGGGTATGTTTCATCAGTACATAAAGATAGGCAAATTAAACTTGATTAGTAGGGTTTTTTGTATGTTTGCATAGCTCAAAACTGTTTATATTCTGTGTGGGTGTGTTGCCTTAACTGATGCTATGTTTGTAACCTCACAATTTCATACTCCAAATGGAAGTGGCCTGTAGATACTAAAATTAATATATCCTTTGACTAAGCTGTAATACAGTGGATCACAGCCATATCACAGCAAAAACTTAAATATACCACTCAGTAAAGGATGATGTCAGTACTATAAGTGTATCAGGTTTTATTGCAGGGCGACTATACTGCTCGGAATTTTCAGAACTTCAAACTCCCTTATTTCTTTACTAATTTGCAGTGACCAATTATACTGCCTACGCCTGGGACATGGCAGCCCAAAGTCACTGATGAAAACTGGCCAAAAGAAATTTACACAAAAAAAGGCAAATAAAATATCTTATCCTACCAATCCACCCGGTGTACTGTTTCTATTTCTTTCACTTATATCTCTGGACTACTTTTTTTTTTAATTGGATCAAAGACTTGTCAAGCTATGGACTATGGAAGAAACATTCAATGCCGCATACAGGACATGTGGTTTTTCCTCTTACCCGACACCAAAATGGAATGGAGAAGACCCACAAGAGCAGTTATAAAGACTCTTGGGTATATTTACTAAACTGCAGGTTTGAAAAAGTACAATACAATCAGATTCTAGTTATCATTTATTTAGTACATTCTACAAAATGACAACTAGAAGCTGATTGGTTGCTATAAGCAACATCTCCACTTTTTCAAACCCACAGTTTAGTAAATATACCCCTCTGTCTTCTACAGCGCCAGGCAAGATGGGTTAACCCCCCGTTCTAGGCTGAGAAAAGATTAGCACTAGCAACCACCCAACAATAGTAAGTGTGTTTAATATAATCCCACTTCCCCCATCCCAGGTATAGGAAGGATATTTTATTAACACCTAGACTAACAGAATATCTGGTGATACCAGGAAGAGCCTCTCCTTTCAATTTGTAGACCATGCAATGCACCAGCAGAGTTAAATTAGGTCCTCTCTACACCCAGGAATTGTATTATTTTTATTATTATTTTTAAAAATCATTGTCTATCTCCAGTCGCTAGATAGCAGACAGTTCATAACAGGTTAAATTGCATGGTTTTCTATAGCAACTATCCATTCCTCAGCACCATCAGTGGTAACTTTACTTTGATTATTACTCTTTGTGGTTTATAAGAGTGTTGACATTTGTTAGTTAACTACCCATGCAGAATCAGTTGCATAATTTGGTCAAATTAAGACTACAAGGAAATATTTAAAATACAAATAAAAAAAAAAATCATTTTTCATTCAACAAGCAGTGAAGGTATATCTAAACCCCATTATATTTTAAATTATACTTATATATTTAAGGCTATGTCAATGTTTAAACGTATGAGAGCCATAATCCTTTTTCTTTATATCATGTTTGAACTGTTTTTCTTTTCTTTTGATTCCTTCAATTTTTACCCCAATAACTGGCATTGTGGTTACAGAAAATCACATTGACTTTTTGCAAAATTGACTGTTATTGTACTAACATATTAAAAAAAAGGTATTGATCATTCCATTGATGCTTAAGGGAAAATGCTTGAAAGGCATAAGTGGAATTCCTTTATAAAAATATACTTTTTTTTTGCTTTGGCATTCTGAGACTTGCTGTCTGAGAAAGAGTTAACTAGGCTTCCCATAATCATTGAAATCCCTGTTGATTTGATAGTGCACATCAAGCTGAGCAACCTGTGGATATTGCTGTGTTGAAAGTCGGATGTAATTGTTCTTTTGAACAAGCGATATGACAGTGAGAACTTCCTATGAGAGTTTTTTTTTTCCTCTCGAGCAGCAGGGTTTGTCTTTGGTTATAGGAAAGGCTTTGTGACACAGTTCATTTATTATGAAATAGCAACTTGGTTTATAAAAGAGAGGGACCTAATACGGATTGGTGTTTAGCACATCACAGCTCATGGGAACCTGGAAAGCTACTGCAATAAAGATGATCACAATGTGCATCTGTACAAATAGAACATTAGAGCTTGCACTATGTATCGTGTGGAGCTAAGTTAGAGGTGAGTACTGTATTGATTTAGATGTGAGTACACTACTGCATGGAGTTATGTAGGAACAGGCCGTACTGTACAGCGTTAGTTGAGAGCACTAGGTACTGTGATCACTTTGTACTTCAATGGAGTTATACATGAGTACTCACAGTATTTAGATGTCATTACTCAAATTGTATTTGAGAAACCAGGTTTAAACGCTTGATGGAATTAGGTGTAAATGCTTGGTGTTATGGGGAGGTAGATTTAAAAACATGCTCACTGTTGTGTTATGTGCCAGTGTCTGCAAGCTTGAATTATACTGGACAGTGCAAAAACAAATTTGCTTTTGGGAATTCTGGAAACTGGCTGACATCAGCTGTTTGCCAGCATACTAAGCCCAGGGGAGGGCTGGGAAATTTTAGCGTGGGGGGCAAGACTCGACCCAACAGCCTATTAGGAACATTTTTAAGGAGAAAGATGCAGGTGGCCTAGTGACCCAATGCAAGGTAGCCCACTATGCCCCCTGTCCCCCAGCCCATCCTGCCCAACCCAAATATAGAGAATGCTTTGTTTTCAACTGTTCCAGGTACTGTACCCAATGGCCCTGCAGTGCTGACCTCTGTTCTTAACATAGACGTAGTGGTATTTATCTTTCTTTGTGGAGAGGTGTAGTTCTAGGTGGGAGCACTATGTATTGTGTGGCGCTAGGACTAAATAGTTAGCATTGTATGGATCTAGATAAAAGCACTGGGTAATGTGTGGAGCTAGATGTAATTGATTAGCCATTTGGGGAGCTAGATGTAAGCACTGGGTATCAACTGTATTTAGATGTAAGCACTGGGTATCACATAGAGCTAGATTTAAGTATGGAGTATTGCAAAGAGCTTGGTGAAAACATTGCGTATTGTGTGGAGGAGATGCAAGCACTGTTTGTTAGGTGGAGCTAGATGTAAGCATTGGGTATCCACTTGAGCTTGGTGAAACACTGGGTATTGTGTGGAGCTAGGCAGACATATTGGGTATTGTGTAGACAATCATTTGATGTATAATGGTGCAATATATGAGCCCTGAGTGCACAAATACCATGTGTAGTCATGTATAAGCACCTGTTATTTGTGGTTGGATTTACTGTGTGCCCTAACGTTAAACATCGGATTTATTACACGTTTTCGTTGAAAAATATAGCCCATTCAGACTACTAGAGCCACTCTGCATCATAAAATAATGATCATAAAATAAAACACAATACATATCTTAGCAGCACTATTTTTTTAATAAAATGTATATTTTATACAAAAGAGACCAAAAAGTGCTAGGTTTACTAAGTTTATCGTTAATTTACAAAAGTTAACACTTTTTAGATACACATCGCACGTTTGACAAATAAAATTACAGTTAGCCATCTAAATACACCCTAAATATAACAATAAAAAAATCTACAAGTACCACCAATATCATCCACTGACATCCAATAATTGTCCGATTTCAAATCGCAAGTCACAGACACTTTTATTCTAATAGTTATGCTACAGCTTCAAACATGTAATTCCTACATCTGTTCAATCAATTTCCCACCAGGAGTCTTTTACTTTGTGTAGTGCAACAATGAAATCCATTGTCCAGCTAGATAAATGAAATGAATATTGTGTATTTATATAACTCGAATTGATGGAAAAATGTAATGACAATAGAGAGCAAGTCGGAGACTTGGAGACATTTGCAGGTGTTACCAGCTGAATTAAACACAATTATTTAAATGTATTTAAAAAACTATATTTGTAATCACTTAATTATCAATTTAATTTGGCCTGTTGTCCTGCAATATGAATATCAGCAATTTCACTAATCTCTAATCATATTAGGAACAACAAACGCAGTCATCAATGTGTCATAGAACGGTAACATGCCAGCCCAACTTGACAGCTGTTGTAAATTGAATCCTTCAAGCTCAAATAGTTATAATCTTCATTGCCCAGATATAGGAATGTGGGAAAAAAAGGAAATACATTAATAGGGGGTGCAGGGGCTGCAAATTTTATCCTGGGGGCAAGACTCAACTCAGCAACCTATTAGGAACATTTTAAAGGGGAAAATTGCAGACAGACCAGTGATCCAACCCAAGGTAGCCCAGTATGGGATCGACCGGGAAACAAATTCCAACCTGCTCCCTGCCCAGCCAGCCCCGCAGGAGTGTATATAGAAACTTCTGGCTTCATAGCAAATATTTTATGGGGCACCTATGGTTTAAAGGGAGGGACATCATTCCATTCCCTCAATTTATTTGCCGCATTGGCTGTCTGTCTGCCTCCACTAGTGTCTTTCTGCACTTCCTGTTCAGAGAGAAAGGGATTCAGTATTTCCTTCCCCAATTAACAGAATTTTACTTTGAAAACCTAAAATGCTAGCTTGCACACTTGTAACTTGGGGCAATTAAGCTCTTTGCTGGCAACAGACACAGCTGTATTTTCTTCTGAGAACAGCGGTCAGCAGAGTTGACAGAGTGAAGTAGGGCCAGGATCAGCACGGCAACTACATGGGGCTCAACAGCTGTCACCCAGGCTGTACACCCATGACATTAATATATGCTGCCTCAAATGTACTGTTTCAATGTCTGTTATTGTATATGTAAGATTCAATCCTAATTTCTCAAGCATATTTCATATAAAGTTTTAAAATTCAAAGTAATTGTACAATACCTCCCAACATTGCAATTTTGGAAATTTAAACATTATGGCCATGTTCTGATTAAAAGCCTGTTTATGAATGCAGGCTAACTTATTGTTGGATCCAACACCGTCCCTTTCAGCACACAGAAATCAGGCATCATTGTATAGCTATTATGACCAGTGGTTATGTGATAGGGCTATTGTCCTTTGCTAATTAAAAATGCATAACGATTTATGTATAGAGTTCTCTGGATTTGATGTGGATATGCTTGAATCGGTTTAATGAATTGGTTTTAAAAGTCAAAAATGTAATGAAGTTTCTAGAATATTCAAACCAAAGGTGAGATACTCAGATTTAATCAGGCTTGCGCTGTTTTGGCTACATTTAAGTTGATTCACACACATGTGAACCAATTTGCACATGTTTGACTATGAATGTCAATCCCAAATGGTGAACCTTGAACTGTGAGCATACACATTTCAAAGCCAATTTGGGTCTATTGATGATTGTACTGCGAACATGTTTGAGCCTTAAAACCGATGAAATATGCTTTAATTTTGAATCGGTTTAAATTTTTTGAGCATCTTTAATCAGAAGTTCCCACAGAGGTGATCAACCTTCAATCACAAATTATTCTATGAAATCAATTACATGTATGCACTGAGATGATGCTTTGACTTTTGAATCACTACAAAGTGGTTCTAAGAAATGAGAGCACAATGATTTGGGTTATTACATTATCAGTAAAAATAATTTCTTTTGCATATCTAATATGTTTCTTGCATTCTAATAATTTTACACGGGACATCAGTAAAATCCCAGTAAGTCATTAATCTAGCTTTAGGTGAATCTCCTGAGAGCCATCCTTTGCTCGTGTTATGCTCTATTTCATGTAATGAGTGCAACAATAATGAAAACCAGAATGTAAAAGTTCTATCATGACAGCGAGTTGGCGTTATAGCTTAATAAAGACAACGTTATTGGCAGAAAATTGCAAATTTAAATACAATTAAACAAAACAAAAGCAATAACAGTTAAGACAATATAATAAAATCTATATTGTCTTGAATTGTTTATTGGTTTATATACAAGTGTCTTGTGGGTATGTATTGATTTTAATCTGAAATAATTGTAATGTATCATATTAATGATAAATTGATTGAAATAGACATCATAACCAATAGCCTGGATTTGATTTAATGGGGTTTACAAATATATTTTATTCTATTTGTAGCATACTTCTAAAGTGTGTGTAACTTTGATACTGTTTTAGTTTTGTGCATCTTTATTGTTTTATATGTTCTCAATTACTAGTGTTTACAAAAATAAATGTGCAAATTAACCATTAATTCCTTCTCAATTAAGAAGTACTTTATCAATGTAATCAAATATTACCTAAAATAGACTTAAAACATCTGCAATAACTATTATTACATTATTTATTTATGTGCAGTTCTCAGTGGCTACAGTTTAAAGTGGCTTGAAAAGGCAGAGGCCATGCTGCCATAAACCACACCAACTGTATCATAGACAACTTACTTACTCCACTGTTCCAAAAAGCAAAGAACATTTTAACTCCTCCAACCTGTCTACAGGGCACCATGGGTGCTTCATCTACTATTTGAACCAACCAGCAGAATATTGCTATTTATTCAAACATATATTTTAAATCCAACGTGTTAGGAACAATGTGTGACAATGAAATACAAACTATGTAAGAGCTGCACTGACCCCAACTCTCAAAATGAAATGTCCCACTCCCTCAATCATTGCATACTCTTCAATGGCTCTGTTCCATGCACACAGATAGATCTTTCCAACACTCCTACAGCTGGTCCAAATGATGCAGACCAGATCCAGTCTCACTACTCTAGACGTTCCCACTCTTAAGCAAATAAACTCCTTTGGTTTGCCACCAGCGCCGTCTGGCTCTCTCTCCTTTTTGCTCTCTTTTTCCGTTGCCTAATTTTCCAGCAAAGTGCACTTGAGCACACCAGAAGAAGTCCAGAAGAAAGTAGGACCAGCCCAAAGACGGAGATGATGGATCCATGGGAGTTGAAACTATAAGCCACCGCAGTGACCACAACTCCAGCTATAAGTATAACCACTCCGAAAGGGATGGTGCAGCGGTAACAAGAGAGTTCTGCTCCTCCTGTTGCTGCAGTCAGTTGGGTTTCATTGACTCTTGGAACAGTTGTAATCACACAGTCATTGGCACGTTTCTCCATAATCATGGGGTCTGAAGCCTTTGGAGCACCCAGAAGTATATCTTTAATAGGTTGCTCCATCCTTTTGTTTTAAGTGGGTTTATAATTCAATTTTAAACTTCTTTATTGGGTCCAAATCGACTTAAGCTGTGTTAAAAATGAATTAAAAAAAGTCAATTAATACATATTATCATTTAAAATCGAAAATAAAAATAAAATGTACATTTGCAATATAAGCTGCAAACAGAATGATGAACAGACTTTTTTGTAGTCACATATAATTATCGTACATGAAACATCTCTGCTATTAATATTCAATATCGAACATTTTTATAACATTACCAGGTATATGTTTGTAGGGCAGTTAAATTCATGCAAACAATATAATGTGCACTGTAGTCACACTGAGTAGTGCAATTCCTAATATGATGTAATCAGTGACCAAGATGACACTTTGATTATGCTGTAGTTTATGTACTTCTATTGAATGCATCTTAATTTTTTACAGAAACATTTTAGCATACGTCTTTGCAGCTACAGTAAATTAGAACAAAGCAAGAACAAAAAAAAACAAGTAAATAATGAGAGAAGTAGTACTGTGCAGTTTTCCATGCATAAAAAACAAAAATATGGAATGAGATTTCACCTAAACTTACAGTACAAGAGAAATTATGCTATGCAATTGTCCAAACATACAAGGTAAGTTATACATGCGCAGAACAAGAGAAGTGGCACCATGTAATTGGTAAGATAGAAGAAAAAATAGACTGAATCTTTTTTTTGCAATATTAAAAATCATTCTATTCCTGTTAAACAAAATGAAAAGGAAACATTAAAAGATATTGCTGATTTTTCTATTAAAAATCAAATATTATATTATGATTTGGTGTGATGCCACTCATGAAGCTATCTGCATTTTCTGTAATCCCTACTTCGAAGACCACCTACCCACGCATAGTTTTTTCACATGCAAAACGTGAGTTTTTGGCATGCCAGGAGTTTCAGGAAAGAAAAGGAAAATCAGAAAATGTATTTTAAAATGATTATTTAAATAATCTAGTATTCAACAGGGACCTCTATCAATTAAATGAAAACCAAAATAACAGTTTAATTTATAAAGAGTACTTAAAACATATTCAAAAACAAAACAGAAGGAAACATTTCTAAATCTATAAGGATATGAAGGGTTGCTTGGCAAATATTTATATGTATTTGAGCGTATTTGGGATACACTGATACACAAATAGGGGGGATTACTGTTATTTACTGTCATAAAGGGGGCACATTACACAAAAAGCTTGACAAACCTTGAATAAGTGGAAAACAAAAATGACATTACTTGATAAAATATAAAACATCGCACTTTTTTCAGTTATTGGATATTTTGTTTCTTGTAATTAACATTGTTTTTACATAGACTATTTCCACCCATATACTTGCTATTTCATATATTTTAATGGAGTTCAAATGAGCTAATCTAGGAAAGCACTGTACATATTTTATTGTTTAAGACTAATGGGCTAATAGATATGTTATATACAAAACTAAATGTTGCATTATAATCAGTTACCTAAAGCTGTTCACAAACTAAACAAGAGTAAAACGATGATATAACTGTGCAAATAAATTATCTTTGTGAACAATATACATAACTGTAATATCTTAAGTTACGTCACATATTGGAAAAAAAAAAAAAATTCTGACAACAAAGACTTGTTTTTTATATAGATTTCCTTTAACATGTAGTTAATTTAATGAGTTATAAGTAATATTGTTTTAAACATACAATAAGTCATTAATATCTCCTCTACACAAAATTCCAGTAGACAGATATAATAAACAAATTGGTACCCTGAAGATGCTTTGTAAGTATTTGTTAAACGAAATCTCTCTATTTAATTACCTTTCCATTCTTCTACTTAATAATGCATGGAGAGGAGTTATCATTCCCTTGTCACTACTAGAGTGCATTTAGAATTTATGTTCTATCTCTCTGTCATAAGACAGATAATTGAGTAAGAGACTGTAACGTTTTCTGGAACTAATCGCTAACAAGATGTACAGATTCCTATTTGTTTTTGTTTGTATTTTTAAATGTACTTGAATATAACACTTTTTAAAACATCTTAATTACTTTGTGCGTTTTTTTTTTGTTTCAATGAGATACACTTTTGATTATTAATATTGAAGATTATTAAATGTAGTCGTGCTGACAGTTACACCTTAACACAATTATTTTATATGGAGATTGGTAAATATAAACTAAGAGACAATTAAGATTACAGCCCCCATTTCATGTGCAACATAGCAAGTGTTGATACCTTTCACAAGTCATTAAAATGTTAACATATTGGAGTTTGGTTATTAATCTGAGGCATACTTTTTACAAATGCACTACTGTATTAATGCAGAACTTTATATAAGTAAATATTAGTATAATAAACAGACATTGCACATAGAACTTAAACGATACAACTGATTTGACATTGCCACTTATACTTTTAACTCATTATTCATATTTATTGGTATTTTACATTATTACTGCTATAAGACAATTTAAAATGTATTCCTCATTACCAATAAATTACAACTTATACTTCCACCAGCCTGACTGAAAGCTCTTCAATTTATATTGGAATCTTCACAAGAATGATATAATTAATCACAGTTACAGTCATTTAACCTTCCACTTTCATACAACCATATAATTTCATAAAACACTAAAGGAAGTGAACAATAAAATTACATTTCTTGCGTAATTGTTAAGAAATTCCAAATACACTCCATACATTTATAAACACTTGAAATATATATTTGTTTTTGTTTAATTAAATATTTTTCATTTTATTTTAAGAGTATCCTTTCTTAACTTCTGTATTATTAAAATGTGCATTTGTTCTTGTAAATACTGTGGAGAAAAATGCATGCAGTCTTTAAAACCTAGAGAAGTGTAACCATTAAGATTTACAAGCAAGCATTAAAATTTGAACCTACCGTGGAAATCTGTAATCCATGGTATGACAAATCCCTGGGGTGTTTGGTCAACAAAACATGTATTTTGTCTCAATCCAGTTTGTGTTGAGCAGGAACATGCAGAGGAAATGCTATGTGCCTGTCTGCTGCTTTGAATACCAATCTGCAGCTCCAGGGTGAGTTACAGATGACACATCGTTAGCACTGAGGATTTCTATGGAAAGAAAAAATGGGACACGAATCAGAAGAGAGTGAATAGGCGTTTGTTTGCAATAATCACTGGGCTGTACAGAGGAGAAAGGGGCCAGGCTTCAGGGGGAAAATCTCTGCCTTTTACACCTCTGTGGAGATTTAATTTCTTGGCAGGAGACTCTTGCTTTCTGACCTCTTGGTCACCTATTTTGTTGCATATTGTGTCTTTCGAAATGTAAAACTATTAACAGATGGAGAAATTTTAAAAGAGGATATTTAGGATTAGGTTGCCAAGAATTCTACATTTTAAAACAAGTTCTTTATATGCTGAGGCCATCACGTGTTTTGCCAAAACTTTCCTTTGTACATTCCATTGAATAAAATTTTCAAAGTGAATGATGTCATTCTGCAAACATATGGGCCTGTTTATTAAACACTCATTTTAGCAAAATAGACAATTTTAATCCACCACCATTTCAAACTGAATTGCAGCATTGTAAGGGGTACAATGCCAGTGACCTTTGCAGTTAAGGAGCTCACCCCACAAGCACTGCACCTACTTATATGCAGGGCTGGTGCCAACATTAAGTAAACCTGGGCTGTCATCTAGAGCGCCAAGGTTTAGGAATGAGTGATATAATGTCACACAGCACCCCCTGCGTGTCAGTGCCAGCCACTAAGACTAACCTCGGGCCCCAATGCAGTTG
Organism: Mixophyes fleayi; assembly: GCF_038048845.1. Lineage (NCBI taxonomy): Eukaryota > Metazoa > Chordata > Amphibia > Anura > Limnodynastidae > Mixophyes > Mixophyes fleayi. The sequence goes on along the minus strand of NC_134407.1, from coordinate 64,756,129 downwards.
CTTCTTGCCCCCCAAGGCTGTACATGCAGCCTAGGAGGGGTGTGACTCTGCTAAAAAATAGGATGCTACTGGACCATGCAGCCTGTAATCCAACTCAGATGTAGCAGGAGTCCAACCTTCCCCTCCATAGTTACTTCTGCTGGGCCCCAAGGGAGACCTGGTCCTATGTTTGCTTAGAGTGTTCCATACACTTCATACAAATGCACCTTCCCAACAGCAAAGTTCCCTTGAGAATTTTTTTCAAATGTTTACATGTAAGTTGAGGAAGTTCAATAGCAGGTTTTGCACTGGATACATAAAACTAAACTAATAAATGTTCCTATTTCCATTTAAAATGAAAAAATACATGGTAGAAATCTGCTGCCCTATCATGTTAAGTTAATGTTTTTTAGCCATTGACCATTAACACTGTCACACTGTGAACATAATTTCAAGTTAGTAGATTTAGTGACATATTTTATCCTGTCAAAAGTAATACATTGTTACCTTATTAAGGTCTATTAGATCTATTATTATGCTATAATGGGAGGGATGTGGTGGTACACACATAAAGTATACAGTGTGGGTAGTTGTCATAGAAATTAAGTGATAATGTCCAACTTTGAAGCTTCTCTCCCCCAACTATGCATTGAAATAGGAAATGGGAGATATAGGTTTATATAATATGTGTATTATGTCAACAAAACCCACATCAAAAGGTATCTAGCACAATTTATAACAATCAGGGCTGACATAATTGTTGATTACTGTTTCTAACAAATGACAGTGGTTGAAGGGTGAGAATATGTAACAGAAGAATGAAAGTACAATGTGGCTTATTTATTTACATGATGGGATTGATACAGGTTGGTACATTGCTCAACAGGTGAATGAGTACACATTGTGCATGGAACACTAAATAGGACACTACACCATGTGGCACAGTGGTTAGCACTGTTCCCTCACAGTTCTAGGATCAGGGATTTGATGCCAACCAGGACTGTGTGTGTGTGTGAAGTCTGTATGTTTTCCCCATGATTGCATGGGTTCCCTCAGTGTGCTCAGGGGGTCCTCCCACTGTCCAAAAACATAATAATTGGTTAATTGTCTTCTGGCAAAAATGGACCCCAACGTGTATGTGTATGTGGTAGGGAATTTAGATTGTAAGCTCCAATGGAGTGGGGATTTATTATGATTATTGTACATATTCTCTGTATAGCACTGTGCAATATTATTGATTCTATTTAAACAATATGAAAAACCTACCTCATCACATGAGGTGATATCATCAATATCTATTTTTTTAATATATGTAAGACTAAATATAACTGAACCCTGCAATTTACATAGAAAATAATGTACAATTTACACCTCATCTAATGTTTTTTCTCTTCAGTAAAATGTGTACAGGAGGGCCACACCTTCCTTTACCATAAAACTGTAATTAGAAGGTATTTGGCCAATGGCTAGATCTATCCATATACAGGCGTAAAAACGGCAGGCTATAAAATAAGAAAAAAAAGTATTTACAATGCCGAATCATACAGCAATGTTAGTACTGTTGTTTGACTTGTAAAGCATATATAGATATATGAACATCATCATCATCAACATTTATTTATATAGCACCAGCAAATTCCATTGCGCTTTACAATTTGGGACAAACACAGTAATAAAACATTACTGGGTAATATAGACAAAGCGGTAAGAAGGCCCTGCTCGCAAGCTTATAATCTATGGGACAATGGGACTTGGATACATGTCATTCCATGTCAAATCACCCTGAAAAAATTAATTATGACATCCACTGACTCAGATTTTCATGAAACTTGGTACACTTGATATTACCACATATCTACTAACCCATGTCAAATTGATCTTCTCTAGGCCTCATAGTTTCTGAGATATAGGGGGTCAAAGTTATGTAAAATTGTATTCTTTGTCAATCACAATATGGGGATTCCAGAAAAAAAAGTTTTATAAAGTCTACCTATTGCATTTCGGTCCAGCCAAAGTGCAAAGTCAAAAAATGATTGGTATTCTATATGATCATGTCACCCAACAATGATGGTCAAGGGCTCAGAGGGTTGTTGTCTTGTGTGAATTGTGTAAAGGGTGGTAACAGGGTAACCTAGTGAGGTTAAGAGGGTGATTGAGGAATATTATAAGCTTGCCTGAAGAGGTGGGTTTTCAGAGAATGCTTGAATGTTTGTAGACCAGAGGAAAGTCTTATTTTGCAAGGGAGGGAATTCCATAGTGTAGTCAACAGAAATAGAAATGTCAGCTAGGTAACTTCTGTTGGAGGGTGGGAATATTATTAACTCTGATTTTGAAAGATTAAGTTTGAATTGGCGAGAGGACGTCCAAGATGAAATGGTAGAATAGCACAGAGTCAAAGTTACTCTACAAGACTATTGATCACAGTAAAGGGCTTTGTTCTCTTCTAGTAAGTCAGTAACGTGGGACAACACAGATGACGAGAGATCAGGAAAGGATAGATAAATTTGGTTATCATCCACAGAGATGATACTGAAATCCAAAGAGCTTATTAGTTTTCCTAGAGAAGTGTTATAGATAGAAAACAGCAGAGGACCTAGAACTGAGCCTTGTGGTACTCCGACTGCTAAAGGAAGCGGAGCAGAGGTGGATCCAGAGAAATGAAAGCCTGACTGAAGAGAATCCAATAGGTTGTTTGCAGAAAGGAGGCGTGTGAGGCAAATGTAAGCAAGTATCTTTAGAAGTTTGAAAGTGCATGGGAGCTGAGAGATGGGAAGGTAATTTTAGAGAGAATTTTGCTTTTTCAGAATAGGAGTAATCATTACATGCTAGAATAATGACAGGAAGTTACCAGTAGAGAGAGAGATAGATTACAGATTTTACTTAGAGGTGGACTGAGTATAGGAGACAGGGATCTTCCGATTTGTGAGGGAATAGGATCAAGGGAATAGGGCACTGATAGTAGTCGGAGGGTTTGGGGTGAGAGGGTTTAGAAGAGATGCAAATGTGTTAAAAAGGCATTTGAGGTTAGAAGCCTGAGCAGAGATGAGCAAAAATGAGAAAAAATATGTTTGTTATTCAGTGTCCAGAGCTATTTGATAGGAGTGGTAGAGAGAAGCATATGTGAAGAAATCAATAGAGGTGCAAGATTTACACCAGTAATGTTCTGCTTAAAGAGAAAGTTTTTGAATATTATGTGTTACTTTAGTGTGCCACGGCTGACATCGAAGTCGAAGTGGAGTAGGAATATTCGCTGGAGCCAGGGTTTGGTGAAAATTAGGTACTAGGATATCAGGGGAGGAGAATGTCGAGATTAGGGAGACAAGGTATTGGACAGAGGTGGAAAAATGTTGAAAATTAATAGTTAGGATTTCTGCGGGTATGAGGAGATTTGGTAAAGTTTGACAGCAGAGAGGGTTAAAGTACTGGGGGGTGAGCATGTAGCTGATAAGGTGATGGTCCGAGAGGGGGAAAATAATGTTAAGGAAATCAGAAAATCAGAAACTGAGCATAGTCTAGAGAAAACAATATCAAGGCAATTGCCATCCTGAAGAATAGAGGATTCAACTATTCAAATTCACTTAGAGAGGCCGAGAGAGTAGGTTAGAGAGAGTAGTGAATTAGTAGTAGAGTTAGTGAGAGTAGAGCCTGTCAGTCTTGAAAAGTTGACAATTTCGGTCAATCGCAGCAGGGGGCGAGGCCACGATGACGCGTTTAGCCCCCCCCCCCCACTTCACCAACGGAGATAGCTGGATCTGGTCTGGGGGGTTTTCCTGCTTTCTCGGGAGTCCATGAGAACTCCCAAAAATTCAGGAGTCTCCTGGACATTCCGGGAGAGCAGGCAACTATGATATAGACTCTGATGCATATGCGCCTGCCTGAAGATGGGAAACTTGGGGGTGCTCATTCACTAGTGTAAATTATGAACTGATAGTGATGATGGTCAGCTTAGATGCATCCGGCTCAACATACATGTGTAAAATGTGTTTTGAGTAGTTATAATGTCTTCTCCATTTAAAGTATACTACTCCATCACTGTATTGAAGGAAATGATTAAATTTAAATAAGACTAATATGATGCATTTGGGAAGAGACAAAAGCAATGGCTCTTTCCTTGCAGAGTTTAGCTGGTGTAAAGATACAATGTAGCAAAACTTGTAGAAGCACCAATAGCATTATTACACTTTCAGGGAATGATATTATATTAGGCATATTCAAAGAGAAAATAAAAATAAGTGAAAGGTATGTTCCTCGTTCACATAACTTTTTAATTCATTAATTTCCTTATTAAACTTCTACTAAATACAAAGCATTTACTTTATAGTTTTTCATCTGGCAGTTTTGAATTTGTCATTCCCTGGGATACGACCCTACTCTGATGTTTTCTTTGCAGTGGATACAATTTTATTAAACAATCTGCACTGAGGTATATCCCAGGGCACCAAAAACCAACGTTTCCTAATGGTATAAAAACATATTTAAATTCACAGAAGGAATGCAGAAAGACAAAACAATGTATTTAGTAAACATGGCATAAAGGTATGTGCAAGAAAATCCATTAATGTCATTTGAAAGTGGAAAGAAACTGAATGCACTTTTAAAACTATATACTGTACAGCAAAAAACAGAGCACAGGTTTCCTGATCCATAAGTTGGCCTTATTTTTGTATAAATATCACTGCTATGTAGTAAGAAACAAGTAACATTATAACCAGTAGGCACATAGGAGATTTTACAACTAAGCACTTTTACAGGCAAATATACAATATAAGTTAGCATTATGACTCAAATAAAAAAGAAACACAAGGTAATATAGATAACCTATTACAAAACGAAAATACACAGCTGTCCTCAGCCATGACATTGGGACTTATTTAATAACACTGTGCGGGGATCAATGTTCTTCTACAACTAAAGATGACACCTTTTGCACAAACTTGCCTTCTCTCCCTGAATGTCCGAAACCTTCAGGAAGAGCAGGCAACCTCCTGATCCCAGGTGGAGGTGGGGCTTAATGACACAATTTGTGTAATCAGACCCTACCCCCGCTGTGCAATGTCCCTTCCTGTCCCATACTTGCCATCCCAGAAGGGAGGTAGTAATATTTGGCAAGTTTAATTTTTATCTAGTGAAACCTGAACCAGTTATGGACAATGAGGGCCAAGGATTGGGCATAACGCATATATATTTAAGTGTATTTGTTATGCCTTTACTAAGTTACTGGTGGAGCTTTAGTTATCAGGAATCTATTTGCTCGCACTATCCCAGATAGTTTTTTTCTAAAACAATATTTTAATCTTTAGTCCCTTAGGACTCTATGCACCCAGAGTAGTTTTCCTGGAAAGTGCACCACTGCGGACTGGTGAAAAAGGCATCTGAGAACAAATACACAAACCCTTAAATGTTTTTCTCATTCGTGCACTTGTAGGTAATTATTTTTACTATAATATAGGATTGATTGAAAAACCTATTTTGAAAGCAGGACTAAACATTCTGAAAAGTGGGTATCCATAGTTGTAACTCATAGCAACAATTTTATATATACTTTTATTAGTATGACTACAATAAAAGCTAATATATACATGATTGATTGCTATTGGCTACAGCACAACATTACTCTCTGCAACATTAACTCAGCAAGTGATGAAATTCTTTATTTATCTGCTTGTTTTTTCCAACATGCATTTCTGAGAATGGATAGTGTTCTCCAACTGAGAATGATCTCATGAATGCAAATATATTCCATGCTAAGGGTATTGTTGTCCAACACTCTCCCATGCCTCACAGGGTTTGTAAATCTCTTACTGCAAATTGAGAGTTGTATATATTTTGTGGTTCACAATTATGTATGAATCCTGTGAGGTGTTTCACTGTGAGAAATATATAGATTCTATGCTGTAGAGTGAGATATGCTGGATATTTGTAAAATGAGACAGAAGAAATGATTTACTGCTTTTAAATTTGCAGTAGGACCAACTGCTAAAGTTAAATCTGATAATCCAACCTGCTTCATAGCCAACATTACTCATGTCGCCTCACTCTTTCCATAGTCACCCCTTAACAGTCTATGATGCCCAAGGTGCCACTAATACCATGCTCCCAATGCCACGTTTTATGAATCTTCAGAGGCTCTAACACTTTCATCAACACATGTTCACCTTAACCTCATAGGTCAATTTATATACAAAATTATGTGCAACCACTATAATGTTATTCAACATTTTATGTAATCGCCATTCATCAATATTGTTATGTAATTGTCATTTCCAATATTCAGAAAACTAACCCAATATCCCGTATGATGTTCTTACTGGGTAGATATGTAAGTGAGATGAAAAGCAATTGCCCACTGAGCTGCCATTATTCTGCCAGTGGGATCATTTTAGCTAACAATTCTGCTGCTGTACTAAGAGCATTTACTTCTTCATACCTAAAGAATTAAAAGCTATCAATCTTCTCATGGACTGATCCCTTAAATGTTTCCAACAACTATATCTCTGGGAGCCTCTACGAGATAAGGGTATCAGGAGATAAGAGCCTTCACAATAGGCTTTACCTTGCTGGACACTCTTCTCATCCAAACTGTGTTTAATATTGCTTGAATTGTAATATGTTAACCATGTATGTATTTGATATCTATTCTATATTCTTAAATGTTTCCAGGTAGGGTTCCCTACATTGATACTGTTGTGTTAACATGTCTTTTATCTGCATATTGCAATATGCCATCTGGCCACTGGATCTATACACAGGCAGCAGGCATCCCACTTAGTCGCATCCAGCTTAGCATATATGCTGGAGTAACACACCATAGGATGCCTGTAAGTGAGCCGAGGACTGGGGAGGTCCACAGGAAGCCCCTGCTAAGTGAGAATGTTAGTGAGGTTTCATAAGATACAGATGTAGGGCAGTGGGGGTCTCTATTCAGGACTTTGCTGACTAGGAATCACTCCTCCACTCAGACTGTGCCTTCTTTGTGGACCTGAGAAGCAGCAGGACATTGGGCTCAGCCTCTGCCACGTGACTAGATGAGTGAAGAGCGTGGCTCAGTGGCCAGGATTGAGCTTCAAAGTGACTGAAACAAAGTTGTGTGGTGAACCCTCTGGTATTGTCACATATTTGCTAGAATTTTGTGTACTGTGTATTTATATGTGTAATATTTGCCTTGGTGATTTAATTAATCCATGTTGAGATTCTGGGAAGACTAGGGTCCATGCATAGGGCTGACCTATGAGCAGACCAGTTGACTGCCCAGGCAAATAGGACTAAAAGTTACTCCAGTATCCTCACAATTTTCTTTTTTGGCCCTAATTACCTGTAGTAAAGTGCCTCTAACTGTCCAACTGCAAAGCATACAGTACAGTACTGCAAATAATTACCTTTGTTTTGCTGACTGACATGAATGAGTACTTTGTACAGCGCTGCAGAATTTGTGGAGCTATATAAGTAAATATGATGATGATGATGTATCCCAAATCTAACTACACACGCACACATTCCTGAGGAAGTCTTTTTTTAAGATGAAACGCGTAGAGGACATTGCGCTAAAGAGGGAATCTGTGACCATATATTTTACCAGTGGTGATGTATACCGGAGCAATTGGAAATAGCTGATTTGCCTATATGAAGCTCCCTTTGTGATGGTCTCACTCCCCTTTTAAAGATACCCAGATAAGCATGTATTATTTTTAATTATGTAAGTGCATATTCTGCATTCTGTATGTAATAAATTTGGTGCTATACAGTATTATACTATATGAGTCTTTTTCCATCTACATAATCTGGCTACTACTGAGTACCATATCTGGACTCCAGAAGCACTGCATATGAATCCTGCCCTGTGTACATCTGAAGGGTGAAAATAGAGTGTATCCTATGTGAAGAATCATCATCATATATACAGATAAGCTTCAAAGAACTTTTATCTGGTACGTACATTCTATATTGGTGAGGTGCAGGAGCTCCAGTGTTCTCCATCTGCTTATATTCACCCTTGTTGTTTGAGTGTTATAGAAATGTCTCCTTCTTTCACTCATATGGATGATTGAGTTTCTTGCTCATGGCACATCTTCTGTATACCTTTCAGTATATACAGGTTTATACTATGTGGCGCCCCTCCCTATTTGTTTTGTTATAGATTATTCCAGGTCACCATCTGGCTTTATGGGAACTGTGGCTGCCTCCTGAACATAGGAAATCCTATGTCCAACTTGGACTTTTATTGAACTTTCTTGGTCTAATTGGAGTTACACGCTGTACTATCTATTTTATTTTGATATATATATATATATATATATATATATATATATATACACACAATTTTTTTTTCATAATCTAGACGTTCAATGGAATGGCTATATAAGGATGTTCTGTATGTATGGTAAGAGAAATTAAAGCTTGTGGTCATGTGTTAGACTTTATACTGTAACACATTTTCAGTAATTCTATATCTCCACAGCAAATGGATCACACTACAACCTGTCTATTCTCTCACTAAACTCACACCTCCCAAAGTCACACCTCACTACTCCCTGCTCTCTTCCAGCCAAATTAACATATATGCTTAAGTAAAGTGTTTCTGAATTAGATAACCTGTCCCATTTCAGCATTTATTTATATAGCGCTACCAAGCCCACAACGCTGTACAGAGAATATTTGTCACATTTTAGACTCTCGGGGCCTGAGTCATTAAGGAAAGTAAGGCAATAAAAGGAGTAAATGTTCCCCAGGACAAACCATGTTACAATGAAAGGGGTGCAAATTAGTTTATTATTTTGCAAACAAGCTAAATGCTGGCTATTTTTTTTTGTCATCTAGCACAGAAATACTTTATTTTTACACTGAAATCTAAAGTTGATCTAGGACATGCCCTATTTCAGCTATTAATCTGTCCCAACATTTTAAATTTACTCCCTCCTCCAATGCAACAAGATTTTGCCAACGTGCAAAGTTATTCCTTTTTTATATTTTACTCTCCTTAATGACTCAGGCCCTCAGTCTTCTTATTCAAAAAAATGTCCACCACAATTTCTCCACTTTTGTACATTATTTTTTCCCCAAGTCTCATTGCAGACAGTTTTGTTTCTTTGTTTCTCAAAAAATCTTGCATGGCTTACCCAAACCCCCCACCTACTGTATGCACCAGTCTTTTAAAATATTGATTTCACATCTAACATTTTCTCCGCTCCCAAACATCATCTCTGTTTTTGTCACAAATGTTACAGTAAAGCACCCCAAATGGTCACATACATATTCACTCCATTTGCCCTTGCAAAAAGTGTACCTCATTTTCAGATTATGATACTTGAGACGGTTACGCCTTTCTATTCTGATCTGTGGATACACAGACTGGGATTTGTTATTTTTGTGTAAATAGCGGAAAATGTCTATTGAATTTATTAAAATCTCTGCTTAGCTGAGAGTATCTGAAAAGTAGCCCATGAAATGTCCTGCTAGTTGTTCAGTAGTGGTACAATCCAGTATGACTTAAAACTGAAAGTTAATTATGTGACAAACACAATAACAAATTACCAACAGTCGTTTACATCTAGTTTTGTCCTTCAAACAACGCCAGTTAAAGATTATAAAGCTGGATTTACTGTTTTTCCTTATCAGAAGTTACAAGGTTGTGTGTGCGCACCATAAAATGCTGTAAAAATCATTCAAGTACAACCTCAAATAGTTACTATATTGCATGCACAAAGCCTTTAAACTGAGTCCTGTACAGTTAAAACATTTAAACCACCAACAGGCAGGTTTTTGAATTCCAGTAATAATAATTTTCATGTCAGTGAATATTATTTTGTTAATAAATAGTTTTATGACATATATCAACATGGTTTTGAAACATATCTGTGTAAAAGAGTCATCTAAGGGCAGGGCTGTAACTAGGGATGTGTGAGGGGACAGCTGCCCAGGGTGCAAATAAGAAGTGGGGGCACAGGAATTGGACATTTTACATTCATTTGGTTACAGCTGATGGTTTGGGGGGGTTTCACATTTCCTTTTTCCCCAGGCACTAACATTTCTAGTTACGGCTCTGTCTAAGGCCTCCTGACTAGATTTGTAATGAGAACCCCTGTTTTTTTATATAGTAGCATTGGTGACTTCATTAATGACACATAATGCAGTTGTCTGAGGTCAAAGCGGATCCAAATTAATGCAGGATCATGCTGGAGCTGCACAGATTATGTAAGTGGCTTGTCACAGCCAGGTCACCCATTAAAGATAGGTTGTTCACACCTTTTCTGTGTCCTGGCGTTATAATTCGGGATTTTTCCCTCACTGTTGTTCATGATGATGTTGTTTGATAAGGAACTGCTATTGTTGTTACTAGGCCCAGTGAAGAGAAGGAGGTGTGTTTTACCACAGGTATCCTTCAATAGACCAGGCAGACTTCTGTCTTGGTCACTATGGTTGGAGCATGTGAGTATTTTGGAAGCCCACCCATTAGTAAGGAGGAGAAGTGATCACAGAGGGCAAACAGCAATCTCATTCCAGACAGATATTATATAACCTTCTATAGCTTGTTATTTATTGGCACATACCTCCCTGGCAGTGCCGAGCAGTGTCAAACCCCATCCGACTCCATTTTCCAGGTCAGCTGACAATAAAGTCGAGGCCCCATTTCCTTCATTCCAGCCAAGTACCTCGGAATTCCCCTTTCTGGGCATTGGTCAGAAATAATTCCTGTTTCTTGTCAGTGTCTAGCTTGGCGTGGTCATAGAACACTAGGGTAAGTCAGTTCCTGGGGTGCAATCATTGTATTATTGATGCCATTACATATTCAATATCCATCTCTTATTTTTTATAATTGCCTCAAAGGGGGGTATTCAATTGTTTCTTTTAACGCGCTAAAACAAAAAAAAAGGAGCGCTCTAAAAATATTACCGTTAATACGGTAATTACTCGCTAAATTTCATCTCGCAGCTCCCTGAGCTGCGAGATGAAATTCAGCGAGTAAACTACTGTATTAACGGTATTTACGCGCATATTACCGTATTAACGCTAATATTTTTAGAGCGCTCGTTTTTTTTTGTTTTAGCGAGTTAAAAGAAACAATTGAATACCCCCCATATTATAAAATGAGACTGTATGTCAGTGATAGGCAAACTGATAGATACCCTTCTAGGGTTTCGTGTGTGACCCCTTAGCCTACAAAAGGGCTGCACATTACCCTTAATCTAAGTAGTAAGTTAAAACTACCTTTTGTCAAAGAAAGGGACATTGATCTGAAATGACATATCAGCAGGCGTAAAGATAAAAAAAGTGTTACAAGCTATATCAATCAAATCTTACAATTCAATGTGTAGTATAAACACTTTTTCCACCAGCTTTGGAAAGTTAGCGGTAAGGAACAAGCACGACACAATTTGAGAGAGAGGTTTCCATTCATCAAGCTGTTGCACGTTTTATATTTAATGTGTCTCATGATAAAGAATGTTTGTTCATATGTATAAATAGAACTAAAATAGACAATTACCTTTCAGCACATTTACGCACAACAGGGACTGCCTAAAATTCCTAAACTTACTTTAAATGAGGTAAGCAGGAATTATGCAGCCTTTCTTAATGTGGAGGAGGAGACCATGTGGTACAGTCTGTAGGCCCCCCTAAACTGATCTCAGATATGTGGCTGGAGCTGTGTGACCTTCCTGCATTATGTAGAGGAGGTCACATGATGCGGAGGTCGTCATGTGATGCAGAAGTCAGTTTCTCCGCTCAAAGAATAAGTTCAGTCTTATTCTGTGCTTTATGACCCACCAAGCTTCACTGACTTCTCCAACCCTTATTAGATAAGCTTTTCTTAAATAAGAGCTTGGGCTAATGGGACAAAAAGCAGTCAAAACAAGCAGGGACTTATCAAGGGTTCAGGCCACTCTATGCTTGTAGTGCCCCCTCACCTTGTAGTGCCCCCTCACCTTGTAGTGCCCCCTCACCTTCCACACTAACCTAATATGCAATAAGTAAAAGCGGATTTCTCATTAATTTAAAATCCGGTTTCCTTCACCCCCCACCATCATCATCATCATTTATATAGTGCCACTAATTCCACAGCGCTGTACAGAGAACTCATTCACATCAGTCCCTGCCCCATTGGAGCTTACAGTCTAAATTCCCTAACACACACACACACACACACACACACACACACAGACAGAATAGGGTCATTTTTTGATAGCAGCCAATTAACCTACTAGTATGTTTTTGTAGTGTGGGAGGAAACCGGAGCACCCGAAGGAAACCAACGCAAACACAGGGAGAATATACAAACTCATTACCCCAGTGCTGTGAGGCAGAAGTGCTAACCACTAGGCCACTCTGCTGCACCAATGTTTATATTCCCGTGCTTCTAAAATTCAGCTCCACTTGGCTTTTTAAAAGGGTCACAGCAATCTATATCATGCATTTAATTCTCAATAGAATCAGAAATGTATGGTAGAATGAAGGCATGAACGAGAGTGAAGATTTGAAGGTGGAGGGGGCTATCACTGCGCCTGTTGCCATCCTTGTCTCTCCTATTCGCTAATCTTCAAGCGTCTACCCAAAATGACTCATTGTATTTAATCTTTACCATGGGAATATGTCAAGATTAAAACCTTACTACATTTTTCCTTCATGTTTTCTTTTTACTTTGGAAAAAAACAATTTTCTTATAATTTAAAATAAATTTCAGTTTATACCTATGGCTGTCACATTTCTGCACCCCAGGCTGCACCCCAGGCTGCAACCTACTGGATTATCAGGCCCTTAAAAAGAGCAACAGGACATAAAGCAGGAAGGAGCTGATGGTTGCTGGTGAAGGCTAAGCAGGCTGCATGCCTGTTGTCCATCCCTGTTAAAAGCGCTCTAGGGAAGATCATACACAGGGGCAGGTTGGGCTGGGGGGCAGGGGGGCATATGCCCCCAGGCTGGTCTCATAGAGGGCCATCTTGGGCTTGGTCAATGGGCCAGCAGCACTCTTTGTCCTTTAAAATAGGATGCTGAGTTGAGTCTTGCCCCCTGGGCTGAAATTTGCCAGCCCCCCCCGATCATACCTCTTTGTTTTATTAAATGTTATTTACTTCTCCAATGCATACTACATGTTCCCTTATCACTAAAATGGAATAGGACTGTTCCATACCAAAAAAAAAAACCAACAAAAAAACCAATAATGCATTATGTAAATTGGCTTGGAAATCTCCTATTTACTTCCTAAATCCAGCACAAATCCATCACTATGGCTAAGAGTGTAAGACAAGCCATATTACAGAGAGCTCTGAACTTTGGAATGAAGCAATATTTTAACAAGATGTCAAATCAAATATATTTTGTCTTAACGGTCAACAAATTTCATGATTAAACTGCAAACAAAAATATTATTTGATCTTACAAAAAATAATCAATAACTTGTGTGTCTCAATAAACACTTTCCGAATTTGGTCACATCAGCTATCTACAAGAAGCAATAACATATTTTATCCAGGCATTATGTTTGCTGTGCCAGATGCTTTTTATTATGTTTACCAGATATGTATTTCTTACTTATTGAACTGTGGTACTGCTTTGTGAAACATTGTTATAAGCATTAATTCTGGAAAATAACGCAAGCACAGTAGCCAACAAGATTTGATTGCACAACTTTATTAATTTTCAGTATGTTAGTCCTTGGAGCTTCCCATTTAATGGAATAAGCACATCAAAACTACCTACATATTTTTGAAAATATAAAAGTATAAAAGTGGATTTCGCTCAAATGAGATAAGTCTCATCCTAACACACATTTAGATTATTTATGTAACGGTTAATGTTAGGGTTTGCCAGAACAGTTTTTTAAACTGGTCTATAAATATAAATGACATAGAAGAACTTCAAGGGGTTCAGAGACTGGCTACCTTATTAATACATATAAAAATCATTGGCCTGTTTGTTTGTCTGTCTGGTTATGCATTCAGATACCCCTGCACCAACTGGGATGAAACCAATGTGAGGTGGTCCAGTTGGATCCTGGCCAAGTGTTAATGGGGTTATGGTCCCAGTCGGACCTCCCGTTGCTGTACGCTGGGCAGAACTTAGACCCAGGAAGCCTGTTATGGGGCTTACACTGGATGGATTTAGATGAAAACTACAGAGGGGTGACAATTTGTCTGGGATGCCTAATGGAGTGGTTGGGGTCCCAGTCAAACCTCCCCTTGCTGTACGCTGGGCATAACTTTCACACAGGGAGCCTGTCCTGGGCCTTCCACTGGATGGATTTGAGTGACATCTTAGCTGCTAATTATTATTAAAATGTTGACAGTTACATCCAACTCATTGATTACATAATAAAGATTTAAATCACATAATAAAGATTTAAATCTGGACAACGCTGGGCACTTCAGATAATATATCTATATATCTCCAAGCCCATTACAAAAACTGTTTGACAAGTAAATATTCACTGCAACTGAAGGAAGGTTTGTTTCATAATAATAGTAATCAAGCTATGGAATTCTCTACAATAAAAGGTCGGTATAGCACATTTGAAAATAATTAAAAATGGATTGGATACCAAGGAATGATAGTTACAACTGGTTACAGATGAAGCAATTTATCCAGGGAACCCATCAGATTATGGTCCGACATCTGGACCTGTTGATATCAGTGCACACTGTACAGATATCTGCCTACGCTGCTAGTGGTGAGTGCGTAAACACTTCCGCATTTCCCTGACATTGTGATTTTAATGAATTATAGAAAACCAAATCAACAGATGCGATGGGTTTTGTATGTTAAAACATTAACTTGTGCTGGTACACACTCTTGCAATATCTGAGCAACCAGTGGTGAATCATGTGATCTGTAATATAATTGCACAGATGTATACATAGCTTTAGAGATTGAAGATTTCAACATGCCTGTTGTAAATTTAAATATACCAATTTCTAAATCAGCCCTGAGTAGTGATAATCTGAAACTATTCCTAGATTTACTACACACTAAAGGAGGTTTAGGAGGAGGTCTACCAATGGGGATTTTGCTGTGAAGTTAAAATCAGCTGTTTTCTGGTTTACATATTGACCCCATTGAAATGCATTACACATTTCAATGGGTGCACATATATTACTGATTATCAAGGAATCTCCATAGTCTGAAACAGTGAATTATTTTTTTTATATATTTTCGAGGGTGAATTTACAAGTCACCCTTCACTAGATTCCCCCTGTTCCATACATCACACTGCAAAAATCAATAACATCTGTCATTGTGAGATGTATGGAGTTTTTTTCTGTAGGTTTGAAAAAGTGGAAATTTATGCCATTTGTCGCTAGTAGATTAGGTGAATTGCAAATCGCCATGTAAATCACTAAAATATAGGAGATTTGTGTCCACCAAAGCATCAGATGTGTACAAGAGAACGTGGGACCATCAGTCAGTGTTTTTTAGAATACAGGCAGCAGTCAGGAAGAACCACACCATTAGATTTTAAAAAGGTTGTCTTGAGTTAAATGAGAAATAATTTATGTGAATCTCTGACAAGCTGGGAATGATATGGAGTGCAGGAACAGCGGATTAAATGCAACAGATATGTTAGTATTAGCAAAACGAAGAGAAAGACAGTTTGGCACTCAAAGGAAGCAGCAGTTGTTATAAATACTAGGACCCAATTAGAGGCGCACATATGAGCTGGTCTAAAAGAAAATAAATATGCAATAAAATGTGCTGAAGTGTAAAAAGAAGGAAACATTGCACAGTCAGTAAAAAAAGGTTGAGAAAATGTTCTTTAGATACATTAATGGAGGAAAAAACATAGGGAGGGACAGTAAGGCTAAAGACTGAAGAGGTGGACAGCTTGCAGAAGACCAAAAATTGAAGATTGCTTAAATAACTATTTTTGCTCTGTATTCACTATTAAAATATCTAAAAAGTATTAAAAGTCGATAAGTCAATGGGTCCATTTAGTACACACCCAAGTTTATTAAAAGAACTAGCGCACGCCAAACCAATCGCTGCTGACAGGTGTATTTAAAGGTGATTGCAGAATGGCAAATGTAGATCCACTTCACAAAGTACATAGGGAAGAACTGAGAATCAACAAATTACAGGATGCAAGGATTTGCTGTTGGGAGAAGTGATAAATCAAGGTATCCCAATTGGTACAGCAGGACAGATGCCTCAAATCAGGACTCAGAGATCAGTCCTGGGTTCTGCTTTGTTCCATCATTTGTGATCTTCAAGGAAAAACATGTATTTTTGCAAAGATTTGTAACAGGGTTGATATCCCACAAGGGGTAAACCAAATGTGTAATGATTGAAAGAAAATAGAGGAATGGACTAAAATGTGGTCAAGACAGTATTATATATAGAGCACACTATGAAATTGGAATGAGATAGACTGAAATATAACATAAGGCAGGGCTTTTCACAGAAATGGTGATAGATCCATGGGATAGTCTTCCAGCAGTTGTAGGGTAAACATACAGTGAGGCATACATATTTGCTAGATCATAGCTTTTCTTGTTTCAATTCAAAACAGATATAAACCCCAATGTGTTTCCAGTCTGCGTTCCTTTGTGCCCCCGGGAACTGTCATTGAGAATGCAGGCTTTCACACAAGCGAGCAAAATGCTTTCCATCTGCACATTCACTAGAATAACTATCACTATACTTTATAACAGTATGTAAACTATAATGCATACTTTTCATACCAGTGCCAAGCATCAATAAAAAGGTTTGGAAGATCTACAATCAGTAATATAGAAGCTGGGCTGCTTACCAAATGTACTTAGGTATATTTGGAAGTAGAACTCACAGTGTTTGTAAGAAAAATGGAAACATTTTTAAGATGACCAGGTGATCAATCGGTGACAAAGAGGTTACAATTGACTCTTCAGTTAGAATAAGATTTTAAAATGCTGGAAACATTGTACATTTCTGTTATGGAATACAAATTATACAGTTTGTAATATTTTATAATGTATCCTCAATTTGGAAGAAATGAACATTCATATTTAGGAACTGGTGTCACAGAGGCATCCCATAGACATGCACAAGTACAGGAGACTGAGATGACTTAGCAAGAAACTGCATCTTAGCAACAGCAGAAACAAGGTCCCACTGTAAAATAATTTGTACGAGATGTACTCGAGGAACACAACTTTATTGCGTTGCAATCTGTACAGATTTAACTCAACGCAGAATAAATATTACTGAAATCCCGTTATCTTTACAAGGCTGCAAAAATGAAATCAAGACATATTTGTTTCTCTAAACAAAAAACCCATCCAATACAAATCATAATGCCTTATAAAGCACAAATTGAAGCTGACCACACTGGAATTTATGTGTAATCTTTACACTATCCATATAATATTTTCACAAAGGAGCATGACTCATATTTTGAGCACAAGTGTAAATTAAAGTATACAGAAAAAGTATAACATTTATATACAGAAATTTTATAGGTAGTTCATAGCCATTAACATTTTTACATGTACTTTAGATACTTTAAATACAACTGTAACACTGTATGCAATTTTATAGATTGGCAATACAGCAATGAAGGCTTATTCATATCTCAATGCTGTTACTACACGTTTCAGCAACTTCTGAAAAGTGTATTAAAAAAATAGCTGTACTGGTTTATCATAGTTGTTCCCACCATTGTGTTCTAAAATGTTAATGCTACATCTGAAATTGCAGATTTATTGCGCTACCAGTACAATTATTTGATGCATGATGCATCTGATGCATGAAAAGGGTATGGAAAAACGTTAAAAACGCATCACCAAAATGCATCTAAGAGCATTAGATGTCTTGCGTTTTTATTCATTATCTCAATGCATATGTGTGAACGAGAACTGAATGTCTAAAATTCTATCCTGTGCATGTTTGGAAATATAATCTAAATAGTGAGTTTGAAGCATTCATTTAATCACTATATTATTGATTACATAGATATATATATATATATATATATATATATATATAATTTAAATACTTCCAACTTTATGCATTTACTATGCAACTTTTAACATGTGTTCTACAAACGTAACATATATTTACAAATATTAACCCCTCATCAACCCCTAAATTCTTTCATTTTCCTCTACTTTTGAATAGTTTATCCAGGATCTGATAATAATGCAATAAAAATATCTGCACACAAATAATAAAGCAGCATGCAGTCAGTACAGTGACAAGCAGTGCCAGTAAGCTAAGCAGACCCTTACCTTTCCACAGTCAGTCTGCAACTGAACTGAGGGAGACACATGAACAGGGGGAAAAAACTGTGAGTGGATGGAAATCACACACTGTTAGGGGCTGTCTTTAAATTGCTAGCTGGATTGCAGAAGGAACTGTGTTAGGGAGAGTCATACAATCTAAGTTACTGTGACATTTGCTTTTTCTCTGTAATTAAGATACAAAGAAGATAGATATTTTAATATTTTCTTTGGATAAGCAAAGTGTATTTTGTACCAAGTACATCTATGACTGAAGTATCTCCTTCCATACTAAATGATCAGACAAAGATAGAAGTAAAACACACATTTTTGTTGATGAATTATTCTAGGTATGCAAGTACAAATCTTTCAACAAGACCTCTTCAGTCAATTACAAGAGGATCTGCATCCAAATTACTGTTTTGCTATTGGAGTTTCCTGGATTGAACAAATTAAGTGATGAGAGGCATTAATTTAGCATCAATTAATGTAACCTTGGTTACTGCAATAGGAAGATGAGTGAGAGGTTTAGAAGCAGAGCTTGTTGCACAGGATGAAAAGAGTCATGTAAATAATTAGCAGAAACTTCACCACATTAATTCATTTACATATAGCTGATACTGGCACAAATTCCACAGAGCAATGCAACTGAAAACAACATATTATTATTATTTACCTACTTATTCATTTATAATATGCCAACATATTCCTCAGCGCTGTGCAATAATGGGAAGCTGCAGTACAACAAATAACACAAAAATAAAATACATGGATCCATGACCTCATGGTTAAGGGAACATGTGAGACATGAGGTGTGGGGTAAGGAGGACACTCACTGAACAAGAGATATTTGGAATTTTAAACTAGTAACAAGGAGAAGTTTTCCAGGATTAGGGGAAATGTTTCAACAGAGCAGGAACACAGCTAGGACGACCAAGAGGTAGTAAAGTGGGCTTTAATAAGTATACATTGAACTACAAAAGATAACCTAGAGGAATCAAGACAGGCATTATTGAAAATGGCACATTTTAAAGGACTACTTAAAAGTTGAGAACCTGGTAAAACTTTGATGGAGCAAGGGAAAGAAGAAGATAAAGCACCCTAGCAAAGTCATGTAGATGTGCATGTGAGGTGGCAATAAGTCAAGTGGTGAGCAACAAGTCATGAGATGAGCACAGTTTATGGAGGGGTAAAATTGTGACTGACTTAATAGTTTATGGTAGTTTTATTCTTAAAGGTAGATGGAGCCATTGTAAGGGCAGCTGAAGTTGTTATTTGGTGAAAAGAATAAACCTGGCCGCAGTGTTCATAGTGGACTGAGATGGTGACAGCTTCTGGCAGGGAAGACTGGTTGAGAGTGTGTGACATTAGTAAATGTCATATATAATGAGGGCATGAACCTTTGTGGCATTAGGTTTAGGAAAGAACGTATTTTACAGATGTTGCTGAAGTGAAAGTGGCAGAAGTTGACCATTGATTGTTTGTGAAGTTGGATACAGAGGCCAGAGCCCAAAATAATCTCTTTAATGCAAACACAGGATATAGTTTACAGATTGTGTTGCTGACAGTGATGGTAACTGTATCGGTATTATAATAAGTGCATGAGATATATTAGGTGCGTGAGAAATTTAGCTAGTTTTGATTGGGCATGTTCAGTGTAAGAAATAAGCAATACAATATTACATTAAATTTGAATATTATCAGTATAAATATTGTACAGGCAGCTAAAGGAGTTAATCAATTTACCAAGAAAGGAGCTGTAGATTGAGAAGACAAGGCACTTGAAATGAAAGTAGGAGAGTTTCCTTCCTTGTACCATTTATAGCCCTTCTATGTATAATTTCTAATTTTTCAATATTTTTCTAAGGTCAGCTATATCTCCAATAAATCACTCTGCTCACACAACCACGTTTGATATTATTTTTATTTTTGAAATCAGTTAGATAGTAACTTGGGCTACATGCATGGATGTGTCTGCATCTCTTGCACTCCTTAAATGACTTATTTTCTGTTTAGAAAGTATGACTTTTTAATAATGTCAAAATCATGAACCAAAATATATATAAAATATGAATAATGGGAAAGGAAAGAGGTAGAAGGGGAGAAACTATCCAAAAAAACATAATCCTAAAAATGTAAAGTTTGTGGGTAAAAAAATGTGACATTAAGTAAATTACAGAGTAACAAACATCACTATATGTATTGTACACAATATGGAACATGTTTAAAACAGAACATTCAAGGGTGACATTCAAGGTCGACCAGCATATAAAACTGCAGGGCATGCAGCCTGCTTTTCCAGGTTTCCAGGACTCCAAGGTTATGCTGCACAGAAGGGCTGCTGTTGGGCTCTCTGTTAGCAATTGAAAATTCCCAACTGTCTCCAGGTTAAATTAAAGTTCCCCAATCAAAAACAGATGCGTCATACACAAATCCAGTATCTGTACAAGTCTGGAATTGACAAGTTTGGAATATATATCAAATTAATTAGGATTAATAGACCCAGAAACAACCATTTATCTGTAAATGCAAACTACAAGTTACTTTATTTAAAATAATTACTTAAGCAGCAGTTGCCTTAAATTAGACATATGACTGCACTCATGATAGAAAATGTAGCACTATCACTAGCAAAACTCCACAGAGGTCCCCTAGCATGTACTTCTGATCATAAAAATAACAAAAACAAGCCCAGTAAATCTCTAGGTGATTAGGTTAATCAATAGCACATTCCTGGGGAAAGCAAAAATGCATAATTGGGTGATGGTGAGTGAATCTGAATAGGAAATGGGAATATGGGAAACAATATAAGGAATATGGGTTTATGAGGAAAATAATCTTACCACAGGCTGAAATAAATAATTACATCTAGGACTCTAGTTATAGTGATAAATTAATCCCCAGTAGTTGATTTGCACCATTGAGCCAATAGTTACATTTTGGCACATCAATTCCCAAATATTGTATCAATGATTCACAAAGGGTAATTTAAAAATATCCCTAAATGGTTTAAAATTTGTTTTCAATTTGTTATTTTTTCCATCATGACTGTTGTGATTTTATGCTAGACTTCTCAGGACTGCCATATGAGAAGCATTTGGATTATTCGTTGATTTGGGACCATATTGTTTGTTTTGAGGCTTCCAGGAAAAGCTGTTATGTAGTAGACCATCCAATTGCCATGGGAGATTCCTATAGACATTACACTGGTCAATAAAAATAAAAAATGTAACCCTGGATCACACAATGGTGTGTGTGACTTTTCTTGCAAGAGTGTGGTTGAAGACTACATACCTCTACTTCTAGAGGGTGGGGAGAAACTAATGAAAGTCACCTTCTCTTCCCGCTGTTTCTCCCAAACTTCCACTTTTTGGGCCTGATTCATCAAGGCACGTATTTGCAGATTTTGTGCTTATCATACGCAGAATCACTCTACACATGTCCAGAACACACTCATATACCACAGAACGCAGCAATGTTCCCTGCATCTTCGCACGCAAAGCAGACTTACTACAGCCTGCGATTTCTGGGAGGAAATGGGGCAAGGACAGTGCATTTGTTTGCCCATAGCCAATGGGCACAAGCTACATCCGAAACAAGCTTTGAGAATCTCAAAGTTAATTGTTTTTCTGTCGTATCTCTTGTTCCAGCTACAGGGCTATTCTACGTCTTGAGTACTAGTAATGGCAGTCTCGCATGCATGCTATAACATGTGTTTGCAATCAGGAGCAACTGTAAAGTTGTTTTAATGTTTAGTAGACATTAATATCATCCTAATAAATGCATTTTGTGGGGGGGGAGAAGTTTATAAAAACATTTTTTTAAAAACTGTTTTGTCAGTAACGCTTAGATTATTAACAGGTGTTGATTAGGTTTTGTTTTTTCTATGCGTTCTTTTACAAATGTATATTTAACATAGACATTGGAATATCCTGCAGTGTCTTGTGCAGCAGAGCAGACCTACACCTGAATTCATCAGCACAGATATCTTTTGATCCATTCCTTGTTGTATTCGGAAGTACGCAGAGCCGATTTACATGCATTTTAAAACAAATGCACGCTCAGTTTGTGTGCCTTGATGATTCAGGCCCTTTGTATGGATTGAGGGAGAGGTGACTTGGGAATGAAATCACTCACATCATCTCACAAATCCTTCCAGTCAAGTCAATATGCTTCATAGTTCCTCACTCGCTAAGGGCCTGATACTGATTTTGAGGCATATTAGGAATAATTTATGATTCAAAAAGGCTGCTATAAAAATAGTATACTTCCAGCTCTGCACCTGCAGCATATATGCCAGGTTTATGTCAGACTTGCATCAGGCATACACACACCCAAATACACAACCAGGTTATAAGCACAAGAAAAGTTTCTTAACATTTGTTTTGATAGCGAAAAAAACACATTTGCTATTAGGTTTCATATAATACAGAAAATATAATACTCTTACATATGAATGAAGTAGCAAAAAAAATTGGTTTAAAAATACACTCACTAGATTCCATTATATATTTCACGTTCAACGAAGAACGTGTTATATAGCCTCAGGTGCTGTCAGCCTCAGAGATGACTTTGCAATCAAACAAACAGAACCGGGTAGCTAGTGCAGGCAACCTGTATTTGTAATTTATTTGCAGTGTTCTTGTAATTTATTTGCAATGTTCTTATAGTCACAAATGAATCCCAATATCTTGTGGCCACATAAATATCAGCAACTGTGGTCAGAAGAGTAAGCACCAATTTGAGGCACCAGTGAACCTCACGAGAGCAATAGTGTTCTGAAGGTATTTGGAAACTGTGCCTATGGCCAAATTCAAGGATTTCGTGTACAGGGGTGACAAGGAATAGTCAGTAACAATAATCAGGGTAAATGCCAAGCATTCATTACATTGTGAAGTTATCTGTATAAACGACCAGGTTAATACCCAAAATCGGACACACTGTGGGGATAAGGGATTGTCTATAACTGCATTCAGATTTCATTACAAAAGTTCCTTT
This sequence comes from Mixophyes fleayi, assembly GCF_038048845.1. Taxonomy (NCBI): domain Eukaryota; kingdom Metazoa; phylum Chordata; class Amphibia; order Anura; family Limnodynastidae; genus Mixophyes; species Mixophyes fleayi. Next base: position 64,732,973 of record NC_134407.1, on the reverse strand, counting down.
CACAATGGAACCAGGATATTATAAGTCACCGCCAAGGTTAATACTAAACATTTGGTATGCTAGAAAGTCAGGGAGTTATCAGCAGGCACAGTCAGGATTAATGCAAAGAACCGGTATACTTGGAAACCTGAAAGTTATCAGCATGCACGGTCAAGGTTAATGTCAAAGATTCTGTATACTTGGAAGCCTAGAAGTTATCAGCCTGCATAGTCATAGTTAATGTCAAAGAATCGGTACACTGAATATTAATTCAGGGAACATTAAGAAACACTTGACTCTGACACACACAGTAATTTGGCAACACTAAAGCCAGATTTCAATATCGCACCGGTTATGACACAACTCCTGAGTTAATATACCACAAAAAACATTTCCAAAATGGAAAAAGATCTCCAGCGCTAATACACAAACTTAATAGAAATTATATACAATAAAAATAAATTGATAACACAATAAAACAGCTATGCAGCTTTTTTAAAAGAGGCTATTGGGCTATAGGGGCTAATCTTATGTATATTTTTTAATTACATTTTTTATAATTTTCTCTTATATACAACTTTATATTTTCTAGATAATTTTATTAAGTGGAAATCTTTTTCTTATATAATTTTTGCATCCCCCCCACAGTGCTGTTTGCATTGTATTTATATTCCCGAGTTAATATAGTTTTCTCTGTCAGTGCACTTGCCCGTGCTAGGCTTAGTATTACTGCATAAATGTATGTTGTGGTTCCCTGGCACATATAGTGATGTAACTCTATTGTGATGTATGCACATCTAGCGATTGATTTGATAAAACCAAAACATTTTTATTTTTCAGATATCAACATTTGCAAACTTAAACAGTTGCTATGGCCAGAATATATAAATATGAAGATCTATTGCAATGAAGAATCAATATTGTATGCTTATATATGGTTACACATCCAGTGTTATTGCAAATGATCACTATTGATCTTAAAAATCATATATTCAGTCCAATAGTACATGTGGTCAATCCAATATAATAAATATGCAAGTCCAAATGTTGGAAGTATTGTCCTTATTTGATTCACTCTTTTTAATCCGGAAAGATTGGTTACCAGTAACCAGTAGTTTTTCAGTGCTGGTTATATCTTTGCTTAAAGGGATAGTAGGATGGTATAGTCAAAAATATAGAACTCACCTTTTGGTGGATGTAATGGTTTTGGGAGTGCTGGTGTCCATTTTATGTAGCTCCTAATCTGATATTCCTCTTTTTACCTCCCCAGCTGCTTTCGCCGAGGTTCCTGGGTAGAAAGTTGTGTAACTGCCCGGAGCTTTGCTCATGCGCAGGGGCTTTAAGTCCTTCCAGCTGATAGACACTGGTGCAGCAGTTCTCATGTAATCGGTGTAACTGGCTACTTAGGCAAAAATACGAGTCCCTCTATATGTGGGAGTCATGCAGTATAATGCCAGTCAAGTCTTTAGGTTATATGCAGCTTTATATATCCAACACGTTTCACCCATTGTAATGCAGGCTTCTTCAGGGATACTGGTGAATAAATGAACTGAACGTCCTGATCAGCATACATATAGTGCTGGTGATGATGTTAGATGATCGGATGTGCACTTAATTAGACCAGCATTTGCCTTGCATTTCCCTATTGCTTTCTGTGAAGTGCAATCACTGTGGCAAATATGGGCAGTTCAGTTCACTTTGCCCAGGAGGTGAACAGTACACCATGTAGTATTACAGCAAGACTCTCTCCCTAGGCAGCACCGCCAACCCCCGATGGCACCCGAAACACATGAAAATAACCCTCCTGCACCTCAATTGGAATGCCAAGGGCAGGAATGTTTGTGAAAACTATTTACATACAAGATGTTTTTATAGCATAACTGATCTGGTCATACATTGTAGGGGATAGTGATAATGTTTCTGCAGTTTGTGACATGGCCGTCATCAACAGTGTATATTTATACCTGCCCTGTAGAGGGTACAAAATATATCGCTTCTCACAGGCGTGAATGCAACTCAATGATGGTTTGTCTCAGCAGCATTTGTGTGTTTGCACCCTTACTTGCTTGGCCTATGTTAGACTGCTCCTTCCCCCCCATTTCACCTCCCAAATGGTAAAGAGGTGCAAGTGTCAGATGTATGTAAATCTGCATGCACACATATGCGTTTGCTCTCTTTTTTCGCCCAATTCATCACAGTCACTACATAACAGTATACGTTATAGAAGAAGTCAAGTCTTTACATTGCAATTCCAAGAGAAGTTGACCATTTGTCATATATTACTATCCTACCAGGCATTCAATTGTTAGAGCCCATTCTCCCAGCATTCAAACTCTCATTCTCGCATCTCACTGATTAGTAACTTGAGAACTTGCAGGGCACAGTGCAGTCAATGAGTAGGGCATTCCTATTTATAATTAAGCTTTATATGGGTAAATAGTTGAAGCCATCATAATTAAGTTCCTATTTGCTTAAACCAGTTCACCACCAAGATACCACAAGACTGTTGATGTCTACTGACTGTAGAGTTGGCTCAATCATTAGCGACTTCCTTATTACTAGGATGCCACACAAGTGTTACTGTCCAGTCCAGAGCACTCCTCTTACATTACATCATTAAATATGCACCATATCAAAGGACACAAAAAAGACACTGTGCAGAGTCATAATACTTCCATAAGTCATACTTGTCTACTCTCCCAGAATGTCCAGGACACTCCAGAATTTGGAAAAGTTTTGCAGATCCTCAGGAGAGCAGGCCTTTCCTCTGGATCCTGCCACTTCCTAGTGAAGTGGGCGTGATAGATGCCACAATGATGCAATTCAGTGCACATTTTTTTTCATTTTAGCCAATAACACGATTGCGGCATTTCTGCATGGTGGCAAGGCCAAAATTACGTACTTGACACTTAACCTCCACTCTGGTATCTCCCAGAGGACTGATTTTTAAACTTGGTAAGTATGCTATAAGCACACTATCTTCCTAACATTGACCGCCAATATTGCACAAAATGTGATATACATACTTAACTTAGTGAAAGTGCCATGGTGTACTGTAACTAGTATTGCAAAATAATGCAATCACAAACTTAGTTTTTATCATGCACCAGTTGATCACATTACTCGCTGTGAGTGGCTAATGGCTCTCACGGTCACTTCAGGTCACAGCCATTCCGTGCCAGGGTTCTTAGCTAGGAGTCTAGCGTCACCAATTTTTTTTTTTCCTTTTTCTGATTGTCTCTATTTAATTTTCTTCCCTCAAAGAGCTTTCTTCATTAAGTTATTTGAAATTCCACAACCTACATCCTCTCCTCTAGAGACCTCAATTAAAACAATGAATATATATTGAAATGGCTGGAATCCAATTCTTTGAAAGATCTCAAAGCACGCACACACACACACATACACAAACTAATAAATGCACACAAACATACTCTCTCACACACACACACACACACACACACACACACACAATTTCACACACACTCAATGAGAGCTTTTCTCAAGTAAAAATTATCTACAAATCATTTCTTACAGATCAAAGCTGTGGTAAATTTATTGTCTGTTTGCTCCTGGGAAAATGGCACATCAGGAGCCAAAGATAAAGTGGGGTTATAAAATGTAATAATTTCCTTAACAAAGTAATCTTATGCAATGTATTCTTGCTGTAAGTAGATGCGAACTTTCTATCATGATAGTGAACTTATTTCTAAAAATGGTTTGATTTCATCACCATATATCAGATCAGCAATGGGAAATTCACCCCCTTTAATCTGTTATTCTTCACAGACAAAGAGCATGAAAATGTTATCTGATTATTCCAGGCAATTAAGCACACTAAATTCATTAGGTTTATTTTAGTGTTTTTGAGACATTTGTATATTTTTAACTCTAGAAATGTAAGCAATCTCTTAATTAGAGATTATCACATTATCTTGATGTTTGCTTTCTTCTGTTTTGCTTATTATTTCTTCTTTAGCTGTATACATTTCTGCAAGCCTTGTTTCAGTACAATAGATATGAGAAACTGTTAGTCTTACTTCATAGTAAATCTAAACCTTAAAATATGTTTATTTTTAAAATTTGCATAGGCTGTAGGATCATATTACACATTTGTAAATAATCTTTATCTGTTCCTCCCAGACACCAGGGGCAAATGCAGGATTTTTAAGGGGGGGTTTCCAAATGGTTGAATTCGGAGCAAAGCAAAATAAAATATAAAAAATCATTCCTACTACACACTAAAATACTATACATTAAAACAATCTAAACCCTTCATTAAAATGAGTATTGACACTCCGTATTTAAACTAGCAATGATACCGCACATCACAATAGCATTTCTAACGCACTTTAAAAAAATGAACAACCCCAAAAATAAACAAAAAACATTGATACCATGACACAAGTTTGGACTATATTACATACATATATGCAAAACATACTAGTAAGTTAATTGGCAGCTACCACATTGACCCTAGTCTGTCTCTCTCTGTTTGTGTGTATGTTAGAGAATTTAGACTGTAAGCTCCAATGGGGCAGGGACTGATGTGAGTTCTCTGTACAGCGCTGCGGAATTGATAACGCTATATAAATAGCTGATGATAACCAATATGTTATAGGATCCACTATTTTAGCCTGCTACGTAAAGCTTGAAAAAAAATATACCTTACAGTCACAGTAAGCCAAGTCAGTCTAGTTACTTGTGATTGCTTGAGATTTTCCCATTCATATCTATGGGCAATGCATATTAATGGGCTTTCTGTGGAAACTGAGATGCACAGTTATTCAAATGAGTGGCAAAAGGGAGATTCTGCTCAGCAAAGTAAAAGCATCTAAAATCTTTGGAATTGATTGATGATTTACCTCATGTAATTTGAGCTGGACAAAATGAAACTTTCACAGATCTCCCCTCTAATCTTTTGAAACTGGGCAAGATTTTACAGTGAGAAAATATGGGAGAAATAGGCAAAGATGACAAAAGTTTTAACATGTGTGTGTTTCTGTGTGTATCTTGTCTGTGTGCCTTATGTGTGTAATGCTATCACGTTATTGGTGTGTTTAGAGGGGGTGTTTTTGAGGGTTGGTGTGTGAAATTGTGAGTACTATACAATATTGCTATATACCGATCTATATATGTATAAAATGTAAATTTGGCCATAGTGATCTCTCACCTTTCACCAGGCCAGCGCGGTAATCCCTGCAGATATGAGAGGGAGGAGCTGCGGCGGCCGCGCATGCGCAGCAGCTCCATTGAGGATTCTGAATTGTACAGCAGCCAGCACCGAGCAGAGGCTTCTCTGTACAGGACAGCAGCCGTGGCGGTTCTGTCGGGGCATTGTTTAGCATGTTAATACATGCTGTTTTGTGCTGGTTTGTTCACGGAAGAGAGGGGTTTCTGGAGAACCAGAAACCCCCCATCTGCGTGTGCCCCTGAGACACACCCTTCCCCTTCTGTCTACTCCTCTGTACCTCTCCCCTCCTATTCTCCCTACCCTCTTATTTCCTCATTACCCCTTTCCTCTAGTAGTAGAAGTGTAGTGCCACTTGACACAGAGGGGGAGGGTGAACTCTGCTGTGATGGCCTGACCAAGTGCTTTAGTCTGGGGTTGGTCCCCGGAGTGGCTGTTCCAAGACATTTTCAATCAGCCTTGTTCCATGTGATGTACCGTAAGATTATCAGAGCTACAAGAAATATATATATTTGTTGTAGCCCCGCCCTAACTCCTCTGAGCACTCTCCCAGTGGATGTAAACCTACAGAGAGGAGGCAAAAATGAAGGAGAAAGTGGAAAAGCACCACCCTTTCCCCCAAAATTGTCTTAGTATATTTACACAATTTTTTGTTGTAATAATGCTACTGCTGTTAGGAGCCACGGCGACAGCAGGCACCGCCGCCACTCAGCTCCAGTCCCGCCTGGCGTCCCGGCCGTCTCCTTGGTGACCGAGACGTCACTTCCTCCTGCAGATGGCCCGACAGTTGCAAAGGCAGATAGTACAGCCGGGCGCATGCGCTGATTGTCTCCCAGCCTGCGGGCTGATTAATTAATCTGGCACTCATTAGCCTAGCCCTGAGGGTTATTACATGGCAAAGCCCTGATTGGCAAGCAAAGGTATTTAAGGCAGGGAGGGCTTAGCCTCCCTGTTGGTTATAGCGCTTCTGACCCAGTCTTGCTGACCTGCTCCTGTTTGTTGTACCCTGTCCTGTGGATACTCTGTTGGATTTTCTGTGCATGACCCCTGCCTGGACTTTGGAGTTTGCCTGTTTGCTCGTGACCCTGACCCTTTGGCCTGTACCTTGGACTCGGGAACTTTGCCTGTGACCCTGACCCTTGGCGTGTTTACTGACTACTCTACTTGCCTGTGACCCTTGACCTTGGCTACCGTCCGACTATCCGTTGCCTCCTGGCCTGCCGATTCAGGCCTGCATTACCAACCCACACTACACCTTGAGTTAAGTCCTGGGGGCATCTCATTACTGGTGAGCACATTAAGCTCTAAGAGAAAGGCGACTGCTATAGGTGAAGACCTCCACCATCTAGTTCTGTGGGTTGGTGATCAGAGCAGCAGCCTAACATTATCACCGGCCATAAAAGTATCCCAGGAGGAGAAGCTTTGGAATGGATGAAAGCGTAACCAACTTGTCTCCTGCTCAAGCTCTGGTTGGCCAAATGCAGACCCTGTCACAAATGGTCCAAGGACTATTCCAGCGTCTGTTCACTCAAGAGGAAACCTCTAGGACCTCACAGGCTACATCGGCTCCTGCAGGTGAACCCAAGTTAAATTTGCCAGAGCGGTTTTACAGAAACAGAGCCTTGTTCCGTAATTTCAAGGAGAGCTGTAAACTCTACTTTCGGTTGAAACCTAGGTCTTTTGGTTCGGAACAGCAGAGGGTCGGTATTTTCATCTCTCTCCTTTAGGGTGACCCCAGTCTTGGGCTTTCAGTCTGCCTCAAATGAGCCCTACCATGCAGTCTGTAGAAGCCATCTTTAATGATTTGGGTCTGCTCTACGATGACCCGGATCGAGTGGCCTCTGCTGAGGCTCATCTATGGGCTTTGAAGCAAGCCCCGCGCTCTGCAGAGGAGTACTATGCTGAATTCCATCGATGGTCGACTGACAGCGAATGGAATGATCCAGCGTTATGCAGCCAGTTTTGCTTAGGGCTGTCAGAACAGATCAAAGATTCCCTGTTGCAGGACTCTTCTCCAACCTCTTTGGAAACCCTCATGCAGCTCAAGATTGACAGGAGAATTATGGAGAGGAAGGCATAAAAACAGGCAACTTCTTTCTCTTCTGCTTGTATTCCTGTTCCTGCAGACATTGAGGGGCCCATGCATTAAGGGGCATATCGTCTCTCTCCTGAGGAAAAGAACAGAAGGCGGTCACAAGGTCTCTGTCTCTATTGTGGTGCTAAAGGCCACTTCTCCCGCTCTTGCCCCAACAAACCGGGAAAAGAACATGCCTAAGGAATGAGTGGAAGGTTCACCTAGGTCTGCAAATTGTTTCCCCAAAAAATGCTGTCTTGATTCCCGCACAAGTCACCTTCGGTGCCTGTTCAGTGGCCCTCTCAGCCTTCATTGATAGTGGAGCTGCGGGCAACTTCCTTGACATCGGGTTCGCCCGCTCTACTGAAATTCCTACAGTAAAGCTCAAATCTGCATTTACAATCTGTGGCTTAGATGGAAGTCCTGGCGACAAGATTATCTGGGAGACCCCTTTGCTACAGTTAAACATAGAAGCTCTCCATTCCGAGTCCTTGACCTTCTTCCTCATCGATTGTCCATCTGTTCCCTTGATTCTGGGTAATCCCTGGCTTTCCCTTCATAACCCTGTTGTAGATTGGGTTAAAGGAGAAATTATCCAGTGGAGCTCTTATTGTTCACAGTCCTGCTTGACTTTACCTCTCCTGATTCTACAATCAATTCCTGAGCAGCTTCCCTCACAATATCATGAGTTCTGGGATGTGTTCTCTAAAAAAAGCTGCTGACTCCCTACCACCTCATCGAGAATAAGACTGTGCCATCAAGCTTATTCCTGGTTCCAGACTACCTAAGGGGCTCTTGTATTCTCTTTCCGGTCCTGAGACCAAGGCCATGCAGAGTTATATTGAAGAAAATCTTGAGAAAGGGTTCATCAGGCCATCTAAATCTCCGGTAGGAGCCGGATGCTTCTTCATATCCAAAAAAGATGGTGGACTGAGACCCTGTATTGACTATAGAGGATTAAATTTAATCACGGTAAAGAACACCTATCCTCTTCCCCTCATCTCTGTATTATTCGACCAACTAAGGGGCGCTACTATCTTCACTAAAATTGATCTCAGTGGAGCCTCATCCGCATCAGAGAAGGAGATGAATGGAAGGCAGAGTTCAATACGCACTCTGGCCACTACGAATATCTGGTCATGCCGTTTGGTCTTAACAATGCAATTGCAGTATTTCAGGGTTTAATTAACGAAGTTCTTCGTGAATTCCTTGACCACTGCGTGATTGTTTACTTGGGTGATATCCTCATATACTCTCAGCCACTATCCGTACATCGGGGTCATGTCAAACAGGTTCTACAGAAACTTCGGGAACACCATCTCTTTGCCAAGCTGGAAAAGTATGAGTTTGAGGTACAGAAGGTATCGTTTCTGGGATACTCTTCTGCTGGTTTTTCCATGGATCCAACCAAAGTCCAAGCTATTCTCGACTGGGTACAACCCAACAACCTCAAGGCTGTGCAGAGATTCTTGGGCTTCGCAAATTATTATAGGAGATTTGTCCGTGGCTTTTCTGATATAGTGGCTCCTATTGTCGCCCTGACCCGCAAAGGAATGGATCCAACTAATTGGCCGCCTCAGGCAGTAACCGCATTTGAAACCTTAAAAAAGGCATTTATGTCTGCTCAAGTCCTTAGACATCCAAATCCAGAGATACTTTTGTACTAGAGGTCGATGCCTCTGACGCCGTTGCTGGTGCTATCCTTTCCCAGAAGGCCCCTCATACTCACCGCTTACATCCATGTGCCTACTTTTCTCATAAGTTCTCTTCTGCGGAAGCTAACTATGATGTGGGCAACCGGGAGCTGTTGGCCATTAAATAGGCCTTTGAGGAGTGGCGTCACTGGCTGGAAGGTGCTATACATGTAATCTCCGTTATAACGGATCACAAGAATCTACAGTACATCCAGTTGGCCAAACGGTTGAATCCCAGACTGGCCCGCTGGTCACTCTTCTTCACCTGCTTCAAGTTCTTGATCACCTACAGACCAGGTTCTAAAAATGTCCGGGCAGATGCTTTATCTAGGAGCTTTCTGTCACATCACGTTACAGTTACGGATCCTCTACCTATCATTCCCTCATCTCTTATCCATGCTGGGTTAACTCAAGACTTAAGTATTATGCTCCGTAGGTTTCAAACGATAGCTCCTGACAACACTCCAGAGGGTCGCATATTTGTCCCAGTCCACTTAAGGAAGGTGGTTCTTTCTGAGGCACACAACAGTAAGACTGTTGGACAGGCTAAAGAGTGCCAGATTAATTAATTGGCCAGCAGGCTGAGAGACAATCAGCGCATACGCCCGGCTGTACTATCTGCCGGGGCGCGCTGTCAGACATATACGATGTCCGGCTGTTGCCTTGGCAATGGTCAGGCCATCTGCAGGAGGAAGTGACTTCCCTGTCATCAAGGAGACGGCCGGGACGCCAGGCGGGACTGGAACTGAGTCACGGCGGTACCCGCTGCCGCCGTGGCTCCTAACAGTACCCCCCCCCTTGAAGAGGGGGTCAAAGAACCCCGACATCCTGGCTTCCTAGGAAACTGCTTGAAAAATCTCTGGATAAGTTTTTTTGCATGAAGGCGTCTTTGTGGAACCCAGGACTGCTCTTCCACACCACAATTCTTCCACTGCACCAGAAAGTGGACCTGACCCTGCACTCTCTTAGAGTCAAGAATTTTCTGGATGACATACTTCTGAGATTCCTTCAAATCTGGTACTCGAGTACTTGAAGGCTGAGATTGTTCTGGGCACAACACAGGCTTGAGAAGAGAGCAGTGAAAGGTGTTAGGAATCCTCAATGAGCCAGGCATCTTCAACCTGAAAGCTACAGATTTGATTTGTTTAGGGATAGGTTCAATGAACTTAGGCCCAAGTTTCCTGCAGGGCTGTTTAAGTCTGATGTTGCGGGTTGAAAGCCAAACTTTTTGCCCCACCTTGAAGGAACAGTTAGTACGGTGGCGATCCAAAAAATTTTTACCGAAAAATGAGGTTCATCTTAAAGAGGACTGCACTTTCTTCCAGATATCTTTGAGATCAGTGGCTGTGGAACGAATCTCCGGATTACCAGCAGATTTGAGAGAATACATACAGATTTGAGAGAATACATTGGATCTGGGATGGAAACAAAAATTACAATAGAACGGAGAAGTTTGAGTGGATGAATGACATGAATTATTATAGGTCAAATTCTGCCATGGGTAACAAGGAGGACCAGTTATCATGGAATTCTGTGGTATAACATCACAGGAGCTGCTCTAGGGACTGATTAACCCTTTCAGTTTGGCCATTAGATTGAGGGTCGTATGCAGATGAAAGACTGATCTTGATTCCAAGAAGGGTACAGAAATATTTCCAGAACTGTGCCACAAACTGAGAGCCACGATCGGAAAAAATATCAGTAGGAAGTCCATGGAGACGGAATATATGTTGAATGAACAGGATAGCCAAATCTCGAGCACTAGGAAGCCTGGTTAGCGGGATGAAATGTGACATCTTGCTAAACCGGTCTACAACCACCCATATGGTGTTATGTCCTGCAGAGGTTCGGAGATCGACAATAAAATCCATTGACAAATGTATCCAGGGTTTTCAAGGAATGGGTAATGGGACCAACTGGCCTGAAGGACAGTTCCTGAGGACTTTATTCCTGGCACAGTCTTAACGGGAGAGAACAAAACTTCTAACGTCAGCGGATAATGACGGCCACCACACGGCACGGGAGAGGATTTCCAAGGTTTTGTAGATTCCAGGATGTCCAACAGTCTTACTGTTGTGTGCCTCAGAAAGCCCTGAGGGTTATTACAGGGTAAAGCCCTGATTGGCCAGCATTGGTATTTAAGGCAGGGAGGGCTTATCCTCCCTGCCGGTTATAGCGCTTCTAACCCAGTCTTGCTGACCTGCTCCTGTTTGTTGTACCCTGTCCTGTGGATACTCTGTTGGATTTTCTGTGCATGACCCCTGCCTGGACTTTGGACTTTGCCTGTTTGCTCGTGACCCTGAACCTTTGGTCTGAACCTTGAACTCGGCTACTTTGCCTGTGACCCTGACCCTTGGCGTGTTTACTGACTACTCTACTTGCCTGTGACCCTTAACCTCGGCTACTGTCTGACTATCCGCTGCCTCCTGGTCTGCCACTTTGGGCCTGCATTACTAACTTAAACTACACCTGGAGTTAAGTCCTGGGGGCATCTGAGTACCGGTGAGCACATTAAGCTCTAAGGGAAAGGCAGCTGCAATAGGTGAAGACCTCCACCATCTAGTTCTGTGGGTTGGTGATCAGACCAGCAGTCTAATAACTGCATTCTGGAAAACAGTTCATGTTAGTGTTACATAGAAGCTTATAAATGCAGATTATATTTTTCAATCAAAGGTCAGCAGATAAATGAAGAATTTGTAAATGATCTTTATATCAATTGGGGCTTATTTATTATTAATCAAGATGAATTCAAATAGTACTGAATCAACCAGCTCCTACACCTAGGCCTTCAAAAATGCAGATACATCATTCCAAATTGTGAAAATAAGAACACAGTTTCCCCAACAATTTTCATGTTGTTTAGGACCGCCTTTACTTTTTGTAGGAATTATGTTTGGAAAAAATTAAATTTTAGGAAAAATAAATTTCCCATTGTGTAGTGGTAGTGAGAAGAGGATGCTTTTGGTGCAGTGGTGCCAATGGGGAACGGTGGACTACAAGGTGTCTGGCCCAGGCCTCCCTTGGGTCCTGGCGGTGGTGATGATTATGGAGTCAGATGGTGTTTGGGGCCCATTCACCAATTTACAGACTTATTTGAGCCACATTGTGGGTTGGAGAAAGTGACTTCACAGACCAATAGTATTGTATTGGTCTGCAGGGCTAACACCCCCAGTAAACCACACACAGAACTTGCCTTTTTTAAGACTACATGCATAGCCAAGAAGGGGTGGGGGGTGGGGAGGCAAGTAGCAGCCACACCATGATCCCAAAATTGCACACGACAGCCATGCTTAGGTGCAGGGAGAAATGTTGGTGGGGAGCAAGTGCTGCATTGCTGAGGGACAGGCTGTTCTGGGTAACAAGGGGGCATTTGCCTCCCCGGGCTGGTCCTATAGGGTGCCACCTTGGGCTGGATCACTGCGCCATCTGCATTTTTTTTCTTTAAAATATACGCTGCTGAGTCGAGTCTAAAATTTGCCAGCCCTCCACTGGCATTGCTCATAAAAAATGTGTCTTCCAGAGGAGTCAGATGAAAACAGATGTCCCATACACTGTAAGATTCATTTATAGCCAACAGAACACACTTAATAGTAATGTTGTTAGGAACTTACCTTGTTCCCGTTCCGCTGCGCTGTCAGCGTGGTCTGACAGCGGTGTCCGATCTGTGCAGCGCTTCTTCTGTTGGCGCTGCCGCACTTCCGGGTTCTCCCTGCTGCCGATCATGTGACTCCTGGGTGGGGAATTAAAACTCCTATATCTCCCCTGCTCTGACACGCTGCCTGTGTCAGAGCAATGTGTTTCCTGTTCCTGGCTACAGTTCCTGTGTCCTGACTCCTGTGAACCTGCTCCCTGTGTATCCCTCTATTCTTCCTACTCCTGTGTACCTACCTGGCTGTGACCTGACTATTCTTTGGCTTATCCCTGGCACTACGAACTGGACTATCTCCTGTGTACCGACTCGGCTGTGTTACCAACTATTCTCTGGATCTCCCTCTGGCACCGTATACCTGATACCTTCTGTGTACCGACTCGGCTGTGTTACCAACTATTCTCTGGATCTCCCTCTGGCACCGTATACCTGATACCTTCTGTGTACCGACTCGGCTGTGTTACCAACTATTCTCTGGATTTCCCTCTGGTACCGTATATCTGATATCACCAGTGTACTGACCCGGTCGTGTCTCTGGACCCATATCCTGCCACGCACCCATTGGCTCCGTGCATCTACCGGTTACTGTTCCAGACCTACAACGCCTGGAATTAACGGCTAATCTGGGGGCCGCGACCTGCGGTTCTTCGGCAGCAAAGTCCACACTACCTTGCGGTGGTTCTTGGTGAAGACCGGAAGGCCGTTAGACTCCGCGCCCTAGGTAAGCCTGTGCTTATACTGACTAAGGCATCATAATCGTAACAAATGTAAGAGCTGTACCTCATATCTGTACAGCTGCTTGTCAAACAAGTCTTCATAACGGGCCAATTCATATCCAAATGCATATTAAAAAATAGCACGGAACATGAGCATAATTCTGCCCATATTCAAATCCAAGTGGATCTCGAGATGCTTTTTAATTTGAATCTGCCTAACAGTTACTTACTGCATGTTAACAGACAAAACACAGTGCAGGATATGCATATGGATTTGTGCAATATAAAGTCCCATTAGAACGCATGCAAAAAAATTTTTTAGAAATTGAATTAACAACTCATAATACTATAATCATTAATAAAAATATTTGTTCTAATATTTAAATACATTACATACATAAATCAGGATGGTTTCAATGCGTACTGTGCAGGCAATACATTTTTATAGTCTCTCTTACTTGCATACAAATGTCCTTTGCTATCTAGTGACATGCATACATGCAGTTTTTAATACAAAGACAATAGCATGACAGTCATTACTATCAGTCGACACTTACACCTGCCCTGTAGCTGGTGCAAATGATACGACTAAAGCGTATTATAGAAAAACCCAGGACTGTTGTATCATTAATCATTCATTCCTCATCCTAATAATATCATCCACCTGGACTGGACAGCCAAACTCCATTTTTGGGCTGGTGAAAGTACAGTGCGGTAGTTGGTGGCTGAACCCCTAATCCAGAACCAGCCACCTTCCTTCAGTTGGCCAGGAATCTTATGATCTGTCCCCCCCTCCCTCCTTCTCTATATGTGCAGCCTTCTATCCCTGTAAGAGAAGATGTTACATGGGAGGCACACCACGTGACAGGCGCCGTCCCATGTTTGCACAGCAGCTCCAACACAGCACAGCTGGTACAAGGTAAGTGTGAGGAAATGAAGGAGGGGGGGTATGTCATACTTGCCAACTCTCCCGGAAAGTCCAGGAGACTCCCGAAATTCGGGTCAGTCTCCCTGGCTCCCGCGAGAGCTGGCATTTCTCCCACATCCCGGGATTCCATTGTCAAAATGACGCAATTCACCGAGAATCGCGTCATTTTGACCCCGCCCCCCCGCGACGAAACGTTATTTTACTCGGGGCGACGCGATTTGAGGCGCCCGCCCCTCTCCCAGACGTCGTCTACTGAAAGTAGATAAGTATGGGGTATGTTAATGTAATGTGTGAAGGAAGGGAGGGGGATTTTAATATTATTTGTGATGGAAGTGAGTGAGTCTTAATATAATGTGACTGTGAGGTTGGCTTTTCATTTCATGGTGGAGTCTAGGTGGGAGTTAATTATTTAATGGGTGTTATTTTATTTGTGGGCTGATGGTAGGGCAATTTAAATTATTGGTGGGGCTATTTAATTTTATAGTGGGGCCTATAAATTTAAGATGCCGTAATGGGACCTTTATTTTAATGCTGATGTTTTTTAGGAGCTATTACTTGAATGTGGGGCTGCATGGGGAGAATGAGGTCTATTTATTAAGTGTGCATGTGAATTATTTAATGGCAGTGATGGTTGTGAGAAATAGGCAATGGTTGACTGTGGGTTGGAGCTAATTATTTAATGGTGGCTGCTATTAATTTATTTGTGGGGCGATGGTTGGGCTATTTAATGTAATAGTGGGGCCTATTAATTTAAGGTATGGTGACGGGACCTTTAATTTAATGTTGGGATGATTTGAGTCTATTAATTGAATGTGGGGCTGAGTTTGCTGAGGAGAGCAATTGATTAAATGTGAAAACGAATTATTTAATGCCAGATATGGTTGTGGAAAATAGATGTTTTAAACTTGAATGCCATTAATTTATTGCTGGGGCAATTTGGAGGGAGGAAAATAGGTTTATTTATTAAATGGGAATACTATTAACTTAAGGTTGGGGCTGGTTGGAGGGAAAAATATCTATTTATTAAATGTGTATGCTATTAATTTAATGTCAGAGCTGGTTGGAGGGAAATAGATCTATTTTTTCAAATGTGAACACTATTATTTTAATGTTGGGGCTGGAAGGAGGCCTAATTATTAAACGTGAGTGCTACGGATTTATTGCAGGGTTTCTAGTTTTCTGAATTTCTGTACCCATTTTTTTTCCAAATAGAGCCCCCAGCATTCCCCAGGATCCAAACAATCTGCAGCTGAGCTAAAGAAACCAGCTGCTACCGTTAGTGAAATGGACAAAAAAAGGTAGGAAGAGCAGGACAGTCTGCCAACTCTCCTGAATCTGGAGGGGCAGTCTTGAATTTGGGTGGTTGCCTCCAGGGGCGGATTGGGAATTTAAGGGGGCCCTGGAAAAAATTCTTGAAGTGGCCTCATGTGGGCGGGTCCAAATCAACTGTAGGTGGGGCCTACACAAAAGTAGGCAGTATTTAAAACTACTGAAATTTGGTTGTAGTAGCATTTAGGAAAACCTAGATGTGATGACTTAAGACACAGTAGGTCATTTCTAAAGCAATGCAGAGAAAAAAACTGCCAGGCCTGTATTATAAAAACACATGAATCCTTTTACATTATCTGTGACTGGTTTATGTCTCTGTACTCAAACTTGTTTAGTTGCCTACTAACACATCCTTCCAATATCCCCTTCATAGGAACATATCTAACTTTGTTTAATAAGTTTAACTATTGCAAAACATAGAACAGTATATAAGCACCACACTGCACTGTTGCATAACAGCCCCCCCTCTGCCCTCCTTTACACATAATAGCCCCCCCTTTGCCCTCCTTCACACATAACAGCCACCCGCCCCTCTGCCCTCCTTCACACAAAACAGCCTCCCTCTGCCCTCCTTCATACATAATAGCCTCCCTCTGCCCTATTTCACACATAACAGCCCCTGCCCTCCTTCACACATAACAGCCCCCCCTCTGCCCTCAGAAAAGACATTAGGCGGCCTCCTGAGACCACTGGCCTACAGGAAAAGACCCAGTAGGTTATATGGACAATCCGGGCCTGGCTGTGTCGCTTAGTCAGGATTTGGTCTGACTGCAAGAATAATTGGAAGGTATGTCCTGCTTCACACTGTACTGCTTGTGAAGGCAGAGCTGCGTGCACCTAACAGTAGTGCACACAGTATTGCCTGTGTATTTGTCTAAAATGATAACCATATTACATTTTAGGGGTCCTCCTGTCTTAAGTGCCCTAGGCCCCCTAGGCCTTAATCTAGCTATGGTTTTCAGGAGGGAGCGGATAGCTGCTCCCCGAATGGGACACAGCCTGCAGAGCAAGCTGAGGAGCACTAAGCCTCATGAGATTTGGTAATCACGTGAGACTAAGCACTTCCCTGTTCACTCTCCTTGATGGATGCCAGCAGCACCAGAAGCATAGATAAGTACACTGGACCGGGGGTGTCATAATATGCCTGGAGGGTAGCGTAATGTGGCTGGGGAGGACGTGATAAATGTAACTTTTTATTCTAATGTCTGTATCAATGCCCCATGTTGACCTTGCCCCCAGCACAATGTGGCCATGCCCAACAGAGGTTAAAAAAAAAAAAGTAGGATCTACTTTGACATTTGGTCTTAACACTTCACAATTGTGTCAATATTTGGAAATGTTTTTAGTGGCAAGTTTTTAAGTTTTCAAATATTTACTAGTATATCATCGGTATGTTTCCATTTTTCCTTAAGGGAAGGGATAAGCATGTCTTATTGTTTCAAAATCCTTGTTGTATTACAAATTTAGCAGAAACGTGTTATTACTGCCTTGTTTGTTTGGGTTTATGATAGATGAAACATAGGGTTTACTTAGTGATATTGCTGAAGATGCTTTTATTGCATAATAATGAAAATATTCGTATGATATTTAAATGTTTTGGTCATGCAGTAAAACAATCTCATGCATTATGGGTTAAAAGTAGAATATATTTTGCTCTTGCAATTCAAAATACACAAGACCGCTATTTCAAGCCCAATGGTAAATCACAGTGAAAAGAATATTATATTTTAAACTCACTTATATTGCATTCAATCCATATACAACAGATGCCTATATTACAGTATGAAACAAAAAAAACTAGGCCATTAATTATATGGCCAAATGCAACTGTTTGACCTCCTTGCACATGCATTGCAGTTTCTCCATTTTACCACCTTGGTATGAGCCTCAATAAAAATACTATGCCACTGGCAGATTTTCCAGATGGAAATGCACATGCTGGCATCATTTTTAGATCATCCCCCTTAACTAAAATTTAGCTTTATTTTTTTATTGCATTTATATTTTGTTGATGAGACTCATGGGTGACATAAGGTCCAATCTCATGTGTTACATTTTTATTTTTAATATTTTTATTATATTAATACAGCTGCCTAAAATATTGTTTTCAACAAGATGTCCCTGTGTAAGAATAAGCTAATGTTGGATGAACACCTCTTTCAAGGATGTGTTAAATCAAGTCTACTACTTGAAGCTCATTTAGCTATCCTGCCCTACAACATGAAATACCCTTTTTTGCATGACCTTTAAAGGGTGTAGTCCATTTTGAGTTCAGCCAGCATATTGACAAGTCTCATCAAGTAACACTTTTCAAGTCCAGCAGAGCACATTAGAAAACGTAACAAGAATGATGAAGTGAGTCTGAATCAGAGATCCCAGCTGGCTGCTGATCATTTCCTGCATGGTAACACTATGTCATGTGTTTCATATACAGTCATCTTATGCAAGTAATCACTGCTTTCTGGTACATGACTGTCTGCATATTTCAGTGCCAATAACTGAATCCCAAGCAATGTTTTGTTTGTTTTTAAATGAAAGAATATGCAAAAACACACCTGCTAACAATTATGATTAAAGAATCAGACTTCCTTTGTAGGGCGTGTTTTCACTTTTCCTTTGTTTAAAAAGATTCTATTTTAATAGGAAAAAATACATTTATAACTCAGACATTCTTTAAGAGATAGACATATAGGGCCTGATTCATTTTCTGACATCCATCCATCTGTTGCTTGAAATAGCTCTGTGCATACTCAGAAATGGATCTGACACCAATGAACGCAATTGCATGCAATTCATGTCCAAACGCAAATGACACATATGACAGTCAAGGGGCTAGATTTACTAAACTGCGGTTTGGAAAAGTGGAGATGTTGCCTATAGCAACCAATCGGATTATAGTTTTCATTTATTTAGTGCATTCTACAAAATGACAGCTAGAATCGGGTTGGTTGCTATAGGCAACATCTCCACTTTTTCAAACCCGCAGTTTAGTAAATATACCCCTAGGACTTGAGAGGCAGAACGGGTGAGGAAAGGGGCGGACTAACGTAGTAACGTAGAACAGTAAGTGCTTGCCGTGGGATTGAATTTGCTGCATCATCAATCCCGGGTTTCTTGTAATATGCTTGGTTTCAGCTGTATCATTTGCAGCAGCTACAGGGCAGGTGTAAGTGCCAACTGATAGTGATAACTGTCATGGCATTGTCTATGTTTTAAAAACTACATGTATGTGTGCCGCTCGATAGCACAGAACATGTGTATGTATGTAAGACAGACTATAAAAAGGCATTCTAAAAAGATGCCACAGTTACATTGGCGTCATTAAGGGGGCAATGAGAGAACTCGCTGCCTGTCTAACCAGTAAGCCTTACTAAAAAAAAGTAGAAAAAAGTGTGCGGGGGCTTGGCATGAACACTATTAACCTTGGCAGACGCCAATGTAACTGTCGCATTTTTTAGTGTCGCGACTCCTAGTGGCCTGCATTCTCTGCTGTCGCTCTCTAGCAAAGGGAGGTCGGAAATGAAACATATCACTTATTAGGTAAGTCTGAATTTTTTCAATGTCGCTACAATCACCTTCGGCTTTTTATTGACGATTTAACCCATGTCGGAATACTCGCCATCGTAATTTCTTTCCCAACCCTTCTATTAACAGTACGCATTAAAAGCATCTTTATTTATAATAAAAATGTAAAATAAATATTTTTTTTTTATTAATGATTACACAGTTTAGATTTGTTCAATTTTTTTAGAATATAATTTTTTCTATGTGTTCTGATGTGACCTTATATGCATACATGCTTGTGCGTATACTGTCAAGTACCTTTTAGGCAGAGCACACTTACACCCAGGTTCAAATCGAAATCTTGAGATCCGCTTTGATTTGAGTCCGGTTGAAACTATGCTCAAGTTCTCTGCTCTTTTTTAAAATGCAACTTGCCTCCGTGCATGAATCGGGCCCATAGATCTCTATTTGCAATCAGAGTACTAGTTGGGGCACAGAGGTAGGAGGGGGAAATGTAATACTCCCATGACTTGTATACATATAATATATACTGTACCATAATATATATATATATATATATATATATATATATATATATAAAACAGCATTTTTATAATAAATAAACCCTGACACTTGGTATATTCCCTGTATAGTTAACAGACCAATGATAAGCATTTGGAAGAAATGCAGTGTTTATGATGATTGTGAGTTGTTATTATTATTATTAACATTTACTTATGTTGCGCCAACATATTTTGTAGCGCTTTTCAATTGCAAAACAGGGTGTTCATCTTCTGTTGAACACACTACAGAGCAAGACACCATGGGGTGTTATATAAAAAAATATTTATACAGTATATCCACAAGTCCTTATTAAAGTTTTTAGGGAAATGTTCTCTGTTTAATTTGGAAAGCTAACTGAGGGCATGTAATTGACCCGAAGGCACATAGGTTGTGAGAAAAAATGTAGTTGGGTGCCCTGCAAGATTTAATCTGAAAGAAGGTTTGTAAGTGGTAGCTGTTAGTGAATTAGAAAGGTTTTACGGGGACGGCCTGAGCTGGGGAGGTTTTATAAACCAAAGCGTTGATGGTCTCTTCCTCTTGTCACTGCAATTTTCCCTCCAATCCAGTCCCTAATTCTTGGTCATAGTCTTTGAATTTGATTGTTTAACCAGCGTGTTTTTTATTTCAGAAGGGTCTGGGTCCGGCCAGGGCCGGTGCAAGGTTTCTTGGCACTCTAGGCAAACCTTCAGCCTACCGCCCCTCCTCCCCTCCAATTCCCACTTGCTAGCCCCTCACACACTTGACATTTTGTAAAATAAAATAGTAACTCTTACTTCCTTCTGGCTGGCTGACAAGGCTGCGGTCCAGATGCACTGATGTACAGATGTACTGATATCTGACTCAGAATGCTTTCCAGGCTTCACTGCTGCCCTGGAGCAAACACAGGATATCTTGAGCGGAGTCTCCAAATGTTAGATTTCAGAACAAAAAAACAAAAAAAATGACTCACCTTTTACACACTGACATGTCCCCCATTGCCCAATAGTTATTCTCACACATACCACCCATATCCATCAGCTCTTGTCACACATGCCACCTCCATTCCACCAGCTTTTCTCACATTCCCCCTGCCCACTAGCTTTTCTTTCATATTTCCTAGGCGCCATAGCCAGCTTTTTTATTTCACATTTCCCCCTGCCCACCAACTTTTCTCAAACATGCCCCCCTGCCAAACAGCTTTTATTTGCTCTATTGCCCACAAAATTTGAATAAATTAACGGCTTAATGCTGTATGTATGTCATTTAGATTACCTATGTGTAAATGTTCATGCGTTCTGCACATTTAAATTAATTATACTAATAGATAAAATAGGGGAGAGCCAAATAGTGTGCATGTACAAATAAAATAAAATGTTGTTCAAGCTAATATTATGTAACTTGTGGGATTTCTGAACATCACCCTCCTCCTCCCCACCTCAATTTTTCCAGCCACCTCCCCACCCCCCATTTTCTGGTGCCCCCTCTCTTCACATTTTTTGGAGCCCCCATCACCCTCCCATTATTCCAGGCCCCTCTCGCCACATTTTTTTGGTGCTGCCTTCCTCCCATTTTCTCCAGCCCCCTCTCTCCCTCCATTTTCTGGTGTGCCCTTCTCCACCCGTTTGCTGGTGCTCCCTCTCTTCCACCTTTTTACTGGTGCCTCCTCTCTTCCTCCTTTTTACTGGTGTCCCTTCTCCCTCCTTTTTGCTGGTGCCCCCTCTCTCCCTCTTTTTTGCTGGTGCCCCCTCTCTCCCTCCTATTTCTTTGTGTCACTGCAATTAACTTACCTTTTCTCAACTTCTCCGCTTCCTACTTCTTGCTTTTTACTTCTTACTTCTTCTAGCTTCTTCTCTTTTTTTTTTCTTCCAAGCCTCTCTGCTCCTCTACACTGGCAGCGTTGTGATGTCACAAGGCTGTCAGGAGCCTGGCACTAGAGGGATAAAGAGAGGTGGTGCTGCCACAAGCACCGCTTTTCTTAACAGATAGTTGCATTGGGGGAAAAGTGTGCGGGCGATGGCAGTGATTGCACCGCCCGTACCGACCTGGCCGCCTAACTAACAATGTCTCATCCACAGAAATTGTTAGTGTAGGTACCTGCCCACAGTGCTGCTCTTCAGTACCTGGTGCCATAGGCAGCTGGCTGAAGCTGCCTAATGGTGGCGCTGGTACTGGGTGTAGCGGGAAAAAATGCCAATCAGCAGCCATAAATTACACATTCGGGTGGAGCACTCTCTCTCGAAGGCTCATCATTGGTAACACTCCCCTTCAGGGAGTTATGGAGCACTGTGTGTGCTGGCACATCCCAGCTTCTGAGCCAAATGAGGGAGAGTGGGGCTCCACAGCACAGAAGTGTCAGAGGAATAGCTGGTAGCTGATTGACCAGGCTATTTTCTTCGCCACCATTTTAATGAATATATTTTCAATAAATCTAGTGACTTTTCTCTGCCAAACAAGTATCCTGTGTCTTTATTTCTTTATTAAGATAACACTCGTCAAGGGCATTTTTGTGAAAGTTAGCGCTGAATCAACCACTAAGTGGTTTACAGGTTTCATAGTCAATTAGCTGCAGTAAAATGTTACTAGAATGCTTATGTACCTAATTGATCCAGGTGCGGAGTCTTTACTGATATGACCAAAATCTGTATCCCAAGAAGGAGACTATCTAAAGATTTCTTCTGACAAGTTCTGGGCATTATCACACATGGTACACCAAGGACAGTACACATTCCAGCAACTTGGTTAGATTAGTTTAAACATAACATGATCTCAGGAAAACAATAAAAGAAAGTGGGGAGGCAAATGTAGACATAGGCAGTTCACAGATGTACTGAACTAGCTGGACAGCCAAACGTCTTGTGACACTAACATCTCCAAGATAAAGCTCACAAATTATTTCTAGTGTAACAGTCTCGTGTTTTATAGTCAGGATGGCAAACAAGAGTCAAATAAACATCTAAATCCTGTTGGCGATTAATAGCACTAATCTAACAAAGCCCGGGGGCAAATGTAACTCCTTTTTTATGCTTTGCTCTCCTTAATGACTTAGGCCCTATCTGTCTATTAGTTTTGCCAGCTTCTCCAGCATCGATCGCTCTGCCCACAGGAAACACCACCCTCCTTAGCTCTATTCTCATTGACAGTTGTCAAACCCATGCCTTCCCCTCCCCTGAGTTTGAGACCACCTACCTCCCCTGGATAAAGATGATTAGGACAGTTGCTTTGTTTTGCCTGTTTATAAGGCCTCAACACAGCCACAGCCTGGGGCAGCTAGACACACATGGTAAGTTACTCCCTTTGACTAATGAAATGGCAAAATCCATCCAGAATTTTAGGATTAGTGATCCTTTCAAAAACAGAATAAATAATTTTCATTATTGAACACTCTGAACATTCTGTCCACTGATGCTTCTTACATGGAGATGTAGCACAAATATGACTTGTGTAGGGAGAGCAAATGGCACCCAACTGATAGTACTAGATAGCATAATCAGGCTACCAGCAGCCCAACTAAAGCTTGGGGGTGCACAAGTTACCAAAGCCCAATAATTTGACTAGAACAGGCTAAGCCATGCTTGCACAATGGCTGCATGTCAACCACTGCACAGTAGTATCTGGGCCAATGCTTGTCTGCTTTAAAGCGCTTAATCATGGTGTAACGCATTGTTTTTAATGTAAACCCACTGCAGTACTAAATATTGCTGCTGGCTACAACTGAGGCACTAATCGTAATGGGAACCCCACTTTTCAACAGGGACCCTGCAACGGAGTGATGGGTTTTGATGTTTGGAATCCACTGGTCTTGGCCAGAGAACGAGACAAAACTTCACTATACAGATAAATTAGAGTAATTGTGGGAAATATTAAGGTCAAGGTTGAGGTTGACCAATTTGGCGCATAAATGTATAATAAGCTTATAACACAAGCAAACAATTGAAGTCAAGAAGAAATCGGGTATATCAGAGGGTACGCAAGAAACACAAACTTTTACTCAGAGCATAGAATTGAATGATCTGCCAGAGTTTAAATAGATAGATAGATAGACAGAAAGATAGATAGATAGATACGTTTACGTAATGAAATCAAATTTTTGCTGGTTTTGGCACTTATTATTATGATTATTATTATTGTTTATTTGTTAGACGCCACAAGATTTCCACAGCACCGTACACAGAACAAACAGTAGACTATACAGGGTGAGACAGTATAGAACACTAAACAAAAATACCAATGCTTTAGAAACTCCAGGCAGGCTAATGCAGTTGAGGCGGAGCAGAAGAACAGGTGTGGAGGCAAGAGGGAAGAAAGCCCTGCTCATATGACCTTACATTCTAAGGGAGGGTAAAACAAAACAGGCACAAGGGGAGGCAGTTGAAGTATGGGGAGAAAAAAGGGGCCAGGAGGAGAGAGGGTAGAACGTGCGGAGACGATGAGGGGGTTAGGTGGATGGTTGGTAGGCTTTGAGGAACAGGTGAGTTTTGAGTGCTCGTTTGAAGGAGCACAGATTAGGAGAGAGACGGATGGAGCGAGGGAGGTCGTTCCAGTGAAGGGGGCCGCACGGGAGAAGTCTTGAATTCTGGAGTGGAAAGTGGTGATTAGAGTGTAGGAGAGGCGGCGTTCATTGGCCGAGCGCAGGGAGCAGGCAGGAGTGTGAATGGAGAGGAGGTTACAGATATAAGGGACAGTAGACTGGGAGAGAGCCTTGTACACAGGGCCGGATTAACCATAGGGCTAACTGGGCTACAGCCCAGGGGCCTCGGGCATCCAGAGGGCCCTTGAAAGTGCTCAGCAGCAGTATTGATCGTTCGGGGGCGGGGGCATCCCCAGCCCGATCAGTGCTGCTGAGCACTTTCACTGCAGTACTTCCCCGGCGTGCTGTAGTCTCCTTACTGAGGAGATCTCGTGAGTCTCACTCTCACGAGATCTCCTCAGTAAAGAGTGTACAGCGCGCCGGGAAAGGAGGAGAAGAAGTTAAGTGCCGGGGTGCGTCTCGGATCACCTGGGGGGGGCGGCTCGGATCACCTGAAGGGGTTGCTCGGATCACGGGCGGGCCCTCACGGGGGAATGGAGGCCCTCACGGGGGAATGGAGGCCCACTTGGCCCAGGGGCCTCCATTACTTTAATCCGGCCCTGCTTGTACGTGGTGGTAAGGAGTTTGAAAAGGATTCTGTAGGGGAAGGGGAGCCAGTGTAAGGCAAGGCAGAGAGGGGAGGCAGAGGAGGAGCATTGTGAAAGGAAGATGAGTTTTGCAGCCGCATTGAGTATAGAGCGGAGGGGGGCGAGGTGGGAGTGGGGAAGGTCATTAAGGAGGAGGTTGCAGTAATCGAGGTGGGAGATGATGAGTGCGTGGATGATAGTTTTGGTGGCATCCTGAGAGAGGAAGGGACGGATGCGGGCAATGTTGCGGAGTTGGAAATGACAGGCTTGGGCGAGGGATTGAATGTGGGAGGCAAAAGAGAGATAGGAGTCAAGAGTGACCCCAGGCAGTGGAGTTGGGTAACAGAGGAGATGGCTGTGTTATTAACAACAATAGAGAGATCATGGTGGGATGGGAGTCTATGCGGGGAAAGACAATGAGTTCAGTTTTAGAGATGTTAATTTTAAGAAAGCGCGAGGACATCCAGGAGGAGATGGCTGAGAGGCAGTCAGATACACGAGAGAGGAGGGAGGACTAAAGATCAGGAGAAGAGATGTAGAGTGGAATGTCATCAGCATAGAGGTGATACTGAAGACCGAAGGAGGAGATGAGAGCGCCAAGGGAGGAAGTGTAGAGCGAAAAGGGTAGAGAGCCAAGAACAGAGCCCTGAGGGAGAGGGGGGGGGGGTGGACCAAGAACCAGATGTGGATACAGAGAAAGAGCGGTTAGCAAGGTATGAGGTGAACCAGGCATGGGCAGAACCAGAAAGGCAGAGAGAGAGAAGAGTATGCAGCAGGAGGGGGTGGTCATGACTCAGAGGTCTGCTACTTTTGTGAATTTATAAAAAGGAATGATTTATAGGAGTAGTATTTAATAATTATTATTATTATTATTATTATTATTACTATTATTATTATTATTATTATTAATGTTATTATGTAAGGTACCACAGTGCCGGAGACTGAAAAAATCAGAACATATAAAAAACAGGGACATAAAGTAAGCCAAAATAAATGTGGAGAGGAAAAAAATAGGCAAGGCCCAGTTACTTTTTTCATTAGAGTGTGTTTAAAAAGACAGGGGGCCTGATTCACTTTGCGCATGCTCAGAATCTGTAAATATGGATGCGAAACAGGGAGATGCGATGGTGTACTCAAGCAAAATATGTGCGAAAGCGAGCACAAGGAGCACTTGCGACAGGCTACGAGGAAAAAGGGGCGTGTCATGGACGGACACCCCTTAGAAATATTCAAAGTAGGCGTTTACCTGTAAATACATCAGATTCATACTCTGCTGCACGCAGCAATTTACACGTAAAGCTGGCACCAGCTTGAAGTCTAGACTAAGTCCACACTGATAAACACAGCTGGACACTCTCGTCATATAATGCCAGGGCCGGGCAGACCATACACCTGCATACACTTCTCTCATTATAAACCATTATAAAAGACTTAATGATGCATACTTAATTGTGGGTGTTTATAGCGGATAGTGTGTAGTGGATAATGGGAGTTTATAGTGTACTTGACCTGGTTTATTTGTCTAGAGAGGAATGTTTCATGTGTCTTATGCACTGCATGCTATTTTTTTATTTTATTTTTTGCAAAACTCTATTCATACATTTATGTGCCGCATTAACAATGCTCTCTGTTCTAAAATGTTATGTGCCTGTTGTATAGTTTTTCACATGCTTCAGTACATTGGCATTCTGTTTTGTATTTTTTGGTGTATATTTATCGGCTTGCCTGTGTATCTCATGAAGCCAGGAGTAGGTGTAAGTATGTTTTAACTCTTTAGTGTGCACACAAACTACAAAGTTTTTAAGGCATGAGGTAATTTATCTTTTTGCTTTCATCCATCTTTATCACATATAGTCTTTCTGTGAAGTAGAACAAATTCTTTATCAGTGGTTGCTGGCAGCTCAACAGGAGGCCGACAGACATCCACTCCTACGAAACCAGCCACTGATCCAATGTCGCTGCCCCAGGGAGCGTATATTTAGGCCACATTTCTGCCTCTTTGGGATGTCAGATGCTGAGGTGGTCCGTCTCTATCAGCTCCTTATGTCATCATGGACACCCTGCGCATTGTGCAGAGTTACCTAGAGCCAATGCACAACATCCTGACAGCAATACCGCCAATGACCAAACTGTTGGCGGTACTGCACTTTTGCGCCACTGGATCATTCCAGACGACAATGGGAGTCATGGCAGGGATGTCCCAAGCCACCTTCACTCGTGTACTGACGGTTGTGCTGAGGACGTTCCTGTCGCGGCTCTAGCAATTTATACATCTGCCACTCTATGAAGAGTCCCTTGTGCCATAAAGCGGCAGTTTGCCACCATAGTCGGCTTCCCGCACATCATAGCATAACATGGCCCTTTGCAGAGAATTTCAAGTTATGTAATACTTCAGAAATCTGCTGATCAAGGCAAATGTGTAAACAAAGTATACCAATTGAAGTAACATATGTTGTCAAAATGACCTAAGCTTGCAAATCCAAAGTTTTTTGCTTTTTTTATGGTAGCTCAGGAATACAGCCATATATCTGGCTCCCCAGCACAAGTTTCCAGCTCCCCTGCCCTGGATTCTGTACCCCTGGCCTGGCTTATGGCACCCCTGACCTGGATTCTGCACCCCTGCCCTGGAATCCTGCACCCCTGCACTGGATTCAGCACAATTAAGCATCCTCCATCCCTACCATTTCTGTTAGCCAAAATAAAATATAAATAAATAAAAGGAATAAAAAGAAATATAGAAATAATAGCAACATTTTATATTAAATATTTTTTTTTATTTTTCAGTTTGTTTGTTTATTTATTTAGTAAAAAATAATTGTTCCAACATTGGTGTGTGTTTCTTTTTAAAATAATAATAATAATAATAATAATAATAATAATGATGATGATGATGATGATAATAATAATAATAATACATGAATGTATTTTATCCTTGGTGCACTACAGGTCCCAGGATGGCTAGGTTACCATTAAATAGCAGTAGAATTACAAGCACACTCATGCTCCATGACTGCCTGGCCATGCTGGGACCTCTAATGTCCCAAAGAAACATGTAAATACAACAAAGACACCAGTGTAAGCATCATTTTTAATGCTATTAGTTACACACACATTATTGGTCACCTACATGAAAGGTCTGTCATCTGTAATACATTGTCTGATTCACATAAAATCATTAAATAAAATCATTGGTAGATGATGCAAAATAAGCTCCTCTGCAAAGTAAGCTCTTTGTAAGAACATTATATTATTTAAAATGTATATTACTATACATTAGGCTACATTGAAATAAATAAATAGTTCAATTGAGTGTAACTGTGCTGTGCTTATTTTAGAATTAATAGCCTTGAGTTTACTGCGCAAGAGAGTCCTTAAGTAAATACAACATACTGTATACATACTGTAAAACCAAAACCTTAAATAAGGTAAATAATATTGTATTTACCTAACCTCAAAGCAACTTATTGGAAAATAAACTCAACTCAACACAACTCAACTCTGCTAAACTATTTATTGATATTACCAATCGCACGTTCGTGTGCTACGCGCACGGAAATCATTTGATTTCGTGAAGGAATGCAGGAGTGTGCCTTGTCACTTTTTTTACGTGATGTAAGTGGCTTACGAACTAATTCATCTTGCTACGTATCTTAAGATCCGTTCCTTGATGATTTCGGGATTGCAGAACTCATAAATACATGCGAAGAATACGGGATGCAAGTTGCGCTCAGAATGCGTGCCCTAATTAATCAGTCCCAGGATCTCTATATTAGCGGAGTGAGAAGTCTATGAAGGCAAAGACTTTGTTTTAATTAATTATATTTCTCAAAATGTGTCCATCGCTGCATCTTAAGCATATGCGCCAGGTTACGGCAGGCATAATAACACCCAAATACATATACACAGAACCAGGTCGTAAGTGCAATAAAACTTTGTAAACATTTGTTTTCATGGGGAAAAATGCATTTGCTATTAGGCTTCATATAATCCAGCACAAAAAAACTTCCTTCTCGCATATGAGCACACAAGAGAGGTTAAATTGAAATCAGCCAATCAGATAAGGTAAGCTTGTGCTGGTGATCATCATCAGCGTGTATTTGCATCAGCCCTTGTTCTGTTGCACATAATACATCTGTCACCCCTCTTCAGCTGCAAGCAGGCGCACGTGCAACTCTGCGTAGGTGTAAGTACGGATTTTTTTGTGGGCATTCACACACAAATTACACTACATGACTCCACATAAGGCTGATTATGTTTGAAATATGTTTCTCCTCCATTAGACAACAGAAAATTAATAGCAGTAAATTCTAAATGATCTCATTGCAAACCATGGCATGATTACTAAAAAAAATAAACTCAGGATAATCTATATTGTTTACTCTACAAATTTTACCCTAGATATTCAAGCTCATTAACATTTTTCAGGTCTGACTATTTAAATAGAACCAGCTGTGGATACTCCATAACACAATCAAATACTGTAAAGTACTGCATCAGTTTTTAAACTTTCTCTTAGCTAAAATAAAACTATGTGAGTACTTAAGTTTCCTATTCACCCAAACATAAGAAATGCAATGTCAGCATTGGAAAAATCATTATTACTAAGCAGATTTTTAGTTTACAGGCAGGATACTCCTATTCGGTTAAATAAGCTATAGTAAAACTATATAGTGACATATTAGAGAGATACGACCACTGACTAATAGGATCTTGCAGACTGGGGATATTCAAGTCTCTACCTTCACATTAAAAGTACTTGCTGTGTAGTATTTCTAAATACAGTAAATATGGTTTGTCAATTTCTAAACTAATTATCACTACCACTGTATAAACTGAACATATACCAGTTCCCATATTTAATATATTATATAACTATAATATACATGAAGCCTTAGATCCACTTCTTTTTAAAAAAATATATTTTAAAATCAACTCTTTTGACTGACAATATGATCTGAGTTTAGTTACTTGAAACTTCTCAAAACCAAATGCAGCAAACTTATAGCTTAAGTTACAATACACTTCTAAATTCTACCTGAAACTGGGATAAACAGAAATTCAATTCATAAGATATAAGGTTTCAAAATATTGTTGTATTCTTTTGTAATGTAAGTATCCAAAAAAAGTTATATATTATTACTTAATATGATTTTAGCAACATGTGATATATATAATGTATACTACGTTGACCATAGACCCTGCTTTGTTTATCAGAATGAATTTCATGATTAATGTTGATGAAACACACTGCTCAGCTCATAGAACAATGTATTTTACAGCTTTGTTTTGTGTCCTACGTAAACAGGTTTAAAGTTTGGAAACAATACCTTTTAGAAAAGCATAACACAGTCCATTAATCCACTGCAGAAACTTTTCATCCTCTTCTCACATGTCACATATGAAGTATAAATTGTCAAATCTTGTCTGCTGGTAAATAAGAAGCTCCATTCAGATTCAACCCATGAATGGTTTTGTGTGTACTGTACTGAAGCCGAAATGCATTTTTCATCTACAAGGTCTACTCTCCTGACCAGCTTTTGTGTTTTCTAATGAATCACTCACAAAGAAATGATTGCAGGAAAGGCAGATGTCACTACTCCCTCTTGTCTGTGTACATCAATTTGCTGGAAGTAGCATCAGCCTGAAAGGAAACATTTGGAATCCCGTCTCCATCCACTTACAAGTCTTTGATGACTGTAGGGTGTGGAATGGGAAACAGGAGAATTTGCCAAACCAAATTAAGATCTGAACTCTATTGTTTGTCTTCCAATCAAGCTCTTTCGGAGATCGCAAGACAGACAAATTTTGCTTTCACCTTACTGTTCAAAGACATATTTTTTCCTATTAAAAAAATAGACCGGTCTTATGGTCTCCTATTTGTTTAGTTAATTTAAATATACAGGAAGGCCTCATTGTTGCTCCTAGTGGGGGGGCTTCCTCTGACCTAATTAATCTGTAATAAATAAGCGGCGTATCTGCGCCAACAAAGGGTCATCATACTGCTAGACTGCCAGTGTTGTCTTCCTTTGACATGTCTCCTCAAAATGTAATTGTGTACACATGTATGCTGGGAATATTAAGCTTGTGAGCGACCAAATGCTGGACAGTCTATATAACAAATCAATAACAATTGCGCTAATCTGAGCCCTTCCTAACAGTGCGGATTCGACGGGATCCGAGCACTGTTCGGGTATTTCCGGCGGCCAAAAGAAATGAAAATGAAGCTATGACGACCAAGTCTCGCGAGACTCTGATTGCATAAATTTCCCGCTTGCGGCTGCCATCTTCAGTCGGGCTCAGATCATTGAAGAGGGAGGTTGTAGTTTTGGTGCTCCTGTGTCCTGTGTCCTGTCACTCTGTCCTGCTTAATCCAGTGGTTACTTAGTCCTGTGCTCTGTCCTGCTGATCAGTCCAGTGGTGCTTTGTCCAGTGCTCTGTCCTGCTGAGTCCAGTGGTGCTTTGTCCAGTGCTCTGTCCTGCTGAGTCCAGTGGTGCTGTGTCCTGTGCTCTGTCCTGCTGAGTCCAGTGGTGCTGTGTCCTGTGCTCTGTTCTGCTAAGGCCTTTGTTATTTAAAAATTATTAAAAAATTATAAAAAAATTATACTAAAATAATTTAAAAAAATTATAAAAAAAGTATACAAAAATAATTAAAAAAATATATAAAAAATTTATAAAAAAAGTATATAAAAATTTCTACTGCAATATATAAATACGTTCACTGTTCCTGCAGTCAAGAAATATTAGTACTGCAATATATAAATACGTTCACTGTTCCTGCAGTCAAGAAATATTACTACTGCAATATATAAAAATACGTTCACTGTTCCTGCAGTCAAGAAATATTAGTACTGCAATATATAAAAATACGTTCACTGTTCCTGCAGTCAAGAAATATTAGTACTGCAATATATAAATACGTTCACTGTTCCTGCAGTCAAGAAATATTACTACTGCAATATATAAAAATACGTTCACTGTTCCTGCAGTCAAGAAATATTAGTATTGCAATATATAAAAATACTTTCACTGTTCCTGCAGTCAAGAAATTTTAGTACTGCAATATTTTACTACGTTCACTGTTCCTGCAGTCAAGAAATATTAGTACTGCAATATATAAATACGTTCACTGTTCCTGCAGTACAGAAATATTAGTACTGCAATATTTTACTACTTTCCCTGTTCCTGCAGTCCAGAAATATTAGTACCAGAGATTAAACTACGTTCACTGTTCCTGCAGTCCAGAAATATTAGTACCAGAGATTAAACTACGTTCACTGTTCCTGATTGTTTTTTTAAAGTGCGAATGTCCTAATTCAACAACATCAGGGTGGGTGGGAGGGCACAAGGACAATTCCATCTTGCACCTCTAGCAAACTCTTGCAAACTGCCATCCTGTCTGCCACTGCAGTGCCACTCCTAGATGGGCCACGTGTTTGTGCCGCCCACTTGTGTCGCTTAGCTTAGACATCCAGCTACCTCTGTGCAACCTTTTGGACTAAAAACAATATTGTAAGGTGTGAGGTGTTCAGAATAGACTGGAAATTAGTGGAAATGAATGTTATTGAGGTTAATAATAGTGTAGGAGTGAAAAAAAAACAAAAATATGGATTTTAGCACTTTTTATGCTTTTTTTAAAAAAAAATCAGAACCCAAAACCCAAAATCAGAACCAAAACCTTTCGTGGGGTGTTTTGGCAAAACAAATCAGAACCCAAAACCTCAAGCTAATCAGAACCCAAAACCCAAAACACCAAAAGTGGCCGGTGCACACCCCTAGTATAGATAAGGTTAGTGGAGAAGGCGCAGACTTTAGATAAAGACTACAGAGGGCCCTGATCGCAAGAGCTTCTAGAGGTTGCTACTGTTGACTTTTGTGTGAATCTGAATGGATGTGTATGTCTTTGGGGTTGCCAGCCCACACAATGCTGACAACCACACTATTCAATTATATACACATTATTCACACTGTCCTGTGAAAATGCCCCCCCCCCCCAGTCCCATATAAAGAAAAGGTGCATTTTCATTTTTTTTTCCACTGTGAAGAAAAGTGTCAATTTGACACACATTGTAGGTGAAAGGATTAAATTTCCATCTGTTTTGCAATCTCTGCTACACCTGTTCTTCATATAATTAGATGGAAATGCTTTACTCTGATTATCTATTTGAGTCATATGTAGACACAGTGTCGGACTGGGGCATGAAAGCCCACAGGGGAAATACAATGGTAGAGGCTCACTAGAGGGGGTGTGACCAGCCACTAGAGAGGCATAACAAAACCATTAGAAGGGGTGTGGTAAGCCCAGGAAGGACAGTTAGCACCATAGTGTAGTTTATAAAGAATGCAGCATGTACATAAAGAGTAAACAGTGGTGACCTACCCCTTAGAATGGGCAGAACACTCGCCAAAAGCATTGTCCCACTAGATCCAGAACATTTGACAGACTATCCTACTGTCTCCTACCTGTTCTTGTCACTTTCATCGTCTGTGGCTGCTGGCTTCTTTAGTTGCAGCTTGTCTCCTGAAATGTTGGGGCCCATATTTGGAAAATAATGGGTATATTTAGAAATTTCCAACCATCCCCGATGTTAAGTCAATAGCCCCCACAAATAATAACTAGGGCTTCCTCAAGCCCCAACATTAAAGTAACAGTATTCCCATTTAATAAATAAACCTATTTCCCTCCCTCCAAACAGCCCCAACAATAAATTAATAGTGTTTACATTTAATAATTTCATCACTATGTGCCATTCTGCTCCCCCTTTCATCACTCCGTGTCATTCTCTTCCCACTTCATCACTCTGTACCATTTTGCTTCTCCCTTTTATCACTCTGTGCCATTCTGCCCCCCATTCATCACTGTGTGCCATCCTGCTTCCCCTTTATCACTCTGTGCCATTCTGCTTCCCCCTTTATCACTGTGTACCATTCTACCCCACCCCTTCATCACTCTGTACCATTCTGCTTCTCCCCTTTATCACTCTGTGCCATTCTGCCCCCATTCATCACTGTGTGCCATTCTGCTTCCCCTTTATCACTCTGTGCCATTCTGCTTCCCCCTTTATCACTCTGTGCCAATCAGCCCCCCCCCTTCATCACTCTGTGCCATTCTGCTTTCTCTCTCTATCACTGTGTAGCATTCTTCCCCGCCCCCTTCATCACTCTGTGCCATTCTGCTTTCCCTCTCTATCACTGTGTACCATTGTGCCCCGCCCACTTCATCACTCTGTGCCATTCTGCTTCCACCCTATATCACTCTGTGCCATTCTGCTCCCCCTTCATCACACTGTGCCAACAACGAAGGGGGCAGAGCCATCAGGAGCCAGGGTCCCCTGGGGAATACCCTGGCGGGCCAGTCCGATTCTGTGTAGACAGGTAAAACAGATAAAATAAAGCATTATATGACATACATTTACTGTTAACTGAGTCAGAAACTAAGCATTTAATATGGAATATGATATTAATCAGCAATATGCAAGGAATTTATGTTTTTTTTTATTATTGTAAATATTGCAAGTGTGCCTTGTGCTGTGTAGCCATGACAGAATGTTGCCATGGAAACAGGGGGCAAAGCAGAGTTTGGTCTCTGCAATGACTCAGGGCAGGGAGGAGAGACAGAAAAGGAGGAGAGAAAACAGAAAGAGGTGCTGGAAGGTTGAAATGTGTGTTGCTGCAGCAAGGGAAGAAGCAAGATCTGAGAGGAAGGTATGCTGGAGAGACAGAGTGTACAAGCAGACACAGAGACACCAGAGCTACCACAAAAGCTGCTCGGTGTAATGTTGCACAGGAACGTTTTGTAGACGGATCGTTGCAGATAATCAGCTATCTATCAGCCTGAAGGAGGTTGCAAGTAAAAGCGACGCCATCTGCTGAGAGGGAGTCATCAGCTATTAGCATCAACAAAATATAACTTAGTCCGGCACTGAAATGACTGCTCAGACTCGGTACCAGCGCTGGGGATCTGCACCCCAAAAGTAGATAATTAAACAACCAAGGTATGCGGTGGTATGTCCGAGTCTGCCACAAAAACACTCATGCACAAAGTATATATTTATAAAATGTTTATTCTAACATATAAAAAACCATAATAGGTACAACCAATGAGGACTATAATCTGTGCCAAAACAATTGGTTGCGAGGTAGGTGCACCTACACGTTTAACCAGATATTATATGTACCAGTCCAGCAACTGTATAAAAACCGTTCCACTCTAATATTATAGAGATTGCGATATATTTTTCACGGAATTTCCAAACCCTGTCAGGGAATTTAAATGGAGAATAAAGTGATGTATTTGGGAGGTCCAACTCCGGAATAACTGATGAAATCCAATACGAAATGTCAAAAGGTAACAAAGGTCTCTTACCAATTCTGGCGATGTATTATAGGACCAGTACCTTATTCTGTACTATGTACTGTGTAACCGACATGGATCCTCCTCCTCTAGATGCAGAAAATATACGGAGCTCTATGGATAGCTCTTGTTCTCACCACATGAACTCCAAACACTAGCGCGTGGTCTCGCTAGTGACCGACGTCATAGAAGTGCGTCCCCGTCTCCTCCGGGACTCCTCGGGACTCTTCAAAAGTATAAAGTTGAACGGTGATAGAAAGATGCACTGGTATAGGCACTAGACTGTAGTCCACAAGAATGGCTAAAATAATTGCTGTTCAACTGACGCGTTTCATCCCCATATAGGCGATTTCCTCAGAGATAGTTTCCACACTGACTTCAGTCGTCTTTTAAGACCACAGCAAATTACAAACAATTAACACCTGGTAAAAAATTAACCCTTTGTGAATCATGCATGAGTGTTTCGTCCCTATACTTGTAGAGGGTATTATATCTATTAGAAAAAGCATATATATATATATATATATAAAAAAGCAAACCAAACAAAATTCTACACATATTTCCAAGTGGACATTTTTCATATGTAGTGATGTTCTCTTGTTGTTTTAACATTTCTTCTTAAAAACATACAAGTATCCATGTGCTTAGTTGTTCCTCCACATATATACATGCATATAATTATACATATATATACATAGTATTTATCAAGTTACACACACAACCATTTTTGAAAATATATATATATACATGTATTTTATTCTATTTAGCTAACATTCTAACGTGAGAATAGATTGACATTAGCAAAATTGCTATTTACTAGATCCATATTTTAATAAACATTTGACTATAATGAGAAAGGTATAGAATTTTTTAAAAAATATATATTATAGAAACCAGAATCTACCATTACTATCAGGCAGACATAGAGCATAAAAAATATATAAATAAAATAATAAAAAGGAAAAAGGGAGATCACTATATAGGCAGACATCTAGTTATCTGGTAGAACTCGTTCATATAATATCATTAAGTTCAAGAGACTCATTTAGACCTACAGGGTACAATGTGTCTAAGAGATAAATCCAGTATACCTCCTGTTTGCATAATTTTTTATATCTATCTCCTCCCCTTGCTGTAGGTTTAACACACTCCAAACCAGTAATAGAGAGACCTTCTGGATTACTATCATGCTTATCACAAAAATGTCTCGACACACTGTGAGATCTCAAACCCTTTAGAATATTTCTTCTATGCTCATTGAAACGCAGTTTAAGTTTTCTTGTCGTACGACCTACATAATATAGGTTACAACTGCACCTCAGTAAGTAAATTACATAAGAAGAATTACAGTTGATAAAACCCCGTATATTATACATTTTCTTTGACTCTATGTTTTCCACTGAAATTTCCTTATTCCTAATATATTTACAGGTTATACAGCGGGCTCCACCACATCTATAAGAACCATCTGGAACTGAGGCGAACCATTTTAGTTGTGTTTCCATCATAGGACTACCGCTACTTCCAGAATTGTCACATGACTTTTTTATTTTTATTTGTGAATGTCTTTTCAAAAAACTTGGTGCCAATAAATTTTTTAAATTATTTGCTTTCTTAAAAACCACTATTGATTTTTCTGGTAAAATAGATTTCAAAACCGGATCTTGTTTTAGTATTGAATAATTAGAGCATAAGATCTTTCTTATTGCTGTAGAAGATTCATTATATTTAGAAATAAAAGCCCATTCTGTATTTTCGTTATTTTTGTTGACTCTACTATGATCCCTTTTCTCATCACTTTTAGCCCCTGCAGTCTTTTTTAATTCAGGATCAAGAGTCCCATCATTAGTATTCAACAGGGTTCCTCTATTCATTAGTTCTACTTCTTCAAATGCTTGTTTAACCAGTAGGGGAGGGTACCCTCTATCAAGGAAATTTTTGGATAATATCTTGGCCTGATCTAAGTAGGTATCTTTATCCGAACAGTTGCGACGTATACGCATGAACTGTCCTTTTGGTATATTCTTTTTCCATTTGTGATAGTGGGCACTTTTGAAATGGAGATAATTATTACAATCTACCTTTTTAAAGAAAGTGGAGGTGGAAATATTACCATCTTTAACCACTAGGGACAGATCAAGAAACTCCATGTTTGTTTCGTGGTATTTGTGAGTAAATTTAAGATGATATTCATTCTGATTCATGTAATCAACAAAAGCTTGTGCTCGTGCTTCTCCCCCTTTCCAAATAAAAAACAAATCATCTATATAGCGGCCATAGAGGACGAGGTCCGCCCCGAACTCACCCGCCCACACGTGGGACTCTTCAAAGGCTCCCACGTACAGGTTGGCATAGCTCGGGGCGAAGCGCGTCCCCATGGCCGTCCCTTTAATCTGCAAATAATAATTACCATCGAATAAAAAATAATTGTGCGTTAAAATAAAAAATATTGAATCTACCAGAAATTTCTGTAGTTCAACTGGCAATTCGTCATTTAGTTTAAGTGCTTCTTCTATCACCTCTATCCCTTTCGTGTGTGGAATATTTGTATAAAGCGATTCAGCGTCCATAGTTAAGAACGCAAATTTATCTTCCCACCTAATATCTTGTAGTAGACCTAACAAATGTGATGAATCCCGTATATGTGATCTTAGTTTTGTCACTAATGGTTGTAAATAGAAGTCTACATAACTCGACAGATTCGCTGTCAACGATCCGAGACTTGAAATAATGGGACGCCCAGGAGGTGACTGTAGTTGTTTATGAATCTTAGGTAAGTGGTAGTATATCGGTGTAATTGGATGAGATACATATAAAAATCCCATTTCACTTTTTGGAATTATACCATCTTCTACACTTAGATCCAAAAAATCCTTCAATAATACTTTATATAATTCTCCAGGGTTCTTAGATAACTTCTTATAAAACACCTCATTACCCAATTGTCTATGTGCTTCTGTTTTGTAATCTATCAGATCCTGTATAACCACCCCCCCACCTTTATCGGCATTCTTAATGATGATAGATGAATCCTGTTGCAACAATTTTAAAGCCTCCTGTTCCTGAAATGATAGATTAGCAAGTCTCTTTCTTTTATTGGTTTTTGTATTACCTCCCTTATTCCTAACTGTACCATTAGCTTGAGAACATAACTCCTTAAATTGTTCCATAGTTACTTTATAAAAACAGTCCATTTGAGGACTTTTCATAAAAAATGGAAAAAATTCTGATTTTGATTTAAATTTAGATCTATCATGTGTATTATGTTGATTGATATCAAAAATGGTAATGGGAGAGTCTCCTACGCAGTTATTCTGAGCCCATAATTCTTCTAAAGTATCCAATGCCTGGACTTCTTGATCAGTATCCACAACAATGGGTTGGCAAGTAGTCTCTAATCCTTTAGTTTTCAGATTTTTATTTATAAAATATTTTTTCCGGCAGAGTAATCTCATGTACCTGTTTAGTTCCGTGAATAATTCAAAAAGGTTGGGACCTGTTGAAGGGGCAAAGTTCAGTCCTTTGCTGAGGAGTTCAATCTCAGCTTCAGTTAACACTTTTTTTGATAGATTAAAGACTCCTCTCTTATCGAGGGGTCTGGAATCTCCACTTCTCTTGTGATTCTTCACTCTTTTTTTACTTTTATTATTATCTTTATTTTTAGTTTTAGTTTTAATTTTGTTGTTATCATTATTTCCACTTTCTTTATTAATTGGATCTTTCCTTTCTTTGTTAATCTTATTAGTCTTTAATATTTTCTTTCTATCTCTCCCCACCCTCTTTGTATTGTTGGCTTTACTAGAGATTATAATATCTTTCATCTGATTAATATCTGCATCTCCCTTGAACTGAACAATAGAATCTTCTATGTATTCGTCCATATTGTCTTGTTTTAATTCCAGTTCCTGGTGTCTAGATCTGATGTATCCTCCCTGTCTTCTGATAGATGCCTCCCAAATACATCACTTTATTCTCCATTTAAATTCCCTGACAGGGTTTGGAAATTCCGTGAAAAATATATCGCAATCTCTATAATATTAGAGTGGAACGGTTTTTATACAGTTGCTGGACTGGTACATATAATATCTGGTTAAACGTGTAGGTGCACCTACCTCGCAACCAATTGTTTTGGCACAGATTATAGTCCTCATTGGTTGTACCTATTATGGTTTTTTATATGTTAGAATAAACATTTTATAAATATATACTTTGTGCATGAGTGTTTTTGTGGCAGACTCGGACATACCACCGCATACCTTGGTTGTTTAATCAGCTATTAGCAACTTGCATGTGAACAGTGAGGGGACAGCAAGCAAGATCAGGCCACCTCTTGGAAAGCTGAGTGAACAATCTAATCCTCCCTCCCTCCAATCAGATGGCCATTAAATCAGTGGCTTCTTTGTTTACTAAAGAGGCCTCCTTCCACCCAATCAGCTCCAGAAATTAATTAATAGAATTAACATTTAATAAATATGCCTATTTCACCCCATATAGCCTCCTCTCCAGCCCTCACTCATTATCTCTACAGCCCCTTCTTCTCACCAGCCCCTAGAGTAATGTAATTACCTTAGAATCGGTTCAGGGGCAGGCTGGGCTAAAGGCGCAGGGGGGCATATGCTCCCAAGGCCAGTCACATAGCGGGCTACCTTGGGCTGGGTCACTGGGCCACCTACAATATTTTTCCTTTTAAACAGGTTACTGAGTCGAGTCTTGCCCCCGGGGTAAAATTTGCCAGCCCTTCTCTGTTTCTGTTCTTCTTCTCTTTGCTTCTTGCTGCTGTATCTTCTTTCTATGTTTTTTTCTGTGTCTTCTTCCTGAGTCTTCTTGCTCCTCCTTATTGCTTCCATATTGCCTTCTCTTGTCTCCTCTGTTCTGACTGCATACTGATGCCATTTTTGCACATCAGTGACACCACAGGGAGCAGTCAATGGGAAAGTATAGACCAGGTGCTGTCCCACCGCATTATTGTTTGGAGGTGATTTGGAATATAGTGGGCGGGCTGGCATTGCGCCCCCTCAACCTTGCATCCAACATTATGCCGTAACATAGCTGCAAGGATACTACAGATTCTCACAGTTAATTGAATTATCCCCTCAAATTTATCCAGTTTTTCACTTTTGTGCTTCATGAGGGATTTCTATGTGTAACTAGAATTCTTATCCATAACTGTTGCAAAGAATTTGTTTCCTAAAGGGGTTTTACATTCTCATTTGTCCACATACATGAATATAGATCATTTAAATGAATGCTTTGCTCTGGTCTGTCTGACTTTAGGTAACATTTTACTATTATTTCCTTTCTAAAACAACAAGCCCATTTCTTAAATATCAGGAAAGAGAGTAGAGAGGGGCTTAACATGATTAAGTAGTTTCAGTGAGGAGTGGTGCAATAGACCCACAAAATATCCGTGGACCTTTGAGAAGAAAGGCAAATCTCTCTAGGAGTGCTTATCTACCACAAGGTTGGCAGTAATATAGTGTGAATCATGTATCAAGCCCCACTCACCACAGTAGACACAGAGTAGCAGAGATGTGATGGCATGATATTATTGTCACGCCCAATTGATGATGCAAATTACATTTTAAGAGAAAAATTTAAATTGAATTTAATTTAATAAAAGAAGGTGTTCTAAAATGGTAGGATGTTAGACTTTAATATGATGTTGACACTTGCAAACTTTCGGATTTCTCCATTTCTCCACATAACTGTAAGTATTTCTAGCTTACTGAATAGGCATGCAACTTGATTTCAGCTGGGCAATCCCACCTGTTCATACAGACAGAAAGCTTTAAAACATGACCTGTTGGTAGCTCTTGAGGACGGGGTTTGGACACCTCTGCTCTAGACATATCCTGGAAAAGTCAAGACATCTTACGGGGAGCAGGACAGACTATTGTGGCACTGACTATTAACAAAATCCCAATTTTTACCAAGTTTCTTGCATTTTCCATATGATAAAAAGACATGCAAACTGCATAATTAGATATGGATCTTTATACTGACTTTCTGTGGTGTTTTAGGTATTTTCCACATAAAGCAGTCTCCCTTTAAGTGACCAAGTTTCTGTTCACTGTTTTTGCTCTCATGGTCTAAGTATTTGTGTCTATTTTCATTAATTCATTTACATTCCATTTAGGTCTGAATTCAATTAAATCCCCATATGATTTCAAAAGGCTGCACAGGAATAAAGTAGCACAATATTTTTCTTTGATGTTCTCTTCAATTGCTAACAACTAACAACTGGTGTGCAGATTCTAGAATTGAAGCCATATGCTCTTGTCCATATGTACTGGTGTTTTTCCAATTAGTCTCCCTTAAATTTATACCTTCTCAAGTCCCCATAAGACTTACCCATTTTTTACCATATCTCTCTCTCTCTCTCTCTCTCTCTTACTATCATGTATACAGTGTATATATGTATATATATATATGTGTATATATATATATATATATATATATATATATATATATATATGTGTATATGTGTGTGGGTGGGGTATGGTAGAATGGCCATGTAAAATCCAACTTCGTTTTAAACAATGGGAGAATAATGATGGGTGTAATAACTATGGGTGTAACAACGCCTGTATTCCATTATACATGGTGTGGAGTCCGGGTATTGCCTCTTTAAAAGCGGCATTTTCACTGTGTCCATAGTAAATGACATTATTTGGTACTGTAGCTGTTTAGGGAATTTCGATTTGACACTGGACAGTGATTGAAACCTTCAGAAAAACTTCATGTCTCATATATAGTAAGTAGTGATATTATTACTGTCAGGCTTACACCTTATTCTCCCGTTGTATAAAGCTATATACGGTTTTACATGGCCGGGTTAATGACTACCACTGATTTATAAAGTAAGCAGCCAAAAGGATTTAAGGGTCAGATGCTGCAAAACAAAAGACTTGGCAAGGAATTTATTATATAAGCAGTGACTGAGCTGTGGCTGATTGTGCCTTTCAATCAGATCAATAGGAAACATTGGTTGATAATTCCACCCAATC
Source organism: Mixophyes fleayi (assembly GCF_038048845.1). Lineage (NCBI taxonomy): Eukaryota > Metazoa > Chordata > Amphibia > Anura > Limnodynastidae > Mixophyes > Mixophyes fleayi. Next base: position 64,690,854 of record NC_134407.1, on the reverse strand, counting down.
CAGTACAAGTAATCTGAATTGAATGATTTTCCACTTGGACACTGTAGGTTTTGTATGGACTTACCTTGTGTCTCCCTGGCTCCTGTGCTGATCTGCAGAAAGGCAGGGTCTGTTGATTGCTGACCTTCACTGTTTTGCGTAGGCTGCTGGGAACTCCCTCACAGAATTCATGAAAAGGTGGTAGCCAGAAAGATCCTGTCTCTTTGGTCCACTAGCAAGGACAGGAAGAGGGAGCTGTGCTTCTCCTTATCCTGCAAAAGGCCATGAGTAAAGTTGCTGGAGCTAGGGAGCTTTGTTTTTCCCGAAGTCTATGTAGTGTAGGCTTCTCTTAATTTAGTCAGCAGGAATAGATTTGGAATTAAGCTAACCTTTCACTGTAGCTATAGACAGATCATTAGACGTCAGCAGGATGTAAATGTACACAGGAGTGTTGATCATTTTTGCCTCTCTTCCATTACTTCTTTGACACCTAAGGAGGAGAGACATAATCTAGCAGGGCAAATGTCAGAAGGGGGTGGAAGAAAGTTAAACAGGCTCTACTTTTCCCTGTCCCTGCTCTGTTATGCAATATGGAAAGATTGCTATATACACTGCACCAGCTTCACAGCTTCTCTCCATAGACAACAATAATCTCTATGTGAGATTCCATCGCTCCTCACACTCAGCTGTCAAAAATTAAATGGAGGCAACAGGGCCAACAGAATTGCAGAGCCCAGTGCAAATGTAACAGGCCTCATTCCTTCTTTCACTCCACACCCATTTTTAAACTATCCTCTACCCAACATTTGCCTTCCCATCCGTACTCTTCAGTCACCCCATGTCCCTTGTTCTATTTAACACCTGCAGTAGTTTACTTACCTCTCTACTTCTTCTTGCTGGCTCCTCTACATTGACAGTGTTGTGGTGTTATTAATTACATGATGGCAGCTATGCTGCAGGGAGCCTCTTTGCCTTGTCACAGCTCTCTCTCCATGGCACCTCTCTCTCTGGAAGATGTGCACCAGGGCGGCTGAGATTGAAGCAAATGGCGGTAGCCATGGGACCCTGACTTCTCAGGAGTGAATGGGGACATGCTGCCTACAAGGGAGGTCCGCTGCCACATCCCTTAATTCAGTGCAGGGGCCTATCCAAACCCCTCATATCTCAGGAGCAGCTGTTTCTGCCTAGAAATAAAGCCAGCTACATCCCTTAATGCACTGTGGAGGACTCCCTCATCTAATATACCTGTTTGGGCCCTGGGCTAATGGGTCCACATAGTGCTGTTGTGACCCATACTTCTGTACTCCATGTAGTACCCTGATGGCAGCCCTGAGATGCAAAATGAAATTAATTATGTTCATGTGCATATTCCCTTAATATTTTTATTTAATCCTTCAAACGTTGTAAAAGTAGCCCACATTCTTAAACAGTTTGGCAAGGGTGCTAAGCTAAGTAGAATCAGAACAAATGGGTAGTACTTTATTATGACTTACACAGGCATGACAGGCTCTATCACAGACTTACACAGACATGACAGGCTCTGACACAGACTTACACGTACATGACAGGCTCTAGCACAGACTTACACAGACTTACACAGAAAAGACTGGTTCTAACACGCTTTTACACAGACATGACAGGTTTTAACAGTAACTTACACAGAAATGACAGGTTCTAACATAGACTTACATAGAAATGACAGGTACTAACAAAGGCATGACAGGTTCTAACACAAAATTACATAAATGTGGAGGATACCTGTAGGGAGAACCACCACACCACCGGAAACCTTATGCCCTTGCCCTGGGTACTCACCTCTTCTGAAGGGAAGACTATGGAAAGGTGCTAACCTTCTCTTCAAAAACTCGAGGCTCCAATCGTACTGTACCAGTCTCTCTGCCCTTTGGTCTGGGGAGCGAACCAAACAGATTACTTAAGGTACAGGATAAAGGAGGAAAGCGAAGGAGTGTCTGAGGCAGTAGCAGGGAATAAAGACACTTCAGTCTACCGCATACTTGACGACTTTTCAAAACTCTCCTCTGGGAGGTCAAGTGACAGGGGATAGGATAGGAGGTTTCACAATAGCCCCACCCTCTGCTAGGGAATTGTAAAATTTACTGCATTTTATAGTAGAGAACAGGGCTTAATGAGTGGGAGAGTAGGCAAGTATGGTCTACCTTGATTGCTCTTGGCCTGGATGCAGGACTATGAATATTTGGGACAGGGAAGGATCCTGCTCGAATACTCTACTCATTGTGAGCTGGGTGAGGGCCCCTATCAAGAGAGACGACCCCGAAAGACAGTACTCACTGGGACTGGCTCGCCTCCTATTGCTTGCCTTCCGCAACTGTGCTAGTTGAACTTTTAGGAAAAGGGCTTACACAATACACTACCATCCCACAGAACTATCTGTTCTCTCAAGTGTGCCTCCCACACTAGCATTATCTACAACTACAACAAAGCAGCTCCCTGATCCTAACAATAAAACTATGAGATCAGAGGCCACACAACTTTAACGCCACTACAACTGGATGTGGTAAACTAACCTACTTCAACTTGAGTTTGCACCCCACCTTTGAAAGACACAAAAGGTAAAATGCAAATGGTGTTAAGGAAACCAAGAGCCTACCTTTAATAGGGGCCTGACTCCTGGATCCTAAAGGGAAGATTTCTAGATCAGGTACTATCCCCACTATCCCCTCCTATCCTGGCAGGGGGGTGGGTCAGGAAATCTGTGTCCAAATCCCTGGGGCTTTACTGTAAAAGTTAAGCTTTCACTGACTCTGAGCTGTTCGCTTTCCTCTTGGACCAATTGACATCCCCGATCCAGCAAGGACCAGTCAGGAACAGCACAATGCAGGGTGTAGAATTCCCACCTGGAACCATCAGCAGCTGTTACTAGAACTCAGGTGAAGTTGTACCAGTACCCTGCCACCAAGCCTCCAACTCTGATGAACACCTCAGGGGACTAATAGACCAAGGAGCTTTAGGGAATATTGAGCTGAGAACCTTTTGCTGCTTAAACAGAGACAATCTAGCAATAAGTGATTAGTTCCCCCTATCTATTATTTTCCACCCACCAGATAACCGTAAGGGGAATACACTCCCTACCCAAGAGTGCTAAGCTATAAAGTACAGTACAATACGTTAGAGTTACCACCACACGTAAGGTCCCCCTAGGGGAACAGACTGGCAACCGTCTCACTATTAGGATTACTCCCTGTCAGACAAAGATCTGATTTACTGGGACCACAGGATAACAGGCCACAGCCAGATTTAATTGCTTCCTCAGGTCTGAAGCCTGAATTAATGTCCCCACATGCCTAAAGACTAAATTAATGTCTCCCACATGCCTAAAGCCTATTCTGATTGCCTCTTCAGGCCTAAAGCCTAAACTGATGTGGCCACGAGTCTTTTGCTCAACTGTTTGGTGCCTAAAACACCCTAATGCCACCAGGCCTTGTGACCACTCATACAGTACTGGCCTAGTGCGTGGAAATAGCCCAGGACCTTGTGCTCAAGAGAGCAAAAGAAAAGAAATAAATGTGGTGCAAGTGCAGGCCTGGGAGAATTTTGCCCACAATGACCTTACCTGTCTCCAGTCGTCTTCAAAGATGGTCTTGGTGCTCCCACAGTTGTTCCATCCACTGCCACTGTCCTCAATGCTCTGCAACAGCCTCTTCTTCCATTCTTCACGGCAGGGGTGCTCTTAGCCCTAACAAGGGCTCCCTGCCCACTAATGTGACGTTCTGTATTCAGCGGTGTTCTTCTTCTTCTCTAGGTCCCGACCAACTCCTCTCTCCTCTGGCTCTGCCATCATATTGAAAATGGGACTAGACGCGACAGATAATATAACAGTCAAAAATTCAAATGGCCGGAGGTGAGTCCTGATTGGTTTACTTCTCTGGCCGCCCATTAATTGATGGCTAATAATTGCTAATTCGCCATCGTCAGCACAGAAGATTACCACAGATCCAGGACCAGATAAGACTTACTTTCTTTTTCTTTTTTCTTCCACCCTCTTCATGGGCTCCAGGTACCCGCTCTTCACATAGACATGACAAGTTCTAGCACAGACATGACCGGTTCTAACACAGACTTACACAGGCTTGACAGGGTTTAACAGATACTTGACAGGACCCTTTTGAGATGGGAGTTTCTACATCGCTATCTGCACAGGAAGAGGCAGCAGTGTAACAGTTGACTAAAGCTGGGTACACACTATACGGTTTTCGTCCAATAATCGGCTGAATCAGCCGACATACGACCGCTCGTTCAAAATTTGGGTCAGTGTGTGCAGTGACACGATAGTCGAAAGTCTACCCAAATGGACGATTGTCGCCTCATTTGGTTGGTCGTACCGTTTAATATTTTCGTTCCAATGTCGTTTCCGCTGTGTAGTGTGTATAAACTTCCGACTGATCCACGGCATTCCTCCGATACTTCCTCGACCTGGGGGGCATGTGTATGTTAATTTTTTGATCTCTGTCCCAGTCCCACGTGGTGCGGAATCCGCACATCACTGACTAGTGCTTTGTATCGATGTATATTGCACCTGTCTGGCTGCAGACCATTACACTTGTGTAAAGCACGTGTGTTATTCATATTTACTCTTTATACACTTATACCTTTATAGCCTATTAAAGTTATATTAACCTTGATTAACTTATAATTGTGAAGAACCCAGAATAAACCACACAGTGTTCAAGCAACATTTTTATTGTAGGAAAAAGGTACAAAAATTTTAACACACACAGCTGTCTGAAAGATCCGCATGAGAAGTGAGCGCGCCCATACCAATCAGAGAGCTGAGTACTGCAGAGTATTATTTTTAGTATTTAGTATTTTTAAAGGTGCTACTGGTTTGTGGCAGAACAGGTCTTGATGTGGCTTGGGTTTCTATTCCCTTTGATTTCTTTATCTACAATACAAGGAAATAAAAAAATGTTTACCATTTAACTTCTATATCTGTAATGTATATACAACGACATAAATACTCTCATTTTCTCACCTTTCACACTGCTCGAGATCAGTTTATATTTTGGTCCCTGTGGCGAAATCGCAATAATAGTGGGCTTAACCTCCGAGCATTCTGGAAAACAGGCGCCATTTTGGTTATTATAACGGTACAGGTATGTGCCCAATGCATTTAGCTTTATGTGACACTAGAATGAAATAACGTCCTTCTAATAGGTAGACTACATGTGCTACTGACCTTTTTTAATGTCGTTGTCGTTCTGGTCCAGTACTTTGACCATCATATCCATCTCTCTTGGACTCATTGGATTTGCTCTTTGCTCTTCTTGAGTATCTCCATCCCCCACCTTAACTTTTCCAATTTTTTTTGGCCCTTCCAGCACCATCTCTGACTCTATCTCCGTCTCCGTCTCCATAGCTGCAACCCCCACTGACACCTTCTCCTCACCCGCAACCCCCACTGACATCTTCTCCTCACCCGCAACCCCCACTGCCACTTGCTTACTCGCCATCTTCTGACGCTTCTTGGCGCCAAACAGGTTCCTCTGTCATTTTATACACTCAGACATGGGCGTTTGTTTCTGCTGTGGACCAATCAGCGATGATGCACGCCGAGAATGGAGCATTCCATTACATACGAAGGGATTTTATTATTAGGGAATATTCATTGCATTGCACTTTAGCAGCTAAATGTTTTTCTAAATTAAATGTATATTACTAAACTTCTATTTTATAGAAATGAATGAAGAGACAATGTAGTCTTCTCTTTTTATGCAGCTTTTGGTGTTAAATTTAGCGAAAGCTCTGCCCCTTTATGCTAATGCCTTTGGTATCTCGTTAAATTTCCCGCAAAATGTTGCTGCAATGTGTACGAAATTAAAATCATTGTTCACGACAACATGGCTGTAAAAAGTCGCTAAAGGGACGTCCGCTCTTCCCTTTATCGTCCTAATCAAAGCTAGTGTGTATGCAGTCCATGGACCGAGCGATCGGACCATCGATCGCATGTAAAATCGCTCGGCATAAAAAGTAGGTGGAAAATTCTGTAATGTGTACCCAGCTTAACTAAGTAGGTCACACTGCTGCACGGCTGGAGCTCCGCCCCACTCCCACTGATGACAGGTCATGTGTCTGCCTCTGCAATCTACACTTCCCCCGACCAACCCCCAAAAAGATCAGTGGAGCCCTGCATTCTTCTGCTCGGGCAGAACTGGAGCATATTCGTTCTTGAACTGTTTGCAGATTTAGAAGTGAAATCATAAACTTTATTACAAAGTGATACAATAAGTTTTCAGCGCTTATCCTTAACACTGCATATTTGTGTCTATATAACAAAATAAAAACATAAGGTATTAGTTCATATTTTTATCAAAACATTTAAGTCTGCATCATTATACAGGGCATGTTGTGATCTGTTTATTATGCTTGTTGACCTGTAATCATCATTGGAAGGTGTGTCTGTGTGTAGTGCAGGGGCATCATAAGTTACAGGACTATGATAAGAGAGGTGACAGCAATGAACTGGAGCACTCTGTATGCTGCATGCTGGGCTCCTGTAAGTGTATATAATATTCTGCATGTATGACTTTTCTTTTACAACCACAGAACTTATGGGGCTATTTACACACTTGCTGTATTTTTCGTAGGTTTTAACATCTTAATAGATACATTCCGATTTTAAATCCTGTTCATTCCTCCTATTCTGTTGTACAGAAAACAATGGCTGTCAGTAAGAAGGCTGACATGGAGCTGGGCAGCAGCTCTATCCCTGGAGCCAGCAGAGCATGACAGTCTGGAGCTAGAAAGCACACTAAAAGCTGGCTATGTGGCAGGATAAGACAAGCAACAGTGGTGTTAGCAGCTGGGACAGCATGAACGTTATAGTTGGTGGGTAATACAGCACTATCATTGTTCTTGAATAAGACATTAGCCTCTGTGTTAGTTAGTAAAAAAACACCCTTAGTGTATGAGGGTAAGGCAGAATCTTCAAGATTGGTAGGTAAGATGGTACCTGCAGGGTTGGTGGGTGAGATGGCACTCTCAGTGTTGGTGGGTAAGATACCACCCTCAGTGTTGCTGGGAAAAATAGTTTAGCAGTGCCATTGACCTGGATCTTGCTGAGTAATGTTATGGAGCTAAAGCTACAAAAGGCAAATAAGTTTCACTTAAAATGTGAGTGCTTTGCATACACATCATTATTTTCCAAAGTAACAAAAATAGTTATTTTATCCTCTCTTTCCTACCTATGAACCCTTTTTCAGTTCTCATATGTGTTCCTTATGGTGAAATATCCATAACTATACCCCTTACTCAAGGTGTGGTCCAAATAGGGATTTATACAGTGATAACCAGAGCCATCTATTTAGTGCTGGCTGTCTCTACTCCACTACAGTGAACTCCTTCTATTCTGCTCATTCTCTAAATCGGGGTCCTCAGATTTGCAAGGATGCAAATGTTTGATTGCTTGAGGTATAAACAATATATTAGGGTTAGCACCACCACTTGCACAGCTGATTCAAATCCCCCACTTAATTTAAACTGCAGCCAAATTAATAAAATACAAATGCATGTGGTACATAAGTGGGAAAAGTCTAAGAGGCAATACATACCTGCCAGCACTGAGCGGCAAATAGAAAAATTTGTTGGGGAGATAAGGGTATATAAGAGGCTAACAAATGTAGGCTCATATAATCCAGCCCAACAAAAGAGCATAACAATGGGAATGTGCTCACAAAATCAAAATCCCAGTAGGGACTTCAACTAAACTACCAGAACTGCTTCATGAGGTATTCACCTATAGCAGCTCCCTTTCCAAGGAACTATATATGTTCCGCAGTACTCAGTTGCCCCCAGGACTTATGCTAGAGTAGTTGTAGCTGTTGATTAAACATGGCAATGGAGTAGCCAAAATATGGAAGGAGATAGTGAGCAACCTAGATGGTAACAGAAGAGTTAATAACAGAGAACTGGACTGAATGCAGATTCATAAAACAAGCCAAAGTCAGGAGCAGTGGAAGACAGTAATTCCATTTAGCAAGCCAGAGGTCAGGGCAGGCAAAGACAAATGCAGATCTGTTTAGCAAGGCAAGGGGTTTATAAAGCCTGAAGAACCAATGAGAGTTTGCAAGGTGATTAGCTGCCAAGTGCCAAGTGCAGCAAGTGGAATATTTTTGAATATTTGGGGGGGGGGGGGTGTTTTTTAAATAACACATTTTGGATTAAAAGCTTAGAAGATTGGATTGTACAGAAGAAAGAAGAACAGTGTTGGTAAGTATGAATGTTTTTTCTTTTTTATTAAAGTTTTGTCATTTCAATGAGGGGTGTCTTTTATTTTCATTTTGTATTGGTGCACATCAGGGCCCTGTGGCCTTGGGTTCCCCAAGTGCCATCATGCCCTGGCAGCCATGGGTATGCTGGTGCTTGTATTACTACAACTACAAGCATGCCAAGACTGTTCATGGCAGCCCTGGCTTGCTGGGACCTCTAGTTTGCCAATATAAAATAACATTTCATTCATTTTTTCTTAAACCATTTATTACACCACACTCACCGCCCAGGGATGTGGGAAGAGCCATAGTGTTGGCTGGGTACCCCTAGGTAGAGGCCCTAAATTTTTTTTGCAGTTCTCAACTCCCTAGGGAATCCAGCTCCATGCTGACCAGCCTGTGGCTGGTTGACATCATGGTAGGTGGACCCTCTGCTGCGGGTTCCCCTGCTATGGTGCCACCAGCCCTGGCTGGCTAAGCCTAGGTCTGGTTGGAGGAAAATCAGGGGGATCCCACATTGTTTGTCCCCCCCAATTTTCCTTCAACCAACCCTAGGCTGCCAGCACTAAGGTTAATAACCATTTATTACCTCACACCCACCGACCAGGGGTGTGGGAAGTGCCCTAATGCCATCAGTACGGGGCTGGGTACTTCTAGGGAGTAGGGCCCGCATTTTTTGTGAATCCCAACTCCATAGGAAATCCAGCCCTGTGCTGACAAGCCTGGCTCTGGTTGGCATCATGATAGGGGGACCTCCTGCTGCAGGTTACTCGGTTATGGTGCCACCAGCCCCGGCTGCCAAAGCCTAGGGCTGGTGGAGGAAAATCAAATAGCGTTAGGTTACTCCGATTTTCCTCCGACCTGCCATAGGCTGGCAGCACTAAGGTTATTAATCCCCATTAACTGCTCACTCTCTTTGTTCCACCCACCTTGTACTTCCAATCCCTCCAACCTTATCCACTTATGTCCACTACTATTAACTCCCTTTTTCTTATACACTTTCGGAAACAAGATCTGTTTTTAAAAAACTTGCATCTGCCCATGATCCATTCATTTCAAAATCCCTCAAGCTCCTTGCCATTACATCCTCTTCTGACACTACAGTCATGACCAAAAGTTTTGAGAGGGACACAAATATTGTTTTTCACAAAGTTTGCTGCTTCAGTGTTTTTAGATTTTTTGTCAGATGTTGCTATGGTATACTGCAGTAAAATTACAAGCATTTCATAAGTGTAAAAGGCTTTTATTGACAATTACATTAAGTTTATGCAAAGAGTCAATATTTGCAGTGTTGACCCTTCTTTTTGAAGACCTCTGCAATTCATCCTGTCAAGCTGTCAATCAACTTCTAGGCCACATACTAACTGATTGCCGCCCATTCCTGCCTAATCAATGCTTGGAGTTTGTCAGAATTTGTGAGTTTTTGTTTGTCCACCCGTCTCTTGAGGATTGACCACAAGTTCTCAATGGGATTAAGGTCTGGGGAGTTTCCTGGCCATGGACCCAAAACTTCAATGTTTTGATCCCCAAGCCACTTAGTAATTACTTTTGCCTTATGGCAAGGTGTTCCATCATGCTGGAAACGGCATTGTTCGTCATCAAACTGTTCTTGGATGGTTTGGAGAAGTTGATCTTGGAGGATGTTTTGGTACTATTCTTTATTCATGGCTGTATTCTTAGGCAAAATTGTGAGTATTTATATTTATCTCTAAATTTTTGCATGTAATTTAAATTTTAATGTACTACATGTGATTTATGGTTTTCTTGAGCATAGTTTATCCTTGTTTTTAAAAACAGGAAAATACTTACAAGCGCTTCAAAAATACATAAACGATACAAAACATGTTTTCCTTTGCTTTTCATTACAAAAATGGATGAGATTAGATCTTCTACAAGCCACAGATCAAACAGCAAATCATCATAATGCAATTGTGCGAAGCGGCATATAACAAGCATGCTCACTAACAATTATTTTCTTCAAGTTCATTGTGATTATCATCTCAAACCGCATTGATGCCAGTAGGCCCTTAAATAAAACAAATTAAGAAATACTTTTTTTTTTACTTACATAAATGAACTTAATAGACAAGAGGATGGTTTTTTAGAATCTCTACTATTATGATTACAACTAGGACATGGAAAACTGGGATGTTTCAAATGACATGAATTGTCAATTACGATACCTGGAACTTCCTGTGTTATGACATCAGCACAGTCAAAACCTTGCAACTTCCTGTTGCACTTTATACCCACATGTTAGTAAAATAACAACAATGTTTTGTGTTGAAACAATTTAAGTGTTGCCTGTAAAAACAATGTTATTAGACAGCATTTTTAGTCCACACAATGTGCTTTCCTCATATATTTATGGAGCTAATGAAAGCAGATCATTACACTTGAAATATTTACTGTTCATTTGCAACAAAATTTGACATATATTTCTACACTAGTGGAGCACCGTATTACACAGATTTTCAGTAAGATGCATGATAAACCACACTATCATTATTGGGTACATCCCAACTACTAGATTTCATTTTGGGGGGTGGGAATTTTTTTTCAACTGGGCGGCATTAAGTATTACATATTTATCTTGCTTATTTATAATTATAGCATCCAAACAGACCCGATCTGTATTCTAAATAGAGTATAATTTATGTTCCATCCAAGTATGGTTACTGGTCATCTATCATCACTGTTTTCAACTTTTTACCCACCTGACTGCTAATCCCTGTTCTTTCCTTCCACACTCTTTTTTATTAACTTGCTAACTCCTCTCTCCAGGAAAGCATTCAGGCAGCTTCCGTCTGTGTTTCCTTTATAATGACGTCTGACCATGCCTCTCCTGCCCAGCCAGCAGTGGGAAAAAAGATTTCTTTTCAAAATATGAGCTCTCTCCGAAACAATGACTGGTGTTTGTGCTGACAAATGGAGATCTGTTTGCCAACAGGTGTTCCAAGCCAAAATATAAATTTAATGCAGCCACGGTCCTTAAACATCTACATGACGTTATTCATATGCCACCCTTTATCTATTAAAATAACATTTATGACATGTTGAATGTTCAATGAATGATTATTATTAATTAGAGATGATTGCTTCGGATTATGTGAAATCCATCAAAATCCGATGTTGGGAATCTGAGTGAAACTCAGTCGTGGCACGGTTTCTCCTGCCAAATTTGGATCTTAAAACGAGGCAAAACATAATTTTTGGGAAAAATTTTCTGCAAAACTTGCACACCTTTTGGAACTCCATCTTTTGTTTATATAGTCTTCTCTTGTTTTCTCAAGTGCCATTTTAGAACAGAGAGCATGGAGGGAGGAGGTGCAGTGCTCTGCTCAGAAAATAGTGGTCAGGGTGAACAAGGGACATAGGAAAGCAATAGAATCGTGTGATTATTGTAAAGCAGTTCAGTAGAGAGTAGTCTGCTAGAATAGTTTGGTAATCAATTGCTTTTAATTTAAATCTTAAATAGACTTTACACGGACTAGTGGCTACTGGTTGTTGTTAATGCATTGCATATATATAATAGTACTAGACAGTATATGCATTAGATAGATATCATACTGAACTAAGTGGCATATTTTTATTTCTTGGAGAAAAGCAGTGTGCTTTTGCTGTCTGACTATTAACAGCAGAATCCAAAAAAACAAATAGGTTTATTACTTTTAAAATTGAATGTTTTTCTAGTTATATATTGTTATATTGTAGCCTTTTGTATTTTTCAATACTTGTCCATTTTGAAAGGGTTTTTCAGTGAAATCTATATTTAAAAAGAGTGTTTTTGTTTGAGGGTCAGAACGCAGTGCACCCCCCTCCCAAAATAAACGCTATATATTCTAATCTTTTCTATTTTTCAAAATTTGTTCATTTTGAAAGGGTCTTCCTGTGAAATCTATAGTTAAAAAAGGGTGTTTTCGTGTGAGTTTTCGTCTAGGCATTTTCAACATTCAGCGACTGCATTTAGAACATTGTAGTGGCTGCAGAAAATGTCATCTGCCATGCCACCAACTGAAGCAAGTCCATTAGATAAATTAAACAAGCAAAAAAATTTAGTGATAAGTGCACGAGATAGAAATGTTGAAATGCTACACACACACACACACTAATTTTGGAACATTACACAGCATGCATCATGGAGAGTGCAGTGACAATCAGATACGATTATATGGTAGAGGCATCAGTAGATATTTAAAAAAGTAGATACCCAATTGTAAAGTGCTATGTATTTTGCTGCCTCTATATAAATAAATGTTGATGATAGACGAAGGTGGCCTGCACCCATACAACAAAGGTTAAAAGACTAATAATATTCAAAGAATATTAGGCTTGCTAATTAGTGTTATGGCTGATTGGCGCGTGTGTATATTAAGTTGAAATGTGACCCATCGGATGAGATCCCAGATGTAAGAGAGCTTGTACACAACGCTTCAGAAGAATAACACAGAGGAGGCCCTGAAGCAGGATGACAAATATGTCCAGTTTAAAGAACAGCTAAGAGAGCTGAGAAAACAAATGGGTGTGTCACTGGCCCCTGAAGACTAAGCTTTGGAAGATGAAGACGACAAGATCGCCGTCACCCTGAGCACATGGCCGGTACAGTGAAACTGAGAATGAATCATGAAATCAGTTAGGGTTCATTTGTTCGCTCCACCCATTCCTTGGATAACTGTGGTAATTTTACAGCTACTACAGCGCTGACCCCCCTGGGATCCGTGCTTTTATCAGACCAAGACTAATCCAGGGTGACAGACAATGCACTAAAAAGAGCCATTGAAATTCACAGCAAAAGGCAATTTCATCACTGAGCTTCGAATCAGCCCCAATTCCCCAAAAATTATAATATAGTTAGGTACCTTTGACGTAGTTTGGTACCTTTGATGTAAAGAGCATATTACAAACACTTTCTGCAATACTGATGAAACAGCAGCAAAGTGGAAGGTTTGAGTAATTCATATACACGTCTAATTAGACATCCATGCTCACATTACTTCTGCAAGCAACATTGTTCTTTGTTAATAAAATTGTTGTCTTTATACCGCTCAAAAAAATTAAAAATAATCCTCCACCATTCTTTGGATGTTGATAGTTGATAGTAGGATCAGGTGGAGTTACAGTAGAGGTGTCACTAATTTTGGTCAATTCTTTTACAGTGGACAATACCAAGGGGTAAATGTATGATACTCCGGTTTCTTCAACTCCCGCGAGTTCGGCGAGATGACAGCTAAAATTTAAAGCGGCGCTGCCTTGTAAAGGGGAACTTGCCTTTACAAGGCAGCGCCGCTTTAAACACTTGAGCTGTCATCTTGCTCACCAGGAGCTCTTTGCATCTTTTCAGATCTGGGTCAGTTGGAAACAAAGAGAAGACATAGCTCTTAAACCAAGGATCAAGCACAGTCACCAAAATGTATTGATGCAATTTCAATATTTGTTAGCTCTTGGATCCTGGCAAAGCGAATAAAGTACTTGATCTACAAGTTCGACATAGTTAACGTAATTGCTTTGTTTCCTCTCCTCCTCTAGTTTCTCAAGCTGCTTTCCAAAAGTCTAATTGAGGGAATCACTTGGCTCAAGTTAGCAGTGTCTGATCTCACTTCACAGGTGACTACTTCGAATGGCTTCAGCACCTTGCACAACCCGGTAATTATTCTCTACTGCGCTTGAGTAAAATACATCCTCCCTCCTTTCCCAATGTCATGGCTTGTGGAGTAAGTGTGGATGGCTTTTCGCTGTTCCTCCATCCTCATAAGCATATACAGGGTGGAATTCTGCCTTGTTAACATCTCTTGCTGCAGTTGGCGGGAGGGCAATTGCTCTTATAGCTGCTGCAATCTACTACATGATGTTGCTGAATGCCAGAAATGTCCAAATATTTTACGGGTCACAGACAGCATCTACTGCATGTCCCTGTCATTTTTTTTTAAAAAAGCTCTGCACCACCAAGTTTAATGTGTGAGCAAAACAGGGATGAGATGTAATTTACACAGCTGTAATGCTCTCACAATAATTGTGGCGTTATCAAAAATGACATATCCTGAGGAGAGTCCAAGCGGCATAAGCCATGTTGCAATGACATCCCTTAGTTTCTGTAACAGTGTGTCAGCTCTATGCCTCTTAGTAAAGCTGGTGATACACAGAGTAGCCTGACTGTGTAAAATGTGACTTACTTGGGTACATGCTACTGCTATTCCTGCTGGTGAAGGCAAATCACCAACCCAGTGGGCTGTCACAGTCATATAATCTTTAGTGTGCCCTTTTCCGCTTGTCCACAAATCTGTGGTTAAGTGTACAGTGGGTAGAATGGCATTTTGTAGCCCAATAATTACATTTTTACAAACCTTCTGGTAGGTAAGGAATAGATATTCTAGTAAAATGTTGTTGTGATGGAATTTGGTAATGGGGACACAAGACCTCAATTAACTGTCTAAAGCCAGCTGCATTAATAGTGGATACTGGACGCAGATCTAATACTAGCATAGTCGCCATGGTGTTTGCGATCCACTTTTCCACTGGGAGACAGTGTTCATACTTTTTTCCTCTTGCAAAGGATTGTTTAACAGTCAATTGTTGTAAACTATTAGTAGTTCTTTGTCTGCTTCTGGGATGAAGATGCAACCCCAGCAGCAGCAGTCCGACTAACGCTCAAGAATTTTTCTGAGGAATCCAGGGTAGTGGAGGAGTCATCTAGCCTTACAACTTGGATGCAGGAATATCTCCGATCGCTACTGAGGATATTGATGAGAACCGTGTTGTGGGTGTAGATTGCAGGTGTCAGGATCTAGATGAGAGAAGGGACCTAGCTGATACTGGACTACTTGTTGTTATGTTTTTAGCATACGTTTCCGATTTTCCCAACAGCTTGTTGTGAACTCGCTTCAAGTGGAGTAACATGGATGAGGTTCCTAGATGGCTAAGGTCCCTACCTCTACTGACTGTGGCTTTACAAACGCTACATATGGCTAAACAACTGTGTCAGAATTTGTGTACAAATAATCCCACACTTAAGAGGTGGATTTTTTGGTTTTATGCCCAGGCATGACAATGGCCTTTTTCTTATCACGTGCAAGAACTGCTTCCACTGGTGCAGGACTTACACAAACAACCTCATCCTCATCAACATCCTCATTAGCACCCTCGTCAGCTGCAGAAATATCCCCCTCATCCTGTTGCAATTCTAAAGTGGCATCCTTAATTTCTGTATCACCGGCTACACTTGGGCTGTTCATGCACACATCTACAGAAATGCTGAAAGGGGCCTTCTTTATGGGTACAACAGTGGTTCCCAAACTTTTGCAGTTCACGGCACCCTTAGAGTCTCCAAAAAATTTTCAAGGCACTTCTCCAAGATAATTATTAAGCAGTCCTGTTTTAGGAGTAGTTGGGTCAAAAAAATTTAATAAGTATTTAGGTCAGGACAGAAATACTTATTTAGTTGTATGCAAAAATGCCTCCTCTACATCCAGTCACTCTGCCCCCTCTCACGCTGCCCCCTCTCATGCTGCACCCTCTGCCCTCTCTCATGCTGTCCCCTCTCACTGCCCCCTCTCACGCTGCCCTCCTCCTCTGCCCTCTGTCACGCTGTACCCCTCTTCTGCCCTCTGTCACGCTGTCCCCCTCCTCTGCCCTCTGTCCCCCTCTTCTGGCCTCTGTCCCCCTCCTCTGCCCTCTGTCACACTGTCCCCCTCCTCTGCCCTCTGTCACGCTGTCCCCTCCTCTGCCCTCTGTCACGCTCCCTCTCACTCTGCCCTCTGTCACACTGTCCCACTCCTCTGCCCTCTGTCACGCTGTCCCTGTCACACTGTCCCCCTCCTCTGGCCTCTGTCCCCTCTCCTCTGCCCTCCGTCACACTGTCCCCCTCCTCTGGCCTCTGTCCCCCTCCTCTGGCCTCTGTCACGCTGTCCCCTCTCCACTGCCCTCTGTCACGCTGTCCCCTCCTCTGGCCTCTCTTCCCCTCTCCTCCCTCTGTCACGCTGTCCCCTCCTCTGGCATCTGTCACGCAGTCCCCTCTCCTCTGCCACGCTCCCTCTCACTCTGTCCCCTCTGCCATGGGAAAGTCAGAAAAAAACAATACAAAACATAAACTCACCAATCCGCGCAACGCCGGGACCCAGCATTCTCCCTCTTTCTCACGCAGCTTGTCACTATAGTGACCAATCCGCGCGGCGCCGGGACCCAGCATTCTCCCTCTTTCTCATGCAGCTTGTCACTATAGTGACCAATCCGCGCGGCGCCGGGACCCAGCATTCTCCCTCTCTCTCACGCAGCTTGTCGCGGATTGGTGAGTTTATGTTTTGTTTTTTTCTGACTTTACCGCGGCACCCCTGTGACAGCGCTGCGGCGCACACTTTGGGAACGGCTGGGTTACACTATCAGAAAGGTCAGGCTTACCCACAGCTCTTGTGGATAGACTTCCCTCAGGGATTTGTGTCATTTCTTAATCTGAACATACATTTTCCTCTAATTCCTTACTGTTTACTTCCAGCTCAGCTTTTACATGTAAAAGTATTTGGCCACCACTTTTGGAGTCAGAATGACAAGTTCTTGCTTGGTCATGACTGACCTTACAAGAAGATGCCTCAGTGACAGTTGCAGAACTAGCACTCATAGAGAAAGGCGAAGGCCGCATTCTTTCCTTGTCACTGCGTGAGTAGAAGGTTGGCAATTTTATTTTTTTCTGCAGATAACTTTCGCTGGATTACAGATAATTTTTCTTGACCAAGGTAAAAGGTGTTTTTTTACATTTTGTTTCCCTGACTTAAAAAAACTATGCACTTTAACATAGTCTTTAGCAGATGACGTAAAGGGATTACAATCATCATGACTGGTACCAGCAGTTGCTTGGTGCTCCTGGTCTTCTGTGTACTGCTGTGAATCCATTTTGATAACACAGTACAATGTGACTGCAGATTAAGAACAACACTGTCAGCCCTATTATGTCTATTTCATCAATGGCAATTAGCAATGGAGCAATGGAGCTCTCCTGTTTGTGTGTTAACTATATAGCACAGTACAATGTGACTGCAGATTTAGACCAAGATTGCCAGCCCTATTATTTCTATTTCAGCAAAGACAATTAGCAATGGAGCTCTCCTGTTTATGTATGAGCTATATAACACAGTGCAATATGACTGTAGATTTAGAAAACCAAGACTGCCAGCCCTATTATTTCTATTTCAGCAGTGACAATTAGCAATGGAGCAATGGAGCTCTCCTGAATGTCACTGGAGACTTGGAAGAACACTGCTACACCTCATTTTTCTTTTCTACCTAGGACGCTGACCAACTGCACTAGAGACTGCCAAGATCCATGCTACCCCTTGTGTGTCCCTTTGTGAAATGGCGCTGGATCGCCGTGGAGGCTGGTACTTATAGAATCCAAAACTCGCGAGATCCGACGATGTAAAGATGATGGTTTGCCTCGTTCTCAATTCCGAGGGCACGGTATAGTATTGAGGCGGCGCGGCTCAGTACTTGGATCGCCAATGTTCGGGTGTGCATCTCTTATATATATATATATATATATATATATATATATATATATATATATATATATATATATATATATATGTATATATCTTGACATCAGGAGAAACTGCAAAAATGCATTTTACGTAAAGGAGACATTAATAACATCCTACTAAATGTATTCATAATAGGGGTTGTTTTCTGAGCGTTCTTTTGTGACTTTATATTTTGCATATGCATTATACGTATCCTGCAGGGTATTTCCTGTTAGAGCAGAGCGGACCGAGTCCCATATTTATTAACAGACGTATCTCTACATCTTCTCCTTGTTGAATATGGATGTGTGTATGCTCGATTTATGTGTGTTTTTAAAATATTATTGCTTGTTTTGCATGCCTTAATGAATCGGGCCCATAATGTTATGCTGTTAGAGTTGTTTTGATTATTAACAGCATTGGAGCTTTGATGAACAGGCAAGTGGTATTTTGATGTGATAATGAGGCAGTGGTTGAGGTTTAAATGTACTCAGCTAGATCACCTCTAGTATTGGCATAATTGTGGCACTAGTGTTAAAATATCTAAAGAACATTTGGGTGAGAGCCAGGCACATTCCAGGGGGTAGTTGTAAAAAATAAGCATTTTCCAAGTTTAGTTTTTATAATTTTGAATCTTAGCTCCACAAGCAGATGTGACCACAAACAGATGCAATACTCACACTGGTAGTGGGGAACAGGTCTGGATATTCTTAGCCTACTGCAGACACTGGGACATCTGAGTAGGTTTGCACAAACTAAGGGGCCATGGTTCCTGGGGGCTCTTGATCAATTCTTGTTAGATATGAGATAAAATAATGGTGGGTATCACAATTTGTTTATACTAATTAGTTTGGCCAGATGCAGTTAGGAAATTTTATATACAGAGGATCATAGCACCAGAGTTGCTTGAAAAGAGTACCAAAGGGTACACTGGTCTTTGTTTGAAGGGCCGTTTTCTTGGACAATATCTGGAATGTCATTCCCTGGAGCCATGAGGATCAGCGGCTTAGGCAGTACATTACTCTTATTCTCAGTAATAATTTAAAACAGTACATTTAATCAAAGAAAGAGACACCTATATGTAATAACATATTAGTAGGCATTTAAAACAAGTGTTAGAAGCTATAATAAACAAATCTGACAATAAAGCAGGAAGGACCTGAAGGCTACAAATAATGGCTTGGAGGACCGCACGCAGCCCTAAGGCCGGCTCTTGCCCATCACTGATATAGGGAGATTGTATATTGTAAGAACTTATTTCACAAAGCAGGGGCAAATAAAAAAGATTTTTGCTGTTCAAAAACTAAACAAAGGTTTAGAAATAAAGCCTGGTTTGGCCTGTGTCCTAAGTTTTAAGCATTAAGAGGGAGAACTGCATTTTCAATTGTACATGCAAATGAAGGTGAATGAGCTTATTGTACGTCATTTATTGATTTGTAGCTGCCTTCCTCCACTTAGAGTTCTAGGCAAAATTAAACTAAAAAAACAATGTTTTCTATGTGTCTTCCACACGTTGTATTACTGTACTTCAAATTGTTTCTTTAATCTATAATTATTAAGACTCACTTCCTTAAGGAAGCATTTAAGTATCCTCCCAATTAACTATTACATAATGCGGGCAGTCATAACAAATACATTTCCTCTGTGGTAGAGATGCTCTGTTAACTCTCTAAAACAAAATATCAGGAGTTGTTGTTCTTTTACATTTCACTGTGTTGCATTTATTAGTGACAATTTGGAAAGATGTCATTGTAAAATGTATGCAGCATATTATTTGATTGTTTCCTGCCGTTTAAGCCCTGTAGTTAAAAGTGCTATGTTAACACTTCTTGCAAAGATGAAAATACCATAATAGATATACAGATATGGTGATTTTATATATATATATATATATATATATATATATATATATATTGCAACAAACGTGACCCTGCAGATATCAACAGCATGGACAACTTCTTGCTGTAAATCAAACTGGCAGCTTATTGTTACATCAAAAACAAAATCCACACAGAGAAAGGGCGTGAGTCAGGAATCAGCTCACGACTCCCTTGCTGGAAGGTGGATTGGCTAACCACTAAGTTAACATTTATTTAGAAAAATAAATACATTATAGAGACTAGAGCGAGAAGCTCAACAATACAGCATGTGTGCTACAGATGTATGAGCTACATAATAGTACTTCAAGAAATGAAAAAAAAATAGCACAGCCATTCTTCCTTATTACCCACAAATATATGGCAGTTAAGATCTGCACTGGTACCCTAGTGGTTAGCAGTTGTGGCTCACAACACTGCCGTCAGGAGTTCAAATACTAAGCATGTCTGTAGCATCTGTGTGAAGCTTGTGGCCCTTCTTAATTAATGAAAGAACCACAAAGAACTTTCTCCAAACCAGCTTATGTTTTGCTTTGGCAAAGGCTAGTATTAACATATAGTATATAGCTAATAAGGAAAGCAATGATTTGTTTTCATGTAACACACACACTTGCTAGCTTGATTTTATACATTTATACAATTCTATTCAGAGGGTGGATGCTTTTTTGATGCACAATATGTAGTGGCCAGGGAAGGGGGCGGGTAATTTTTCAAATAAAATTAAACCTTAGACAAGAGAGGAGATGTATGTTGGTGCAACTTTGTTGATAACCTTGTAGGTTAGTAAAAGCATTTTATATTGGATTCGGTAGAAAACAGGCCACCAGTGAGAGACATACAGAGTGATTCAGCAGAGGAATAACAATTTGCAAGGATCTTGCCGCTGGGTGCAAAATAGGTTGTAGGGGTTTTAATTTGTTTTGGGGAAGACCAGTAAGGAAGGAATTGCAATAGTCAATGCGGGAGATGATAAGTGCATGTATTAAGGTTTTTGTAGTGTCTTATGTGAGATATGTGGAAATGTTTTTTAGATGTATGTAACATGATTTAGATATAGAGTCAATGTGGGGAACAAAGGATAGGTGTGAGTCAAGGATTATACCAGCAAGCATGTGGGGTGGGATTTATGGTCATGTTATCAACAGAAATAGAAATGTCAGGTATGTTCTTGTTGGTGGGTGGGAATATTGTTGATTGTTTTAGGAAGATTACGTTTGAGTTGGCGAGAGGACATCCAAGATGAAATGGCAGAAAGACAGGCAGTTACATGGGACAACACAGATGTCGAGAGATCAGGAGAGGATAGATAAATTTAAGCATCATCCACATAGAGATGATATTGAAATCTATAGGAACTTATTAGATTTCCAAGAGAAGCGGTATAGATAGAGAACAGCAGAGGACCTAGCACTGAGCCTTGCGGCACTCCAACTGATAAAGGAAGCAGAGCAGAGGTGGCCCCAGAGAAATTAATAGTGAAAGAGTGATTAGAAAGGTAGAATGAGAACCAGGATAGAACAGTGTCTTAAAGACCTAGGGATTGTAGCATTTGTATGAGAAGAGAGTGGTCAACGGTGTCAAATGCAGCCGAGAGATCCAGAAGAATTAGGAGAGAGTAATGGTGTTTAGTTTTTGCAGTGATCAGATCATTGACAACCTTAGTCAACGCATTCTCTGTGGAGTGTTGAGAATGAAAGCCAGAATGAAGAGAATCTAACAGGTTGTTTGCGGAAAAGAAAAGTGTGAGACGAGTGTAGGCAGTTCTCTCTAGAAGCTTGGAGGGGCACGGGAGCTGAGAGATGGGACGGTAATTTGAGAGAGAGTTTGGGTCGGAATCTTGTTTTTTTTAGAATTGGAGTAATCACTGCGTGCTTGTGTAAAATGGAAATATTCCAGTAGAGAGCGAGAGATTACAGATTTTAGTCATAGGTGAAATGAGCACAGGAGACAGGGATCTAACAATTTGTGAGGGAATAGGATCAAGAGGACAGGAGGTAGAGTAGGAAGATAAAAAGAGAGTAGAACATTCCTCTTCATTTGTGGGGTCAAATAAAGAGAGGGTGTCAGAGGGTAGTGGGAAGGAATTGAGCTGATTGCTTATCGAGGAAGAGGATGCCATTTCTAGTCTGATCTTATCAATCTTGCATTTGAAGTAGGAAACAAGATCCTGGGCACTGTCAGTAGATGGAGGTTTCGGGATGGGAGGATTGAGAAGAGACTTAAATGTGTTAAAAAGGAGTTTGGGGTTAGAAGCCTGAGCATAGATAAGAGATTGGAAGCATGTTTGTTTTGGCAGAGCATTTCGATAGGAGCGGTAGATAGAAGTATATGTGAAGAAGTCATTAGGTGCGAGATCTACGCCAGTGACGTTCTGCTTTACGGGAAAGTTTTTGAAGATTTTGCGTTGCTGTAGTGTGCCACGGCTGACATCGAAGTCGACATGTAGTATGTAGTGTCGCTGGAGCCACTTGATCAAGGGCTGTTGCTAAGGTTTGGTGAAATTGAGGTACTGCCATCTCAGGGGAGGAGAATGTAGAGATAGGGGAGAGAAGTTGCTGGAGAGAGGTGGAAAATTGTTGAAGATTTATAGAATTAAGATTTTTGCGGGTATGAGGAGGCTTGATAGAGTTAGACAGTAGAGAGGTTAGAGCAGTTGGGGTGAGCGTGTAGCTGATAAGATGATAATCTGAGCGGGGTAAGTGTGTGTTAAGGAAATTAGAAACTGAGCATAGTCTAGAGAAGACAAAACCAAGGCAATGGCCATACTGATGAGTAGATGCTTCAATCAACTGGAAGAGGTCAAGTGAGGAAGTTAGAGAGAGTAGTTTGGAAGCAGCTTTGGAAGGTGGGTAATCAATGGGGATGTTGAAATCACCCAGGATGAGCGTGGGAATGTCTGAAGATAGGAAGTGAGGGAGCCTTGCAGAAAAATACTCAATTAATTGTTGGTGTGCTCCAGGGGGACGATAGATCACTGCAACACATAGAGAGAATGGATTAAAAATACGAAAAGCATGTACTTCAAAAGATGTGAACTTGAGTGATGGGACATTTGGTAGAACTGTGAACGTGCACTGTGGGGAGTGAAGTAGTCCAACCCCACCTTCTTGTCTGCCTTCAGTTCTGGGGGTGTGGGTGAGATGGAGGCCACCATGTGAAAGTGCTGCAGGTGAGGCAGTGTCTGATTGCATGAGCCATGTTTCTGTAATTGCCAGAAGGTTGAGGTTTTTTGAGAGGAAGAGATCATGTATGGAGGTAAATTTGTTACAAACAGAGCATGCATTCCAAAGGGCATATTTAAAGGACTTTGTAAGAAAGGGGACACAAGTGATGTGTTTGAGGTTAGCTATAGAGCGGTAGTGCTCTGATGTATGTGTGTGTGTGAGGAGAGTGGGGGACCTGACACTCCTGTAGCCAGGTGATATATCACTGGCTAATAGAATCAGAGAGAGAGAAAAATAGGTAAGGGGATTGTAAGATGTGTGACCCTTTATTTTCTGGCGACAGGTGGAGGCTTGCTTGTTAGAGATAATAAATAGGACAACAGTTCATGGGTGTTAACTAGAGGTGAGTGGAGTAATGAAGGTGCAATGTGGACAAATGTTTGTGTTGGTGGAGGGTTTAAAGATGATACAGTCCTAAAGATAATGTCATGAAAATATACCAAGAAAAACAATTTATTAATCATTTTGATAAAGTAAAAGCAAAAAAGTTAGGGGATTTTAAAGAATTACCTATTTGCAGTGTTCCTTATAGATAGACAAGTAATGCAGTAATAGGTTGTGCAGATGTAGTTTACTCCTTGTTATTTTTCAGGATCAATAAATATCTACTGTAAATAGTGACAGATTAGGGAGACATATTACAGGATATATGTGGGTAAGGTCTTGTAATATGTGAAAAACTGCTTAGGCAAACTGTCAGCAATGTTACTGTGCTGGTAACTTTCAAATAGTGTGGTTTGGCTCTATATGCACAGGCAAAGTGTCACATTTATAGCAACACTCTGCTAATGGGTTTCCCAAACAAAACCCAGAAGTAAGCAGACTATAGCATTGTTGGTCTGAATAATTGAAATGTGTATAGCCACTATCTTTGGTGGCCAAAAAATCAATGTATGTGTAATATTGACTACACTCTCAATCATCCTTATACCTCTCTTTTGCCCTCTCCTTAGATTTATAAGCAAATTGGTTCCATAGCTTTGCTCTGCTCAGGAATCTGACTTAGATATTTGTGAGTTCTCTGTGCTTAAAAGACTGCAGATTATTTAGTGATAAGAATGGAAATTGTCCAATTGACCTTCATTTTTCTTGGCTTCAGAAGCAGGTTGAGATCCTTACAGTTGTTTGGGAAGTGTCTACAGCTAATCTAAATTACAGACACCTGTATCTATAAAGTTAGCAAACTTTCTTGTGTGGACTTTTTAACTGTTGCTGTCTCGGTTACTCACTCCTTTCCTCTTTTGTGGTGTTGCATTTGCCAATTTTTTTAAGGGTTTGCTTTCAAAACATATCAGGGTGGTAACAATGTAATAAAGGCATAACTGAGTAGTGGAAGTATTTTGCAAATGATGAATCTGTGGTTTCCCTAAACCCAGTTTTTACATGTTTTATAAGTTACAGGTGTATATTAGGAAGCACAAGCATTTATATATTAATGTGCATGTACTTGCAAACTATGTAGGAGTCCTAGGAATGCATTGTTTAGCTTAAGTATGCAATAAAGTCGATTAAGGGGGTGGGGGTTTTCAAATTTGCAAAGTTTAACATGAGTGTTTGATTTGTCAATGTTCACACTCGATTTCTATTATAGCTAACAATGTCTGATGCTGGGCCCAGTTCGTCCACCAGTCCGGTGGAAAGAACCAGGCGCCGTCCTAATTTTACGGAGCGGGAATTACAGGTGCTTGTGGAGCTTGTGGTTGAAAAATTCCATTCAAGCACCAGACGACTTACTGCCTTTGAGAAATCCCGCCTGAAGAGGTCACCAATCAAGCTAACGCTTTAGCTGCGTGTTGCCGTATGCAACCTGATATGCCCAGAAGCTGTACTATAAAATTGCTTGGTCTAAACCACAGTTTCATTTTGATGCTTCTAAACATAGTACAAGTCTGATGACTGTGACCTTGACACATATTGTGCCTGTGTAAGTCATTTGTTTGGCAAGCCCTTTTTTTTCCCTAGCAAATGCCCATGGTGGGCTCAAAGTGTACTCATGCAAATTTACAGGTCACCTTCGGTCCATTATCCACCCTGGAAAAGCCACACTTTTAACAGTGGTGTTGTAGTGTGATTTCTGTGTGTAAATAGTAAATTGGCACTATTATGTACCATGTTTTTGCCTATCAAATCATTTGTAGGCTAATATTTAATTTCAATTTCTGCAGCTGGGCTGACTATAAGCAAAGATTAAAAAAGAAAATAACAGACGGAAGGAGGCCCACTCAGCAAACAGGTGGGGGTCCACCGGAAGACCTGCGCTTAACACCCATAGAGGAGCATGCAAGTGTTGCCATTTCCAAGGAGTCTCTTGTTGGGGTGGGCCGAATTTATACAGGCTGTGACCCACCCCTAACACGGGCGCTATCTACCCTAGGTACATTAGGAATATATAATATTCCTGTATGTTAATGTTTAAGCTGTGTTTAGGAACATGTGGCACTTCTATCAGTATGTGCCTTAATGCAACCTTTCCAGTCATACTCTGTTTATGCACCACATAATAGGGAATGAAATGTCCACATTGA
The DNA here is from genome assembly GCF_038048845.1 of Mixophyes fleayi. Lineage (NCBI taxonomy): Eukaryota > Metazoa > Chordata > Amphibia > Anura > Limnodynastidae > Mixophyes > Mixophyes fleayi. The sequence goes on along the minus strand of NC_134407.1, from coordinate 64,665,503 downwards.
TTTTAAAATATGTTAATCTGTTGTTCAAATCTAATTCAAATCATAAATATGGCTCTTTCCTAATGTCCAAACCACATAGAATTAATAGACATGGCTGCTAGTTTCGAATACCAAGGCATGTTTGTTGCTAAATTCCTGGTATTCTTAATCTTCAAAATGGATGCATCACAATTGCCTAGAATTAACATTTGTGCAATGAGCATTTTTTGATGTTGCTCAGTTTAGAAGGTAATTTTTTAATGTATTTTATTTTTCTCTATATAGAGAATGTTAGGCGGAGGAGGTGTCTGTAGACATTACAGTGGGGGTGCCTGCCCATGATGTGGAGGCCCCTCGGAGTGAGGATGCACAACTCTTGAGGCAACAGACAATGACGCACATAAGTCACCATTTTCAATCTGCCACTCAGTCCTTAGACACACATGTTGGTGAAATTTCCACAACCCCCACCCATATGGAGGACAAATTTAACAACCAACTGAACACTTTAAATGCTACCCTCTCAAAGATTGGCACCCTCTTGTACAAAATCTACCAGGACAACTCACAATGCCCTCCACTGACTGTCACTTCTTCACCCATTTCAACTCATACCACACATGCTACCTTATGCACCCCAGACCACAAGCTCACTCTTCATGATATTCACCAATTTCCACTTCTCCGGCTCCTTCCCCTTCTGTGGCTGCTGCCGCTGCCCCTTCTCTGGCTCTCGCACCCCCCTCGGTACCCACACCCCCCTCGGCACATCCAGCAGTACACCCTTCCTCCCCCCTGCCTATATCCCTGGACATCCCCCTGGCCTTTCATCACACCATCAGTCATACCCTGCTGACCTCTGATGCTTGCTCTGAGAGAGAGCTCCGATGCTTGCTCTGAGCCCTCCACATCACGGGTGATTCGAAGCCAGGTACAGGTTGTAAGATCTCAGCAGGTGAAAAAACAAAAAAAATAATAATTTTCTTTGTATTTTTTGTTTTTATTTTCCAATTTTGTAAACCACGTGAAAAACATTGATATTGTAATTTAAAATAAATGACACTTAAAATTATAACTGATCGGTTGTTGGTTATTGTAGACATTATGCTTTCAGGGCAAATGCAAACATATTGGTGTTTGTCAGTACCATGTTACATCAGTACACTGTGTCTACATCACTTAAAGCACTGCTCTCCAAGTGTCTTACAATACATTTCAGTTAGAAATGTGCCTGCACAGTGTTTGCAAACTCTAATCCTGTGCCTTATTTTGCTAAAGTTTGGGTGGAGTGAAGTTATACACATACCCAAGCATCTCCCCATAACAAGACAATACCCCCAAACTTCAAGGTACATAGTAAACTACGAAGCATACTTTAAGACACTCAAATTGTTTGCTCGACAGGGACAAATGTGTACCGTCAGAGTACACTACAACATTTAAAAGTGAGTATCATGGATACTTAATTGACGCATTTCTGACAAATCTAAAAAAAATTAGAGCTGTCTGTCCCTTATTGCGTGGTCCAGAAATGTGTGTACTAGTTAATTTAGTGCAAGCAAAGGTTCAATTGTCCTGGGCTCTGTGTTGCATGTACATGTTTATTTTCGGAACTTATGTCCCTAATTTATTACTTGGAACCAAAAACCATTAGGCAGTTTTGCCTAAAAAGCTGGCTTTGTAGTGTGCTTTAATTGTAAATTGTGTGATGTGAAGGCCTAAGACATTTAGTGGGTTTTGGTAAAACTGACATACTGTAACTTAGCTTCTAAATAGAGTCATCATTGGCAGCACTTGCAGTGTATCATGGTTTGTGTGAGGGAACAGTGTCTACCAAAGGCTGAACAGCCTACAGTGTTCCCCTGTAAGTGTGGAAATACATCCACCAAGGCAGATATCCAAGTTCACCAATGGTAGCTTTAATTAATGTAATAGCAACAACATGCACAAAAACAACATATGGTTCAGGAATATCAATTACAGGTATGCACAATGGACACGAGAGTCGTACATATAATACAATGCTGGTCCTATTATGGGCATGTTTGAAAATCCCACTATAGGCTTACGCTTTCCTGGTAGTGCGAAGCCCCAGTGCATGCCAGCAGGGCACTGGTCCGGCTTCACTGTCACCTTTGTTTTGGCAAGCACACAGATTCACCAGACCTGGGGTAACTTTAGCCAAAGGTATAGGAACAAGGGTAGTCACAGTCCTTCTCCCAATCTCCATCCTCCATCAGCTGGCAGGAACCATTACCTCCTGCAGCAGGTTGATATTTCTGGGAAGAGCCTCAGGCTGTAGGGGTATGCTGACCGTCTGCTGTGTCTCAGGATAGTAAGGCATAGAAATACCCACATTTCATAATTAAGATGATTACATCAGGCACGGAAAGCCACCCTGTTGTGCTTGTGAATACACAACGAAACATTATCTAGTTTGCCTACTGATGTATCTAAAAGCACAATATTGCATAATTTCTTTTTTAGCCTGTAATGTGTTACTAATTATCAATGTTAATAGCAGGGCAAAATATATACACAATCTATATAAATGGTTACAGCATAATGTAATGTTGGCTATTCAATCCATTGTGTTTAAAACAGAACACTTGCCTGACTAAATTTTAACAGAGGACAGGTCAATAGCCCTAGCTAGATCTCCCGTTAATGTTAAGCAAAAATCTGCTAAATCTGATAATAGAATTATTGATGTTTCTACAGATCTCAAATACACATATACTTACCCATTTGCCATAAGTGAACAATAGGAAGCCTCAGACTAACATGAATACATCACCTACAGTGTAATAGATAATGTTACAACGTCTCATGTATGACCAATCTTAAGGCTCATATCCAACCACAGTATGGTGCTGAGCACAGACATGCTATGGGAATGAAAACACACATACTGAATTCCCAGTCTTAATCTGTGCTAGTGCAGACACTCTAGGGGGACATGGGAATAAAAAGTACATCTTAAATGATGTCGGGACAGTTTGGTCCTTGAGTTAACTTTTGTGACAGGACGGACCACCTATGCCACCCTTGCTGCTGTTGCTGGGAACCGGTTGGGCTTACTTTGCCAGCGTCCCCTTTCATTATCCCAAATGCGCCCTCTTGCTGCAGTAGGAGGGGCTTAAACGTGCTGCCACCACTGGACTCCTTACTGGCATCCAGAACCGTGTTTCTTCGGGCTGACTGACGCTTCTAGGGTACCCTGTTACTGGTGTACCTGGGCTGGTACCCCTGACAATGTCAAATAGATCAGGGTTGCTGTAGATGGATCCCCCTGGCCTATCACACTGGCCAGAGCTGCTGGGTAGCGGGCAAAGCGATGGTACTTGGTACTGGGTCCAAACCTAGAAACAGCCGGGAATGGATTAGAGTTGGGTCTAATCTGTAGGTCACAGGATAGATAAGTTTCCAAGCAGGTCTTTGAAGCAAGTGATGTTTATTTGCTCTTACACTGGTTAAAGGTACCAGTGATCAGGTCAGATGAAAGAAGAACAGTTTTTATTCAAAACAGTGCTGTTTTTATACACATTTGAGACTTGTCTTAGCAGGAGATAATCTATCCTCCTGTCCCTTTACAAATTTGGGCTGATTCATGCGGCCTGCACGTGAATCAGCCCAGAGAGGTTAAACATCTTTAACATTGCTGCTGCAGCTTTGCATTTTCACAGTAGACTCCAAACATGAAAATCATACTTACAAAAAAATTGCGATTCATCTTCAATCTTTGTTTTTGCAAGTGCAGTCAGGAATAAGAAAAAACAAAAAACAAAACTTGAGTCAATACTGAAATCGTAGAGAAAGTGCAAAGACACCACATCAGAAACATCCTGACCAACAAGATACAGAAAGAGAAACCCAACAGAGAAGAGTTGGTGAGACTGGATACTTACCACACAGCAACTGAAAGAGGGCATCTTCCCCCAAAAAACTGAAATTGTTCCAGTTCGGGACACATTGCAATCTGCCAATCTGTTTAGGGGGTGTGGTGGGGGGCAGGTAGGAACAAGAGTAAAGAAAAGGGAAAAAAAATTAAAGCAAACAAACAACAATTCTGTCAACATGCAGTCTCTAGGCAAAGTGACAAGACACAGTGCAAGAAGCTTGTCAATGCCAAATAGTTTACATACTTTACTCCTACCACCCAAAATACAATTTTAAATGTAGAAAATTAGAGATGCATATTCTTCTATTAGCATTGTTACATTAAAATTAAAACATTTCGCAAAGCTATTTTCATTCGCAAAACACACTTTTGAAAGCTAATTGGTTTGTGAAAGATATTTCTCAAAATACCTCTATCCAACACTCACTTCTTCGCCTCTTCCGCTCTGAAAAACCTCTAAACTCCCAGCAAAAAACAAGTGCAGAAAATGCTGTTTTAAAGTGAAGCATAATGAAAGAAGTATCTGCAGGTGTACAGGCTGCAGCGGATCAGAAGACAACAGATGCAGATGCGTGAAGACAGCATGGTAAGCTGTTTTTCCGAACATTGCCCAATGCATATTTTTAGATCGAATAGCAGAAAATGATGTAAGTAAGTGTGTGTTTAGTTTTTTACATCTTTTGATAATATACTCAGGTTTCCCAATTGCAGATAAGTTGTCTGATCTATTGTTTCGGTGTAATCTATATAATGTATGAACTTTTTAGTCTGGACGTTACCATTGTGGTTAGCCATTCCTCCTGGCAACAGTAGGATACTGGGTTCAAATCCTAAGTGAGGAACATTTCTGTGCAGACTTTGCATTTCCCAATATTTATGCAAGAATTGTCCAATGTGTTACTTAAAGAAGAGAACGCAAGTATATGTTCTAGTGTTGTCATATGAATGCAGTTTATTAGCCGTGGAATGCGCATCGACATTTATGCAACATTCCGAATGGCACAATGTTCATGTTGGACATCAACAGAATGTGCGTGTAATTGATTATTACATGTTGCCAAGTAGTGCTTCTGTTGTGTTTAAGGATTTGTAGGAACAGTATTAGCTTGGTTTATGGTTTTTGGACTCAGATATTTTACAAATTAGGACTTTAACACATGATGGTTGACATTCAAGTCAATATAATATATGTAATGCTCAATGTGCACGGTGCCTTAGAGAATGCAGTTTTTATGAGTGGGGTCATGAGTTTGATTCCCAAGCCATTTTGTGGAATATGACGATATTGCATGCTAACATTTTTGTACAGGTACAACACAGATAAGTAACTGTGCAAAATAAATTGAATCCAAACTAATTGAAAGTGGCAAGAAAAGGCCATTGGGTTAGTGGTTAGCCAATCCACCTTTCAACAGTGGGGACCTGAGTTCAATCCCTCACCTTTATCTCTGTGTAGTTTAAATTGTATCTTCCCCATGTTTGTGTGGATTTTCTGCATCCCTTCTGCAAGAGTACACTTGCTTTAAGTTCGCTTAATTTAGCAAAGCACTTTACGGAAATGAAGCTGTCATGGTGTTAATGTTTACTGTTTTGTTTGTTAGCCGATTTTTACAAATATCTAAAACACCATAGACTGCATACATCAACTACTTTACATTGCAAATTCTTTCAAATGTGCATCCACTATGATTGTTTTTGCAAAAGAGTTGACATTGTTTAAGGTGTGATATAAATGTAACCTAAAATATAAAAAATAAATAAATGAATATTAAAAGATAGCAGGTGACTATTTTAAGGCTTTTACAGTACCTGGTTCATGTTTTGTGTCTCTGCCTTCTGGTGTCTCTGGTCAATCCATCCATAATACATCACTGGTAGCTGCACATAAATGCCAGATGTCCATGGCTGCTCTATTATTTATTATTGGAGGCTAACAATGCCGCTCCCTAACAATAGCCACCCACACTTTCCCCATCAATTGTTATTCTGCTACCTTCTGTATTATGTGTTCCCCCCTTAGATTAGAAGCTCACTAGGGCATGGCCATCTTTAACCTCTGTTTCATGTCATTGCTTTTAATAAGCTTAAATATAAATATATATATATATATATATATATATATATATATATATATATATATATATACACACACTTGTATATCTATCTATCTATCTATCTATCTATCTATCTATCTATCTATCTATCTATCTATCTATCTGTCTCTCTGTCTGTCTGTCTGTCTATCCATCCATCCATCCAATTATCTATCTATCTATCTATCTATCTATCTATCTATCTATCTATCTATCTATCTATCTATATCCTGCCTTGTCAAACTGCCACTTTTACGTCCTCTCCTCTGACACCAGGCCCTTATCACCGGGGCAGCTGAGCCGCCCTGGCGATATTTCCTTGATAAATTGCTGCAATAAGTGATTTTTAATGGCTACATTTTAATAAATAGGAGTCTGTGTCTTAGATTCTTGACTCGTGTCCTGTCTTAAACGGATTCTTCTGGCTATCAGTGTTCTGATACCCTGTTCCCTCTTTTGACTTTTGTAAGGAGAGTATTGTCTTTTCTTCTACAAAGTAGTCCATTGTACATAGAGCGGGCAGAGATAATAAGAGGAAGATCATTTTCTCTGTCTCGTGTACTATGTTGTGCTATAAGTTTCAGTTACAATTGTTCCATCTTCATATGCTTTATGTAAATATCTATTAGTTTACCTTACTGGAAAAAAACAACATTTTAAACATGTATTTATTTGTATGTATTTATTTCCATTTCAGTTATACACTTAGCTATTTAGACATGGGGCCTGATTCATTAAGGATAGTAAGGCAAAAAAAGGAGTAAGTTTTCTCCTGTACAAACCATGTTACAATGCAAGAGTGCAAATCAGTTTATTATTTTGCACATCAGTTAAATACGGGCTGTTTTTTCATGTAGGACACAAATATTTAATAGCTTTATTTTTACACTAAAATTTAAAGTTGATCTAGGACATGTCCTACCCAAACTAATAATCTGTCCCCACATTTTAAATTTACCTCCTCTTCCAATGCAACATTGTTTTGCCAAGGTGCAAAGTTACTCTTTTTTTTTGCTTTACCTTATTTAATGAATTAGGCCCATGGTGTTTATAGCTATGTTATATGGAAATTAACATCTTTGACTATGCTGATCATGTGACTGACATGCAGCATAAATAGCTATTATGATGTCACTCATCCTGGGTATGTATATAAGTTAGTGATTGGCACAGAATAGTCAGTTATCAGCTGCATGTGAGTAAGTGTGCACTGTATATATTCACTATTTATTTCAGTGGCTGCCTCTGCTAGATTTCATTGTATATGGTTTAAGGTAAGCTTATTTTATAACTGTAAAAATGTTACGTTTATTGGAAAAGCTTTAGGGCCTAATGTTAGGTAGAAGCATTAGGCTAGAGTTAAACCTCTTACATTGAAATTATAATTTTTGGCTACTTTCTTTTTAAATCTATTTTATTATTCTAATTACATTAGTCAGAAAATTGTGAAATCATCTTTGTTGATTTGACCATACACACTGCAATTTTGACGTTCAATTAATGCATTTTAGATTCGATTAGTCATAATTTGCATAATTCTTAGGAGTGTGTTTTTAAGATGTATTTTTAATTAATCTGCAATCAGAAGGTCTGTGAATGTATTTAAGCTGCCATTAATAGGGAAACTCTGGACTTAATTTAAGTGTGTTTTTTAAAAATGTAAAAAGCCACACAATGCCGGTGATTTAGTGCTCAAAACTGCTGCATTTTCTATGCGGCACTTTGAAGTATGTTAAACATCTCGACATGTGTGGCTGTTTCAAAGTCACCAGAAAAAACACAAGAAAAAAGGCTGTTTTTTTGTACCTGCTTCTGAAAGACTGGGTAGTTCAAACAGATGAGGCAACATTGACTTATGACTTGCGTGTAATCATTATTTATTGAATTAAGGGGGCAAAATACTTTCTATATTATTAGTTCATTGTTATTGGTGGCATACGGACGGCAGTTGGAGATAACTAAACATTACATCAAATTTGTGACCTACATCCCACATAATTATCTCCCCCCAAAGTACAGGCAGTGGCAAACGGTGGTTATTACACCAAGGACGAAGTTGTTTAGAAGATCTTCTGAAAACCATCTCAGTTCAGCTGCTGGACCTAGTGAGATTAACTGTCACTGTTGTCAATTGTCATTACTGTTGCCAACTCTTTTCCTCCTTTGCGGAACCCAGCTGTCTCCTTGGTGACATAGAACATGGGGAACAACTGCCCTGGTTCTTTTTCTAGTTGCAATCTTGGCACTAAAGAAGAGCATTGGGCTGCACACAATTATTCCAAACGGACAGATAATCACAAAAGAAAAAGCCTCCTCTAGAACCAGCAGAGGAAGGACGCTCAGTTATGATAAATGGTGTAGGTCAGTTATGTTGTCAGCATGTGACTGTTTTAAGGTTTTTACAGTGATTGATTCATGTTTTATGTCTCTGCCTTCTGTGGTCTCTGGTCATACTAACCATAATGCACCACTGGTAGCTTAGATTGTAAGCTCATTAGGGCACGCCCACCTTTAACTTCTGTTTCATGTCATTGTTTTTAATACGTTTGTGTCATGTCATAATACCCTCAATGTACAGCGCTGCATTTTATGCATACTTGCCTACTTTAGGCTGGCTTCCTCCGGAGATCACTGAAGAGGGGTGTCGGGGGAGGGCAGAACAGGGCGGGGCTTCACAGATCACGTCATTTTGTCCCCACCCCCGTGACGTAATGCCTGTTTTGGGTCTTTTTACACTGGTAAAAAGACCCAAAGCAGGCATTACTTCACTGGGGGCAGGGCCAAAATGAGGCGATTTGCGAAGCCCAGCGCCCTCCGCCAATACACAACTCCATGCCGGCTCTGATGCGGGAGAAATGCCAGCTCTCCCGGGATTCCGGGAGACCTACCCGGAATTCCAGAGTCTCCCAGACATTCTGGGAGAGTTGGCATGTATGTATATATGTAGGCATATATGTCAGCGCTTTATAAACAATAAGATTATCTATCTATCCTTCTTTTGACTTTTGTAAGGAGAATATTGTCTTTTCCTCTACACAGTAGCCCACTGTAAATTGAGTAGGGTAAGCTAATAAGGGGAAGTTAATTTTCTTTGTCTCATGTACTATGTCGTGCTATAAGTTTCAATAACATTTGATCCATCTTCATATGCATTATGTAAATATCTATTAGTTTACCTTGCTGGGAAAGTTTTTATAAAACCTGTAATTTTTCATGTATTTATTTCCATTTAAATTATACACCTAGCTATTTATAAATGTTGATTTTAGCTGTTATATGGAAATTAAAAGCTTTGACTAGGCTGGTCATGTTACTGGTGTACATTCTAAATAGCTATTATGATATCGATCACCTGGGTATAAAAGTTAGTGCTTGGCATTGAATTGTCACTTATCAGCTGTCTGTGAGTAAGTGTGTACTGGATGTATTCATTATTTATTTCAGTGGCTGCCTCTTCAGTGGCTGCCTCTGCAGGGCCCCAAGAAGAGATACGGAGGGATTTGGGAGAGGGGAACCTCTTCTTGGGAGCTAGAGCATGCTCAACAATATAGCTGGGATATCCTACACTTTTGGGTAAAATTAGGCAGATGCAATTGAATTTATTTCTTCTTTTACACTGATAGGGAGCATTTAAAACCAGTGGGAGATTGGCAGTTGTTGTTGTAGTAATCAAAATTATTACAGTTATCTTTAAAGTATGTGTTATTTTGTGTTTGACAGTCAACTTTTAGGAGCAGGGCATACCCACTCCCATGTTGCATAGATTCTGGTCAATACTTCCTGCTAAAACTAAGAATCCACTCGTCACCTCCTTTCCATTCTGAGGATCCAGTCTCCATCTCATGGCCGTTCTAACGATGTGGTCGCCCCCTTCACTCCATACTGAGGTTGCAGTCACCACCTCCAGTGTGTTTTGATGTTACAGTCGCCACCTACTTTCACTGCTGAGGAACCGTTGACCATTTTTTGTTCATGCTGAAGCACCAGTCACCACCACCTGTATATTTTGTTTTATCTTTATTAAGCACCACTTTTCCCATGAAGAGGTACAGAGAGTAGAACCTCTTCTTGAAACACAACATATCCACCCCCATCTTGCAGTGGTTCTGGTCGCCACCACCTGACTGCCCTAATGTTCTACTGGCCGATTTCATAGCATATTGTGATGCCATTCCCCACCTTCTGTATGTACGGAGGTGTTGCCAGAAGCCTCCTGACTGCGCTGAGGTTACTGTCACTGCCTTCTGTAAGTACTGAGGCTACAAACGCCATCTCCTATCTGTGCTAATTTTCCAGCCTCTGACTTCTATCTGTGCTGAGGTTCTGCTTGCCACCTTTTTTCCATAAAGAGATTCATGTCGCCTCATACTGCCTGTGCTGAGGATTCTGCATGCCGTCCCGTTTGTGCACTGATTTATATACCACACGCTGCAAAATGATTCAGAAATAGAGGAGAGAGTAAAGAAGGATATAGAAGAATGAGGCCTCCTGTTCATTTCATGGTTACAGTCTCCATTTCCTCTCCATGCTGAAAATGCAGCTTCCATCATCTATCCCTAAAGAGATTCAGTTTCCCACCTCCGGTGTGTTCTGTGGTTTCTGTCACAGCCTAATGTCCTTGCTGAGGATTCAGCTTCCACCTTCGCTCTGTACTGAGGTTCTGGTTGCGACCGCCAATGAATTCCTAGGATTCAGTTGTTGACTCTTTCTTGAGGATCCGGTCACAACCTCTTGTTCAACTGAAGTTTCAGTTGCTGATTTCTGTCTGTTCTCATGTTTCAGTCGCTGCCAACTGTCCGTGCATATGCTCCTCTCACCCCCTGCTGTCTATGCTGAGGTTCTGTTCGCTACCTCCAGTCTGTGTTGAGGTCCCAATCATTACCTCCTGTATGTGCAGAGTTACCGCTCACCACATCCTGTCTTCCCTGTGAGTCCAGTCACCGCCTCCTATCAGTTCTAAGGTAACGCTGACCTTCTCCTGTCAATGTTAAGGATACAGTCACCACCTCTGCTCTATACTGAGTTTCTGGTCACCACCATGTGTCTTTTCTGATTCATATTCTGCTTTAGCTGCACTGTGATTCAGGAAATAGAAGGATATGGGAAGAAGAAGGAGGAGGACGAATAGTTAAGATGGAAGAAGAATGAGTATATAGTATGTATTGATTTTTAATGCATCTAGAATTCTCTCTGTATTGTATATCTATGACTATTGTAGGGTAGATTATTATGCAAATAGGATATTACCTGCTTTAATTTACTTGAAATAGATTTTGCTTTGCACATTTATGGGATTATATTTGTTTACTTCAAATTAAATAAGCTTCTGTTAAATTGTTGATGTTAGTGTTTACGGCAATCACAGTTTTACTTAGAAATATTTATTGTTTTATGTTTGATTGCCTCTCCTATCCCAAAGAAGAGGTACAGAGGGCAGTGGGAAGATGGAACCGCTTCTTGGGCCAGGATCTTCCCTTGGACTCCACCAAAAAAACATTGGGTACAGGAGACAGGAAATTGCAATGTAATCTTATTTTTACAGCCAGGGAGAATTTAGACCCCGGTAAGAAGGCTCCTCTGTATGTCCATGTAGCAGGACTTCACACAACATCAAAGACATCCTAGAGACAGGGCAAACTCAGATGGAGACTTCTATGACAGCTGCAAGATTGAAGACGACAGCAAACGAACAATTCCATGTTAATGTAGTTTCTACTCTCTAAAGTTGAAAGACTCTTACTTAAAAATGCTGTGTGCTAGCATTTGTTGGTGCTAGTGTTTGCTTACAGTTATTAAATCTCTGCTAGTTTTAAAAGTATTTATTTTTTAATATTTAGGCCACTCTTGCCCCCAAGAAGAGGTTAGAGGGATTTAGGAGGGTGGAACCTCTTCTTGGGGGCTAGGGCATACCCACCAATATAGCTGGGTCATACTACACTTTTGGATTTAGTTAGACATATGCAATTGAGATTATTTCGTCTTTTACAAAGCTAGGGAGAATTTAAAACCAGTGGGAGATTGGCAGTTGTTGATGTTAGAGTTTACAAGTAGTCAAAGTTATTATAGTTATCTTCAAAGAATGTGTAATTTTATGTTTGACAGTCAACCTCTTCTTGGGGCATGGCATACCCACTCCCATGTTGCAAAGTTTCCGGTCGACATTTCCTGTTCACACTAAGGTTCCACTTGCCACCTCCTTTCTATTTGAGGATCCAGTCTCCATCTCATGACCGTGCTAAGGATGCGATCGCCACCTCCACACCATACTGAAGTTGCGGTCAACACCTCCAGTGTATTCTGAGGTTACAGTCGCCACCTCCTATTCCTGCTGTGGAACAGTTCATCGCATCTTGTTCAGGCTGAAGTTCCAGTCGTCACCGCCTGTATATTTTGTTTTCTTTTTGTATGCCCCCTCTGTCCTCAAGAAGAGGTATAATGGGCATTGGGAGGATGGAACATTTTCTTGGGGCAGGACATATCTTGCAACAGGTTCCAGTCTCCACCACCTGACCGCCCTAATGTTCTACTCACTGACTCCTTAACATGCTGCGATTCCTTTCCTTACCTTCTGTATGTACCGAGGTTCTGCCAGAAGCCCCCTGACTACGCTGAGGTTACTGACACTGTCTTATGTCCATACTGTGTGTACAATTGCCATCTATGCTGATTTTACAGTCTCTGACTTCTATCTGTACTGAGGTTCCACTTGCCACCTTCTTTCCATAAAGAGGTCCATGTAGACTCAGGCTTCATGTGCTGAAGTTCTGCATGCCGCCCCCTTTGTACACTGATTTATATACCACACACTGCACTATTATTCAGGAATAGAAGAGAGAGTGATAAAGGATATTGAACAATGAGTCCTCCTGCACTTTTGAGTTTATAGTCTCCATCTCCTTTCAGTGATGAAGATGGAATTTCCATCTTCTATCCCTAAAGAGATTTGGGTTCCCACTTCCAGTGTGTTCTGCGGTTTCTGTCACAGCCTAATGTCCTTGCTGAAAATTCAGTTTCCACCTTCGCTCCATACTGAGGTTATGGTTGCCATCTCCAGTAAATGTGAGGATTTAATTGTAGCTTCATGTCCTTGTTGAGGATCTAGCCACAATCTCTTGTCCATACTGAAGTTTCAGTTGCTGCTTTCCATTTTTTTCAGGTTCTGCTTGCTGCCTCCTATCCGTGCTGAGGTCCTAATCTCCACCTCCTGTATGTGCTGAGTTTCTGCCCACTTCCTCCTATCTTTACTTTGGCTACAGTCACTGCCTCCTCTCCAATCTAAGGTAACACTCACCTTTTATTGTCAAAACTGAGGATCCAGTTGCTACCTCTGTTCCATACTGAGTTTCCGGTCATCAGCTCCTGTCTTTGTTGATTCATATTCTGTCCCAGCTACACTGTAAATCAGGGAACCTTTACAAGGCAGCGCCGCTTTAAATTTAAGCTGTCAACTCGCCGAACTCCCGCGAGTTGACAAAACCGGACGATAATACATTTACCCCCATGTGTTTTAATATATCATATAATAAATTTGTTTTTATATAAAAAAAAAAGTTGTTAGTGGACTGGAGTGCATCGAGAACCAACCTTTTTTGGTAATTAATTTCACAATATGATTCTTAAGCATTGGATATCACCAGGACTCCCTGGGAAACTCTGAATTTTAATTATATACAGACTCTGGTAAGATTAATTGATAACAAAACCGAAATGTATGTTGTTACATTCAGGTATACAGGAATACAGGTTTTCAACCATTTGACTGATATCACTGGAGGATACTGTGTAACCTTAGCAACACAGTCTGGTGTCAAGTGTTGCACTAACATCACTGACAATACTGACCCTAAGGAAACATTTGACCAACAAATGGACGAGATCTTACAACTAAAATGGGAGTTTTGTAGAGCTCATAATGCTTCTCTTTGTGCAGTGGGGGGAAATTTAGTAGGTTGGGTCTTATGGTTAAATCCTGTAAATCGATCGGTGCTCAGAGTTTGGTGATTGGGTAACAGAACTAGTGTCAGCTTTGGGTAAGCTCCTTATTCTTATATTTAGTGTTCTGTTAATAATTTAATAGTTTTACAGGTGAGTTCCTGCTGTATTGAAGTGTGGAAAAAGAGTAACCATAGTAAAAACTGAAAGTAATACCACTGAGAGTAGGGCTATGGTACTTGTGTGCGCTACCAATATGATGTGATAGTTTATATATTATCAAATAGTGGGCTGTTAAAGATAAATTAAAATATCAGTCAAATCAACCAATCTGAATTGCTTATAAATTGCTTATTGTTTCCCCTGTGTGCGATGCAATTGCAATCCAACAAGACTAGCGATTGCATGTCACCGTTAATGCGTTCACGAGTAATTGCTTTGTAGTGGTGAGATGTAACCGCATCGCATGTTATATTAATATCACTTTTCCATCATGTTCCCATAAAGACTAATTTTGCAATAGGATATGCATAAGCATTACCAATGACAAGGCTTCCATTCATCAAAGAGATATGAGGACAATGAGAATTGTTCTTCCATTAGATTTGGTATTTACTCAAAAACAATTAATACCAAGGCAATACTAACTTAGACATTAGATATAATTAAGCTGTACCAATTTTCATTTACCGAGTCTTTGTCCATTTTCTATATTACCTTGGGATGTCAAACATTGACCATTGTCCTTGCATGACCTGTGTACCTGAAACCTGATTTTGGTAATAATGTCATTTATAACCCTATCTCAGTATATTATACTACTGAGCCATTGGAAGACAGCATATCCTAGTGAAACTCTTGTGCTATTTAGCTGCGCAGGCTAGTCTTGGTGACTAATTTGGTTAATTTTCCCCTTTTTCCTGCATCTAATCATGATTGTAAAATCTGTTTGCTTTGAGTCTGTGATCCCCTCACATCTTAATAAAGAGTTACGCAAATGGAAGTACATCCAAACATGAATCAGGCCCAGTATTTTATATTTACCAAAGGAAAACATAAATAGTAATTGTAATTTTAGCATGCCTTTCATATATTTGAAAAACCTAAATTACTTTTTGTATATCCCATTTTTCAGATAGAGAATAAGCTTACCTTTGATTATGTGATGTCAAATTCAGCATAAACATAATCACAAAAGTAAGCAGTAAATATATAAAGTACACACAGACTGATTGTTTTGTGACACCACTAATCTTTATACCCAGGCTAAGTGACATCACAAACACTATGCTGTATGTCAGTTAAATGTCAATCTGGTAAAAGCTGTGAAGTCTTAACCTACCTGCATTTTGTAATTAAATGGAGCAAAATTATGAGTAAGTTCATAATATTTTAATGGATAATAAGTAATAACACATTTTAATTATCTATCACATTTTGTCTTCTCAGCAATGCCAAGAACATTTGTTTTTAAAAATGTGTTTTTTTTTATTTAGGCTTATTTACAGTAAATACAATACATTAAAATGCAGAGGCCTTGGTGTGTTCTTTATTATTCAATGCATGCATGCAATAAAGTATATTTATTTTTAATAGTATATAAAGCATTAATCTAAAATATAAGAATATAATACTCAATCTTTGACAAAGAACAAGAGAAGGGATTTGTGATTATCTTAACAAATATGATGGACATAGGTATAATATTAAATAATTTCATCTATGCCCACCATTGTTATATTATAGGTTTTAATTTACAACATTTGGTGTTATCTGTAATTATATATAAGACACAAACAGGAACCAGGATACACAGAAATTACATTTTCCATACTGTAACTTCTACATTTTTATTTCCTCCACTGTATAGGTATTTATGCATCCCACATGGCATTATTGTTATTAGCATTGTCATTGTAAGGCATCACAGAGGTCATGTCATGTATTATTATATTTATATTTGGAGCAGTGTTGTTATTAAACCCTGTTGTCTCTGGAAGGATAAATAGTTCATGAGAATATTATATTATCATCTATATTTACATCATGCTACATACATCTAAAAAACATTTCCAGAATATGTACATATCTCACACAAGACACTACAAAAACTTTAAATCATGCATTCATCTTCTCCCGCATTGACTATTACAATTGTCTCCTTACTGGTCTTCCCAAAATCAGACATGAGCCCCTACAATATATTTTGAATGCAGCAGCTAGATTGATTTTCCTTGCAAATCATTCTTCCTCAAGAAGCCACTCTCTCAGTCTCTACATTGGTTGTACGTTTTTCAACGAATCCAATATAACATTTTTCTGCTAACATACAAGGCCATCAACAAAATTGCAGCAATATACATCTCCTCACTTGTCTCAAAATATCTCCCAACTCGACTCCTCCATTTTGCATAAGATCTGCGTCTCTCTTCCACTTTCATCACATCCTCCCATTCTCGGGTTACAAGACTTATTTTTGGGCTGCACCCACTTTGTGGAATTCACTCACTCGCAAAATAATACTTTCCCCTAGTCATCAAACCTTCAAGCGTTCTATGAAAACCCAGCTCTTCAGACAAGCTTATAATATTCCGAAAACCACTGTCTTAATCTCCCTAGGTTACCCTATTACCACCCTCTACACAGCTAACACAAAACAGCAACCCTCTGATCAACATAGTTGTGTGATTGACCATACAGCCCACTAAATACTTTTTTACCTTTGCATTCTAGCTGGACAAATATGCAATAGGATGTAGAACTTACCTTTGTGTATAAAACCATTGTCCCATATATTGTAAGCTTGCGAGCAGGGCCCTCTTACCTCTCTGTATATATTACCCAGTATTGTTTTATGACAGTTTGTTCCCAATTGTAAAGTGCTACGGAATCTGCTGGTGCTATATAAATAAATAATGATGATGATGATTGCTAAATGGGCCTGGGGGGCATGGTTAATAAGGGGATGGAGAGTTAGGGGATGAAAGGTTCTGATTTACTTTCTTCAGAGATGTAAATCTGGGTCTGCCCAGATAGGAGGAACAGTTGAAGCTGTGTAGTGATGGGGATAACATGTAAAATTATTTTGTAGTTGGTTAATTGTTACTGATGACACCAAGTTTTGCACAGAACTTTACAGGTCTTTAATTGTTTTATGTACCATATTGCACTTTATGTAAGAACATTAACAGCTGCAACTTGATAATTTATATCCAACCCTGTTCTCTGTACTCAGAAGTGGATGAATCATGAGGCCCACTGAACAGTTATCTCATGCAAAAGTATTCCAAGGAAAGAAAAGAAAAATGAATGCATTTACCAGAATGTCAATTCTCTTTTCACCAGTGCATCCTAGTAGTTTCTATCCTGTCAGTAAATCTAATAAAGATTAAACTGCCAATACTTGTCTTTTACAGTCTAAACTACACTAATAAATAGTTTTACGTTACTAGGAGAAGGCGAGGCTCATCTCTGTCTGTACTTATTCTTCTAGTCAATGATACAGCTAGTGTTTAATCTCTTCCAGTACTTTATCTACACAGCATGCCCTTGTTATTTAAAACATGACCAAACTTAACTCTATGTTTGCCACCTGGCATCTTTACCAGTTGAAATATGTCTAAAAATATGTTCAAAGGGCAATGGACTTCCTGTGGTTTACAAGAGTCAATCAGCTTCATTTAACCTACCAAACATGCTTCTGTCCTTAGATCACTCTTTTCTCAGGTCATATCTTAAGTGTCCCTGTCAGTCACTTGAGTAAAATCATTAGAGGCATAGCATGTTCATTTCTAATATAAGTAACACTGTACACATAAGTACAGGGTTATGTACTGAAGTCAGGGCATTATTCAAGTACATCCGAATCATACAATACCGTAGTCCATCTCATCAGCTTAATATTAGACACTTACGTGGTTCTACCAACCTTTATCACCGACCATCATGAATACTGTTGGAGTCTTGCTCACTGATTTGTAAAATTAATATCTACTAATTGATTGTAACAAATATATACATACTGACTATGATACATTCATCCATGTTTAGGTGAGTTTTGTCTTTTACAACTTGGAACTTTTATTATTCGGTTTTACATAATATATAGGAACACAATTTCGACCACTCCAATGTCATGAAAGCAAAGATGGTTTAACACAAATTTGCTCCATTTGTTTTATTCACAGTTCAATGCGCAACCCTTGGACGCAGGGCCGGTGCTAGGGTCCATGGCGCCCTAGGCAATTTGCAAAAATCGGCGCTGCCACCCCCCGCGAAAACGGCGCCCTCCTCCCTCCTCCCCCCTCACCCTGTCTTTCCTTACCTCACCACCGCCGCCTCTCTGCTCCGTCTCCTCCCCTTCACTCACTGACACTAGTGAGTGGAGGGGAGGAGACTGAGCAGAGAGGCAGCGGTGGTGAGCAATAGCCTCTTCCCCCCTCCCCCGTGCATCTGAATGCTATGTGGCGGCCGTGACAGGTATGGTCAGCGGTCGCCGCACAGTTTTAAAGTAATTTTCATTCTGGAGGGTGCGGTCCAGAGCCCGGCGCCCTAGGCAAGTGCCTAACCTTGCCTAATGGGAGCGCCAGGCCTGCTTGGACGGGTTTCAGGGATGAGATGTGATGATTGTAGTTTGTCTCCCCAGTCGTGGTTTCAGCTCTGTGTTGAACACTCCAAAGGAAATGGATGTTCTCTTTAAAAATAGGTCAGAAAGAATCCCTGCATGTCTTGCCCAAAATAAATAAATAGTAGAAAGGGTAATTGTGTATTTATTATGTTCACAATGGTGAGTGGATTTGAGGGTCATGGATAATAAAGGTAATCAGACTGATGTAATGGGTAAACATATAGCAATAATGTAATAAAGAATCATTCTTTGGGATTAATGATTATATTAACATCCTGTTATCACTCACAATCTCTCAGCAATGTAATTGTTACTAGCTAAACAAATATATCTATCAGTCAACTCCACAATTATTGGCACCACTCAAGGGCAAAAACAAATGATTAATATGTTCCTCAAAAATGTTAGGAGAAATTGCTTATCACTTATATAACAGACATCATTCCTACAAGAGTTGTTTTATTGTAAGAAAAGTGTATTCTTTCAATAACATATGGGAAAAATTATTGGTACCCTAAATAATATTTTAAATGAAACCAAAGAAATTTGCATCTCAATACAAACAAACTCTGTCTTTTTTTTGCTCCTAGCCTTGTTGGCTATGGTCATTTCCTGTTTTCCTGGGTTATAAATATGAGGTTACACACATGTAAAGTCCTTTTGTCATCCATTAACATGGCTAAAATCAAAGAGCTTGCAACTCAAATGAGACAGAAGGTTGTGGACCTGCACAGATTCGGAAATGGTTATAAAAAAAAAGTAGTCAGTTGAAATTACCATTAAGTACAATCAGAGTGATAATAATGAAGCAAGAAAAGCATGGAACATTTGAAAATTTGTCAAAAACAGGATGCATAAGCATACTGCCCCCATGTACAGTGTGGAGGATGGTAAGGGAGGCAAAGACAAACCCAAAAATCACAGTTTCGGAACAGCAGTTTAGTTGAATTTAGGGGTTTTAAAATGTCAAAACCCATTGTCAGACACCACATCCATGAGTTTTGGAAAGAGTTCTTTCCTAACTGCAAAACAAAAAATAGAGTGCCTGCCCCACCACTCCTACATTCTAAATGGACTAGGGGTAGTAATAAAGGGGTATTACATCCTGGTACCAACAATTGACTTGCCTCTTGGACATACTCAAACATGCTTTTCAGTGAAAATGGGAATCAGACCTTAATATTTCTCTTTCCTCAGTCCAATGGGAAACCATCTATGGTAATCTTTCTAAAGAACCTACCTCACCCCAGCTCGTCTGCAGAAGATATGACCTGACCTTTCAAAGTTCTGTTGGTGCAACTGTGGTGCCATGGGGGACATTTTTCATGTGTTCTGGGCATGCTTTGTTACCCAACTGCTTTGGATGGAGGCCTTTGAAGGTCACGTCAATGTCTTTATATCCACTTATTGATCTCTTCCACTGCTACCCAGATAACTACCCAAACACCATCGGTATATTTGAGGACATGTCCATAGTTACAAAATGGAGAAGTTTGGCCCTCCTTATTTCATGACAGCATCCTCTCTCATAGTTAAATGGATGTTCTGGCATGAGTTCACAACCAATGGTGAGAGCTTTGTGCTTCTGCATCTGCCAGTTTTAGTTGACTCCTCCATCCCTGACCCAGTTGCATTACCTCAGATATCTAGCTAAACATCCTATACCTGTGTCTACTTCTGGTTCTTATACATGAGCACATGGCTTTTTATCTGAGATCTTGCTTGGTGTACTTTGTTTTGTATGCTCTCCACTATGTACCCCCTTCCCTCTTTTCTTGTTTCTGTACCCCCTTCCACCTACCATAAAACTTGTAATAAAAATATTAATGAAAAAAAACAAGTAGAGTGCTTGAATTTTGCAAAATGTCATTGTAATTTCAAATGGAATTGTATGATGAGGACAGATGAGGCAAAAATTTAACTTTTTGGCCATGCACACCATCATCACATTTGGAGAAAGAAGGGACTGCATGCAAATTAAATGACCTGATATCCATTGTCAAATATGATGATGGATCATTGAGCCTTTGAGGCTGATTTGCTGCTAATGGAGCAGGGGCTCTTGTGAAAAAAAAATGGCATTATGAGTTCCACTCTATAACCTGACATTTTAGGGCAAAATCTGTCTGCGTCTACCAGAATACTGGAACATGGCTGTTTATGGACCATTCAGCAAGCCTATAACCCCAAACACACATCAAAATCCACACAGAATCGCTTGCGGGAACACAAAAATAAAGTGGTTTGTATTAAAAATTATATTCTACAAGCAAAAAAAAAAGAATA
The DNA here is from genome assembly GCF_038048845.1 of Mixophyes fleayi. Taxonomy (NCBI): domain Eukaryota; kingdom Metazoa; phylum Chordata; class Amphibia; order Anura; family Limnodynastidae; genus Mixophyes; species Mixophyes fleayi. Next base: position 64,644,685 of record NC_134407.1, on the reverse strand, counting down.
TCAAGGAAATAGAAATGTTCTGCATGGAGAAGTGGTCCAAGATCCCCTCGACAAGTCTTCTCTAACCTTGTTAAGCATTACAGAAATTGACTCAGTTCTGTTATTTGCGCCAGGGGATGCTTCACCAAATATTAATATTGGGGATGCCAGTTTTTTTGGAACTTATGTTTTTGTTTTGTTTTTAAAAAAAATAAAAATAGTGTTACTAAAGAAAAGCTTGATTTTCTTAAATGTGATATTCTGTTATGGAAATAGTTTTGGGAATTTTTTGTCTCCTCCATGGTAGCCACCATTTTGTTAGTGAGTTATCAATGTTATAAAGCCAGTAGTTTTCTGCTCATGTTGAAGAGGTCTTCTTTAGGCACCACAACTGCTGGCTTGTTTTTTTTCACAGGATGGTTCTCAATTAACAAATTATGGATGCTATAAAAGACTGCAGCTGGGCCTTTCACCCCTGATGAAGTGCTGGGCACGAAACATGTAGGGTGGACTTGCCGCAAGTTTCATTATCCTGTTTTGCTGGTTGATCTGGACCTGTGACAATACAGATAAGCTCTATTTTTATTTATTATTGAATTTACTGTTTGTTCATTGGATTTATATCCTGATGTGGGACGACTTCAGGAGAATTACATTAATAATCTTTTTTTAATTTTATTAATTGTATGCAGTTTATATAAGAACTATACACCTTTTATTTGTGATGAAAAATGACTACATTATGAACAATCTTTGGTTCTATTTGTGTTTCTATTTTTAGATTGCTCCCTTAGTGGTTGTGGTGTGTTGAGTTGGAATAGCTGCTATTAAAAGAGACTTTTCACGTTGGAGCATTGATATCAGAACTTTTTGTTTTATTACTGTATTTGCAACCACATTGTTCTGTCTAGCTGCCCCATTTGTTTGTACATTGCAATTGTTCCAACTTGTATGCATTATGCCTTTTTTTAATGATCGGATAAAAGGCTAGAATAGTGTTCCACCATATTTATGGATTATGCGGATAATCCCCTGTCAGATAAGGCTGATTTATTCTCTACTTAAGAGGCATTGAAAAAATTAGCTACTAAAGAAATTAAAATTCTGGTGCGATGTTACGTTCTTGGAAAAGTTTTTGGAAGTAGGCCGCAATCCTAGAGGACTGTGGCTGCTAAAGAACCTACAAATAATTTTGATGATGAACATTTTATAAAAAAATAGGTATACAGTTCTTGATGAATGTTAGACTCACTTGGTAAGACTGATTGTGCAAGAGAGGAAAAGGAAGATTAAGGAAATGGAAAAAGAATAGGATATAAATATTGAACATTATAAAGGTACTGCTGATTATGATACTTAATAGTCAAAATAAGATTAACTAAAGTTGAGGAAGATGTGATTGTCATCAAACAGAGGAAATTTCACAGTGATAAAATTGACTATAAATTAAATAGGGTTAGAAATTGGAGTAGAAATGGTATTGAAAATCCTAATAATGATTTTCATAATATGGCACGAGCACTGAATGGTAAGAGTAATGATTCTGAAAGGATTAGGCAGTTTGAAATAAGAACTCTTTTGTTATTTTTAACGTAAAGAGTTCAGATTGATCTTCACAATTTAGTAAAAATTCAAGTGTCACTCAAAAACATTTGCAGCACTCATCACGGACCAATGAGGATCCCTTGCATAATAGATTTGCTCTTTTAAGGTCACCTTCACCACACAAAGGTAACACCTAATGTTTTTTTCGACAGAACACACAGAACACGGTTAAGGTCGCACATTACCAAGGAAGAAACCCTGTTCCCAAGATTACAATCACCAATGGGTTTAAAAAGAAGGTTCAGACAGGAAAAGGAAAGAGAGGAAGAATTAAACCACCCAATAATAAAAAACCCACACAATTGGCCACAAAACCACAAGGAGTCTTTGATTTATCCACAAAGAAACTCTCACAACAACAGAACAATATATTAGGGAAGAGTTTAAATTTTGCTTTGAGTTGCCTTGTCAATAAATTTGGTTTGTTTATAAATTTAAATAAATGTATAAGAATCCTTACTCTACAAATACATTTTCTTAAGAATCCTATTCCCAAGTTAGCAATCAGTAAAGAACCCTCTCCTTTTTTGACACAGTGCAAACTTCCCTTTAGATTCTAATCTTTGGAATTGAGAAGTAGTTATATTGATATCATTTTTTATTCTGTTAAAAATTATTTAAAAATTGAAAAGTCTTCGTATATTGAGTATAATTTAACTATAGAAGAAAGGAATACAGTTCAAAGTCTGCGCAAAGATACCTCATTAGTGATAAGCGGTGCAGACAAAGGAGGAGGAGCAGTGGTTCAAGACAGAGTGGATTATTTAAAAGAGGTCAATCGGATTCTTAGTGATGAAGTGACGTATAAAAAATTAGCCAGTTATCCTAGTTCCATATTTCAAAAGAAACTATATATGTTGTTGAACAAAGCTTTGTTGGACCAAGTGATTTCCAAAACTGAATTTGATTTGATTATCTGTATACACAATTACCTTATATTCCAATATTGTACCATATCCCAAAGATTCATAAAACACTAGAATCGCCTCCTGGATGCCCCATTATCTTGGGAATTGTGTCTTTGAGTTTAAACTTGTCTCCTTATATTGATTTGAATTTTCAACCTTATGTTTTAAGATGAAGGTCCTACTTAAGAAATTTTACCTTTGTTTTACAATTGTTGGACAAATTTGAGGGGAATAGTAGTTACATCTAGGTAATGATCGATGTACAGGCATTGTATATTTTTATCCCTCATGATGGAAGTGTCAATGCTGTTAGCAATTTGTTGTTGAGAGATAATACTTTAACAACACATCATTCATTATTGATAGGATATGGTATATTCTTACCCATAATTATTTTGTATATGAGAAACAATTTTTTTGTACAGTTAGTTGGCACAGCAATGGGGTTAAAATTTGCCCCCAGCTTTGCAAACATTTACATGGGAGACTGGGAGGATGTATACATTTATAATTCTTCTGACACGTCAGTAAAAAGTTAATTTTATCAACGTATTATTGATGAATTAATATTGATTTGGGATGGCACTTTAGATGAGATAGAAACATTTGTGACTCAATTTAATATGAATAATTGGATTTTAATATAAAGCTGATGCTGTGTCTATTACATTTTTGGATCAAGTATTAGGAATTGACAAATTTGGAAATATAGAAACTAGAACACATTTTAAGGAAGTTGATGTTTCGTGGTCTCTAATAGTTGTCATCTTGATCAATGGAAGAATAATGTTGTTTTTTCTCCATTTTTGAGACTTAGAAAAAACTGTAGTGATTTTCAAGTGTTTACTTAACAATGCCATTCTTTGAAACAAAGCTTTATTGAGAGAAGTTACGGTGAAAAGGTTTTAAATATCGCTATAGAAAAAGCTTCTTGTATTGATAAAAATAAGTTGTTACAACCAAATGAGATAGACACTACTGTTAATACTAGGTCAAAATTTGAGGGTAACCATTTGTTACTGGATACAACTATAAACATAAAAGTATTGAGCAAACTCTCAAAAGACACTGGAACACCTTGTTGAGTGATCCTATTTTGGGCCCACATTACCCCTGAAACAGAAAGTTATCTATAAAAGAACGAGCAATTTAAAATCAGTGCTAGCACCGAGTTTGGTAAGAAAAGAGACATTCTCTGTTGACTCTAATTTTAGTCTCGGTTGTCAGTCATTAATATATGGAAAAAATGGGTGTTTTTCATGTCAAAGGTGCAATGCTTGTAAACATATGGATAAGAAAAATGAATGTTTCCCAAAAAAAGATAAGGAGTATAAAATAAAAGCTGTATCACATGCAACTCCACTTTAATCATTTACATGGTGAAGTGTAGTTGCAGTTTATTATATATAGGGAAAACTTAAAGGATGTTAAAGATTAGAATACAAGAACATCTGCGTAATATAAAAAAATAACGCAACTGTCTACAGCGTCCCTAGACATTTTAGTACTTACCATAATAATAGTGTTGATTATTTTGTCTTTAAAGGGTTAGAGCAGATACCCATTAATGCTAGAGGTGGTAATAGGGAATTACAATTATCAAAAGGAGAATACTTTTGGATTTAAGAAATCGATTCTTTGGTCCCTAGGGGATTGAATTAAAGTTTTGTCATTGTCTCCTTTCTGTAATCCATTTTAACCATCAATTTAATCTTGCCATAAATGTATATTATGATATTTGTATAAAATTTTATTTTTTTGTATGAATTTATTCATCAAAAATACTGTGGAATAATGTTGATATCGTTTGTTTACATCATGTTTGATGACGACCCTGTGAGATTTTTTAAAACATGAGGACCATTTTTAGTACTATCGGCCACTTTTGACGTGGCTTTCCACTTTTGGATTAGTAATAATTATTTTTTTCACCCCCTCAGCGCTTGTCATGTTGTTGTTGGGGTATTGTTATTAAACATTGTGTGATTACACGAATGAAATTTCCCAATGATGCTGTTTGATAATGGTAATGTCAGGTGTCATTATTTTTTGTTATATTACAGAATGGTTTTCAATCATGTAATATTTATTTATATTATGATTGTTGTATGAATGTATATTCTTTATTCATTTTTTTATTTTAAAGCTTGATAGTTTAATCCTTGTTTACATTGAGGATTAAACTGTAAACTTAAGTCTTGTTTATATTGAGGATCATTTTGTGACATGCTAACATCATTAAATTGAATACTTTGAATATGTCTGCCATTTTTTATGTGATTTTCTGCTATGGGAGTAGTATTGCCAATTTCTGTCCCCTCCATGGTAGCCATAATTTTGTTAGTGGGATAGCAATGTTAAACAGCCTGGATATTTGAGCTTGTTACTTTTGAGCTTGTTTTTTTTTAACTTATAAGCTTTTTAGTTTAATCTTTGTTTATATTGAGGATGATCCAGTGAAATGCAATTTTTTTTTCTATTAATCATTCAGCATCAGCAGTGACCATCTTACTGAACATTTTTGAAGTGATTTTCTACTATAGAAAAAGTATACATTTTAGTAACCTCCATAGCAGCCACCGTTTTGTTGGTGGGATATCAATGTTAAACAACCTGGATGTTCAAGCTTACTTTTGAGCTTGTTTCTTTTGAACTTATTAACATAGTAGTTTTATTTATGTTTATACTGCGGACTATACTCTGAATTGCTAATTATTTTTCTTCTTAATGTTTCAGCATTAGCGGTAGAAATTTTACTGAATTTTTTGTCTCCTCCATGGCAGCCACCATTTTGTTGGTAGGTTATCAATGTTAAATAGCCGGGATTTTTTTGCCCATGTTGATAAGGTCATCTTTAGGCACCACAACTGCTGGCTTGTTTTCTTTCATAGGATGGTTCTCAATTAACAAATTATGGATGCTGTAAAAGACTATTCACTTGCAGCTGGGCCTTTCACTCATGACAAAGTGCTGGACACGAAACATGGAAGGTGGGATTGCTGCAAGTTTTATTAAGTTTTATTATTTAAGCTCTATTTTTATTTATTATTGAATTTACTGCTCGTTCCTTGGATTCATATCCTGACATGGGACAACTTCAGGAGAATTATAGGTAAGCCTGTTTGAATTTTATTAATTGTAAGCAGTTTATATAAGAACTGTACACATTCTATTTGTGTTGGAAATTACGGCACTATGAGCGCTTTCCGGTTCTATTTGTGTTTCTATTTCAAGATTGCTCACTTGCTGGTTGCGGTTTGTTGAGTTGGAATAACTGCTATTAAAAGAGACTTTTTACGTTGGAGCGCTAATATCAGAGCTTCTTATATATATATATATATATATATATATATATCCTCATTTGTTCAATTAAAATGAACAGACCAGCACCAGCAAGAGTACAAAAATAAAAAATAATTTTAATAGAAAAATACAAAAAACTGTATTGTTGTATAATTACTTTTATGTTGATTTTGTGCTTGATATGTTTGCAATTTGTTTTTTGATACTTGTATTCAAGTATAATGCAGTTTATAGTGTGTTTTAGTCACTGTATTAACATATGTGTATATAATTAGGACAACTAAGTTTTGATGCCTCAGCATGGCATAACAGAATAGATATAGTGTCTAACCATTGCCCCTGATGAAAGTAAAGGGAACTGAAATGATTGTTGGGCAGCCAATCTCTTGTAATATAATTTTTTCTTTGATTATTTTGGTGTTGTTTGTATATTTCTATTAAAATTCTTTTGTATTTTCGTACACCGGCTTGCTGGTGATATCTGAGTGCATCCACCTCCATTAAAAAAATAAAATAGTTATATCTATTTAGTGGCAAGAGCCTGCTACTGCCAAAGCACATGCGAACAACTTCTTCCTTTTTATGTAGTTTTATTGTCAGGATGGTAAATGTTTTGACACCGTACAGATTTCACAGCAATTCTGGAGACCCTAAACGCTAGCTAGACATAAACCAGGTCTCTCAAGGCCAGCTAGCTTCCCCACCATTGGTCTCACTGGACAACTAAAAGAAGCAAGCTTTTATACATGAAACTCCTCCCCCAGCCTTAGCTTGATGGACAGGGGGACACACCCACCTTCCCTTTAAGAGGAAACTCCCATCAGTGGTTCTGTTTGCACTAACAGACACACCCTGTCTGTTTGCTCTGAGGAGGAACATTTCAAACCATGTAAGTTAACCAAACTTTAAACCATTGTTTGTCAGACATAAGTCTTTATAATCAATCTAGGTGCATTACTGCACAAATGTTTTACTCTACTACCATGCATATTGCCAGCTAAATAACTCCCTTTGTTACATATATATATATACATATATATATATATATATATATATATATATATATATATATATATATATATATATATTATTTTCTTTCTCTACTGGGCCTTTTGGTTTTCTTACTTAAGTTTTCTGGATAAATCCATGTTATAATGCAAGGGGTGTAAATTAGTTTATTATTTAGTACATAAGTTAAATATTGTCTGTTTTTTTCATGTAGCACACAAATACTTGATAGTTTATTTATACACTGAAATTTAAAGTTGATATCTGTGCTACATGAAAAAACAGCCAATATTTCATGTGCAAAATAATAATCTAAATTACACCCCTTGCATTATAACATGGTTTTGTCCAGAAAACTTAGTCAAATTCTTGCCTAAGTTCCTTAATGAATCAGGTCCAATGTGTCTAACCCCCGGAACCAATCTTGGGCTTAGAGTGCAAATGTGGATAATGCACCTCCTCAACCACACTTTATTTGCCCTGGCTAGCTCTTGCGTAAGTGACTAGAGGGTCTCCACACATAATCATTATCATCATCAGCTATTTATATAGCGCCACTAATGACGCAGCACTGTACAGAGAACTCACTGACATCAGTCCCTGCCCCATTGGAGCTTACAGTGTAGATTTCCTAACATACACACACACAGACTAAGGTCAATTTGATAGCAGCCAATTAACCTACTGGAGCACCTGGTAGAAACCCACGCATACATGAGGAGAACATACAAACTCCACACAGATAAGGCCATGGCCGGGAATCAAACTCATGACCCCAATGCTGTGAGGCATAAGTGCTAATCACTATTCCACCATGCTGCCCACAATATTTACAGCAATATTCGTTATGTGTAGACTGGACACAGGTTTTGTTGTGTGGTGGTGCACTACTATAGTTGTCGTAGTAAGTTGCGTGCCAGGCAATCTTTATATTCCAAAATAGTAACTGTTTTTGTTACATACCTTCTCCATACTAGCAAAATACTTGGGCTGCAAACAGTAAAAAAAAGTTTATACATATCCTACAGCCTCCTTCACAGTTCTTAGGTGGTCAATTCAAATAGGGTTTTAAAATATGGATCTTTCATCTCATCCTGCACAGATCTTAAAGGGTTAACATAGTTAGCCTCCTAGATGCCTCACTGCTATCCTGGCTGGGATCAGTAGTTCCACACACAGTCTGTTGCTGGCACCCTTCCTCTGCGGGAGTAATGTCTCATTTTAGTGTTTCTGGCGCTATCTCTGCTGCATTCTCAGCTGCAACAGTGGTACAGAATTAGTGGCGCTATATAAATAGATAATGATGATGATTAACCCCTCGTCTGCAGAGGTAATATCACTCACTTCTTTCAGGCACTGTTTTTGTTGCAGTCTGAGCCATAACTTATTCTCTTCTGTAGGAGTGATTTCTCTATTTATTTCGGCTGTCAAACTTTCTCTCTTGTGTAGCTTCAGCACCTGGGAGTAAATGTATCAAAGCTGCAATTTTTGCAGCGATTTGAAATCTCTGCAAATTGCTCGAGATCGGCTGCGTTTTTAGGCGCTTTATGTATTAATTTATAATTTTGACTCTCAACTTCAAAATCGCCATCGATATTCAGCAAGTTGCAGCTGTTTTCCCCAAACAAGAAAAGACTCAAATGTTTAGTGGTACTAAATAATAACCAATACTCATTTTTGATTGGTTGGAAGTTTCAAAATAAAAACGCCTGCAATTTTGACCTCACCAACACTATAAAATGCTGTCTACTTCTATATTTGAGTTAATAGCAGTTTAAGGAGTATAGTGAGAGTAATGATTAGAACATGAGTGTGTAGTGTATTGTTTGAAAAGAGTGTTGGAAGTCATATTTTGTGTTGGTTTGTGCTCATTTTGTTTATCTGCCCCTGTTTGTCTCATAGCCTGTGTCTTTAGAGCCTGTGTATTGTTTGTGAGTTGAGATGCTCACTGACCACCGTAAAGTGGTTTTGGTTTTCAATCTGGATTAGCTTTGTGTTTTGGTTTTGGCAAAACCACCCTCATCAGTTTTGGTTTTGGTTCTGGTTTTTTTTTTTTAGACAAGTCACTAAAATATGCTAAAATCACATAATTTTGCTCTTTTTTTGATCCTACATTATTATAACCTCACTAACGCTAATTTAAAGTCATTTTCAGTCAATTTTGACCACCTCACAGGTCACAATATTATTTTGATACACTTTCAAACAAAGATTGCAGCAGTCATTGCCAGTGATAAAAAAAAAGGCCATTGTCATGCCTGGGCATAAGACCAAAAATCCACCTCTTATGTGTGCAATTATTTTTATACAAATCCTGACAACAATTGTCTAGCCATTTTTAGCGTTTGTAAAGCCACACTCAGTAGAGGTAGGGACCTATCTAGGATCCATCTATCTAGGATCCATCTAGGATCCTCATCCATGCTACGGCATTTGAATCGAGTTCATGGAAACCTGTTGGGAAAATCAGAAACTTATGTTAAAAAAATAACAACATGCAGTCCAGCATCATCTACCTTCCTTCTCTCATCTTGATCCCAGTACCTGCAATATACACCCCCAACACTTTAATCATCAATATCCTCACAAGAGATGGGAGTTAGTCCTGCATCCAAGTTGCTAAGGCTAGATGTCTCATCCACTAACCATAATTCCTCTGAAGAATTATTGATCATTATTCCCGCTGCTGCAGGTCAATCGTCAACCAGGAAGAATAATACTAGTAGCTTACAACAATTGACTGTTAAACAATCCTTTGCTAGAGGAAGAAAGTAAGAAAGCTGTCACCCAGTCGCAAAGCGGATCACAGACTTCATAGGGACTATGCTAGCATTAGACCTGCGTCCAATATCCACTATTAATGCAGCTGGTTTTAGACAGTTACTTCTGTCCCTATTACCAAATTCCATCACAACATCATTTTACTAGAAAAGCTATTCCTCACCTCTACCAGAAAGTTTGCAAAAATGTAATTATTGGGCTACAAAATGTCATTCTACCCACTATACACTTAACCACAGATATGGGGACAAGCAGACCTGGGCAAACTAAAGATTATATGACTGTGACAGCCCGCTGGGTTGGTGATTCGCCTTCACCAGCAGGAACAGCAGCAGCATGTACCCAAGTAAGTCACATTTTTCAGAAGTAGGCTACTCTGTGTATCAGCGACTTCCCTAAGAGGCGTACAGCTGACAATCTGTTACAAAAACAAAAGGATGTCATTGCAACATGGCTAATCCTGCTTGGACTCTCCTGAGGATATGTGATTTCTGATAACGCCACCAATATTGTTAGAGCATTACAGCGGGGGGAATTCCATCACATTTCCTGTTTTGCTCACACAATCAACTTGATGGTACAGAACTTTTTAAAAAAATGACAATGACATGCAGAAGATGCTGACTGTGTACCGAAAACTTTAGGGTCATTTTCGGGATTCTGCAGCAGCTGCAAGAAGACTAGAATTTGAGGGGGAATGTCCTTTAGTCCAATGAAGTAGTTACCTGTGAAGAAAGTGCAGACACGGTTAGCTTGAGTCAAGTGATTGCCTTAATTATACTTTTTGAGAAGCAGCTAGAGAAATTGAAGGATGAAATTAAACTAAGCAAATTCGCTAACTATATTGTAATTGTAGATCTAGGACCTAATTCGCTTCGCCAGGATCCAAGAGCTATCAACATCTTGTAATGACGTCTTCTCTTTCAGTTTCTCTGACAACTGCTTCTCGGAAAAAACCTAGCTTTCCCAAGACTTCCACCTTTTTTAGAGAGGTTTTGTTTTCTTTAAAAAGGTACAAGCTTATTATTTACATTTTTGTTTCCCTGACTTAAAACCACTATGCACTTGAACATAAGCTTTAGCACATAAGGTTTAGGGATTATTATCATCATGACTGAGACTGGAGAGTGACAACAACAATATCATCCCTCCTGTTTCTGTATGAGCTATGGCACAATACAATGTCACTGGACACTTTGAAGAAAACTGACAACCCTATTATTACAATTTCTGCTTCAGCACTGAACCCTGTCACCTCTCCTGTTTCTGAGTGAGCTATGGTACAGTAAAATGTAACTGCAGATTTATACCAAGCCAGCCAGCCCTATCATTTCTATTTCAGCAATGACTCTTAGCAATGGAGCACTCCTCTTTATCTGTTACCTATATAACTTTTCTGAATTTGCCTGCAAATTCAGAAGAAAAGCCTGCAAGGACTAGTATTTGCATTTCAGCAATGAGAATTAGCAATGCAGCTCTCCTTTTTGTGTTACCTATATAACAAACTTTTTGAGTCAGAATGACAAGGTCTTGCATCATCATGACTGACCTTACAAGAAGATGCCCCACTGACAGTTACAGAACTAGCACTCATAGAGAAAGGCGAAGGCCTGATTCTTTCTTTGCCACTGCGTTTGTAGAATGGCATGTTGGCAATTTTATTTTTTTGGCACTTAACTATGCCTTGAATACAGGTGTTTTTTTCTTGACCAAGGTAAAAGGTGTTTTTTTACATTTTTGTTTGCCGGACTTAAAAACACTATGTACTTTTACATAGGATTTGCCAGATGACGTAGAGGGATTACTATCATCAGGACTGGTGGCAGCAGCTGCTTGCTGCTCCTGCTCTTATGTGTACTGCTGTGAATCCATTTGGATAACACCCTAAACTTTTTGGTGCAAATTCAGAAAAAACGTCACGATGACATTTTGCCTCATTTTGGAATCCGAAAAATCACAAAAGTACTTGGATCCCCTAAGTTTGGGTGTGTTCAGTTTCCGAGGAATCGAGCCTGAGCATCTCTATTTGTGAGTGTATTTTTTTGTTGTTTTGGTCATACCCAGATGATTTGTTTGTTAGTATTTATGATGATGAGAGGAAAGAGAGGTGAGAAGTATAGGGAGAGTCTGGAGGAGGAGAGAGTGGAGCAAGTAGGTGAGGAGGAGCAGTAGCTTCTTGGAGAGAGAGGGTCTTCTGCACTGTTTGGGAAGACCAAATCTGGACGCAAAGTGTGCTTGATCAAAACAATGTCCCTGTGCATGATTTGATCGCTGTTTATGACTGGCTTTTGGACACTCTTGCTGCCAAGAGTCAGCAAGTCTGTGATGCGGTCAATGTGGTTGGGCCCATCAAAACATCCATTGACAATTGCCACAATCAGATCTCAGATATAAAAAGGCAAGTGAAAAAAAAGATGTTGGAGGAGCAAAGAGCAGTTGCAGGGACTGGTGGAGGGCCCGCACTGGTCATATCATACAAATCCTGTGAGGAAGTGTTTAAGCAGGTCATTTCTAGAGAGTTAGCTGAACTGATCAATGTCCGGGACATGGATAAGCCTCCCATCTAACCTAAGGCTGGTGAGTAATCTCTAGATTTAAATATTTTAACCTTTTATGCAAAAGTAATATTCTTGCATCATGTAAATGTTATATATATATATACATAATGAATGCAGAAGCCTGGCACATATTAGATAATGTGGTAATGACATGTGGATGTCATATTTTTATTTCTCAGCTTAAAATTTTTTGTTAACAAAATATATTAATAACAAACATGTCTAAATTTACAATACACATTTACGCCTCAAACGCATACAATGGTAGCAGTTTCTTGCCAGGATGAGGAGGAATCCTTAGAAGATAAATTCACCTATGTAGAAAAAAAGAGGTTACATATTTGATGTTACTGTTACACATTTTTCTGTAGACATAAACACCTCTAAATGGTATGGTACAGGTGATGCAAATTCATTTTTTCTTTTTAAATTTCCAAGGAACATCACAAGACTATGGACCAGCAGCTGTCAAATGTTTAAGCTGCCCAATCACCAGTACCTGAGCTAGCAGCTGAAGAGCACATTATTCTGGAATGTGTTGAGCACTTCTCTGAAGTTGTGTAGTCTGCACTGCAGTCTTCCGCAACCAGCTCAAACAAGCCAAGTGGAACCATCAGCAGTTCTTATTTTGGCTGCCTATATAGAGAACATCTGTGAAGTTCAACAAAATTTATTGCACTTTCATCAGCAAACAATAAGGGGAATTGAAACAGTTGTCCAAAGGCATTAAAATTACTACGACAACTAATAATCTGACTAGGGATGTTAGAGAGTTTTCTGGAAATATGGTCTCAGCATGTGGCTAAATGCTAAATATCTAAATGCCCCGCCTATCTGTGCCATCGGGTAACAGCAACCACACTACAACACCTAGGACATCCTAGCCATCGACACAGCCACATGCTAGTGTGCGGATCAGGGGAGGAAGACAGCCATCCACAAGCTGTACCACTAATCCTGAACCCACACCGAAGAAATAAAAATAGATATGTGCTACTGTTGTGATTCTAAGCCTTTGTGCTTTGATTTTTTGAGAACTTGCATCCTAAAGGGAAGGCAAAGACATAAACAGCATCAATTGGAGGAGTAGAGAAGATACCAGAGGAGGTAGGCTGAGAGGCTTGAATAAATAATTTAGTTTCAAGGGCAAGCTTGAAGCCATGGAGAGTAGAGGCTAAGCTTGAGAGATCATTCCACAGGTGAGCAGCCCAGTCCTAGAGGCGGGAGAGGAAAGAAGTAATCAGTATCGTAATGCTGGTAGTCATTAGCAGACAAAGGGGGTAGTGGGAAGTAGTCTGAGTAGATATGAGGTTTGAGATATAGGGGTGGGCAGAGGAAAAGGAGCTTAAATTGTATTCTGTAGTACACGGGGAGCCAGTGTAGTCCTTAATATTGGTATTAGCACTTTAATAATTGCATTTAGGTCTTGTGGGGAAGTGGGAGGGCTGTGTCTGAAAGTAGGTATGGTTAGACAGATTGTGGGGGGTCTGTGTAAAATGGGGGCATGAAATGTATGAAATGGGCAGGATTTATTTTGTACAGCCTTTGCCCCAATAAATGTCTGGAGATAAAGGATTGGGTAAATTACTATAGGAGCTGAATATTATTTTGGACTATTTTACATTAAAGACAACCTTCTTGGGTATTGCTTTATACATATATTAGATGTAATAGTGTAACTGTCTCTGTCTATTTCTCAGAATAATTTTGTCCTTTTCCCCTCCTTCTCATATATAGTGCTTTTTTGTCATAGAACTCACCGGAACTGAGTTCCGGCACCTGTTTTAAAAGTAACTCTTGAACATTTGATGTTTGTTTCACGTGGACTTGAATCGCCCTGTCGAACGTAGCAGCAAAATCATTAAAACGGTGCATGTGGGCTGCTTGTGTGTCGAGTCTGATGCATGCGTACTATGTCCGCGCTGGTTGTGATGGCACTGCTTGACTTGTGGCGCTGTTCAGCTTGTGATTGGTCGTGTGGTTGCGCGCTCAGTGCTTACCGCGGGCGGCGACCGTTGTGTTTCATTACACAACTGAAGTTTGTGGGTGTGTGTACAGTGATCGACTACGTGATGTGAGTTCCGGCACCTTTTTTCTTACAAAAAAGCACTGTATATGTATATATATTGTAACAAAACGCACCCTTCTTGTGGCACTTTTTTCACCTTCTGTTGCAAGAACACCCAGCATATATCAGCAACACGAAAACTTCTTGTTTTAAATCAAATATATTTATTGTTTGCGTCACAATAAATGGCACTTGTTCTGTCAGGATGACACCAGCAAGCACCAACTTTTGCTTGCACCTCCTGGTGACCCTAATGCTTACTAGACACAGTACAGCTCCCTACTGAATGGCCAACTATTTCAGCATCAGTCACCTCTAACAAAAGCACAACTCAAGATTAAATACACAGGTCTCCTCCCGACACTGCCACCTTGTCTTTAAAGGATGTCTCTTCAGGTGCTCTGTAACGCCTATTCAATACAGCCACCCCTATCAGCTCTGCTGCTAGCTGTAGAAACAAACACTTTAAAGCATGTAAGTAAATCACATTTTACATTTACTTTATCACATGTCTCAGACCTGTAAATAACTTAACATAAGCACACTGCTACACCCATGCAAAATGTGTTAATGTAGTAATGTAGTGCCCCCATTTCATATTATGCCACAAAGTAGTGCCCCCAGTTCATATGCCACATTATAGAGTCCCCCAGTCTATTTTGAACCACAGTAGTGCCACTAATTTCATGTATACACACATTTTATAGTTAAAAAAATACGTTCCATAACTGAACATGAAAGGAGCTCCTGCACATGCATAGCAGCTACCTTTCAGCCATCTTTGGCTGCTTGAGTGAAACAGCTCCGATGTGCCAGAGAAAAGAGATCCGTGTGTCAGGAAGTTGCCAAATATCATAGAGTAATAATAAATAGGTCTGTTAATCTTTATGGCTATAATTCTGCAAAAACTGTCAGGATTTAAGGGTTTTAGGTGTTCCATAAATAGGCACCTAAATTTGAATAGTGAATCTAGGGGGCAGATATATTAGTGATTTCCTCACTAGGAACCTGATGCTAGTTGTCCATGTGCTTGTTTGTACCGTGTAAACTTGCACCATGCATGCCTACAAAGAGAGTGTATATTTATGTGCGCATGCAGAGTTGCAACTTCTTACTACTTGTGAGAGGGAACAGGGAAGAAAAGGACAGTCTAAAATAGAGCAAGTACAGTAAGGGGGTGTTGATGCAAATCCAGCTGAGGCAGACCAGAAAAGAATTTTCACCTGCAAGAGTGTATGATGATGACGGTCACCATCACTAGCTAGCCACTTTGGATTGGTTGATTACAAATTCACCTCTAAAGCTAATAGATGCTTTCTTCATCGCTCATGTAAATATTGTACAATTTTGTGGGTGTATTTTTAAAAATGTTTTTCTATTATCATCCGTATGCAATCAAGGCTAATAGCAAATTTTCCACTACCAAATCAAACCACATCCTTTATCTATATTACTCCATAGCTACTTCATTCCTATCTAATTAACCCCTCATGAACTTTTCTTCTATCTCTGTCCCTTACCTGTAACATTCTCAACCAGTCATTAGAAAATAAAAGCTCACACATTTTACAATCTTCTCTTTTACCTCTCTCTCCTACTGCTTCAATAAATCCAGGTCACCCCACATCTTCCATACAAGATATCACATGTCTCTTATTACTTTAAAAATCATTTATATGTGGCCTTTTGTTTGTAACAAACCAATCTCCATACATGAGCCTTCTGGCAATAACAGAAACATGGTTCATACCATCAGACACTTTCTCACCTGCTGCCCTTTCACACAGTGGTCTCCATTTACCCTCACCTCCAGGCCTGGGAGCAGACAATGAGGTGGGGTTGGACAACCTTTTCCCCCATGCTCCTTATTCACTAAATGTCCCAGCACTATTGTTCCCATCTTTTAAAAGTGTTCAACAACTTTTCTCTGCATCTATCATTTCTATGGCTCACTCCAACAATTTATTGAACATTTCTCTGCCTGGCTCCCTCATTTCTTATCTTTTGACATCCCATCATCATCTTGGGTGATTAAGCCTCTCACTGGATATCCACCTTCTCCTTCTGTCATTAAACTACTCTCTCTAACCTTCTCTCTAGGCCTCTCCCAGTGAACTATCTCTTTTACTAATCATGGTTGAAACTGCCTTGATCTTGTTTTTTCCAGAATATATTCAGTTTCTGATTTCTTTAATGCTCCTTTCTCCTTCTCGGGTCATTACGTTATCACTTTCAAGCTTACTTTTATTCCTTTAAACTATTTACTGTCAAACTGTACCAAGTCTCCTCATACTCACAAAAGTCTCAATTCTATTAAGTATCAACAAATCTCCAACTCTGCAATCTCCAATCTCTCCCCAATTTCTACAATCTCCTTTCCTTGCCACATCTTAAGAAAACTCTATCAACAGCTCTTGCTCAAATGCCTACAGCTACACTTAACACTATATCAATCATGGCACACTCGATGCCTTCAAAAACTTTCTCACAAATTGGAATTATTGGTATAAGTCTTGTACTTCTAATTACTTCCTGTCATATACCGCTATCACTCTTATAAAAATACTCTGGGCATGGCCAAACAAAAATACTTCAAATCTCCCAACTCTGCTGTGGCTTCTAACCCAAAGTACTTATTGAATATTATTATTACCTTTTTTTATAAGGTGCCATATAGAGGGCAAACAACAAGACAATATATTGCATAAAAGTACAATACAATAAACAAATCACACTACAACTCTCAGCACAAATATCTTGTTTTCTCTTTTAAAGGCAATACTGATAAGATCAGACATTAAATTGTATGCTCTTCCTCAACCAATAAACTTCTTAATTCCTTCCCTGTACCCTCTGATACTTTCTGTTAATTTGATCCCTCAAATGAAGATGAAAATCTACTCTCTTATCTTCCTACTCTAATACCAGACCACTTGACCCTATACCCTCACAAATCAGTCGATCCCTGTCTCCTGTGCTTACCCCAGTCTTAACTTAAATCTGAATCTGTAATCATTCTCTATCATCTGGTATTTTTCCATCATTATTCAAACATGCAGTGATTACTTCAATGCTAAAATAAATTCCAGTCTGAAACTTTCTCTTAGATTGCTGACCCGTTTCAGCTCTCTTGCCCCTCAAAGATTCCGGAGAGGCTAGCCTACACTCACCTCACACACTTTCCTTGCTCACTCAACCTATTGGACACATTTCAGTCAGAGACTGCAATATCCCGGGACTGCACTGACTAGAGTGGTCATGCTGGCTAAGGTGGTCAGTGATTTGATCACTGCTAAATCTCAAGATCATTACTCACTTCTAATTCTTCTGGACCCCTCTGCTGTATTTGAGACTGTTGACCACTCTCTTCTCTTGCAAATGCTACATTCCTTAGGTCTTCAACACACTATCACATCATGGTTCTCATACTACTTATAAAATCACTCTCAGTGTTTGTTTCTCTGGATTCTTATTGGTAATTTTACCAATTCCAATATAAAATCTTTATACCAATATACATATCTTAACTTGTTTTAAAATATCTCTTAACTGGGCTCTTTCTGCTCTGCGCAAGATCTATCTCATTCACACTCATCCCCTGCTAACACTTCCGGTTACAGGACATTCGGGTTGCACCTACTCTGTGGAATTCATTTAATTGCTCTCAATTACTTTTTTTTCATCAATGTTTTTTTATTATGATTACTAATATTCATCACACTTTCATATTTATTAAATATTACTATTTTCCTTATTCTGCTGATACACATCCTTACGCAAACACTTTTTCCTGGACCTCACACACACCATTGTATTAATTACCATTTCTCTATATCATACAATGTTTTCTACAATTTCCTCCCCCTTTGTTTATATACTTCTGTATCTACACAAATGCACCTGCATCACATCCCAATTGGCACCCTTTCCATTATGCCAATTATCCCATTTCCATCCCACTTTCCACCCTAGCCAATCATATTTACTCCCTCCAGATGCTGCCTTAAATCCCTTTGGACTATTCCAGTCCACCACAGTACAAAACTCTCATTGACTCCTACCCCAAACTCCACATCCCTGAAGAAGTCCCCTCTAAGCAGATGAAACTCAATGGATTAGTATACAACATTTTCCTGAGTACAGGCACTCTCCACCACATCACCGACAGCCTTCGCACCTTGAAATTCAGAACGTCTAGCAACTACAACAATGAAATGCATCGGTGTCTGTGCGCTCCACTTGGCAGGAAGTGAGAGCGTGTGGAACGTAAGCTGCTTTCCATCGCCACAAGTAGGCTGAATTACATTTCACAGCCGCTGAGGAAAGTACCACGGACCACCAATTACAAGTGTACGTAAGGCAAAAATGCTCTTCTCAGAGCAAATTGCTATCAACATTAAATAAACTTAAGTATACAACTGCAAACTGCTATATACTTACCACCAATTCCTCATTACAGACACACACACACACACACACACAACTCACCAAACATACATTTAACCCATTAAAACATCTCGCACATACATTATACCACACCACTTTTCCATCGAAGAGTTTCTAGCCTATTAATTAATATTACATCAGCTCGCATTACATGTTCCAGATGGCAACACCTGAAGCATTATTAAAAAGAGCTAATCCTCTTTATAAGACATAATCACACCCTCACAGAGACAAGATATACCAAGCACATTAACTTTATCAGTATTGACAAACACCACACACACCGTGATCTTTCATAGTAACAGCTGTTAACATTAAGAGCTATAGACCCTTAACTAGAGCGCCGCCTACACTAAGAGCTATAAACGTTGCCACCGATTCACCTTGAAAGATTAGCAAGGCAAGCAATATACCATGCAAAAAAAGAGCTATAAAACATTAAAAAGAGCTAAAAGCCAGAAAAACTGAGTATATTGCAGACAATCTCAGACATCAATAAAAAGGTGAGCCTTTCCCCCCACCCTCCCTCCGCAGAACTCAAACAGCACCAGGAGCAGAATAAAGGATCTTTAAATACACAAAACATCAGTCCCAACCAAAAGGATCCATCCAGGAGCAACACCAGACCCTTCCAATAAAGGACGACATCGATGAAAGCACATACCAGCAACACCAAATTCACACAGCTAAACAGAACCACAACACTGCCACATTATTCTACACCGCATCATGGAAAACTCAAACAAATTATTATTTTATTTTATAATAATTATTTCTTTTCTAACACAATCAGATCAAGAGATTCAGTAGTGTAGTTGAAACAGGAAAGTTGCCCACAATAATAAGTTAAAGCTAGATGTAGATTATATGTTGTTCATTTATGACTTTGTATTAATTTAAGAAATTAGCACAAGTCTCCATAGCCTGACTATTGAAGATAAGTTATCAGTATAAGTAGAGATGGGCGGGCTCCGTTTCCTTAAAACCGAACCCATCCGAACTTTGGGGTTCCGTACTCTCGCGCCTATTCGGATTCCAAAACAAGGCAAAACATCATTGTGATGTCGTTGGACTTCGGATCTCGCGAGTTTTGGAATCAATAAATACCCGCCTCCACGGCAATCTAGCGCCATTTGAGAGAGGGATAGAGAAGGGTTAGGGTTAGGGATACAAATTGTAGGGTCTGCTATACACCCTTATAGAAGAGCTGCTTTGGTCATTTGGTCATTGCTGAAATCCTAATATATCAGTCATGGCACACTTTTTTCTGAATTTGCACTACAAAATGTAGGGTCTGCTATTGACCCTTATCGAAGAGCTGCATTGGTCATTTGGTCATTGCTGAAATGATAATCTACAAGTTCTTGCAGGCTTTTTTTTCTGAATTTGCACTAAGTGTAGGGTCTAATATACAAAGACGAGTGCTCCATTGCTAAGAGTCATTGATGAATAGGAAGACAAGCAGGCTTGTCTTCTGAATTTGCAGACAAATTCAACAGTGTTATATTGAATAAACAGACACATAGGGGGAGAAGGAGAAAAAGGAGACACAACATTAATCATCTTCCTCTTCCTAAGGACTGTCAATGGTGTTATAGTCTCTTAGTAGGCTGTGGAACAGCCTGCGACAGTCCTGGATGGTCATCTTCTCCCTCTTCAAGATGAGGCGTTTCCTGGCAAGCCAAATAGCATCCTTAAAGCAGTTCATTAGCCTCCAGGCCTCCTGGATTGCCCCAATGATGTGGGTCCCAGGAAATAATCCATAAAATACCAAATGGTATGAAAGGCAAGTTCTGGGCACACTGTCCTTATGTTCATGTTCCAAGGCATCCAACAGTGCCTGTGCAGTAGGGCAGTCCCACAAAATATGCTGTGTTGTTTTCCTTCTGGTGATGCAGAAGGGGCAGTGGACATATCGGCACAGGTTCTGGGAGTGCATGAATGTCCTGAGAGGCAGACATCCATGGATAGCCAACCATGCAATGTCTTTGTGTCTATTAGTCAGCCTCTTAGAGGCCACATTCTCCCACACATGTTTTGTTGTGTTTGTAATCTGCACTTTACATGAAAGGTACCTAACTAATTATAATTTTGTGGGATTTGGGCTGATTCGAAGCTCACTGATGAACTGGCTTTTTGCTGGGAATTTCAATGGCTCTTTTTAGTGCATTGTCTGGCACCCTGGATTGGTGTGTGTCTGATAAAAGCACACATCCCGGGGGGTCAGTTGCCATGTATTAGCTGTAGAATTACCTCACTTATCCAAGAAACAGGTGGAGCAATCGTTGCCATGTATTAGCTGTACAATTACCTCACTTATCCAAGAAACAGGTGGAGCAATCATTGCCATGTATTAGCTGTAGAATTACCTCACTTATCCAAGAAACAGGTGGAGTGAACGTTGCCATGTATTAGCTGTAGAATTACCTCACTTATCCAAGAAACAGGTGGAGCGATCAAATGAACCATAACTGGTTTCATGATCCACTGCTGTGTGCCAATGTGTCCGAGATGTGCTAGGAACTGCCGTGTGTTTGAGTCAGTGCTCTGTCGATTACCATCCAGCCAGGTCGCTGCAATATTGGTCCAAAAGTGTATGAAAATAATAATGTGACCTGTGAGGTGGTCAAAACTGACTGCAAATTACTTGAAATTAATGTTAGTGAGGTTAATAATAATGTAGGAGCAAAAAAAAACAGCAAAATTATGTGATTTTAAAATGTTTTAGCAATATTTAAAAAAAATCCAAAACTAAAACCAAAGCCAAAACACGCAAGGGCGGTTTTGGCAGAACCAAAACCCGAAGGTAATGCAGTTCCAAAAATAAAACCAAAACATGGGGGTCAGTGAGCATCTCTAAATATAAGTATGTCTTCTGGTGGCACTGCAATGTGATACGATCAATAATCTATCATCATCATCATCATCATTTATTTATATAGCGCCACTAATTCCGCAGCGCTGTACAGAGAACTCTTTCACATCAGTCCCTGCCCTATTGGAGCTTACAGTCTAAATACCCTAATATAGATACACACACAGACACAGGCAGAGAGATAGATACAGACAGACAGACAGAGAGGGAGAGACTAGGGTCAATTTTTGATAGCGGCCAATGAACCTACCAGTATGTTTTTTGAGTGTTGGAAGGAAACCGGAGCACCCGGAGGAAACCCACGCAAACACAGGGAGAACATACAAACTCCACACAGATAAGGCCATGGTCGGGAACTGAACTCATGACCCCAGTGCTGTGAGGCAGAAGTGCTAACCACTAGGCCACTGTGCTGCCCCAATTTATATCTGAATAGAGATTTATATTATTAGAGTAACATATTCCTGAACAACTACTAAATATGTTACTGAATGTAGTATCTTTAAGCATACTTATAATCTCCACTTGAGTAGGTTTGTAATACAGTATCATACATACTGTATGTACACTTTCCAATGTGTTTGAAGCAAATTCCCTTTTCCTCATGCTTAATATACTTTTAGCAATGAGTATTACACTTATCTGCGTTTGTCTGTAAATTAAGACAACAGTTTTGCTGCTCAATGGCTCTGTCAATGTTATTCAACAGATATTTTCCTCAGTATAAATATCTCACTTATTTGTATTTTCAAAAGAACTGTCAGTAGTGATTTTGACACAAATGACTTGTTTTTCCTTGCCACAGATGGATGTATTCTATAGTGAATCAGCTGGGATCTTTTGAAGAATGATGTTTAGTATACTCTCTCATACAAAATCCTCAGTCCCATCTCAGCATTTTCCAAATACCTAGGTCTCCAGGCAGCCACCTAGATAACTCACAACTATCAAGAACCAACTGTCCACTCCATCGTGAGCTCCTTCCTGAAGTAGCATTGCGTAGTGTGTCCTTATTTACATGCGTCTGTTATATTTCACAATCTCTGCTCTACTAGCACCATTAAAGGAAGGTGAGTTGCTGTAGTTATATTGCAGCGCCAGGCACTACAAAAGTGAAAAATCATCCATAGAAAAAATTCCATTTGCTGGCCAAATCATCATAAAAAGCGTAAAGATGCTTGCAGCTTGGCATTACCAACCAATAGCAAATCCTCTCACAACGTGATCAGCAACGTTTGGACAACATGTCATCCTATCTGCTCAATTTATTTATTGCATTGTAAGTTCAATTTATTTTAATTCATCTGTTAATAAAAACTTTTCTTGGCCTATATGCCTATTGTCTTCTCTAGTGCTCTCCAATCACTCCGATATTTTAGCATTACCAATAGTACATACAGTATTTCAGTTACTTTTTTGAAAGCTAAATGAGAATTCACATTCCAGTCTGGATTATCAAAGGATTAAGTTCAGGTTAGGGAAGCAGAAACTCTTGAATTCTTCTGTGTCAATGTCCTATTTCTTGGGTTGTTCTTTCCTTTGAGGAACAAATATAGAGAAGAAAAACATAGAGGTCATCCTGGTTCGTGTGAAAGGGAAATGGGAGGGAAAGTAATTATTCATTAGAAGTTCTCAAAGTCGCAGACTTTAAAGTGCCCTGTGATTATAGATGTGGTATTCTTCTGAAGCTAGTGACAGGGTTCTGTAAAAAAATAATTTCTATATGGATTATAGATACACATAGGCTCATCATTTAAATTACCCAGCAGAAAGTCTAATGTTATATAAGTTTTCAGCTATCTCTGTTGAAACTCAAAGAATGCATGACATGTGATTCTGAAATTGTACAATAGGCTTTAATCAGATAACAGATAATAGTTAAAAAGGAGGAAACATAGATGGAGAAAGTGTTTTCCCCACACTATTTAATTCCTTCCTGTCCTGTAGACCTTTATCAAATGATATGAAATTCTGCAAGACCCGTTTTAAGTGTTGGAAAAAAATGTTCATGAAAGATGTACATAGAACTTTGTTACTTAGAAATTGGTTATAATAAAAAGCAGATCAGGGATTTATATAGCTAAAAACACCTTTTGTCCAACTAAATGTTCCTCCATCTTCTCATCAAGGCTCCATGCTCAAAACTTAAAAAGCCTACTCCCTCCAGACTTAATCTCCTCCATACATTAACTCAATGTATTTTAAAGCACTGAAAAATCTTTCTTCTTCAAAGCTATTCTTACTGGAAAAGAAGAGTCATTTGCATTAAAGAGAGGTACTTGTACTATGCCTTTAAATGCTATTAGTTTGCAACATGCATTTTGTATTGAAATAATTGATAAATGAATACTCATTTGATCAAAGTTGATATGATAACTTTAAACTATAGGCATACTTAGCTAACTTTCCTACCTCGATTCTGGGAGGTGTTGAAGGGAAGTAGAAAAAGCTCCACCTACATCAGCAAACTTTGAGTTGCAGGGGCAAGATGATGCAATTCATATTATCTCATCCCTGCCACTCAGTGTTTAAAGAAGTGGGCGGGGCTTGATGATTCATGTCATGTCTCCACCAACCTTGTGGCAGATATGTGCTATCTTTGAGAATTGCCTGCTCTCTTGGGAGTCTAGAGGTCACACCTTAATTTTGTAGTCTCCCAGATATTCCAGGACTATAGATGAACTTTGGTATCATGGTTAGATCCCTAAGAGTATACTTGTAGCAAAAGAAACAGAAATATATAACAAACTCCTATAAATGTGTCATATGATGTGTTTTATTTTTTATACAGAATTCTTAAAACCTTACCATATTACCATATTATTTTACACAAGTAAAAGACAGACTTTTAAAAGCATATGTTGCTGCTGCACATTTTTAAACCTTGGTTGCTTTTAATGTATTTTACAGAACATACATAAATGTTAGATCAGACCCCTGAGAACACAGTAATATATTCCATAGCTGATGAATGAAGCCAGAGTTCTTGTAGCTCTTATAAATGTCTGAACTAAATCTTCTAATTTATTTCAGTACATTCTACAATCCTAGGAAAGTCTGCTGGTTGCCTAGAACATAAATTTTAAAAAATAAACATATAATGAAACGTTAATACAGGAGAGCTCCCAGATACTGTAGAAACCAATCATTGTAACAGAGGTATTAATAGGAAGTCATATACAGTGGATATAAAGGGATTGATTCAATTCCGGATGTAGAGTATTTTACGAGATTTTGCAATGTGCATGTCAGAAATTATATTTACACAATTGCACAAAATTCAAACCATCCTATGACTTGTTTGTCTACCTTTCATGCATGCATCTCAATACCTAGCACAGAACAACAAAACACATTGAAGATTTATTTTCAGTATGCATTGTTTACACTGTATGCAATAAAGAGTTATTTATTTAGATAGTTATTTTAAAATAGGAGATGAAATAAAATAAAAAAAACTCGAATTTATGGATTATATTGGAAACAAATATAGTTAAACGTCTTGTTTTTTTTTAGTTTGTTATTATATTGTTATTTTAATTTATGATCATATAAAAGTTGTGTGGTTTGATGTGAATTTATTGTAAATATGCATGCAGTAAACATAGTGAAAATGCTCCTTAAAAATACTTCAGTCTGTATGTGTGTCCACTCTTACGGAAAGTACGCACTGTTTATACAGAGTGTATTTCCACCCCTATTCAAATCGTAACATACCTTAAGAAATGTTTGAATAAGAATATGGGCAGAACTAGGCAAATGCTGCATACTCTTTTTAAACAGAAAATTCTACTTGAATCAGGCTCAAAAAGTATACATACTCTTGCTGAAATGCAGGTGTTTGTGAGATGAAGCCTTAAAGATAAATTATGTCAGACCTTTAACCACCTTCATGTGACCTTGCATCCAACAAATTCTAGTGAAAAACTGACAGTTGTGACAAAATTAGATCACCCAGACAAACTACTTATTTTCTCCCACTAACAGGGGCAGGCGCGGGCTGGTCATTAATGACGCTGCCGCATCGCGTGTCATATGATGCGGCCGACTGTGCGCTGATGTGGCCGCATCGCGTTTCATGTGACCATCCACAGGCAGGGCCGGATTAAGGGAATGGAGGCCCCTGGGCTAAGGGGGCCTCCATTCCCCTGTGAGGGCCCCCCCCATGATACGAGCTGCCCGCGCCCCCCCCCCCCACCCCCGTCATCCGAGCTGCCAGCGCCTCCCCCCGGCACTTACCTCCTTCTCGTGAGAGTGAGACTCACGAGATCTCCTCAGTAAGGAGACTACAACGCGCCGGAGAAGGACCGCAGTGAAAGTGCTCAGCAGCACTGATCGTGCCGGGGGCGCCCCCGCCCCCCACGATCAATACTGCTGCTGAGCACTTTCAAGGGCCCCCTGGATGCCATAGGCCCCTGGGCTGTAGCCCAGTTAGCCCTATGGTTAATCCGGCCCTGGGAAGGGGGGGGGGGGGGCGAGCGCCCCAAACAGCAGTTAGGGGATGAGTTACCATACTTTTTATCCCTGGTTCATCACAAACTTCATTATAGTATAACTATAAGTTGCAGTCAAGAGGGACAAATGTATTTCATATATTCAGTTATGTTTCAAATATGCCTGCATTATGTCAAGTGATGTCTATATGAAATTATTGTGCAAAGTACAGTTATATTATGTGGTTAATCACAACCCAATGTTATAATATTTAGTGGAAGTACTGCTGCATTCATAAATTAACATATAACGCTTTCGGAGAGATCTTGTGTCACTGCAACACCTAGGTGCTAACATTGTGCAGCTGAGCAGGTATATAGATTATCCACACAGTCATTGTTGACAGACTCACACTTATTAAGAGACCACTGTGTTCAAGACAGTTTCTTAATATGAAGCAAAACGTTTAATTAGTCCCCTGTGTGTATGTGTAGACATGTGAATAAAGTGTGTCTGCTACAATAATAATTAGCAAATCTGCTATCTCCAGAACTGCTAACCTCACCCCATTGTGTGAACTAGACATCTCATTTCCAACTCTTATCAGACTTTATGATACATTCTATGTGGTCAATAGTGTGACTAGGGTATAAAGTGTAAAACAAAGAGAAGAGGCTGGAGAACTGTGAGAACATGTATTTCCTGTCACCCAGAACTTCCTGAATAGAGTCACACATCGGGGTCTTAGCCACACTTACTACATCCACTGCTGTCATATTACTTCTGCCCGTGTCCCTCCTGGGCACCTGCAGCATTCCTGTCCATCACATCTCCATTTGTAAACGAACACATATTGTTTGTTCTGCTGCATGGGTGTGGCCATCTTGGATGCAGTCAGTTGATCATTCCAGACCAACCAGATTTAGCAGCTGTGATCACATGAACTGTGCAGTCAATAGTTGTTTAGAACACCTTATTTAAACCTGCTGCTGAGATCTATTCATTGCCAGAACAACACACTTCTCTCCTGAGGATAGTGCTTGCCTCCTGGTTCCAGTTGTTACTGATTACCATGCCGTTCATAAAGTGGTCATCCTCTGTGAACATACTGCATTGCCAACTGAACGTCACTTTGCTAGTATCCTGCATTTTAAAGTGCCCATCTCTTTTCAATTACCTGCAATTCCAAGTGCATATCTTCCTTCAAGTGTTCTTCATTACCCAGAGTTCATCTTTCTGCAAATACTCTGCACTTCCAAGCTGCTCATCTTCCTGCAATATTCTGCATTCAGCAAGAGTTCTTATCTCAGTAAGAACTTTGCACTATCCAGTGTCTATTTTGCAGTGTCAGTGGCTTTACCAGTATCATCAGTTCTGTTGTTACAGCTGGTTCTGAGTCTCTAGGGCTTATTCTACCACTGGTGCAATGACACCTAATGCTGTCATACATTTTCCACTATCACCTTATCTTTCATGGCCAAAGGCAGCCTCCTGGGACCACACACTGTAGGAGGAACAGTCTCATCAAGACGCATGTGATATGAGTTTGGGGAGAGAGGGAGGTTTTGTCTAACATCTCCCAAAATAATGTATCATTGGACCAATCACTTAATGTGTCTGAACAATTTGGAAAAGAACAGACCTTGACTATGGTTGGGGGCATAGATTGATACCAGTGTGGAGTAGAGAGTACCTATCAGAAGTAAAAATGACCTTCTGGGTCAGACTAGGTAGTAGAAAATTGAAATGGCACCTTATAAGCATCGCCACATGTTTTTTTTTTGCAATCCGCGGAGGCAAAAAAGGTCTAGGAGATCTGTTTACCCTAGAGTTCTGTGTGGGTACCTGTAAGATGAGTGTCTTGAAGAAAGACTATGTCAGCTTTTTCCCTTCTGCAGGTTCTCTGGACTATGGTATGTTTGTGGGGCAATTGAGACCGTTAACATTGATGGAAAGGAATTCAGAATTAGGAAGGAGAGGGGGACAGAACACAATTGCGGGCAAAAGAATAATCGGCAACATATAAAGTTAACAAAAATGCAATTACAGTACTAAATAATGTTGCGAACAGTGTAAAGTGAAGAGAAATGTCAATTGTGGCCTGTAGAAGGAAGTAGGAATACCACCACGGAATCAATACATTTCAAGTAGAAAAACAGGTTGACAAGGGGAAGTAATAGTAGAGGATGTGCAAATCCCAATGGACATTTCAGGGACAGGATGTCTCAAGGACCCGGCACCCTGAAACCCTGGACCATTCAGGGGCCAGAGGGGATCGCACTCCTGGGCCTAGGCAAGCCATCCCATGGATGAGCAGATTCAGGGAGGATGTCCAGTTTGATAAGCATGTCTTGCCCTTGATTCAGGGTTTTAACAAAACGAGAAGTGTTAGCTGAAAAGATTTCTAGTTGGAAGGGAAACCCCCAACGGTACCGAAAATGTGTTAACAAAGAACCCGGTAAACAGGTTGGAGGGTTCTACATTTTTGTACGGTCGAGGGGGCGATGTCTTGAAACAATTGTACGTCCACACCCTAATAGAATGTTGAAGAAGTATTCCTTCGGAATATCACTATCCGCTCATGGTTTTGGAAGTAGTGAAGGTGGACTATTATATTGTGGGGTGTTTGATCCACTGCAGGTCTGGCCCTGAGGACTCTATGCTCCCTGTCCATGAGACAGTCTGAGTCCGAGAGCACCTGTGTGAACATACCTTTAAGAAATGGCTGAAACACTGATGGGGGAACATCTATTAAGACATTCCGTGCACGAATGTTATTGCGTCGAAAAGTCCTCCTGTTTTTCTTTCAAAACCTCGATTTTTGTCATTTAGGCGTGATAGTTCATTATCAAGGGTCACTTGTGAGTGACAGAGGCCATCCATTTTTTTTCAAGAGGATCAGTATGTGCGCCCAGGGAGGAAATTTCAGTCGGCCATCCCGAGTGCCGAAAGCCACTTCCAGAGGGGGCACCAATGAGGGAGGAAGCACGTTCCGTGGAGTTGTTAGGGAAGTGGTTCAGTGGAGCGGATACGATAAGCAGTATTGCAGATACCCATGGCTCCAGATCGAGGCCTGGAGGTGGTGGGGGTGCTCCATTTGATGACCAGACAGTACTGGGTAAGTCAAGCTGTCAGGGGCAGCAAATTAGTCCAGATCCAGGAGGCAGAACGGTGGTGGAAAGCCCAGAATGGTAAGGCTGCTACAGGGTTGTCCAAAGCATGTCTGACTGGTATGACTCCCAAACCAGCCCCCCCCCCCCCCATTGGGGTTTAATGTTTTGTGGAGACTGGTGTACTGTAGGGATGTTCATGTAATGAGGGTACTGAGGGCTTAATGGTATTAGGTTTATGGGGATTCATGCTATGAGTGGAATGGTGTGTGTGTGGGAGTTGGGAACTGTTAATATTATGTGTAGATTTGGGGGTAATGCTATGTGGCGACTGGCATGTGTGGGGTTAATGTTAGCTGGGGACTTGCATGTGTGTAGCTTAATGTTATATGGGTACTGGTGAGAGGACATTAATGTTATAAGGGGACTGAGGGGGTTAATGTTAATCATTTACCCTCGTCCCAGTGTCACCACCTCTGCCCAAATTTCCTTCTCTGTCAATAAACCACAATATGCACAGTTTCATAAACCCGCTGACTTTGTGTCACACTTAACTCTACCTTCTGCTGTACTCTTCACATTCAGTCTCTCTGCTATCAAAACTCTTATTCACTCTCTCATCTCCCGCTTTGGGTACTACAACTTCATCCTATTTGGCATTCCTTTTACCTCTGACCTCCACCTTGCCTCTGATAATCACCTCTCACTCTATCCTACAAGACTTCTCACATGTCACTACCTGCTTATGGAATTCCCTACCACATCTGATTAGACTCTCCCACAGCCTTCAAAGCTTTAAACACTCTGTGAAAAGCAATGTCTTGGAGCTTACCCTACCCCTACCTATACTACCCACACTAAAACACCCCCACAACTTTCCCAATCCGCACTCTGAGCCACACTCATTGCTTTTGTTTCATCTGTGCCCTCTAAAAATTAGAAGGTAAGCTCTCTCGTGAGTGATGACTTGTGTTTCCCACTTTCCAGCACTATGGAGCACAGTGGCACCTTACAAATGAACAAGAATAATAATAATAATAATAATAATAATAATAATAATAATAATAATAATAATAAAGTGACTGATGTGGGTGTGGGTGTTATTGCAAATGCTATTAATTTTATTTCATGGCTGGTTAACAAAAAGGGGGCCTAATTACTAAACTTTGGTGCTACAGGTTTAATGTTGGTGTTGGTTTTGGGAAGTCAGTCTAGAGAGTTTACTTGATACTTTGCTTTCTAGATAGTGAACAGAACTTATGGCTTTTCAGAAAGAGCCCCAACGTTCAAGGAACCTCCCAAGCTGCAACCGAGCTTTCGACATCAAAAGCAGAATACAATCAATGCTGCAAGAACTGATAGGAGAGAACAAAACTCCTTGACAAATATCCTGATTCTAGGGGAAGCATCCCAATACTGGGGGACTGTCCCAAGTTGTCAGGACAGGTTTATTCCTCTTCATGCTGCTCTGCTCATAAAGGGGTAGCCAACTGCCTTTCTACATTGGATAACCACTGCATTCAGGCCCGGCGCTCCCATTAGGCAACCTTAGGTAGTTGCCTAGGGCACCGGGACCTGCAGGGCGCCGCTGACTAGATTTTCTATTCTAGTCAGCAATTCAGGAGAGAAGGGCTGTTTTTCCATCTCACACTAGTCACACATGATCGTCAGTGATCATGTGATAGTCTGTCTGGCGGCGCCTCTGAGTTCTCCCCTCCCCTCTCAGCATGCATCGCGAGAAGCAGCTAGAGGAAGAAAAAGTAAGTAACATTTAATTAATTATTCTTTTATCTGGTGTGTGGTGAGCGGGGGTTGAGCGGTGAGCGGGGGGCGGGCGGGCGGGGAGCGAGCGCCGGCGGCGTTATTTTGCCTAGGGCGCCGTGAACCCTAGCACCGGCGCTGACTGCATTGCAATACAAAATGATTTCTTTCCCACCCACATCTAGTATAATCGATCAGGATATATTTCTGGACCCACATATGCCAGGGAAAAACAAACACATCCCTTCAGCCACTAACAATTTGTCACTGCCAGCAATAGTAATGACCATTTTTAAAAGCGCAAAACTGTGGGCCTGCAATGCAAAAGATGTTTTGTGCTGCTATGTGCTATTTATAAAATAAATAAAAAAAAACAATGTTAAATTATACTGGTATCTACACTTGAGTCTATCCCAAATGAATAATGACAAGTCCAGTGTTTCATAGATTTTATAGGTATATTACACAGAAATAAATGTGGTAATATATGCCTTATATCTCAGGTTCAAAAAAATCATCGGGCCTGATTCATTAAGGATCTTAAATGAAGAGGTATTCTGTTTTGCACATAAGATAAATACTGGCTGTTTTTTCATGTAGCACACAAATACTTGATAGCTTATTTGGACACTGAAATTTAAAGTTGATATTTGTGTGCTACATGAAAAAACAGCCAGTATTTAACTTATGTGCAAAACAGAAAACTAGTTTGCACCCCTTGTATTGTAACATGGTTTTGTCCAGGAGACTGAAATAAGATACCTCTTCATTTAAGATCCTTAATGAATCAGGTCCATCATGCATAAATAGCAACTGAAAAATTGTTTGTGAAGCCACCCAGTTTTGTAGATAACAAACATACAATAATCATTTCTATGGAGTACAAAGAGATGTGTATATGTCCAGCAAAGAACTGGTTTTAACTAGTCTCTGGGAGGAGACAGAGTGGTTGGATTCAGAGTTTATAAGGTACCTAACACATAAGCTTCAGCTGAAACATTGAAAAGCTATGCAGTGCCGTAACTAGACATTTTAGTGCCCTGGGAGAGACAGGGCACTGGCGCCCCTCATCTAAGTGGGAGTGACAATTGTCAAGTGGGCGTGGCCAACCTACTGTAGGTGTGTGGCTAATGCTATACAAATGCTAGACCACACTGAAATCCCCTCCCTCCCCAGGGGCGCACGCAGGATTGTCAGGGGGGGGGAAACCACGAGAGAGAGCTGCTGCGCATGTTTCGGCAGCGCTGTCCTATACAGCAGCCGCGGCACTGTCAATAAAGCGTTGGCGGCGGAGCTGTATGCATCCTAGTGACCACCATCGACAGAGAGCATCCTAGTGACCGCCATACATTACAAAGAGCATTCCTATGACTGCCATGGAATAGAGAGAGCATCCTAGTGGCCCCATATAATACAAAGAACATTTTAATGACTGCCTCACAATACCACTCCCCTCATAAAGAATTAACCCCTCTTCAAAATCGTTAACTGCAGCACTCCCTCATTCAGTTTAATTATTAATCCCACATAATTTCATTCATCTTCATTAAACCCCCTCATTACCTCCTTCAGTCTCATCAAAAGACTATATATATATATATATATATATATTTATATATGTGCCCAGAGTGTGTCTCTGTATGTTTGTGTCCAGTGTCAGTGTCCCAGTGCATGTGTGCCTATTTTATGTGTGCCCAGTGTCTATACCAGTATGTGTGTGCCCATTTTGTGTGAGCCCAGTGTCTGTACCTGTGGGTGCGTGCCCAGTGTGTGTACCTGTAGTTTCTGAAAAATTACTTACCATAAGATGTCCAGAGACAGCACAGCATGGCCTCAGTTCATAGGAAATACCTGGTTCCTGGAATGTTGGGGGCCCTGTTTTGGGAAAAAAAGGGTACATAAAATTTAGACAACTCCAACCAGCTCTGGAATTAAATCAATAGCACCCACATTTATGTTGCCTCCTTCCAGCCCCAACATTAAAATAATAGTATTTCTATTTAATAAATAAACCTATTTCCCTCCATCCAAGCAGCCCCAGCAAAATAGCATTTACGTTTAATAAATCTAAACATTTCCCACAACCATCCACAGCATTAAATAATTCATACTCACATTTAATAAATATCCCTCCTCCCCAAACTCAGCCACACAGTTAATTAATAGCCCCAAATCATCCCAGCAATAAAGGTCCCGTCACCTCACCTTAAATTAATAGACCCCACTATCAAATTGAAAAGCTCCATCAATAAATTAAATTGCCCCACCATCACCCCACAAATAAAATAGCGTCCATTAAATAATTAACCCTCCACCTAAAGCATTAAATTAATAGCCTACCTCCCACCCACGTACTAAGACACCCCCCTCCCTACCCTCATATCACACATTATATTAACACCCCCCTCCTCCGTTCACATATAATATCAGAATATAACATACACCACCCCCCCTTCTCCCTTCTCCCCTCTCTCACACATAGCACCATGCAACATACACCCCCCTCCTTCTCTATCATAGCAGCATGTACCACCACCCCTCCTCACACATAATATCAGCATATAACATACAATCCCCTCCTCTATCATAACAGCATGTAACATACCTCCCCCTCCTCCCTTTACACATAAATTCAGCATATAACATACACTAACCACCCCCTCCTCTCCCTCACACATAGCAGCACCCCCCTCTACCTTCTATCTTCCTCTAAATGTCCAGCCATCTTTGTGTGTGTGCACCTGGCTCTTCTCTGCTGCTCTGCTCCCTAGCAGCGTCATGACATCAGACGCCGCAGGGAAAGAGTTCGAATGCAGGAGAAGCAGGGTGCCGGCCGCCATCCTGGACGGGCAATCTGAATCTGAGGTCTGTCACTTAGGCAGGTAGTGGGCGGCCGCTGCTCCCCCCTTGTGCTTGCGCCCTGGGCAACGGAACCGCCTGCACCTGACTAGTTACGGCTCTGAAGCTATGTCCAACAGATATCTTGATTTACTTTCTATCTAGCAACAGGGCTCCAGAGGTCAAGAAATTTCTCAACAATCAAATTGTTTTCCGCAGCTAAGTGCCTATTGATTTTATATTTATCCTTTCTAATAAGCATTTGTATTATCCTTGTTACAATTATTGCTGTCTGTCATTGATTGTAATCTAACACAAGGGCGTAAATATATCAAGCTGAGAGTTTTCCGGCGGGTTTGAAAAACCAATCAGATTCTATCTATCATTTATTTAGTACATTCTACAAAATAACAGCTAGAATCTAATTGGTTGCTATAGGCAACATCTCCACTTTTCAAACACGCCGGATAACTCTCAGCTTGATACATTTACCCCAGAACATAATTGTAGCTTTATGTCCATCTTATGATAACAACCTTAATATGTGTGTTAAAAATAACCAGTGTCACAAATAATACCGGAAATTGAGGACCTCAATTATCAGCCGGAACTATTGCTAGTAGGAAGCAGGCGAAGAGTCTAATGAGCCCCCCCTGTTTTTCATCAAAAACCATTGTAAGGTGGTATGAACTTCCCTGCCAGGAGCACGCAGGTCCGAGCCCTCAGAACTGCCTTCTGGTGTGATGGAGAGAGGTGAGGTAGTAATACAAGAATGTAAGGGAAGGTCAACGATCTGGAGTCTGGAAGATGAGCGTAATGATCAGTAGGGAAGGCAGGAAGGAAACGCTGGGAACAGGGAGCCAGAAGCTGTGGTGGGAAACCTGTTGCTTTGACATTGAACATTGTTTAAAGCCTGCTTAAATAGAGATGCAAATTTGAATGTCCCGCCTATGGGCTTGCGATCACATGTCCACAAGTATTATCCAGCAGAAATGTCATACATCTGCTGTACAGTGAGTGGACACAGAACACCTTAAAAAGATTTGTCTGGATTTTTTATGGAAGGATTTCAAAAGGCGAGGAGCATGTGTGTTATCAGCTTTAAACTAAGAGCATTCTTCAGGACCATATTGGTTCCTGCAATAAGATATTGTATAGTACCTCTGGAGATGTGGGAATCAAAGATTTATTTAACTACATATTCCTGTTGATCTTGTTTTAAAAAAGCAGGTGAAGATTTGTTGCAGGTGAAAAATTGATTAATGACAAGAAGAGGTTTTAGAAGACGTCCTCTCTTATCAGTGAATCTTTTATAATGAGATGATGTTTTGATCAGACTTTGATTGACTTATGACCAAATGATATAAAGATCTGGAAGAAGGGAATCTACAGCTGATGATGATGACAAATTGGACAGGGTAG
Source organism: Mixophyes fleayi (assembly GCF_038048845.1). Taxonomy (NCBI): domain Eukaryota; kingdom Metazoa; phylum Chordata; class Amphibia; order Anura; family Limnodynastidae; genus Mixophyes; species Mixophyes fleayi. Next base: position 64,609,589 of record NC_134407.1, on the reverse strand, counting down.
GTAATTTAGGATGATACCCATAAAGAGTAAAGAGAGAGCTGGAAATGGCCTCATGAAAATGGTTATTATAAGTTAATTCAGCCCAAGGTAGTAACTCAACCCAACTATCCTGATATGCAGATTTATATACATCCTTAAGAATATTTCCAGTTCTTGATTGGTTCTCCCAGTCAATCCGTTGGACTGTGATGAGTCGAAGAAAAAAGTTTTATGCCTCAATTCTTGCAAAAGGCTTTCCAAAATTTTGATCCAAATTGAGTTCCATGGTCAGAAACAACCTGCTGAAGACAACCATGTAGATGAAAAATCTCCTTTATGAAGAGATGAGCCAAGGTGGAGGTAGAGGTTGAAGCTTTAAGAGGGACAAAATGAGTAGCTCTGGAGAAACAGTCAGTAATGACCCATACAATTGAACAACCATTAGATGGAGAACGGTCAGTGATAAAATCCATACTTCAATGGGTTCTATAGGCGATCTGGAACTGGCAGAGGCATAGATGTACCTGAAGGCTTCTGTCAGGGTACCTTATTTTGAAGACTGAACAGAAAGAAATTAACTTCTCCACATCTGCATGTAGGGAATGCCACCAATAATCTTAGGCAATTAAATATCTGCTCTTTTTGATACCAGTATGCTCAGAAAAGTTAGAAGAATGAGCCCACTGGAGCAGTCTCATGCGTAAATTATGTGAAATTTAAAGTTTTCCCAGGAGTATATTTCAGTTTATAGGAAAAGGTAACTGGTAGAATACAATTGGGGTACAGGATAAATTTCTCCTTCAACAGAGATTTTTGTGGTTTGTGTAAATGGTTACAGGAAATTGCGCCCCCTCCAGCAGGTGCCTCCATTCTTCCATAGCCAGTTTGATGGCAAAAAAGTTATTTGTCTACTTTGCTATAATTCCTTTCAGATTCATGAGAAAAGAATCCACATGGGTGGAATTTTCCAAAAGGAGCATGCTGAGGTAAGACTGCGCCCACCTTATAGGATGATACATCCACTTCAAGAAAGAAAGGAAAGGAGTTGTTAGTTACTGTAAGAGCAAATTCTGTTTTAAGACATGTAGAAGCTTCTAAACCATATGGAGGCCATTCCTGATAAAGTTGTAATGGGGAAACCAATGAAGAAAATCTTTTGATAAATTGTTGGTAGTAGTTGCCAAAGCCCAAAACATGTTGAGTATCTTTGAGTCCAGAGGAATGTGGCCATTCAGTAATCCCTTAAAACTTATTTGGGTCCAATTTAAGTCCGAAGTCTGAAATGATGTAGCCCAGAAAATCTAGTTGGAGGTTTTAAAATAAACACTTCTCCAGTTTGCAAAACAATCAATGAGATTTGAGACGAGTGAGGCTTCACATGTTCTCGGTGAGATTGAAGATCTGGAGAAAAGACGAGAACATCTTCCAAATACATTAATACATAGTGATAAAGAACAGAATGAAAAATTTAATTAACAAAGTTTTGGAAAAATACGGGACTTTGCACAAATCAAAAGGCATGGCTTGATACCCAAAATCGCCACCTCAAGTATTAAAAGCATTTCTCCTCTCTTGATGCAAATAAGATTGTATCCTCCTTTGAGATCTAGCTTAGAAAAAATAGCTGCTCCTTTTATCTGGTCAAAGTCTTCGGAAATGTTTCACCTTTTTTCACTGTAATGGTTTTTAAGCCATGGCAATCAATGCATAATTTTCTTGCATGTGCTCAGTCATAGCATGAGACTCTGGAATGGACAAAGGGTAAATCCAGCCACCAGGAGGAATTTTATCCAGAAGAAGCTTGATGACACAATCCCAGATGCAATGGGGGGTAATTCAGTAGCCTTCCGTTTACAAAATACATCAAGAAAAGGAGCATACTGAGAAGGAAGAGAAGGATCCACCTTCATAGAAGAGACAGACAATTATAAGGAACGTATTACTTTTTGTAAACATGGAGAATAACAGCTTGGACCACAAAACAAAATTTGTACACTGTGCTAGTCAAGTGAAGGAGAGTGCAATTGAAGACATGAGAGACCCAGAACTTTCGGATTGATAGCTTTAGGAATAAAAAAAAAGATATGGTTTACTTATGTAAGGCTCCCCCTTGTAATGCAAAGGGTACAGTACAAAACTGAATGATTCCTCCAGCAATTATGCTACCTTAAATAGCAGTAGGAAGAGCAAATTTGAAAAGTTTGGAACAGGGAGCCAGAAGCTGTTTGAAATCTGTTGCTCCGACACTGAACAAGTGTGAATCATGCATCCTTATGTACATTGGTTTCCCTTGGTTACTACTATCTGCTGTAAAGCCTGGCATTCCTCTATCCTCGGACGCCATTTTGCCAAGTCTTCTGCACATGCACAATCCCGGGAACCTTTGAAAACTCTGCTCCACAGTGATTGGATGATCACCAGCCAGTTCCCTTTATAAGGGTCCTCCTCCTTTCTATGGGTGTCAGATCTTCAGGTCTCCCCACCTGATAGGAAGCATTACCTCTGACTCCTGTTCATGCTTATACTTACCTTTGTTCCTGACTTCGTGGGTTAGGCCGTTCATTCATCGGTTGCAGCTTCACTCATTATCAGTCCACAGTCAAGACCTGTGGCCTCATCGGTCCTGTTCCAGAGTTATAACACCTGTGTGGATCTCAGTGCTTCTGATCTCTGCAGTTAATCGCTTCACAGCTATGCCTGTTCAGCCTAACCCGCTGCTAAGACCTGTGACTATAGTGCTTCGCTCAGCATTTGTCCTGTTCCTGAATTACTACACTAGCGTATACCTCAGTTCTTCTGAGTCCGGCAGCTCATCGCTTTACAGTACTACCTGCTCAGCCTATTCCACTATCAAGACTCATGGCTATACTGCTGATCATCGCACAGCATTCGTCCAGTTCTTGAATTTCCATATACCTGAGGCTATGTTCCATTCTGCCTTACAGCTTCTTCGTGGTTCTCCAAATTATGTGCTCTGCACCCAATAGAGCACCGCGACCTGTGGTTGAGAGCAGCAAAGACCATATTCCCTTGCGAGAATCCCTGGTGAATACCTCTCTTCCGTTGGACTCCACACCTCTCTGGGGGGGGTAAACTGTCACTCAAACAGAGATCAAGACCATTCCTACTATCCGGCTTTCGTGACAGTGTGCTTGTGCACCTGCTGTGCAGTGAGGGTTGTCAGTGAAGGAGAACCCATGGCTGGGTCGTTGAAAGCGCCACCTGAGCGGTGCTGAGCGGCTGGACCCAAAGGTAAGTTTATGACAATCTGGTAAAGGTACAAATGGAAAAATAGGAGTCATGTAGAGCCGGATTTAAGTCTGACTCGCATTCAAGAACTGCGCTTGCGTAGCATAAAAAAATATATCTTTGTTCACTATTTATTGGTGTTGTTCTCTATATACTCAATATAATGTCAGGTTGAACAATTTTATTGCTGTTTTTTGTGATATATGTCCTCCCATATATTTCCCCATTTTTTCTATTTTGTGTCTGTAGTCCCCTCATTTTATATACCTATTTATTTTCTTCTTTTTGTGAAATCCAATATATATATATATATATATATATATATATATATTAAATGATCCACAGTTTAACCTCAAGGTGCTGTGGTGAGACAGCACAGGTGCAGCAATACAAGGTTGCACCATGTTGATTCAATTGTTGCAGTGAATATGTTGAATAGTGTGACTGTAATGTACAGTTATATTAAATTAAATATTTCAGGTTCAACAGAGCCTTAAAGGATTTGTCTTGTAACGTTGTATTCAATATGCTTGGGCTTGTAGTCCAGATTATAAAAATCCTCAATATACTCATATGTCAATAATCCAGATTCTTTCATTAGACTCATATTTTATATGTTCCTCATGTTCTCGTATTTACATATATTATTGGAAAAGTGATGTTTTGCCTCGCTTTCAGATGCAAGGAGAACATACAATTCTGAGTCAATAAGACTCACATTTGTCAGTTCTAATAGAATCAGAATTGCTTAGCTCTAGTCTAAATACTGAAGCAAAGTACATAAAGAGGATTACATTATTATTCACAAACTAAGCCATGGAACAAATCACAGACATAATTTGTGTTCCAGTTAAAAAAAAGTTTAAGACACCTGGGTTATAGTAAAACCTCTAGGAAGATAATACCCAGATTGATCTTTACACCCTTTCCTGGTTTTCTAGCAATATTGCCAACATTTGCCGCTTGATTATGTAAGAATTAACAATAAATGAATGTGATATTTTGCAATGACTATTGCAACTGACTGTTATCATCTCTAACCTCTAATATGTCAGGGATTTAACAAATCATAATAACCTTAGAAAATAAGTGGGGAAAAAAAAAAGTAATGTTTTGGGCTGTATGAATGTGTCACTAGACTATGAGAAGTGAAGCATATCTATGGGACAGGTATAAAGTGTTAACAGGACTAGCTAACTTGCTGCTGCCATCTTGTGGCTAATAGATTCTTACTTTAAAGAACCACTAAGAAACATAGGCTAGGTTTAACTGCTTCATGACAGAAGGGTTTCCTATCTCCATGACAAACCCACTTTTTAGATTCTGGGTGCCTCAGTTTCAATTTGGATACCTGTTCAGAAAAGTTATTTTTACCAATGTAAATGTATGTTGTTTTTTTTTCAGGAGAAATTGTGAATCCTTCATAAATCTGTTATCTGTGGAGAAAATGGCAAAATTTTGGGAAAAGATAAACTTTCCTTAAAATTTTACACAGTTTGGGCAAATCATTTATTTTACCTAAATATATAATCAGCTAGCTAGCTCTTTGGAATAGCAACTCCAAATATGTGGATTTTATTTTTCACATTTGGAGGAGTAATAGGGCTTCAAATACAATCAAGTATTTTATTTAGTTATTGTACATTTATTTTAACATCTAGTTTAGGAGAATCTGATAATGCTTACCTAAAGGAGAGACCATATACAGGTCTGTCCTGCAATGCCCCTCGAGTGCCCTCTGCTGGGCAGTTGGTAAATTGTTAAAAAAAAAATGTAGCTGTCATTGCTGAATTTCTGTTATTATGTTTCACAAACACACCACTATCAATTATACAATCATTACAATATACCATACTGCACTCATCAGTATTCAGCTTATTTTCATATACTGTTATGACATATTTGTGTCTGCTTTTTATTCGAGTAAAATGAACTGACACACACAGTGAAGATTATTATTTTGTAAATCCGACTTTCCTTATACAAAATAGTTCTTAGCATAAATAAATATATATTTCAAATTGTTAAATGCTTTTATGAGCACAGCAGCTGGAAAGATATTTAACATAAGCATTTTAATAGAGATGAGCACATAGTATAAGCTCAGTCCTTGGTCTGTCATATTTTATCTAATTTAAACCCCACAAATCATTTTCTGTTTGTGTGTTGGTATCTGGTAGAAATTATTTAGATTGCAGGGCAATTTTGTCAAACAGGCTGTTCCGTAGAGGTGTGAGGTTCGTGTTATACAATATTTTTGTTCCGTTTTTTGCTTTTCCACTTCACATAATGGCATTGACACGCTCCTGCATTCCATGGAATTGACAATCTATAAATAGAGTTAGGACGACAACTGTGTCATTTCATTCTGCTCCTCAGTGTTGTCGGTGTTGAACAGGCGAGAAATCCAGACAGAGCAAAACTTATAGGGAAATTTCAATAAGAACTAAAATGATAAGGCAATTCTGAACAAACTCATAGTGAGAAACTTGTAAAATGCTGTGCTCAAATGAAGAATGAGTCTCGAGGTGAATATCCTGCAGAACAGTTTGGAGCCCCCTAGAGATTGGGGCAACTCCTTCCAATTTACAAAGATGCGGTTACATTCACTAATCTATTCTTGGACTTTCACTATCCTACCATTATTTTCTGTGGAAGCTGGTCTTGTAGTGATAACAAGACCAGTGCGATCATGAGTTCATAAAGTATCTTCATTTTTATTGTTTTGTAAATTTGTATTTGTATTATTTTTCCATCTGCAAAATGCATGAAACAAATGGTGAGTTAAGCCCTCTGAAAGTCAGGACACAAATCCTCTTTACTATAAACCCCACTGCAGCTCCAGCTTCCTCTCAGTTTCCCAGTGATGATCACAGGGCTCTGTTCCCTTAGGGTTAACAAGTTTATCGTCCTTCCTAGTACTGATAACCCAGAATGTGGTTGAGGGACAACACTGACCTTATCTTCTGCTAAAGGCAGAACAAATCGCAAGAGATGTCTGCATGTATATTTGGCTACAAATTGAAAGTTCAGATGGGAGTCAATGTCTCCATCTTTCCTTTGAAGGACATACGTGGGCTTAGCAGTGCATTTCTGATTAGATCCGTACTGTGATCCAAATGGTCTGTTTGGCTGTTGTGGGACTGGTTCCTACCATGCCTGTAGTTACCTTGAGTGGTACCGCTTTGCAGCAAAAAATGGCATCGCAGAACAGATGTACAAAGTAGTTTTCTTGTCATCATTTCTTGGTTTTCATGCACTTTAATCTTCTAAAAAAGTAACATTTCTGCTTTCAAAGACCCAGCCTTTTCTAGAAAGGTATTCCAAGCTGCATGTTGTCAGTAACCATTCCTCTTTCCAATTCTTGGTTTTTAAGTGCAATTACAGTGTCTATATTTACTTCCTTCTAGTTGGAGAAAATGTTCACTTTAACAGGAGTGGAGCTTAACCCTCTGTCTGTATCTGACTACATGGCTCAATAGAAATGTTTTAAAGGTTAAGTGAAAATCCCCCCTTTCTCATAATACTTGCTTATGGTTTTCTGCTTTTAACTATTGTAAATTTAGGTTATGAACATCTTATAATGTTTTACTGTATGTTAAAATCAGTAGCTCACTTAAAAAATAATATCCACCTAGAATAATATTGCATATATTTGCAAAAAATGTGCACCCGGCCTGCCCTCCCCACGTCCCTGCTATGAAGGCAAAAAATGGGAGCGCACAATGAGCGGCATTGGGAGTATTCAGTCCATATTGATTATTCAAAAGAAGTAGAATACAAAACCTGTAGAGAACAGTAGAGGACAAAACTTGTAGAGGACAAAACGTAGAGAACAGTAGAGGATGTATGCATTGTAAAATGTATATAGTTATATAAATAACCTTCAAGGTTGCAATAAAAATAGGTGTTTTGATGGTCTGATATGTGAAAGACTGGGATATACAAAGTGTCAATGAAAGTTGTTGTTTTGCTGTTTTTTCTGAAATTTACTGCACATAGACACAGCTTCCAAATGATTGTGCTATTCTTTGATACAATAATATCAATATAATACAATATATTGTCAGCTACTATAAATATGTTTTAAAACTTATTCAGATAATGACTTGTATAGGCCATATCAGTATTTGTGTTGAAAAAAAAATCATATTTCTGTGTCTAGTTGAATTGGACAAAGTATAAAGTATTTCACCCAAAACTAAGCATGTACTTTTGGGTGGAGCGCATCAAGATGAGATAAAAGGCAAAGTTTTATTTACACTCTGTCTGGTTTTACCCCAACACTGCGGTTACCTCCAAAGCCTCTAGTAGTCTAGTGCTGTGATCCTTTCTCCTCCTACTGATTGTTGTTGATGCCTTTCTCCTATTTACTTCCTATTAATGCATATATACATTTCATGAATTAGAGGTATTAATAACAATGCTTTTAGCTTGAAAAAGGTCTATTGTACTAGGAGAAAGGATAGCAGACCATTGGAGCCTATGGGGGAACACACCAAATCAGGGCAATTCTGGATTGAAGATAAGAATAACTTGTATTTTGTCTTCTTTTGGTGAACTCACCCAAAATTAAACATTAAACATTTAGCATTGGGTTGTGTTGTCATTTAGCTTAATACCATGGCTTTTTCAAGTAGACAAACTACAGACAGGAAGCAGCAACTGTTGCTGAAAGACATTAAACATTGGTGTGGTATATGTATTATAGCAGTGAAGATTCACTGCAAAGTGAGTCAATTAAAGTAAATTAATTTGCAACAGAAGAAAAAGAAAGATTTGTGTGAATATTTTCAAATGTGTTAGAATCTTTTTATCATTGTTTTATTTAATAACAACTTTTATGCTGTGTGAATTAAGCTATCATTTATTTTGTCCATTTATCTATTTATAAAAAATAAAAAATAAAAAAAATAATAATATATATATATATATATATATATATATATATATATATATATATATATATATTTATTCCTCATGATGCCTCTCCTGTGAAGCATGTAGGGTAGTATCTTTGTATGGCCATAGAGGTTAAAACTACAATAGGGAACCATTTGTTAAAACAACATAATGCCCTTTTCCCATTGGATTGTAAACTCTTTCTTAAGCAGGCCTCTCTATCCTTTGTTTTCACGCCTACATTTATTTTGTTTACCTTTAATGGGCCTGATTCATTAAGGAAAGTTAATAAAAAATTGAGTAAGTAGTCTCCTGGACGAAACCATGTACAAGGGGTGCAAGTTAGTTTTCTATTTTGCACATAAGTTAAATACTGCCTGTTTTTTTTCATGTAGCACACAAATATCAACTTTAACTTTCAGTGTTCAAATAAGCTATCAAGTATTTGTGTGTTACATGAAAAAACAGACAGTGTTTTCCTTATGTGCAAAATAGAAAAGTAATTTGCACCCCTTGCATTGTAACATGGTTTTGACCAGGAGACTACTTACTCATCATAACCATTTTTTTATATATATATATATATATATATATATATATATATATATATATATATATATATATATATATATATATAACTCATTCACATCAGTCCCTGCCCAATTGAAGCTTATACCACTGTCATACTGCCGCCCCGGGAATATCCCGGGTTGTTAACCCGGGATATTGCCGGGGCACAGGGCAGTATAGATAAGAAGATTCCCGGGTCGGGCAGGTTCATACTGCACCTGCCCGACCCGGGTTTTAGAAAAAAAAAAGTGTAAAAAAATGTTTTAATTAAAAAAAAATACATAACAAATGTTTACTTAACTTATTTTCAGCCAGCGGTGTCTCCGGTGCGTTGCCGGCTGTCAGGGGGACCTTTGGGTACTAAAATGACGTAATTTCTAGTCCATTAGAAATGACGTCATTTTAGTACCCAGAGGTCCCCCTGACAGCCGGCAACGCACCGGAGACACCGCTGGCTGAAAATAAGTTAAGTAAACATTTGTTATGTATTTTTTATTAATTAAAATCATTTTTTTTTACTTTGCTATTTTTGTTTTTTACAGTATGAATGGTGAGACCCGGGAATTACCCGGGTTGCACCATTCATACTGCATGCGAGCGGGGTCCAACCCGGGAATTACCCCTCGCAAAATCCCGGGTCTAAGTCCCGGGATTTTAGACCCGGGATTTTGTGGTTGTACTATTCATACTGCACCAAGACCCGGGTTTTTCAGCGTGCCTCTGCAAAAACCCGGGTTTTTGGTGCAGTATGAATGGGGTATTACAGTCTAAATTCCCTAACACACACACAAAGGTTAATTTGTTAGCTGCCAATAAACTTATCAGTATGTTTTTGGAGCGTGGGAGGAAACTGGAGCACCCAGAAGAAACTCACGCAAACACGGGGAGAACATACAAACTCCTCACAGACAAGGCCATGGTTGGGAATTGAACTCATGACCCAAGTGCTGTGAGGCAGAAGTGCTAACCACTAAGCCACTGTTCTGCCCATACTCAATTTTTTACTTCATTTTTCTTAATGAATCAGGCCCAATGTCTCAGTTTTGTCTGGAGCTGTGGAGCACTGTGGCGCCTTATAAATCAACTACAATAATAATGGTGTTCAAAATGATCACATCATAGTATCTTTATCATAATTCTCCTTTAAAAGAAAACCAACATCTTATTGCCACTAGTACTAGTGCCTCAACCCATTTCCTTCCAAATTCTGTAAGGCATGAATAGTAAAGCAGCCACTCATTATTTTATTGCTGTACTATAATAAACCATAATACGCCAATTAAACAATTCTGTGTGCTGATGTCATTTCTCCTGTATCCTGCTGCTCCATCCTCCAGATAAAGGACTGAAATTGAGACTAGGAGATTAGGACATTGTGCAAACTCTGATTAGAATGGTTGCCTGAGGAGACGGGTGTGGGCTAGGGGACTGATTGTGGAAATACAAACATCTTTTTATGTACACTTTAACATAACAATCTCTAAGGACTAATTAGATTGTTCCAGGGATTATTTAATCACTTTTACATATCTTCTGTTGCAACTTGTGTACTATACTCAAACAAAAATGCAAGTTGCTAGTGCCAAAAAAGTGCCAAAGCCAATCAAAAGTATGACCACACTAAATAACTGGAAAAAAGGATAGGTAGCACTAATTAAACAATTTTCACTGTGAAATCTAAAAATATTTATTGCCTTTATTGAGGATTGCAGATATCCCATAGGTCAACATTTGGAGCAAATGCTGAGCCCTTTGTCAAAACAGTGCCATACATTAACAGTTTACATTTTATTCTTATACACAAATGCTCCCACCAATTGACGCTCACATTGAGTCACCAATGTGCCATCTTGTTCATGACGCAGAAAAATGACAACAACCATATGAGGCCAAAATTACGCATTTGCGGTCGATTTGCAAAACATTGCATTTTATAAAAATAATATTAAATTATATACAATTAAATATGTATAAAACATGATCAAATAAATCATGTTTACAATGCTGTAAAAGATTAATTAACAAACACATTTATTTATTTACATTATATTATTAGAAAAATGTTATATATAAAAATGTGATAATGTAAAAGAAGCTAGATCCAATGAAAAATTCACTTTCTTATGGGTCAAAAAAAACAAACAAAAAGTATAAGATATTTAATACATAATGGTAGCGCTATCATTATGGAATAATTATCCTATAATTATTTTTTTTTATGTCATAAATTTCGTCTGCATTTTTAATTTTAGTATTTTTTTTTACTCAGGCACATGATCTTCCAGCATTATAAGAACAATGTCCATTGCTTTCTATTCTCTATATGTGACCTACTGAAAGATTTACTGACATCATGTTTCATATCCCAGAAATGCTTTGCGATAGGTTCTTTAGCAATATTTTTTAAAGCTTCTCTTATAGGAAGCTTATGTTTAGATAATTGTTCCTTCATGGGTCTAAACCTTTTGCCAAAGTAAATCTTGCCACATAGACAACAAATAGACATAGACAAAGAACAACAAATACAGAGTTGCATGTGAAAAAATATGTATTGCATAATGCTTCCCTGAATCAGAGTGCCTAAATGTTTTCTATTTTCATAACTGAATTAGAGTTGGTAGAATTTACACAGGATTGAATCCTGTGCTTTCTTTCAGACATATTGTGCGTGATTCATCAAGGAATGTAAATGCTGATACGTGTCATATTTTGTAAAAAATTACTCAGCGCACGCCCGGAAACGAACCATACACCAGAGAGCATAGGCAATCGCCCCCCCCTAGCAGGGGCTTGCTGCCGGCGGCTGCACACTATGTGCAGGTCCGCTCGGCAGTGACAATGTGCTGCCCGGCTGCTCTGACTGTGTTTTAAACATTAAAATCAATAATGACTATGTTATTAACAGGTGACAATAATTGAATATTTTGTTCCCTGTGCATTCTTTTGGGACTTTATATTTCACATATGTTGTGTTGGATGTATGCTGTGGCGTATTGTGTCTGTTAGAGCATACCTAGACATATATTCAACAAGAGACGATCTGCTTATAGTCGAATACCCAAATTATGTGCGTTTTTTTTTTTAATGCACATTGCATTTATTTTGCGTGCCTTAATGAGTCAGGCACATTATATGTGTCTCCTTACCCCTTGGCAATCTGTTTTCTAATATAATTTCTAATAATTGTATCTGAAAAATTTTCAATTCACCGTCTATTAATTCCATGCACCTGTTTACCCCAATTACATCCATTGTTAGCAGTATTGTTTCCTTGCTCTTACTGCCAACATTTATTAAATAACAATAAAGTGGGTGGTATCTTTACTAAAGGAAAGGATATCCTATGGGCTAAGAATACTCTCCAATTTTTTTAATTACTCAGAAAATTTACAGATGATATACATAGTGTTTATGCTTAACAGGATATTGACAGGATTTAAAAATGGAATCGGAGCACAATGGTTCTTCAAGGCAGGATTTTTGGATTCTGATGTGTCTGCTGTATACAATATAAGACATATCAAATTTGAAAAAAGCATAAAAATTAGTCAAAATTTAAAAAAGTGATATCAGGATCCCTTAATGTAAGCATCTCTAGTTAGATGACACAAGCATGCTTGGTAATTAACAATGATGTCTTCCATTTAATTAAAAAAAAAATTGAAATACTTGAGAAACATACAGTGCAGCAGAAGACACTTCCTAAAAAAAACATGCTTCCCAAGCTGTGCTGAAGGAAAGACAACCGGTATTAATTGGGACTATGCCATACATACAACCTTTCCATTCTCAACTTTTGGCTTACAATTGGCAAGTTCTGTGCTCCACACATTTCTTTCATTAGTTCCTCTGATCAGGGTCCGCTCTTGTGTATTTGGAGCAACTTTCCTTTCCTTTGAAGTTGGGTCACTTCATGCTTAAGTCCACATTCTCCTCTGTGATGTTAAAAACATCTGCTTAATACCTGCAAGATGAACCGATTCTTTATTTTTACTTGGGGGCTCCCTCTGGTGATAAACGAAAAGCTCATGTGTAGCATAGCTGTTATTATGGAAAAACTGTACAAGGAAATACTCTAATAAAGATGCCAGCATGGTTTACTTTAATTGCAGATGGCTTTTACATTTTGTTTGGATGCTCTTCCTTTATAGCATTTTGACAGTGATAGATTGTAGCAAATTTGGTAGTTTACTTTTTTTTTCTTTATTTTTTAAACACCCAGAAAATTTACAGGTGACATACATAGGGCCTGAGTCATTAAGGAGAGCAAAGCATATGAACGAAGTGACTATGCACCTGGGTAAAACCATGCTGCATTGGAGAGAGAGGTAATGTTAAAATGTAGGGACAGATTTATAGTTAGGACAGGGCTTGTCCTAGATCAACTTTAAATTTCAGTGTAAAAATAAAACTGTCAAGTATTTGTGTGCTAGATAAAAAAACAGCCAGTATTTATCTTATGTGCAAAATAATTAACTAATATGCACCCCTTACATTGTAACTCGGTGTGTCCCGGAGAACATTTACTCCTTTTTTTGCCCTACTTTCTTTAATGATTTAGGGCCATATTGTTTATGCTTAAGACGTTGTAATTACAGGAAAACACACAAAATCAATACAAGAAAACAACCATTTGTCATAAAAATCCATTAGCTAAAATGGACGCTAAGCAAACATTCCTATTACTATCAAGAACGTATGTGCATTCGACACTGCACAACAGCAATACCCTACTAAGAAAAAAATTACCAAAAAAATGGCACCAAAACAGGCCCACAAACATGACTAATAACACTATATATAAGGCAGCATAGACAAGTAACATATTGAAATGCTTGCCATTTCCATATTATAATTTGATTGCAAATTAGTAATTCAAGAAAAACATTATAAAGCATGATCCAAAGTGGCAATGATCACCCCGTCCCTGTTCATTTCCATACAAAGAGACGCCAGCTCAACTTCAGCATTGCTGAATGTGGTGGAGAAGCTGCACAACACCATCAGGCATCTAATGACTGGGGTCAATCTCTGGATCGGGTATAAGGTCATAGAGCAATTCAATGACACACTGTCACCAAGATCAAGAAGAAATGTTCAACTGATTCAAAAAAAATATAATACAATGAATATGTCTGTAAATATGTTTGTTTACAAGTAACCAATGTTTGGGCTGGATCATTTTTCTTTACAGCATCATATCTTTATATGTGATGTAGTCACCTCTGTGTAACTGCTAATGTGCCAGGATAACAGAAAGCTACATCTCCCAGCGAAATCCACTGTTGGTTGGGAGATGCCAACCCAGTATAAGTTAAGCCAGCACAGTGTATATGCCTGCTCAAAGGGAGAGAAAAAGATGACAAAATAGGTGGGGGGGGGGGGCAGAGTCAAAATGAGTGAGCAGAAATTTCAGCGAATAGTCTGTAAAGACAGATAGGATGAGGGAGGAAGACACAAATTTTGTGAGAGGAGATACAGAGCAGAAGCAGAGACAGACAGCAGGAAGGCAGTAAGAAGGATAATGTGAAGAGAGAAAATATAGAAGTCTGAAACTGCCATTTGGGACAGAATGGAAGACAGTAGCCATTGAAGGAGAGTTCAAACTAGGAGCTTTGGAGTGGATGAATTGCAGTTAAGTATAGTTTATATTGCTATATTACTTATTTGCTGGTGGACCAATATATATGACTCTTACAGGCAGATGCAATTGTAAAAATCGCCATGAAGTGTCCTGGAACGGCCGCGAGACACAAAGTGGCTATTTTTTAGTGAAATATCTGCTCACTTTTGCTCACGCCCCATAGAGACGTGAGCAAAAGTGAGCGATACTTTTTACTGTATAAAATTCCTCGGAACAACGCTGCTAATTGATTCTGCCCCTTAGAGTAAAGAGTATAGGGATAGTGTGGAGAGTCCTGAAGATGTGGATTTGTGTTATGTCCCTTTCCTAGTGTTGTACTGAGAAATCTTTTGCAAGCGGTGGTAGTCAGCATATCTATGCCGACTACCCCGACAACACTTAAACCGACATGATGACTCCGAAGGGCTCTTTCCCAACTATCAGCGATGAAGACTACTCTTCAAAGCGAGTTCAACCAATCATGATAAAGTAAGAAGCCGGCTCCACTTCATGAAGTCATTCACCTGGCAACGGTATTATCGCTGTTGTTAAGGGGGTAATATAAGTATGCGTCCATGTACAATGTAGTTTAGAAAGCCTTCTAAATAGAGAACATATTTGGTAGTGCTTCTATTCAGCAAAATATTAACTCCTAGACTAAAGATGCATGTCCTGGGGAACAGCAATGGGATCTTGATACCTGTATTTCTTATAGCCTTTATTACTTGCAACCAAAATTCCTCAATGATAGGGCAACTCCAAAGTAAGTGCCAGAAGGTAACATAAGTATCTCCGCATTTTGGGCAGTTAGCATTCAATCTGGCACCCATCCAAAGCAACCTGCATGGAGTGTAATATACTCTATGTAGGATATATATTTGAACTTGTCTGTATCAGGTATAAGAGGAAGCTTCCCTAGTGCTGTCCAATCCTCGTCAGTTACAGGATCCAGATCCATCTCTAATCCTTGACGTAGTCCCTCTAAGTTATCAGTGGTAAGAAGAGAAAGGACATTAGTATACTGTAAAGACATGATCTTGGTGGAGCTCACCTGTTTAAGGAGTGAGCTAAGAGGATCTAGACTGAAGACGAGAGGAGTGCTGCCAAATTGTGTCACCAAGGCATTTCGGAGCTATGTATAGATTAGGCAATTTGGTAGTGGGAAGTCTAATTGTAACTGAGCAAATGATTTGATACTGCTATTATGGTATATCTGTCCAAGAGAGGTTATCCCCACGATTTGCCACTGAGGGAATTGTTTTCATTTATATAGTTTAAGAAGATTAGAGTTAGCCCATAATGGAGTGTCAGCATCTATTCCCAAAGTCTGTAACTTCCCCTTCAATGCGTTCCATATCAGCAAGGCCTATCTAAGTAATGGTGGGATTGATCTTGTGGCCCGGGTACCCAACAGGACCTGTATAGGTGATCTATCAAACCCTGTCCATTTTCTCATGAGGCATAACAGGTCAGCCATAGGGGAGTCTCCCAACCACTCTCGGAGATGCATCATTTGTGTAGCAAAATAATAAGTCCTAAAGGCTGGAAGGGCTAGGCCTTCATTTGCACGAGAACGACAGAGGGAGGTCAGTTTAATTCTTGCCCGTTTTTCTCCTCAAACCAGAGAAACCAGAGAGGATAGATGTCTGTTAATTTGGGAGAAGAGTCGTTTCTAGAGATAGGGAATAGTTTAATGGATATATGAATTTGGATTGAAGGATCATTTTAATTAAATTCACTCTACCAGATACAGATAGCGGAAGTCTCTTCCAGGTAGAGATCTTGGCTTTAAGATAACTGGTTACCTGGTCTATATTTAATGGTATATAGTCAGTTACTGAATTTGTGATCCAGATCAATTGCTTTTGTTTCTAGAGAAGAGTTGTAACTGGACTACCAGTGATGTATAAAGATCCTATTCAAAGTAACCTGTGTAAAGCACTGTCTCCAACTAAGGATTATCTGCCTAATTTAGGCATATGCAAAGACTGTGACAGATTTCAGGCCACCAGTTTTCACTAGTAAGAGAGCTAAAAGTATTATTGTGCATTTACATGTTTAAAGGGTTTAGGTGTGGTTCAGTGTGATGTGAACTGTGTTAAATACTGTGAAATTATTGCATAACCTATGTTATAACTCAGACTGCTATGGGAAGTACTGCTGCAGGCTGTTGTGCAACCAAGCCAGCTAGAGCAGGCCTGTCCAACCTGCGGCCCTCCAGGTGTTGTTAAACTACAAGCCCCAGCATGCTTTGCCAGTAGACAACCTGTTGATAGCTGGAAGGGCATGCTGGGACTTGTAGTTTCACAACATCTGGAGGGCCGCAGGTTGGACAGGCCTGAGCTAGAGTAATTAGAGTGTCAGAGGTACCTCATTTATAGGCACTATGTGAGAGGTAAAGGTAGTAGTGCAAGGGAAATTATAGGAGTTGCTATAGAACTCTTTTCTAGTATTTAGAATTTAGGTTGCCTTTCCTATTGTATGTTGATTTGTTTTATGCCCTATCATTATTTCATGTCAAAGATATATTTTTGCAGTAAAATACAATAAAAATAGTTGCTGCCCAATTCTCATTTAATAAATGTACCAGGGTAGCTTGTACACAATTCTTGTGTCCTGCTAAAGTGTTTTTGTGTTTGTGGACATAGTTAGAGTGATGGGCAACAGGTCCCCCAAGACTCACCTTGGTGTTTGTGGTACCGGACACTCCCCAGAAGAGAAGTCACGTGTGAAGATTTGGGTGGAAGTACTGTTTTGAATAAGAGAGGTGAGAGGAAATCATACACCCATATCATTTACATACACCAAATCCCAGAGGAGCCTGGAAAGTAGTGTTACATATACATATAAACATGTGTACATGATTACCTCAGATGTGAGAAGAAAATATCTGTACTGTTCCAAAAATCAGTCCTGAATTGTCCTGCATAGATATCCAGGAAGTTGAGGGACTAATCAGATTGCACACAGCAACAATCTAACTATGATAATTATCCTTATTATCTAAATATATATTATAATATATAATATAATATATTATAATAATCCTACGACTGTATATACTCCTGTCATATTGTTCACTCTCACCTCATCCCCTTTTACAAAAAACCTGTTATGTTTTTCTATATATACTATCAAAAAAACGTCAATTAATCCTAACTTTCAGCTTTACTGAAAAACATTTCTGAAATAAATCCCATTCAGCTCAAATTAATCACTGCCAATATTGCTCCTACAGTTTAACACATTTAGGGCTAGATTTACTAAGCTGCGGGTTTGAAAAAGGGGGGGTGTTGCCTATAGCAACCAATCAGATTCTAGCTGTCATTTTGTAGAAAGTACTAAATAAATGAAAGCTAGAATCTGATTGGTTGCTATAGGCAACATCCCCACTGTTTCAAACCAGTAGCTTCGTAAATCTAGCCCTTAGTGATTGATCAAAGTGAATGTATTTAGTTAATTCTTGTCCTAGTTTTTAGTACCTTCTGCTATATTTTGTATAATATTAATGGATTTATGAGATTTGTTTATTAAATTGAACCTTTTTTGACAATTCTGTGATAGCATTTGAATTTTATCTAAAATAAATGACTGCTATCTCTGCACTGCAATTTTTTTCTTTCGTTTGAGTTTTTAATTCTGAAATTAGAGACTATACAGTCTATTGTCTGGCAGCTGCTCCCACTTATTTAAATTGAAAGTTTCGCTTATTATCAGCGCCGGGGATTTTTTTTGTTAGGTTTTAAAAAAAATTGATAAATAACTGACACGGTCAGCAAAAATACCCCATAACTTGAACATTTATTATTCAAATTGATCTTTTAAGAGATAAATTTAACTTTGTAATTATCCCAGGTTTGTACTAATGAACCTGATAAAATAAGCCTGAAATATGTTGAAAAAGCCAGATGTTATGTTAATACATTATTGTATTGCAGCATCTGTACAGATGTCTTTCTTGATGAACATATGTCAAACCTCTGATTTAAAGGGTATGAACAGCAGTAATAAAAGTCATTGTTGGGTGCTATGTCCTTCCCATCATGGGGAGCCGGTGCCACATGCACCAGTCACAGATGTGTATCGCAATGCAAGGTTCTTATTAGAGATGGAGAGGGGGTATTGGGTGTGGCCAAGCATTTTAGTGCTAAATACTTTTTATTTTAACATATAGGGGTAAATGTATCAAGCTGAGTGTTTTCTGGAGGGTTTGAAAAACCAATCAGATTCTAGCTATCATTAATTTAGTACATTCTACAAAATGATAGCTAGAATCTGATTGGTTGCTATAGGCAACTTCTCCACTTTTCAAACTCGCCAGAAAACTCTCAGCTTGATACGTTTACCCCCTGATGTTTTTTTAATCTTGTGTGTGTTACTGTATATGCTTTTTGAATTGAGGATTGCTTTGAAAAAAAATATAATCACCTAAGGTTACACATTATTTGGTTAGAAAAATACATGATGTAGAATATACTTTAAATGAATTGTATTGTGCTTTACACAATACAGTTAGTGCCAGTCAGATATCTGCTGTGAGCACAGCGGATATCTGACTGGCAAAATGAATAATTAGCTTGTGCATCTGTTCAAGTACTGTATGTCTTTAGATCTTATTTCTTCATTTGCTTTTTACTATGCAAATGTACTTTGAACGGATATAAATATTTCAGATATTTTTCAGTCTTTAGACCAGAGATGAGTGATCTTTATGATGTATTTGATTTAAAGGTGCCAAATCTAATTATGTAAATAATAATAGACAAATCAGTTTGGGTGCTCAGAGATAAAAGAGAACTATATCCTGGTTGCTGCCTATACTGTAACCTTATTCCAAAGGGACATCCCCCCTTTTTCTCATAAATATTGATAATGTTACAAAGATAGTGAGGGTTTGGCACTGCCTTAATTCTCTGATTGTTAGGATCTCTTCTAGGGTTGAACGGTTGTCCCTATGTATAATTACGTAAATGTATATTTTAAAGTGAATTTGTCACCGTGACTTAACATCCAGTAATAGAGTGTTAACCAACATATTAAATATCGAAGACCATACTTTTATCCCACATCCCTTACTGGACCATTTGGCCTCTTACACTGTCACTGTGTAAGCTTTCCACAAACACCTTGGACACAGACACAAATATCCAATGTAAAAAAAGGTCTTGAGATGCCAGCTTGGGATCAAAAAGAATACTGACTGCATGTACCTAAACTTTCAGGGTAGAGAGATCCAGACCTTTATCAAAACCATCATTAAGAAATTCCACATTAATTGGAATATTGGCAGGCATGGGATTCTCCATCTTCTGCTTAGACCACAATAAAAAAAAAAATCCAGATTCGATAATAAATTATAGAAGAATTAATCTTTCTTGCTTAAATCAGTATACTAATAACTTTATCTAAGATAACTTTGTGTCTTAACAGTGACTACTCAATCTCCATACCATCAAAGATAATAGGTCTGGATTCGGGTGAAGAATTGGTTTCTGCCGTAGAAGATCTGAATAGCATTGTAGAGGCCAAGGTATTAACAGAGCACACACTCTGCATACCCTGTTCCTTTGACAGGACAAAATCTGGACTACCTTTACATTCTGGGCTTTTTCCATGAGATCCATGTTGAGAAGACCAAATTTCTGATCTAGCAACTGAAATACATCTTCGTATAAGGCCCATTCTCTTCGATGTAGCTGACACCTGATGAGGTATTCTGCTATAATATTGAGTTTGCCTATTACAGTGCGGAAAGGGACTTCAGATTGTTTTCTGCCATTCTGCCACTGTCTTCTTGTTTATGAATGCACCTACTATTCTGCTATCAGAAAAGATATGGAGTTCTTGAAAGGGCACAAGATGACTTGTTATATTTATAATCTAGTTATGCTGGTGTAGGAAAAGGATTACCTATGTTATCATACTCTTGGTAACATGTTCTGAATTTACTCTGACAGGAATATCATCTAGATATGGCCACAGGTTTGTGCCATATTTCCTGATATTGGCCAAAAGACCAACAATACTTTGTTGAATGCCCTGTGAGACATGAAGAATGTGTTACGTCCATACGTATCATATGCAATAAAGATTCTCCAATGCAATCGCAAAGGTTCCAAAGCACAAAGGTTTTATTTGCAAAATAGATTACAGGCAAAGTATTGCTAAATATGCTTGCACAGCTGGCACCAACAACAAGCTTCTATAAGAACGTTATGGTTTTAAAAGCCAGAGGTAAGCAATTTATACACCGTACAGTAGTAAAAACCAGTATCACCACAAAGATACACAGTTACAGTATTAAGGTCCACATTTATAGGTCGATGGGTCTTGACCTCCCAAGTACTCGACGTTCCATTGGTTAATCCCTCTGGTCATTGTTCTTTGAGGTGGCCAGGTGGCCTTCTTCAGGCTTCCGACTCTAGACCTGTATAAACTGGTTCTTTTATGATATCTCTGGACTTGCTATTTGGTGTACGAAAAGTGATATTATTTATAACTAGCGTTCGCAATGTGTGACAGCTACATAAATAATGTTCTCATGCAATTGAGAACAGAATGATACCAAACTCGATGTAATTTAAATGTTTGTAAACATTAATTACCCTCTTCACCACTTAATATTTGATATGAAATGATAGAAAATATGTTAAACATATTTAAATGTTGCTGCGATAATAATTACGCTGTATATTAATCGCAACGCAGCTAATTGTAGTGTACAGAAATTATTGATTATCACCTTCATCCAATTATTACACTTCAACAAATGAAAGGCAGGTGAACTGGAGGTGACAACCCTGGATAAAGAATATCAGGAATAAATGCTGCTGTATGTGGAATGTGGAAATATGCATCCTGTAAATCTATTGAGGTTAGTCTTCATTCCTTATTGTATTGAAAATGGAGTTGACTGACTCCATTTAGAAACATCTTGCATATAGAAACTGATTGAGCCTTTGTAAGTCCAGAACATTTCTGAAACCTCCTGATGATTACTGAGCTAAGAACATTTTAGAATAAAGCTCTGTGCCTTCCTGCTTTCCAGGAACCGTAACAATAACCAGTGCTTTTAACAAACTCTGTAAACTGTCCTTTAAGGCTTTTAACTACAAAGGGGAGGATGGAGTTTGAGACTTAATAAAAGTGTTCCCAATTGTTGGAACAGATTATCTAAATGTTGTAGCTCTTGATGATTACATCCTGAACCCATACATCCTAATTGGTGAGTCTACAATCCTCTGGAACTTTTGCAATTCTGCCTCCTACAGGAATAAACAGAAGTTGGGGTTGGAGAGAGTAATTTTGTCAAATGCTATCCTGGCCTCCCTCTTTAAGTTCCAAAGAGCTGAAAGTACAGTCAAGGCCAAAGTTTTGAGAATGACACAAGTATTGTTTTTTTACAAAGTTTGTTGCTTCAGTGTTTTTAGACCTTTTTGTCAGATGTTGCTATGGTATACTGAAGTAAAATTACGCAAACAGTCAATATTTACAGTGTTGACCCTTTTTTTTGAAGACCTCTGCAATTCATCCTGGCAAGCTGTCAATCAACCTCTGGCCCACATACTGACTGATGGCCACCCATTCTTGCCTAATCAATGCTTGGAGTTTTTGAGAATTTGTGGATTTTTGTTTGCAAAACTCGCCTCTTGAGGATTGACGACAAGTTCTCAATGGGATTAAGGTCTGGGGAGTTTCCTGGCCATGAATGCAAAATTTCGATGTTTTGATCCCCAAGCCACTTAGTTATCAGTTTTGCCTTATAGCAAGGTGCATCACCATGCTGGAAAAGGCATTCTGTGTCACCAAACTGTTCTTGAATGGTTGGGAAAAGTTGCTCTTGGAGGATGTTTTGGTCCAATTCTTTATTCATGGCTGTGTTTTTAGGCAAAACTGTGAGTGAGCCCATTCCATTGGTTGAGCCACAACCCCACACATGAATGATCTCAGGATGCTTACTGTTGGCATGACACAGGACTGATGGCAGTGCTCACCTTTCCTTCTCCGGACAAGCGTTTTTCCAGATGACCCAAACAATCTGAAAGAGGATTCATCAGAGAAAATGACCCCAGTCCTCAGCAGTCCACTCCCTGTACCTTTTGCAGAATATCAGTCCCTGATGTTTTTCCTTGAAAGAAGTGATTTCGTTGCTGGCCTTCTTGACACTAGGCCATCCTCCAAAAGTCTTTGCCTCACTGTGCGTGCAAATGCACTCGCATCTGCCTGCTGCCATTCCTGAGCAAGCTCTGCACTGGTGGTGCCCCGATCCCACAGCTGAATCAACTTTAGGAGATGGTCCTGGTGCTTGCTGAACGTTCTTAGGTGCTGTGGGGTAAAGGAGATAACTGCGGACTATAGAAACATATACGTCTTTTAGCCCTCTGGTTCCCCCATAATTGTCAGTCATATTTAAGCTTGTATATATTCTATTTTGAAAGTAGCTAAAATATGTATTGTTATCTTGCAGACTGGTGCAGGGGGTCTGCTGTCTTCATTTAGCTGTGGGTCTGTGTGTGCTAGCATAAGAAAAGGCCCACAGACAGAGCTCTATGTTTAATTGCAGAGGACTGCATTTTGTATTTAAATGTAAAGGTGTCTGGATCCTGATCTCTCCTGTTTAAACAAACTCTGCTGTATAGCCACAGAACAATACCTGTTCCTAATCAAATTAGGAATGACTCATCTGCTATTCCTTTGTCTGTATGTTTACCTGGGAAAAAGTAAGCACAGAAAAGGACCAATCAGGCAGGTCCTGGAATTGCTGATGAGGTAATTTTTGGGCTTAAAAGACAGCTACAGAGGACAGCAAATTGGCATTCACTTCCAAGTGATAGCTGAAGTCCGGCCAGTGTTGAGACATAGATCTCTGCCCCTTACAGGAAAGGGACAGTCGGTCCCTGGAGTACTGCCATTGCCCTGACCTACCTCTCCAGGTCTTGGGGAGCTGTGTGTCCACCGAAAGCGGAGTGACAGTTACTTAGGGCCGCTACGTTTGCTGGTAGTCTTAAAGGAGAGAGGGGAGAAGCTTGGATTGATAGACAGCAGTCCCGGAAAGTGACAAGGATACTGGTGAGGTGTTTTCATTATACCCTGTATGTTATCTGTGCCAGACTGTAGTGTTATTTGTTGCAATTTATTATTTAAATATGTTTATTGCAGTTTTGTGCTGTCATTTGTTAAATAAACTTATTTGTATTATTATGGATATTTGCCCGGGTGAGTTTGAACTTTGGGTAGGTAACAGGTAGGCCAGCTGCGCTGCGCAGAAGGTTACGTTAAACCCGGTATCCTCACAGGTGCCCTGAATCCTTCTTCACAACTATTGAACCTCTCCCCTTGAAGTTCTTGATGATTTGATAAATGGTTGATTTAGGTGCAATCTTACTAGCAGCAATATCCTTGCCCGTGAAGCCCTTTTTGTGCAAAGCAATGATGACTGCACATGTTTCCTTGCAGATAACCATGGTTAACAGAGGAAGAACAAAGATTTCAGGCATCACCCTCTTTTTAAAGCTTCCAGCCTTTCATTCTAACTCAATAAGCATGACAGAGTGATCTCCAGCCTTGTCCTTGTCAATTACTCTCACCTGTGTTAACGAGAGAATCACTGACCTGATGTCAGCTGGTTCTTTTGTGGCAGGGCTGAAATGCAGTAAAAATGTTTGTGGGATAAAGTTCATTGTCATGGCAAAGAGGGACTTTGGAATTAATTGCAATTCATCTAATCACTCTTCATGACATTCTGGAGTATATGCAAACTGCCATCATAAAAACTGAGGCAGCAGACTTTGTGAAAAATAATATTTGTGTCATTCTCAAAACTTTTCGCCATGACTGTACTGCCTAGAAGTGATCTCAAACTGTCCAGATTACTTTTTCTCTGCTGTATAAGTATGAGCTTCCTAAAACTGAGACAAACAATTAGATCTACTTCCAGTAAACTTCTGCACCACCACATCAATTTTTTTACCAAAAAGAAAAGTACCTTCAAACGGAATCTATGCCAGATAATGTTTTGATTGCAGGTCTACAGCCCACGGACGCTTCCAAAGAGATCTTCTTGCCAGTACTGCTGAAGTCATATTTCTGGAATTAATAGAAATAATTTCCAGGGAGGACAAATTAAACCAGTTCTTTTCTATATAATTTCAATTTAGGCACAAGGCACATTTAGATCCTCATTTTTAAAAGGGATACATATGGTTAAGTCGTTTCATAATAGGCTGATGTTTGTCCACTATTTGCGATTCTTTGTACACCCGGGGGTAAATGTATCAAAGTGCGATTTTTTTCAGTAATTTGAAATCGCTGCAGATCGCTCAGGTTCGCCTGCAATTTTATGCATCAAACCTCCATATGTATTAACCTGCGATTTTGAGAATCCAAAATCGAATCTCCCGTGATGTGCGATTCATTACTAAACACCTATAATGACGGTAATTCAGTCAAACTTCCACAGATTCGTTTGAAATTCAACTGAAAAATCGCTGCTTTTTTAGCTCTTCTTCTGATTGGCTAGATAGCTATAACTGTGTGCCGCTACAAGTGGCAGCATGCACTAAGTTATTAATAAATTAATTTTGCCCCCGTAAAATAATTAATAATATTTTTTTGCCCCACTAATCTAGAAATAATTATTATCCTCATAATTCATGCTTGTATTGTGTCTGTTATGTTAAGAATGACCAGACAGCTCAAAACACTTGTGATCGCCTATCAGAACTACCTCTTTTTTCCTATCGATTTGCCGCTGATATTCAAAATACAGACTTAGAATATCATCATCCTCATCTATTTTTTAAATAGCGCCACTAATTCCGCTGCGCTGTATAGAAAACTCATTCACATCAGTCCCTGCCCCTTTGGAGCTTACAATCTAAACCCCCTAACATACACACACACACACACACACACACACACACACACACAGACCGAGTGCTAACCACTAAGCCACCATGCTGTCCAAGGTGCATGGGCAGCATAGTGGCTTAGTGGTTATCACTATCCACCATGCCATTCTTAGAATACTAAATTGAAGGGACAGCGATTTGTAGCGAGTAAAGTTTGGTACATTACTTTAATTGCGATTTACTATTAACTCTCACTTTCTTACATTGGCGGGTTGAGACTTGCCAAAAAAATCTCTGAAAAACGCAAATCATACTTTGATACATTTACCCCCAGATCTTTAAAAATTTGGTGTGTATGGAAAACTTTTTCTTTTATATAATGATAGAGAGTGCAGCCTGACATTTTGGTGATGCCCGGCGGCTCATCACTAGCAATTGAATTCCCCAATAGCATATAAATATACTAGAGAACTAAATGAACCACAAGTAGATGAAGCAGGTATTAAATAGCTTCATTTATTTGAGTTCTGCCCTTTTTGTTGCTTGTTCTTGAGCAAAAGTTTCCTTCATCGATATCATCATTCAGGAAAAGAACCGCTTGAACTGTTCAGGAGGTTGAGAAACCTCCTCTTTTTTACAAGCGCATACATAGGACTTCAACATAGACATTTGGTAAAGCATTACAACATGCTCAACATACACAATTCTTATCCTTTTCCTAGCACAAGCTCCACAAGAGTACTGTTAAATATCAGAAACAATGCTATCTATCGTAAAGAAAAACAATACATTTTTCAGAAAGAAATACCCCCTAGCTAGTAGATTACCTATGGGGGTCCTTCAGCTTTTTAGGGGCGGGCTCTGGATCCATTGTAGAAGTGCACTTATATTAGCAATTAACAGCCGTTTGTTTACCGGTACAAATGTCTGTGCATACGCACAGCTCTACCTCTTCATTTTGGCTGGTAGCAGATTGAAAATTGGAGGGGGCTGGAGGCAGAAAGTAAGAGGAGCACCAAAGAAGACCCCAGGTGACTAGTACTTTCTGCCCAAGGCTTTCATGCTTCTATAAATTGCACCAGCCCCACTGCTGACTACAGGCAAGAAAAGAAATATAATTTGCCTATTTCCTTCCTGCTGTCCTCCAAGGCAGTCTACACAATGGGATGTACCCAAGCTATGAGTATCAAGAAGGGAGGGCATCAAAATTTGTAATGAAACTGAAACTTCAGTGACTGCCTGAATTTTTTTCTCCCAAACTGACCATTAGTAGAAGATGTCACATTCAGCAAATCATGCTTGGTGAAGGTGTGAATAGATGACTACTCTGCTGCTTTGCAGAGATCCACATTTGATGCCTAAGTCCTAGTGTTAAGAAATAGTATCTCTCCGGTTTGTCTGATCTGTCAGTTGTGCATTATTGCTGCAACCATGTGTAGAATCAATCCTGGAGTTCACTTATTCAGCCGGTTGCTAGGTAAATAACAACAAGCTGCTCTTCAGTTCCCAGTCTGGCAGCTGCGCTATTACTTAAAACACACATGTAGCTAATTATGCTGCAGTTTCTGATTGGTGCTGCAGCCTTTATGAACCTCTTCCTGGAAGCATACCAATGCTGGTAAAAGTTCCTGCTTGACCTAGTGTGCCTTGTATCCTGACCTGTTCTATTCTCTGTATTTGACCCGGATAGTTCTAAGGATTCTGCTGTTTTCTTCACACCTTATTCTTGGCTTTGTTAAATGGATTTGCTCTCATATCTCTATCTGCCCTGACCCCTGGCTTGTTCTAAGGATTCTGTTGTCTTCTCTACTCCTAACCCCTGCCTGTCTGCCAAATACATTCTGGTTGCTCACTAACTATTACCATGAGCTGTCAACTCTAATAGGTGAGTGCCAGACTACTCTGCATTAACCACTGCCTGTCTGGCTGTCAGTTCTGCCAACAATATCCTGGTTGGTCACTACCTCCTACCTTGTTTCATCCACGCCACCATACAAGTTCTGTATCAACAACTGTTACTGCCTAAACATAGGTCCCAGGGCAACTACTCTTCTCTTAAAATTGAGCTTTAAGAGTTTCTATCACCTTAGGTTTGTTCACATTCTATGCTTGTACAATGACCCATCTAACCATCTTGCAAGAACCTGTTTGTATGGGGTATGTCCTTGATGAGATCCTGTCAGAATGACAAAGAGGTGGTCTGTCTTCCCTAAGTATTTCATCCTAGACAAATAGACAGATTGCTTTGAATAGATCCAATATATGTAGCCTTTTTTCCTTGTCATTAGCTGGTTGTGGACAGAGATGGAAGTATAATTTATTTATTGATATAGAAAGTGGAAACTACATTAGCCAGGAAATCAGGATTAGTTCTTAATACCACTTTTTCTGTATGGATATTCAGAAAAGGCTCTTTGTACCATAAAGCATTTTATTTCCTGATTCTACAAGCAAAAGTAACTGTCACAAGAAACACTACCTTAAGAGTAAGCCATCAGTGGGAGACCTCTTCAAAGGGATCAGAAATTAAAAATTAGGATATAAATGTTGGAGTACATTCCACACTGCTCACATTTCCGGAATGTTTATATGCAGTCTTCTTTTGCTGTGGGACCATGTATCCTGCGCCATTCTTGTAAAGAGATGAGCACTCGAGCCTGTGGCACTGGAATCTGTTGTGAGCAGTATCCATTCTGGCTCTGAAAGAGACACTTTGCATTCCTTCCACTTCACACCATCTTTTGAGAGACTTCCTGGTGACACTTGTGCGCCGAAGAACTTGATCTAAAGAGGTTTGCCTGCATTTCCACTACATGACTAAATCTAGTTGAAATTCCTGATATACCAATTGAGCATACCTATTGTGGAGAACATCCCCAGGAGTCATAAACAAGCTTGTATCCATTATTGTTGTAAACAGGATACTAGATACTAGATCTTGATAAACCTCTCCTCCAGTGAATACACTCTGTCTTGTGCATTGTCTATCTGAACCTACAAGGAAATTTTGTTAAATTATTTTTTAGCTGAGCATCTGCAGGCCATGGCTGATGCCAAAGAAGCTCTTTTAGGTATGACAGCTGAAGACATAACTCTGTCACAAAAATCAATAGTATCCAGTGATGTCTTACAGATGAATTCAATTCCTCTTTGTATGATCTCTAATTTTTTAGGTAGGTTCTGTCTCAAACATCAGTGGGTAGAGCAGCTGCCCTGTCACGGAAACTGGTGAGTATTTAGTGAATCCCGTGCAACTGCCAACTAGTGAGGCTCATTCAGGGGTGCGGAGTCTAACGATAGGTGGTGTTCACCAGTGACCCCCGCAAGAGGGTATGGTATTTGCTGCACCTATTCCGCAGGTCACGGTTCCCAGAAGGAGTAGTGGCAGAGCAATTGGCAGAGCCTGATACAGAGGAAGAGTAATGGTAGATCAGAGAAATACTGAAGGTATAAGCAGGAAGCTGGTCTAATCGTAATGCTGAGCTGAAGTGAGTAGCGTAGTTGAATAGAGAAGAACATGCAAATACATAGATGGAAACTCAGGACATCACACGTGAATACTGGTACAGAGGTAGTACAGTAAAGTCAATAGTAGAGTGGAACTACAGCTGATACGTAGATGGTAACTCAGAGCAACAGCAGGTGAATTACTGGTACAGCGGTAGTTCAAGTAGGGGCAGTAGCGATGTGGAACTTAGCTGATCCATAGATGGTAACTTAGAGCAACAGCAGATGAATTACTGGTACAGTGGCAGTTCAGGTAGAAACAGTAGCGGTGTGGAATTAAGCTGATCGGTAGATGGTAACTCAGAGCAATAACAGGTGAATTACTGGTACAGCGGCAGTTCAGGTAGAAACAGTAGCGGTGTGGAACTACAGCTGGTCCAAGAGTGGTAATGCAAAGCAACAGCAGGAGAGTCAAACCGAAGAAAGCCAAATCCTTAGTGAGAGTGAGTAACTCGAAGAACCGGCATCGGATAGCAGGAAATGGGAGGTTTAAATAGCTCTCCAAAGTGCCAGGACCAATGGGAAGAGGTAGGAAGTCATAATAGAGAGTGGTAGGTACATGCGCAGAACAGGAGACCAGATAGTGGCTGTTGAACCAAGACTACAATTCAGGATACCGTGATCACCGCTAATGGGAGAGAGGTAACAACGTCGGTGTCCGTCCGCGGGGCCGGCGTCTGACATGAAAGTCTGAGTGCCCTAGATACTGAAGCCCTTATTACACTTGACAGTCCGAAAAGAAAAGTGAAGTTTCTTAAAACAATTTTCCATGTTTCTATCTACAGGATTCCTCAATTCTTTTTCCAAAGGAATAGTGTTCCTGTCTGAAAAGTTGGCTATTACCGCATCACCTATTGGAACTGAACTCAATTTTTCACCTCATTATCCTGATAATGATATAATCGACAATTATTTTAAAGTTAGCTTTGCATCTATCCAGTAGCTCACAATCTTTATAAATTAAGCTCTTTTATTACCTGGTGTACTGGGAAAACTCTTCTTTTTCTACAATCCTAACAGGAATTCCTGAAACAAGGAAGGGTTGCATTTAATGGATCCCCTTTATCCAGGAAAAACAGTCTGGGAAATGTTCTTTAATTTCCTCCAACTCACTTCTAGAGATCATGGGGTCATTAAGGGACCCCATTCAGTCAGACCAAGTCTGTCCATACTTGTCTGTGACATAGCTCTCTTCAACCTTTGCATGGCATATAAATTCTCCTTAGCAACAAAATTGTCTGCATTAAACTAATCATCCAATATCAGGAGCTGCAAACTGTTTCATTGGGTTGGGGACTGTAGGCTGCACAGAAAGTGCTTTCATAATCCTCTGATAAAGGTTCATCACAAGCTCTACAAGCAGTGCAGCTTTCCCTGTGATGTTTAGCAATTGCAGGGTTGCCAACAGAGTACAGTGGTAGTAAATGTCCAGACAATGTTCAATGGTGGCCAAAGGTACTTCCATGATATACAGAGAATGGCGTAGTGATTCTAAGGCTGATATTATATCCAACATGTCTGAAGTCCTCCATCTTGGAATCCTCTGATCCCAGAAGCGGTGCGCACATCCACCACATGCTGGCATGAGTGTGCACTCATTAAATTCAAAGTAAACCAACATTTCTACCAAAGGCAGTTACTAGTGCTTCCAGGGTAGCCACCCCTCACACTGCCATACACCACCAGAGGTGTGCCACCAGGAGCCTCCACGAGTCTGGTAAACCCACTGCATTACAAAATAAAACTCTACACCTGCACTACTCATAAGTTAGATATGGGAAAAGATTGCAGGGAGAAGGAGGAGTTGTACTATAAACCATCCAGGGATATTTCTTTTTCCTGTCGCTACTCAAGATAGAAGGGAGTTTATACATTGCGTAGGCTGCCATAGATAATAGAAGAGGAAACAACCATTTTAAGTGGCAATAGGAATTTTTGCCCATTGTTAAATTTGCCTCTATGTCTATGTTATACACAAATATTTTTTGCAGTATTGTATTCAGAAATGTTAATCTATGTTGACACATTAAAGGTATCATATTATCGACAGCTAACTTGCTAATTATTCCCGTACTGAAACGATAATACTGCTGGCGACCTAATTCCTTGCACAAGCTTATAAGGTCCATTATTACCAATGACCGAAGCAAAATTAAAACCTATTTAGAAAATAAAATTCTACTTGCGTAGTATCCCATAGTCATGCTGGATGTATAGAGTCTATTCAAGATAGACCTGCAATGCTGTCATTTTATGGACATACAGTAAAAGGTGTTTTAGTTGTATGTAATAAAATGAATTTTCCTTTCTCTTGCATAGGTGTCATGCACAATTCATGTTTTAGAGATACTGAATATTAACACAGGCTTCTATTTTTTCCCCCCAAAGGTCATCTGCAAAATGATTACAATTACTTTTTTGCATGGTATTAAGTAAACCTCTGAATAAAAGATTATCCAGATGTTCTCGCCTTAAATAACCTTCCTTGTCTGGTTTATGACTTTCTCGTAAATGATTCTGTTATTTAAAAAATGGCATGTACATTATGCAGATCAGAAACACTTGCAGCCTGCCAGCATTCTGGACTTTCAGTAACAAAGCAATTACAGAGGGATTTAATTCATATATCAGAAACTATTTTTTTATTGGAATTTTATTCTTCACTACATCCGGAGCATCTTGTGATATTAAATTTGTTCTGATATATGTTATATTATTAAACAAATTTCCAAACAAAATGATGTCATACAAATGCATGGAGTTGCTACTATTGTAAACAAAGGGGTTTAGACTGAGATTAAACAATACTATCCACCTTGTGAGTTGCATTTCTACATGTAATTTTAAGCCATTGGTGGACATCTAATAAGACTGTCTGAAGTAGGTATCTTAGCATCAGGCCAGTGGCACACATAGTAGCCCATGAGCACCAGTGCACATTTCAGGCATGTATTCACTTTTTTCGTGGGTATACTGCTGTCATGATTGAATGCACTTGGTTGGAAATAATATTCAGATAGCCTGTGAAATTCAAAATGTTCTACTTGTTGCAACAAGAGACCCAATGCAATGCATCCAAAAAGACACACCCCATTGCCCTGTATTACCTAGTCTGCATTGTTGACACTCATCAATATGGATCCATGGCAGTGTTTGCCATATTATTAAGCCTGTTTTTCTAATTGCACAATGTATTTCTTGCACTTAGTTGTTTTCTGCTGAGAGGAGTGAAACTTGGGGTTAGATTTATGAAACCTTCTAAATAAGACAAGTTGAGTTGTTGCCAATATCAATCATATTCTAGCTATTGTACATTCTAGAAAATGATAACTAGAATCTGATTGATTGCTATGGGCGACACCTCCACTTCTTCTTTTTAGAAGGTTTTATGAATCTCCCACCTGGTAGGGTTGTTGGTAGCCATAATCTGTCCTTGACGAAGTATGATTTTTGCATTCTGATATCCGTCATCAGAGCTACAGTTTGACTGAACTAATAGAGTATATGACTGCAGATCCCATTAGTTTTAAATCATGTAAACCTATGCCAGTGCCTTTTTATTATTGCGATGGTTCCAACCATAGGGACTCCATTTAGCTGGATGGTATTTTTGCACTGACACAATCTTGCTATACTGAATAAGGTCAAGGTCATAAGCCCATACTTGCCAACTTTGGCAGTATGGTGTCCAGGAGAGTCTCCGTCATGGGGGCATGGCCCCGCGGATCGCGTCATTGGGCCCCGACCCCTGTCAAACGCTACCAATATCGGCCTATCACAGCAGGGGTGATGCTAGGACAACACATTTAGCCCCCCCACCCCACCCACTTCACCAATGGAGGATAGCCTACAGGAGGTTGCCTTGCTCTCCCAGAAGACAAGGAGAATTCCCAAAAATTCAGGAGTGTCCCGGGATATTCCTGGAGAGTAGGCAATTATGGTAAATCCTGCAGATTGGACCTGGAAACTGTATCCGGTGTATGTTTTAGTTTAGGCGTTGCCTACTGACCACCTAGAAGTTCAGAGGAGCATACACATGTCAAAAGAATTTGCAATTTTCCGGACCAAAGATTGGGAAGTCCCTAACAAGGAGTGTTAGTAGTCAGACCAACATCAGTGCTGCAAATGATAGTAGTTGCACTGCTGCAAATTCCTGAAAACAGGACTTTATTAATAAGTGATTTCATTAAGTTCTTCTGCAGACATTGGTTTGTACTTAAGAACATTAACAATACCAGTGATCCAGCCATGTAAACTGTAATACATTTAGCCAATGGTGAGTCTTCTGATTAAACTCCATTAAGCAGACTGGGATGGATTCAGTTTCAGGCACAGCAGGCCTAAGCTTTGAGATTGAGATGTGCCACTTCCTTTATGCTGCTTACATGTCAAACAAGTATATGATAGAAAAGAAGAAAATCATCTAATCTGACTTTACATGGGGCACAGCATCATCTTGCCCTGATTTACCTGGGATGGCAAATATTAAATTAACTGTCTGTTGGAAGATTTACCAGAGGAACATGATTTATCTGAGAGGGGAATGAACTTTTCTGGGAGCTATCAATGCAGCTGGAGTTAACAATACACAAATATACAATCACAAGTGACTAGGCATTGTTACTGGTGTCATCACCACATATGTTTACACCAGGCCTAAGGTACCGACTCTAAGGGCTAGATTTACTATCAGGCGTGTTTGTAAACCCGCCAACTTTCGGCGGGTTTGGCGGCGGTTTAGCCATCGCCGGATTTACTAAGGCTAAACCCGCCGTCCAAACGACCAGAAATAATGTTTTCAAACCCGCCTCTGTATAAAGCGCCATGACGGTTTCAACAATGTTCAACATACAAACAGCCGGATTTACTATTAGGGGGTTTATAAAGCCGCCGGAAAACCGCCATTCAACAGACCAAAATGAAAGCGCTGCTTGTGAGTGGCGTGATGGTTCAAACAGTGTGCTGTTTGAGGTATTTTGCCAATCAGACCATAAGAGAAAGGCCTATTTCATGTCCAATGACCCATTAGGACTGTGTATAGAAAATGGGCAAAGTGTCATGAAATTTCAGGCTACTGTTATTTTTTTTTTTTGCATTATTTTTTCACCCACTATGATTGCATAGTAAAATCTCATTTCACCTTTCCTTTTCTAGTTGTTTTTTACTTTCCAAGAATCCACTAGAATACTGTTGCCTCAAAGAAATTAGGATGGGCAATGTTGCATTACATAGTTAACCCTTATTTTAATGCTAATGCAATCCACATGTGAAAAATGTTTTTTCTGCCTGAAGCAATCACAGACAATCACCGTCTATTGCCCAGCAGTTAATCATGATGCTTACAAAAAGGGCCCCTCATTATTTGGAAGGTGTGGGTTTGTTGGAGATTGGCTTTTGCAGGTAATGTGGTGCATTCTTGCCAGTGTATGTTTGCAGCTTTTTACCTGATGGAGGCAGAAAGGCGCCAGGAGGAGGAGGATGAACAGCAGTTGGCATCTGTTCCGCGGAGCTTGCAAAGACCCCGCACTCCACGTGCATTTCCAGTGCGTTTGAATCTGGAGTCTTTGGCTGATGTGGAGGTAGTACAAATGTTTCGGCTCAATCGTACTAACCTCATGGCACTGTATGAGCAAGTGAAGGATGATTTGGAGCCTACAACCAGCCGCTCTAATGCAGTGTCAGGACTACACAAACTACTGTGTGCAGTTCACTTTTTGGCAACAGGTTCCTTTCAATCTGTGTCCTCCAGAGTGATTGGCATAACGCAGCTGACATTTTCAAGGCATTTTGGACAGGTCTTAGGTGCACTTAAAAGAGTGTGCCCTAGCTATATCAGCTTTCCCAGCCAGGAGTCACAGTGGCATGAGCTCAAGGGAGCTTTCTATAGGGTCGCAGGTATCCCTAATGTAATGGGTGCAATAGATTGCACTCATATTGCCCTGAGACCACCTCACCACAGGGCAGAGGTTTTTGTTAATCACCATCATTACCACTCCCTGAATGTGCAGGTTGTGTGCGATGCTAACCAGCGTATATTGAGTGTTGTTGCAGGCTATCCTGGGTCATGTCATGATGCCTTTATCCTGAGACAGTCTACCCTTTATGCCAAATTTGAAAGTGGTGAAATGGCGGAGGGATGGCTTTTGGGTATGTACTTTGCATGTTTTATATATCCCTTATCATTGCTCAAATGGCCTCACATATGCTAACTGCTGTACAACATGCTCAAATTAAATGGTAAATTTTACTTTTATTGCAGGAGATTCAGGATATGGGTGTCGCTCCTGGCTCATGACTCCTCTGCTGCATCCTCAGACTTCTGCACAGCACCAATACAATGAGGCACTCATAACCACTAGAGGTGTCATAGAACGTACGTTTGGACTCTTGAAAACTAGGTTCAGGTGCCTTGATAAATCTGGTGGAGTGCTTATGTATGCACCTGAAAAGGTATCTGAGATTGTCCTGGCTTGCTGTCTGCTGCATAACCTGGCTTTACATCAACTTACCCCACCGATTATTGCAGTAGACAGTGAAGTAGAAGGGGTACGTGTCACATCTGGTGATGTGCAGAGCACAGAGGGCGGAAGGGAGATTAGAGACCATCTCATTACAAACTACTTTACGTGTAAATAAATAGTATGATAAACATTTATTGCTCTAAAATGTGTTTTATGTGAGTGTAATGTTTGTTTTGTATTTAAAATGTTTAGTAAATTGGAACCTTTAAAAAGAGGATAGTGTGTACTCCTCATGTGGTAAATATGAACATCCCTGGAATGTGACAGTCAGAGGTCAATGTTTAAGTGAAATTAGTGCAGGATCTATAAACCAGAGATTTGGTTGCCATTATAGTGAAGATGAGCCTACAAAATGGCAATGTATATATATCTAAGAATTTGAAAAAAGGTGTCTCAAGTGGTTACTGACTGAAAGGAAAAGGAATGGTTGAATAGCCCTTGAAGGATCCAAAACCTAATATACAAGTGGCTTTATATGAAAGACCTATTAATATACAATATGCATCTGCAGAAAGCAGATATTGAAATATAGAAATTTGTGATAAGGATTATAACAAGAGTTA
Source organism: Mixophyes fleayi (assembly GCF_038048845.1). Classification (NCBI taxonomy): domain Eukaryota; kingdom Metazoa; phylum Chordata; class Amphibia; order Anura; family Limnodynastidae; genus Mixophyes; species Mixophyes fleayi. The sequence goes on along the minus strand of NC_134407.1, from coordinate 64,573,825 downwards.
TCCTTTTGAAGGCAAACCTCTTGACAAAGTTAAATCTGTGTAACCTCCTCCTGCTGTTAATGTTCCTTGAGAAAGGACTATGTTTGTCTATAATGCAACATCATATTATCCAGACACTAATAATGTGGAGCCAATTGTGTTGGTGTAACCATACATTTATTATGGCAGCCTGCCAGACTTGATTTACAAATACTGATATTTAAAGGGGTACTTGGGAAGTATGAGATATGTGTTGTATGTTTCCATTTGACTTTGGTTGGAGAAGGTCTGAGGAGCCCAAGGTGTCGGAATGAACTTAGGTTTGAGAGGTCATTCAGGAGAGTGTGGCTAGTATGAACAATGCCTCTGAAGTATTTGCAAATCTTAACCTTTACCCACTAAGAGAATAAATGAAAGACAGTAAAGGCCAAAATCTACTGAAACAAGAGTGGTGTAAAAACTGCAAGTCTACAGACTTTCATTGCCCAGCATTATTAGAGAAACTAGCAATCAGCAAGAGATTGATTCATGATAAACACTTCATAAGTAGGACACAGCATACTGTAATTTAGCTAGTTGGGGCAAGTGCAAAGTTAGACGCATTGATCAGTTCATATAAGTACAGCATAGCCATGCGCACACCCTTTATAATCTTGCAATAATTGCCATTTTACGAACATTGTCAATAAATAGATTATGGTAAAGTATAAAGCATCCTTCTTTACAAACATATCAAAACTTTCAACCACATTACTTTATCTAAATACAGCAGGTTTGTAGGATAGATATTTTTAGCTTTTTTTACGTGCTTCGCTTTCCCAATAGAGGTAACATGCTGCCATCTACAGGTGCTTGTAGATAACTAAACTAATTTACATTTAATGCGTATAATAGGAAATATTAAGAATATTTTGTTTCAGTGTGAATGAAGGTTGTACATTGTGGAAAATTAAATCACAACATGATTAGATAAACATTTGTAAGGTATACACCATATTCTGCTTTGTCATGAAGGTGTTTAAACGCCAAAGTGTGCCAAATACTGTAGAAAGCATCCTTAGCAAAGTAATTGGCTACAGTGTTAAGGTTGAACTTCCTATTATGGGCTCCAGTCAATTTGGGTTATTTCTATCTTAAATGTGAAGCCAATTGGTTGCACTTCACTATAGAGAACAGAGTACAGCATCCATAGGGTTGATTCCTATCATTAGCTAGCTCATATTTTCCTAATAAAGCTGTGTGATGAGCTCAAACCAATAGGTGACTATATGACAATGCCCCTGTCTTGGTTTTATTAAGTAAGTGCTTTACTGAACCACTGAGGAGATTACACAATTCACCTACTGTATTACTTGCATAACTCTTGAGCAACAGTGTGAAATTAATGATTACTTCACTAATTATGGGAACTGGACCTCTGGCAACTTTTTTGAGCATGCTCATTTATACCACCTCCACCAACTCTTGTATTATTACATTTTTCTATGACACTTTATTAAGCGAGCATTGCCTAGTTCTCTACAGTATGCGAGAATGTTTGACTTGCCATGGATTCATGGTGCAGTAAACCATGCATATATCCATTCTGGTTTAATACAAGTTCTGTTTGTGTAGATGCTGTCAGTCCTGATATATAACCTGACCACTCACACAAAGATTTTTTTCATCATGATGTGATCATATCAGATAAGATTTTACAATTACAGCTACATATGTCACACAAAAGATTGAAAGATCTTAATTGAAAAGATAGTTCTGAAGTTTAATTGTCCAATTGTCAAAAAAATTAATCGCCCAGTACATGAAAACAATCATATAATTATGTGACGGGGCAGTCTGAATGATTATAATTAAACAATCTCTTTTATGCACATATACACTACATCAAGTTCATCAGATTTAGATTAATTCTGTCTGTGTAGAAATTATTCAATCCAAACATTGTGAAAAGAACATTTGCTGAGGTGTGAAGTTCTTGCTATACAACTTCAAGTTCTACTCTTATTTTTCCATCCTGTGGATTGCTATTAAGTACTGTGGGAGTCATGTAGAGTGGGATGCTTTTTACAATTGTGCATGTGCTGTAGAAAAACTTACTTCTCAGTCTGCTCTAATCTGCTCTAACACTGAGAAGTATTTCCCCCTTGCACCTCTCTACACTTAGAGATGCGGAAGGTAGCGGCAGCAGTATTAGGCAGAGCTTAGTAAAGGCGTGTTACGGCTCCTTCCGCACAATGGTGAGGGGGAAGTAGCCACAGCTATAACTCTAGAAACCTCTGCTGTCCCCTTAGTGTAAGATCCATGCTGATGATGATTATGCATATTTTGCATACTATTTTGAGTAGTGTGTATCTTAAAATACATGTAGCTTTGAATACTAAGTAAAGTATTTGGTGCAATTATGTTGTTGTATGTGTAAATTGCATCCAACTCTACATAAGGTTCTGTATTTGCAAATTCTCCATTTCGCAGAATTTATTGTCCTTAAATGGAGCTGGGACCAAGATTGTATCATTCTGCGCTGTGGTGTGTTTGGGGTGCAACAAAACTGATTAGGGGAATTCAACACAGAACATTTAGGGGCAAATTGCGCTTGAAACATGCAATATTGCACACCTTAACATGCGATGAGGCAAAATTTCTATTGAACAGTTTTAAAAATGTAATTCATCTTTCCATTAAACAATCTACTAAATCAGGCACAGATGATAAGAAAGTGCTAATCAATATATATATAATAACCTCACACAAAAAAATCTCAAAAGTATATAAAAAATATAGAATGATATGAATTCATAACAATATATACATATAAATCAGGGTAAGGCTGCTATCAAACAAACAGAGGCTGCCAGTTCCTAACGAAAGAAACCACAAACTCACAATGAGATTGAAAGTGCTCTAAACCTTGTTAAAAATATGTAAATGATACACATATGGCAGAGTAAGTCACTGGACACAAGCTGTAGTGTATACAATAATATAAGGTTTTATTTAGATATATTGGATTTTCAGATATAATAATAATAATAATAATAATAATAATAATAATAATATCTTCCTATCACGTTAAAAACAAATACATATAATAATAGTAAAACACAATTGAAAACTTTTCAACATACATAAAATAGCTAATCTCAATCTCTCTATTAATGTCCAGCAAATAAGGATCACCTACTGGACTTATTAAGAGAGAGAGCTTGCGAATGGCTGAGGAGCTTGATAAAAGAGCAGTATTTTGTACCTTAACATATGCTTTGAAAAAATTTTGTGGAATGAAACGCGTCAGTAAGGAGTTTATTGGAGGTTTTCATTCGGATTCGAAAGACTGTTCTGTTAAACTATGTTACACAGAGGAAGGAACTAACTTGCTTATTGTGTTGCGCACCACTTCGATTAGGATTCATTATCGACAGAGAGCCGCGGTACACAAATGAAGAGGTTAAGGCTCTAAGTGACTTGATATTTACTACCCCTGTTTATACCTACTATACCGCTTACATTGGGCTCGTTATCCGGAGATTGTACTCAGACGTTTTATTGGCAGATACCTTCCTCTTATTATTGACTCTCAGAAATTTGTATGGACTGGGTTGATTGTTCCCTAATTGAGAGACATTAGTTTTCATTGCAAAGGTCTGGATCCGTATTCTGTGTATTCTTAAAAACGAATGGATTGCTCCACATTGCAATATGGTTCATTATAATTTCAAGCATGTTGATGCACAGCGGGTGAAATAAGTATTGAACACAAACATTTTTCTCAGTAAATATATATTTAATGTGGCTATTGTAATGAAATTTACACCAAATGTCAGCAACAACCCTTGCAATTCACACATGCAAAGAAATCAAACCATAGATGTCCATAATTTAAGTTTTGTGTAATAATGTGAAATGACACAAGGAAATAGTATTGGACACATGAAGAAAGGGAGGTGCCAAAAGGCCTGGAAAGCCAAGACACCAGCTGAAATCTATCAGTAATTAGAAAGCAATCCTGCCAGCTAGTTCAGCCACAACTGATGGCCTATGAAAGGTGTCTTATTACGAAGGCGTCACACAAGAAACATCTCATGATTGTTAAAAGCAAAGAGCTCTCTCAAGACCTTTGCTACCTTTTTGTTGCAAAACATACTGATGGCATTGGTTACAGAAGGATCTCTAAACTGCTGAATGCTTCAGTGAGCACTGTTGGGGCCATAATCCGGAAGTGTAAAGAACATCATTTCACCATAAACCAGCCACAACCAGGTGCACCTCACAAGATTTCTGAGTGAAAAAAATTATCAGAAGAGTTGTCCAAGAACCAAGGACCACTTGTGGAGAGCTTAAAAAAGACCTGGAATTAGCAGGTACAATTGTTTCAAAGAAAACATTAAGTAATTCACTCAACCGCTATGGCCTGTATGCACGCTCAGCACGCCAAACTCCTTTGCTGAAGAAAAACATGTTGAAGCTCGTTTTAAGTTTGCTGCACAACATTTGGACAAGTCTGTGAAATACTGGAAGAATATAGTATGGTCAGAGGAGAGCAAAATTGAATACTTTGGATGCCATAATACACATCATGTTTGGAGGTGAAATGGCACTGCACACCACCCCAAAAACACCATACCAACAGTAAAGTTTGGAGGTGGGAACATTATGGTGTGGGGCTGTTTTTCTACACATGGCACTGGCATACTGCATATGGTTGAAGGAAGGTTGAATGGAAAAATGCACCGAGACATTCTTGATAAAAAATGATCCCAAACACACAGCCAAGGATCCTCTCAATTGGTTTCAGAGAAAAAAAATAAAGCTGCTTGAATGGCCCAGCCAAATACCTGACTTGAATCCAATTGAAAATCTATGGAAAGAACTAAAGAGCAGAGTTCATAAAAGAAGCCCACGGAACCTTCAAGATTTGAAGACTATTTGCGTTGAAGAATGGGGCAAAATCACACCTGAGCAATGCATGCGACTTGTTTCTCCATACAGGAGGCATCTTGAAGCTGTCATTACCAACAAAGTCTTTTGTACAAAGTATTAAATAAATTTCAGGAAGCGTGTTCAATACTTTTTCCCTGTGTCATTTCACATTATTACACAAAACTTAAATTATGGACATCTATGGTTTGATTTCTTTGTATGTGTGGTTATTGCTGACAATTAGTGTAAATTTCATTGCAATAGCCACATTAAATTTCTATTTACTGAGAAAAATGTTGGTGGGTTCAGTACTTATTTCACCTGCTGTAGCTCTACTTTATCTAGTTTGAGTTTAAGATTTTATTTATTTATATTCATACCTGTATTTTTTTTTTATTTATGTTGAAAAGTTTTCTATTGTGTTTTACTATTATTGTATGTGTTTGCTTTTAATGAGATAGGAAGATATTATTATAATTGGTATATCTTGAAATCCGATACATCTAAATAAAATCTTATACTGTAGTATACACTACAGCTTGTGTCCAGTGACATACTCTGCCATATGTGTATGATTTATATATTTTTAACAAGGTTTAGAGCACTTTCAATCTCATTGTGAGTTTGTCATCTTTGCATTAGACACTTCAATTTCTTGTTGTCTGAACGACCTGTATAGATCTGCTCTGTGACCTGATCCTTGACTGAAGACATTTATGTTAATTTGCCTGTGACCCCTGATGTGGCTATTTCTGATCGTTGTATTGTTTATTTTCACTTTATTCTTCTATAGATATAGAAAAAAACGGTACATGCAATATTCGGCACAGAGAACCTTACATTGCTTGAATATATATATATATATATTTTTACATTAGTGAGTCTGAGCAAACCTACATTTTGTTCAGCTGATGTATGAATTAACTTCAACCACTGCACTCCCTACTGTAAATTATATGGATACTAGAAATCACAGAGTAATTCTGTGACCACATAAAAGCATGAGGCTATACTCATAATAAGGCATTTTTTAATTTATTTTATATTGTTATCTCCCCTCTGAAATGGCAAAACCCATTTTTGTCAGAAATAGGGCTATGTTTATGGGTACGCTTTTGTTTTATCACATTGTATCACATTGTGATTGGAAGCAGAAACCAGTCTGCCATTATACTCTTTATACTTTTTACTTTGGTTAAACAATCCATAAAGGAGTTTCAACCCCTGTTTACTTAAAATGTTCAACTAACCTGTGCTGGTTTATATCTGCTGCCACTAATATAAAACTAATAAGGGATAATATATCCTGAAGGATAGATTATAAGGATATTATTCTCACTAAGCATTCCCATGATCATAATAGAACACAAGGCTACAGTGTCTTAATTATTTTCTAATTTTTATATCTGACATTTGCTCAATATATATCAGCTTTTAGCTGAGGAGAGACATTCAACTTAACCCTCAAATTTACAATGAGTATCGTAAATAATCTTACAAAACAAATCAGAAGAGGTTCACTCATCTTTTTATTTTAAAGTAGCCATGTACTAATGTTTTGTATCATAGCCAAATGTATTCAACATAGCAATATATTCTAATCTAATGCACATGCATCTGCTACATTTCCATAGAAGTAATAGAATTGGGATGCTGTACTAAGGTAACAGTATACTAAATTATGTATTGATTTAATAATCTAATCTGTATGGTTCTTTCATGATTAAAGATTGAGTATTCTAATGTTTGAGAGAGTATTTGTTTAAAATATAATGATTTGTAATGCAAAAATTGTATTCTACTATAATACCCTAGGGATAATATATGTGTAAATTCCTGTAAATAATATCTATATAAACAATGAGTTCTGATATCATTACTTGAGTGGTCATTAGGAAAACCTGTGTATTATAAAGATTGTAAATTTACAGACATTAAAAGTCACCTCTGATTTGTGTGACCTCTATAGATGCACTAGGGAGTATATTATTATTATTATTAATTTTTAATTATAGGGCGCCACAAAGTATCCGTAGTGCCATACAGGGACAAACAATGGCACAGTACAAGGTGAAACAGCACAGTACAAGTAACAGTAAGCACTATAACTCTGGGGGCTCAGGCACAGCATGAAAGAGAGGGGGGGGGGGAAAGTGAGTGTAGGCAGGTAACTATGGCCCAAGAGGGTGGGCACAGATGACAGGTTGAGAGTCACTGAGGGGAGCGGAGAGAAGCGAGAGGAGACAGAGGGCAGAGGGATCGAGAGGAGGTGAGCAGAGTAGCTGGAGAGCGCAGTTAAAAGTGATGGAAACAGGAGGTAGGAGAGCCCTGCTCAAAGGAGCGAACAATCTAAAGGGAGGGGAAGACAGACAGACACATGGATGAGACGGAGAGATGGGAGAAACGGAGACGGAGTAGAGGAAGGGGGAGAAGGGAAGAAGGGATGAGAAAGAGAGGTAGCCGACCGGTGGGAGTTTAGGCATGAGACTGGAAGGCTTTAAGGAAAAGGTGGGTTTTTAATGTTCGTTTGAAAGAGGACAGATTAGGGGAAGTTCTGATGGAGCGGGGGAGCTTGTTCCAATGGAGGGGAGTGGCGCGGGAGAAGTCTTGGATACGTGCATGAGAGGAGGTAATCAGAGGGGAAGAGAGGCGACGATCATTGGATGATCGCAGTGGGCGGGAGGGAGTGTGAATAGAGATAAGGTTAGAGATGTAGGGAGCAGTGGAGTTGGCGAGGGCCTTGTAAGTCAGAGTGAGGAGCTTGAAAAGGATTCTGTAGGGGAAGGGGAGCCAGTGAAGGGATTGGTAGAGTGGGGAGACAGAGGTGGAACGGCGAGAGAGGAAAATAAGCCTAGCAGCGGCGTTAAGTACAGATCTAAGGGGAGCGAGATTAGAGAGGGGGAGGCCGATAAGGAGAAGGTTGCAGTAGTCCAAGCGGGAGATGATCAGAGAGTGGACGAGAGATTTGGTGGCATCCTGAGAGAGGAAAGGCCGAATGCGGGCAATGTTGCGAAGCTGGAAACGGCAGGATTTGGCGAGAGAGTGAATGTGAGGGGCAAAGGAGAGAGAGGAGTCGAGGATGACACCTAGGCAGCGGAGTTGGGGAACAGGGGAGATAGATGAGTTGTCAACATTGATAGAGAGGTCAGAGGGGAAGGAGGTACGAAAGGGGGGAAAGACAATGAGGTCAGTTTTAGCAAGATTGAGTTTAAGAAATCTAGAGGACATCCAGGAGGAGATGGCAGAGAGGCATGCGGATACCCTGGAGAGAAGGGAGGGAGAGAGATCAGGAGAGGAAAGGTAGAGTTGAGTGTCATCAGCATAAAGGTGGTACTTGAGGCCGAAGGAGCTGATGAGTGCACCCAGAGAAGAGGTGTATAGTGAGAATAGTAAGGGTCCAAGGACAGAGCCCTGAGGGACCCCGACTGGAAGGGAGGAAGATGGGGAGAGAGAATCAGAGGTGGAAACAGAGAAGGAACAGTCGGCAAGGTAAGAGGTGAACCAGGAGAGGACGGTACCGGAGAGGCCGATGGACTGAAGGGTGTGAAGCAGGAGGGGGTGGTCAACGGTGTCAAAGGCCGCTGAGAGGTCGAGGAGAATCAGGAGGGAGTAGTGGCCCAGGGCTTTAGCTGAGAGGAGATCGTTCGTAACTTGAGCCAGGGCAGTTTCAGTGGAATGGAGGGGGCGGAAGCCTGATTGGAGAGGGTCAAGCAGGGAGTGTTCAGAGAGGTAAGTGGAGATGCCTTATTATGAGAATAAAGCATTTTTAAAACCACCATTTAGTCTGCCCAATTTTTTAACCTATGATAACCTCAAACCCTATTTGATTCTTCTATTTTATTCTTCTTTGTAAGAATGTCCTTATTGCTCCTCTGTATTAGCCTCTACCAGGCTAATTCACTTATCCACTACTCTTTCCATGAAGTAATTTTTCCTCAAATTTCCTCTGAACCTACTTCCCTCCAGCTTCAGTGAATATCCTCATGTTCTAATACTTCTCTTCCTTTGAATAACATTTCCCTTCTGTATATGCCCATGACATATTTGAAAGTTACAATCATGTCCCCATTTTCCCTTTTTTGCACCATTGCAGTTGCCCTTCTATGTACAGTCTCTAATGTCTGTATGTATATTCTACTGGAGATGTGGCCTCCAGAACTGAACACAGTATTCTAGATGTATTCTTCCTTATTAGTAGATTTAAAAGTCCAAGTCTGTGCTTTCAGTTTTACTGTGCTTGCGTGAACATCCTAGCTGGGTCACCCACTCAAATAGCATATGATTTGAGCTATTCTGACTTACACTCACCTTTTTTTCTGGAAGTTTTGGGGCTTTGTAATCGACACACAAACTAACAATTTGCGTTTTCACCCTCCACCCACTTTTCACGTCTGGATAGTAAATGCTGTTTTGAGATAAAAAAAAAACAGTGATGTGGTGGGGTAAATCTTTTCAGAGCTTTACCCTGATGGCCAACGCCATCCAAGAAGGCATTAGCCATTCTGTCTTATGGGGAGAGCATCACAGCAGAGGGATCTTTGGATCCCTCTCCAGCAGGCTTCACGCTCTTCCACCCGTTAAATACCGAAAATGACTCTGGTCGCACATGCGCATTAAAGACTCCAGGTCAGATCCCTGAGTTATTGTTAAAGTTATCGCTGGGACAGTCTCCTATTGGATGCACTGTCCTGGGATGATTTTTTAATAAATGGCATATCATCTCTTATCATTGCGATGCGGAGTAATAGATAATGGGGGCAAAAGCGATCATTAATAATTAGGCACCTGAAATCGACTCATTTGTACTAAATTATGATCACGCTATAATATTGTTGCTAACAGTCTAACAGTGTAAATCCATTTTCATCTGCTGAATTATTTGGCTCATCTAGTAAATCTGTCTTTCCATAAATTTACTTTGTTAGCCCTGAAATTCAGCTAGAGATGTTGTCATATCTATTACACAATCCAGCGGTGGAGGATAATTTACTTCCTGCTAAGTCTACTGACATGATGGGCTTTCAGCTGCATTAGGTTGGATGGAGTCCAAATCAACACATAACATCACTATAAGGGTTTCCTTCTCTTCCTCTGTAGGTGCATCAACATCAGTTTCATGCTCTAGAACAACATCTGGCAGTATAGTTCTCGTAAATAAAAACATGTGTAAGTATACATTTTTTTTGCACATAATTTTTTGGTGGAGGTATAAATGAGGTTAGGACTATAACAGTATTAACATAACATTGCTTATTCATTTTTAAGGTGGACTCACCTGCTATCTCCTCATGTAAAAGTTGATGTTGGCGTCACTTGGTTTAGTGACGAATCTAGTGATTGAACCATGAGACAAGAAACATATTTTCTGAAGCTTGTTATCTAAGGTTATATAGTGAAGTAAAAACATGTCATACAGATGGCATTTTCAATTACTTAAATTGATTTGTAACAATGTATTATGCTTTAGAATATAATAATTAATACAAAATATAAAAAAATATAGAAATACTCACTAGACTGTTGCGGAGATCTAGCAGTGTCCTGTATGTTAGTGCCCTCAAATAGTTTGACTCAACTCCTCGTCTTAGCTGGTATACTTGGGGGCCATTATCTGTGGATTCTGTAGCCTTTTTTCCACGGCCATTTTTTTTTTGAGTCACCTCTTGATATAAGAAAACATTTTCCAACTATTGGCCACGTTTCTCTTTAATGGCCCCACAGCATTGACTGCTTTACAGGACACCTCTCAGAAGTTGCTATTTGGAAATCTATGTTTACTCAAAAAAGCACTCAGTACCATGCCTAACTATCTATTCTAGCTCATTATAGCCCTATCAAAATGAATGAGGAAGTGACCAAGATTTGATGGGGATTATGAGTTCAAAATCGTGTGTGAGTTGAGAGCCAATAGAAAATCAGCACTTTTTCTGGAAACAGCCAGTGATGTCAGGTAAAGTGCCGTCTGATTTGGACTTTGTAAATTGGATCACGTCACCAGTGGTTTGAGATTTCACACTCCAAAATAGCAAAGATAGCAAATTCTGTGTATTGGAGAAGCAATGAGTGATGATTTGCAAACTGATAATAAAATTAATGTTTAGAAAAGCTTAACCCAAAGAGTTAGGGTAAAAATAAATGCACCAAACATATTACCTAAAGTTTAGGAGTTTATTTAAATACATATATGCACATCTTCTCTTGCGCCTTAGAAGATCCTGTTTTCACCTAGCTTTGAGCATCTGACTCAATTTTCCTCCATATTTTGCCCACTCCTGGTATATGGTATCATTTTAAACCACATTTAAAGCAAACATGTATTAACCTGTCTTAAATTACTATGTAGACCATGTCATACTTTACCAATAAATGCAGAGATGTTCTTATACAATGGGTAGGACAGAATTCTGCATAGGAACACTCTATAAGGGTATAAATGGTGTTAACAATTATGTTAAAGTGTTCACTATGAACTTTTTGAACATTATTTGTCTTATACAGTTTATTAATTGCTCTACTATGTCAATGGACACATACATTTTTAGCCTTTGCTTGCTTTACAATTCCACTAAGAGTAGTGTGCAATGTTTAGAATTGTGCACTAGATGGCAGAATCACATTGCACAATGAAACTACAGAGTTTCTCAGCTTCATTTCTTTGTAATTTACAGAGGTTGATGTAAAGGCACATAGGGATCTCATTTACGAAATGTACAGGATGCACACTGGAAATCGCTTTGGTTTTCCTCTGATATGCCTTGTTCTCCCAGCACACTTTAAGGTGCACCCTAGGGCCTGATGTAGAGTTGAATGCAACTTGGGCGTAATTTATGGCCTTAAAATGCTCATGCATATATAGAATATTTCAGTCCATATGCTAAGTCGCACGCATCTTAAGATGCCTTCAGCTCTGCAGCAGTTGCATATGAGCTAGGTTTAAAGAAGACGTACTTACACCCAAATACACAGAACCAGGTCGTAAGTGCAATAAATTTTTGTAAACCTTTTTCATGGGAAAAATACAAAATGGTATTACTGTCTTCATATAATGCAGGAGATATAACCTTCCTTCTCGTGTACCAATGAAAGTAATTTTTTTAAATTTGTACACAAAATCCTCTAACATATGTACAAACAAAGGATAAAGTTGCAGAGGGGAAATTGCAATTAACCTATTGGAAGCAGTTAGCTTGTGCAGGCAATCGTCATCATTATCATCAATGTGTATTAGCCTAGGGGCTAGTGAAAATACAGCTGTTAAAGGGAAATCTGTCCCCACTTTCAGGTCTGCATCTGCTTGAAAATGGACTTACTCAGTCTATGTTAGAACAGCCTTTCTGTACCTTGCAACGCCTCTCCAGGCACATTTGTTCTTATGCACAGATACTTATTATTTATTTTGGGTGGGCATGCACAGAGTGCAATGACGCTAAGCAAACTGTCATGTGTTCAACTTTGCATCAGGCCCCTGCTCTCTAGGTCTTTGAAGATCTCTCTGCAAACTAGTGCACCTAGGCTTTTCTGGATATGCTTTGCAATTAAGACAAGTGTATACAAGCATATCTCTACCCCAAAACCACAACCCACCACAAAGTAGTGAAACAAAGAGAATGCCTATTAGTATTATGTTATCACAGATTGTCAGTGAGTGCAGCACACAGATGGGCTGGATTGGGAACTTAAAGTGATTCTAGAAAACAATATGAAATTAGTCTCATGTAGGCAGAACCAAATCTACTATAGACAGGGCCAACACAAAAGTAGGCAGGGTTAGCACACTTTTAGTCCAGTGATAGGCGAGGCCAATGCAGCATTCAATGGTAGATAGAAACAGCAACAGCAAATGGAAATTGTCACAGTAGAAGGAGCTAACACACAAGTAGACAAAGTATTGCACTATTGCACTGGTAGGCAGAGCAAACGCAAGTAGTGGGTGGAGTACACGCATTGGTTACGTGAGTGGTGCAGCTTAATCTAGCAGCAGGGACGTCCCAGAGTTGGCACCGAAGTGATAGAAATTGGTTCTGGGAAGTCTTTGCTGTTCAATGAAGCCTAACAACCATTAGATAGATCATTCTAAGAGATGTCTCATTCACTATGAATCTTCTTAAGTCATCCACTATCAATCTTCTCAAGTCATCCTAGCAGTATGAAAGAAAAATAAATAAATCACATTGTGTGTGCCTACTTGTATCCAAAACTCCTTCATAGGATGGCTTTCAATGATAAAAACACATTTCAAATAGAACAGTGACAACTTAAAACACTAGCATCAACAATTCAAGAAATACTTTTTTTGTTTGGCAAGCTGATAATAACCTTTTTTGCATTAAAGTCTTGCCAGTATTGGTGATATGTAGACAATAAAGAGTGCATTCCAGTAACCACCATACAATACAGAGAGCATCTCAGTAACCACCATACAATACAGAGAACTGTGAAAGTCAAATAATTGGATGAAGAAAACTAAATTCATTAATATTGTTTTACAGCGTGATTGCGAATAGTACGCTATGTGTAATAATGTAATCGCACAGATTAATAACACACACATTTACATTCGCACTTACACTTGTAAATATTACACATTTATTAAGGTTCCAATACACATTTATCTATTAGTAAAATGTATTAGAGATTAATTATACATAGATTATATTGAAGTTAGGGTATTTATGGTTCAGGTCATCTAAAAGGTAAAGAGTTTGGTCTCATATTAAAACTTATTTCACCAGCATTAACCAGGTTTCGACTGAGTAGCGATCGCATGTAGCGGTCGCAAGTTATAAGCAATATGAGATTAATACTCAAAAGTACTTTGTTTGTGGGTCTGTTTGAACTGGTTAGTCGGCGGGAAGACATGTAGACAACAGTTTGGAGAAGTTGCCCCCCACCCCGGGAGAAGATCAAATGAACTGAACTATGACCAGCAGACAACTGGAACATCGTTAACCCTGGACCAATGAAGACCTCTCTGAGTGTTATCTGTGTTTTTTTGTTAACTAAAACTGCATATAAACAAGCTCCTGTGCCATTGTTAAAATCTCTCTTCCTGACAATAGACAACATGACTGTATCTGAACCTGGGCCCATGGGAAGCACATACGTAATGTATTCGGGTTTTTATACTTTCCTGATTGTTGTTATACCTTTTATATGTCATAATGGCTTGCTGTAAATCTTACTATCTTTTGCTATTAAATTGTTTTGTGAGTTAGAACCACAATAATCGCAATGGACAATGTTTATTGGTAAGCGACAAAACGAACATAACAGGATATTCAAGTGACCTCCATAAAAAAGACTGCATACTAGTGACCATCATACGATACAGACTGTATTCTTGTTACCGATAAAATATACAGAGAGCATTGTAGTTACGCATATACAATGCTGAGAACAATCTAGTATTAGATATACAAGACAGCATCCAAGTGACCACAATATAATATAGAGAGCATCCTAGGGCCACCATACAATACAAATAGCATCATTGTGGAAGACATATACTACAGAGAGCATCATAATGACCCCCATGCAATACAGAGAGTATTCTAGAGACCTATATACAATAAAGAGAAAATCCTAGTGACCTATATACAATACAGAGATCATCCTACTGATTGCTTTATTACACAGCGGTCATACTGACCGCCATACAATACAGAGCATTGTAGTGACTATCACACAATATAGAAAGCATGAAAGTGACTGCCATACAATACAGATCACATCAGTGGTCAAAGTAGAAATTTGTAAGTGACGGTATGAAAAATGTAATGGAAATGTAAGTGAATGGAATTTAATGGTTTAAGAATGAAGGCAGTACAAGAAGTGAAAGTATGGCATACCACCGCAGACACCCTAACTTAGACCTCTGAATCACATCCTAGTGACTATCATGTAATAAAGAGCAACCTAGTCACCACCAAACAATAGAGAGAACATCCTAGTGACCACCATACAATACAGAGAGAACAACCAAGGGACCGCCATACAATACAGAGAGCATCTGTGGGTGCTATGGGATAGGCAAAGCCTGCCCGGGTAAAAAATATGAAAATGCCTCCAAAGTTTCATTCATTTGAATCTGCTTCCCAGAATCAGCTGTGAAGCTACTGTATGCGAATTACAGCATATTCAAATCTCCGCTGCCTAGCTAAATACAGACAATAAAGTATGTTGTCAACTAGGCTAGCTGAAATATTCACATTTTAAATTTGAATACGTTGCTATATTGCCTAATATTGATATTGATCTGCTTAACAGATTAATTAGTGGAACCTGTATAATTAATAAGCACCTTATTTACATCAGGGTGCATATTAAATATCAAATAGTCTTCACTCTCACATCCCCTTCATCAGCCATTTTAGAGGGGTGTATTATCCCTGGTGCATACTGAAGCTCTACATCTACTGTACAAACTAAGGATCTTGGGATTTTCAAGTGAACAACTACTCATCCATGTCTCACATACAGTATAATATTGATTTGAAAACAGCAACATAATTTCCAGAAACACAAGTCCTCCTCGTTTTGTGAATTATATTGCACTCCAATATTTTCCAAAATACCTAGCAACTCCTAGCAGAAGAATTTCTCTACAGCCCTATATAAGCCCTTGTATTAGTGCTTAGGTTTCAGTTATAACTTCTTGTTGTATAGTCTGTTATTATAATGAGAAAGGAATAAGAGGGCCTGCTATCACATTGTCCTCATTGTGTATTTATCAATTGGCAGAAAACTCTGAATTATGCTGGGAATACCCTGGAAGTCACTATATCTCCTGTGCGGAACAGGTTGGTGCTGGATCACATTGCTGGATCACAGCAGAAATAAATAAATCAACAAGCAGAATAAATAAAAAATAGTCACTTAACAGACCCAAAGGTAAGAAGAAACTTGTATATGGCTTTATGCCCTACTCTCTTGTTTCTTGATAAGTGCATGTACTGTAATTTAAGCAGTTTTTAAGTTTCCCAGCGCATGTCATAGTGCAGTTAATAAAGTTGTGATGTCAAGGAACAGCAAGAAATTGAATATTATTAATGACTTTAGAGACATGCAGTAAGAGTTCTCCAAACTGACAGTACCTCATTCCTCCCAACTGACCTGATTTTAGGACTCTGTCCCGCTGTCCTGCTTGGGGACATATTTGTCCCACGTGTGGGAATGCTGGGGGAAGGGAGGTATCTAATGGGCAGCTGCCCTGGCCAGACATGTTGGGAGGTATGAGTACGCAACACAAGCAAAGTGTATTAAGTAATGGAGGATGTTATGTTTTTGTTATACAATGCGACATGGTAGCACATGAAAGGCATTCCAGGTGTCAAGTTAACATATGTATAAGATTAGACCTGTTTTTCCTCTGTGCTGGTGCAAAAATCAACTGTTTTTTGCTGAATAAAAATATCTGCTCTCCTTTTCGCAATGCAAGGAACGCCCATATACACAAATTTGAGATATGCATATAAAGGAGTTTGTACCCGAATTGCAGTAGGACTAGTACTCATGGGATATCCAAAGTGTGGGTGCTTTTTGTTCAGTTGCGAACCTGGAGTATTTTGGAGACATAATGCAAAAAGAGAAGTCTTTGTTGTGGCCTGAAATGTACAGAACTACAACCACCTCTGTAACCTGACTTAAAGCTTACCTTGTATTCTGTGGCTTTGAGGCAAGGTGTGAGAGGTCATGCTGCCTTGGAGGCGTGGTTATACCACATGGGGACTTGTGCCACCCGGAAATGTGCCTAGTACTTCAGAATGCTACACTGCCCACAACCTTTCCTCCCCTGAAAACACCCGTGAATTGCTGCGAATACCAGGGACATACCTTTCAACTTCAGTCATTTAGGAGAAATGTACTGAGTGGCAGGACAGTCCTTCAAAACAGTACTGTATGCTTAAAATGGGACAGTTGGGAGATATGCTTTAAAGATTGTTCCACACTAAAATCTTTTTTCAACATATGTGCCCCCCCCACTCCTCCATCTAGCAGATGGAGGTTCCCTGCTGGGGAACAAATGAGGTAAAACCAAGCAATATTTAGACAAAACAATTTCTTTAGTGAAATAGTAAATAGTTGAATCTAGGGCCACATGTAGTTTGTAGAGGTGTCTCCAAAGAACAGAAAGTAAGCGTTCATCTTGAAGTGTGCTAAGCAGTCTAGCGGCAAAAATAGCTCCATTTATGGAGCGTAAATGCCGATACATGCCGTATTTTGCGTAAAAAAGCCCTGCGCATGTCCAGAACTACACAATAGAACAGTGAACCCAGCATTCAACTCAATATCCAATTTATCTTTGAACACAAAGGACCTTTACGGCAGCCAACAAAGTCAGGGGCGGAACTAGCAGCCTATTTTAGATGAAAAAAAAAATGCAGGTGGCCCAGTGAACCAGCCCAAGGTAGCCCACTATGGGACCGGCTGGGGGACATATGCCTCCCTGACCCCAAGACTTCCAAGACTGCCCCTGGGCAGAACGAGGAAGGACTGAGCACATGCACATAGTTAATGTAGAGTAAAGGCGTGCCAAGCTCAAGCGCATGCAATAATGGCCGATTCAAGCTATGGACATCTCAAAGCTACGTGTTTTTCTGTCGTATCACTTGCACAGCTGCAGATTGGGTGCAAGTGCTGATTATAAGTGATAATGGTCTAGTATGTATACTAGAACATATGTTTGCAATCCGAAGCTACAGTAAAATGCATATTATATACAGTAGAAATTAAGAGCATACAATAAATATATTTTATGGAAAACAAATGTTTAATGTTTTAAAATGTATTAAGACAACTTAAGAAAACTTAAGCAAAAGTAAGCAAATAAGGCAAAACCTTGCTGTATTAAAATATGATGGCAGATTTATAGTTGGGGTAGAGCATGTCCTTGATCAGCTTTAAATTTCAGTGTACAAATAAGCTATCAAGTATTTGTGTTCTATATAAAAAACAGCCAGTGTTTTTCTTATGTGCAAAATAATAAACTCATTTGCACCCCTTGCATTGAACATGGTTTTGGTCCAGAAAACTTACTAAATTTTTTACATAGCTTTCCATAATGAATCAGGTCCTATATTATTAACAGCTGACATTATTTTTTTTTAATTTCTTTATGGACTTTTTATTCAACATATGTATTGGACGTTTTCTGCAGTGTTTTATCTGTTAGAGTAGAGCGTACCTGTGACGGAACGTTGTGTACTACTAAGGCTGAACAACCTACCGTGTTTCCCTGTATGTGGGTAAATACTTACACCCTTGCAGATAGCCAACTTAACCAATGGTAGCTTTTATTAATGGAACAGCAACAACAGGCACAAAACCAGCATATGTACCGGAGTAACAATTACAGGTATGCACAATGGACAGGAGAGTAGTACATACAATACAATACCGGTCCTATTAAAGCCACATTGGGAAATCCAACTATAGGCTTATGCTTTCCTGGGAGTGCGAAGCCCTAGTGGCTGCCAGGGGCCTGGGGTAACAAGGGTTCTCGCAGTCCTTCTCCCGATCTCCATCCTCCGTCAGCTGGCAGGAACCATTACCTCCTACACCAGCATGATCTTTCTTCTATCAACCCCCCTGACACCCCACTGCTCTTTCTTATACCCACAGAATAGCCTCAGGCTGTAGGGGTGTCTGCTGTGTCTTAGAATATTAAGACATAGGAATACAATACACATTTCCTAATTAAGGTGCTTAAATCAGACACAAAAAGCCACAATGTCTGGCTTGTGAATACACTACTAAACATTATCATGTTTGCCTACAGATGTAGCTAAAAGCATAATTTTACAGTGTAGCTTCTGTTAAACAATAGTCTGACCTACCTGATAATATAGGGCCTGATTCATCAAGTTATGCAAACGCATACGCATCTGTGTTTCATACTTTGAGTGGCGCAAACCGTTATATTTGCGTTGGAGTTTGAGATTGAGTTGACTTTGAGTGCCGTATCTGCTCTGTTTGCGCTGTGTATGTGGTGTTTTACGTAGCTCAAGTACCGTTTAGCAGATGCGTATGCGTTTGCGTACCTTGATGAATCAGGCCCATACTTATTGATGTATTGTTTCTGCAGACCTAGAATACACATCAACTTACTCTTTTGGCATAAGTAAACAATAAGAAACCCTAAAAAGAGCATGAATACCCTTACCTGCATTATAATAGATAATATGACACAATCTCATATATTACCAATCTTAAAGCTAATATTCAAACACAGTATGGGGTTGAGACAGACATGCTATGGGAATGAAAAACACACATACTGAATACACAGTCATAATCTGTGCTAGGGCAGACACCCTAGGGGGGCATGGGGATAAAAAGTACATGTTCAACAGTATTGTGACAGTACCTAGACCCGTTTTCAACAAGAGGCGTTTCTTCAGGTCCACTTCTAATTTAATACAGAAGTGAGTATGCCCGATTTATGTGTGCTTAAAAAAAATGCAATTTGCATTCATTTTGCGTGCCTTAGTAAATCAGGCCCCCTGTGTACATCAAAAGTTACCTCTAGTCACAGCCAGAGATGTACATAACTAAATTTCTACATGAGTTGCCAGCTCATAGTCAGAGATGAGGCATTACTACGGTAAGCATTAACTATTCCAGGGCAATATTACGTAAAATGTTGCTTGTTGCACTCTTTTTATTTATATTTTACAATAATTTTCATATGTGCCTTTTATATCCATGTCTAATACTATACAAAAAAACAAATACCAGCTTTTGTGATGAAAGGCATTATTGAAATATGAAATAATTTAGATTTATCTAAAACTATCTACATTTTGTTTATTTACCCTGTGTGTAAGGTTACCATCCATTCGGTAAACCCTATATTTTTCCTCTTTGTGAATCACATATCTGAGGTCCAGGAGGCATTTCTTTGGTGTCTGGGCTGCAGGCAAAATCTATTTCGGTTTCTTGATACCTCTTCTAGTGATCAGTTTTTGTCTGCTGTCACATTAACAAATAGTAAGTAAACTGTATTGAACCCAACCACAGGCTGTATTTTATTAGTTACTATGACAACAGCCTCAGACTGATCACTAGCGAGAGCTACAGGCAACTGGTTCGGCGAGTACCCAAGCACAGCACACTTGTGCACTAAATGGACACAAAACTGGAAGGAAGCTCCGCACCTAGTGGGCAAAGCAAAGGTGGAAGCTGTGTACTAAGTGGGTAAAATAGACTGGGGAGCTGTGTACTAAGAAAGCACAACACAAGGAGAAGCTGTGTACTAAGTGGCACAATATAGGGGGGGAGAAACTGGGTACTAAGTGGGCATAGCATGCGAGAGAATCTTTGTACTAAGTTAGCCAGCAGATCTTAAGCTGTGTACTAAGTTGGACAAACATGAACCTGGATGAGAACTAAATAGGCACAACAAAGAGGGAACATAGATATTAAAGTGGCACCACAGGGAGTGACGCTGTGTACTAAGTGGCAAAACAACAGATGTGTAATGATTGTCTCGTTATCTGTAACAAAGAGAGCCGTGGGGTGATGGATACACATATTAGCTTGGTTTAGCACTGGCCATACAGAGGTGAGGTCTTCACCAAGAACGCCGTAAGGCAGGGTGGACTTTTGCAGTCGGGAACATGCATGACGCGGCCCTCTGATCAGTCACTAGGCGTAACAAAGGAGAAAGAAAGGAAAATATGAAAGCAGGTCAGCTACCCGAGGATTGGTACACTGTTGGCAGCAGGTACAAAATCAGTATGAAGAAGGGAAGACCAATAACAGGCCAGGATCTTATACAGAGGCAATGGTGCAGTACAAAATCAGGAGCTGAGAGAGAATGGTCAAAACAAGCAAGGACTGGTACATGAGGGGTTAACAGGCAGAAGCACTATCCAAGAAGGAATCACAAGGAAAGCCAGGGTCAGCAGCAATACAACATACCAGTAAGTGAGTCTGGTTAGGAATACCTGTTGCTCTGACACTACTAGAGTGTCAGAGCGAGCTTTATATAGTCTGCAAGTTTGAATATTCCGCCTCCCAGCCAGAATCATGTGACAACCCAAACCAGAAAGTGCTGATCTTACACAGAGACAGAAGGAATCAGCAGCACAGGAATGGGAAGCAGGTACATTGTGTGACAAGAGGAAAGCTGTGTAAGCAGACCCAACAGGTTAAGATGTGCTTTAACAGAAAAGCTGTATACTAAGTATCTACAACATAGGAAGATAAGTGTGCTAAGCAGGCATCAAGAGGGCAGATGTGTACAAAGCAAACGCAGCATTAGAATATGTATATTAAGCAGGAACAACAGGGGAAGATGTGTACTGTGTGGGGCTCTGGGGACTGCACAAGCCCTATTTCCCAGAGTAGTCCTTTCTACTGCTTGAAATATTGACTATACTGCTGTTAATTTTGACTAATCTCCTGCCTCACTACACATTAAGCAAAATCACTAGCTTCTGCAGGGGCGGGCTGGCCCGTCTTACCGCTACCGCCCGGCCGGCCGCCCCCCGGATAAATTATCTCCTGTTTTTACCGTTAGTGCACAGGCGACCGCATCACGTGACATGCGATGCGGCCGCGCCATCAATAACGCTGCCGCATCGCGTGCCAGGTGATGCGGCCGCCTGAGCACCCCCCGGGCTGAAATCTGCCAACCTGCGCCTGAGCTTCTGGGTTGTTTGACATGACTAAAAGGGACCTGATATATATCAAGTGGTGTGGCATAGATAAAAGGTTTATGGCCTATTTTTACCACACTATGCTCTTTGCTGCAAAATGCTCTCTTCCCAAATATGGTAACTGACTGAAATCTTTGTTGTTTTTTTTTACTCAGAAAGAATAATTTTTAGTTGAAAAAAACACCTATTGCCACCAAGAAAAGAAAATGTAGGTGGTAAGTTGTTTGATCCATCATTTTGGCACAATGGATATTTTTTTCAGAGATACTTGACAGATTTGAGTGAAAAGTGTTTTTGGAATAAGATCTGTCAAGTCCTAGAGCTTTTAGTGAGAGTACTCTTAAAATTCTCATTGACAAAGATACATTTGACCTTAAACAGAAGTGGAGACTTGGCACGTAGTTAGGAGGAGTTGATGCCTTATTTGGAACCTATGACTTGAAGGAGTAATGTCGTTTGTACAATGTCAAGACTGTTGACTATACTAATTTATTTTTTCACATAGCATTTTCCAGAAGATGAGTATAATACAATCTGGAGTTTCACTGACCCAGTTTCTGGATGTCAAGGACTAGATTGCAATAATGCAGAATTAGGCTGGAATGCAATCATGCTCCACTTAAATGCAAAACACTATTATCTAGATAATAAAGTACACTGTGAAGCACAATGACATGTTACTCTGAAATCTCTCTTAGAATAGGTGAACCTGCTATTTAAAATATGAGTAAAATAGCTCTTGCAATTATCTCCAGCATGATATTTTTCAGGCCATTATGTATCCAAACAAGGTAAGCTGAGGCAGTTCTCTCAGGCAGCAGGATTTCAGGAAATAATATGTATAGAATTGATTTACGAATAAATGTATATATTAGTCGGTTGATAGAAATGCAGATAAAATAGTTACAGGCAGACCAGTAGCTACAATAAAAAGGTCCATGGCCTTTCTTCCTGTCTGATTTTGTCATTTTGCAGTTGTGCTTTACATCTAAAACCAAAATTGGCATTGTCTGATCTAAAATCAATTTTCATTATTCTTTCATACATCCATTGCTCACTGTCCAGATCCATTCTAAAATTTAAAGGTGCAATCACTCTGGATACAGAGAAGACACATTAGGGAGGGAATTTAATTCCCCGCGATGGACCATGGAGTGCCTCCGGAATGTTCATGAAGGCACTCCATGGCAATGTAACATCACAGGTTTTTCCTCACACCATATTAAGGTGCTTAGACAAGGCAAGGGCCTTGTCTAGGCGCACTTTGTAAGTAACATCTTTAACAGGAAACCAAATATGTACAGATTGTCTTCAGTTGCAGCTCATGAGTCATCAATAGGTGATAGTCACTTCTACCGCCCACCTCTCTGAAGCGCCTGTCATGCTCTATTTCACCATAAGATTACATACACTGCTGCCTGAGCAGCAGGTAAATGATTGTGTCCTTTGTGGTGAGGGGGAGTATAGTGAAATCCATAAGGAGGCACAAGCTGGAGAGTCCACATGAACACTCTGCATAGGTGGCCCACGAACAGTCAGTATATACAAGGAATGCAGGGCAGCCTATTACAGTGTACAGCACAGTGCAGATGCATGCCCCCTGAGCCCTCCTTTACTCCTCCCTCCTCTACTCCTCCCACTCTTCCTTCATCGGCCGGGATAGCAGAGACTCACTTATCAGCAGGAGTTTCTGTGTACGAGCCCTGTCACTGCTCATGAGATGAGTGGACTGGATCTATTAAGCAGGTAAACTACAGACTAGACTTGCCTTTAAAAAAAAGTACATTTAGTCATTACTCCTGAATGTCTCCTGTGCTCAGCAAAATGTGGGTTCTCGTAGTGAATTGCTGGGGGCAGGAAAAACAAAGATTATTATAAAAAAAAAACTCATCCTGACCAGTTTATCACTTTAGAATTAACCTTTGTTAAAAGACAAACATAAATCAGATTCTGATCTAATAGAGATCAGGTAGTCAGAAAATTGACATCCTGGCAAGTGTCTGTATTAGG
The DNA here is from genome assembly GCF_038048845.1 of Mixophyes fleayi. Taxonomy (NCBI): domain Eukaryota; kingdom Metazoa; phylum Chordata; class Amphibia; order Anura; family Limnodynastidae; genus Mixophyes; species Mixophyes fleayi. The sequence continues at coordinate 64,550,258 of NC_134407.1, read as the reverse complement.
AATACTCAGGCTCGGTTCCCCAAGAACCAAACACACCCGAACTTAGCAGATCCGAGTACCAAGCCGAGCCAGTTCGGCACTTTTGCGCGCCCTCGGAATTGAAAACGAGGCAAAACGACATCGTTAGGTTGGCGGTTCTCATGATTTTTGGATTCTATAAGTACCGCCCTCCACGGTGATCGAGCGCCTTTTCACAGAGGGACACAGGGTAGGGGTAGCACAGTTCTTGGTAGTCTGTAGAGCAGTTGGGCAGTGTCATAGGTAGAATAGAAAGAGGAAGGGGTAGCAGTGTTCTTCAAAGTCTCCAGTGACATTCAGGAAAGCTCCATTGCTCCATTGCTAATTGTCATTGCTGAAATAGAATTAATAGGTCTGGCAGCTTTGGTCTTCTAAATCTGCAGTCCCATAATGTTCAGTGTTATATAGGTAACACGCAAAGATGAGAGCTCCATTGCTAATTGTCATTGCTGAAATGCAAGTACTAGTGCTGGCAGTCTTGGGGGTAAATGTATTAACCTCCAGTTTTGTCAAGTCCCGCGAGCGCTGCCTTGTAAAGGGAAGTTTCCCTTTAAGTAATCTGCTAAAGCTTATATTATAGTGCATAGTGTTTTTAAGTCAGGGAAACAAATATGTAAAAAACACCTTTCACCTTGGAAAAAAATACCTGTAACCCAGGCAAAGTTATCTGCAGAAAAAAATTAATTTGTTAACAGGTCATTCTACACACGCAGAGGCAAGAAAAGAATGAGGACTTCGCCTTTCTCTATGAGTGCTAGTTCTGCACCTGTCACTGAGGCATCTTCTTGTAAGGTCAGTCATGACCAAGCAAGACCTTGTCATTCTGACTCCAAAAGTGGTGTCCAAATACTTTTACATGTAAAAGCCAAGCTGGAAGAAAACAGTAAGGCATTAAAGGAAAATGTATGTTCAGATTCAGAAATTACAAAAATCCCTGGATTGGTCTTGGTCTGATAAATGCATGCATCCCGGGGGGGAGGGGGGGGTCAGTGCTCGTAGCCATGTATTAGCTGTAGAATTACCACAGTTATCCAAGGAATAGTTGAAGTAATCAAATGAATCATAACTGATTTCATGAGCCATTTTCAGCTTCACTGTATCGGCCGTGTGCTCATGGTGACGACGATCTCCTTGTCTTCATCTTCCAAAGCTTAGTCTGCAGGGTCCAGTGACACACCCATTTGTTTTCTGAGGTCTCTTAGCTGTTCTTTAATCTGGACATATTTATTGTCCTGCAGTGCAGTGTATCTCTCATGTACAAGCTCTTTTAAATCCGGGATCTCATCTGGTGGGTCACGTTTTAACGTAAGTACAGTCTCCTCAACTGCGTCTATATATTGGTTTAAATCTGTGTTCAACACACCATATTCCAACATGACAGATTAAAAGCTGCTTACATGTTCCGTGTCACAGTCTGTCTGAAGCAGATCTAATGCCACTCCAGTTGTAATATCCATTCCTGTGTCTACATAAGTTTGGCAGTTCTTCAGGGATGAGAGGGAGGTATCCACAGAGGAGACGGAGATTAAAGATGCAGCAAGAACAGACCTGGTTTATAAATGTAGAGTTCATTGACAGCACTGTTAGGCTTAAGGCAGCTAAGCTATTGGTAGCTTGTTTTGTAGGGGCCCAAACAAATCAAGCACTTCAGCCACAAAAGTGGCATTCCTTGTCGCTGGAGTGCTTGGTTTGATAAACTGTACATGTCCTTTTCAATATTTTATATTTTACATAAGGATAGGTGGGAGGGCCCAAGGACAATTCCATCTTGCACCACTTTTCTTTTCTGCCACTGCTGTGTGGCAATGTTTCATAGATGTGCTATGAACTGCCGTGTGTTTGTGTTGTTGCTCTTCGCTTAGCATCCAGCCAGCTCGCTGCAGTCTTTGTCGGAGAATGGATGAAAATAATATTGTGACCTGTGAGGTGGTCAAAAGTGACTGGAAAAGACTGGAAATTAGTGTTATTGAGGTTAATAATGTAGGAAGAAAAAAAAGAGCAAAATTATATGATTTTAGCATATTTTAGCTATTTTTTCTAAAAAATATAGATCCAAAACCAAAACAACCAAGGCCAGTTGTGCCAAAACCAAAACACGAAGTTAATCCAGAACCAAAATCAAAACCAAAACTTGGGGGTCAGTGAACATCTCTACTAATCAGTTTCAAGTATACACTATTTAAGGGAGGCTCTGGCACCATTAGGGTGCCGGTGTATTTAGGTCTCCCTATGCTCCAGCATACCTGTATCATTTACAGACTCCTGCTTGACTTCCTATGGTTTGACCCGACTTCTCCTGACTGCTTTGGATATCTTTTTGGCATTTACGCAATCATCCGTTTCTGATCCCTGGCTCCCTGACTCCGCTACTGCCTGCTCCTCTGTATCTTGCCTCCCCGCACGGTGTGACTACTTCCTGTATGACCTCGTCTGTTCACCTCTCACCTTGCCGGTAGCTATCTGGGAGGGACGTGACCTTCACGTCTCTTGCAGCGAACCCCAAACTCCCTTGCGGGGGTCCCTGGCGAAGACCAGAGGTGTGTTATACTCTGTGCCTCCTTGTTTAGAAGCACTAATACCTGACGGTGACCTTCAGCCCAAGCATTCTGTGACAATGTAATTGATGTAGACATCTATAATAAAGGATGATGATGAGAGGGGTGATTGGTTACCATTGAGGATTATGATTGCTGTTATTGAAATGCCCATCATTCATTTGTTAACATCCCTATCTAATCTCCAGTTGAACAGCCAACAACCAAAATGTTGGCTTTTGTGGGGGCCAAAACAAATGAAGCACTTAAGCCACAAAAGGGGCAGTGCTTGTATTTAGAGTGTTTGGTGTGTTAACCTATGTGCATGTTCTATTCAACATATGGGGAGTGGCCCCAAGGACAGTACTAACTTGCACAAGTTTGGTTATTCCACTTTTCCCAGAGAATCTTCTGAAGCCTTCGTTGTAGTACATTCTTGAACCAAAATTCCTTTCTTTGAAGGCTGTTTGTAACTCATTACAATGCCTAACTGTTTTTAGCATGTTACTAGTGCTGCCACCTGCCAACTGTCAACTGACTGCTGGTTGGGTGACCAATATGCCAAATTCTGTCTCTTAATTTCACAGAATGTGGACTTTCAAATTCAATTGCATTGTCTTGTCAAGACAGATGTTTGGCTATCAAATCAGCATCAATGTGAGTTATACATACTCTGGGAATGCCAGCTATTGCCCAATCTGAACTGTCTGGTTTACATATTTTCTACATTTCACTAATATGACATTTTTTACACTTCACTAACATATATGTATTATGCTCTGCACTTAGCTCCTGGTGAATATTCTACTCAACGATAAGTGCATATAAAAATCTGTGGAGGATATTTCTTTTAACAGCATTGATAGGGCCTATCCAGGATATATAGTGATGTGAGCATATAGTAAAGTCCAATTTCTATTATGAGAGCAATTATGAGTGGTGAGAGGTGACAACCCTGTCACGTGCTGTTAGAAATCCAGAAGGGTGCCGAGGTCAGACCATTTGCTAAAATTGTGGCAAACAGGGACCGGTACAGAGCCAAAATAGCTCTCAAGAATTTACCAGAGAATCTCAGTGATCCGAGCACCCCTTCCACAAATGACCAATACAATTACATATTTTATATATTACATATTTATATACTTGCAAATATATACAAGTGACAAGTCTCTTTGTTTGATTCACAAGAGCAGCATACTAATTTCTATTCAGCCAAATCTTTCTTACCCATAGCATAAAAAGCACTTCTACTAAACAAGGTGTTTGAAAACTCTACTCTTGGCTTTCTTTGAATAATTTATCCAACGATAAGTGAATAGTAAATAAATAGGTGAAGGTGCAGGCCACCTTCGTCTAGTTAGGTTTATCAATGTCTAACTGTATTAATTCTACCACTGTCCATCCTATGATCTCTGTCTGTTTCTGTAGCATAAGTGTCTATGATGGATGCTTTGTTATGTTCCAAATTTGTTGTATGCTTACGCTTTGACGTTTTTTTATTATGGTTGCTCTCCCACGGCATTGATCATCATCGAAATTTATTTAGATAGCACCATCAAATTACATAACACTAAGCAATGTTTTGCAAGGCTGCCAGATCATCTTTTGTGTCCCCTAGTCTAGGGATTGTATCTTTAATTAAACTGCCATGTATGTGTGTCATATACTTGTGCCACTGCTCTGTCACTATTTTTAGCCAGTCAGATCGCTGCAGACTTTGGTCAAAATTGGTGACAATTGAGAGCTGTACAGGGATCATTGTAAAATAGACTAAAAATGGCTAGAAATGAATATTAATGCTCTATATAGTAATATAATGACATTATTTTGCCTCTTTTTCACAATTTTTTATTAAATCCAGAATCAAAACTAAAACAAAAAACGGTAGCAATTTTTTGGCAAAACTGGTAGCAAAGCCAAAACATTAACGTGGTTTAGTAAATGAAACATAGGGTTAGCGCACATCTCTATAATAAAGTAATGGGTTTCACTGTAAATACATCTTTTAAACTAAATAATTTACATTCGGCACTATTACAGACATATTTTACTTGGTATTGAAGATGTTTAGCTAACAGATGACAACATATTTTTACTTTTTAGTAAAGAGACAACATATCCCCTAGGAAACCATCTATTTAAAATTACTGGAGAGCTTGAGGTTCTGTAAGTAGACTGCCAAAAGTTGCAATTTGCAGTCAATTGATCTTCAGTTACTTGCCTGTTATTACATGCTTGTCAAATTAATGCACAGTTATCCCTATTGTGAAGTATGCACTTCAACCTGCATCTGCTACTTTAAGTGGAATAAAAATGCTGCTTCCAAACCACAGGTGTAACAGCAGCATTTATTTTGTACTTGTCCTAGATGCATTTTAGGGAAAGTGACACTATGATTGAAAAGTTACAGGTATTAACCCATACTTGCACACTCTCCCGGATTGTCCGGGAGACTCCCGCATTTTGCGAGAGTCTCCCGGATGAGTGTGGCAATCTCCCTGATAGGAAGTGGGAAAAATTCAGTTTAAACGCCGCGATTCACCTGGAATCGCGGCGTTTAGCCCCGCCCCCGCTGTAAAATGACGCGATTTGCGTCATTCCGTCACGGGGGCGGGGCCAAAATGACGCAATTTCGCCACCCCGCCCCCTGCACGCCCACGTCCCAGCCGGCATCTCCCGGAAAAAGAAATGTTGACAAGTATGTATTAACCATTAGGTTTCAAACCTGTTAGTGCAACAAGTGTCGAAGTCAAATAATTGGATTAAGTAAATCAAATTGATTAATATTGTTTTACCATGCGATTGCGATCAGTATGCCACAATCGCACGATAAATAATGCACACACACATTTACACTTACATATTTACTCTGGTGACATAGGATGGTCATTGATTAACTTGCATTTCTCACAGGTGCAAATAATGTGACCCTCTTATGCTGTGCCACAAGCTATGTAAACAAATCATGGTTATATGTTTAATTGTCATCTATTTTCACACAATTTATAGTCCATCAATAAATGCAGTCTCTGTGCTCACATTTTGTCGTCCATTTGATTGATTACCTTGTACATCCCTGAGGCTGCTGGATATGTAAGTGTCTCAGTGATGCATTGGATGGAGGATTAACAGAGCTGTGAGCGAGGCATTTAAAGATTACCTGTCAGTGTGCTGGATACAGTTCGGCGCTACGGGAGCTCTAGTATGTTCCAAAACAAATGAAATTCTTAGCTAATAATGATAGGTTTAACCTAGCAAAACAGTTCCCCAATCCAAGATCCAAGTAGAACTGCTATAAATGACGGGATATAATTATGTAATCCCTGCCTCCATCCCTTTAGTCAGTGAGCTTGGTAATGAGCTGAAGAGTAATTAATAACCATGTTACTGTGGGAGCAATGATTATTTATTTATTTGCAATCGTTTGGTATGTGAAGACCAGCTGATATGTATCTTATTTATGTGCAATAAATATAAACAATTTTACATGGGTAATAAAAAGGCTTACTGAACACATAGAAATGTCAGGAAGATAAAACAGTAAAATTGGCGTAGTGGTTAGCACTTCTGCCTTACAGCACTGGGGTCATGGGTTCAATTCCCAACCATGACCTTATTTGTAAGGACATTGTATGTTCTCCCCGTGTTTGCGTGGGTTTCCTCCGGGTGCTCCAGTTTCCTCCCACACTCCAAAAAACATACTGGTAGGTTAATTGGCTGCTATTAAATTGACCCTAGTCTGTGTGTGTGTTAGGGAATTTAGACTGTAAGCCCCAATGGGGCATGGACTGATGTGAGTGAGTTCTCTGTACAGCTCTGCAGAATTAGTGGCGCTATATAAATAAATGATGACGATGATAAAATTAGTACTTGTTTTAGGTAAACCCACTCAAACATTATTTCTGTTTATTTATTTGTTTAAATGCTGAGCACTACAGCTTAGTAGAGTGATTCATGATACTTAAAAGAGACATGCTGCTTGGAACTGACTCTGGAAACACAGAAACATAGTGGCTACAGTTTGGCTGGTCAGTTCACGAAATATTTAACCATGGAAGCAAACTGTGGACTGCACTGATTGTTACCATGGTTGCAGATGATGCTAAGGAAGGTCAGTTATTCCCAACATACCTGTCAAATAGCATCAACAGTGTGTCTCTGCAATGCCAAGATTATTGCAGGTAGAAGTCCTATTTAAAGTATTTATTTTAATCAAAAATAATTTTACTGTAAAGTTACTTTATTATACAGGGCATTGTAAGATACTAAAATGTATAAACGTCTCAAATTTCTATTTTAGAAAATAAATAAAGCATATAATCAATGTAATAATACTAATAGAAATCAATACATATAAACCCATGTATATGTTCAAAAACGTTTGTGAAAGGTTTATGATCATAAAAGTCTGAAAACTGTAAATATGGTTGTACATTATATAGTATAAATAAAATAAATATAATTATAAATAGTTGTAATTAGTGTACTTTGTTATGAATACAATAATATAGTTTATATTGCAACCAATTTAAAGGTATCAATATGATAACGTCTGAGATATAATCAACTAAACAATACATTTTTAAAAATGTGAAAAAACTGCCAATTGCGCCAAATAAATGATGATACTAATAATCAATTAAATAAAGTGAGTAAAGATGAGTGCAAAACTAATTGCGTGTTATGTTTATTTACTTTTAGAATATATTTAAGGAATAGCAAAAATTTAGTGGTTGAAGAAATGAGGTGAGGATATAATTTATAGTAATCAGAACAAAAAGTGATGAATAATGTCGAAAACAAATATAGGTATAAAATAAATAAGTTGCTAAGACTTGCTAACTCTATGTGATAATGATAAAGTTACGAGAAGGGCATGTACGGGCAATGATGATAGAAAAAAGAAGAATTGCAATTGGTGATTAAATATGAATAAAAATGTGATAGCCAAAGTGACAATTGCTTAGCATAATGAATTTAAAAATCCAATTATATATTGTGGTCTACTGACAACAGTTGAAAATTGCAATAACAACAAAAAAGGATATATTATGTCCTATTATAAAATGTCAGGATAAATAATACATCCATGTAAATAAAAAGAAAGAAAAAGAAGTTGTCCATATATATTAATAGAAATTATGTATATGTGAGTGTAACAGCACATCAAAAGATGGACTGTATGTCCATAATACAATTTGATAGGACATGAATTATCATCACAAATAGATATTTTGTATGTCTGTCATGATGAATATTCTAGTGAATAAGGAATCATTAAACTATTCAGACATATTTCCCAAGGGATAACTTTAAGTAATTGTCATTACTAAGAGATGATACTAAGTAGAATATTATCGCCATTAGGTATAGTAATGATTAGTACAATATTATTAAAGAAATACCATGTAGTTGTTATACTCAATAAAGCCATGGGGGGTTGAACTCCCCATTAGGAAGATTTTTTTAGTCTCTCGTCTTAAAAGTTATTGCTGAATATCCCTTAATCTTAGGCTTAAGTGAACTTGTTCCATGGCAAATGCTGTTAAAGGTTTTGGGTCACTATTATGATGTTTCATTATGTTTTTTTACAATGATAGTAATATACGTATGAAGAACGAATCATTAGGGGGTGTGTCTCCTACTATATAAACTTATAAAGGCATGCCATCGGGTTGCCTTGTCAAAGCCTATAGCAAAATGCGCGTCGGTAGACACAGTGTACGCTGTTTGCACTAGATCATTTAACGAAATATCCAGCTCATTTTAGATACTTTCAAGGGGTAATTAGGATCATGGTTTTTGAGATATTACGTGTATGAATGTGAGAGGTGGCTTATTGATTAGCACTATATGGTCTATCAAAGTGATCTAGTATCAGTGATTTTCTTACTAGGCAGCCAATACGCAGGGAATTGTAGGGACCCAGATCAAATTACACCTTCATAGGATTCACAGTCTTTTAAGACAGCACAGTATATTAGTCTGAAATACCACTACAGCTAAAAATATAATAATATAAGATTTTGTACAACATCAGTTATACAAACTGCAGTTCTGTATGAACTGTGACTACTAAGTTCTGTATTGGAGCTGCAAACTATAGCAGCAGAACATTACTGAGTAAATGTGATATATCAAGAAAACTTTAATGTCTATAAAAGTACTAATATAGGCATGTGCAGTGTGACAATATAACAACCACTTGACATCTAATAGAGGAATACTTATTGCACTCATATTAAACTACCCCATAACTTTGAATTAATAGCAATCCTAACGTGTATTAATAGTCCTAAATATAATTAATATGATTCTAACATAATAATGTATACTAATAAGCAGACAGTTTATCATACAAGATTGGACTTTATTGATAACACCATTATATGAGTTCAATTCCCGACCATGGCCTTATCTGTGAGGAGTTTGTATGTTCTCCCCGTGTTTGCGTGGGTTTCCTCCGGGTGCTCAGGTTTCCCCCAAAACATGCTGGTAGGTTAATTGGCTGCTAACAAAGTGACCCTAGTCTGTGTCTGTTTGTCTGTCTCCGTCTGTCTATCTCTGTCCGTCTGTCTTTGTCTGTCTGTGTCCATGTGTGTCCGTGTGTGTTAGGGAATTTAGACAGTAAGCCCCAATGGGGCAAGGACCGATGTGAGTGAGTTATCTGTACAGCACTGCGGAATTAGTGGCGCTATATAAATAAATGGTAATAATAATAATAATTTATTATATAAGAGTAACGTTAAAACAGCGACTTAGCTATGCAGTCTTTCTACCTTTTTAACTGTTTTCTATACATTGGTTTGAATTCCATTATCACATTTTTAATATATTGCTATAAGTTGATTTTAATATATACCAATAAAAAGTATTACTTTTATTTCTGATTTATTATACATAACATATGAGTGCCCCATATACACTATTTCTATTTTCTCTCAATATTATAACACTGTGTGGGTGCTCCTCCCTTCATTGATTATAAGGCTATTTAAGTATTTGCACTCTGTGCGGTGTATCCAGCCCTCCTATCTTGAGTATTTGGAGTGTTCTTTCATACTGCTTTCTTGCACCAAGCACGAGTACATATAAGAACTGCAAACATCTAATGAGTAACAATTAATACGAACAAAAAACAGTGGCGGCCTTCAGTATTAGTGGAGACCTATTGAAGGGGACAGTAAAAATGGCAATATAATGTGGATGCTGATATACAATTAGATACCACATTCAATAATGAAAAGGGATTAGATGCAAGACCTTCTAGATTCTAAAAAGGTAATGTTTAAACAGACCAAAACATTTTGGAATAAAACAATGTTTAATAATTATATTAAATTAATTATGGTTCAAAGGGGCTAAGACCTAAATTATATCAGGCCTTTGAGTTGGCGAATAAAGAGCTTAAAAAGGACTGGAAAACATCTTTGACAAAGTGTTCCATTGAACTGATCAATATAGACATGATAGTCTACTACTTGATCAATATGCCCAGGAAGTAATAACAATGGGGGACAAAATAAAAGAGTTTGAAGTTTTGGAAACCTTCCAGAAATCTTATAAGAAGTTCAGAAATTAACTGGATCATTTTGAGAAAACAGTGATGAACATATGACACCAGCAAGGTATTCATATGGTTCAGTAATTTTTAAATATGGAAAGAACAAACAACTTTAGTGAGTTTATTATTACACTGTTACAATTCATATTAACTAAGAACTATTTCATTTTTGAAGAAAAATTCTTTCTTCAGATACTTGGGACTGCGATGGGGACAGCTTGTGCCCCAAAGTATGTTAATTTGTTCTTAGGTTGGTGGGAAAAAGAAATTGTATTCAACCAACATAACGACAATATGCTAGCCACATAATTTTGTGGCTACAGTTTATAGATGATGTCCTTATACTTTGGGATGGTTATGATATCCTGTTTCATGAGTTCACAGAAATATTAAATGTTAATTAATTGAATCTCAGTTTACCTTCTGAAATACATAATACTGAGATATTTTTCTTAGATCTATCTATCTCAAATACATCTGATGGCAAACTGAACACTGATATATGTCGTAAAAAGATGGCTGCTAACAGTCTATTACATTTCTCCAGTTCACATTATTCCCCAATCATTAAGGGTGTCCTCAAAGGGGAATTATTAGGAACCAATAGGAACTGCTCTGATGGTAAAACATATATTTAAAGATCGTGTGACCTTAGGAATAGACTGATATGTAGAGGATACAGTAAAATTGTAATCCGGCAAGCTGAAAAGGCTGTGAACAATAAGGACAGAAATTCTCTCATCGATCTATTGGCGTATAAGAAAAAAGGAAAAGAATTGTCAAATCCCTTAAAATGTTCATTTGTGACTACTTTCAATTCAGCAAGTCACAAAATTGTCAGAATCTTAGAAAAACACTGGCCTATCCTGAAACTTGACCCTGTATTATCGGGGGTATTACCTCATAAACCTCGTACTATCTTTAAGAAACCTACAACACTGAGAACTATACTAGCCCCTTCGCATTTGAAGGAGGTAACAAGCAAACCTAACAATTGGTTAAATTCGGTGAAGAATTTTTTTCCCTGTGGGCACTGCAAAGCTTGCAAGCATGTACACAGGGAAACTAAGACATTTACCGAAACAGCCGCATCGAAAGTGAGGAATATTCAGTCATTTATGAATTGCAACACATCTTTTGTAATATATTTGTTAGAATGTGGTTGCGGTAAGAAATATATTGGAAAGACCAAGAGATGTATAAAAATACGTATATTTGAACATCTGAGGAATATTCGGAATAAAGTTGATAACTTTATCCTAGACATTTCTTGAGATGTCAAAACGCAAATCCAGAGATGCTAAGGTTTAAAGCTATTGAGCATATAGAATTGAATATTAGGGGAGGAGATAGATTATTAAGGCTATCTCAACGAGAGACCTTTTGTATTTATACCCTAAACACAATTTCCCCTGTGGGGTTAAATGAAGGCTGCAAAATCACACCATTTTTGTAGTCTAAATATTGGAAGCCTGTTTGTCTCTTGCTTGTAATTATATTTCTCTGTATGTGCTTTGTAATACAATTTTGTATGATGTTAACATCTTTTATATATTTGTGCAACGTTGTTCATCCTATTTTTATGTATATTATATCGCGATCTTCATAGCGGTTGAGGAGATCCAGCTGTGACTCATTGTGTATACTCCTATAAAGGGTGTTTTACCTGGGTGAGGATCCACCCCTCCTGATGAAATCTGTTTAGGTGAAACGCGTCGAGGTGGCTGTGGATCCAGGGTCTATTTTATGATTTCCGCTGATGCAGGAGTCAATTGATTGCTGGTTCAATGCTTGATTATACTTTATATCTGGTACATGTACACTCTGTTTTTAATAAAACCTTTTTATTTGGATAATGCACTATGGAAGTCCCCACATCTGTTTGATATCCTATTCTTAATCTGTGCATGAATTATACAGCAAGGATAAAAAGAACTCAAGTCTATAATGCCATCTAAGTATTTTATTATCACAAAGTAGCACAACATAGCTAAACCTAGCTTGATAAATGTCTATATGAACTGAAAAGTCAATGTTCTATGTCACTTGGCCTATTCACTATATTTCACATTACTAGTATGAAAAGTTAATTTTTGCTGTGTGTATTTGAATAGTGTTGGTGATCCAAGTTTACCAGCCTCTCTGGATATATGCAAGGCTCTTGTGTGTGATCTGGCATTTGCTTGTATATCTGAATGTAGTTGTACTGAGAACCACTAATATCCAGATGAGCCAAGACAGATTTAAAACTGTTCAACAGTCAATGCAGGGTGTTCATTTTCCTAATATGACAGATGCAGCAGGTGCTTCACTGTAGAAAATTGATCCTGGAATTGTTTTTACATTTAAGCATTATTCACTAGTTCAAATTACACAGTGCCACCAGATTACCAAGGGATGTGGTAGTATACCTGCTTGATATGATCACACAATAACATTTAAATAAACTATATGTCAATTATGAAGTTTAAGACTGCACATCTAGGAATGATTTCATTTGCATTATTTTGTCTGCTTGTTTACCTCCTTCAAAATATAATATAAGCCTACAGACTGAATGTAGCAATTGTACTGGATGCATCATGTAATGCATACTTACCTACTTTCTTTAGCTCCCTTCCGGGAGCCAGCCAGTGGAGGTGGGCGTGAGGGGGCGGGGTGGGCAAAATAGCGTCATTTCGGCCCGTCATCGGGAATCGCGGCGTTTGTGATCTAAGTCTGCCCACTTCACTAGGAAGTGGGCACTTCCTAGTGAAGTGGGCAGAATTCTGGAGATTGCCACACTCGCCCAGGAGTCCGGGAGACTCTCGCAAAATGTGGGAGTCTCCCGGACATTCCGGGAGAGTTGGCAAGTATGATGTAATGGTGTGTGTATATAATCAATGTAGAAGAGTTTATTCCCCAGCATACATTTTTAGGTATATTGGACAGTTTTCTGTTGTGGTATAACTTGAGCCTCTATTATTTTTACCCCTGTCACTAAAGCGACTGCCCCCCCCCCTCATTTTATAGTACATAGCTAATCTGAAACACCCAGGGACTGTTTGGGCATATTAACTGGGATATCATGTTGCAGATTTGCACATCTAATAATGCTAATCAGCCAAACAAACTAGTACAACAGTTTATTCACATTGCAGGGAGCAGGCCCGGCACTCCCATTAGGCAAGGTTAGGCACTTGCCTAGGGCGCCGGGCTCTGGAGGGCGCCACAGAATTCTAAAAGACTTTAAAACTGTGCGGCGACCGCTGACCATACCTGTCACGGCCGCCGCACAGCATTCAGATGGACGGGGAGGGGGGGAAGAGGCTATTTTGTCACCACCGCCGCCTCTCTGCTCCGTCTCCTCCCCTCCACTTACTAGTGTCAGTGAGTGGAGGGTAGGAGACGGAGCAGAGAGGCGGCGGTAGTGAGACAAGGTAAGGAGAGGAGAGAGGAGGGAGGAGGGGGAGGGAGGAGGGCGGCGATTTGTTTTCAGATACCAGGGGACAATCAGAGCCAGATCACTGAACTGGCACAGTTTGCTGGAGCAGGTGGTCTTATAAAGGCCAGACATAGGAGATTAAACATGATATTTCCTGCGTACCTTTAAACTGGAATGCTGAATACTTGAAACGTCTTTACCTTGACCTTGTGGGATACAAATTTTGGAAATAGAAGGGATAAGATTTTCCAAAGTAGCCAATGGCTGGTTTTAGATATGCCTTTCTTGTATTCTTTGAAATACTCTTTAATTCATCATCATTTATTGATATAGCACTAGCAAATTCCATTATGCTTTACAATTGAGAACAAACACAATAATAAACCAATACTGGTTAATACAGACAGAAAGGTAAGAAGGGCTTGCTCGCGAGCTTTTAATCTACGGGACAATGGGAGTTTGATACCTGACATTAAGTGCTACACATTGCATATTGGTCCAGCCAGGTTGCAAAAGGTAAAAAGTGCTTAATGGGCTATATGATCCACTCACATAGTAAGATTAGTCAAAGGGTTGTTGTCTTGTGTGAACTGTGTAAAGGGAGATAATAAGGAAACCTAGAGAGGTTAAGAGAATGGTTGACGAATATTATAAGCCTACCTGAAGAGGTGTGTTTTCAGAGACCGCTTGAAGGTTTGTAGACGAGAGGAAAGTCTTCTTGCATGAGGGAGGAAATTCTGCAAAGTGGGTGCAGCCCGAAAGGTATAGATAAATAAAGTGGTGATGTTGATGTTGATGATGATGATGATGATGATTTCTTACTTTATTTATCTGCTTTCCACTCTCTACTTTTCTCGCTGAACACCTCTTCTCTTAGTTTACCTACGGGTAGAAGGGTAGAATACAAAAGCAAAAACAACAGTTCCGGTATTCACTTCTTTTTATCAAGTTGGATATTGTCAGATAGGTTGTAATAACAGTTAGACATTTTAGATAAGGTGATAAATGAAACTAAAGAATCACTTTCCATTATAAATTAAGAATTGGCACAAATAAGGAAAGTGTCCTTATTAAACCAAGAAGCCCTTGATGTGTTGTTAGCAGAGAGAGGAGGAGTATGCAAATTAATAGACTAAAAGTGTTGTAATTTTATTTCAGATCAACATGATGTTGATGAAGGAAAATTAGCAGATTACAGAAGAGACAAGGGAAATTAGCAGACAGACATAGGATTATGGCATTTCTTATAGCTAGGTGCAGTTTTCTCACAATGGATGTCAGGTATAGGTATACTACAATGTATTGTAATAATTAGCATTTTATGAGAATTTTAAAAGGGGTGACATAGTAGGGCAGGCAAATTAGATGATACCGGAGGTATCGGAGGTGGATTGATGTAACATTGTTTGTGTGTTGTGAATACTTAGTGAATATTTAGTCTGGCGTACAAAATGGAGTTTTGATTACAAAAGGAAGTCTAGGAGCCATGATTGTATTTATATGCTACAACTTTAATGAAAGTAAGTGTTGCAAGAAATGAGAATGCTTATAATTTTCATACTTCATGCAATGTATTATTTTCAACGCCGTACTGTTTTGTCTTTGTGCTTATTTTGAAAAACAATGATAAGAGAATCAGAGTTTCCGAACCTCCAAGGCCTCACATTCTAACACATTGTGGTTAAGGAAGCACATTCTTTGAGTAGATGTGCAGACATTTATTAGTTATCCAATCAGTTTAAATGCCAAGCTAAATGCCCCTCTGTTTAAGGGTGCCATGATTATTGTTTAAAACATATAGACAAATGTATAATTATTACCATTCTGATCTGCTTAATCAGATGGTCTGTGATCATATAACTTAATAAACTTGACTCTGTTTAAAAATATCAGATCCCCTGACTACTTCATTTTACCAGCTATGACACTACTTTTCTTATTGTATTTTTTATTACGATGGTAGAAAATCTTGTTTCACCTTAATTTAACAAAAAAGTTTGCCACACAGGCTTGGTGGAAGCAGTTGCTGGCTATAGCTGGTGAAAGCTATCATCAGCTGAAAGGGTTTGGTAAATAGGGAGAAGCCCGATCTCTGGAGAAATACTCATTTTGCCAGATAAATGGGATTTATATTTATAATAAAGAGAACTTAAATATCTCAGCAACATTAGACAGAAAACATTCAGAGATCACTTATGAGCTGGGATTGCGGCTGAAGAACAATGTTAATCTGCTCCTTCATTGTCAAACAGTTGAAGAAATATAAGAATTTACTTTATTTGCTAATATTATGCAGAGCAAGCAGAGTGGTATATTGTATGGGCTTTACATGTTTCAAACTAAGCATTAGCCATTAAACATTGAGTTCTTTTCATGCAGTCATTACTGTATGACAGATGCCACTGAAAACATTTCACAGTCAAGGCACAGGCCTGTGGGTAACAGCTACCATAATCTCTAGTGTCTACAAAAAAAGAACATGATATAAGCTAGTGTATATAAGTGTTTTAACCTCTAGTAATTTTAACTATGCCCTTAGTCCTCTCATTCCACTTAGTATCACTTTGTTAAGGTTAAAAAAAATAACTAATATTGCAGTTTTTGATAGAGTTTGATAGACTTTTAATATTTGACTTTGACAACCCTTCCCTTGTTTTATCACCTCTGCAAGGTTCCAGTTTAGCTCTCAGGAAAGTTTTATGGTAAAATTAAATCTCCCTTTTTTTATCTTCACCTCTAATTTCTCATTGAGCTACTAACAAGGATAGATGTGTACGGGGAAGGATATAGTTGAGAACCCCTAAAAGAGATTCAGGCACATTTTCTATCGATAAAATATAAAACCGCTCAGCAGCTCATAACAAGACGCTGAGCTCTGACACCCCGTGGTGCAGTAACACAGAAAGCTATGAAGTGAAACAAAGCAATCTAAGCACAATGGTACATTAGGAAAAAAAAACACTCTTTTTGCTAAAGGCATTATATCGAGCAAGTTTTCTTGTCCTGTTGCTTTTGGAAAGTTATTCTGAATAGTTTAGATACTTATTAAGTGAGTTTGTTGCTTGTGTTTGGGTGTACTTGCAAATGGTAATAATCATTGTATCACTTTATATTCATTCAGAAATATTAATTTTTTTCACAAGTATCTTTATTCCAGGGCTGAGTGAGTGACAGAGGAAATGATCATAGTCGGATATACCACACTGCAAAGTGGTCCTGCATCTATATCTGTAGTAATTAAGATGTGACTTCGCTGTCAGTCAGTGCTTAAATATTCTTTACTCCCAACTACCTCGATTTCAGTGGCACAGTCCCTATAAGGTTTAGAGCTCACTTGAAAGTAGGTGGATCTTAGAATGTTGGGAGATATTTTTAATGTGGCAGCTTAAAAACCTCTCCACCTGCATTCTTTACCTACATGTTGGTATACTCTGGTCAAGAGTCACACAGGATTAATACAAATTATGACTTCCAAAACAGGAAGCAATAATGAGGCTCACATGACTCGAGGCAGCTGAGTGCTGAGGTGAAACAATACATTTTATGCCATACAAGTGAGATATTTATACAGAATTTTTTTTTATTTATACACACTCCCGTTATTCTGCCCCAATGAGATGTAAAAAATAAATACATTTAAGATAATTACATTTTAGGGACACAGAACACAAGAAAGATACCTAATCCTTAGGGAAGGTTATTAAGCAATCTCCCCATTAAGTATACATATGACAATAAATTAAGAGCTGATGATATAGATGGGTGCTGAATCCTCAATTGCAAAAGAGATGAACTATTTCTGCAAGCAGAGATGATTTAATCTTTACTTGTATGGTTCATCCCATTGGCCAATATATATTCTTTTTTTGAGAAATTATTTAATCAACAATTTTATTGCTGGTTTAAATAAAAAAAGTTATTTAAGCATTATTAAATGTTAATCATAATGTTGTGTGTTTTGTACTTTTCTTCAATGCATTGTTTTATTTTGGTCTTTTTATTAATTGTGATGCAAATAAACAATATATGAATCATCCTCACCATTTATTTATATAGCACCAGGGCCGCTGAGAGGGGGGGGGGGAGCGGGTACAGTTTACCCGGGCCCTCGCTGCTAATTAATTTTTTTTTTTTAATTTTTCTGTCTTGCGCTATTTTTTTTTAACTTTTTATATTTTTTTTTCCGCGGGGGGGGGGGGGGGGAGTTTGGGGGGTGGGGGGGGTCTTGGGTTTCTTGGGAGCTGGGAGGAAGAATAAACTAAAAAAAAAAAAATACTCACGTGATCGCGCGGCGCCGTGTCACTCCTCTCCTCCATTCACACTGACTGCCGGGCGTGACGTCATCAAGTCACGCCTGTCAGTCAGTGAGGAGCGCCACAGCCAGCAGGAAGAAAGAAGACAGAAGAGGAGACAGAAGAGCAGAAAAGAAAAGAAAGAAGTTGACAAAAGGTAAGTAAAGAAACGGAGAGGCAAGGGGAGGAAAACAGAGGGGGACAGTACTATAAAGAAAGGGGACAGAGAAACAGAGGAGGAAAAAAAAGGAGAGAGCCACAGAGGAATAAAAAAAAATTGGGGAGAGAGGAACAGAGGAGGGGAAAAAAATTGGGGAGAGAGGAACAGAGGAGGAAAAAAAGGAGAGAGCCACAGGGGAATAAAAAAAAATTGGGGAGAGAGGAACAGAGGAGGGAAAAAAATTGGGGAGAGAGGAACAGAGGAGGGAAAAAAATTGGGGAGAGAGGAACAGAGGAGGGTAAAAAAGGAGAGAGAAACAGGGGAATAAAAAAAAAGTGGGAGAGAGGAACAGAGGAGGAAAAAAAGGAGGGAGCCACAGAGGAATAAAAAAAAATTGGGGAGAGAGGAACAGAGGAGGAAAAAAAGTGGGAGAGAGGCACAAAGTAAAAAAGAAGGGGGAAAAGCGGCATGGAGGTCGCAGTGTGAGCATAAGGGGGTACAGTGTAGTTGTGATGAAGGGGCACAGTATTGTGTGTGTGATGGCACAGGGGGCTTGTTGCAATGTAGTGTGTGTGAGGTAGGTGGCAGCTAATTAATGGGCGCTATTTTGTTTGTAGGGTGATGGTGAGGCAATTTAATAGTAGGGACTATTAATTTAAGATGGGGTGGTTTGGGGGCTATTGAATCTTGGGGTGAGTTTAGGGAGAATGAGGTCTATTTATTAAATGTGACTATGAATTATTTAATGGCAGTGATGGTTGCGGGAAATAGGTATTGCTGGGGCTGTTTGCAGGAAGGGAAATAGGTTTATTTATTAAATGTGAATAGTATTATTTTAATGTTGGGGCTGGAGGAAGGCCTAATTATTAATCGTGGGTGCTATTGATTTAACGCTGGGGCTGGCTGTAATTTTCTAAATGTAGCCATTTTTTTTTCAAAATAGGTCCTTCAACATTTCTGGATCCGGACAAGCCACAACTAAAGAAAGCAGCAGCCACAGGTGGAGAAAGTGAGAAGAACAGGTAGGAGAGAGCAGCACAGTGTGTGAAATGTTGTGATTCTAGTAGGGACAATACCAATTTTTGGTGAATGTTGTGTCCAATGTAAGGTGTAGGCCAAGACTGAACTGTTTGTGTACACACTGCATTGTTTGTATACTACCCTGTGGTGGTAGATGTCCTGAAAGTCAGGAGTGCTTGAACATATGTGACGCTCCGGCGAATTGAGAGCCTAGTGGTTTTTATGTTAGCCACGCCCCAATGGCATGTTTGCCACGCCCCCAAATGCATGACCACACCTCCCAAATTTTTTGCACCGCCGTTTGGCTAGCCACGCCCCTGAATGCATGACCAGACACCTAATATTTTTTGCGCCGCCGTAAGGCGTTGCAAAAAAATTTTGGGGCTTACTTCACTATGAGGGGGGCCCCATGAATTTGTTGTACCCGGGCCCTGAATTCTTCTTGGCAGCCCTGTATAGCACCAGCAGATTCCGTAGCGCTTTACAATTGGGAACAAACATTAATAAGACAATACTGGGTAATACATACAGACAGAGAGGTAAGAGGGCCCTGCTCGCAAGCTTACAATCTATGGGACAATGGGAGTTAGAAACACAAGGCATGTGCTACATCATATTGCACAATGGACCAGCTAGAACGCAAAGGTAAAAGTACTGAGTGGGCTGTGTGTGGCAATGTTGGTCAGAGGGTTGTTGTCTTGCGTTAGCTGTGTAGAGGATGGTAATAAGGTAATCTAGGGAATTAAGATTGTGGTTGACACTTTTGTTCAAAAACAACAGTCTAAAAGATATATTGTACAATTAGATTAATTAAGTGATTGGTCAGCTCCAAAAATGTCAAACTGTGACAAATAATTTCACCTATATACATACATATAAATCCTTTATGTTATATATTCCTGTATGTGAGGAACACCAAGACAAATATAAAGAACCTCTCAGCTTCATTATTCCAAAGCAGAATGTAGACAGAACCCCCACTGTCCTCCCTCTTCCTGACATTGTGCAGCTAGCTGCAAAAAATGAAAACTTGTGAATGGGGTATATTTGGATGTTATAGTGACTTCTCTGACTCTGTTTGGTGATACTGTGTCACATAATAATAGCAATGAAAACTGCATAATTATGGTAATATTTTCCTTATTTCTTGGTATTTGTGATCTATAAGATAAAAAGAATGTCTATTGTAGAATAGATTGTTCCTAACCAATCACTTTATTGATAAAAGTAAATAATGGAAATGGTATGTACTTTCACAGAAAAATCATAGTGATGTGCAACATCTGAATAATTAAGTGGTTTAAACTAAAGTTTAAATGTAGCCCCCTGTCTGCCTGTGGTGTGGTGTAATTGCATGCTCTCACTTTGCCCCACTTCCTAGTGAAGTGGGCAGAATTAGCTCCCAAACGCCGCGATTCCCTGTGAATCACGGTATTTGGCCCCGCCCCCTGCTGGCAAATGACGCGTCATGATGTCACGGGGGCGGGTCCAAAATGACGCACATTTTGGAGCCCCGCCCCCATCACGCCCACCTTCTATGGCAGGCTCCCGGAAACCAACAATTCAAAGTTGGCAAATATGGTTTTAATTTGTAAAAAATCTACTAATATTCCTGAGTCAGATATGCATACATTTGCAATAAAAAGATTTGGGAAATCCTATTCTAAATCTTTAACTGCAAGGAAACATAAGAATATGTAATTTAGTTATTTAACTCTCATGGTGACTTATTTTTTTCACTGAAGTTTAAAATTGCAGTCGCAGTTTGTCACATTCTTCCTACAGTTCTGGTGTCTACATTATTGTTCCCTTTTGTATGCATGATTATGGGAATTTTCAGCATATTCTCAGTTTTGAAAATACTTAATTTTACAGAAGAAATGTATACACAAATTTGGAACCAAATAAAAAAACACTTTATCATTTTAAATTCAAATTTCTACTTTCCTTTTCAGCAGTAAATTTGTCTGCTTTATATATATTTCAAGGAAACCAGTAACACTATTTATTGTGTATGTGGCTCCATCTAATTTTATTCTTCCCTGCTTACTAGTTTTATATGGATTCCCCCCTCCCTTACCCATTTTCATTACTGTATCTCCCTTCTTTCATAAATAAATTCAATATTTAATAAACTATGAGTTAAAAAAATTAAATTTCGGAAATATTGATAACAGAAAATAATGAGAAACTTAACTCCTAATCTCCCTTATCATTGCAGACATTTTAGTTAGTTAGTTACAGCTTGTACATGTACTCCTGTCCATAGTTTGTGCAATTCTCATAAGTTCTTATACCTTATACCCACTGATGTTTCTTTTGTTGAAAATAAAGTAAAAACATAGGGGAAAAACGTACATTAAACGCACATTAAACTCCTCTGTCAATCTCTCTTTTACTGTTCTCTAATTAGGCCTCATTCATCAAGGAACACATACTGGGCCTGAGTCATTAAGGAGCATATCTACAGGGATTAGTAAAACCCAATGCAAATCGGCTCAGAGTATACCCAAGGTCAACAATGAATGGAATAGAGATCCTGCAGGATATGTCCAATACCTGTATGGAATATACATTTATAAAAGAGCACACAGAAGAAAAAAAACTATTGATTTAATGTCACCTGTTAATAATATAATCATTAATGACAAAGCATTATAACGCTATGTATTGTGGTGCCAAAAAGGCTGCAAATACCTTTAAAAATGTTGTCTGGGATAGAATAAAAATATTTCCACACGAAAGAGGTGAATTTTTGGTTGTTTGCCCAGGCATGACAACACATTTACCATTGTCAGATTCACATCTATCTCCCTCATCCTGTTGCACATTAGCAACTTACAAAGTAGCATCCTCAGTTTCTATATCTAAATCGTCATCATTACAACTCATCTACATATTTCCAAATAATGGAGACATTTTGGAAGGAGGCTGCTCTAAAATTACAGTGTCAGAATCTGAAATGGCAGATTCTCGCTTAGCTGTCATGGACATTCTTAGATTCTCCTCAGAAGTCTGTGAATGCCAAATTTGTTCTTCAAGCTCAGTATTCTTTTCACGCTCTGATGTGACTGTTTTGGAGGTGAAAAACTTACACTTAGGGGCGTATTCAATTGTTAAAAAGTCCCGCGGCGTTAAAACTATTACAGTTAATACGGTAAAATCTAGCTGGATTTCAGCTCACGGCTCAGGGAGCTGCGAGCTGAAATCCAGCGAGTAAATTACCAAATTAACTTCTTTTTCCACACACGATTACCGTAATAACGGTAATCGTGCGTGGACCGCGGGATTTTTGGCGTTTCCGCCGACAATTGAATCCGCCCCTTAGATTGAGAAAATGATGTATGCGAAGTTACAGAAGATGCTTGACTGTGTTGGTCACTAGCCTTTACAATGGGCATTCTAGTAGAACCACTACTAGCAAAAAGAGACTATGGTCTGTGAGCCATTTCTTGCAGGTGGTGAATGGCGTGTTAGCTATTTTACTTTTTTCTAAAAATCAACACATTCATCTGTAAATTTTCCTTAATCCTTACATCAAGAACTGATGTTTTCTTTGAGATTGACAGTGTTTGTATTTGTAACTCACTTTCTTACACTTTCTTCCCACGTGACCATTTTTTACTAATAGAGTGCTACTACTGCCAGTACTAATACTGGGGTGCTCCTGATCTTTAGAATGATCAATGATTAACAACAGGAGCACAGCTATTTAAAGTTGGAACTATGCCACCAGGTGAGCTCCCAATGAGATAGGGACAGGAAGCACAGTTATCTTGCAATTCAGACACTGCTCCACAATATAATTCCAACTAAAACACTTTGTTAAAATAAAAATGCTTATTTTGGGGGCAGGGGGAGTATTGTGTTGTCAAACACAACACATTTGCTTTTTTAATACTGTTCCTCACACAATTGCCCTCAGATTCAAACACTATTTAAAAATAAATCATTCTTTTTGGGGCAGAGCACTGCTCAAAGAGCATCCTGTTTTTTGTCCACTCCTAATTAGTACACTAATATACTAGTATTGCTACCAGTATTCACTGTCTCTCACAACCACTTTATCAGTACACAACTCCAGCAGACTGATCTGTAAATAAACTGTAAATATTTCTGCAGCAAAATCACAGCTAGTCCAGTATACATTGATTGTCTATTTCACCCTCTCCAACCATCAACAACCCAATATATCAGTACACGATGAATGACCTACCCAAATTCAGTTCTAAAATGGCAGCTGAGAACTGGAGGGAGGTTTATCTATGGAAGAATTCTATGCTAAACAATTATGTTTTGCCTTGTTTTCAGATCCGAGTTTGGAGGGAGACACAAAGTCATGGCTTGATTGAACTCGATGCCCCAAAGTTCAGATCTGTTGAATTTAACCACATCTCCTCATCTCTAGTTAAAATAATATAATAATAAGACTTTTTTTTAATTGACTGGTGCTTTAATGTGTAGCTACTATCTAATGGGAGGACATTTGCTAATATATTTGAGCCATTCTCATGAGAGTGTGAGGGCTTTAAACCATCATAAACATTTTTAGTTAAGCAAAAACACTGTTATATCAGTTATATTATTAACCTCTGCAATACATATACAGTAGATGATGTCAAATAGTGGCTTTGACTTCTCCACCTTCATATGGGATAGCAGTGAAAGTTATACATTCCCCAATATCAAGGCAAGAGGTAGAATAAATGTATAAGTAAAGTCTATTGCCATATATTCTCTCAAACCTGGGAATGTGCCCTCCATCTCCTACGGACACTTTATCTTTATACTTTACCTGGAAGATCATCGGGACTCAGTGCCCGGTACCACTATTCAAAATACAAACTATGCACAAACTCATCATCTTAATATAAAGTCACTTTAACTGATCACACTAAGGGTAAAATCGTCAAAGTAAACTTCATAGAATCTGATGGCAGATAAGAACCACTTTCCCCATCTAATCTGCCCATTTTTTAACCTATGGTAACCTCAAACCCTATTTGATCCTTCATTACTTGTAAGGATATCCCTATGTCTATCCCAAACATGTTTAAATTGCTCTACTGTATTAGCATCTACTACCTCTGATGGGAAGCAGTTCCACTTATACACAACCCTTCATGTGAAGTTAATTTTCCCTTACATTCCCTTTAAACCTACTTCCTTCCAGTTTTAGTGCATACTTCTCTTCCTTTGAAGAATGTTTCCCTCTTGTACCTTGTTAAAACCCTAGATATATAAAACAGTTTCTATAATGTCCTTCCCATTCCCTTCGCTGCCCCAAACTATACATATTAAGATCTTTTAGTCTTTTTGGGTAAGTTTTGTGCTGTAGGCCATGCACAATTTTAGTTGCCCTTCTTTGTACAGTCTCTATCCTTCTGGAGATATGGCCTCCAGAACTGAAAACAATAGTCTAGATGAGTCTGTACCAAGGACCTATACAGTGGCATTATTACTTCTTTCTTTCTGCTCCTGATTCTTCTCCCTTTGCAATCTAGCATCTGATTCGTCTTTCTCCTTGCTTTGTTGCATTGCTTACCTGCTTTTAAGTCACCTGAAATAGTGACTTCTAGATCCTAGATCCTCAGTTGTTTCCATTATAGTGCCATAAATCCTATATTATGTTTGCATGTTCTCCCCGTGTTTGCATGAGTTTCCTCCGGGTGCTCCGGTTTCTTCCCACACTCCAAAAACATAAAAGTAGGTTAATTGGCTGCTATCAAAATTGACACCAGTCTCTGTCTCTCTCTGTGTGTGTGTATGTTAGGGAATTTAGACTGTAAGCTCCAATGGGGCAGGGACTGATGCGAATGAGTTCTCTGTACAGCACTGCGGAATCAGTGGCGCTATATAAATAAATGGTGATGATGATGATATTTAACCTTTGGGATTTTTGAAACTCAAGTGCATGATTTTCATTTTTTGGCATTAAACTGTAGTTGTCACCCTCTTGACCATTCCAGTAGTCTACCTAGATCATCAATAATTTGCTTTACCCCTCCTGGTGTGTCTACCCTGTTGCATATCTTTGGGTCATATGCAAAAAGGCATACTTTTCCTTCAATAAGATTTGCAATACCACTAATAAAGATATTAAATGCACTTGTCTTAGTATGGATCCCTGGGTTACTTCACTGATAACCTTTCCCTCTTGTGAATGCACTTCATTTACTACAACCCTCTGTTTTTTATTGTGCAATTAAGATCTTATCCATTCAACCATCTTAGAATCCAATCTCAAGCTTTAAAGTTTATTTAACAGTCTGCAATGTGGAACAGTGTCAAAAGCCTTACTAAAGTCTAGATAAGCTATATCTATGCCCCCCCCCCCATTGATTTATTACTTTACTCACCCAGTCAAAAAAGTCAATAAGACTTGTTTGACATGATCTCCCCAGTAAATCCATGCTGTTTGGGATCCTGGATTTGAGATATTCTACAACTCATTCTTTTATTTTCTTTAATTTCCCTACTACTGTTGAAGGCCCATTGGTTGGTAGTTGTTTGCCTTTTCATTTCTTCCACTTTTGTTCAGTGGGACTACATTTGCTCTTTTGCAGTACTCTGGAATTATTCCCGTAGCTTGTGACTGGATGAATAATTCTGTTAATGGTGTTTCAACCACCGCTTTAAGCTCTTTTAGTATTCTTGGATGTATCCCATTTGGCCCAATTGATTAACCACTTTCAGTTATGAGAGCTCTGTTAGGACCTTCTTCTCTGTAAATGTATTTGTGTCTACCTAATTTCTATAAATATACTTGCAACTTAACTGCGGCCCCTTCACCTCTCTTTCTGTAGTGAATACTGAGCAAAAATAATTATTTAGATGATCTGAAATTACCTTGTCTCCCTCAACAAGACTCAATCTTTGTATTTAGTCTTATCATTCCTCCTTTTGTCTCTTTTCTTTCACTTTTATACCTAAAAAAATGTTTTACTACCTTTACCTACTGGCTGGGCCATTTTCTCTTCAGCTTGTGCCTTTGCACATCTGATTACCTTCCCAGCCTCCTTCTATCTAACAAGACACATTTGTCTTCATTATTCTGAGTCTTCCTGCTTATATTTCCTAAAGGCCATTGTTTTTGCTCTCCCAATACTTGCTACTTCTTTTGCAAATCACACTGGCTTCCATTTCGTGGTGCTTTTCCTAACCTTTTTGAAACACAGGTCTTTTGGCTTTATTAATTATTCATATGTTCAGTGTTCTGCTAAAAGTTATGTTATGTTAAAGCAGGTAGACCCAGCACTGTCCCTCTAATAGAGTGAACTGTGATAAAACCAAGTGGAGCTACCTTTAGGGAGTGATTGATAAACAACCTATAAGCTTAAACCTGTATGAATGTGAGTGTGGGACAGCTCTGACACTTCCCAATAGATCACCTGCACGCAGTGTTCCCCGCTCTCTAGGTGAGGTAGGAGGCATACTACAAGAGGAAGGACACATGGGGAGATAAACTATCCAAGGAATCATCTATTTGCATGACTCCAGGGGGTAAATGTATCAAGCTGAGAGTTTTCTGGCGGGTTTGAAAAACCAATCAGATTCTAGCTATTATTTATTTAGCACATTCTACAAAATGATAGCTAGAATCTGATTGGTTGCTATAGCCAACATCTCCAATTTTTTAAACCCGCTGGAAAACTCTCAGCTTGATACATTTACTCCCAGATCTTGTTTTAAGATAATTTTTCCAAACTGCATTGACTTAAGAACTGTACACTTGGAAAAGGGAGACTGATTTTAATATAACTAATTAACACTAGCTCACATAGAGACATTATGGACCATTGTTATTGGTTATATTGTGGAGAAAGTAAAAGCCTGAAGTTCATTACTACCAAGTGTGGTTTCATTTAACTGAACATGTACTTTAGCTATGCTTGCACATTCTTTGTCTCTCCTGAGACATGATGTGACTTACTCTGCATACACACTCAAGCCTAAGGGCTAGATTTACTAAGCTGCGGGTTTGAAAAAGTGGAGATGTTGCCTATAGCAACCAATCAGATTCTAGCTGTCATTTTGTAGAAGGTAATAAATAAATGAAAGCTAGAATCTGATTGGTTGCTATAGGCAACACCCCCACTTTTTCAAACCCTCAGCTTAGTAAATCTAGCCCTAAGTCTTTTTTGCGGACATGCGCAGTAGTGAAAGTTGTATTTTACGCTATGCAAATAGCCTTTACATGCTGAACATGGAGCCCTCAGTTTACATTATTTATAGCTTATTTGGTAAAATGTTGGAGTATGTTTCCACAAATTTGGTGTAAAAATATTTTTGTAATTTTTTGTATATTTATTCTCTGCCGATTAAAGGGGGAGATTTACTAATGTTTTATTTTTCTTGCGGTTATGACCCACCCCTTATCTCTGGTGATTATACCTTACAAGACTCAGGAATTACTAGGCAGTGGTTTGAAGGGTGAAAACCAAACCACTGGTGAGGTGTGACAATGAGTGACACTTTTTTCCCCTGTGGATTTAGAAAGAAGAAGACTTCAAATAAGTATTTTTAATAACACTGCACTACATACAAAATATATTTTCTGTATTATTATTTTGTATAATATCATTATATCTTGTTTACTTAAAAGGAGCACAATAATTTATTATTTAATGCAAAGAAACATAATAATTTCATATTTAATACAAGGGGCACATCATTTCTTACTTACTACAAAGGGGCACAGTTTTTTATTATTATTTAAAACATAGGGGCACAATCATTTCTTATTTAATACAAAGGGGCACAAGATTTATTTTACTTCTGTGTTACCCAACAAGCCAGGGGTACAAGGAAGTGCCCAGTGCTACTTAGCATTGAACCAAGACCCATGCATGGTACTGGCCATTTTTGCTCTGAGTTGTTGTGATCCGCACACCAGCATACATTGCAGCAAATGTCTTCATGCACTCTGCATGGCTCACTTTGCTTGGCCTTCTGATGTTCACGCTAGCATTCACTGCAGTAACAATCTCTATGTCTTTCGCATGGTACTGGTCCATTTCCTTTGAGTCCTTCTGTTCAACACATAAGCATAAAATGCAATAACAGTCACCTTATCCTTTCATGATATTTCTTCACTTTAATCCTCACACTAGCATACACTGAAGCAATAGGGTCAAGAACAATTGTTTTGTCTCCTCACAAATTTTCCAAAGGTCCTCCACCTTGGTACAGTCTTATACTTTACTCCTCCTAATCCTTCATCATGACAACCATTCTAAGGTAAGTTTAGCATTCTGTGAACTTTGCTTAAAAGGGTTTCACCCATATACATATTAAGTTAACTGTTAAGTTTTCACCTCCTTTACTTGCTACTCACATATGCTATGAAGTTCAAGTGTGTCTCCCCCTGAGAACTGTTTGTACAACTGCACTTTATAAGCTCTCACCTGTCCTGCACTCATTGCCAGTGACAGCAATACATGCTAGCTTCCTGGTTCCTGAATCAGTGTCCTGTATTCCTGCTTCTAATCTTGCATCAAGCAGTTCCTGGCTATACATTCAGCAGTCTCCTAGTTCCTGATACCTGGATTGTATTTTAAAGTCTGCTGGTTTCTGGTATTTGACTTGTAGCTGCACCCTATTCATATAGCTCTGCACAGTATTTACTTCACTGTCCCCTGGCTGGGGTTAATGGAACAGGCAGTTTCTGTAGCTCTGACACGACGAGGTCCAGGATACTGACAGTTGGGTGCAGAGGGTCCAGCAGCCAAACAGAGATGGTAACATCAATCACAATTGAGCTCAGAAGGCAGCTGGACAGATGTTGAAACAGCATTGATAGTTGAGCTCTGTGGGTCCCACAAATGAACAGAGATAGTAGTTTAGTAGATCCTAAAACAGCCTTGTTTTTTCAGTTTGAAGTCGATCCTCAGCACTGCTGTGATGTTTGCCAACAGTATTAAAAATATCCAAAGGTTTATATTTGTAAGAATAAGGAAAAGTGGGAGCTTGGGCAAAGAACTGAGCTAGTGTACAGCTTACTCCAACTGCCATCCTCGTGCCACCAGAAAGTCACCATAAAGATAAATAAATGAACAAATAAAATTATTAAACCAACAAACAAGCTGATACTGTTGCCTGATTAAGTGTAGAAAGTGGTTCAATCAAACAATAAGTAGTAGTATGGAATGGGTGTATTTATCTGTATAGATATATGTCTATGAGTTTTATATATATAATAGTAACCCAATTAGGAATTTCAGATAGCTTAGACCCATAAGAATTTGTAATAAAGAAATGCAGTTGCACATTAGAATTCAAAATGTAATTATAGATCATGATGCTTAAACACATTTCAAAATAAATAACGTTTTGTTAAATTATTTATTGCACTTTTGTCTTGCCTTATGCCAAAAAAGCATGATGCCTTCAGCAACTGAACGACTTGCAGCAGTATGGGAAATAAATAAACTTTGCAGGCTGTATATTACGTCATAATGTCTAATGCCGTGCACACAGATTAACAAGATAAAAATTTCTTTTGTTAATCTTTTGTTTTGCTTTTGTTCTTTTTGTCTGTTTTCTAATAAAACAAACCACGGAAATGGGCTGTTCTTGCACAGTTGTTTTTTGCAGTAAAAAATTAATTGCATTAAAAGCTAAAGATGCAGAGCACTAACTGCACAGGGGCCTATTATACATATGGAAAGACTGGTTTCCCTAGCAACTGCCGCAGTAACGTTGTGCAAGCACAGTGAGAGATCTAAATGATATAAAGGTTGTTGACAATAGGATGAAAGACATCTGTACTGTTCTGTTAATATATCCTAAGTAAGTTTTCCTTGCTTGTTATGAAAGCTGCAGAGCAAATTTAACTTCTGTGGTTAATAGTGAAATCCAAAGCCATCATTGCAATTTATATAAACAATTTATCAGCTTGGAAGGGGATGGTTACTTTTGGTTTGTTGTTTGTTTGTATTAGTTGTTTTGTAGGACTGATAGAGTAAGCCTAGCTTTGTAAGTCTTTTTTTAACATAGTATATTATCCTTATTTTTATAGCAGTATTCTGAAAAAGTTAACCCTTACATATCTGTGATCACAGGTTCTCTTGCAAGCTATAGATAAAGTCAAACTCAAAATAATGTTATGGCTCTCTCTCTTAGGTATTCAGCTGACAGTCTGCAGGACAGGCCAGCACATAGGATTACAGATTTGTACAGCCGTGCACCTAGTTTAAAGATATACAGGTGAAAGACATATGTGTAACAAAATAATAGAATATAGTTTGATTTAACTTACATATTTTTAAGTGGTTTAGAGGTATCTTATTTCACAGCTAACAGCAGCTGACAGGGTGTGTCTGCAGTGAGACTAATCAAGCAGAGCACCTGAAAAGAACTCCTAAATAATGACCAGGTGGGAGTGTTACCTGTCCATAAAGCTAAGGCTGTGGGAGGAGTGAAAAAATATCTTAGCTTGAGCTGTTCATTATGCAGTGTGACCAATGCAAAACTAGTTGTTTGGTGACTAGGAAGATGGTCTCTGATAACTTAGCATTAGGGTCACAATAAAGTGACCCTAATGTATATATGTATATATATATACATATATATATATATTTATATATATATATATATATATATATATGTATATATATTCCAAAAAATATATAACTAGTGCTAGTTCCACAATCAAGTCCAATAAATGTCTTCCAAAATACCAAATCCACTGTCTTTTTTACAAGCAGTTGCCACGTAGTGTGATGCCAGATGGTAAGTCCGGAAACAATCTAAAAAAATAAGAAGGCAGGATCATCCTCCTGATGAAGTATTTATACTAGGAAGACAAAACGCGGTGAGATATTCTATCAGTTTGTTTTTACTGATGCTGTCTGATTTCAGCTCCTTGGAACTGTTATTGGTATAGTAAGCTCTGGACATTTATACCTATCACTGTGGGAGACCACAACTACATCCATGGGAATGGCTAACAGATAAGCACCTTATCCTCTTTTATGTTTGTGAGTGCATTGATTGCATTATACTCAGTAAATATCTTTTTTTATTATACACAATACTATTTATTTTATTTTATTGTTCTTATATATCACAAAAGGAGAACAACAGCCACAATATATATAAGGAAGTTGTATCCATGTCCAGAGAACAGTTATCAGGATCGGTGACAGATAAGTGATTCAAATTCTGATTTTTGGTACGCTTTATCACCATTGGATGATAAATGAGCAGGGACATTTGACACCACACTTTCTGCTTGTTTTGGTGCCCAAATTATATAAATGATTGGTAGGCCTCTTTCACCAAGGTTTAATTAGTCATATATATATATATATATGCACCACTGGGTGTACACATGGCCGGATTAAGGGGGGGGCACAGGGGGCACGTGCCCCTGGCCCCCCTCTCTCCAAGGGCCCCCCGCCGCCCGCATAACCTCACCTGTTGATAGCAGCCGCGGTGCTGCTGACAGAGAGCGGATGCATGCATCAGTGGGGACCCCGCCGGCCTCCGCATCTGACAGCTATCAGTTGTTGTCTGACAGCTGTCAGATACGGCGGCCAGCGGGGTCCCCACTGATGCATGCATCCACTCTCTGTCAGCAGCACCGCGGCTGATGGACCATCTAAAATGGCCGAAATGGAGCTGCTGCGCATGTGCAGCAGCTCACCCTTCACATGAAGGAGAGAAGGTGAGTCCCCATAGAACAAAAAGAAAATCATATATAAATAAATATGCCATTCACTATGAAGGGTCTTCTTAAATAAGGATATACATATGATTATTTTATTTATGTATATACATATTTATATTATTGAACCATAACTGATAAAATAAATAATCATATGTATATACATATTTAAGAAGACCCTTCATAGCTTGATTATTACTTGACTATTTGATTAAATATGTAGCCACCTACAGCAGTAAGAGTGTGTATGTGTATATATATATATATATATATATATATATATATATATGTATTCAGGCTACATTTGACATATTTAATCAAGCAATAAAGTAATAATCCTACCATGAAGGGTCTTCTTCAATATGTATATACATATGATTATTTATTTTATCAGTTATGTTTGAATAAATATACATTGAACATTAATATTAGACTGGTAGCGCCAATGCCCGATTATATATATATATATATATATATATATATGTATATATATATATATATATATATATATATATATATATATATATATATGTATATATATATATATATATATATATATATATATATATATATATACATATATATATATATTTATATATATATATATATATATATATATATATATATATATATATATATATATATATATATATATAGACATATATAGTCAAAATTGGTGTTATTTTATCAATGTTTATTTTTTATGTTAGTTTTAATGTGCGCTATCATTGCTAGTTTTAATGTGCATTATCAATGGTATTTTTAAAGTGCGGTATCAATGCTAGTTTTAGCGTGCAGTATCAGTGCTAGTTTTAGCGTTCAGTATCAGTGCTAGTTTTAGCTTGCAGTATCAGTTCTAGTTTTAGCTTGCGGTATTATTGCTAGTTTTAGTGTACGTTATCAATGCTATTTTTAATGCGCAGTTTCAATGCTAGTTTTAATGTGTGGTGTCAATACCCATTTTAATGTGGGCCTTTGATTATTGTTTTAATGTATAGTATTTTAGTTTGTGAAACAAATGATTTGTCTTATGCAGATAACCTAGGCGAGCCCTCTGGGAGAGCTGTAAGTGTCATACTGTGGGCTGTAGGTGATGTAATGCAGGATGTGTCAATGCCTATAGCCTTAAACCCAATGGCGTTATTTTACATGCGTTTTATACAGAGGTGCTTGCACAATTTACAAGTACTTGTACTAATATTAATATATATATCACGCCCGACATTCAGTGAGCAGCGGCATGAGAGAGGATGCTGGGTCCCAGGCACCGCCGAATTGGTAAGAAGAAAGAAGAAATGACAGAAGAAATAGAAGAAAGAAGGAAGGTCAAGGATGGTAAGTAAAGAAACAGAGGGGAATGGTGATAGGAAACGGGAATGGTGATAGGAAACAACAATGGAGGGGCAAAAGAATGAAGGAGGGGGCAGAGTGAGGATGCAGAGGGGCACAGAGTGTGTGGATGCAGAGGGGCACAGAGTGTGTGGAGATAATGCAGGGGCACAGAGTGTGGCGATGCATGGGCACAGAGTGTGTGGAGATGATGCAGGGGCACAGAGTGTGGCGATGCAGGGGCACAGAGTGTGTGGATGATAATGCAGGGGCACAGAGTGTGTGTATGATGATGCAGGGGCACAGAGTGTGTGGATGCAGGGGGCACAGAGTTTGTGGATGATGATGCAGGGGCACACAGTGTGTGGATGCAGAGGGGCACAGAGTGTGTGGATGATGATGCAGGGGCACACAGTGTATGAATGCAGAGGGTCACAGAGTGTGTGGAGATGATGCAGGGGCACAGAGTGTGTGGATGACTCTAAGGGTGCCGCAAAAGTTTGGGAACCACAGCCATAATTTTAGATCTTAGGGGACCCCTGTCTTAAGTGCCCCGGGCCCCCTAAAACCTTAATCCACCTCTGGGTGTACAACAGGATGCACTAAGATACTATACTATTACTGGTTTCCTCTATTGTGTATTTTTTTTTTTTGGTATATAATTTGAGATTCTGAACGATATCCAGACAGATGTGAGGACTCATAATCTGGTATGGCTACTGGCAAGTTCATATTTGGAACGCACAATATTATCACCATATTTATGGGTTTTTGATCCCTATAATATTGCACTATGATGTGGCGCCCTGCCTTCTTATTTATATATATATATATATATATATATATATATATATATATATATATATACATATACAAGTTAACCCGTGGATGATACTCATGCATTCTAGTCAAATCAAGCTACTTAAGGTCTTAAAAAGGTCCTTGTCATGCATTTGGGCCTAGCCCATGCCTCCTCAGGGGAAGAGCGTTACTTCCCGACGCAAGCGCCCTTTTTAATGTGTGTTCATGAGGTAAAATTACCTCACGAAAATGAGTTTGAGCCCTCAACTCGTAAATTTAGCCTATACTACCCCTCCCACGGGGGGAAGGGGGAATGATGGAAGTTAACTGACTTCACTGTTCTAATTTTTTTGTCAAATAATGTCAGTATACCAAATTTCAGGTCAGTTGGATGAGTCCTTTCTGAGAAAATTGTTTTTTCCACACACACACACACACACACACACACACACACACACACACACACACACACACACACACACACACACACTAACACATGCTGCTACACATGTGTGTTCATGAGGTAAATTTACCTCACGAAAATGAGTTTGAGCCCTCAACTCATAAATTTAGCCTTTACTACCTCTCCCACAGGGGGAAGGGGGATGATGGAAGTTAAATGACTTTACTATTCTAATTTTCTTGTCAAATAATGTCAGTAGACCAAATTTCAGGTCAATTGGATGAGCCCTTTTTGAGAAAATAGTTTTTTCCACACACACACACACAGACTAACACACGCCGCTAGGCCTTTATATTTTATATATATATATATATATATATATATATATATATATATATATACTGTGGCAATGGGAGTGCCTTGCCAAGGGCTTCTCAGAGTGGAAATGACTAATTGGCTGATAGTCTGTAGTCAAGAGACTGACAGAGTGTAACACACCGGCCCCGCGGGCGGGCACCGGCATAATTACCTCTCTCCCATAAGCGGTGATCACGGTATCCTGAAATCAGTTTTGGTGCTACAGTCACCATCTGGTCTCCTTTTTTGCGCATGTGTCATCTACCACTCTCGCTTATGACCTCCTACCTGTCCCCATTGGTCCTGCCACTTTGGAGCGCTATTTAAACCTCCCATTTCCTGCTATCCAATGCCTGTTCTTCGAGTTACTCACTCTCATTAGAATTGGGCTTCCTTCGGCTTGACTCACCTACAGTTGCTTTGCATTACCACTCTGTGTTCAGCTCTAGTTTCACTTCGGTGTCTCTACTAGAAATATCGCTGCACCTGTACTCCTCAGCCGTGTCCTATGTTCCATGTTCGGGTCTGCAGCTCCTGCTCCGCTACTACATTATTGGAACTCCAGTCTCATTAGGAGCTCTCCACACCTGCTGCTCAGAGCTACCACCTACGGATTAACTAAGTTCCACACCATTACTATTTCTCACTGAACTCCCAAGTGTCATCTACTTGAGAGGTAATGATTTGGGTAGGTGGAAATTGTTAGATCTCCTGATTAGCAAATGGAAGAATTTTTAGACAGTCAAATCTTTTGGTGGTGGTCTGTTGTTCTGTTAAAGGACAAAAACAGTGGGGGAAAGCACTGTGATTAGTGATTGATACATATGGGGCTATTGCTGATTGTTGTAGGTCACTGCCACCTTTGAGGTAAAAATGGCCCTTGGTCCTTTTCTGTGGAGGACCCTTTGACCTGCTTTGTGTTGGCACATCAATGTGAGTCTAGAGGTTTGTAGTCACTCTGAAACCAGACTTAGCACTGGTTATTCAGTAAGGGATTTTATCCTTGGTTAGTGGATTCAGGGCCATTTGGCCATCTACTCGTTTGGTTCAGTATTCAATTGTTTTAGCTGTCTCGCAGTTTACTTTCTCCGCCACCAATTTAAATAAACTGTGACCAATTATGCAAAATTATTTACGTCTCCGATTCATTATTTTATTCAGCATTTAAGTTTTAATATAGTAGGATGATGGTGTAGTGGAAAGGGGGCATCAGCGATATGCCGTTTATACCAATTTCACATGTAAAAAGTTCTCTAAACTACAAGAAAAGGGACTTGCCATTTAACATTTGTATGCACCATTTAATCTTCATATACTAAACATTTCAAGTGTCCAAGATAGATGCTGAAATGTCTATTCTACTCTTTATGCTTTCATATAGAAATATAAATCAAAAAGCTTTGCTTTGTTAGCACGCACGGAACATGTTCAGCAAGAGAGGATTATGCATAATTTATGTATCTTTTATATGAATAAAATTTCCCACTTAGATGTTGGTTACATGCCTCCTCGGGCTGCTTTAAATCAGATTCAACTTGTGTTGTAAGTTTAAGGATGCTCTTGCTACAGAAAAACTGTATTTAGTATAAAAGTATAAAGCAGTGTCAACTATACATATTAAGATAGCCTAAACTTACTAAAAGTGCGTGAAATTACTAAGTATTAGCAACTAAGATATATAAATTTATATATGTATATGTATATAGATATATATAGATATATATATATATATATATATATATATATAGAGAGAGAGAGAGAGAGAGAGAGAGAGAGAGAGAGAGAGAGAAACAAAGAGGTACAGAGGGTGCCTAATACTGTAGTATTGATTGGTACCCAATGCAGACAGACGATAACTAATATGCGTATTGGATGTATATGTCATTAAGGCATACGCGTGTGTTAGTCCCAAACTTATAATGCTACATCTTGGAGGGCTCCATACAGATTGACAGAAAAGACAAAAGAGGGATAACCAGAGATAGTGTGATATTTTCTTCACAAAATCAATTCATGTGATTAAATCACAACCAATAAAAGTGTACTAGACAAAAAAGATTAAGAATTTATCTATTTAGGTCCTTGATACTGCTGTGCATCTTGATCATTCCAAATACCTCACAAAGAAAGAAATGTTAAACCATATGGTCTTTAGGTCATTAAGGAAAGTAAGGCAAAAAATTAGTAAAATTCTCTGGGACAAGCCATGCTACAATGCAAGAGGTGCAAATGAGTTTATTATTTTGCACATAAGTTAAATACTGGCTGTTATTTCATCACACAAATACTTGATAGCTTTATAGCTTTATATATATATATATATATATATATATATATATATATATATATATATATATATATATATATATATATATTAGTACACCAAAAGACTCCTTTGTAGAGTGCAATATGGTGGATATATGTACCCCTAAAGGCTGTCCATATGATACACATTAATCATAAATGAATAATTGCCACCTTAAACTCATCATAGATCCAATAATAAACAATCAGATAAATAACTGACCATCATAAAAAATGATACAATGTAAAAAAACAGGTCAGTAATACCAAGAAATAAGATATAGTAAAATAATATGTAATCAAACAATACCATTTCTGTTCATTCAAAGAAAAGGTCAAATTTTGTATCCCTCTTTTAATCCCTAACGGGAAAGTGTATTGAGTTCGTAAATCCAGAACTCCTCTCTCTGTGAAAGTTTTTTCTTTATGTCTCCACCCCTAGGACCCAGTATGAGTTACGTACGTTTTTCCTTTGCTGTAAATGTTGGCACTTAACCTGCTGACACAAAATATTGGCAGGCTAAATGCTGATACTTGCATTGTTTGACAAGCTGACAATGTCGTCAGTGTGATCGGAGACATTCGCAATGTGACATTGTGAATGTTGCCAATCATACTGATGACATTGTCAATTTACATTGTTGTAAATACTTACGCCACTGCCTAGTATAACCTGTTCAATTGCTTTAAAATTGATGTACTGAGAATCTGAGTTTTGTTTTTTAATAAATTGTTTGGACACTGGAAGACTCTCATTTTATTTTTTATATTTTTAATATGTTCATGTATGCACAATTTCAGTGGTCGTTTAATCGTACCCACATATTTGAATCCGCAAGTACATTCTAATAGATATATAACTGGTGAAGTGAGACAATTCCTTAACTGTTTTATTTTAAACTTTCTAATATTGTTAAGGTTGTAAAATACCTTTTTATTTGGAGTTGCATATTTGCAGATATTACTATGATTACATTTAAGAAAGTCTTTGCAGTCCAAAAAAGTATTGCTTTTGTGACTTTCGTCGGTAAACATGATGAGGGTCAGAGTATCTTTCAAAGTTTGGTTGTTCCTAAAAATAATATCAGGTTTGTCTGGGAGGACATTGGTCAAGACTGGATCCATTTTAAAGATGTTCCAGTGTTTGGCTATTGTGGACCTTATTCTGTTTTCACCACTGTTGTATTGTGCGATAAATGGTGATAGCTGTTTGTATCCATTGTCTTAATTTAATTCTCAGTTGTGACTTTTTTGCCTGTTCCCATCAATGTTAGATCAAGATATTCTATTTGTGTGGCATCACTTTTGGCTATGAATTTCAAATTATAGTCATTATTATCAATATGTCTAAACTAATTCACGATAAGGAAGCCCAGTTATATTAGGTGGTATATATACCCACACGAGGTGTTGTTTTAATCTATGACAATACTACTCTATGTTGGCCTTTTTTTCTCCATTGTCTTACTTGTTGGAAATTTGGAGGAACAGCCCTTGAGGAGGAGCCCCCATCTCTGAATTGACTACTGATTATTACTGTACGGTACGCAGCATAATACATTTGTCTATATTATACATCTGATAATACACAATGAGGCGTCCTGCCTGTCTTTCGTTGCAATATATATATATATATATATATATATATATATATATATATATATAGTTCAGAGAATGGTTGGCAAATTTTATCATGGGAAGGGTGAGGGGGGGGGACATTACAGGTAGCCCAGTGACCCACCCAAGGTAGCCCAATATGAGGCTGGCCCTGAGTATATGCCCCCCTTCCCCCCAGCCCAGGCTTATATCTGCCCTGATATACTTGCATATCTGATGGAAAAGGTTATCGCTTGGGTTTATTTTTACCAACCAGAATAGCACAGATGAAACTTGGTTCTAATGTTATTAATATGGTTTAATCATAACATACAGGAATGCAGGTTTTCACAGGGCAAACAGTGGTTGCTACCTACTTGCTGGGATTAACACAACTGAACTTGTAGGCATGGAGTTTAACTCACCCCTGGTCTTCACCAGGGACTTTGGATTTTGACAGAAGGGTCGTGGTTCTCCAAGACAGGTGCCACTGAGGTAAATAGTGCGAGAGAGTAACCAAACAGTCCGAGTTGAAGCCAATAGGGATGCACAGTGCAGAAGGGAGATCCAGATGATTGGTCACAGATTAGCCGGAGGTCAGGTACCTGAGATATATTCAGAGCAAAAACTGATTCCAAAGAGTGATCAGGAAGAGTCGGGTCAGAAGCCAGAAAACGCAGATACATATTTGGACACTGGCAAGCAGGAGAGCACTGGAGTAAAGGTTGGACCTAATCCTCTGGCACCCTTGTTGTGCCAGAGTCTTTCTTATATATGAGGAAGTAGGGTGCTAATTACCAGCAGTGTTTACATCAATGGCCTCTGCAGGGATTCAG
This sequence comes from Mixophyes fleayi, assembly GCF_038048845.1. Taxonomy (NCBI): domain Eukaryota; kingdom Metazoa; phylum Chordata; class Amphibia; order Anura; family Limnodynastidae; genus Mixophyes; species Mixophyes fleayi. Next base: position 64,510,950 of record NC_134407.1, on the reverse strand, counting down.
AGCAGCTTCCCGTTGATTAGCAACAGGACGTGCATGCATGGTGTGGCCAGAATTATGAGTAGTGTTGATAAGCAATGCCAAACCATGTCACGTTATCCTTTTGATGATTTACATCTGTCTGCACACTTATCAATGAGAGAAAAAATCTGTTCACCCAGATATAAATCCTTCTTAAAAATAAAAGACATTATCTTACATGGCTTTAATTATGCAAGTACAAATCTGTGAAAATGGGTCAAATCAAAATGCAATTCATTTCTTGACAAGTGCCTTTGAGGCCTGCAGTTTTGGATGAATATTTTTGACTGCTGTTTGAACATTGAGGCCAATAAAAAGTTCCCTGTGGACTTTTAGATGGCTTTCCATGCTGTGAGACAGTGGCTGTTAGGAGACTTGTTTTATTACTGTATTACAAAGTTGCTTGGCATGTCAAAGTTATCTTGCTTTTTTCAAATGTACTCTATTCTTGATAGGACAGGCGATTTAGTAATTAAAGTGTAATGTATGGCTTTGAGATATAAATGTTACACTAGCTGCATTTTTTGTTTTAAACTATCACAGTGTAAAATTAGATTTATGTGTATATAAAGGTGTACCTACTTTGTTGGGTTTTCTGTAAAGTTTTGTGTAACCCCCTAGTCTTGATGAGACAAGAAAAGATGTGGCTTTGGGGCCTCCATTAAAGAGTCACTGTTGGAGGAAACCCAGCGAAATTAACAGTGCTGAGCGGCCAAATTTGCCATGTATCTTTTCCACATTCCTTTTGTGTTATTTATTGCTTCTTGTCTCCGACAGATACAAGCAGAGGAGACAGTGTAAGTCTGTTCAGGCTCTCTTTAACATTAACCTTCCCCTTCCCTCTTCCCACTCCATTCACATACCCCACTCACTCTCTCCTCTCACTTTCCTTCAGAAAATTCCAGCAGAGGCAAGTAAGGGTCTCATGATGTCAAATTTTATACCATAGGCAATTAAGGGTTTAAATAATTTTTGGTGATTAGTGCAAGTTCCATGTGCACAGTTGGGCTTCATGTATAGCTCACATAGAGGGAAAAGCTAATATTGCAACTCCCAATGAGATCTATTGCTGTCATCGCACATTAGTGAGATAAATTGTCTCTTCATAAGGAATAATAAAAGGGACTTGTTTACTGAGGGCTCATGTAGAGTCAGACTTAAGTCTGACATGGAAGCCAAAAATGCAATTTTCCTTTCTGCTCATGCATAGCAGTAAGGATTTTTTCTCAGTCTGCGACAAAGGACAAAAACTTATCTCCTCACTGGTACCAGCAAAATCAGGGGGGGGGGGGGGAATCATGCCCCTCCTGAAATTTCCAAAATCCATTGGCCTTTGGGGTCACCCTCTTTTTACAATCTATTTGTCTGACTTATGGCCCATAGCTTATGATAGGCCTAAAGCGTATCCTATATTTTTAATGTGTGATATGTTTTAAGCGTATCTTACTGAAATGTGCACATGTTGCATACTATTTTGAGTTGTACATATCCTAAGATATACATGTCTTTGAATACAGAGTAAACTACAGGACACAATTTATGTTTATGTTCTAAGCATAAATTGCATACAATTGTGACTACACACAAGACACTGAATATGTGAAAGCATATATACTGCTAACACGTGAATGGGAGTGGTGCTATCAGACATCATGTATTTTAATGCACTCTTCATCAGATTTTAATAGCCCTCTAAATGCATGAACAGAGAACTCAAAGATATGAATGAGACCCAAAAAAAGAAATGTACATATTGTGATTAGAATTGTATTTACACAATTTTCATGTATTACTAATGTATCAATTAGTGAGCATAACATTTGCTTGAATTTACTTAGGGAGAACTATATATAATACACCCTTTAGCAAGGTTGTCCAAAAGTGTCTTCACATTCCATTGGGACTAATCCAGGTTTATTCAGCATATCAGAATAGATGTTTCCCCCTATTTATTTGATTAGTGAGGTAGGAAATTAAGAGGGGTTTGCTCCAAAGTGAATTGCTTCATTAACATCATTTCCATAGCTCTGTCTTTTAGAAAACAGTCCCTTATTAATTTACAAAACATATGTATGTGTCAATTTAGAGCAAAGTGGCCCAAGTTTGCAAATATATGGGGAGCCACCAGCCTCCAAAGATTGCCAATAATGGTTGAAATCCATCTGGCCAGTGACACTTATTGCAGTGTGGTCATTAGTCAATAACGCTAATGGAGTCCCATGGGTCCATGTGTGGATAAACTGGATAACAAATTAAATCATTCAGCAATCAGACCGAATAGACTGGTTTTATCATGTTGTTGGGGTGACAAAATTCCTATATTCTGAGCAGATAAAAAGTTTGATAAAAAGTATGGGAAGCAGAAAAGAAACATGCAGAATGCACAGATTCATCACAATTGCTCATATTTCAATATCTCTTCCTTGCCCTAGGTTACTTAACCGCAAACGTGACAGTAATAACAGTAAAGCTTGGTATTTAAGTAGGATGTGTGGGCAATGTTAAGACTTAGGAACAAGGTACAAGCCTGGGGAGTATCTTGTCTGTTTTCACGCATCCTACAGAAACCTAGTGACAAATATAAGTAGGTAGCGGTATAAAGCTGTCTACCTCTCTGTCATAAGAATGTTCATCTGTCGTTTATATTTCCTCAGTTAAAAACATTCTTTAAGGGTTTTGAAGGTCATATTTTCATTTTAAACAGGATATAGACATTATTAAATTAATCAATACCTGTATTAAGCTAATTAATAATATTTATAGATGAGACATGAATTAGAATGAGTTATCCAAGAGAAGAGGTGTTCAGTTAGAAAAGTAGAGGGTGCAAAGCAGAGAAAAAAACTAAGAAATTATCATCATCATCAACATCACCATTTATTTATATAGCGCCACCATTTCCACAATGCTGTAAAGAGAATATTTGTCATTTACATCAGTCCCTGCCACATTGGAGCTTACAGTCTCCGTACAAATAAGGCACTGTTCAGGACTCAAGCTCATGACCCCAGCGCTGTGAGGTAGAAGTGAAATGAACATGGGAATAAACTAGGAAAAATCTCAGACATAAAGGCCAATGGTTTCAAGTGTGTGCAGGATGATCAACAATGTTGAATGCATCAGAAAGGTCCAGGTGGATGAGTATGGAGAAGTGACCCTTCTACTGTAAGTAGATCATTTATCACTTTTGTTAGTGCAGTCTCAGTGGAATGTTGTAGGTGGAAGCTCGGTTGCAGAGAGTTAAGAATGGAGTGAGATGAGAGATTGAAAGCATAGGGGAAGAGAGGAATAGGGTGTTAGATGGAGAAAGAGGCTGTGTCAAATGGTCGTTCCTTTAGGATTGGTGAGACAAGCGCATGTTTTAATTTATAGTGGAGAAAGTCTTCTTTGGAATTAAATTTCCTCCAGTGACACTCCCACAGTGTGGGAGGACTTTTACAGGTGGCGGGTCTGATTGGTGTGCTACTGTGACCACTCTTCGAGGGGGGGCACTGTCACGAATCGGGGTCTTAGTCCTGTTTACACCACTCAGCGGTATCATATCACCGTACATCTCCCTTTTGGTCAAAGGCAGCATTCTATCCTGGAACAAGCGTGACTTCTTTCTGCAGTACTGGAGGCTGCCATCTTGGGTGAGACATTTGCTAAACATCCTGCTGAGTCTGAACACCTGATATCATCAACCAATTAGCTTCCTCTGCAGACTATATGAGTATCCTCCTACACTCAGCAAATTGCCAGTGCAACACTTTCCTAGTTCCAGACTACTACAGTTGCTGTTTGTTTGCTGCTTCATACTGCCTGCTGTATACAGATCTCAACCATCAACCCTTCGTGTGAATTCAGCTTCATCCTGTTTGCTGCTTCATTCTGTCTACAGTATACAGATTTCAACCATTTACCCTCTGAGTGAATTTAGCCTCATCCTGTTGCTAATACATGGACTTTAACCATTTACTCTCTGAGTGAGTTAAGTTTCATCCTGTTTGCTGCTGTATGGATTTCAAACCATTAACCCTTTATGTGAATTCAGCTTCATCCTGTTGCTGTTATACAAACTTTAAACCATTAACTCTTTGTGTGAATTCAGCTTTACTCTACTTTCTGAAATAAAGACTTTGGTTATTTATTCCTTATGTGGATTCACCTTCATTCTTTCTGCTCGTGTACAGTTTACAGCTGTTACCTTCTGTGTGGATCCTACTCTCATCAATCTATTCCTGTCTCTCCTACTGGCTATCTGGGTTAGTAGGTTGTTTTTCTGAGTCATCCACTTTCTGGGGCCATCTCTGTGTCCCGGGGTACCGACTTCCAATTCCAGGCCTACCTCAGGTTCTGAGTTCTGAGTTGTCCAGGACCAGCTCCATGCTTATTCTGTTCAGGAGGTTGCCACCAGCTGTATAGTCTCTGCATGAGTTCTGAGTCTTCACAGTCCCAGTTGTGATACTATATTCCTCTGAGTTCTGAGTTCTTGGCGGCATTAAGTCTCTGGTCAAGGAGTCAGGTCCTTCCTGTTCCCATGTCCGGGAATTAACCTCTTGGTTCATTAATTTACAATCATTTTTATTGTGTTTTATTATTTGCAATAAATGTATAATTATTTTAGCTTAGCGCTCTCTTTATTTTTTATTTTTTATAGTTATTTGTATTCGGGTTCCAGAGAGCAGCAGCTTTATAAATCACTGTTTTTACACGGTTATCAAGACTTTTAGCGTCTGTCTTGTTTTTGTTTTTTGAAGCCAAAATGGATCGGCGGAAGCTAGAGAGTTGTGATTTGAGACTGCTGGCTGGGATAATGGATGATTTTCCCAAATAGAGCCATTGAGTGCTGTTGCTGAACTATTGCCTGAGGGATGCAGCAAAAGTATGTAAAAGCCATATGTAAAAGCCAGCCCAGAAAGAAGCATCATTGGACTACAGGAAAAGACGTAACTTGACACTGCCTATGAGATGTTGGTAGGATTCATATGAAGACAAACACGTTTAAGGTTCATTTTGCTTTACTATGTTAATGTTATTTCAGTGAAACAAGTGAGACATCAACTGTGGTATTAAAACCTCTGACCAGGACTGTAATATTGCTATTGAGAGGTTATGGTTCAGTTTGAAGGAAGAGTTTATTCAAGCTAAATCTGTTGTATTTAAATTTATCTGCAAGCTGATGCAGTGTGCAAGGGACATAGAGAGAAATAATTTGTCACAAGAATTTAACTACATTGAAGTTTGTGTCTATTGTGAAACTGTCTAAAATGGTTGCTGAGGAGAGAATCGCAAGTTGTTTAACTCGACAGTTGCTGGAAAAGATTGGTTACTGATTTTATCTTGTACAAGTACATAAGCTTCATGTCTCCAGCTGTAACATCACTTTAATCTGTGGATTACAATTTGCCCCGTGAGTTCTATCTATTGTAAAGTGACCTTATTCTTCAGTAATTTTTGCTAAACCTAACCTGAGCAAGCTGGATTAATCCTTGTTGCATCACTACTGATTTTGCGTGATAAGTGTTGTATAACTGGACTAAAAATCTATTGCGATTAATTTGTCTAGATAACATGCTGCAGCAGCATTTAGTGTAATGGTCTAATTAACTCATTAGCAACTGGGTGTCTCCCAAAAGTATTTTTCCAGTAAAACTCATTTCACTGAAGCACAGTACCTAACGTCAAAGTGAGATATATTTATTATTGACCTATATCTTGAAGATATTTATGTTTGCATATTGCTGATATTGCAAAATTCTAATTGATTTTGTGACATGTTGAATAACCTTGCATATCGAAGGTCTCATGGTATTGAGTGCGCACCCAGCATTCTGAGGCTTATTGCAGTCCCCTGTGGCTTTCCCTGTTTATTGGCCCACATATATTTATAAGGCAGGTAGGGCTTAGCCTCCCTGTCGGTTAAAGCTTTGACCCTGTCTGCTGCTTACCTGCTCTTGTGTGGCTCTCCTCGTTTCTGAATACCTTGCCTCTTCTCTGTTTGAACTCTCGGTATGACCCTTGGCCTGTTTACTGTTTCTGGATTGCCTGTTGCCCTGACCTCAGCCTGAATATTGGACTCTGTTTGATTACCTGTTGCCCTGACCTCAGCCTGAATTCCGAATTCCGCGGTTCCGCCAGCTTCCCTGAAACACCTCAGACTCTGTCCTGTCTACAGGTATACTCTTTACACCTGCGCTATGCTTGTCAAACATAAACTCCTACTACATAGAGTTAAGACCTGGGGGTATCTGAGTGCCTGTGAGCAAGACTCACTTTACAGGAAAGGCGTCTGCTATAGGCAAAGGCCAGAAAAAATCAGACAATTGCTCTTTCACCCTTTGCTTTATATCAGATAAGCGCTTGCGGAAATTTTTACTTTTTATAGTGCCAACCGCATTTACAGCAGTACATACAGATGACCAAAACTATTTTTTTCTTGAAAATGCTGTTTTTGCATATTGAGCGCCCAAAAGGCTGCCATTCACTGGCACTATATTTTTGATGAGCACACAAATTGCACACAGATATAGTCTTACCACTAGCTGTAGAAGATCCTGCTTTATCTTGAAGCTCCTGACCCTCCTCGCTTACTTGCTTCTCTCTATCTTTCTACCCTTCCCCACTGTCTCTAGACTGTTCCCCTCACCTTACTCTCACAATCATAAACAGAAAAGAAACACAGCTGTAAGAAAATAAAACTCCCGTCACACTGCCCACAACAATACAGGTTCTAAATACGCAACCTATTAAACAAATAAGCCAATAATCAAATGTAACCAACAGGTACACAAATGAACAATAATTAACACACTCCTGCTCTCTCCACTACTCTCAATATAACTCCTACAACCCCTCCCAAATCAAATAAGGAAGTAGACAAACTTAATCAGTGTTGGTGAGGGCAAAATTAAGATCAACTTGCAATGTTAACCTTACAACTAATCAGAAATTAGCATTGGTTTGAAAATCGCAATTTGAACACTAAAACCTGGTGGTTTGACGCTATTCTTGTTTTGTGGAAAGTACTGCACATCGCTAGATCGCTACACATTGATGGAGATTTTAATTTGGACCCTCAATATCACAGTTGATTACAGATGGCAATTAAAATGGCCGATGATTTTGAGCGATTTAATACTTTATGCCCCTGGAATGTCTTTCAGTGACTCTCCTCATTATATGGTAAGGTAAAGGGAGCAACAGAGCAACATTAGTGTCAGCAGCAGACTCCTGGAAAAATTACAAACAAACAGGACACACAGCAGGCCAAGGGAAAGATCCTGGACTCTGCCTGGATCTCTGTGGGGTGTCTGGACTCTCTTTCTCCTACTGCTCTGCCATCTTGCTTTCTTTTTTTCTTTAAGATAATATCTGATTCACCTTTTCTCTTTGTACAGGACCTGGACTCCCTTTTCTTCTCATATAACACATACAGAACTCCAGCAGACTATCATTGGTTATAGAGCACTCCTCTACGGGATTGTCGCTCTTCTCTGACTGTCTGGAAACTAGCTCTAGTAGTCTGGGGCCTGATTCGCCAAGGCACAAATACTGAGCGCAACCTGCATTTGGTATTAAATGTACGTATTTTGGCTTTGCACACTCACAAAATCTTCAAGTCACGAATCTCAAGATACATGCGCTGTTGAATTTGGGTGTAGGTCTACTGTGCTCTACTACACAAGACACTTCATGATACATCCAATATCTATGTAGAATATAAATTAACCAAAGAATGCACAGAAAAAAAATAAAGAGAATTAATGCCACCTGTTAATAATAATAATAATAATAAAGGCATTAATGATCAAACGGTAAGAAAAAAAAGTTAAAAATAAATAGATAAATAACACATGAAATACATTTATTAAAATGTTCTTAATGTCTACTGAACATAAAATACATTTTTACAGTTGTTCCTGATTGCAAACACATGTTATAGCATGCATTCGAGACTGTCTTCTCTACTGATCAGGACTTAAACTAGACCTGTAGCTGAAGCAAGAGATTCATCATAAAAACTAACTCTCAGAGGTTGATTCAGACTTTGTTTCATGGGTTTGTGTTTGGCATGCCCCTACTGTTTATTGACTACGGCAAAACATTCCTTTCCTTCCGTTCACTACCCGAAATCGCAGGCTGCAATAAGTGTCCTTTGTGTTTGAATACGGAGCAGACGGGGCTGCATTCACAGACATATCTCCCAGTTCTAGGCATGCGCAGAGTGATTTTGAGTACGATATGCTCAAAATCAACTGATGCGTGCCTTCATTAATCAGGCCCCTGGTGTCTTCTCTTGAATATACTGACAGCCTTGTCTGTTAGTGTAGATGTTCTGCTTATTATTATGATCTCCACATGTCAAAAATCTGAAAAATAAAGAAATTTTTTTTAGAGGTACCTTAGTACGTAAACAATTGTTCCAGATATTTCAGACAAAGAACTTTGTACGCTTTAAAACGTGTGTCAGTCATATTCCAACGTATTTCATCACAGGTAGACTTTAATCTGGCTTTACACTGAATGGTGACAATATATATTTGTTAATACAAATATAGGGACAGAGTTTTAGGTGTTATATTAATGTATGTTATGGTTACACATACCATCATTAATCAGTAAGCTATGTAGGCATCATAATATATATATATATAGAGGTGATGCACACCTGGCTTAAGAGATACCCAGGAAAGTTGCATTGCTATTAGAGAAAGGGTTCGAGGAGGGGTTTTAGGAAAGTTTGGCTGATCCAACATCTATAATTTCCAAAGGCTGATTTAGTGAGGCGTTATGTTCAATGTCATATACCTCATTTAATTATATGCTTAATTACTAAGGGCAGGGTGGGCTGAGTTGGCATTTAAGTTTCAGGGAAATAAAATCAACAGTGGCTATATTTTCCTTTGTTGTGCTGGAACTGGAAATATTCAAGTGTCTTTCTCCCATTTGACTGGACCTCCACTGTTCAGTTACCGATTATGAATCCAAAACAAGTATATAGGAGAAGAAAAAATTGACTATTAGATTAAAATTTACTTTATTCACACCCCAGAAATATTCAGGGATACAAAATGAAGTGGAAAGAACAATTTATGTTTGGCAGTCTACACATATTTGAGGGAACAATTTTGTGTGCTGTGCTTGTCTCCCTTAGTGTCTTATTTATGTGGCTTTCCACAAGTTCACAAGGGTATGATGGTTATGGAAGAGGTTAGTCCACAAGGAAGAGTCCCAAGTGGATGATGGTATGATCTGAACGGACTGGAAGAAGCATAGAGAGGACATAACAGAAAATGGAAGGAGGGAGAAGAACAAGTCTGAGAAAATCCGTTACTGTAATGCTATGTTATTTAATTGCACGGTGCTATGTAATTTAAAGGTGAAGTGGCAGATATTCATTCAATTTATTTCATGGTGTAACTATTAAATTTAATAGTTGGATCATGGTAGAGCCTATTCATTTGCAGTAGGGTGATGGGACTATTTATTAAATGGTGTGGTGGTTTTGGGACTGTTAATTGAATGATAGGCCGAGTTTAGGGGGAGGAGGACTATTTATCAAACAAGAATGCTAATTATATAAAACCAGAGCAGTATTGGGGAAATGGGTTTGATTTTTAAATGTAAATGCTTTTAATTTAATGGTGAGACTCTTTGGGGAAAAATACGGGTATTTATTAAATGTAAATTCCATTAATTTAATATTGGGCTATTTGAGGGATAGTAGGTCTATTTATTAAATGTAAGCACTAATTACTTAATGTGAGGACTATATGGGGGTTAAATAGGTGTATTTATTAAATTTGATTACTATAAAATGTAATGACAGTGCATATAAGGAGGAAATAGGTCTATTCATTAACTTTGATTGATATTAATTTAATGTCGTGGATATTTGGATGAAATAGGTGTATTTATTAAATGTTAATGCTATTTATTTTATGTTGAGCTGGTTACAGGGAGGGAGCCATAATTATTAAATGTGAATCTTATTGATTTCACATCAGGGCTGGCTCAGAGGTGGGAGACCTAGAGGGATTAGACACTGCTAGATTTTCCATATTTCATGAAGCCAGGAGCATAGGAACGAAAATTTTCATGGGGGGGGGGGGGTAAAAAGGCCAAGGACTAATATAGGTCTCGGAGACCCTTTTTCTCACGTTTGGTTTCTCATTTTACGACAGTTGTAACAGTGACTGTAGATTAACAAAGACTCCCAATCCTATGTTAATTTTTTTTATCAGTGCTTCAATGGTTGGCCAATTTCATTGTTTATTTTACTATAAAAAATATTTATACATTATTAAATAAATATTGTTAATATTAACTACCAATTAGTACAATAGCTGTTATAAAAAGATAGATAAATTAAATTGTTTATCTTAAAAAAATAAATTTTTCATAGTCATTAACCTACTTTCTATTCAGATTTTGTTGATAACCTAATCTCATTTGAGTGAGAGCATTTTTAAATCTATCACCACTGACACACTGGTTATATCATGTGCTATAAATTTAAATTGCTATATATCATGTTTGTTACTGGATGCACCACACAAACTTCAGGGTGGGTTAAAGAAAGATGAATAGTTGTTCATCATCAATACATGTCATTTAATAAATGTTTATAAACAGAACACTTAGGGCTAGATTTACTAAGCTGCGGGTTTGAAAAAGTGGGGATGTTGATTATATCAACCAATCAGAGTCTAGCTGTCATTTTGTAGAAGGTACTAAATAAATGAAAGCTAGAATCTGATTGGTTGCTATAGGCAACATCCCCACTTTTTCAAACCCGCAGCTTAGTAAATCTAGCACTTAGAGTTTTTTAAATAAACAAATAAATCAATATGTATTAAAATCTATATTAAGGCAATCTATATTAAAGAACATTTGTTAGTTATACGATTGCGAGCAGGGCCTTCTCACCTCTTTGTCTGTTTTACCCAGTTTGTTTATTAGTTTACTATGTTTGTCCCCAATTGTAAAGTGCTACGGAATATGTTGGCGCTATATAAATAAATGATGATGATGATATTAAGACAATCTATAATTTAGAAAAGCTTCACAAGTTTAGAACAGATACCGTGATCTTCAGAAAGTAGCATGAAGGCTTTTGTGTAGAAGTTCACGGGGGAGGGCAAAACACAGTCTTTGCCCACTCAACAGAAATCATGGGGGGGGGGGGCAACTGCCCCCTCTGCCTCCCGGTGCCTATGCACCTGCTTGTACCTATTATTTTTTCCAAACATTTCACGATCCAGACAAGCATCAATGCTTAAGACACAAGGAGCAGAAGGTTGTGAAAACTGAAACAACAGGTAAGAAAGCGGAGGACAGTCTGACAAACTGTCCTGATTCTGGTGGGGCAATTCCAATTTTGGGTGACAGTCATGCCCATGACTGCAAAGACCATTGGAAGGTATGTCCTGCTTCAATCTGCACTGCTTGTTACGTGCATACAATATCACCATGTATCTTAAGTGGATGGGAGGGGGTAGGCATGTGGAAAGATTTGGGATGAGTGATGTGGGCATTTTGAAGGGGGGGGTGGCCTGCCTGTTTCATTTGTGCTGGGTCCCAATATTTGTTTTGGCAGCCCTGACTGTGGGGCAGTTCATGGTTGTGGTTAATGCAGACCTCCAGAGCCTTCACACACTTGGGACAGTTAGTTATGTTATAAAAGGAAAATTAATTAAAGTTATCGTCGACGTTAGGTATTTATAATGATATATACTGTAAATATATATTTATGAATTTTAAGATGTGAATCTGATCTGTTTTATACATTACTACAGTAATAGTGATCACCACTAATAGCTTTAGTCCATTCTAAATATGTTCCATTTACACTACTCTTTTTCTTATATGGTTAAAACAGTTCTCTACCCATGCATACATTATTTCCAATAGATCTAGTTTTCTCAGCTTACATACTGGACTTTCATGTGGAACAGTTTGGAGCACTTTCACAAAATCCAAATATAGTGCATTAATTGTACTACCAAGATACAGTTTGAAACTTATCTCCACAAAAAAAATATTTTGGAATTACATCACAATATATTTTAGATGCTTTTCCCTCAGAATCCAAAGGAGCAGCAGGGTTGCACAGTTTTTAGCATGACTGTCTTACAGTGGGATCAAATATTTGATTATAACCAAGGCCATATTAACATGTGCCTCTCAATCTTCCTGTGCCTGCATGGGTCCCCCTGGGTACTCCAGCTTCCTCCCATACTCCAAAGTTGTACTGTTAGATTGATTGGTTTCTGACTATATTAACCCTAGTGTTCCAGAGCCCCTGTGGTAGGATAGATAGATTGCAAAGTCCACTGAGGCAGGGACTGATATGAATGATCATGTAGGCACTATATAAATAACTGTTAAAAAATAATTTAGTTTATCAATGCAGGAAAAGAGATAATGTATATATCAAGCGCTTACTTGTATCCACAGACTGTCAGATCTTGTTTTTCACCGAAGTCTAGATATCCAGTCCTTACAATGGCAAAGTAACTAGAATAAACTAAAAAAAAGTGTAATTATCCCATGCGATGACACTAATAATGTACTTTACTTAATTCAATTAATCTAATCATAATAATTATATAGTCTATGCTTTGTGCAAGAAATTAGATTATTATATTATTGTATATATATAATAAATGCCGACTCATGCAGTTGTTTAAGAGAATCACTTTTAAGTCATGCATCTAAATCATTTCCATTTAAAGATGTCCACTAGTAAACAATAAATAGTTATGTAAATTGTGAAGTTCCTGTAATTTATAAAATAATATTAGTTTTCTGGTAAATGTTAGATTGTTGACAACAGCAAAAACATCTTTGCATGAAGAGTTGTTACTAAATTGTCTGTGCATACTTTTAAACAATTTTCATGCTAGAAGAAACTACAAACTGTTCATTTAAAGAAAAAGAAAGATTTCTGTAAAGAAGTCATCAGGGAACACACATTTTAAGAAAGACAACAGGTGCCTAGGACCAGCAATCACCTCCCAAGGGAAAGTCCTGGATGGTGATCGTATTTACTGTAAAACCAGCCTGTCAAACTGAAACAGTTTGGTGACTAGATAATCAAGGACACAAAACTATGTAGTCAGTGTTTAAATGTAACCAAGCCCTGTCCATAATCTCAAGGGACATGTCTGAATGGCAATGTGGATTTATAATTTGTGACCAGCCCACCCACAGAGTTATCAGAGACTGTTTTCTGGATAAATAAAGTACATATATCCATAGCCAAAGTACAAAGGCGTTTATGTGTTCTTGTCTTATGTATGAGCCAAAGTTCTGCCTGGAAAGGAGCTCTGTATTTTGAGAACACCTTAAAATGTAGGCATTCACAGTCCCTTGGTCTGTGTCCCTGCGCCTTGCTTCATATATGTCTAATTTGTTTATATATTCCAGTCTCTCTGAGGCTAGCAAGCATTTCACTTTAGGGAGAAGACTGTCTTTCTCTCATTTAGTGAAGAATTTCGAGGGCAAAGAGTGCTATTTTATATGAGCATCTACATATTTTATGGTTAGAAAATAAGTTGTAACTGAACTCAAATATGTGTTACATACTATTTTTCTGCAAAAGAAAGTTGGTTTATTAAATCTGGCAGCAGTACAGTATCGTAATTTACTGAGGTACCTTGGATGGCACTTTTGGGTTTAGGAGCTGGGTAGCTAATCGTGATCTACTCTTCTCTACAATTTGTTCCTTCTTTAAATAGCTACAACTGTTGGTCATTGTAATGTCAAACCACCACTACATAGAGATGAGTGCAATGAGGCATAAAGAGGCAAAAGGAGTTGCGAAACATAATGTTTTTAACTCCCATAACATTGCCCGAATTTTTTCTTAAATAAAGGATATTGTAATATGTTGTCATGACAACATATTACTTACTATGTGCTAACATGGAGTTTGTTTAAAGGTAAACAAGTGCTGTATATTAACAGTGTAGAAAAATCATTGTTTGGTGAATGAACCATGTATTGTGTTTTGACTGAGTGTTTTTAATTCTCTTTAACGTTAATCCTGAACTTGGTGCTTGATCTTTTAGGAATGTGTCAATCTGCCTCTTTTGTGAAACTTTTCCATGGATTATTTGTCTAGGATGTTGAAGTTTCTTAACTACATTGTCTTCTATTACAGAAGGGGCATGATTTAAAAGAAAGATTGAATATAGCATAGCAACTGTATTCACAGCTAATCAAAAGATCTGTCATAAGTACATATTCTCTATTTAAGGCTAGGTACACACAAGCGTTTTCGTCCAATAATCGGGCACATCAGCCGACATACGGCCGTTCTGTCAAAAGTCGAGTTAGTCTGTATAGTGACATGATGGTCGAAAGTCGTCCCAAAGTGTTAATTATTGGCTTATTTGGTTGGTCACATTGTTTAATATTTTCCTCCCAATCACCTAACAATCATGTAGTGTGTATGTTTACTTTAGATTCACGAGCAAATGCTGATAGTTCCTCAAGCTGTGACTCCTTTTGGTGCATATGTATGCAGTTTCGGACTGGGGCATGAAGGGCCCACCGGGGGACTGCAACACTAGGGGTCCACCAGAGAGGGTGTGGTCAGCCATCATAGAGGTAAGACCAGACACTAGAAGGGGAGTGTTTAGCCCATGAAGGACAGCTAGCACAATAGTGTAGTATATAAAGAATGCAGTGTGCATATAAAGAGAACACAGTCTTGACCTGCCCCTTAGATTGGGCAGAATATTCACCAAAAATCGGGATTGTCCCACTAGAATCAGAGCATTTGACAGACTGTCCTACCTGTTCTTGTCACTTTCACCACCTGTGGCTGCTGGTTTCTTTAGCTTGTCTGGATCCTGAAATGTTGGGGGCCCTATTTGAAAAAAAAATGGGTACATTTAGAAAATTACAACCTGGCCCGGCGTTAAATCAATAGGACCAATGATTAATACTTGTGCCTTCCTCCCCTCTTCTTCATTACTCTGTGCATCCCCCCTCTTCTTCATCACTCTGTGCATTTCTGCCCCCCCTTCTTCATTACTCTGTGCCCCCCCTCTTTCCCAGAGATAGCTGGGGCTGACTGATTCAACTTCAGGCTGGGGTTTATTATGTCTGTCTAAGCTTGTGTACCTGGAATTGTTGTCACAAAAAGACAGGGGGAAATGTCTGCAAGGATGTCTTCTTTTTCCAGTAGTGTAGAGGGAGCGATCACCTTCTTGCAGTGTGAGGCACATATCCAAGTTAACATCTCTCCCCCCTTGATCGAAGCTGAAGATGTCAGGAGACAACAGACAGTCCTCCTTTTCTTACAAACACCTGTCTCATGACATTTATCAATATCAGGCAGATGATTAGAAAGCAGTGAATTATGGATCGCCTTATTTGTCTGCTCACTTGAGCTAAGTGTTTAACAGTCCAGTCATTTTCTGGAAGCAATTCTAATAATGGACCCATTGCAACATTAGGAAGTTTCCAAAAAAGCATTTTATAAGGCAAAATAGACAATGGTCCTCTAGGGGTGATCCTCATAACGTGTGTCACAAAAGACAATGCTTTTGTGGATGATGTGGGGTGTGTAATTGTTGCTTTACACCCATCAAATCACACATTGCTTGAAACACCTACAAAATAACAGATTGCAACCTTCTTACCATTGGTAGTTGAATAAAATCAATCTGGATTACCTGAAAGAGTCCTTCTGTAGCTAGGAGTTATACTTGTTCTGTGGGAACAGTGAGTCCAGGCTTTGCCTGTAAATGTATTAAAAAACTAGCACAGAATTTTGTAGTTAGTGTAAAGAATCCTGGAGCATACCAGTATGTGTTTTAATATTTGTTAAGAATAGAATGTTGCAGCACCAATCCCCTGCAGCAGCAGCCCTTCCTTTTAACACACTGAACTTTTCACACAGAAAAGTGAGGGATATATTCCATTCACTCTGCTGTGTTTCCAACTGGCACTGTCTATCTTTTTCTCTCATATTTATACATCTGTGGGACACACATTTACTTGCTTACTCTTTACAACCCACAGATTATATGACTTTCATTCATCAATCCATTTACTTAAAAATATTCATAAGGAAGTTTAATTTGTCAGAAGTCTGCTCATGCCAACGCTCAAGGTACTTACTAGCAATTAAACCATGCATATATTTTTAAATAGAGTCAAATATATATATTATAATAACTCTTGTGTACTCGGACCAATTTAGTCTAAGACAGGTCAGAAGGGTAACAATAATATATTTGTACATACTGTAACTCTCCTGGTGCAAGTTGGAATTAATTTACGTAAAGAATGGGGTGCAAGAGGGATGGGACTTACATTGTATAAACAAAAACAGACATAGATCCTCTGCACTCTCCATGCATAGACTGGGGTGCAAGTGAGGGTTGCCCACATTGTATAGACAAAAAACAGGGTCTCCCATGGCTGCTAGTGCTTGGGAACGACTTGCCCTTAAAAGCTGTGTGCAGGTAAGCCTTAAGCCCAGCAAAAAAGCATAGCATTTGATCATGCTAAGACTTACCAGAATGGGAAGACTTTGGCGTGAGTTGTTATATTGCAATATGTGGAGCTAACATTCCTTGCTTTTAATATAGAAAAGTATTTAGTACAGCATAAATTATGTGTTTGGAGAGTACAGAGTATCCCTGTTTTTTATATATGTATGTATATATCTATCTATCTATCTATCTATCTATCTCATCATTATCACCATTTATTTATATTGCCCCACTGATTCCGCAGCGCTGTACAGAGAACTCATTCACATCAGTCCTTGCCCCATTGGAGATTACAGTTTAAATTCCCTAACATACACACACACACCCACACACACCAGTGGCAGGCTGGCCCGGGGGGCAGGGGGGCAGCGGCCCCCCCGGGCCGCTGGGTTAGACGCCTATTAGGGCCGCATCACATGACAGGGGCCGCATCCCCTGTAATATGATGCGGCCGCCTGTGTGCCCCCTGGTCACACCTCTCCCAGCCCGCGCCTGACACACACACACAGACAGACAGAGAGAGAGAGAGACTAGGGTCAATTTTGATAGCAGCCAATTAACCTACTAGTATGTTTTTGTAGTGTGTGAGCAAACCGGAGCACCCGGAGGAAACCCACGCAAACACGGGTAGAACATACAAACTGCACACAGATAAGGCCATGGTCGGGAATTGAACTCATGAACCCAGTGCTGTGATAGCGATAGGTCTTCCAGATCCTTTTGATCCCCACCAGGAGGGCAGGGAGTCCGTTTGCTTCCAGGCAGCCGCTATTGCGCATCTGGTTGCGTTAAGTACATGGCTAGCTAAGGCCATCATATATTTGTCAGGGTTTATTATAGGACAGCTTAAAAGAGTAAGATAATCAAGGTGGTAATGTTAGGGAGGTAACATTATGTATCAGGTCATGAACTCTTTTCCAGAATCACACTATCTTGGGACATGTCCACCAGATGAGGTGAAATGAGCCCTCATGACTACAAAGCTGCCAGCACAGCTTGGAGGTAGCAGAGTATATGGCTTCCAGGCAGGTGTGGACCAGGTACCATCTATAGAGTAATTTTTATGAAATTTCTTTAGTGCGCACAGAAATAGAGCTCTTAGAAACCTTTACCCTGCCTTTAGCCCATTCCTCTGTGTCAAGTTTTTCTCTTATCTCTTCCTCCCATTTTAGTTCATACCAAGCCCTCTCAGGCTGTCGGTAGTCTATAAAGAGATGGTAGAAGGTGGAGATTAGGCCATCCAGGATGGATTTGCTCATACACAATGATTCTAATGTTGTGAGTTGGTAAATTAACTTAAATTCAGGGGTGGACTGATGGAAGATGGAAGAGTCTTAATTGGAGATATTGTTAGAAACGGACATGGGGAATGCTGTAAAATTGTTGGAGGTCTGCAAATTATGGGAAGATTTGCATGGGAGCTATATCTAATGAAAACTTTATGCAATGTCAGGACCACAGTTTGAATGTGATATGTTGCATTCCAAGGGGAAAAGCTGGGTTGCCCCATAGTAGGAGCATGATAGATGGATTATTTAATAACTGGAATAAATGGGTGCTATAGTCCCTGATCTATTTTGAGAATCGGGTACTGGAGGAAGCAGGAAGGGGAGTGGGTGATGTTTGATGGAGACCTATAGTAGAATGTATGGTGAAATAAGGGGAAGAAGGTAACTTCAATGTAAATCCAGAGTCTGATCATGGATGAGGAGTGAATCTAGCTGAGCGAGATGGGAGGCAGCATAATACTTGAAGATATTCGGAAGACCCAGGTCACCCTCTGAAGCATGGTGATAGAGTGTCTATGCTCTCACCCTGGGGCTCCTTCCCGACCAAACAAAGCATGCAATCTGCTTTTGTAGTGTCTGTAGGGCAAGGGAAGGAACTGGTAGAATCTGGAACAACTAAAGAATCCTTTGTAATAGATTCTACTTTATTGCTAATATCATGTACACCAGAGCTAGAACTAGAGTGTGATTAGCTGCGCCAATGGAGCAGGCCTGGGCCGGCTGTCGGTGAACCCTCAGTTGCCAGAGGTTGGGATCCTGAGGGAGCGAGCCCTATGTATATGCTGCCCTGCAGTGCGGTTCAGGCCTTGGTCTTCACAAAGGTCCCGTGCACACCGATGGATCAGAGCGGGGTCACAATAAGCTCAAGGGGTACAGGATCAATAACTGATGTGCCAGGTCTGAATTAGGATAGGGTAGGCCCAATGTGTCTTGACTATATCCACAAATCTACGGAGCTCAAGAGACTAGCTGCTGCTTGTAATGGTGATCAAGCTATGCCCCTCACAAAATGTATATTTTATTAGATCATTCATTCATTTTGTAGCAATTATCTTTATAAAGATCCATCTTTGGTAGACACTATTTAAGGGATTTACTTATGACATACCTATTACCTTATAAAAGATCCATCTAGGTTGATCTTACTGACATGTCTTTCCCTACTCTAAATAAATTCACTAATGAATGTTTGAAAGGCAAACACAATATATAAGAAGTCATAAATCCTGGGTTAGATCCTCTATGAACTTACTTTCATTGTTCAAAGCTGACATCTTTTCGTTATGCGGCAATAACACTCGCAACATTATTTTAGAATTTACTGTAATTTACAATGAAAATGTTTCGTGCGGTATACTCTAGACTGATTGTCGTGATTTCCATCACTATCGGTAATGAGAATTGCTTCATAATATAAGGATTTTTTGTTATTTATTTTATTAATTCCCTTTTTTTTAGCAACAATAGATTTTATATTGAAATTATGGATAATATACTAGAACAGTGGTCCTTTGTGTTTTTTCTTTTAGACCTATATATATATCTGCATATGAATCTTTGGTCCCAAGAATCATCATACATTAACTATACAACTCAGGTTTGCATCATTGGAGTCTGGCGATTACAAGCAAAAAAAGTGACGAGTTTTCAAAGTGAATACTGAAAAGCAGAATACAAATGTCCACATTATGCTGCTTTACAACTTATGTCAGGTAAGGAGAAAATGTATTCAATGGATAAAATAAGAACCTGATATTTCCATCTACAACAAGTGAAACAGTGACATTTAGAAAAGAAAATATTGGGAATTTTGCAGATAATAATCCCCTCTACATGAGCTTTGAATGCATCCTAACTACAATCCCCCATATAGTAACTACGCCATATGGGGGGATTAGAAATGAACCACAATATTTATGGAGCTGTTTTCTGCTGTGGTATATTTAGGTGAACCCATTGGACATAATTACATGTAACCATAGCCAACAATTTTTATTTAATTCTTTGATATGTATTGTATTCAGATTAGTCAATTTATATGTGTGACTTTGATTGAATAAGGCTGAACATTTTATGAGCGGTCCAGATAGCTACCCTCTACACATAAGCCTCCATTATTATTATTATTATTATTATTATTAATTTTTATTTACAGGGCGCCACTAGGTGTCCGCGGCGCCGTACAGGGACAGACGAGATTACAATACGAGGAGAGACAGCACAGAACAGTAAACAATAATCACAGTAACTCAGTAAGCTCAAGGCACAGCTAGAGGGGCGGGGGAGGGGAGAGGGGAAGGTCAGCCAACAACGGCACCTAGGAGAGAGGGCACGGATGAGAGGGAGACCCCCAGGAGGAAGAGGAGGGAGCGAGAGGGGACGGGGGAAGAAGGCCTACATGGTAAATGCATTGCTCATCTAGTATTTAGAGAGGGTCATGATATTAAGAAATGTTACTGGTAGGTGGCAACAGGTCTGACAGTAGTTATAACCTAATATTAGTTTATGACTACATCTAAATTGACAGAATTATTGAAGAAAACTTAAAGCAACATTTTACACGTGTATCTATGGAAATTGATTGGTATCTATTTTTCTCCTGTAGCTTCCTTATGCCTGGTCAGTAACCTAGGTGGATTTCACTTTAGCACCTACCTAAAAAGTGCATCAGTTTCTACTCCAGTCTTATCTCAGGTCCTAAAGGAGAGCACAATGAATGGGCCCCTTCAAATGCAGGTTTGATAACAAAGTTTGTGAAATGTAGGTGCAGCATATGTTGCTGTGTACAGGAACCAGTTGAAATAATAGTGGCTGGAAGGTTATGTGATTTGCTTTCTTATTGGCTGGAGCAATTGTTTTATTTGCTTAAAGTTTTCTTTATGAAAAGAAAAAAAGGGAATATAATCAATCTAGTGTTATTTTTTTCTAGGTTTTCTTTATGTTATTATTAATATTGCAAAGAGCAAAATGCAAAAAAAATATCTCATATATAATATGCGATATCTCATATATCTCACCTAAAACTAATGGTACATTCCCTTTAAAAGTATTATTCCCAATAGATTAATTTCAACTTGCCTGTGTAGCACTTCTAACTGCTATATATGACTTTTTACTACATTGGCATGTTTTATATATTAAAGAGGTTTTTTTTTCTCACATTCTAAATGCCAGCACACTTATCTAGTCAATACAAGATGTGTAGATCTCAAAAAATCATCTGTTGTGATGAGCTCAAACACCCCAACAAGCTGTGACAATGAGGTTCTGGGGAATCAAATGTTCACTGTAACGATCCTCAAATAAAAAATTTAGACATTTCTCCATCTGCTCTGGCTGATGAGAGGGGACTACAGACATTATTTTGCTGTAATGAAGAGCTGTAAAATAAAATGTAAAATGCATTTTTGAAGAATAAAACCTGTCCTTTTTTTAGTTGCATTTTCCTGTTAATGAACAGTAAAACATGTTTCATCATATATTCTTCAGGGGTGATTTTATAATGAGCCATAAATATCAACAAAATGGCAATCAGGCTAATAAAAGACAGAATGATGTACATATTTTAGTTTGTGGATAATTGTAAAAGACTGATAAATGTTAATCTTCTAGTGCTTATTGAATTTCTGTAGCTTCTCATCTTCTTTGCTACACAGACCAATTTTGGCAGCAACTGGTGTATATAAACTTGATAAAGTGTGATCCTTAAGTGGATTTTCTGTACAAGATATTTAGATTTTTTTAAACAATACTACTTTTTACCTGTATTGTCAATTTCAGTTAAAAATTGCAACAACATGCTGCAGTTTGAACTATGCTGTGTTGTTTATGTCTCTGATTACTATACAACAAAACTGATCCCTGCTTTACAATTGCCCATTTAATTCGTGTTAGGCTGGGAATGATGGGTGTTCATTAGTTTCGGGTACGAAGAGAAAGCCAAAATACCTCTGAAGAAAGAAGGAGAAAGAATGTGAAAAGAGAAGGCAACTCAAATTCTTCATGTGCAAGCACAAGAGAGGATTTGCTAAAATTGTACAAGCTTGACTAATTTGTGTATCTAAGAGTATAGGAGATGAAACCTCAGGGAGCGAGGCACAGTACTTGTTGCCCAACTTATTGTGGATTCAAAGTAAGTTATTGCATACTGCTGAAAAACAATAAAGGTGAGTGGTTAAACTTGCCCTTCCATCCCAGTTCCTCTTTTCCCACATTAATGAACTATGGACTAGATCCTTTTAAAAAAAAATTGCGTTGCCAAGTTGCTCTATGTTCAAGGAGAGGTGTGTAACCGGCATGTTGTAATAAGGGTTAAGCTCACTGGGACCCTGTAATATGTTTGTGAAAGCTATAGCTACCCTATGGAAAACAGATCCTGCAAAGAATGTTTCAAGAGCAACCGACTTCAGAGGTGTGCTAAGTGCCACAATCTGCAGCCGGACTATGTATCCAGGGACCTAAAACCAGACTACACTGTCAACACGTCACTTGTAACTCTGCAGAAAGCCATGAACATGTTAATTCAGTTAGGATGCCATCAGTAATCACCAATCTCCAGTGATTATGGTCATTTGCTGAGATACTTTGTGGGAACCCAGTATGTCAGAACTCAGCTGGCATAGCAGGGCTGCTGGCAGCAGATCGGGATGGTCAACCGCTTGAATCCTGATCCAGATCTCATGAAATGAGTGCATCTGATCAGGGAGCCAGAAGAAGGAGCATCACCCTGAAGGATGGAAACCGGAGATCAGATAAAATGCTGTGTCAGTTCACAGATGAAACACTGCTCTTGATTGGCTGGCCATCTCTTAAATAGTTGGGCTTACCAGACATTACTCATTTTGCATTGGGAGCTCCTCGGGAACAGTCTGGCTTGTCTCTGTCTTTTCTTTTATTTAATGAAGAACAAAAGAAGATGATCGGTAAGTACATATTATTACCACTACACTACAGGATAAAATAGGGGGCTCATACAAAATAATAATGCGGATCATATCACTATATCTATTTAATATAAGTGGTCTACGTAAATTATTATTTTATGTAAAGGGGTACACTAAATTATTATTTCATATAAGGGGGCACAGTCTTTTTTCATGTAGCACACAAATACTTGATAGCTTATTTGTACACTGAAATCTAGAGTTGATATTTGTGTGCTACATGAAAAAACAGTCAGTATTTAACTTATGTGCAAAACAGAATACTAGTTTGCACCCCTTGCACTGTAACATGGTTTTATCCAAGAGACTGAAATAAGATACCTCTTCATTTAAGAGCCTTAATGAATCAGGCCCCAAAATTGTAACAAAGAAGGCACTCCTGGTCCACTGATTTACTATTTTGTATTATTATTACAAAATCACTTTTTATTGTTAATCATTTAAAAATATATAACATATATTATCCTATAAGTTCCAGGTCTATATTGGCAAAATAGTAAAAAATAGAGTCAGGGAAATAGAGAAGGGAAAGCAGAAAATATTGTGCTCTATTAAAATTGCAAACCCTTAGGCAGGAGTCGGACTGTGATTTATAGAGAGTTGGGATATATTTATACGCATTTTTCTTGCAGCACCACATATTATAATACCTTTGTTTAATATGTTATTAGGATCAGATTACATCGCAAGTCCAAAACGCTGAAATGTTTTAATAATGTGTAAATTATTTTTATTTCCCTATAATTGACTTTATGTTCTTTACTACAGACTTGTTTGTTATGTTTAGACACAGTTATATATCAACTCCATCAGTACCATTGTGTCACATTATGTTTACCGAACCCAAATGCATATATTTATCTATAACAAACTGTCTTATATTGTCACCATTGTGTATACCACATATATCAATTATGTGAAAATATGTCCACCCTATATTTAGAGGGGATGCTACCCCAATTCACGGAGTGGTTATTTCCTTACTCAGTGTGCTTGAGATATTTCATATTATGGTCCCTGATTCATTAAGGAACTAAGTCAAGACATTTCTTACTTAAGTCTCCATGTTAAAATGAAAGGGGTGCAAAATAGTTATCTATTTTGCACATAAGTTAAATACTGGCTGTTTTTTCATGTAGCCCATGTAATAGGCCTGTATGAGGACACCAGCTAGGGTATTTATTAGGCTTTGGAAGATGATAGTGTATTCCTCATTAAAAGTAGGGTAGAGTGGAAATTGTTTGTGAATAACTTAAAACAATTCAAGAAGGGTTGATATTATGTTATGTTGGGTCATTTTATAGTATTCACCAGTAAAGCCATCCAAGCCAGGGGCTTTGTGGGACTGCAAATCTTTGATAGTGGTCATAATTTCCGATAGTGTTATATCCATATAGAGCGTCCTTCATTAATTTTTCTTGTATCATAGGGTCCGTAGGACGTGACTGATAAAGGTATTCATAGCATTTACGGAACTGGTCCGCAATATCAGCAGGTTTTGTGTGTAAACAATCTGAAGAAGAGTGTCCAATGGCAGTAGCATAACTCTTCTTTATCCATGTATTTGACATGTTGGCTAAAAACCTACCCAGTTTGCCTCCCAAACAAAAATCTTAGTTTTTGTTATAGTCTACGCCAGTGGTTCCCAAACTTTTGCAGTTCGCGGCACCCTTAGAGTCCCTATAATTTTTTCAAGGCACCCCTCCAAAATAATTACAGAGCAGTCCCATTTTATAAGTAGCTGGGTCAAAAAACGTAATAAGTATTTAGGTCAGGACAGAAATACTTATTTAGTTGTATGCAAAAATACACATAAATACAAGGGAAAAGAAAATTTTTATATTTTTTTTTTCCAATTATATTTCTGTCAAAGAATAATTTACAGCTAATTCACTCTGTGCCCCTGCATCATCTCCACACACACTGTGCCCCTGCATCATGTCCACACTCTGTGCCCCTCTGCATCCACACGCTCTGTGCCCCTCTGCATCCACACACTCTGTGCCCCCTGCATCCACACACTCTGTGCCCCCTCTGCATCCTTGCTGGGCCCCCGCTGCATCCTCGCTCTGCCCCCTATGCATCCCACCATGGCCAGGAAGAGAGAAAAAACAACAAACAAAATAAACTTACCAATCTGACGGCGCACGGGACCCAGCATCCTCTCTCCTGCCGCTTGTCACTGAATGTCGGGCATGATGATGTCACGCCCGACATTCAGTGAGAAGCGAGGAGGATGCTGGGTCCCGGGCGCCGCCGGATTGGTAATTATTTTTTTCCTCTTCCTGTCCACGGCACCCCTATGACAGCGCCGCGGCACCCCTGGGAGCCGCGGCGCACAGTTTGGGAACCTAGGGTCTACGCTGTACGCTGTGATTGAGATATGAGAAAAGCTTCATGTAAATGGCAGGATTGATTGTAAGTGTCAAAGGAGTCGTCTCTCAGGTTATCACGCATCACTGGTTTAGTTCCATTTTGAACCTTGCATACATGGGTTTCCCGTGGTTACTTCTATCTGTGAACAGTCTGGCATCCTTCTATCCTCGGGTGTCATCTTGCCAAGCATTGTGCACATGCGTAACCTGGGAACCTTTTAAAACCTCTGCTCCACGGTGATAGGAGGATCACCAGCCAGCATCCTTTATAAGGGTCCTGCTCCTTTCTATAAGTGTCGGTTCATCAGGTCTCCTACCTGATAGGAAGCATTTTCTCTGATTCCTATCCGTGCTCATACTTACCTTTGTTTCTGTCTTCTCGAGTTAGGCCGTTCGTTCACTGGCTGCAGCATCGGTCCTGTTACAGAGTTATAACACTTGTGTGGATCTCAGTGCTTTTGCTATCCAAAGTTCAGTGTTTCACAGCATTACCTGTTCAACTTATTCCACAGTCAAGACTGTGGTCTCACTGGAGAGCATTGCTCATCATTGGTCCTGTTTCAGAGTTATAACACCTGTGTGGATCTCAGTACTTCTGCTCTCCGCAGTGCAATGCTTCACAACTATATCTGGTCAGCTTATTCCGCTGTTTAAAATTGTGACTGTACTTCCCACTTGGCCTATCGTATTACCATGATTCGGGGCTATACTACTGATCATTGCACAGCACCCATCCTGTTCCAGAACTTCATACACATGAGGCTATATTCTATTCTGCCTTGCAGTTACTTTGTGGTTCTCTGTATTATCTGCTCTGCGGCCCCTAGAGGACCGCGACCAGTGGTTAATAGCAGCTAAGACCATATTCCCTTGCGGGAATCTCTGGTGAATAACTCTCATCCTTTAGACTCCGCACCTCTCTGGGGGTAACTGTCACTCAAACAGAGTTCAAGACTATTCTCACTATCTGGCTTTTGTGACACAAGTGTTCTACATACATTCTGAAGGATGAGGACATCTATCGCTTCCTGTAAGAGCGGTTACTAGCATTTGTTTCCCACTCAAGTTTAACCACATAATTTATAATGTGACCTCACATCACGACATAAGACACTTCCCAAAATATGTTTGGATATTCCCAATGTTCTCTTTATCATCAAGATAATTCATCCAATTCTCATTAAGAAAACCCTCAAAGTCCTCCTCCAAGGATAAAAAGGGAAGGGAATCTCCAAAGACTTGTGATTCCATGAGGATGAATGATAAATCAGATGTGGACTGGGGCGTGGTTTGAAATCAGAATGTCCCCTAGATGTGTGGATTGTATCTGTGTCACCAAATTATCGTCAATTCTAGATAAGGATCTCTGTACTGCAGAAATGTGAGTAAAGATTTTTTTGTTGGATTGAAAAGGAACCTGTGATCCGTGAGTTGATGGGAAGATTTTAACCTATGGATGTATTGCCATTGGGAATATTGTGAACGTAGCATAGGGAGTGTGCTTATCTAGAAGTGGGTCATCCACTGTGATCCAGTCTCAAATCAAGATTAAGCCTGGAGTGTCCCTCTGTGTAGGCAATCTGATATGTCTTGGTAAAAAATTGTGGGACAGTTGTTATGGGCATATATATTCAACATGACAAATCTAGAGTTGTGTATGGTGATATCCAGGAGGATAAAACAGCCCTCCGGTCCTAGATATTTGTCCAAAATTGTACATTGGAGATTGCAATCAAGGAGGATTGCCACCCCCCTAGATTTAGTTTTGTAGAAAGCGAATATACACCTATCCAGTTGTCTCTAAGCGAGGAGTCATCTTAGAACACTATTTAGATTAATGCTTTCATCAGAAATGAAGTGATTCTTTCACATTTAACTGGTGAATTTCAACATTCCAGGATGTAAGTTTAAAAGATGTGGAAATGTGTGTTTATTGACCTGTTTACACACCAACACTGTGGGGACCTGAATTGTAGTGGGGACAAAAATTGAAATCCCCACAAAGCTTCTCAAGGCTTATCAAAGCATAAAAATATGTCCCCGCGAGTCAGATTAATCAGAACAAAAGCGTGCTTGTGTCCAAAGTGGGGGGGAGAAAGTGTGTGTGCATCCTACCGCTAGAGGCCAGTATTTGGTCCAAATGTCTAGCGAGAGCATGAAAAGGAAATGACTGCATTCTGTCGACGCTTTGTACACCAAGCGGGTAAAGACAAGTCGAGTCCGTCTGCTACTGAAGGTAAAACAGGGATCGTGAAGCATGACAGAGCCCACCGGTAGCTCCGACTAAAGCCCAGAGAGCAGTGGAGATGAGTATACCCCTGACACTTCAGAGGATAGTGGTTCAGACACCAGCGGTGATGCCCCATTGCCCACCAGCGCAGCAGAGTGCAGGTAACCAGAGATGAGTTCTATGTACGACCATTCTCGACCTTCTCGACCTTCTGCTAGCTGTTCAAAAGCTATCCAGAAACAGTGATTGCTCCAGGGCGTATAGTAAAAAGCAGTAATGCCTGTACTGTGAGAAGCCCCTCTTAAAAATTGCCCGGCACATGCCCATATGTTAAAGTGGTTATTTACTGGCCTAGCCAAACATAACCCAAAAGAACAAATGCATCAGTGGATACAGCTTCTGAAGTATTCTTATTTTCAGAGACAGCACAAGCCTTTTTACAAACTAATATTTTTTGGAAAACTGTAAGCCCTTTCAATGTTCCTGTATAACCAGTCCGCAAACCAGAGGGGTTTTATAGAATGACTATCGACTACAGAGACCTTAATGTAATAGCTCCTCCATTGTTAGCAGCTTTTGTTGATCTAATGAGTTTTGTTAAAAAAGTAGTAGACAAATGCATTGTTCTTAATTCCTATTGCAGCTGAAAGTCAAGATCAATTTGTTTTTACATGACATGGAAGCCAATATACCCTGGGACTGTGGTCCCGAAGGTTATCTGCTATTTGGACTAGTAGCCAGAGATTTAGCAAATACTATGGAGAAGATTCATTTCCAACTGTATCACTACATTGTTGATATTATGTTGTCTGAATATACACATCTTGCAAAAAAAAGATTTTGACAGAAAGAGGATGCACAATCAATGAAATCTTTGGGAATGATCTGGACTGACCCACAGAGAGTAATACTACTGGTAATCCTTGATACTATTGATCAACTGGAATCCCCAGCAAATATAAAATAAACACAAAAGTTAGTGGGAATCATTGGATGTTGGAGGGCTGTTGTACCCTATTTTGAGACCTATGTATAATGTTACCAGAATGAAAACTGAGTTTGTATGGACCAGTGAACAAAAGGAAGCTTTCCAAGCTGCAAAGCAGGTAATTAGAGCACACAATGCACTGGGCTCACTATAATGTAATAAGCATTTTACCTTGGATGTCACAGTTACAGAACATTGTCAGGAATCACCCTATGAGTTAAGTTATCAGATCCTGTTGTTGACAAGAGATTCATCTTAAGCAACTCCCTTTCCAATACTCGGTTGTCCCCTGGACTTAATCTCGAGTAGTGATAACTTAACTCAGGTAGGTGGGCACCACAGAAGACTTGGTAGTGGGATGCTGAGCAGAGATCTCTAAGGCACCAGGGATGCAGAATGCAACTGGATCAGCTAAGGCAGACATACTGAGTTGTACAAATAAAAGATGGATTATATAGGCATTAGATTCCTGTCTTACAGAGTCAATCAGCAGATGTGTAATAAGTGTACTTACAAATGTTAATAGATGCTGACATCAAATACAAGGGAATGAATGTTCATTCAAATACCAAAAAGTTCCAAATCTTTTTTTGCTTTACAGAAGATCCCTCATATGGGTGATGTCCATATATATGTAATAAATGAGAGAAAAATGCAAATAGTGTAGTAAAGTTTTTCATTCCTTATCAAGACAAAACGATTCTATTTTCTTATACTACCACCATATAAAAGGATAATCCCTTTAGGGAAATAATGTGTACAATAATCAATACTATTATTATAAACACCATATGTGGAGCAAAATAATTCTTCCAGGTGTGAATCACCCCCCTGTGTATATGCTTACTCGACAGTAGATGTTATCTTATCTGAAAGATCCTCCGTAGGGTACATCTGATTAGACAGCCTCATATTGGCATAGCAGGTGTACATAGAAAAAATATGTAGGTAGCACATTTTGCATTATCTCCAAAAACATTTATTCAAATAAAAACAACACTAAAAACATAGAATGTCATAAAATGAGTAAAAGAAATTGCCTCCAAATGATATGAAATGGCAGCTTACCAGAATATAGAGATTGTCCAGTTTACAAATAGATCTTTTCCAAAAGGTGTCTTTGTGCTGGAATAGTTCTCCTTCAAAGTGGACAGCAGTCCGAAAGATCATGGACGATAAAACACCAACGATCCTAAAAATATCTTTATAATGATCCTAAAAGTCGGATCATTATCAAGGTGAAAAAAATCTGTCACGTGATCGGACTTTTATAAAAGTAAGTGTCCAATCCAAACAGACATAATTACTGATGGCAAAAACTCATATAATTCATAACAATATATATCTCAATACAGATCATGCACTTTTAAAGAGAAATTCCATAATACCATAACCAAATTTATAGGCAATCGCCAATCTTGCATTCATAATGGATATTAACCTACTTTCCACAAATTCCTCCTATGCTCAATTTTTCTGTAATAAAATAAAACATCCTTATATTATTCAAAATTTCCAAATTTATGGGTACTCTTATCTCTCTCGTTGCCTTACTATAGTTATTTAATACCCCACTGTTCCGGTTACTAAAAATATTCGTTCTGGTCACCAGGTTACCTGACAACCCGTTGATACTTCCGCTGTTTAGGAACAGCATACAACTCAAGTTGTCATAGTAACCCGTGCTCAAATGAAAATACCAAATATTGATGACAAGAATAATACAATTATAAAGCACACATTTTCATATTCTCCAATTGTAAACAAGTAACATATTCCATTTTAAGGTTCCATATATCGATATTCATAGTAATTAATACCAATATCATGCTGCCATAGTGCCCTACATTTTACACTTCTAATGTTAGTGATCATTTAATCCAGTAATCAAACTATATGTTTCCCAAATTACAATCACTAGCTAACCATAATACTGTAAATACTGTTAAATGGTCTAAGATCCATCCAACAGGGTTGATCATACACACTAACTAGTGGTATCATGGTGAGCGAATAGGCAGATATTCATCCCATTAAACCCATACCTTAAAAAATATAGAAAAAAACATAAACACCACTCATAGTCAACATTAAACATCACACCCCTCCCTTAGTAATCAACTGGATGACTCAATATCACACAATACCCAGAAATAACAAATTATAATTCCTCATAATGGACCATTGGGTAGCATACTGCATCTTTCTAGATTAGACTAAAACTGGATCTCTTCATATTCCAAACTTTATTGATCACAATATTTGGAATAATAAGAATGACCAAGCCCAAAACAAGATTTTTATAAAAACCATTTAAGTTCAAAGTCACTGTTAAGGCCCTGTGATATCAATGTCTTCAATTATGATATATTTGATTTCTTTTTTTGCTAAAATAATTTCCTTTTTCCTATTTCTCCAACTTTCTCTCACCAACTTAACGGCGCAAAAATATGCTATCCAATCTGGGGAACAGTTGTGATATTCTTTAAAAATGTGAAGACAAAGAATGGTTAGGGAAACCTTTTTTATATTCCTGATGTGTCTCCCAAGATGTACCTTCATGGCTTGCGTGGTTTATCCTACATACTGTCTACCACATTTACATGTCACAACATAAATATCATTCCTTGAGTTGCAAGCAATAAACTCTTTAACTGGATACTTTCATCCATCAACGCATAAAGTTACTTCTTCTATTTTAGATGTTTCAATCCTAACCAATTTCATGCCCTGCACCTACGGAATCCCTTTGTAGCTATCAGTGTACAACGCTTTGTAAAGTACATTGTACATGGCCGCATACTTACATTACCCCCTTAACAGCAGCGATAACTGCTCATCAAGTCGCACCGGGTTCTTCATTTATCAGGATTGGTTCCAGTCGCTTGCCACATCAGTCGTCATTGATCCTCATCAGTAAGGAGCCCTTTGGTGTCAAGATGTCAGGATAAGTGTTGTCGGATTTATCAGCGTCATTATACCCCACCCCACCCGTAGGACTATAGACCTTTCTCACTCCTTTCTATTTCTCTTTCTTTAGTATTGAGTCCAATCAAAGTTCTATCAAACCATAATTTATTGCTACTACCTTTCATTCTAAAACCCTCCCTAATATCCCCATCAATACAATGCTCCCTATATTCTTTCAGTGTTCTCATTTTATTCCTTCTAGGGTATCTAATGGATCTCTCTCCGCTGCAATCTCCCCCTATATTTTTCTCTCTTTGCTTAATCTCTTGAGAATCCATCCTTTGGTCTACTCCCATTCCCTGTCTTTCATATGAAAAATGAAATGGACTCTTTTTAAATTTTACCTTTTCATATTTCTTTTCAAGACAAATTTGATCCTCAGTATTTCTCATTTTGATTTCATTTTTATCGCTTAGGATTTTCTTTTGCTTTCTGATGTTAATCATCCTCATTTCCTTATCTACTTTCTTAATAGTCTTCTCCTCCATTATTTGATAATCTTCAAGATCAGAAAAAGGAACTACGAGTGTTTGCAAAATTTCCTTCTCTAAATGAACCAGATCTCTCCTCCTTTCAGCTACAAGAAGGTTCATTAATGCAAATGAACATGAAGTCATGATTTTAAGCCAATCAGATTTGAATTTTGTTGTATCATTAATAAAAGGTGGCAATTTCTGAATTTTTAACCCACGTAGTATAACCTGATCAGCTATGTATCCTTCGAAGGTTACCACCTCCCACCACATTTTGTTTTATTTTAACATGGCAGTTTCTAATTTTTACATTTCACCTTCTAAATCTTCCCCCATGATATTAATTGGATCATAATTGTAATCAAAGGTTTCTTCTACTAATCCTATTATTCTCTCTCTATATGACAACATTGATGCAGCTCTTGCAAATATAAAGTAAATGATCAATTGCCAAAATTAAATGTTTTCTAGCGCACTTCAATAGAACCTGAGCAGCCCGATCACTCCAATATACCACTTATCCAAAGAATACATGTAAAAAAAAGATGGATTATATAGGTGCTAGGTTCTTGTGTCACAGAGTCAATCAGTAGATGTGTAATAAATGTCTTTACAAATGTTAATAGATGCTGACATCTTATACAGTGGAGTGAATGTTCATTCAAATACTAAAATGTCCCAAAAATGTTTTGCTTCACAGATGATCCCTCATATTGGTAAAGTAGAGATGCCCATATATGTAATAAATTAGAGAAAAATACATATAGTGTAGTAAAGTTTTACTTTCCTTATCAAGACAGAACCATTCTATTTTCTTATACTACCACCATATGAAAGGATAATCTCCTCAGGAAATAATGTGAAAAATAATCATTACTTAATTATAAACCCCCTATGTGGAGCAAAATAATTCGGGTGTGAATAAAGATGGGGTATGCTACCCAATGGTCCATTATGAGGAATTATAGTTTTTACAATGTTTATTTCTGGGGGATGATGTGATATTGAGTAATCCAATTGATTCCTATGGGTAGAGTGTGATGTTTAATGTTGACTATGAGTGGTGTTTATGTTTTTTATGTTTTTATATTTTTTAAGGTATGGATTTGGGATAAATATCTGCCTATTTGGTCACCATGATACCCCTAGTTAGGGGTGGAGTAAAGGTTAATAGCTATGGGAAAGCCGGCATAGTTTTAAATGAAGCAACAATAACAATTGGTATAAGGGCAATAATAATAAAAACAATACTTACTATATAACAGATAATAACTTTTCCGAAGGTTTCAATGACCGGGCACTGTAATCTCCGAATGGGCTAAACAGCTACAGTAGGAAATTACGTCACTTAGCATAGACAGATTGAAAATGCTGGTTTTAAAGCTGCAATAGCCAGACACCACGCCATATATAATGTTATACAGATGTGGGTTCCAAGTATTGCTGCTTTAAAACTGGCATATTCAATCTGTCTATGGTAAGTGTTTAATTTCCTACTATAGCTGTTTAGCCCATTCGGAGATTACAGTGCCCGGTCATTGAAACCTTCGGAAAAAGTTATTATCTGGTATATAGTAAGTAGTATTTAAATTGTTATCGCCCTTATACCAATCATTATTGTTGCTTCCTTTAAAAGTATTCCGGCTTCCCCATAGCCGTAATATTGACTGCCATCGCTAGTTATTGTGTATGATCAACCCGTTGGATGGATCTTAGATTATTTAAAGGTATTTACAATTTTATGGTAACTGAGTGTAATTTGTGAAATATAGAGTTTGATTATAGGATCAAATGGCTCCAAACATTAGAAGTGTGAGATGTAGGTCATTATGGCAGCATGATAATGTGACTAATTAGTATGAACATCGATATATGAAACCTTAAGATGGAAGATGTTAGTGACTGTTATTATTGTACAAATGGAGAATATGAAAATGTGTGTTTTATGATGTTATTAACCTTGATCCTCAAAATGTTGTATTTTCATTCCAGCATAGGTTATTATGACAACCTGAGTTGTATGCTGTTCCTAAACAGTGGAAGTATCAACAGGTTGCCAAGTAACCTGGTGTCCGGAACAAATATTTTTAGTAACCATAATTGCGAGGTATTAAGTTACTGTAGTAAATGTACATTAAACTTGCTTCTGCATCACATGTAGGAGGAGAAAGAGGAGTGCAGATTAGTGTAGATCAGAATAAATAAATACAAGTGCAATAAAAAATAAATAAATACAATAATAATAATAAGTATAAATAATACAATAAATAAATAAATAAATACATGTACAACAATTTTGGTTCTGTATAAGATTAGCACCATGTAATCTCCTTCCTTGAGGAAGGCCTGAATCCTGACTGGAAAAGTAAGGGTGGTATAGTGGTAATTAATTCATAAGTTATGGCTATTAGTTAGTTGTCATTAGTTTTAATTAGTGGCTGTATTTTGGAGAAAGTGAGGGTCTGAGTGTATGTGGTATGAGGGGCACACAGCTAGATTGTGCTGGTGTCATCATCATCATCATCATCAATGTTTCACGTAAATGTACAATATTTAGAAATGAATTGTTCCAGTGCCTGTGTGTTGACCTTTCAGCTGCCTTTTTCATCAGCCATTTTCTCATATATGTTATCTTTAGTACTTCACACAATGCGGTAAATGTGTTTTATAGTAGTTCTATAAATAATGCATTACTCAAGCTTATTAATTATGAATGAGTGTTCTTTTTAATTAAAACAATTCATTCTGAAATTGTTCCGATTTCTGAGAGAATGCGCAAAACATGGCTAAGCTAGCATCAGTACTGTCAATGTTTTATCTAAGTTGCAGTTAATAATGAGATCATTATATATTCATGATAAATAGTGTGGTGCTTTATGGCAACAATAAGGATGATTTTAGATGCTTGTATTTATCACTTACTCCCGCCATGTAATTTTCAATAGAGTATTATTTTAATATAAACAATGGCTTACACAGCTTTATACAACTAATAAAAATTTGAGGATTAAGGGATATTTATTAGGTGTAATATAGCTGTGAAAGTGAAATAACAGAATAGACTGAAAGCAGGAGCATGTAAAAAATTTAATGAGTCTGTTTATAAGTTCTTGCCCCTCTCACCTTAGGGTGGGTGGGTGTTATATGTCAAAGGAGAATGGTGGGTAAAAATATGTGGCAAGGGGAGAGTGAGGAGGGCATATGTGATTGATAAGAACTACTTTCATTTGACTTGTTGTTTGTATCGTACATACGTGACTTGTTGTTTGTATTGTTTTTTTGTTTATATGATACATACTCTATTTGCAGTAGGTCATACAGATGTCCACATGTGTGATTGATGAGAACTATTTGATATGTATTCCACTTCTTGAGAAATGTGAACATGGGAATCGTACAAGATGTGGGTTCCAATTAATGAAATTATGTCACACCCCTGTTCCCTTAAAATGATTGGATTACGATTTCTTAAATATATTCCTGTTATTACATCTCTTTAGCCTTGATAAAGATTAACAAAATAGAAACACATTGATGGGGATGAGACGCAGTAGAAGGTGTCGACTTACCGGAGGATCCATGGAGTGAATGCCGGCTCCCACTCTACCATCCAGTTGTGATGTCCTCTATGCGATTTCCATTCTCACCTCCGGTAATAGTCCACCTTCACTCATGTTGGATAATTTTTATTATTGTATGTTATTCTACTAGTAGTTTTTATAAGTTTTAATAGTATCTGTATCCTAAATGTTTCTTTCTGGTAATAAACAGTTACATACGATAAGTTCCGGTTCTCTGTTTATATACTCATTAAAAACGGAGTAACAATGAAGCAAGCATGATTTAATCAATAGAAGAAGAACCATTTTAACTATTAGTGAAATCCAGATATAAAAATAAAAAAAGAAACAAATAAGAACCTATCTTGTTGTAAATTTTTACTATTTTTCTAGAAGTGCACACACGGACGGGACGAGGTGATCTTTCTTATTAATTGCCCTCATACGAATATATTCAGAGAAGTAGGAGATCTATTTATTTTTCAATTTATTTATTTGGATTTTTTTAATGTTATTTTACACACAAATAGCACATATTATTTTTATATATAGTGCACATATTATAATTTCTTAGTTTTTAATTTTTTTTCACATCATTTGTTTAAGTCATTACAATTTGAAATATCTCCTTTAGGTATGCTTACACCATGATTTTTTCTGTTTTAGTCTAGTGATCGTTTTCAAAGCAAAAAATGATACTTATACAGATATATAAAATCATCAATTGCAAACAAGTTTCATTCAGCAATCTACTGTTTATTGTGATCTAACACAGAAAAATATTTACACTGAAAGATTTTGCTGACATAGCTTGAACTTGTCTTTAATGACAAATCAACACAGAGAAATATACATAAATTAAAAGAGTTAACACTTATGTTTAGATGATTAAATAATAATGCATTGCAACATTCACACAGACAAGTACTAAAACTAAGAAAATCAATACTTGCGAATTGTTGTGGAACTTCTATTGCTTTTTCTAATAAAATGTGAGACTTTTACCTGTTTTATATTTCTACTATTTTTGGAATATATTAGGGATTGGCCATTATTGTAGTCAGTCATTTATCACTGTTTATGTGTGTTTTGGATACAGAAATTCTAAATGACATTAAGTTGGATTGCATATAAGTCCATCTGTGTATATCACAAGCAGCAATTTCTTCTCTGTTTTTTTTTTTCTGAAGGCATATGTGATATGGTTCAGTCAGTGATTAATTGTCCATGGGCCTTACCAGTGTATTCCCAGTAGTTCAGCAACCACCATGAGGCATGATGCAATTTCTTCACCCCTAAATAATTTAAAAAACTTTGGGTTATTGGCTGGCTCTGACCTAAACCAGGCCTGTGCTGGCAATGCTGTGCTTCATGGTGGATGGTCGTTACCCCGGGATCAGACACCATATTGTATGTGCTACCCAATGGATGATTCCTCTGGCCTTTCCTCCTCTTCATTCCCTCAACTCTTATTTCCACTGACACCCTCTTTCCTCTACTTCTCACATGAGTGCTATGGATTCAATGGGGGAAGGGAGGTCTAGAGTGTTCACTTGTTGCTAAACTTTCCAGGTGATGAGTAATACCTATCAATTTTCTAAACAGGACCTCAAGATTCGAGTATTCAATAAAGCACCAGAGCAGCTAATAAAACCTGCATGAAAATGTAGGAGGGAGCAGCACAGTCTGTCAATTGTCCCAGTTCTGTGAGGACAATAATGGGGTATGCCCTACTTTATCCCACTCTGCTTGGGAAGGGAAGCCATGTGCACCTAACAGTGGCATGTGCAAAATTGCGACTGCGTTTGAAGGGGAACGGAAGAGGTTGGAGGGCATTTTTATACTTCTTAAAGACATAGACATGCCCCTTTTTTGCTTGATATGCCCATAGTGGCAGTACATATATGGTCCAGCCTCAAGATGATTTCACACCTAAAAATCACTTGCAGTGAATCTCCGTGGACTCATTTCTAGGTAATTATATAATTGTCAAGGACCTGTCTGATTAGAGGTCTGCTTTTATTTAAGTTGGTTCAGACATTCACTGTCCAGTATAGGTGCAGTTATCCTATCAATAGATTCCTCATGGTGCCTCATGACCCACCTCACTTCTGA
Source organism: Mixophyes fleayi (assembly GCF_038048845.1). Lineage (NCBI taxonomy): Eukaryota > Metazoa > Chordata > Amphibia > Anura > Limnodynastidae > Mixophyes > Mixophyes fleayi. The sequence goes on along the minus strand of NC_134407.1, from coordinate 64,473,493 downwards.
AGCTGTCCTAATCTCTTCCAGCATTGATCTTTACCTTGATTAACCATCGATGATATGGCATATACCCTGACGTTTGCCTGGATTATCTTTTGCTGTTTTGTCAATACCCTGATTTAGGTTGGCCATTGTTATTTTGCTACAGGTCCAGACCTTTGCATGTAATTGACCACTGAAGATTTTCTATCTGCTTTGGCTTGGCCTGGATTGACCACTGAAGTTCTGCTGCGTGATCTAATCCCTGCTGGATTAGCCATAGTTTTTGATGTCAGCATTGACCTTAGCTAAGATGCTGACATGTTGGTCTCAGTTTCTCTGGTCTTGCAAACCTATTCAAAGTGCTGATCATAACTCCAGATACTTCTCAGCACCAGTTCCATCCCAAACCTTGCAGATCAATGTCTCCAGCTGCCCAGGCCCTTGAGTAAGATTTAGTACTTTGCTTCTATTTGGGCTCCTGTCTTTGAATAATGCTGTTCTTGGCTGTATGACCATCTACTTTCAACAAATGGCAAGGCTGCCATTTGTCAAGAGTACTGGTAGGTTAATGTTCTTGACACAATCTGGGACTGATTCATCAAGGCACATATCTGCCGAATTTTGAACATATCGTACACAAAATCACTCTGCACATGCCCGGAACTGGGAGATACGACCATATACGCAGCCCTATCTGCTGCGTGTTCTAATGCAAATGACATTTACTACAGCCTGCAATTTCGGTGGCTGATTTCATCATTAATGTCTATGTTAATAACAGGTGACTTTAATTCAGGATTTTTTTGTTCCTGTGCATTCTTTTATGAATTTATAACCCACATAAGTGCTGGACGTATCCTGCAGCGTCTTGTGTAGTAGAGCATAGCAGGCCTGCCTCAATTTCAAAAGCATGTATCTAGAGATCTGTGCCTTGATAAATTCAGGAGTGCGCAAAGCCTAAATACGTATGTATAATACTCGCAGCACAGGTTGCGCTCAGAATGCTTGCCTTGATGAAAAAGGCCCCATGTGTAAAAAAAAGTGAAAAATCGAAATTATTACCCAAATGCTAGGAAGATAAGGTCTCCCAATAGTAGAGGTCCCAAAAATAAGACCCCTGTTTCAATGACATTTGTAGGGACATTTAACTTTTAAGCTACAACTGCAAATATACTGTGTCACCTCAACTTTTTTGTGCAATATTACACTTGCAGTCCAATAATGAGGTCAATGAACCAAAATATTGAGAAACATAGTTTTATTAAGCCATAAATGATATTAACATAGATTAACATAACTGCATCAACATATATCTCATCACGTCTCCAAGTACCTCCCAACTTGACACCTCCATTCTGCACAAGATCTGCGTCTCTCATCCTCACTTATTACCTGCTCTAATTCTCAGCTACAGAACTTTTTTGAGTTGCACCCACTTTGTGGAATTCCCTCCCTCGCAGGGGACTTAGTACTAAGTCTTGTGTTACTCCAACTAAAAAAGGAAGCAAAATAGAGGTAAATCCAGAGAGGCTAACACTGAAAGATCAAATAGATAGGATGAGAACCAGGATTGGGCAGTGTCTTGAAGATCTAGGGTTTGTAGCATTTGTATAAGAACAGAGTGATCAGCAGTGTTAAATTCAGCAGAGAGATGCAGGAGAAAAAAGAAGAGAGTAATGGCCATTAGATTTAGCAGTATTCAAATCATTGAAAATCTCAGTCAGTCTTAGTCAACTCTGTGGACCGTTGTGAAACAAAGCCTGACTAAAGTTGTGTGAGGAAAGAAAGTGTGTGAGGTTGAGTGTAGGAAATTCTCTCGAAGAGCTTGGAGGAGCATGGGAGCTGAGAGATGGGATGGTAATTTGAGAAAGTTTGGGTCAGATTTCAGACTAGGAGGTATCACTGTGTGCTTGAATAATGATGGAAAGATACCAGTAGAGAGAGAGATTACAGATTTTAGTTATTGGTGGGATGAGCACAGTAGATAGGGATCTACTGATTAGTGAGGTTATAGGATCAAGAGTCAAGAGAACAGGTGGTAGAATAGGTACCGGGAAGAAATTGAGCTGGCTGTACAGTCATGGCCAAAAGTTTTGAGAATGACACAAATATTAGTTTCACAAATCTGCTGCCTCAGTTTTTATGATGGCAATTTGCATATACTCCAGAATGTCATGAAGAGTGATCAGATGAATTGCAATTAATTTCAAAGTCCCTCTTTGCCATGACAATGAACTTATCCCAAAAACAACATTTTCATTGCATTTCATCCCTGCCAAAAAGGACCAGCTGACATCAGGTCAGTGATTCTCTCTTAACACAAGTGAGAGTGTTGACGAGGACAAGGCTGGAGATCACTCTGTCATTCTGATTGAGTTAGGATAACAGACTGGAAGCTTTACAAGGAGTGTGCTGCTTGAAATTATTTTCTTCCTCTGTTAACCATGGTTACCTGCAAGGAAACTTGTGCAGTCATTATTGTTGTGCACAAAAAGTATACCATAGCAACATCTGACGAAAAGGTCTAAAAACACTAAAGCAGCAAACTTTGTGAAAAAAAATACTTGTGTCATTCTCAAAACTTTTGGCCATGACTGTATGTTGAGGAAGATAATACCATTTCAAGTCAGATCTTATCAATTTTGTCGTTGAAGTTGGAAGCAGAACTTTGGGCACTGATATAAAGTTTAGAATGGAAAGGTTGAGAAGAGATTTAAATATGTTAAAAATGTGTGTGAGGTTAGAAGCCGGAGCAGATATTGGAAGTATGTTTGTTTAGCAGTGTGCAGAGTATTTCAATAGGAGTATTAGATAGCAGTAGATATGAGAAAATCATTAGACGTACAAGAGTTTACAGCACTGGGGAGAGCTTTTAGCTGATAAGGTGATTATCTAAGAGGTGGCAAAGAGTGTTATGGAAATCAGAAACTGAGCATAGTCTAGAGAAATCAAGATCAAGGCAGAGGCAATCCTGATGAATAGAGGCTTCAGTCCACTGGGAAAGGATGAGCGAGAAAGTTAGAGAGTATAATTTGGAAGCAAAAATGATATGTGGAGTAGTCATGGGCATGTTGAAATCACCCATGATGATGGTGGGGATGTTGGAAGATAAAAATTGAGGGAACTTCAATAGATGTGAGCGTGAGTGATGGGATATTTGATAGAACTGTCAATGTGCAATGTGGGGGAAAAAGTAGTCCAGCTCCACCTTATTGTCTGAATCCAGGTATGTGTGGGTGAAATGAAGGCCACCATGTAAAAGGGCTGCATGTAAGTCAGTTTCTGATTGTTCAAGACATGTTTCTGTTATTGAAAAAAATGTTGAGGTTGTTCGAGAGGAGGAGGTCATGTATTGAGTTAAATTTGTTACAAACAGATTATGCATTGTAAAGGTCACATTTAAAGGATTTTGGACGAGACTGGAGATGTGTTTTGAGGTTTGCTGGATTTCGGTAATGTTCTGAAATATGTGTTTGGGGTATAGTCCTGATTAACTTGACTTTTAACAAAATGCTGATTGCAGCAAGTGAAAAATAATGAGCAGAATGAGGAAGACCATTGATGCAATTAACTTGGTGAGTCACAGGAGGAGTCATGGGGAAACATGTCAACTTTTCAGGTTGCTTTCTGCCCTCTCCTTAACATTTGGACATGTCAACCAACCAACTCTCTTCTTCTCTCCTGCTGTGCTACAACGGGAGTGAGAAAGAAAATACAAAGGCTAAGAGATTCCTCATACCATTGATTAGTTTGAGGTGAGACAAGAAAATGTTATGATTAAATGTCTGTGACTCTTTCATAAATAAATCCTGTGCATCTTCCAAAGTACTTTGAACATTAATATTTTTTTAGTTGGTATATTAACAGTAACTGTGGGCAGGACCACATGCTGACTTGATGTTTATGAAAATTTGCAGAGTTGCACACATCTGGCACTTTTGCCTCTTTACATCTGGAGAATCGGAATGGGGAAGGAAGGGATGGTCTAATGTAGGTCAAGTACAGTAAAGGCATTTTCACCCAGTTGTGACTAAGGATGGCCAGCATGGATACAAATATACACCTGTCAATAGGCTTACTGTTTGCACCTGCTTGAGGGCAGATGCTAAAAACAAGCTAATGGTGAAGATAGTTGCTAGCACTAGCTAGCCTCTTCTGACTGGATGATTGTGTATTCACCTCTGAAGCTTACAGGTGCTTTCTGAATTGATTGTGCACGCATTATAGGATTTTGTGTCTGTAAATTTAAAAATAGTGGTTTATAAACTTTCATTCGTATGTAAGGAGTATTATATTTGCTCTATTATATCAAACCTGTTAGCAAGTGTGTTTTTGCTGTCAAAATAATTTTTAATCAACTTTTTTTTCTGCTCATGACCTAGTTGTATGTATGCATATATGGTCGTTTTTGTCCCTGACGTAAACCAGATATATAAATGTGCAGTGCTACAGGTGCAGAGTGGGACATATTTTGAGATTCTGATGACTCATTTACATTTTACAGGTGACCTTTTTGTACCCAACATGTGCCCAACTCACAGTTTAGCAGGAAAATCAGCTCTGTTGTGACCTCGGAGCTCTAAACAGTATATATGTAGTCACATGAACACCAGAGGAGGAACATGAAGACGTAGATCCATTATTTACCGGTGTCCTTGCTGCTTTTCTTAGCATTATTTGTAACGAATGACAGCAAATGGTGATGTCAGTGTTTTGTTCTGTGTACTTACAGCTTCATCTGGATTTTGCTGAAGGATAAATTAATTGATTAGTATATAATGAAGTCTAAAATGAAATGCAGTGCTCTTGCACCTATATAATGTTGTAAACTGATAATATAACAAACATCTGATACTGTTGTCTGATAACAGTAATATAAACAAATATGTAATTGCCAATAAAATTAGCTTTTGGAGACTCTTACTTTTGTTATGTCTTTTAGGGTAATGAATACTCAGGATTGATGATCATCATCCAGCTATGTTAATAAGTTTTGTGACCACTACATGGTGTTAATTGAATTATATTGTTCAAGTAGGTTTTAATTTAAAGATTCATTAATGTTTAATGTACTTATCATAAAAGTAAAGATTGTTATATTTTTCTATTTCTAAATTGCAGTTGGATATCTGTACAAAGTCACATTATGTTACACACAAATGTTTCCATTAAACTGAATAATTCAAATACGGTAAAAAACCACTAAACAGAAAAAAGGGAAACAGAGGCTGGTACAATCTAAAACATGAAAAAGAAAATATATATTCATGAATGGATACGTATCTTCAATAGTTGCAGTTAAATAATGTTGGCACTTTGGACCAAATCGCTTTGCAGCTCTTCATGCTGAGTGCTCAAGCTGGCACAATGCGCTACAAAGTTAATTTAAAAAGTGAATTCAAATAAAAAGTAAATTAATATGGGATTTTCAACACTTCAGGAGCAGAATCCTTGACACATTCAAAAAGCGCCAAATTATAAACAATATCCTGATCCGGTGACAGATTAGTTAGGAGGAGATACTGTGATAAGAAGAATGGGAGTGAAATCAATTGAAAATAAATCATCATCATCATCATTTAGCACCACCAATTGAACAGCGCTGTACAGAGAATATTTGTCATTTACATCAGTCCCTGCCACATTGGAGCTTACAGCCTAAATTCCCTAATAGAAACACACACTAGAGTTAATTTTACATGCAGTCAATTAGCCTACTCAAAAGAAAAATATATACAGAGAATATATAGTCAACAAAACATCAAAGTATAGTATAATTCTAATATAAAGATGATAAAGGAAACAACAGTTCATGTATATTATTTGAACTTCATTAAATGAGCCTTCATATCTATACAAATACAAATGTATTGTTGCTGAGGTCCTCAGTGAGCAATCATGATTATAGTAAGAAACAGAAACACTAATGGCTCTTTTGAAAGCTACGAGAGCTTTAAGTAAACCTGTATCACAAGAAAATATATCAAAGAGATAACACTTGATGGTTAAAAGGTATTAGAATCACCAATACAAAATGACTGAAATAATATTATTATTATTATTATTATCATTATTGTTCAATTGCAATGCCATAATATTTCACATTGTCAACTTGTTGAAATTGATAACGATGACTGGCATATATTTTATTGTTAAATAAATAAAATAACATGTTCATGGTTTTCCCCTATAATCCACAATCAGCACCAGTGCTATACAGCCTGGGCTGTTTTCCACTAAAACATGGAAACAATGAGCATAAAATCCCCTTATAGTGAAAAGCCAACCAGGCTAAACTGGCAGTACTGTAATACTATAACAAGAAATCCACCCCTGTTATAGTGGGAGACAAATCCAATCTGTTCAGAATGGGACTAAAGCCTCTATGGGGGCATGCAGAAAATTAACTCCCCATTCTCAAAACCTCCACCTACATACTGAACATTGATGGGGCTGTTACCAACACATTTGGGCTGTGGGTGCCAGGGTAATGATAAAAAGTTATGGAAAACCACATATGAACAGTCAGTGGAGCACATTCAGTGCTGAATGCTTCTCATCATTAACACTGGACAATCAAGAAAGTTGAATCTCATTGACTATGATTTTTTTTTATTCACGAGTTAAAATATGGTTATTTAAATATTATTATAAAACATTAAAATGATTAAATATGAGGGTTCTTCTATTTAATAACATTTTATTTTTAAAATATGTTTGTGTGCCTTTTTTTAACTTATTTAATACATATTAGAATAATGGTTGAGTGGTCTTAGTGACCTCATTCATATTAAATGACAAACACTGTAATTTCAAGTTGCCACTCCAGTGTCCTGATTTTTTACCATTGCCCCAGCACACCAAACTAAGTGTTGCCAGGAAGAGCCCCAGAAATGTTCAGTGCAAGGATTGTAGTTTTGGGAAGGGGACACTACTTTGTATTTCCTCCCCTCAGAGGCCCTAGACAAGATCTGACCAGGCTGATGCTGATTTGGATTATAACAGAGGTAACTCATGCTGCCGTTTTCCCAGTTAAAGTGTGACCTGCCCAGGCTGTCTAGCCTGGTGCATGTTTCCACTTTATCAGGGGGACTCCAAGGTATTGTCTATTTTAATAGGACTATAGCTGGGCTACAGAGTGTTGTGCTAATTATGGATTTTAGGGGGCCGCACACTTTAACAAACTTATATTGTTTTAAACAAAATATATGATATTCATCATTATTGTGTGAGCAAAGCATGGTGTGTATTGAAATTCATCAGAATCAGAATACACACACAATGTTCGCTCCATTATCGGCAGTGAGGAATCATGCGGAGGTTCTTAATGGAATGATCCATTTTGCTATCATATTCCTGAGTTTTTCCAACAGATTGACACCGGTATGATTCTTTCTGAACTAGCCAGCTCTACTCTGCTGATAGGATGAGGAGGAAGCTGTTGAAGCTAACAGCACTGCTGCCGCTAATGGCGATAAACCTACCGAATGGGGTGTCACGATCATGTAATCTTTTGTTTCACCAGTACCGATTGTCCACATATCCGTAATTAAATGGACAGTCGGTAAACTGGCACTTTCTAGGGTCCGAATTACTTTTTGCTTATCCTCCCAGTGCAGCTGAGGAATTATGGTATCAAGGTGGAATTTGGTATCTTGGACACATGACCTCAACTAATCTGCTAAAATCTGATGCATTGATGGTGTAGATTGGATGCACATCTAATGAAATGTAGCTGTCATGGTTTTAGCAATCTGATGTGCAACAGGATGCTGACTGTCATACTTGTTTCCTCTTGCAAACGTTCGATTTACAGACAGTTGGGTGAAACTATGCTTACTCTTTTTTCTCCCCTTCCGTCTAGATGTACAGTTGTACAGTTGTTCTTCAGCTTCAGTGTTATTATCAGGCACTGATTTGGCTGTTTTGGAGGTAACAGTGACAGACCTAATATCTGAGCGAGAAGGTGATGCATTGAAAGTTAAGGAAGACACATGACCATGTTGGGCACTCTGTTTTGCAATGGCCATTCTAGTACGTTTACCAGTACCAGCAGTATTGGGACCCTTAGTAGCAAAAAGTTGGCATACTCTGAGCCTTGTCTTCCCAGTGTGGTATATGGAATGTTAGCTCTTTTCCTTTTTTAGTAAAAATCACCACATTCATCAGAAATTTTTCTCTTAATCCTACTTCTTACAACAAGAGCTGATATTTTCTTTGAGATTAAATTGACAAATAGTGTTTGAATTTTGTGGACGCTTTCTTCCACTTTCTTCCTGCATGACCTTTTTTAGTAGTAGAGGTCATAATGGTAAAAGTCCTACTACTGCCAGTACAGTTACTGGGATGCTCCTGAACTCCACAGTGATCCATGGTTGCCAAGAGGAGTCATGCTAGTTGAACAAGTTACTTGTAGCTGTCTGCCACCACATCAGGGGGACTCCCAATAGATAGGTAAAGGAGGGAAAGTTATCTTACATTTCTTATGACACTGCTCCACAATATACTTCTAATTTAGATAAATTGTTCTTATTTCTTAACAAACAAATTTTATATTGTTGGGGGGTTGTGCTGCTCAGAAAAGAAAAGACCACCCTGTTTTTATGGGAGTTACTGCTGCTCACATTCAAGCACCCTGTTTTTTGCCCACTTAATAAAAGTGTCACTGACTACCCATGACATTTATAGTTGGAATAGGGCATGCCCGAGATCAACTTTAAATTTCAGCGTAAAAATAAAGATATCAAGTATTTGTGTGCTACATGAAAAAACATCCAGGATGGAAGTAGCAAAAGAAAGTAAGACAACCCCCAAAAAGTTTTTTAATTATATAAAAGGCAAAAGGATTAAAAAAGGTAATATAGGACCCCTAAGAAGTGAGATGGGTGAATTGATAAATGATACTAAGGAAAAAGCAGAGGTATGGAACACTTTCTTTTCTTCAGTATTTACTAGAGAGGAAGAAATGGTATGAGTAATACATAAAAATGGAAATGAAACAATACCATTAATTAATACTTGGTTGCCAGAGGAAGAAGTCCAAAGGCGACTGAAGAATATTAAGATAAATAAAGCTCCAGGTCCAGATGGCATACACCCAAGACTTATGGAGTTAAACTCAGAAATAGCTAGACCACTATTCTTAATTTTTAGAGATTCAATCTCATCAGGCTCAGTACCAAGGGATTGGCGAATAGCAGATGTGGTGCCGTTGTTTAAAAAGGGAACAAGATCACAACCAGGGAATTATAGACCTGTAAGCCTAACATCAATAGTGGGGATTATGGTTTGCTAGTCCCTGGGCGCATGAACAGTGATCCCATGTAAAAATCAAACACTGTTTATTGGATAGTACATAGCGACTGTCATATAAAACTGATCTAATACACATATAACAATGTTAAATAGAATTGACTTATATGGTAGGTCGTTATCAGCACAATGCATACAACAGGTATATAAAACAAGCATATGTGAATAATAATTGGGGCCAATTGGCATATATAGTCCTGATGGTGCTATTAGATCACCTGATATTTGGTCTAGTTGATAATGCGTGTGACAAGACTGGGTGATCAGCCCACAGGTCAAACACGCACTCGTGGATACTAGTAACAATGTCCAATGGTAAATCTCATAGATTCAATTGTCCTGGGTGAAAATATACAGCAAATGGGATATTGCAGACAGTTGAATGTCCCCCAGTGTAAATGGATATGTTCCAAAGACAAATCCTAGTTTAGATTGGTGATTAGTTGCAGACAGGTCCAACGGGTGAGCCCAAATGCGGAGACTGGTAGACAGACTTACCCTTAGTGAGGCAGAATGCAGTTCACATACATGTAGTTAGTCCGTACCTGAAGCGCTCCCTTAAGTTTTTGGGCCCGTTGCCGTGGAGATGTTCTCGCGTCCTGCTGCCTGACGGAAGTGTCTTGGTAGATGGTTTTGCGCATGCGCATGCGGCCGTGATGCCGTCGCTCGTAGCGGCGGATTTGAATTTGGTTGTTCTCAAAGCGAACTTCAAAGAACTGTAGGTATATAGATGTGCAGATACATACCTACGCGTTTCACCTTGGGGCTTCCTCAGATATAGATCATAGTGTCTGGAAAATGTTATTAACAAATACCAAGTCAAATTTACCATGTGAATATAATGATTAAAAAAATATTTTCCTGCAGTAGTCCATATGAAAATATAAATAAACTGACAGAAATAGACGACTGCAACTTCAAATAATACAGTAGTCATATTAATGAATGAAGTAATATCACTTGGAGAGTTGAATCAAGAAAAATCCATTCAGAAGTGACAAACTAGTGCTGCCGATCATCACCAACATCATTGCCTTTCGTTGCACCTGCCCTTCATCACCTACAAGAGATATGCAAATGCCTTACTGTGCTTGACCTATGTTTGCTCACCCTTTCCTCCCCTGTTCCACCTTTCCAATCATAAAGAGATGTCAGTGTAAAATATGGCTTGATCTACAGATGTATTTGTAAGCAAGGAAATTCATATTTTATGCTAATAAAACAGATATACTTCCAGCACTGAAGAGACACTAAATATGTGTACTGTTATAGCCACTTTGATGTACTTTTATTGTAATTAACCTAGATTTTTCTTTGTTTGCTTTTTTTTATATTTAACAGTTTTATTTATTCCTCAATGCTATTCTATTGCCAGAACTTTTATTGCTCTTGCATTACAGGTTAATGCAACCATAAACTGGTTGCTCTGCATTAAATCTATCTATTTTTTCCTTCTTTTTAAATGTTGCTATATGCAGAAATTACCATACTATGAACCTTGTATGTTGTGTCCATATGAACTCCCATTTACTGTATGAGTTTTCAGCACCAGGCTAATGGACAGCTTTTGATAGGTGAGTAAATCTATTTCTCCCCAACCTTCCTTATACTGTATAGTTAGGCTATTTGCACCTGGACATTATTGCTGCATGTCAGTATTGCTTTTCATTCATCACACAGTCAATGTTTGTTGTTAAAGCCAGCCTGAGACTGGGAGTTCATTGTTCAGCAATGTACATGTTATTAAGTCTTACCCCCTGCAGTCTCCCCAAAGCATCATCTTGCTAACACTTGGAAGTTCCATGTCTATTGACCTCTCAGTCAGAAATTTCAGCAGCAGTGTGAATGTGAGAAGCCTCTTTATGTGTGAGAGGGGAGCAGCAGAACTCCAGTGATGAAATAAACGAATCACAGTTTATCTGGGGAATATAAGAGAAAACAGCTTGGAGTAGAAAAAGACAAACATATTTGCAGATGAACAACGCTATTGACTGCAGAGCAAAGACAGCAAGGATTACACCGTGGTACCTAGAGAAGACCTTCCGTAAGTAGCTTTGTTCATTGCTAGCAAGTCATTCATGTGACTCTCTGTTACATAATTACTGAACACATACTTGATAACTTGGATTTATGATTTGGGCTAGTTTCCCAATTGTTTTTCCACTGATTTAGTTTGGAACTGTTGTGTGATTCTCTGCATTGTGCTGTATACAGCTGTTACTGTTATCTATGCATATTTAGACTGCACATGTTATGCAATCATTATATGACTCTTGCCATTTTAAATAGAAAGCTCCAAGATAATGTAGAGCTCAGGGTATAAATAACATACACAAGTTTGTAACAGCTTGCTGTGAATGTGCTGAAATATCTACTTAGTGCTGTGTAACATTGTTTGTGTAATTCTCTATATGTATGTACAAGTATCTGCACAGTTATTGCACTATATAGGACAGTCCAAGCTCATACCCTACATGCCTACTGAGTCTTTCATACTATATGCACCTATATGATAACACAAGTTTCAGTGCAAAAATAAAGGATGTCTGTCTAGACCAGTGTTTCTCAACTTCAGTACTCAGGACTCCCTAGCAGTACATGTTTTCCATATCGCCTTGCTGGAGAACAGGTGTATTCATTACTGACACAGTATAGCAGGTGGTATAATTATTTCACTGGTCATCTGGCAATCCTGCACTGTTAGTGGGTCCTGAGGACTGGAGTTGAGAAACACTGGTCTAGATCTTCATTCAAATTATGACCTCTCCATGCGGTTTGCCAAACATTTGGGGCCCAGGTGAAATATATTACCTGTCCTTCACTGATGCCTGCTTTGCTAAACATTTTTAGTTTCAAGATAGATGAAGATATGCCATTAAGCTAATGTCTACAATACTAAAACTAAAGGTCTATGTATTAAGGCAAATATGGAGGAAAGAGTGGTGCGTTTTCACTCTTTCCTCCATATTAGTCTTTAGATCACAGCTTTTCACTGCTGACTAACAAGAGGCATGGCTTAAGGAGATGGTAGGGTGGAGCCAGGGAACTCATGAATGGTAATTATCATAAATTACTATGTGACGCACTGTGCCACTCTCTCTCCTCCTCCCTGTTAAAAAATCATTTGTCACTTTTGAGGTGGTAGAGGTCAGTTCTGCTCCCTCTTTGAGCAATACTGTATTATTTATAAAAGCTAAATATTACATTTGGAGCGGTTCTGCTCCACTGATGTACATAAGGCCCTGCTGGGATGCATATGTTTGTGATAATTTCTATAAATGTCAATGGGTGCCTTTATTCCTAAGCTCTTTGAAAAGTTGAACTAATGCTTTTCTTAACAGAATTTTGTCCATTAATATCCTCATTTAAGTTTACAAGAAAAGCTGCAACAAAACTATGAGATTATTTTACTTGAGTAGTAGTTATTATAAAGGGCCAACAAATCAGTGCTCTACAACTGGTAGTTCCACAATGCGTTGTTGGATTGAGGGATATCGTACAATATGCTTTCTTCTGCTGAGCATTATTTGGGAAGTTGACGTTTGTAGTCATAGGGAAACAGGAAATCTCTGGTCTATGAAACAGGAAGTTGCTTATGTAATTTTAACTTCATTAGTCGGCTAGACATGCAGAACTGCCAGACTGAATGCCTAATATTTCTAAAGTTACGGGGGTATATTTACTAAACTGTGGGTTTGAAAAAGTGGATATGTTGCCTATAGCTATCCATCAGGTACTAGTTATCATTTATTTAGTACATTCTACAAAATGACAGCTAGAATCTGATTCGTTGCTATAGGCAACATCTCCACATTTTCAAACCCGCAGTATAGTAAATATAACCCCTGAACTTTAGATGGAATGCAAAGAACAAATGTATTGTATGCAGTTTTCTGGTAACAGACAGAACCTGTAGTAGAACTAATGCTGGAAGAAAATTTGAGGGACATTAATAAACACTGCTGCTATAGTGGAGACTGAATTAAAAACTAAAATAAAGATATAAAGAGTGAATAAGTGATTTCTCCTTAGATAATTTGCTATAAGAATGTGTCCAGTAAGCTTGGGGGCATGAGGGGGGTGTTAGGAGTGTCGCACATAGTCTCCAGCTCAGCATATGCCAGGGCTGACAAAGTCACCATACCTGTCGACTTTTATCTGATAGCCCAATTTCCCTCTTGCCATCAATCTAGGAGAGAACTATATAAATTATGTTTTTTTTGTAAAGACAGGGGGAAAATTGGTATTGAAAGGTGATAGTCGTGGCAAAAACAAGATGGTGTAACTCAATGGTATTTATGAGCCAGGTAGACGCAAGGACTCTATGCAGCTTCAAAGATCGCGACCTGTAAATGGAAAACCTCGTTTTGCTACTAACCCCTTACATTAAAGACAAGCCTGCTCATAGCACTGAGACTTGATTTACCTTGTCAGCAAGTATAATTTAGGCCTTGCTCTATAACTATCAAGTACTGTTAAGCAAGATTAAAATTTTCTGATGAGAAAGTATGTTTGTTTTACATGCTGTTGCTATATATCTTGTTTCTTATTTAAGTCAAGACCTATAAAGCTACCTGTTTGTATAGTTGTGTACTGTTATGGCTAGGCAAGGACAGGATTATAATTATTAATATATTTTACTATTTCTATTTGTACATAATAAATTAATCTTTATTTTATGTTTAGAAGTACATATATTCTATATAAGACCATCACTCATTTCACGTAACTATTCTATAATTTCACTAGGCGCCAAGAAGTTTCTTTACATTTACAACCTGTACGCAACCCTCACACATAGCCTATATATTTATATAGAAAATGTAAGACTTCAAAACACACTTCTTCATATTTCATGTGTCGAGAGACTTTGTACCAATCTAAACTCAGTGACAGGAGTTACATGTGTTCCGCCACTTATAGATATCAGCTGTACAGAAAAAATTGAAGAAATCACATATATCCTTCATTGATTAATATTTCATATCCATATTTGGTACATAACTTTAACATACCTTGTTAAGTGAATGTGAAATTATCTTTGACACTATGACACTCCTGGGAAGAGATATTGTGTTTCTATGAAATCCTGAAGAAAAAGTGCTCTACAGTACCAAAGTTGTAACCCTCATTTGTATTACTCTCATAAATAAAACTATCTATTTGTGTCAGTCTGAATCTGCCATTCCCCCAGCATTGCAATTATACGCCATACATGTTCTTTTTTCTGTAATTTCTATCCCTTTTATATTCTTCTAAATGCATTGCATTTATTTTGCACTTGTTAAAAGCCCATCAAAATGACAGAAAACAATAAGAGTAAGATAATGTTGGACCTTTTTTAGGCAATGATTAAATTCCTTTAAGTGCTCAATAACTGTTAATCCTACTGACCTTAATGAAGCTAAGATTGCCTCAACTTTGGGTAAATGTGATCCCCAGTCTGGGGTATAAATCACTATATCGTCCAAATAAGCCAAGGTAACCCGCTGGTTCTTGGCACTGCAACCTTTCAAGTTCTCAGTAGAACATAGACCTGGGATTCTGCACAAGAATGCAGATGTATTGTCACGAAAATATGCGCTTCTCGCGAAGTCCGCGTCCTGCTACTTGGAGACGCTAGGGGGAGGAATATGTTGCAAAGGGAGGCATTTAGCTGACAATATGCAGAGAAAGCATGCAAGCAGAGTAAAACATTGGTGCAGTTATGCACCTAGATTGATGATAAACCAGGCAAAGACTTATGTGTAACAAACAATAGTTTAAAGTTTAGTTAACTCACATGGTTTGGAAGCTCCTTCCTCACAGCAAACAGACAGGGTGTGTCTGTTAGTGCAAACAGAAGCATTGATGGGAGTTTTCTCTTAAAGGGAAGGTGGGTGTGTCACCTGCCCATCAAGCTAGGCCTGTGGGAGGAGTGTCAGGTATAAAACCCTGCTTGTTTCATTGTTCAGGGACACCAACGCTGGGGAAGCTGGCTGGTCCTTAGAGAGCTGGTCTATGTCTAGCTAGAGTGTAGGGTCTCCAGAATTGCTGTGAAATTCATATGGTGTCAAATACATTTTTCCATCCTGACAATAAAGCTGCATAAAAAGAAGAAGTTGTTTGCGTGTACAATATGAAGAATAAAGGTTAATATGACTTTATAACTTTAATAGTTTATAAAGTTTGTAAAGGTTAAATGTGAATTGATTGCCAACATAGATGCAAAGGGTAATAACACACGTGCTATATACACGTGTAATGGTCTGCAGCCAGACAGGTGCAATACACATCGATACAAAACACAAGCCTGTGATGTGCGGATACTGCACCACATGGGACTGGGACAGACATCACAAATTTACATATACACGTCCCCCAGGTCGAGGAAGTATCGGAGGATTGTCGTGGATCGGTCTGAAGTTTATACACACTACACAACGGAAACGAGATTGGAACGAAAATATTAAACGGTACGACCAACCAAATGAGGCGACAATCGTCCATTTGGGCAGACTTTCGACCATCGTGTCACTACACACACTGACCCGACTTTTGAACGAGCGGTCGTATGTTGGCTGATTGAGCCGATTATTGGACGAAAACCATGTAGTATGTACCTAGCTTTAGTAGACTCTCTCCTATCCCCTTTGCGCCTAATCCTGCTTTGTTTCTTTTTGTAACAGAGATTTGTGCAACAGATTTATAGGACCCTATTGCCCTTATACAATATGCAGAGATGGTGATTTAGCTCTGTAAGGGTGTATGAGAACTGTTATGGGGTATGATCAGTTAGATCTGTTACCTGTATTATAGGTGAGTGTAAGATTAAGTGTTAAAATCCCATTTCACCAATTGCTGTAAGATACAGCATAAGCGCATTCCTGATAATTGCCATTATGTTTTTGCAAGTGTCGAGCATTACAAGGGACAGAAGATTTTGCATTTTTGTAAAGTTAATTATTGCCCATATATTCTAATCAGTTCCCACTTCAGTTTAACTCAAACAGGCAGTGGATTCAGTGTGACAAACAGGCAGAAAAAGGTATTAAGGTGACAGACAGACAGGAAGAGTGATTTGGCATAGCAGGGCAGTCCTCCACAATAGGATCATCAAGATCATCATCATCACCATTTATTTATGTAGCGCCACTAATTCCACAGTGCTGTACAGAGAACTCATTAACATCAGTCCCTGCCCCAGTCTATATTCCCTAACACACACACACAGACTAGGGTCAATTTGTTAGCAGCCAATTAACCTACCAGTATGTTTTTGAGTGTGGGAGGAAACTGGTGTACCCGGAGGAAACACACGCAAACACGGGGAAAACATATAAACTCCTCACAGATAAGACCATGGTCGGGAATTGAGCTCATGACTCCAGTGTTGTGAGCCAGAAGTGCTAACCACTTAGCCACCATCCTGGATAAGTGGGATATTTAAAATCAGTTTGTGCAGAGTTGATGTGTTATCTGATTACAATGTATATGCAATGCTGAACATTTAAAATTTCAGATTTCTTCACTGTACCTCTATAAAATTTTATGTTGTTTTTAGAAATTATTACTTATGATTCTTCTTTTTCCAACATGCTCCATTACTACTTGGTTGTTTCATGATCATCATCATCATCACCATTTATTTATATAGCGCTACTGATTCCGCAGCGCTGTACAGAGAACTCAGTCACATCAGTCCCTGCCCCATTGGAGCTTACAGTCTAAATTCCCTAACATACACACACAGACAGACAGATAGACTAGGATCAATTTTGATGGCAGCCAATTAACCTACTAGTATGTTTTTGGAGTGTGGGAGGAAACCGGAGCACCGGGAGAAAACCCACACAAACACGGGGAGAACATACAAACTCCACACAGATAAGGCCATGGTCAGGAATTGAACTCTTGACCCCAGTGTTGTGAGGCAGAAATGCTAACCACTTAGCCACCGAGCTGCCCATTTTTCCTGCCTGTAAAAAAATAAGTTGTCCAGTCTTTCATTTAGACATTATAGACCTGAGTAGGACATAAGTGCATTTTCTTATCATAATTTTATAAGCCAAGTAAAAATTGTATGTGCATAACTTGAGCCAGTATTTTGAGCTGCACGCCTCTCACACTTGAGACCCTTGCACCGCAAGAGGATTTTCAGGAACATTCATATGCAGTTGGTAGGAATGAAGATGCACTGCACTGCACAGCTATATCCTTTCACCTGCATCCATATTTTGGCTTCAAAATGTGTGTTAAATAGAAAATATCAGACGCTAACATAAAGCATAATAATATAATATATAGCCAAGATATAGTCAGGAAGAATTTGATACATTTAGACTGCTGACTGCAGCTGTACTTGTGGGGGATTGCCAACCCCTAATAATTTTACTCAAGAAAAACAAAAAGTGAACAGAGCAAGAAAAAATCTTATAATTAATACTGTATAGTCTTGGTAATGGCAGATAGCTATAAAAAGGAGAACCAATGAACTTAAAAATAAACTATTTATTTAAAATTGAAAATGTGTGTGCCTAAACAAGACAGTTGCATGCCTTGTAACTACACAGCAAGCAATTATGCACTACATTTTTTATTGAAGATATCAAAAAATGTGTCAAAATACGATTACCACCTTTGTCTTATGCCCTGGTATGATAATGTGCTTTTCATGGGCATGAGGTGGTACCACTGGTGGATGCCTTACTTCAACACAATAGTCATACTCCTCCTCATTATTTTGTTCAAGTACAAGACATTCATTTGCAGATCCATATCATCCTTTTGCACATTTGCAAGTTCCAAAGTAGTATCTTCAATTTTTATGTCTATATCATCATTAGTATTACTACTGCTCATCCTCACATTTCCAAATGGTTAAAAAATTTTGGAAGGAGGCTGCTCTATAATGACAGTGTCAGAATCTGAAATGTCAGACTCACATATAGCACTCATTGATACGCTCCTTAGACTCTCCTTAGGATTCAGTGAGTGCCCAAGTTGTTCTTCAACCTCAGTGTTATTTTCAGGCACTGATTTGGCTGTTTTGGAGGTAACAGGGTCAGACCTACACTCTGAGCGAGAAGGTGGTATATGGGAAGTAGCAGTAGCAGGAGCCCTACTAACAAAAAGTAGGCATGGTCTGAGCCTTGACTCGCCACTGCAGATGGTGTATGGAATGTTAACTATTTTCCATTTTTTGACAAATAACTAAATTCATCAGAAAATGATCTCTTAATCCCCCTCCTTATATCAAGTGCTCATGTTGATAAACCATGTTTGGATTTTGAGTACGCTTTCTTACACTTTTTTCCTCATGATCTTTTTCGTTTGTACTGGCCCAAAAACGTACTACTACTACTGCCAGTACTGGTACTGGAAGCTCCTGATCCTTAGACTGATCCATTGCTGACATTGACAAGAGGAGCAATGCTACTTGAATTTGGAGTTAATTGCATTACCACCACAAAAGGTGAAGCCCAATGAGATAGGGAAAGCAGGGATTCGTTTGACACTGCTCCACAATTTTATAATTGAAATTTAGACAATTGGATGTTAAAAAATATTTTTTTACATTTTTTTTTGGTGTATGCGGTGGCTGCTCACACTCCACCAACACCCTGGTTTTTGCTCATATAATAAAGAAGCTGTCACTGACTGCAACAATTGTCACTGCTCACAACAATTGTTTTGACTGGTAGAAAAATACTTAAAATTTTAAAGAAAGAATTTAATAAATATATATGATTTTTGGGGGTGAAGTGGCTGCTCACAATTCACCAACACTCTGGCATTTTCCTGCTTAAAAAAGAAGATGTCACTGACTGTCCCTCACAACTATTGCTTTGACTGGTGTAAAAACACTTGAAATTTTAATGAAAGAATTTAAGAAAAACATTTTTATGTTTGGGAGGTGTGAAGAAAATAATAAATATTTTTTTTTGGGGGGGCAGCAGCTGCTCATACTCCATCAACACCCTGTATTTGTCTGCTTAATATAAGATGTCACTGTCTGCCCCTCACAACAATTGCTTTAACTGGTAGAAAAACACTTGTAATTTTAAAAGAGAAATTATTAAAAATATCTGTATCTATCGCAACAAAATACTTCAGATGTCATACTGCTGCTCTCTAAATAGGTTTTAGCTTCAAACGCATAGTATAGAAAAGCAAGAAATCTATATAGTATTTGCTTTTTGGTGTGTGCTGCCCATAGTCATACAGCAACCTGTTTTTATTCTCTAAATACTAGTTCAGATGCACATACCAGTGTGTATATCTATCTCTCGATCTATCTATCTATCTATCTATCTATCTACACACATATATGTACATATATATATATATATATATATATATATATATATATATATATATATATATTCTGACGATTGACCGTTACACCCACAGGGAGTGTAATGACATTATATTCAAATACATTTAATTTAATATGGAGTTGGTCCCCCATTTGCAGCGATAACAGCTTCTACTCTTTTTGGAAGAAGATCCGTTCCATTTCATCCCAAAGGTGTTCGATGGAGTTGAAGTCACAGGGCTCTGTGCGGGCCAGTCAAGTTTTTCTACACAAAACTAATCAAACCATGTCTTTGTAGTCCTTGCTTTGTATATTGAGCCACAGTCATGTTGGAATAGAAAGGGCCTTCCCCAAACTGTTGTCACAAAGTTCAAAGCATAACATTGTCCAAAATTACTTGGTATGCTGAAGCATTGAGATTTCATGCAGCTGCTCAGCCATGGACACCCATTCAATTAAACTCCCTTGCACAGTTTTTGTACTTACATTAATGCCAGTGGAAGTTCTGAACTCTTCAGCTATGGAATCAGCAGACCGTTGGTGACTTTTACGCACCATATGCCTTAGCAGTCGTTGATCCCGCTTTATGATTTTATGTGGTTTAATGGCTGAGGTGCTGTTGTTCCTAAACACTTCCACTTTCTAAAAATATCACTTACAGTTGACCGTGGAATATCCAACAGGGATGAAATAACTGTCTTATTACGTAGGTGGCAACAGGGGCAGACTGGGCTGGGGGGCAAGGTGGCATCTGCCCTCCCATGCCGGTTCCATAGTGAAGTACCTTGGGCTGGGTCACTGGGCCACCTGCATTTCTTCTTCCTTTAAGATGTTCCTAATAGGCTCCTGATTTGAGTCTTGCCCCCCAGGGCTAAAATATGCCAGCCCTCCCTGGGTGGCATCCTATCCCAGTACCACGCTGGGAGTCACTAAGCTCTTCACAACGACCAATTTTGTATCATAAATATTTGCAAATTAGGACTGCATGCCTAGGTGCTTGATTTTATACACCTCTGGCAATGGGTCTGATGGACTTTTGTCCATCTAGTGTATATATTAGTATACTATACTTTTTTCTGCACAAATAAACTGCATAAGTAAAATGACAGCTAGCTTGCTATCTAACTTGCCTATTTCACCCAGTCTAATCCTATCTAACCTCCTCTACACGCGATTGTTAGAGCAGAGTACTGCAGCTACGTTCCTCACTATACTGTAGTTCTTCTAAAATGGCAGATGAGAGCAGGAGGGATGGCTATAATAAAGTAGGATATGATTTACTAGGATTTGCTGTGTGCACTCTCCCTGCACAGGTGGGAAATGTGTTAGAAACAATGATTTGGGGTATAGGACTCATTGGGCCTCATTCATCAAGGAACGTCTGTATTCAGCAAGGAGCAGATTTGAAGATAAGTCTTTTAATAAATGTGGTCTAGATCACTCTGCTCTAACAGCCAAGACACTGCAGGATACATCCAATACATATGTGGAATATCAAGTCACAAAAGAACACACAAAAAAAACCCCAATTAAATTAATGACACCTGTTAATAATATAATCACGAATGACAAAACATTAAAATAATAAAAAACATTTGATTTTTTTTCCACCTATAAAATACATTTATTAGGATTTTATTAATGTCTGCTGTGCATAAAATACATTTTAACAGTTGCTCCTGGTTGCAAACGCATAATCTAGCATGCATACACAGCAGTCATCCGAGTCATGCGTAATTAGCACTCACACCAGACCTATAGCAGTTCAAGTGATACAACAGAAAAATATTTACCTTTTAGATGCTCAAAGCTGAAATCAGAGGCTGCTGCTTGTACTCCAGCTTGGCCCTTACTGTACATCGACTATGTGCATACACCCTTGTCCCCTCCCCGTTCCGCCCCTGAAATCATAGGCTGTAGTAAGAGTTCTTTGTGCTCAAAGATGAAATAGACATTGCTGTGTTCATTGGCATGTACAGACAATAATGATGCATATCGGCATTTAAGTTCCTTGATGATTCAGTCCCACTATGTTTAAATTACACCAGGTAGATGACCCAAAACAACATAAAAAAATAGACACCATTGACAGAAAGTATCCATGAGGTTTTGTACCCATGGACAGTAAAAATCTTGTTAAGGGTTAATGGTCAGCACAGCATGTGGTAATCATTTGTTAACTCCATTACTGCCCATTGTTTCATACACAGTGGTCACATTGTCCTACCCTGTCCCTCATTAGACTTCCAGGAGCCCTAACAGTGTGTGTGTGTGTGTGTGTGTGTATGGGGGGGGGGGGGGCTACCTAGCCCATTTCACCTGGGGCATGTGGGAAGGTTTTGCCAGAAAATGTTTTATCCTTTATCCAGAAGATACCTCAGGGCATGGGGCTGTCAGTTCCTAGTGTCACCCAGGATTGGGGTAAAAAGGGAGCCTCAAGGGTCCAGATGTGTATTCATTCTGGGAAAGACTAACCTAAGAGGTGATGCTCTGGTCATTGTAAACTTACCATCAAGGCTCTGTTGGATTTGTGCAATATTGGGACTTTTGTAAGTCATTTGCTTTGGGAACTGTAACCTGCCATTTGCGGAAAATCGCAGGTGATAACACGTGATTTTAGTGCCCAAGTCGACAGATGTATTAAACTACGATTTTTACAGTGATCTTAAAAATCTCTGGCAATTTGCTGCGATGTCAAACACTCCCATGCTTAGCTAATTCACCTGTGTTTAGCTAATTCTCCTGTGTTTAGCTAACTCTCACTTTGTTTCCTAGGTGCGTGATTGGCAAACACATCACTGTTACACTGCCCCTGACTATAGAGCCGGAGGACCGGCAGCTGTCAAAAATGTAATAATAGATAAATGTTCTAAAAGAAAAATGCATGGGGTCCATCCGTCCAGCTACTATTAACCCTAGTGCTGCTAGCCTACTGCTGGTTGCGTGAAAATCGGGGGGGCCCACGCAAATTTTTCCCCGATTTTCACGCAACCAGCAGTAGGCTGGCAGCACTAGGATGCAGCGTGTTGTATTTAGCAATTTTTAAAGCAAACTCAGGAGAGTTTGCTTAATCGCAGCTTCATACATTTGAGACTTGTATAGCTAGTGTGGAAAACAGTCGGGAGTTTGATCTCTATCGATTTTTTAAATAGTGATTTTGACAGAAACACATCTCTGACGATTTAACAGCAAATCTCACTTTAATACATCTGCGAGCTGAAACACCCTTGAGGAGATCGCTGGATTTGCAAAATCGGGGCTTGATACATTTACCCTCTGGTGTCTGCCTGAGTGATATAAAGAACTCACAGTTGTCTCACAGTGCTGGTGCAAAACTGAATTTTTTTTGTGAAGTAGAAAAGTCTGTGAGTTGGTCTGACAATAAAAAAAATACCCCTATAATGCACCCAGTACACCTCTTTAGCAATATAACAATCTCACTAACTTGTAAAATAAATCTGTATTTCTGCATTGAACTGTATAATGAAGCCATTGGTGCACCTACATTGTGCTTCAGTAGGAAAGCCTTCACTATGACCAACTGCTGCACCTCTGCAAAAGCAGTTATCTTACTTTGTAACCATATGCACACTGGAGGAAGTGAAAATACAGATGGAAATAATACTATTAAAGTAATTCTATCGTTTTAAAATAAGCATTGCCCAATCAATTGAATGTGTGTCCAAAGCACAAAGTGATTTATTTTTAACAGATGTAAATAGTCAACAATTCAATACATTATTATATCATGATAAAGTACAGTACAGCACAGCCAATACCAAAAGATAAGTACATACCAAATGCAATCGCTTGCGCACGCTGCGCAATCACCGGACCCGATGGACAATATTCTGTATAGAATATTGTGTCAGAGTTGACTGAGGCCCCAGTGAGATGCAGCTAATATATATACAGTCAGTGTTTCATTGTGAACAATAGAGATGATGTAGATTGTTTCTATAGGTCCAGACGTTGGGTGGGTCCAGGCCAGACAGGTAATAGGTTGATTCAATCTAAGGAATCCAAAGGTGGGGGTCTTCTCTCCAGGGGGTCTGCTCCTTTTCATAGCCAGTATCATACAAAGGTTTTACTCTCTAATATCAATAACTAAAGTATGCAATGTGCGATCTCTTCGCCGACTGCACCGGACAGCTGCTGATGATTAGGGCTTCAATATGATATCAGGCATGACACCTTTCCTATTACCTAAACCTTTAATAACACTACAATGTACATATAATCAACATATATCTATATATATGTATATATATATAGACTAATAATAAACTGAATACTATCTGCTCCTGAATTACGGTGTAACAGAACCAATATGAAATTATATAAATAACTAACTGTTGTAAAGCGAGTGTGTGCGTGCGTATTTTACCGTGCGAACGCACCACGTCACGTAACACGTGGCGTACGCTTCGCAATACGCACGGCAAACCAATATTAAACCAATATACTTTCGTTCATCCAATTATACGACTTCAACAGTCCACCCTTTGATAGTACAATAAACTATCACCTTAAAGATGTTATAAGCAGGATCTCAGTACCACGTTTCATTGTTATGTAATACAAATCCCCTTTGGTGTATGTCCACACTGTTTGTAGATCTAAACAAGTTATCATAAGAGAGAGTCTTAATCCTCTAAACGACTTCTTCTTTTACTATAAACCGTACACTTCTGGAGCTTGGAGATAACTTTTTGTATGCCCTTCAAGGGTGCAATAAAACACTTAATACATTATTTGGAAAGGTACATGGTACAGTAGAACGTGTATCAGCTATACAGAATTCTCTACTATAGTTCTTCAAGTTTAACAGGTTCTTCTGTCCAACGCATGTCTTTAAGCTCAGAATACATTTAAACACTTCATGTTCATCAATAGCATCATCCTATGTCTATCAATAATGTCATATGCAATCTCTTTCAGCTTGCGTTAATATACACACATCTCATAATGTCACCAGTTCTTTTCATCAACACTTGTGGGCGGGCTATTGTCTGTTCGTTCTTCCCAGTCTCCCAAAACTCAGATTTAACAGTAATCGGCTTGTAAAGCATTGGGAGACTTCAGACTAAGGGACCTAGGTGTCCTACTTTTTCCCCTAGTGACCTCCCACCCATAGTTCGGGTACCTCAAGAATATTTAGTGGAAAGAGAACTAATCCTACTTGATATAATCACTGAGGCACGCGTGAGCACGCCCAGCACTTTGTTTGGTCTAAAACCTTACCCTCCCAAGAATGATTATCATTCTCAAGGATGCCTGCTCAAGTCTGAATATTACTGGACTGGCATCGCTGGGTGTGTCTCTTTTTTTTTATGGGGTCGCCGTACTTACGGACGTAATGCTACTCAGACAATAGCCCCTCGCACTTTCTCCAAGCTCCAAGGTTTCCAAATTTTCCTTTACCCCTGAATTGAATAGAGTAATTGGCCGGACTGATTATGCTACTAACTTCTTCCTCCCCAATACCTCCTTATCATTACCTGAACCAGTCTCTGTCACCTGCTAATAATCAAAAGAATTAACCGTCCTGAGAAGAGAGTGAAATGAGAGAACACAAAAGAGGAAAAACTACAACTTCATGCTGGACAACAGTCTTAGCCTTTGGCTCAGGTGCTACTAACTGCATTCGAGGCCTTCCAGTACAGACTCATGAGTGCCCTTGGGCCCTTCTCTGAGTGTTGGCCCCTCTGCAGTGGGTGGTATGGGCACCAGTGTGTCTCTGCTACCCTTGAAGCCGTGAGGCTGGTAGCCTACACCTGGTACCTGTCTGGCAAATAACCTAAGCTTAAGAAATTTCTGCTCCACAACTTACTCTCCCGATCCAACATCCTGACAGTTAGTGTGACCTTTCAGGAAACAGTGTTTTGGGCGTTCTTGGTTACTGTCTCGCTATTTTACTTCTCTCAAGGTCTGACCTAGCCTCCCAGTTACAATCTCATCTCACGAGGGGTCAAGAACATTTCAAAAACTGACAGGTTAGGAGTCTGCCCAGGGGTGATCTCTTGGTAGCGGGAAAGGACTAGTGGCACTTCAATCAAGTTCCAACTCTTATTCTATTCAATTCATTCTACCGAGTACCACTACTTTATGTTCACACTGGTTTATGGCTAATTGAAAGTATGTGATTTGTTACCACTACTCATACATTATACATCTATTATCAATAACATGAATACCCCTATCATCTATTATAACTCTAGGACTATCACATTAAATAACAAAAGCTTTGAGTATGAAACAG